>NC_140580.1:751901597-753164097 GCF_964204655.1 Triturus cristatus
AAAACGCACCATGTAAACATACAGTGATTGTATTTAAGCATTCTATAACCATCATGGTCTTCCTTCTCCTTCACAGGTAGACCGAGTTGCAGGTAAAACACCAGCTACATATGAGAATGCTTACTGTTAATTAGGATATATAGTCTGGATTTATATGTAGATAGAATATATTTTAGGTCCTGAAGAATCGCTAGAGTATTCCTCAATTAAAGCGAGAAACATGTTGACCCCGATGAGGCAGTGTATATAACCTAGAACATAAACCTAAGTTACTAACACTCCACCTCACAATTTTTAATTAGGCGAGGAGGCTTCATAATAAATTGATTGAGATAGTACTCCCCCCCTATTTTAATTAGCAACTACTTCTTTTTCATCTACATCACTAAAGAGCCCCACACTCCCACCTCACCTAACGGCTGTATTGGATAAAAAGATCTCCATAAGAGTGCTCCCTAAACAAGAGCCTGTCGGGTATTGCACCAGCCGACTCGACGCAGGAGCAGCCCGATGATGACGCATTACATCCTGAAGGGTACGTGATTCACGACATCCTGATGGTTGTGTGAGGGTTCCAATATCCAAACAAAAAACCCTTTTGATCATTACATGGTCCGTCCCACCCACTTTAGGAACAGCTTTGTTACTTTTTCTTGGTCGTTTACTTTGGGGCATACTTAGCTGGACCTCTTTCCCAAAAGCCCATTCCGCCCCCCCAATGTTTCTTTGCATATATATATATATACACATCTATAATACACACAATACCTCCCATCTATGAAAAATGCCCAGATGTAGAACATTTAAAAAGATATTTGATTTTTGGAATGCTAATAGAGTCCTTCACAAGATTGTAATGATTATAAAATCCAATTTTCTACAATTTTATATATGAGTGCAATTTGGCCTACTTGTCACTCACCACAGTTAAATCGCCCATGAGGAAAAAGCAACACTAGATATGCTTGATCACTGTCTTATTTATGTATTTTGAGAATAGAAGATGAGAGAAAAGATGAAAAGAAACGTTAATGTGTTATTTAGGCATATTTTATTGCATGTGTGAGTTGAAGTGGAAAAATATACTTGGTAAAAAGGGAAGGGAAAGCAGGAAAAACCTTGTGAACTTTGTGAAGGCAATTAGTATTAGGTGCCCAAGCCTACACTATCACAATAAAAACTGCTGCATGCACATAGTTGTAAAACATGCTGCAACTCCTAAAGATAAGAGCTTTTATGAAGTACATATGAAGCAGACACACTACACTAACACTTGGCTATGTTTGGTCCATACCACATCCATGTCCATTTTAGGACATTCCCATTCCTCACTCCTACTTTTTGTCCCTATTTCTCATCCATCATCCCTACTTCTCATCCATCATCTCTACTTATTATTTATCTCCCCTACTTGTCTTTCATCATCTCTACTTCTCATCCATATTTCTCATTCATCATCCTTATTTCTCTTCCATTAACACTATTTCTCAACCCACATCCCTGCTTCTCCTCTCTACTTCTCAACCATCATCCCTACTTCTCGTCCATCATCTCTACTTTTCAACCATCATCTCTACTTGTCTTTCCTCATCCCTCCTTCTTAACCCTACTTCTCATCCATCATTCCTACTTATCTTCAATCATCCCTACTTCTCATCCATAATCCCTACATCTCATCATCACCCCTACTTCTCAACTTCTCATCCATCCTCCCTACTTCTCATCCCTATTTCTCATCTATTACCCCAACTTGTCTCCATCATCTCTACTTCTCATCCCTACGTCTCATCCATCATTCCTACTTCTCATCCATCATTCCTGTTTCTCATTCCTACTTCTCATCCATCATCCTTACTTTTCATCCATCATCTCTATTACTCATCCCTACTTCTCATCTATCATCCTTACTTCTCACCCATCACCCCTACTTCTCATCCATCAACCCTACTTCTCATCCCTAATTCTTATCAATCAGCCTTACTTCTTATCCATCATCCATGCTTCTCATCCATCACCCCTACTACTCATCCCTTTTTTTCATCCACCATCCTTACTTCTCATTCCTCATCCCTATTTCTCATTCCTACTCCTCATTCATCATCCCTGCATCTCATTCTTCATCTCTTAGTCATACCATCACACTTTCAATGTTGTGAAATCACCCCTTCACATTAATTGGTTGGCAACAGCCAATCAGAGTTAAGATAGAAGTCTACATTCTATTTGTCTAGCCACTGAAAAAACACGCCTTCTCATTGCACATGCTGGTTGAGGACAGAAGGAGGAAAATACAACTGGTGTTTGCTTCCAGTGAATTCAAGGCTCTATTGCATGTGATTTAAGTAAGTGCTGTTCTGTTTATGCAGGCCTCTGTGAAAAGCTCTGATGGTTTAGGGAAGACAATTGGCCTCCCACCTGGAACATAAATCAGCACTTGGTGGGAGGGCTATACAGTTCATTTGGAAACCTTTTCTGGTTTCAGTTTCATATGTAACAGTTTTGTCAGGTCTTGCTCTTCCTGGGTTCATATACAACTGAAGCCCAGCTACTCAAATCTGCAAGCTGCAAGTAAAGAAAAAGCTCAGCTCTCAGACCAAAAGACAACCTTAAAATAAACATTTTATTTGCTACAGTATTAAACTGAACCCATACAAAGGTTCTGGTGATCTGTATACCCTTGTCTGCAAGTGTTGATTTATGAATTGTCTTTCCCAAATCCTCTGAGCTTTCTTCGGAGGCCTGTGTAAATAGAAAAGCACTTAAATAAAATGAAACACTCTACACTATGGTATTGGATTCAGTGGAAGCAAACTGCACAGAGTGCAATGAAATGGTTGGTTTTTTTTCAGAGGCTAGACCAACAGAATGCAGCCCTCTCTCTTAACTCTGGCTGTTGCCAACTAATCAGTGTGAATATGTGTTTTACAACATCAAAAAGTGTGTTGGTATGACTGAGGGATGAGGATTGAGAAGTAGGGATGATGGATGAGGTATGATATGTATGAATGAGATGTAGGGATGATAGATGATGGATGAGAAGTAGGGATGATGTATGATTCATGAAAAGTAGGTATGATGAATGACGGATGAGAAGAAGGGGTGTGTAGTATTGATGATGGATGAGAAGGTATGAAGATGGATAAGAAGTAGGGATGGAGGATGAGAAGTGGGGATGATGTATGATGGATGAGAATTAGGGATGATGAACACGAAGTATGGATTATGGTTGAGAAGTAGGGATGAGAAGTAGGGGTGATGGGTGAAAAGGAGGGATTATGGATGAGAAGTAGGGATGAGAAATAAGGATGATGGATGAGAAGGATGATGGATGAGAAGCAGGGATGAGGGTTGAGAAATAGGGATCATAAACCAGGATGCGGTATGAGAAGCAAGGATGTTGGATGAGAATTTGGGATGATGGATGTGAAGGAGAGATGAGAAGCAGGGATGAGGGATGAAAAATTGCAATTATGGATGAGAAGTAGGGATGAGAAGAAAGAATAATGGATGATTGGTATATATGAAGGATGGGAAGCTGGGATGAGAAGTAGGGATGATGGATGAGAAGCAGGGATGATGGTTGAGGAGGATGGATGATGGAAAGAAGTAGGGGGTAGAAGCAGCAATGGCGGGTGAGAAGTAGGGATGATGGAAGAGAAGTACAGATGATGGATGACAAGGAGGGATGATGGATGAGAAGGATGAGAAGCAGGGATGAAGGA
The DNA here is from genome assembly GCF_964204655.1 of Triturus cristatus. Taxonomy (NCBI): domain Eukaryota; kingdom Metazoa; phylum Chordata; class Amphibia; order Caudata; family Salamandridae; genus Triturus; species Triturus cristatus. The sequence continues at coordinate 751,905,320 of NC_140580.1, forward strand.
TGAGAAATCGGGATAATGAAAGAGAAATAGGGATGATGGATGAGGCATAAGGAATGAGCTGTAGACTTGTGTAATAATATTAGCCTGTCTTTGAAGTCTTGTTCCAGTAACCATTTATGCACATTTTTACTGCTGCCTTTTATTTTGACTTCTCTATAATCATGTTACTATATTAAACAGGGAATATGCCCCAATTGACACAGGACCTGAAGAAAAGGCTTGACACATATGGCAAAGAAGTGTACTGTGGAGGAGCTTCTCACATACATTTTTAGGCATACTCTGAATGACCCGGTTACTTACCAGTAATCTTCATTACTCAAAGTTCAGAGTTTCCTCATCATAGTCCTGAACCACCCCCTCCCGTCTTTTCCCATGTTGACTGATTTATTTTGTTTTTATTTTGGGCTTCATTATTACAGGAAGTGCTGACAGGAAGTTCCTGATTTTAGTGCTTCTAGATAATGGCAGTCATATTGGGGGACATTTTTTAAGTCAGCTAGGTAAACAATATCTGTGGAGCTGAAAGATTACTCAGATGTAATGATTGTGCATGGAAGATGGACGAGGAGGTCGCTCACATACAGTTGTGGGTAGTGCTGTGACGGAGTTTATCAAACACACACTTCTAAGTGCTGTCCTGGCTTTTCCTATTTATTATGAGGCAGTGCTATTTTGTTGTATCTCACTGAAGAACACACAAGAGATACTCAGTGCTATATAAAAAGTCCAGTAATTAATTAAACCTACATACAGTACATGGCATTGTGGTGCAGTCAGTGTGCTATAATCAAACCAAGGCATTGTTATGCTGGTGTCGCTTAACTTTAGTAAAGGTGAGGTTGAACGATGTATCTCATATTCAACTAAAGGCACTGTCCAGGTTGTGCATTTTGAAATCAGCAGCTCTGATGTTTGTCACCTCCCTTGTGAAGCAGATTTGTGTTTATTTTTTATATGGTGTGCTAGTTATGCCCTACTACACATATTCTGTATGGGATAGAGATGGGGAGGTCTGTGTCACATATGCTGTTAATCAGAGTTTTCTTGGTGCATGGTATATACGGTATGGAGCCTTTCTGCTGGGTGCACAACATGCCCAATATGCTGCTGTGTTATGCAACTGGCATAGGCAGGACCATTGAAATTCTGCAATTCTGCAGCTCTGGTGTTTTCTGCATAATTATGGATTTGCCATACTAGCCACAAAATCTATCATCTTTTGCAAAATGTTTAGATGTTAAGAAAAACAATTTTTAGCTCAAACGGATCAAACGTTATTAAAACACTACCATACACATTTCTCCACATTGGCAGGCCTTTTGCCACATAGTGGTGGTCACCTTTCAAGTTGTGATGACGTATTCAAGTGTTAAACTGATTCAAGGGAGGAGCAACCTTTGTCCAGTGTTAACATTGTAAACAAACATTGGCAAAGCCGATAGGTCTCGCCTATAGAACTACTATTGGCTTTAGCACTGTATTTTTGCCATTTTGTACACCAGTGTGACTGTTGTTCAGCATGGCTAAACGTTAGTGCGTGGAGTGTTGTACAGTTGAGTAGGGGGAGTAGAGTGTTGTAGACTGAATTTGTTGGAGTAGAGTGTCAAAGAGTGCAGTTGGGGGAGTAGAGTGTTATGGAGTTGAGTAGAGGGGAGTGGACTTTAGTGGTTCAGAAGCAGAGAGTGTCATGAAGTGCAGTGGCATAGAATGAAGTGTCATAGAGTGGAGTGGTGTAGAGTGGAGTCGGGTGGAATAGGGTGGATTGAGTTGGAATGCATTGAGTTAGTAAGGTGAATTGGGGTAGATTCGGTTGGATTGAGTGGAGGAGGTGGACTGGAGTGAGTGGACTGGGTGAGTTGGATTAGATTGGAGCGGGGTGGATAGAAATGGGTGAGGTGGATTGGACTGGGGTGGACTGGAGTGGGGTGGATTAGATTGGAGTGGGGTGGATTGGATTGTAGTGGGTGAATTGGAGTGTGGTGAGCTGGACGGATAGGATTGAGTTAGGTGGACTGAACTCGGGTGTGGTGGATTGGATTGGGGTAGAGTGAGGTCTATTGTAGTAGAGTGGGTGAATTGGACAGCAGTGGAGTGGGGTGGATTGAAATATGGTGGAGTGCAGTGGATTGGGTGGGGTGGGGTGGAGTGGAGTGTTGTGGGTCGGAATGAAGTGAGGTAGAAAGGAGTGGGTTGGAATGAAGTGGGGTGGAATGGAGTGGGGTGGGTCGAATTAGAGTGGGGTGAATTGGATTGTAGTGGGGTGAATTGGAATGGAGTAGATTGGATTGTAGTGGGGTGGATTGGATTGGGGTGGGATGGGGTGAACTGGATTGGAGTGGGGTGGGGTGGATTGATGTGCATTGTATTGGGGTGGGGTGAATTGGGTGGGTGGGATGGGGTGGGGTGGATTGGAGTGGGGTAGATTGGATTTGGCTGGTGTAGGGTGGATTGGATTGAGGTGAGGTGAGGTGGATTGGAGTGGGGTGGATTGGAGTGGAGCAGATTGGATTGAAGTGAGCAGATTGTTTTGGATTGGAGTGGGGCCAATTGTTTTAGATTGGAATGGGATAGATTGGAATGGGACAGTTTGGAGTGGGCAGATTAATTTGGATTGGAGTGGGGCTGATTGGAGTGGGGCAGATTGTTTTGGTTTAGAGTGGGGTTCATTTTTGGGATTAGAGTGTAGAGTGGGGCAGATTGGAGTGAGGCAGATTACATTGGATTGCAGTGGGACAGATTGGAGTGGGGCAGATTGTTTTGGATTGAGTGGGTCAGATTGTTTTGGATTGGAGTAGGACAGATTGGAGTGGGATAGATTTTTTGTGATTGTAGTGGGTCAGATTGTTTTGGATTGGTGTGCGGCAGTTGGAATAGGGCAGACTGCTTTGAATTGGAGTGGAATGTGGAAAATGTTGGTTCTGTCGGGTACAGAGGGTCACCCCATTATACTTGAAGTATGATTGATTGGAGTGGGGCAGATTGTTTTAGCTTGGAGTGAGGTAGATTGTTTTGGACTGGAGTGGGGCAGATTGTTTTGGATTGGAGTGGAGCAGATTGTTTCAGATTGAAATGGGCAGACTGGAGTGCAGAAGATTGGAGTGGGGCAGATTGTTTTGGATTGAAGTGGGGTAGATTGTTTTGGATTGCAGTGGGGTGAATTGGAGTGGGGCAGATTGGAGTGGCACATATTTGAGTGAGGTGGCTCTGGTGGATTGGAGTGGCTTGAAGTGAGGTGGATTGGATTGAGTGGGGTGGATTGGTGAGGGGTGAAGTGAGGTGGTTTAGTATGGATTGGAGTGGGATGGAAAGCGGTGTACTGCACGATTATGTGTTAAAGCATAGTTTCAGAAATTACACATAAGAAAGAAACAATATTTTTTTTTAAATAAGATAGTCCTCATCTTTCAAGAAAAGCACCCAAGAACAAAAACAAAAGAAAATATGAGTGCAAATTGAGAAAAGAAGACTTGGGAAAATAAAAGAAAGTTAACCAAAGAAAATAAATATTTGCCATTTTGTTTCTCCTGCTGGGCACGTTTTTGCAAATCACACGCCTTTTGCTTGATGGCCATTAAAGGTTAAACGGAACAAAATATTGCCTTGATCATGTGGGGTACAGCAGACAGGCACTGATTAAGTTGACTCAATCAGTGCTTGCTCCCTGCTCCACAGAGAGGACAGGCGAAACGAGGAGAAATGCTTTATTCTCCTCGTTTTTGCTGTTTCCATGTGTGGTGCGTTGTTCAGCCCACAAAGAAACAGCAAAACGCTGTTGATTGTTTATGTGCAGGAAGGTGACAATTTTTTTATTTAAATGACATTTTGCAACTTCTATGTGTGATGCATTAAACAGCACACATACAATCTAAAAAATGGCATTTAAAAATTGTTTATGAGCAGGAAGGGAGACCTTCCTGCACATGAACAATCTTCCCCTCAATGCATACACCCTTGCACTATGGTGCAAGGGTGCCTGTGTTGGCGCTAGGCTGCTAAGTTTAGCTCCAGCGCAAGGGGAAACACAGGGCTGCACCATATTGTTGAAAGTATGGTGCAGCCCTGCGTTTCTGAAGTGGCAGAGCACGGCGTTAAGCCAAGGAGGCCAACGCCGCGTTCCGCCACTTCGTTGTACTTATGCCCCGGAAAGGATGATAGGCCTGCCATGGCGAATAACAAGGCTGTAAAGAAGAGTGCCACACAAGCTATCAAATAGTAAGCAACGGGCATTCTCCAAGCCGTTTTTGTTAAAACAGTGTCAAGCATGCGAGATGCATGCACTAGTGCATGCTCTAGCAGGCTCGACCCTAAAAATGACCAAATAGTGCCCTAATTCAGACACAACATATGCACATTACACATTATTATGATGCACAATGCCTTTACTTGAGGCACAGATTAGGCAACCTGGTTGCATAATTTGCCTCTCCTCTCCAGCATAATTCCAGCGCTGTGCGCAGTGCTATATACCTCAAACAATGTATAGTCACCGTCAGGGCTCTAAATGGGATGAAAAAACGGGGGGTCTCTCAAAGGGGCGTGACCAATATAATTAAGGGCGTGGCTTAAACATTTATGCTAAAGCCCTGTGCTCTGCATAATGTGCCGCCCAACTGGTAGTTCACGGCTTCTGTCATTGCCCCCACATATAGGACACAACAAGTAATATTACACCTACAACAAGGAAAGACTATTGCCTTTGTCAAAGGTTGTTAATTACATAAATATACTACCTGCATACATACAACTATGGCTTTGTTCTACATAATACTGAAAATGCTTTGTTTCTTGTGCAAGAGATTGTGGTGCAATGGCTAGAGCTGCCAACTTTGGAGCTGAGGAACCAGGTTTGAGTCTCAACGTCAGCTCAATATCCTATGTTTTTGGGCAAATCACTTAGTCGCCCTGCCTACCAAAAAATAAATGAATATGTTCTTGTCGGTGCTCATGTAAAGCACTTCTAGTTTTGCAATATAGAACTGCAAAGAAATAAAAGTTACATCAAAAACAGTGAACTCCTGCAGAGTTAAGATGTTTTTTTCCATTATGAGAGTGAGGGCGAAAATGGAGAGCCCGATAGGGACCTGTCTCGGCACCCGCTTTTACGAACTGCCGGTGCTGAGCACCGGCAGGACCAGGCCCACTTAAAGCCCTGGTCAACGTCCTTCTCTGAGTCCCACAGCGATTGCAAACCTGTGCTGTGTAATTTATGATACACGTTGAACACTAAGGCTGAGCGTTGCAGCTGCTGCTGTGTTTTCCAGGGGATGAAAGTCAGAGCGTAGGAGGCGCTGCTCTAGGCGCTTTATGATGTATATTCTGGTGTTAGTGCATGAACATCCAGGCATTCCTTTCCCACATCGTAAAAGACACGGTTCAAATTCACGTTTTAGAATTCATTCCAGTTGTTTCCAACATAGGCAGCCTCCCGGGAATAAACCAGTAATCTGCGATTTAAATCTCTGGCCTCAGCACAGGTCTTTCTTGGCCCGCACGGCTCGGGTTGCTTCCCAGCTGAACGTCTGAAAGAAATCAGGGCGGTACAAAGGATCAGCAGCCCTGACCCGCCAGCAGCGCCCCCTAGAGGCCTGGCAAAGAAGCAAGCATCCTCTAGGATGGGTAGTAGGCGCTGTAAAATGTGGTCCACTATTTTTGGGTAATCTCATTGGACAAGATTACAGGGATTTGCACCAATGCAGGGCAATTTTGCACCAACGTGCATCGATTGCCCAATACCCGAATGCTATTTATACCGACCGAACATTGCAAAAAGTAGATCATTTTACTGGTGGTTTCAATTTTTCATTAATAAACGAGCCAAGCTTTCATGGGAAGTCACAAGGTTTAGTAGCTACAAATGCAAGCATGTAACACGAGAAACAAAGTTCAAATCCTGGCTTCGGCTCTGTATCCTGTAAATCGCGGCAAATCTCCCTGTGTCACAAGAAATGCTTTAAATCGTCTGTGTCTGTTGTGTAACGCTCGTAGGTCCGTGGGTATGGTTCGCCCTACGAGAAGCTGCTAGAGGAGTCTTGCATGCTACCCATGCGCTACAGACAACAAAGAAGGGAAATGAATGATTTATTTAATTTCCCCTCGTGGTCGTCTGGCGAATCCCCTCTCCTACACCCCCCCCCCCCCCCCCTCCAGCCCCACCGCTCTTACCTGCACGGGCGGCGGATGGTGAAACCTTTTGCATGTTAAAAAAATATGCTTTACTACATTCTAACATGATGTTTGTTGCTTGATTTACATGCCAAATATTGTCAGAGCATGGCTTGTGGCTCTGCTCTCCATGTTAATTTGTTGGCTCACTCACCTCGCCCACTGTCCAACATTGTAGTGTTTACGATAAACTGTTGCTACTTCTTAAATTTACATTAGTGAGCACTTTTAGTAAGAAAAACATTTTTTTTCCATGTAAGTGGTCTGAAATGACCCACGTTTCAGCAGGAAAGAACGCTGCTGGTTTAGCAGTGAAAATGAAAATGCTGGTATGAATCAAATGAGCAATACTGAGCGTGTACATGTCTTTAGCCACATAGGCCCCATTCGTTTATTGAGCCTTTGCCACATTCCGAAGAAGGCGCAATTTTTGGGAGAGAAAGCACAGAGATGTTTTAAAGAATGTGCAAAGTGGGCTCTGCCCCATGGTCCCAGCTTTTCAGGGGGGCCCTTTATAGAGCCAACTATGATCTGCAGAGTCTTACCCTGATGACCTTGAGTGATTCTTAAACAAATTGTTTTAAATGCTGTTTTCCTTTAATTTATTTTGAATGTGGGTGATGTGTGAGTCTCTTACAGATATTATGCAGAGAAATGCTGTATTTGTGTTTCATGCAACATCTAAAAGAAAGTTCTTCTAGATCAAAACAGGACCTCACATATGAGAAATGGGAGGGTGTCACAGAGATTGCAGAAATATTAGTTAAAAACAAAAGTCACTATCCCTGAATATTACATGTAAACACATTTTAAATGGGGGTGTTTGCGCCTGTGCGCTATCTGTCAGTGGCCTGGCCAAAGAGTTCATGAAAAAGCTGAAATTGGATCTTAAATTCAAAGCTGTTCTGAACAGGGGCCCCAAAAATCCGTTTGGCCCAGGGCCCCCAAAATCATTAAGATGTCCATGAGAAGGCAAATGAGCAGAGAGTTTGCAGGTTGCAGAACAAGTGTACATGTTTTCGCACACATGCTCACCGCATACACACAACTCACACAAATGTCCACTCAGTCTACCCAGCCACAGGATTCAATATTTCAACTGTCACCTTTTCTGTGCAATGTGTGCTAAAACTCAGCTTGTGACCTCCTATTCCGAGATTGTCAGGTGAGGGTGTGCCCTCCCCTGATAAAACGATAATATGTAATCTATAAAATGACACCTTGCTGCCCTGCATCTCTGTATGTCTACAACTCTGATCTGCACATGTGCAGTGCCAACCGAAACCATGCCTGTTTCCCTGTGTACAGCTTGACTTATATCTGTGTCAGCTGTGTGCCTGCTACCCAGGCCTGAAAGCATCCTTTGAATATAGCTTTAATATCTTTGTACTTTTGTCTAATAACTTATTACGTTTTTAGATGTCTGACTAGAGCTAATGGGCCCTCATTATGAGTCAGTTGGAGCAGAATTACCACACAATTTTCTTTTTCTGGGTGTGGTAGAAGGAGACCCAGTTTTACTGTGCGGTAACTGTGAATGGTAAAATCAATCAATCAATCAATCAATCAAAGCATTTATATAGCGCACTACTCACCCAGAGGGTCTCAAGGCGCTGGGGGAGGGGGGTCCGCTACTGCTCGAACAGCCAGGTCTTGAGTTGCTTCCTGAATGAAGGCGAGGTGGTCCTGGGTCAGGCGGAGGTGGGTCGGGAGGGAGTTCCATGTCTTGGCGGCGAGGTAGGAGAAGGACCGTCCCCCTGTGGTGGCTCTTCGGATGTGGGGGACGGCGGCGAGGGCGTGGCCGGTCGATCGAAGCTGGCGTTTGGGAGCGTAGAAGTTGAGGCGGCTGTTGAGGTATCCTGGGCCTTGGTTGTGTAGGGTTTTGTGTGCGTGGGTGAGGAGTCGGAAGGTGATTCTCTTGTTGACCGGGAGCCAGTGCAGGTCTCTCAGGTGTCCGGAGATGTGGCTGCGACGGGGGATGTCCAGGATGAGTCGTGCTGAGGCGTTCTGGATTCGCTGGAGTCTCTTCAGGAGTTTGGCGGTGGTTCCGGCGTAGAGGGAGTTGCCGTAGTCCAGACGGCTGGTGACGAGGGCCTGGGTGACCATCTTCCTGGTCTCGGTGGGGATCCACCGGAAGATCTTACGTAGCATGCGCAGGATGTTGAAGCACGACGAGGAGACGGCGTTGACTTGTCTGGTCATGGGGAGGGAGGAGTCCAGGATGAAGCCCAGGTTGCGTGCGTGGTCTGTTGGTTTGGGTGCGCTGCCTAGGGCGGGGGGCCACCAGGAGTCGTCCCAGACGGAGGGTGAGGATCCCAGGATGAGGACTTCCGTCTTGTCCGAGTTCAGTTTCAGGCGGCTGTTCTTCATCCATTCGGCTACTTCTTTCATCCCTTCGTGAAGGTTGGCTCTGGCGGTGGCGGGGTCGTTGGTGAGGGAGAGAATCAGCTGGGTGTCGTCGGCGTAGGAGATGATGTTGAGGTTGTGCTGGCGTGCGATGTCTGCGAGGGGGCTCATGTAGACGTTGAAGAGGGTTGGACTGAGCGAGGAGCCTTGAGGAACGCCGCAGATGACTTCGGTGGCTTCAGATCTGAACGGGGGGAGGCGGACTCTCTGTGTCCTTCCGGCGAAGAAGGGGATGATCCACTCCAGTGCCTTCTCCTGGATTCCGCAAGACTTTGGTTTCAGTAGCCAAGACAAGTTCCTGTTTTATTTCTGGCAGTGGGAGGATGCACTGCTCCTGCCTGCCAGAAAACACTTTCTGCTTCCCTCCCATATCCCCCTCACACCCTCACCACTGCATCCAGAGATCCCGGCATATATTTACCACCTGCTCTGAGCAGGTGGTAAATGTATGCAATAAACCTCAGAAAATTGGGAATTCTTTGTGGTTTTACAACTGAAAAAATCAATCTCATACGGTAATTCCCCATTCCATGGTGGTTTACTTGTAATTGCTCAGAACCCGGGCAGATTACTGTCCTTCCTAAATTCTTTCTTGTCCAGGAAGATCCTGGGCTCATTGGTGACAATCTAACCTCCCAGTGCCGCGCAGATACTCTGTCATAAATGTCCCGTGGGGTAATGTTTTTACCTGAAATCTTTTGATTTGTACCAGTGTATCCCAATCCTCTAGCTGGGTAACAGTTTGGGCTATTGTTGTATTGCCCAAGACAGAGGGTGCGGCTAAAATAAACAACACTTCCTCATCATCAAATGATAAACCCTCAGACATCGTGGCAAGACCAGAAGAGTCTATTCAAGAATGAGATAGAGACACTTATTCTCAAGCAATGGAACCTCTTGCAGCAAAAAGTGCTGTACAAATGACTCTTAACACTCAAGGGAGAGGAGGAGGTCAAGCAGCCGGTCAAGACATCCAACTATCACAAAGAGGTGCAGCAGCTAAAGGTACAATATTCCTGGCTCAAAGCTAGTAGGTGTATGTCCAATTAGGACGTTGCAGAATTGTATTCAAGTGCACAGGGAAGGGAAGATCATTCTTTGAGAAGAGGAAACCTCGCACGTAATTGTGTCATGCTTCATCGTCGGCAACCTCTCCCCAACCTGGTAGGACAGTTCTACCAGGGCGGACTCGACCTCTGGTTGGACTCAGGGCAGTAAGGCGTTCTTAGATAAAATCTAAGGGATAAAGATGGGATCCAGATCAATGAGCTAAGTATACCATGCAGTTCCCTGGTGAGACAAATTTATTACGTGGGGACTGCAGGTATGATTAAAAAATCGAGGTGAGATGGTTATTGAGAAGCAGTAACTTACACCATCTCTATATTTAGGTCAACATGTTTCTGCCCTATTAAATAGCCCTACCGGTTCTGGGGCATTCCTCAGGGCCAAAAATCCCTAAATAGCTCCTAGCGACCACTTTGCCAATTCTTGTTATATTATAAAACAGTGGGCAAAAATAATAGTAATACGCTACCAGAGGGGAACAATTAAACTATCCACCTATTGAATAAAGACAAAGAAAAGGAATATCTTGCTAAAACCTTCCCTGAGTCAGTGCATTAAGAAAATGTAATAGTGATGTGGGCATACAAGCTACACTGCATGGCACACCACTACACTCTTAACATCCATGATATATGACAAAGACACATGCAAGGACGACATGCATGCACTGTGTGCAGTATTCTGCTAATGTCCTTAGTAATCACAATCCCGAAATACTACAATCACTTCCTGGTTTGTGTATGGCGGAAATTGTTCTTTACCCTACACTTTAGGGGATTCTGGCTTTCTGGTCAAATAGGGGGACAATGCCCTTTCTAGTCGCACACTAGTCAGTGAAAAAATATGATGAAATACAAAGTGAAGTTGTTTTATGTATAGTACAAACATGGGTCCCTTTTTTATAAAAGTCTCAAGGGTCTGTTAAAAAAAATCATGGGGTATATATATGCACACCATCAGGGACGTCGATAGTATTTGCTTCCTTTACAACCTTACATGATGCTCTTCAGCCCCCTCCTGGGATTGCTAAAACCACAACTCAAAAATACTTCCAAACCCACATGTCCTTGTTTTCTGGTAGGGAGGTTTTTTTTTCAAGATATCAGCTAGGAACCAGCGTATGCTTTGACATCAGCCACTGCTGGTTCCTATTTGCTTGCACACATTGCCTGTAACATCCCTATATAAAAACCGAAATATATGTTCTCCATACACTCGCCACTACATAGCCTCCCATGAGCAGTACATTCTCGCGAGGTATGGTCAGCAGGCATAGGAGACCACCCCGGCAGATGCGGCGTGCTCATGTAAAAACCATCCTAGTTTGACAATGTCACATCCATACATACATACACCTCATGAGTTTCAGAGGAATTTGTGAGTAGCAATCCCAATTGTTCAAACATCACACTCAGCACAGGGACGTAACACTGGCCCCCGCATCCCCCGTGGTGCGTGTGTGCCCCCGAGCTGAAGGAGGCCCCCTCAGCCCAGTACTAAGGCCTTAGAGCTCTGGATTAAATCCAGAGTGGGCCCCCCCAATATACTTTGCAGGGGGGCCCCCTGAGCTTTTGTTACGCCACTGACTCAGCAGTCGCACGCCCTCAGTAGTCATCTGATTTTAACATCATCAGTACACGCCATTATGCCCCAGAAGCATTGTTCCTTGCAACCTGGGTGGATGCACACGCTCATACAGTGCCTTTCACCAGCGCACACAGGGCCTTATTCATGAGAAGTGACACATTGCTGCATGAAAACAGCGATGTGTCACTTCTCAGTGCACCCTCCTTGCGATATGATGGATGCGTCATATTTACTGAATGACACATCATGTCGCAAAGAATGACTGATACGTCAGTATTACTGAAGTATCCATCGTTGCAATACTGACGCATTGCTGGGGTTGTGTCGGAAGCATGATGTAACTCCAGCAGTGCAGGGGGAAAGGCTATGATTATAGCACTGCATCAGTCTTACGCCTGCTGTGAGGCAGTCGTAAGATATTGACACAATGGCCTCCCAGAAGTGGTGCACTGAAATCGCATAGATTTCAACACCCCACTTTATGAGGGTTTTTGCGCGGGAATGCCCACCCTGCATATATTATACCTGACGCAGGTATAATGTGGCGCAGGGCTTTACAAAGTGACACATCTGCATAGATGTGTCACTTTGTAAATGGAGTGCAACATAGCACATATTTTACACCGCCGGTGCGTCACAAAAAGTGATGCAACAGCAGCGCAAAAGTTACGCTGTGGCTCACAAATAAGCCCCACACACTCTTGTAAAACACATGTAGTTGCTTCACAGGCACCAGCCACAGCCTTTAAATTTGAGCGCTGTGAAAGGGATGGTCCTTTTCTTGGTGTTGAAGTGCAGTGGCATTACGGGGCAGGTACGACTTTATGGTTAATCTTGCGTTGGGCCTGTAGAATACCTTAGCAGAGCCCGGAGCAGGCGGCAGTTATACATGCCATTTTCGGTTTTCGTTCCAATGGTGCTCGGATTCACAAGAGATGTTTACTTTACATTTCAGTGAGTCTGCTCGGTTTGTAACATGCGCACACTCGCGTATGTTGCAGGAAACAGTGATTTATTGTATAATGATTTGTAAGCCCTTGTTCATAATGTAGGATCTGAGCTGCTTTTCACTTACATTTTAGAAAGTGTGCTGTACAAATGCCTCTGGTTGAGGCTGCCAAAAATAAAAAAAATGAAATTGCTGTTTTTTTCCGATCATACTGCGAGCCGGTTCAATGTATATTGGCTTGGGCCCGAAGAAGTTGGTAAATATTGCTATCATTCAAAAGCTCACTACTGCTTTTTTAATGTTTTCTTTGTTTCACATATCACACGATGGATTAATGCTGTTGTTGCGTGTGTTAATTCATGGCCAGCTTTAGGACTTTGACGCAGTCACACCTGGCACTGACCTTGTGGGGTGTGTAGAGTTGGGGTGTGTAGAGTGGGGTCCCTGTTTATTTACAATAACTTTTGGGTTTGTAAGCAGGTGCTGATAATTTCCTTGGGTGTCCATCAGTCTTCCGGCACCAATAAAAATGCCAAAATAATGATGGTGATTAATGCTCTTGCAGGAGAGAGAGGTACGTTTGGTCTATTTCGGCTCATCCTAAAATAGTACAAAGGGCTCATGTGCCTCCTGCAAAAAGTGTGTGACTGGCATGTACCATGATCATAGAACTGAGTGTGAGTGAATAGTGAGTAGATGTATAAAAAAAGAAATGTATGTCAGAGATAAGCTTTGGAGATGTAAGGGGCTCTGTTGGAGGATGATAGTGAGAGTGTTTATGGAGAAGGTCGTTAATGGGGGCTGCCAAAACTATTGTCGCCCTGGGTGCCACCAGCACTAAAGCCAGCCTTGTGTTCAGTTAGCTTTACTACATAGTTACTAATATAAGGCTCTGTCTTGCAGTGCAACATTCCTACAAGTAGTGACAATTTTCCATTCTTTCTTTCCTCTATTTACTGGTGTGTACTTACTACCTGTTTTTCAGCCTCATCCAGTAGTACCTGCTTTATATAACCCACCACCATTTGCAGCATAGAGAATAGCTCTTACCATAGTTTTTAGGGTATCATACATATTTTCCCATACTCTTTCATTCTTTTAATGGGAAACCATGTTGTGATACATTGTCATCACAAACCAAAAGGCCTGCTTGTTCCTAAGCACTTAGAAAGCCCCTGAATGCAGTCTCCAAGAATAAAATCATGACTCTCTGCGTTTGTGTGGGCCAGTGACCAGATATCCAAGTGTTCTCAATTAAACTGTTTAGTAGGCCCCTTTAAAGGTCTTTGAAGGGAATCTTGCCTATTTACACAGAATGTACTGATGTCTTTTTGCTGTAACTCCATTTTTGGTGAGAAAAGAAGAGCACATAAGGACATAAGTTAGCTTAAGTGTAAGTGCTGGTTACATGTGCCCTAGGTTTGTGCTAGGTAAAAAAGGCTGAATTGCACAGTGTGCATCTGGGTAATCTAGGATGAATCCATGTTTGCCGATACAGCTCAAATACTTTTTCACTGAGTATTCTGTTGGTTCTTTCGCACATATGAAAGCATTTCCAAATGCTTGCATTCGGAATGAGCACTGTACAAAAAAAGTCTTGTGTTTCTTTGCTAGCCTAATAAGTTTGCCAAGTTAAGGTGAAGGAGGGGTGACATACATTTCCAAGTTGTCGCTATCACTTCTGTCCCATCACCATCCCTGTCGGGCACTCTACTTTTCCACAGATGCTATGAAATAAGCAGCTGTCCTGTAAGACTCCAAGAATAGACTTCTTCTTCTCTTCATCTGTGCACTTCCTTCCCTTCCTGTAAAACACTCTTAGGTAACACAAGAATCAGTAAGCTAAAACAGTGCAGCATGAAATGAAATGAAATGAAAAGGCATTTGGATAGCGCACGCATACTCCAAGGAGTGTCCCAGGGCTGGAAAAAAAGTTTCCTGCAAACTAAAAGGATGGACATTCATGCCTCTTGCTGGAAAAGCCAGGTTTTTAGCTTCTTCCTGAAAACCGATAGTTGAGGGATAGCACGAAGTTCCAGAGGGAGTCTGTTCCGCACCCTAGCCCCGATGCACATGGCCCAATGTAGCATCAAAAGTGTAAGTATTATATAAGGCATTACCAGGTCCACTGGAATTATGCAGTTCTGTGGACAATGCTTTTTTGTGCATAATTATGGATTTGCCACATAATCCATCATCTGAAACAAAAATCTACAGATTTAAACCAAATAAAAATAGTTCCTAGGTCAAACAAATCAAAAGTTATTTAAAAAGGTGTGACATATGTTTGGGTGCATGGAAAGCCCTTCGCAAAGTTCTGCTTGGCTGTTTGTTAAACTAGTACTAATGAGGTGAAATCACTGCGCAGACAGGATTACCATGTGAAAATAAATAAAAGAATAAATTAACACTATGAAAACGTGCCGTATTATCCCACATAGTTTGCCTTTCTTGTTACATAATTTAGCCAAAACGGGTGCATAATTTGGTGCTTTCCCTTGCTGCATAATTCTAGTGGCCCTGGGTATTGTTGTTCAGCTTTTGTACAGTGCACAGTGTGCCATTACTATATTTCCATTGAATGTTTAGACACTGACAAATGTTCTCTCACTCACCTTCTCATACAGTCTTGCACCAAATACACGCACTTTCATACCATAAGCTCTCTCTCTTTCACTCTCTCCTCTATGTCACTTTTGTTTTAGCTCTAGTGTTATTCAAGCATTTTTGATTTTACTAAAATTATGAGTGTTACATAGTTATAGGGCTTTTTAGCCAGGTGTCTTCCATTAGTCTGCGGTTATGTCATTCCAATTGTTCTTCAATTTATTCCAGTATGCAACACTGGGGTATGAGCCAGTCCTCTTCAGTTATTGGCTGACTTCACTGTAAGTTTCAACATGCAGGACTTTCGGAAGGAGTACAGCCCCACAAAAAGTAGTTCTTTTCGCTGCCAGGAACTAGTAATGTGTGCTCTATTTGCAAGCCAAGAAATTGTTTTTCTTTCAAACAACCCTTTTTTATTTTAGATTGATGAGGGCACGCTAGCTTACCCAAACAAAAATGTTTAGCAAAACCACAAGTGATGCATCTGTCTCAGGTTTGCATAGTGCTATTGACATATACCATCCACCGTTTTCTACCGTTCAACCAAAAGCATTTTTTGCATCACATGCTTTGTTTTACCTTCTCAGTAAACATATATATATATATATATCTTAGAAGTATACAACTTCCGGTAGAAACAGCCAAACTCTCTTTGGAATTACCACATTGCAAAACTGTCTCAATATTCTGTTAAATAGAGCTATATGTGTGAAATGCACTTGTTTTCACTCTCATTGTAAACACAAGTTTTGAGTGGTAATTGCCTCAGATTTATATACCTGAATGCTCCGCTTGCATGCTTGGTGCACATAGCCTTGCCTGCAGCGCACAGAGATCTTCCACTGCTGCACATAGAGGAACAAAATGAGATGGAACATCGCCCAGAAGTACGCCCGCTGTATCCGGCTCTAGAAACATTCCAAGCGCACCCCCATGGGGATGTCACACCCACTTACTACTCCAAAAGGTACACCATGCCTTTTAACATATCTGTGCACGCTCACTTCCGCTGGAGCAGAGAAAATTTACCGCTTATAAAGCATGCCCGCTTCATGCTGACTCGCGGGCTTCCATGTCGCATGAGGAGTCGTGTGACTACAATGAGCTTCTTAGCGTGAGGGTGATATGGGAAGTGTAGTCTCTCTCCAATATTTGGAGTGATTGTGGTGCGTGAGGGTTCACGTGACTACACCTGAGCCTGTCAGCGCAAGGTCGACAGAGAGCAGGCTAGTGTCTTCCCTTTGTATGAAGTGGTTGAAGGCTGTTGAATGTGGAATCTCTTGTATTATCTCCCTAAACAAGTGAAACAAGACTGTCCCACTGTTGAATGAGGAATAAGGAAGCACTTATATACTGTCTCTTAACAAGTGCAAGGTGATTGTCCCACTGTGAGAGCTCTTCTCGCTCTTTGGTGAAAAAAACAAACACACAAAAACAAATAAATAAACTACCCATGTTTTACCAATGGCATTTCTTAGGGATCCATGCGTGCTATTAACACTGACGCAGATATTCCACCATTCATGTCAGGGATGTGGCATTAATCAGAACTGCATAGTTTTCTCTGTGAGACAAGGGAAAATGATTATACATCCCAGCAGGAAACACAGAGCAATACTGGGCATGGAGTTTCGTCTGAACTGATGGTATAAGAGATGCTATAGAAGGGAAAAATCCCTTATCAAAGTAGTCAGGGCCACATCTGAGACTGGTCCCTCAGCGGATGACACAAGTTTGTCAAGAAAATCAACCTTTAGTCGTACAGGGACTGTCAAAGAATTAACACTGATACTGCCCGACAGGATATCATCATTCAGTACATGGCGGTCTGAACAGCGCCAATAAATCAATATCTGTTAAAAGATTAACAAGGGTTTGGATATATCTGCACATGATTTCTTTAATTTCTTAAGCACACACCATTCCGTCTCATTCTCCCCATGTCCATTCTCTATGTAGTGTCTTGACAGCTTAGTAGCACCTGATCGTACTTCGGTGTTCGGTGATGCGGGTGCGCAAACTTCTGGTGGTCATGCCTACATATATATGGTTACATGGGCACCTTATTATGTAGATGACATCTTTGGAGTTTTCAGCCTCCACTGTGTCCTTAGCACAAGATACAGTTCTTTTGTCCTTCCTGTGAGTGGGCACACACTGCAATTTCTCAAAGTGAGTGACCCACTGCTGGTGCTAAGTTCCTAAGCGTGTCCTGATCCCCCTGGCTATCAGCTATTCCGGGGCACAGTGCACCAGCATACCTTTGATATTCCTGGTACTCTTAAATGAGTCAATGGGTGTTCTTAAATTCAGTCCCCCTGACTGTAGGATACTCCCATTCTTGTTGATGATTTTTGGGAACCTGTGTGACAGAGGTCAAAAGGTGGTCACGCACATCAATCTGTTGTTCTACCCTTTCTGGTATGTCAACAACAACGGGTCTCTGTTATTCAGGGCTCTCTTCCTTGCTCTTCTTATCAGGTGAGATGAATATATGTTCTCAATCATTTTAAACAGTTGTCTTTTTGCATGTGACTTGTAATCTACTGTTTCCGAACAATTGCGTCTTGAAGGAGCCGGGTTCCAAATTCTAGATTTACTCTGGAACTCTAGGCCGGTGACTCTTTTTAGCTACATGTAAGTGTGGAGGAGAGAAAAATCTTTATCCATTCATCTTTGCCATTAGAATGAACTATGACTCCGAAGAATCACAGACTCCCAATTAAATTTAGTTAATGTGCTTATGTAATGTGTTGATTTGAGGTGTTCAGCAATAATGTTCATTTATATATGTGCTTTAAGAAATAATGTGCCATTTCTTATGTTGGCTGATTTTTGTTGGCCTGAATTGTATTTTTTCCCTGGAAGCTCTTGCATTAGAAACGTTAGTGGATTTCATGTGCATGTGGAATTTGTTCTGTCTCACATTTCTGTTGCAAGTGGAGAAATTAGTCCTTGTTAGTTAGAATAATGTATTTGTTTTAGGAGTTAGGCTTAGGGAGGAGAAGATACATTGAACGCCAATGCTGATAATGTGGGACAGTGTACTTTCTCATCGTAGAGAGTCTGGGAATCAAGGTCATCTAGCCAAGGCCTGGGAGCATCACTGCCAAATGGAAAGTTACCTACAAGGAAGTGGTTTTGCTTGGATGGTGGCATCTTGGGATGCTACCTGCAAGTTCATGTGTAGAAGTTAGGGACAGAGTCCAGGGACTTTCTGCCTTGCCCTGAGAGAGAGGGCATCTTAGAACGAGCTCTGTACCTTTAAGAACTTGACCCATTCAATGTGAGTGGACTTCTTAGGAAGCCTTCACGTGCTGACACCTTTACAGAACTTGCCTTGGGGAAATATCAAGTAGGGATGTCACGTTAGTGGTAGTGTAGGGACAGACTAAAACTTTTCACCTACAAACCTCCAATGAAGGGGAATTTGGATGTTGGAGCCATCATATTCTGTATCCTGATTCTGGAACTGGTTATTATGTGCATGCTGCACTGTCTTAACTTCACCCGTAGGTTTGGTTTTGTATATTAGTTTCAATGTATTTCTACACCCTCATCTTGAGGTGTTTATATGTCCAATTGTTCTTGGCTTTGTAATAAAATATGGGAATTGTTATTAGCTACATGTACGAACTCTACACGTTAAGTTTTTTTAATCTATCCACATATAATCACAACATGTTTACTCTGAAACATACCTAGCACTTCACTTTTCACGTTATTACAGTACACAATCTAATGACCCAATGTTAACACAGTAAAGGATTATATGCGGGCGCGAACTACCCATGATTATAATGTAGCCCTACAAATAAAGAGGAAAATCGTGCTCTAACAGTCTCAGCCGTAAAAATTGTCCCACTGGTAAATTCTCAAGCAATGCACATAAATGGAAACTTTCAATGAAGCGCAGATTGTTCCAGTCAGTCGGTTTGTAGAAGACCTCTGTCTTGAGGTGTCCATTCTTCTCCTTAATCAGAAGTTCCTGGAAAGGCTGAGTTAATTTCCTCCACGGAGGCTGTGAAGCGCAGAAAGGGTTTCAATGTATTCAATCATTTGAAGAATTCACAGGCATTATCTATATAGCATTTCCACATCCGTATCTTATCCCTCAATGCAGCGTTTCCCAAACTGTGGGCCGCGGACCCCCAGGGGTCCGTGACACATTCCCAGGGGGTCCGCGAGCTGGATCGTATTATATTGAAGCGCCCATGCGCTACTTCGGCTACAAGCACTGAATGACAGCGCAGGGGCGGCAGGACCAAAAAAAAATCGGGCCAATCACCATTTCAGCTTTGGGGTGGAAGCTGAAGGGTGATTGGCTTATTATTTTATAGGCGCGCACGTTCGCACGGCAGTGCGTCTTCCCTCACGTTTGCGGCCAGCCCAGGAGCATTTTGCCGCCCAACGCCCTGTCTCTGCTTTCGCATTCCGGCATCTCGGACCACTCGAGGAGCATGTGAGTGTTTATTTTTTAATTACATTTACAGCTAGTGGGCACGGGTAAGGCCAGGGGAATTCGGACGCCGTGTTTATTGAGGCCGGGTGTACTTACCCATACATGCCAACATTTCAGGAGAGCAAAGTGGGCGATTCTGTAAAAATAATCGGGAGAATGGGGCCTTGAATCGGGTTACTGTCACGTATGGGCCTTGGAAGTGTGTTGCTGCAGGATCGGACATTTAAAACGCAAATGCACGTGTTTTTCTTACCTGTTAGAAGCATGGAGCGCCAGGGCCGGCTTTAGGGCGGTGCGACCGGTGCCACCTTCCTGGGGGCGCCGTGCTTGAACGTTTAGTACGCTTTTGAAGCACCTGCTGCAGCGTTTCTTTCCCCGGCAATTACCAGGCTCACATAAATGTCACAATAACTCCAGTGATATCGTCCAAGAGAGATCAGCATTTTGCATAGTTGAGGTTTTGACTTATGTGAAGTTAGTGCAGAGGGTTAATATGCCTTCTGCAAAGAACGTGTACCAAGTGATTACAGAGTGCGTATGTACAGATCAGCAGGTTACTGCTTTCAAAAGAAACCTCCTTTTGTTACTTGCAATTTATAACTTAAAGAAGCATGGAGCGCTAGGGCCGGCTTTAGGGCACTGCCACTGGTGCCACCTTCCTGGGGGCGCCGTGCTTGAACGTTTATTACACTTTTGAAGCACCTGCTGCAGCGTTTCTTTCCCGGCAATTACCAGGCTCACATAAATGTCACAATAACTCCTGTGATTAATTATCGTCCGAGACAGATCAGCATTTTGCATAGTTGAGGTTTTGACTTATGTGAAGTTAGTGCAGAGGGTTAATATGCCTTCTGCAAAGAACGTGTACCAAGTGATTACAGAGTGCGTATGTACAGATCAGCAGGTCTCTGCTTTCAAAAGAAACCTCCTTTTGTTACTTGCAATTTATAACTTAAATTCCTAATATAGAATAGTGAGCTATTGACTTTCATCCCAGAACTGCATACACACTGCAAAGAATACATTATTGGAAAATTGATTAATGTTGCAAAAAGGATTAATTTGGCTAGAAATCGATTCTTATTATTAAAGAGAACTCCCAACTATGCAGTTTCTTTTTCGACTCTGAGTTTGGGCTTCTCCACACCAAGTACTCTTAAACTATACTGCCTACCAGTATGGATGACATGTGACTCCTACACTTTTAGTCTTTTGGCTTATGTAACCTTTCCTATACACTGATTTACACACGTATGATTGATTGTCTCTGTGTAATGTGTGTGTGATGCAAAGTGCTCGAACACCCTGCACTGGTATGAGTGGCGCTATATAACTAATTCAATGCATCTGAGAGAGTGTGGTTATGGAGACTTCGTCACTGTTAAAGGGTGCTAGTGAGAGACTCCCTGGTGGAGGTGGTCATTGGGGGGGCGCCAACAAACATTGTCGCACAGGGCGCCACCAGCACTAAAGCCGGCCTGTTTTAATTTTTTGACATTTAAATTGTAAAAATTGCTTGGGGGTCCCCGGACTCCAGTAGTGATTCAGTGGGGGTCCTCAGGAGTCAAGAGTTTGGGAACCACTGCCTCAATGGATTGAGATGTTGCAGGACGTACTCAGTTCAAATGAATGGACTTAAACCAGGAAGTGGTTGTAGTATATCAGGATTTATTATTACCATTGACATTTGTATCATACTAAACAAAGTACATGCTCATCATCCTGTGATATGTGTCTTTGTCACATATCACATGTGTTAAGTGTGTAGTGGCATGCCACTCAGTGTCACTTGTATACCCACATCACAATTACAATTTCTTATTGTACTTACTTAAGAAAGATTTTAACAAGATAGTCATTTTCTTTGTCTTCTTTAAATAGATTAATAGATTAAATGCTCCCCTCAGGTAGGACCCACCTGAGTGTATCACTATTATTCTTTGTCCCCTGTTTTATAATTTCAGAAGAATTGGCAAAGTGGCCGCTAGGATGTATTTAGGGATACTTGGCCCTGAGGAATGCCCCAGACCCGGTAGGGCTATTCCATAGGGCAGAAACATGTTGGCCTAAATATAAACACGGTGTGAGCCATTGCTCTAAATAACCATGTGATCTCGATGTTTTAATCATACCTGAAGTCCCCAAGTAATAAAGGTGTCTCAGTAGAAAACTACAAGGCATTCTTAACTCACTGAACTGGATCCCGTCTTTATCCAGTAGTTTTTATCTAAGAACTCCTTCCTGCCCTGAGTTTAACAGGAGATCAAGTCCGCCCTGATGGCACTGTCCTACCAGAGTGGGGAGAGGTTGCAGATGATAAAGTATGACACAATTACATGTGTGAGGTTTCCTCTTTCATAAGAATCATCTATTCCTTTCCCATGCACTTGGACAGGAATTCTGTAACATCCTAATTGGACTTACATCTGCTTGCTTTGAGGTAGGAAAACTGTGATTCATATTCTACCTGTAGCTGCTGCACCTATTTGTGATAGTTGTAACCTTGGCCACGTCAGCAAGGCCATGATTGTGGATGCTTCATCAGGGCACGCACTAGAGAGAAGAGCCACAGGTCATCTCAAGTTGAAAAAGATGTTGAGGGACTGTGTAGAGTGAAGGATAGAGGAAGCAATCCAGCTTTTAAGGATCAGTCAAGTGATCCCTCATGTCTTTGGGGAAGACAACACACACAATTTGAAGTGAACAATAACAATAATTTAGCTATGGGATGTTTCACTGTTTCTTTTCTGAGTTCTACTTTTGCCAAAAAGCAGTTACATCCCTTAGCATTTGATCACTTTGAGTGTTCCGCTTTCATCACCTCAGTGCTTCATCACAAAGAGTTTTTATGGGCGGATGGTGTCACCTTGCTATGAGCACAGCAGCCCACTTATGGAAAGCATACACTGGAGAGACATCCTATCCACACATTCCATTCTGCAGTAATCCCAACTACATAATTCTGCTTCAATGTTTTTTTCGTTGGTATGACACTTTTACGACGTGTCTACTAAGTGGTTGCTCCCATATTAAAACTAGAACCGCTATGGAAAGTTATAATTACTCTAAAACAGTTCATAAAAGAAAATAGGGGAACTCCACTTTTGAAAATTCCTGCCAATATGGATACAGGATCAGTCCCACAGCTCATCAGTGTGCAGCAAAACTGGCATTCAGCCATTATACACAAATCACAAATCCATGACCTATTATTTGTCTATAGCTTAGATCTTTCATGCATAACAGACCCCTTGCTGACACCAGCCTTCAGGACAATCACGATCTCACAAGACAATAGTATCCACAGAAAAGACTGGCCAAAAAAAACACAGGCAGTGGTGTTTCATTGGTGTAACAACAATTCACTCCACTCATATCACATCCTCTCACACACCATCATGGAATTAGTCCAAGTTCTTGTTCCGGTGCTCTTGATGATCACTGATTTACCCTTCGCCTGGAGATGAGATCATATTCTTGGATCAATTAAAGGATTTCCTTTTTAGGTTTCACCTAGACAGCACATGTGCTGTCTCTGTGAGAACTTTTGTTATCTAACTTGGGCTTTGAGGCCGACCACTCTTACCATGCTTCTGCTTCCTTATCATTTTCATTTGCTTCAATATTATTGGTTGGCTTCCATAGGCGTAATTCCTCTTCATGTGTTTATCCCTCCCCTAGAGCACGGATGCATTACCTGTGTCATTCTTCTTTCCATTTCTTTTTTTAGTCACTACTTTTTTCTTTATGTTTAAGGACAATACCAGAGTGTGTCTTTTTGATGTGACTCCCTCATGTACTTCTCATCTCTCCATCTTCCTCCCTCCCACTCTTACTCGTCTGGGTTGCTTGTCCTCACCGCCCACCCTACCTCGTCTGTGTCGCTTGCCGCCATCAGCCTTCCCTCATTCCATTGTTGTCTTTGTTGTTGCTCACCTCCATCCACCCTTGCTCCCTCTATTGTTGTTCATGTTGGACCTGCCCGTCCTCCCACCTTCCGCTGTTGTCTGCATTGTTGCTTTCCTACAGCCCCTTCCACCCTCCACTATCCAGCAGCTTGCCCCACCTGCCACCCTCCATTGTCCATGTGTTTGTTCTCAGCCCCTCCCCTCACTCCCATTGTCTGTGTCGCTCCAGCTCACCCTCCCTCTTTTTGATACACCCTCCATCCATATTGTGTCCTGCCTTCCACACCGCAATAAACAGAAAAACATCTCTATGACTCAGCCAGCATTTGCCACATCATGGCGCTTTTCCCCCACCTCCACCATTGTCTGTATTGCCACCTCACACATTCTCCCTCCCTCTCTTCCTCCCTCCCTCCGTCCTTTTTGCCGCCTGTCCCACCAGCAATAAAAGAAAAAGTGCTATGACACAGACAATACTGGCCACAGTATAGCTCTTTTTTCACTTTCAGTCATGCTGCACAGCAGCCAAGCTGATGTACAACATAGCTGAAAGAAATAGAGAAAGCCAATATCACTCTTGTAGGCGAGAACTATTGGCTTTGCAAATGTTTGTTTGCAAAAGGAATAAATCCCCAGAACCAGGTACACAGAGGAGATTTCAATTAGGCTGCAAATACATTACATTGAGTGGCAACCACCAAATCTACCAGTGTGACTGAAAGGAAAGTTTCATCACCATGTCAAATAAGTGACAAATATACAAGGATGGGTTTTGTGTTCAGTCTGCTTGGATGCAAATTATGCACAAAGCAAGACCACACCTGAGTAGAGTGATTGGAACACCTTCTCTCACAATACTTATGTAATTCCACAGCTGCATATGCATCCCTTCCAAGCATTCAAATCAAAAAGATGCTTAACTAAATAGGAAGAAAAATGAATCTTTTAAATTGGTGTCCTTTGAGTGTGGCTAGTGTCCTACTAGTGCGATAAAATGTTATGATCGGTTCAATAGCTGAATGGTTTATCTAAAAAAAAAAAAGAGAACTGAAATTGCATCATCGTACTCTGTAGCATTAGCTAGTTTAAACCGATATGACAAGAAACCTAGATTTAAAGGACCTGTTGAAAATAAAACAAAACACGCTGGTAAGACCAAAGTCAAAATAGTGTTTAATGCAAAAAGGCAAGCACAAAAGCAAAATAACTAAAAGACAACTGTCATTTCAACTAACCAGGTCTCTCACTTGGAAAAGGTCAGTTGCAGCATAATGATATAATACATACAATTTAGACCAAAAAATATATATGTTTTTCTTTCAATGCAAGTCAATGGAACTTAATCATGTGACATAAACTTGTTGCTTTCAGCAAAAACGTATCAAATGAGCAGGTGGCAGGGTCTACAGCAAACCTGGAAATGAGATGAGTCACATGATAATGGTTTACTTATTTGTACCAATCCTGTGAATGGCGGCCTGACTGGAATCGCGAACTGTAACTGGCTAGCAGCATGTTTCTCTAAAAACAAATCTCCCTGAAATAGGAGCTCCCCAATAGTGTAAATCTCTTCATTTTGATAAAGTATAGAGTGTGGGATAGTTCTGGAGGCTTCTTGGCACTAGCACAGGTAGGCAGAGCAGGTCCACACTCGTGGTAAGGTCTCTGATTAAGATTTAACCAGTTTCTAGTAAGCCAGGAAAGCGGTCCATAAAACAGGTGGGGTAAATGATCTGTATTCAACCCCACTGGGTCACTGCAACAAACCATAGGTGTCATCCATCTTACTAGGTTCCTTAGCCTGCTTGAAGCATGTTTTTCTTTATGATTCTCAGTGTCGCCAAAAGGATCCTTGTGGGTGATATGTCTGGATTCAGATCTTACTTGATCTCTCAGTGTGGACAAACTCTATTCACTATGCGGTGGCTTTGGTCAGCACTAGGGTGTGTCCAACTGATTGATGCTCAATGAGACTCATGGCTACCTTTCCTCCCACTGACTAACTCTTGCACAAAACCAACAGTGGATTCTCTAGTAGCTGAGGCAACCATATCATGACTGGATCCTCACAATGTACAGCTATGTTTTTCATCACACAATATCTACTCGTTCCAGGGCTGGTCTAAGAACCCAAAGCAGCCCTGGCAATTGTGTCAGACCAGCCAGGGCCGGACTGGACACCGAAACCGGCCCTGGCAAATGGCTCGGCCGCACTACCCCCACCCCCCCTGGTGGGCCGAGTTGTTTGTTAGGGTCGGTTTCAGCCGATTTTGTTACAGGGTGCCGATATTGCAGGCCCCAGTAACAAAAACGGCTGCCCAGGGGCCTAAAACTGGCCCCCACCATGGCGGCCAACCTGGGAAACGCCCAGTGCCTGCTACGGCCAGTCCGGCCCTGAGACCAGCCCCCGGGGGGTTGCGTGTGTGCACTGCTGCTTTTGTTACTGAGGGCTGCAAAAACAGCCCCCAGTAACAAATCCAGCCCCTACCTCTGAAAAACCGGCCCACACCCTTCCAGCCTCTTGGGGAAACGCCCGATGCCCGCTAAACCCAGTCGGGCCCTGTTTCATACCACTTAAGTTGTTGATCGATTCACCAAACTGGTGTTGCTAAATTGACATACTATGCCAATATTTATAACTGCTAACAACAAAATGGTGTCTGCAGCTCCTCATTCTGGGCTTTAGTGATGGCCATGTAAGAGAAACTCAGAGGGGGATCACTGGGGCTTACACTTCATTCATCTCTTCAATACTGCACATTCGAAACACATGAGGGATGAAACGACTGAGGAATTATATGCCAGAGCAATGCAACACACAATTTATTAAACCCCTAGCAATGAAGTTCCTCAGGGATAAAATATACCATGATCAAAACATTCAAATGGCGAAAAGCCCCAGCAGTGACCTGCAAGCGATGCTGCAGGGCTATTAAACCAGTCTACTGGTAGGTTGGGTACTCGTCAACACAGTGTATCATGCACAAATACACTTTTCAGAAGAGTGGGGTAAGGAATCAATAGCAAAGTGACTAAAATCTACTGATAGCCATGCACTGCACACACACAGACCACCCTCCATTCCCACACTTTTGTTAGTTGAAGAAATACATCATGGGCCCTATTACGTAAAGGGCGCACTTTTCTGTTTGCACCCAGTGCACCTTTCAACAGGTGCGCCAGGCTCAAACAAGGAAAGTGTACGCTATTACATAGAATGCGCTGCCCCCAGGGCAGCTGAGAACTCTTGCTGCCCATTCATGTGAAAACCAGAGCGGAGAGCGCTAGGTGGCGCACGGGTGCATGGAAGCCTCCGTGTAGAGCTCCCGTCGTCCGGCGGTTATAATCCGCCAAATTATCCTTATTTGGGGCACCTGGGTCCCAGAGTTGAGTGTGGAACATTGGTGCAGGTACCGGACGGTACTGGCGGCGGCTGACAGGTGACGGATGCCTGGTCCCTGAGAACGGAGCCTCGCTAGCGGCGGCGAGTGAGAGGCTTGGACGTGCGGAGCTGCATTGCCGGATCCGGCGGGTACGAGAGGCCGGGGTTGAGCAACTGGCTGCAGGCCGTGGACGCTGGGACCGGTGACGATACCTTGGAGGGACTCGGCGCCTTGGAGGTAGCGGCGGAGCGGGACAGGAATTGGAGAAGCTAGTGGCGCTCGTTAACGGGGAGATTCCCCCCCCCCCCCTCCATTGTGGTGGAACGCTAATTTTGCCGTTTTCCGGCGGTGTTTGGTGGCGGCCTTCTGTGGGGGAGCCGGGTGCCATCTGGACCGCGTGGGGGTGAGTGGTGTCGCCCTCCCCCCCCCTCACCCCCCTGCCTCGGGCATTGTGGATGACTCGGAACAGGGGCCCCCGGGCACTGTGGATGGCCAGCTGGGAGCGCGGATGAGCAAGCGCGCAGACACTGGGCCGTGACGCTGGGCTTGGAGGAGCTGGATGCCACTGACTGGGGCGGCGAACCCCGGCGTTGCTTTGAGAGGGCGGTGTCGCATGGTGCCTCGCTGGTGTCCGCAGTGGAAGGAGGGAGTGCTGGGCAGGACGGCGGCACGGACTACGTATGGCTTGCTTCCCTGCTATGCTGGTGAGGCGGCCGGCTTACCGTGAAGCACAGTGAGTGTGCGTGGAGGGTGAGGCTGGTGGCGACTGGACTGCACCATTTCGATTGGGCATCCTGGCAGCTTGGTCTTGCGCTGTAAAGAGGGGCACCAACTCCAGAGAAGTGCGGAGAGACATCAGCGTTGCTTCCGGTCCCGGGGAGGTGTCCACGGCTGTTGGCGGAGTGTACTGACCGGAGGGCAGAATGGGCAGGACGGACGCGAAACAGCCCAAACTCACGTTTGAGGCTAGCAAGAAGTCGACCAAGGTGGTGGAAGAGATTCGTGGTTCGGCTGAGCCGCCGATGCCGGCAGGAGGTTCGACAGACGCGGCGCCCAATTTACAAGATGTCCTACGAGAGATGCGTCAAGGGTTTGCGACGATTGCAGATAAAGTGGACAGAATGTCGTCCCGTATGGATGCGGTGGTGCAGAAGCTGGACGTCCAGGAGGAACGAATAACGGGGGCGGAACAGCGAATCTCGGACGCTGAGGATACGGTGGCGCAGCACACCTCACAGTTATCCAGAATGGACAATCTGCTGCGCCTCATCGCTGCTAAGAATGAGGATTTGGAAGCGCGCAGTAGGCGGAATAATGTACGCATCGTGGGTATTCCGGAGTCGACGAATGTGGGAAAAATGGAGGACTATGTGGAGAAGATGTTGGTGGCGGCGATTGGATCGGATGTTTTTTCTCCCCAATTTATTGTGGAGAGGGCGCACCGAGCCCTGGGCCCCAGACCGAAGCCGGGAGCGCCGCCCCGGCCGATCATCGCCCGGATGCTCAATTATCGAGATCGGGACACCGCCTTGAGGGCCGCACGGACCACACGCACGTTATCCTATGATGGCAACTCCTTCACGCTGTATCCAGACTTCACACCGATGGTGCAGGAGGAACGTCGGAAATTTATAACAGTTAAGGCGAAACTGCGGGACCTGCAAATGGATTATGCGTTGCTTTACCCGGCGCGCTTGCGGGTCACATACCAGGGGAGGCAGAAGTTCTTCACGAATCCTCAGATGGTGGAGGACTTCATCAAACAGCACAAGCGCTCCCGCAGATCTGAGACTGGAGCTGGAAACGACGAGGACCCCCGGCGTGAGGAACTTGTGGCCGGTGAACAGTGAGTGGGGTGACTGTATTTGGCATATTAGGCCACAAGTGCAGGTGTAATGGTGGACTGAGGACTGGGACTGGGGTGGCCAGCTATGAGAAATTGCACGGGGGGCTGATTGGGCTTGGGCGCTCTGTGGCTGCGAGCGTGGTGGGGTGGTGGCCTATCGTGGGGCGCTGCACTGCAGGAGAATCTTGTTGAAGTTTGCACGGGCTGTGGTATAGTGCTGGCTGCTGCTATGGGAGGCAGGGGTCTGCTTATGATGGGACTCGGGTGGATCCAGTTCTAGCGCCGGACGCCTCCTCATATCGCTGAGCTGGACTGCACACTGTGTGGCCGGGCTGGCGTTTCTGGGGCGGGAGCTGGTGGTGCCACCTAGGTTCGCTTCCTGATGGGAAACACCCTAGTACATGTTGGGGGTCTTGGGAATGTTCTTGCCCTGCTGTTTGGAGCAATTGTGGGTGGGGAGGGGGGGATACAGGTCTGGCAAGTTGGGGTTTGCTTCAGTGGGAGGAGGGTGGGGACATGGGCTTTAGCTATGGTTTGTATGTTTGTAGTTCCGGACCGGGATAGAGAGCATGGTACTGAGGATGGGTTTTTTATCTATGGAGTAAGGAGTGGGCTGCAATGTGTTACGCTACAGATAGAGCTTCTTCTGCATATTCGATTTGAGGGGGTAAAGGGGGTAACCTGTTGGGCGGTAGGCACCTGGGGCGGGCACGGTATGCAGAACTGGGTGACTGCTTTGGATCGTGGGAGGTTAACGACGCATGGCTGATAAAGCGCGTAAGTCACACATCACTGTCGCCACTTGGAATGTTCGGGGGTTAAATGACGCCAGGAAATGTAGGAGGGTGGTGGCTTACTTGGAACAGCATAAGGTGCAAATCGCGTTGTTACAGGAAACGCACCTTAGTCCTCGAGCCACTTACACTTTTGCCAGCAAATGGGCGGCTGTGCGGAGCTTCTCTTCGTACTCAGGGTATGCAAGGGGCACGGCGATACTGATCAAGAAAGAGGTGCCGTTCGTGATGCTAGGTGACCATACGGACA
This sequence comes from Triturus cristatus, assembly GCF_964204655.1. Classification (NCBI taxonomy): domain Eukaryota; kingdom Metazoa; phylum Chordata; class Amphibia; order Caudata; family Salamandridae; genus Triturus; species Triturus cristatus. The sequence continues at coordinate 751,934,745 of NC_140580.1, forward strand.
AGGAGGGGAGATTTGTATTGGTGTGGGGCAGACTTGGTACTGATACGGTCACCATCGTAAACTGCTATGGGCCAAATGTGGATTCGCCTGCCTTCTTCACCATGCTATGGGGCAAGATACTGAACACGGGTTCCATGCATATCCTATGGGGGGGGGATTTTAATCTCACTATGGCCTCGGGGCTTGATAGGTCGGATGGTAGCACGCAATACAATAAGGGAGCGAGGGATGCCATGGTGGGCATAGTGGCAGAAGGGGGACTCGTGGATAGTTGGCGGTTGGTGCATCCTGGGGTCCGAGAGGGGACGCACTTCACAACATATGCCAATACTTGGGCCAGGCTGGATTACTGTTTTCTATCCACTGGCTTAGCGGTGGATCTAGGGCGAGTGGTGCACTTACCGAGGTCGTATTCGGATCACTGCCCTGTATTGGTCCAGGTGGCGCTCCCGGGTTGCGATAAGGCAGCTCCCAGGTGGCGTATGCAACCCACGGCACTCTTAGATCCGGTGTTTCAGGCGGAACTGGGGGACGAGATAGCCGAGTTTTTTCCCCGCAACAAGGGGTCAGTGGACAGTGTTGAGACCATATGGGAGTCATTCAAGGTGACGGTCAGAGGGTATTACATATCTAAGAGCTTTGGGGTGCTAAAAGCAATACAAGGCTCGCTCACCAAATTAGAGTCGGAACTAGCGGAGCTGGAAACTAGGATGGCCCAGGAACCGATGGGGCCGCTCCATAAGGAATTCCGAGAACGACTCACGTTGTACGAGCGGGAAGCAGATAGGGAGGCCAAATTCAGGGGTAGATACTGGCAAGCCCGCCGATATTGCGAAGGAGAGAGACCAGGTCGCGCCTTAGCGGAGATTACTAGGCATGCACGGGGATCCACACATATATTGGAGATCAGAGATCGGGAAGGGGCCCTCTGTCAGGATACGAAAGGAATCTTGAGTCAATTTACTGCACATTATGAGGAGTTGTATGAAGCCCGCAGTGGTGGGGAGGCGGTGTTTGGGGACTTTCTGGATGATGTGGCGTTATGCTGGTTAAGCAATGACCATAGGGAATTTCTCGGAGCCCCATTTGAACTGGATGAGATACGGGAGGCGATTATGTCTCTGAGTAATGGTAAGGCGTCAGGGCTCGATGGACTCCCAGCTGAATTCTATAAATGCTATATTGATATCATGGCTCCGGTGCTTCGGGAGGTGTATGAGGACGCACTTGAGGTGGGAGTGCTTCCAGGGACAATGAGGGAGGTACTGATCACCTCATTGTTGAAGCCAGGAAAAGACCCGGCGGAGTGTGATTCATATAGGCCGCTCTCCCTAATCAATTGTGACGCAAAGATCTTGGCGAAGGTGCTTGCCACTAGGCTCTCTCTGCTGATGACGAAAATTGCCCTTCCAGATCAGTCGGGTTTTGTTCCGGGTCGCTCGACGGCCAGTAATTTGCGTACGCTTTTTTCCTTGATCAATACGATTGCGCCGGAACTGCCAGTAGCGGCAGTATTTCTTGATGCCACCAAGGCATTTGACTCGGTCGAGTGGAACTACCTGTTTGCCATCCTGTACAGGATGGGTTTCCCCAAAATATTTGTTGCATGGATCAAATTGCTCTATGCTGACCCGAAAGCGAGAGTGCTGATTAATGGTGAGGTGTCCGACTCGTTCCCGCTGACAAGAGGCACTAGACAGGGGTGCCCGCTCTCCCCATTATTATTTGCTATCGCGATGGAACCTCTGGCGTGCCGTATCCGACAATTACATAAGCAGAGTGCCTTTAAATGCTACCAACGGCAGATTGATGTGTCTCTCTATGCGGATGATTTAACGTTGTATGTGGTAGATCCGCAGGTCAACCTTAATCCGCTGCTCCGAGAATTCTTAGTGTTTGGGCGCCTGTCGGGCATCCAAATAAATTGGAAGAAGTCGCAATTCTTTCCCCTGACGCCTGCGGTGGGCCGCTTTCCACTGGACTACCCGCTGGACTGGTGTGAGTCGGATCTCAGATATTTGGGGGTTCAGATCTCGAAGGTAAGGGAGGAGACGTTGCGGCTGAATTACGGTACCGCCATAACTAAGCTGACGGAGGATGTTACCCGTTGGGTGTCTCTGCCGCTCACCATAGCAGGCAGGGCTTCGCTGATCAAGATGGTGGTATTGCCTCGCTTCTTATATTTTTTCCAGAACATCCCGTACTATCCGGGTACGTATTTCTTTAGAACATTGCGTTCCGAATTATTGCGGCTGTTTTGGGCTGGTAAGCAGCCTCGACTGGCATGGTCGATTATAACTCGGCCGTACGCATCTGGAGGTTTTGATGTACCAGACTTTCTGGAGTATTATTTGAGCGCGCAGGCCCACTTTGCTTATTACTGGTTTGCACCTGTGCCCTTCCTGCCGCAGCTGGCGGTGGAGGACTGGATATCCCGACCCCTACCGTTGACGGGGGTTCTTCAGGGCCCATTAAGCGCATTTGATACGCCTTTCACTACGGTGCCGTGCACGGTAGATGCGTGGCAGCGTATACTACGTCGTCTGGCGCTTGGCTTTCTGTATGCCCCGACGTTGCCCCTAGTTTATCACCCAGACTTGTCGCTGTTGCAGGAAGGAGGGTTCCAGGGGCTATGCGCTAGAATTAAAATTCGGCATTGGGGCGACCTCTTCGCCAGTGGTCAGTTCAAGACACAAGAGCAGTTGTTTGGGGGATATCGGCCCACGCCGCTGGATGTCTTTTATTATGTCCGGTTGCGGAGGGGGCTGCGGAAGATATTACCACGCTTCCCAGAGGAACCCGTCACGGTGAGGCCTCTGCAAGCCCTGCTTACGTCAACGGATGGTAGGCATTTAGTCTCGCAATTATACAGCAGTATACGTGCACGCAGTGGAAGTTTGGACTGTAGGGCACTCCAGCAGTGGAGACTCGAACTAGGCAGGGACATCACGGAAGAGCAATGGACGTATTGTTGTGAGCTCACATCCCAGATTTCCTCCAGTAGCCGACTGCGTATTATCCATTACAAATTCTTACAGAGAATGTATTACACGCCAGTCAAAAAGCTTAGATTTCGCCTGTCGGATAATGACAAGTGTGAGAGGTGTCAGGCGGAGGGTGCAGATTTCCTGCATTTGGCGTGGATGTGTCCGAGAGTGGCAGATTACTGGGTGCAGGTGCATACAGCATTGACGGCCATGTTGGGGGCTCCGGTGGAGTTAGATCCGCTGGTGATGCTGTTGGGCTACACGGTATCGATACCAAAGCTAACTCGCAAATTGGGGAGCATTGCACTATTATTGGCGAAGCGGAGAGTTGCATGCCGGTGGGGCAGAGGGCGCGCACCGAAATTTAAGGACTGGATAGGGGATCTTTTGTACTGCCAGGAACAGAGTACTATCTATGCTGAGACGCAACCATTAACTAGCAGAGCTAGGGACATTTGGGACCCGTTTAAGGAGTACCTAGCGGCTTATACCGCCTCCGTGGCTGCGGAGACCCAATCACAGGGGGTTGCTGATTCAGGGGCCGCACGGGTCACCTAGGGGAGGTCTGTTTGTCTGCCCCTCAGGAACGTGATACTAATGGACTGCCATGGGGGTTGTTGCTCCTGGACACTAGTACCTCCGAATTGCAGGTAGCGCACATGGCAGATGCGCCTAATGGACAGGGTGCTTAGTTTGTTGCCCAGGGTTCCGGATGTTTTTCATCTACAATTGTAATGTTATGCTTGATCAACAGGTATCTGCCGCCGGACCTCCGGGTTGTCGGTCACATGGCTGTGTATAGGAGGGTGAACTGAGTGGTGAACTGTCACCTGAAGCCGGCCCGTGAGGTTGTAGGCGTGAGATGTATGACTGTGTCAGGTACCAATAAAGGTTTTGGAACTTTAAAAAAAAAAAAAAAAAAAAAAAAAACCAGAGCGGCTGCTTTGAAGACGCACTGTGTTTCACTGTGCAGGTGGCAACCCGCCTACGTTTTTAAGGGGGATTAGAGATCCCTTTGCAGGTGGGTGCAGTGAGTTACTGCACCTGCCTGCAAGGGGATGTCTGGTGGGTCCATGGGACCCCCTTAACCCCCTCCAGAGGGCTGCCATCAGGAAGCGCCCTCAGAGTGTGCCACACTGTCAGTGCACCTCCTGACAGCTTCTTTGCCTCTGCGCCCATGTCTGTAACACGACACAGGCGAAGAGGCAAAGGGATTCCCTCATTGGTATAAGGCCATGCCCCCATCAAATGAGGGAATGCCCTCCGAAGATAGCGCTGGTGCTTTATGTGCGATAGGACTATCGGTATTAGAGAAGGGGATGCACAAGTGCCTGCGGCCCCTTCTGCAATGCCAAGGTGCCCTGGAAGTGCGTAAAGTGGGTGCAAACGCCCGTTGCGCTCCCGGGGCACTTCCATAATACGGCACCAGGTGTGCTGCTTTATATAGATCATAGAACAGGAAACACCACTTACATATGGCTTCTGTAAATATGTTATTTATACCTTGGAAAGAAGGAATTTGCTTAGATTTTCTTACCTTAGTTTCCATTCACCCTAGAAAATTAACAACACCCTGCGTTTCAGGAAGGCTGACAATCTGTGGAATCCAGGGCGTGCAATTTTGTGGTTGACATAAGATTTCTCTACCTATAGTGCACTTGGAGAATCAATGCCACTAGAAATGCAACCATTTTCTTTTAGTTTTTGCAGTTTTATTTAAGTCAAGCTCGGCCCAAGGGAATTGGAGCGCTTTACACGAGCACCAGATTACATTACACAAGATTAGATTTATATTTCTACGGAACAGGGAGATTACGAGATTTGCCCAGAATCACAGAATGTTGACCTGACGCCTGGACTCGAACCATTTTCAAAGCATCACTGGCCATTAAACAACATCTCCTCCCATTTTGTCAGGCGGAAGTTCATCGCGTGCTGGAAGAGCAACACGGGCGGCCTAAAATTCAAACCAATCAAGCAGAGGAGGCAGAATCTATAGAAAAGACCCTACTTCCCTAGGCGTAGGAGAGGACTCACTAGTGTAGTATTATATTTGGTATATAAAAAACGCCACTACATCAAGGACTATTAATTATAAGCAAGTAGGCAACACGTATCATTTTCAGTAATGGCAATGTTTAGTCTGAAGTTCTAGATAATACTTGGAAATAAACACATGCTATGTCTGTGTTTCAGGGGAAGGGAAGGGTGAAGCGCAGAATTTTTATACCAATAAAAATGTCTCTCTGTGTGGATATCTGATCACAACTGGATTAATTAATTTCACCTCATAGTCAGCCGCCATCTTGAAGAACGTCAGTTCGTCAGTCACATCACCTGCACTTAGTAAATATTACGCAGGGAGTTTGTTCTTAAGTCAACTGGTCATTATCTAAAAGTGTACGGTAGCTCTGTGACTGTTATTTATTTCAGTATTTACGTATGTATTTATAAAGGGGTTTCTATTGTTTAAACTCATTCTCTTTGTCACAGAGAGCAATGATCGCATACCTTGGCACACTCACTTTGTGCCATTTAAGTTGTACAATAGTGCCTGACTCACTTCACAAAGAATGGTTGCAATGGTCTGTGCAGAGATCCCCTGGGTGCCGGGGATTCATGAATTTCATTGTCCAGGATGTTGAGATCACGTCCTTAGCACTGCAGATTACTCAGACACAGTTTAAAGCACAAACAGCACGATTTGCTCAGAAGCCGAAAACACCAAGGCCCAGATTTAGAAGCAGTCAGTACATGTATAGTAATTGTGTTTTTATACCTTGCATGCATGGTATTACTTCAAATGTAGCTTTATATAGGAAATTACTTGCAGAAACTTTAATTCCATTAGTTTCTACGCTTTTAGTTGGCGGGCATGGCTTTCCCATGCTGTAATTTAGTATTAGAGCATTGCAATTATAGCATTACCACTTTTGGAATGTGGTAATTCCAATGTATTTTAAATAGCAAAAATGTGTTCAAAGTTTGATAATCTGTTTACAGGTTACTTGACAAATTTTGTTTTCTCTTTGGACGCTCTCTTAATGAGAGCCATTCCGGCGTTGGCAGAACACTAACTCCGTCCTTCTTCAACAGTGTAAACCCACTGACGTGTTCAGGACAGCAGTGCTTAATTTGTAAAACTATAAGTGCCGGTGCCCGAATGTTTTGCTCAGAGGCTGCCAACATCGCTGTAGAAGGTCGTGGTGCCGAAAACCAAGGCTCTGTAGTCTTAATCCTCTCTCATGCATCTTCAATCCATTGGAAGACACTCCCTGCCCCTCAAACTCACTCATGCACTTTCTTTTTCGTCCCTGCTTTCTCCCTGTCACTCTTTTTCTATTTTTCCTTCTCTCCCCATGTTGTAAGTTTCTCTCTCTTCTTCTGGGTCAAAGTCTGATGAGTCAAAAAACATAGAAATAAGTACTGGTGGGCCCCACCTGCAACCACGTCTCAAAGTAAGCACTGCAGAACAGCTATCAAACCTTGATCTGTTCCTCCATGGGGTTCCTCAGCATAGGGACATCTGAACCACAGGTTTTAAGACCAGCAAACACAATGGAAAGTAAAGTGCTTGCAAACTCACAGTCTCTTTGTAGGCTGATAAACATGGCTGACCTCTGCTCTCGTGAGAGTTCATAACCTGGAAACATGGAAAGCAGACTAAATTCAGGGGACAAACACAATTGTAGCACTATAAAGTTAATCAAACATGTGTTCTGATATGAGCCAATAAACTGGGGTCCAAATTTCTAAAAGGCTTGCAAATGTACATTTTTGGAAGATAGAAACATCCTATCACTCATTTGGTAGCGGTGTTCTGAACCACTATTCTTTTCTGCATGTTTTTTGGAAATGTATTTCCCTATTCCAAATGATCTGGAACAGCTTTTACAGTTGCATACAAGATTTATGGTTTGGAGGAAACTGCAGGATTCCCCGTTCTCTGTGGGGTACTTGTTCACTCCAAAGAAAGCGTTTCCATGGTCCAATACTTTATAGAATCCCATAAATTCACCTAGACCTGAGGATTTTAAGGGGACAAATTGTAGCAAACTTTAGACCGCATGTGATGCACTTGCAGATACAAATCAATCTTAGTCGTGTACCAAAAGGAGCAGCTCAGCCATATTGTGGGACCTACTAGACATACACAGTGGGTGTTGACAGCAGCATCTAGCATGCAGCTGGGCCCTTACCCAACTCACTGAAAACATTCAACCCCCATTGCTCACAGATGAAGCCAAAAGGTTTCTGATGTTTGATGTGCCTCGCCTTCTGCCTTGTGCAATGAGGGTTGCCCCTGGGGCCTGCCCAACCCGTTACTAGTGGCCAACCACTGTACACACGTTTCTGCTGATCAAGTGGTGGCTGACCCCATTTTAAAACTATTATAAGTATTACTGTTTTCACTTTAAATGTTGCAGCCTTGCACTCCCATTTACCTGGCAAAAAAACTCGAGCTATCTGATAAGAATCGGGCTCTAAGACATTCTAACCCTCTTCTGTTGAAACCACAAAAATTCAAAAAGAGGAGAACCTATAATTGCGCCTTCTCCGGTCTTCCCCCGGGAATATGGAATGTTCACCCTCCTGAAATCAGATCCAACCCTTTGACCTCCTCATTGAAAAAGGAAGTCAAACGGCTGCTCCTGAGTAATCACTAGGCCTGGGCAAAATTTCCGTTCCGTTCGCGGAATTTGCGATAATTTGGCATTTCCGCGTTCCGCGGAGAGCGCGGAAATGTCAAAATTTCCGCATTCCGCAGCTTTGCGATAATTTGGTTCTTGCTCGCGCTGTAAAATAATACATTCTCGCACGCGCGCGATCGCCTTACCTGAATCCCTGCGTTCGCCGGCAAGTTTTCCCGATCCGGTCGCGTTCTCCATGAGATGTTGTATTGTTTTAGCCATTTGCGCTGTCTCGCGACAGTTCGCGTCTGCAGTGACGTCATGCGTCGCGCGATCACGTCTTTCTTCTCGCGATCATGCACCGCGAGACAACTGAAAACAAGAAGGCCACGCCCGCGAGCAACCGCAGGGGTAAGTTAGCGACCCGCAACCATGCAGAAAATATCGCGAACGGGCGGGAAAAAAACTTCCGCATCTTCGCGATATTTTCGCTTGTTTGCGGAGATTTTTAACATTTTCGCGATAATTTGCGAAAGTCGCTTTCGCAAATTCCGCCCACCCCTAGTAATCACCTGCAACAATACCTGCAGCAATAGGCCTGTTGACACTCAAATTGACTATTAATTCTTGTTTACTACCTGGTCTCCCATGCGACTTTGCATTTTGGTTATTTTATATCACCATGCTGCCAGATGTTCTTTAAAACATTTTTGTATATTTATCTTCTTATATGTACAATGTTACTTTACTTCTCTGTACAGCACTCAGATATTCTGACAGGTCATGTTTGCGCTATATAAAGCTTTTCAAATAAATAAATACCAAAATTATTGTCAACTTCAACTGGTGGCCACAAGTGAATTTTAGATTTTGCCACCAGCCACTCAGAAGCTGTACTAAGCCCACCCCATTTTTACCTACTGAATCTAACAATCTCCAACAAATTCATGCCATCAGGGAGGACACCGCTAAACTCCTAATCTGCAGCTGAGATTACTACTCAAACAATAGCGAATGCCATTGTAAACATTAAACCATCTGACTTCTTAAATTCCACCCCACCTTCCCCAGCTGAGGAATATTCCAATGTCCTTTACACTTTGTGGCTAACAATCATATACCTGTCTTTGAACCTTGTCACACTCCTGTATTTTCTTAAGGTGGTCCTTGTTCTCCCTCCTTTGATGTAACCCAGTGGTGCCCTGGAAGAGCTGAAAAGAAACAGGCCCATTGCTTGCTTCACCTTCCTCTCCAAGATCCTGGAAACATGTTGCCATCAATCTACGAGATTACAATAATTGTAATTATCTCTTAGGAGATTTCCAATCTGGTTTCCGTTGTGTTCCAAGCAGTGAAACCTCTGTCCTTAATACTGTAGCTCCCTTACACTTCAGTGGAGAAAACTGTCACCTCCTGGTCCTCCTCGACCAATCAGCGACCATAGATTCTGTTCATCCTGAAACCTTACTTACAATCCTAAGTGAGAGAATGGTGATTGAAAGAAGAATCATCAACTGGTTCAGGTAATATCTTTCAGACAGATCACAATGCACCCAGAAAGAACATTCTTCTTAAACTACTTAACAGCCCTCACAGAGTCCCTCAAGGTTCCATCCTCGCCCTTTTACTTTTCAATATTTATTAGGAACCTCTATATAATGTCCTAACAGAACAGGTTAATTTCCTTCTGAAATTTGAGCATGATACTGAATCATGAATTAAGGCTGAATGTTTAAACAGCCTCAAGAACTTAGCCTCATCCAAGTACATGACTAAATGGATGGTTAACAGGAAGTGAAAATCAATGCGCACAGAAGACCGAATCCCTGTATTCGAAATTGGGGGGCTGTACTCCGTTCTGCCAGGGGAGCAGAGCTATGCACCCCAGTGGGACAACAGTCTCCAACATTTAGAGATCTCTGCCAGACAAGGGGAGATCTCTATGCCTTCAGAGAAGCTGCTGCAACATGCAGCTCATCTGAAGGCACTGAAGCTTTGCTGTGTGTGTGCCATCTTCAAAGCACTGCCTGAAAGCAAGATTTTTGTTTTTCAATAAAAGAAAAAACTAAATAGCCCTGTTTTCATACCCTTTTGGTACTGTCAAGATTTCACTGGCTGTTCTAAAAAGGAAATAAATGGCGATGAATGGCCTCCGTCAACACGGTGGTCATTCTTTGACTGATGGTCCATTTTTAGTTGTTCCATTGGTCAAAGGTTTTCACTGGTGGAGCTTAAGAAGGCTGGACTGGTGAAAACATCGCAGTTTCCCGCAATTATGAATAAGCGGGAAAACCACAGGTTTTGCAGAAGGGTGCTTTGACATGTTTCGGCCAAACTCTATGTAATCCCCAGAGTTGCACCTACCCTCCTTCCACTCAGACTGGTATCTACCTTCTGACTAGTTACATCAACTTAGAGACTACAACCAAAAATGTGTGTCTGAGAAAAATCCTTTGGCTTCAGAACTGACAAGCTGCTTCACCTTGATATGCAAGTCAAAGAGAGGGTCAAAAATGCAATAAGATTTGATGTTGGCCATCCATTCTTTTAGTCATTTCATGCATAGAATATGTATATACTGTCCTCACTGGATATTCTAACTGCACATAGTAGATGGGCTGCTCTTGAATACCAAATGAGGTCAGGAAATGACATCTATTCTTTCAGTCCTGTGTTGACCACTCTGGGAAGGTCGCTCTGCATATGAGAAGTCATGCATTACCTGTAAGATGAACAAACCTTAATACCTGTCACGAAATCTTCAGATCTCTTACGCAAACAAAATTCTGAGGAGCAAATCTCTGCTCAAGAAGGACACCTAGGGGCATATCAGCAACAGACGGCGATAAATATCGCAAAGCGCGCTTAGCGCTTTTATATTTATCGCTGCCTATCGCTGTAATTTATCGCCTGGATAACGCGTTATTAACAACGCGTTACTCCAGAGCGATAAATTTTACATCAAAAGTGGCGTTATGCGGGAATATCGCTGGTAAACCAGCGATATTCCCACAGCGATAGAAAAAACCTTGATGATAGGGAGATGTGGATTCAGCCACTGAATCCACCTCCCATGCCATAGATAGGGTAGTCATGAAAATTAGCAGACGTAGAATACCGGCGATAACAGTAGTTAAGGCTGTATTTTACATCGCTAAGGGTGTCCTGGGCCGTATTGTAAATACGGAGTAGGGCAGTTAGAGATCCTTTTCCCTTAGTTTTTGCAGGGAACGCCTACTTTGCATCTCATTAGAGATGCAAAGTGAGGCGTAAACTAAACAGGAGCTCATTCAAGGAAACACGCGATAGCATGTCCTTGTAAATAATGCGATCAAATTATCGCCGCTTTTCGGCCGAAAACGGCCGCAAAAGCGGCGATAATTTTGTATCGCCTCGTTGTTAATATGCCCCCTAGTGATTTAGAAAACATACATTTTCAAGCAATCTTTCTATAGCAACAGGCCAAAGATATAGAATGCTCTCTTGATATATTCATCAGAGGCTCTGTCAGTTACTGCAAGCTAGAGGGACTTAAAATAGCATTATAGTAAAGACCTTATATGGAATGTGTTCCATTACTCAGTATCCCATAACTAAGGCCCCTGGTTTTCCATTTAAACGATTTTTTTCATATAAATACAGATGAAAACATATTTTTCCTTTGTCTGTATTTATAAATAGAAATGGAAAATTGCCAGTTAATATGTTTAACTGAAAGATTTTTTGTAGCTACAATAACATCACATGTTTGTGTCTGTTGATTGATCAGCCAGGTTTCAGCTGCATTGAACGCTATCTTTTTGTTAGGATTCCGCTGTAACATGGATCCAAAAAAGAAAGAAAAACTTTTACTGGAAATGTTCTTTTTCTGACATTCTTCTCTTCCAGAGTGCAGCCTCGGGACGGAGAAAAAAGGGAAAAAAAGTTTAAAACTTGTAAAAATTAATAAGGCAAGACACAGGGGTTGCAAAGGTGCCAGATTGGTTTTATTCACATCTAAACATATTAGCACCACTTTACAGAGTTTGCCAGCAAAGAGCTACCTTCGTTTTCTCATCTTTCTTTTAACAGCATTGTTTTCCCCGGGTGGGGAAGTGCACCATTCCTGGAAGTACTGCAGTAGGTTGTTGCCCAAACAAAGGCAAACCTTAAGTGGCCATCAGGCATCCTCATGTTGGAGTGCCTGGCTGGAGCTATGGTGGCGGGGGGGGGGGGGGGGGGGGGCAGGGGAAGGGGAGGGTGATTGCACACCAAGAAACAATGAAGGGAAAACAAATGCACACAGCTTATCACCTCACAGGCACTTAAGAGAGGCATGTTTTTGACTGTCTTCAGCCCCTGTATATAAGAGATAGGCATGCACTGCAGGAATGTTGGATGTGTTGGTCTGTCCCAGTATATTCACAAATAACACTTTAAATACCACTACTTTGTTTTATTTCCTTTATAGTGCTATAGCGCTACCCACCCTAATGCAGGGTGTCAGAACACTTTACATCGGGAAACATCCATTACAACGCAGTCATTACAATGACCTACCTTTACAACGCAACTGTTACAATGCAACTGCCTTTACATCGCATGCCATTACAATGCATGCCATTAAAATGCATGTCACAACAACGCATGCCATTACAACGCATACCATTACAACACATGCCATTACAACGCATTATAAGGTAAGTAATGGAGATTTTTTTAGTATTAGGGTGGGTAAGGGTTTTGGTGTACATGGGAATAGTAATTTGTACCCCTACACAATCCAACACTTTCCCTACTGTTGCACTGACTGGAGTGGGAATGGTAACTTTTACCCCTACACTATCCAACACTGAGGGGCCGATTCCGATCCGGGTCGGAAAGCACTCCGACCGAGCCGGATCCGGAGTGTTTTCCGACCGAGCCGGAGTCCTGCAGTCCGACTGATTGAGTACGATGTGGCCGTATGCTGCCGGACTCGGTTCGGTCGGACTCCCATTGAAGTCAATGGGAGCCGGTCGTACGACACGTACATGGGCTCCCATTGACTGAATGGGTACGTCGCGGACAAGTGCACCCCCTACAGTGGGTACGCGTCGGTGCCATCCACACCATACATGCCTGTGTTGGGGAGACCCATTTGTCTCCCCCTGTGTCCGAGTCGTAGGGCTGCGGGTGACAGGGGTCTGACGCGGACCCCCAAAGGCAACCACCCGGACAATTTGCGAGCCGGACACTCGGGCTCGCACAGGCTGTCCGACGCGTGCATCGTACTGGCTCGGTCGTGTATCGCATCCATTGCACGCCACGGTTAGCTTACGACTGAGACATACGGAGCGGTTCGGACCCGGAAATGACTCAGTCGGTGAATTTCATGTAGCTTGCATCATACTTGCTCGCTCGTACAGCTGTACGAGTCGGCTGGAAAACACGCATAAGGCTTGTAATTTTTCCTGCCGGATCGCGTTCGGTGCCCTTCCGACCCGGATCGGAATCTGCCCCTTAGTAATTTTTATCCCTACACTATCCAACACTTACCCTACTGTTGCTCTCACTGGAGTGGGAATAGTAATTTTTACCCCTACACCATCCAACACATACCCTCCTGTTGCACTCACTGGAGTGGGAATAGTAATTTTTACCCCTACACTATCCAACACTTACCCTACTGTTGCCCTAAAAGTATTATGCATGGTAATGATATGTGTTGTAATGGTATGCGTTGTAATGGAATGCGCTGTAATGGTAGTTTTTAAAAATGCGTTGTAATGGCATGCATTGTAAAATCATGCAATGTAATGGTAGTTGCGATGTAAACACTGCATTGTAAAAGCATGTGTTGTAATTGCATGCGTTGTAACGTCATATATTCCTTTACATCACACGTATACATTATACATTGACAATAAATCATGTATGTAAATCAATGTGTAGGATATGTTTCATAAGACAGTGAGGGTTACAAGGTGTAGGAGCTAGATGTCCTTCATAACCCACTGTGCTATATTAAAAGGATTACATTTTATGAACTGCAAGTAACAAAAGGATCTCTTTGTTAAAAGTAACCCTGGGCGTCGTGCTCCGCTTCGCCCACGGAGTGCACTTAGTGAGAAATGCGCATGCGCAGGCGTCCGCACATGCGCATTTGCGTGAAGAAGTTACCATCAGCAAGAAGAGGGATCCCCGGGACGCCGCGCTTAAGGTAAGAGGTTTATATTTACTTTTAAACTTATTTTAATTATTTTTAAATTAGGGCGGGCGGGAGGCCGGCAGCGCGTAGTGGGGCTACACGGAGCACGCGAGTGTGCGTAGATTTTGCCACACTACGCGCTGCTCCACGTATCCCCACTACGCCCACCACGCCCACCCTTGGTTAAAAGCAGTAACCCATTTTCCAATATACATATAAATCTATAACAACCAAATGTGCATTGTCTATTTAAATAAATGTGAAAAAATATTAGCTGCAGCGTCTTTTTTTGCTTGCAACAAAAATAAAATGACCACAAAATAAATATGGTTAAATACAGACGGAAATGTTAAAACATAAATACCATAAAACTGGGAGCCCTACCCATAATACTTTCTGAATACCCCTCTTCTCCCTCCTTCATGAATATACTGTAAATCCAGCTGATCATTTTGTGTCCTTTATTTCCACCTGTGCTCTGCATCACTGTACTATTCAGCAAATCACTCAATCACCCTGCACCCCAGGTCTTGATGCACGTATATCAAGAGCAGCAATAATAAATAGATAAATCTTGTACCAATGTGAAGACTGCATATTCTGTGTTGCACAGGGTGGCATTATGTAAAATGGCTGCTCTGGTCATCGAGAGATAAAACTTCCAGTGGATTGGAGGGCACACCCAAGACAGATGGCCATCAGTTGAGAGACATTGAACCACCTCTAAGCCGGTCAGGGATAGAAATGGTTTTCCATACAAAAAATATATAACAATGGCGTTCATAACAGGTCCAGTTCACTTTGATCTCTTCTGCTGAGGTGGTTCGAGGTATTTAATGTTTTGAATGTGTAGATTAATGGTTCTTCCAGGTCTGATCAGTCAGGAGGAAATGTAGTCAGAAAAACAAACATTTAGGATAAATGGGCTGGCCTCCTTTCAATGTGGACCAGTGAGAACACACTTAGCAGAGGGTTGTTGGGCCAAATTATGGTATCACAATGAGGTGAGGGTGGAAGGGAGCTGTGGAGCTCAGAGAAGCTTGAGTCCAAGGTAAGAGAGCTTTAATTTTATCACACGTGATAAGGAGGTCAAAAGCGATAGGGAAGTCACAAGACAGCGGGCTTGTTTAGAGGACTACTTCAGAGTGCAAAACTAAGGTTTAGATATACTAAGCATTTGAGCGGTCGCAAAATCTCTGATTCAGTGTTTGCAACCATTTGCTCATCACATTTTAGGAGTCAGAAAAGTTTTTCCGACTCCAAAAATGTGATTCTGAATGGATACTGATTTGGTATCTGGAAGGGGCGTGTTGTGGGCAGCCCTTCCCAATGCCTAATCCCTATCTAATAAACCAATATTTTGAGACCGAAATCCGTTGGAAAATATTGATGTTACTTTGATTGCAAAACATTAATATTTTAAAGACATTTCAAAGGAAGTGGCAACTTATCTGCAAAAGGGAAGATGTTCTGGGGCCACTTTCCCTTTGTAAATGTAAAAAAAAGTTTATTTCAGAGGAGTTCTTGGTCCTCGGATAGCCTCCTCTTAAACAAACCAGCAAAAAAGTAGTTTTCTTTAATAAAACCAGGCTGTGGTAAAAGAAAAGGGTTTAATAAAAAGCAATCAGACACATAGTGGTCTACTGACCCATCAGGCCACTATACCTGTGATGGCCTTCAAACGTAGTTAGTCGTAATTTGCTATCTGCGTCATATATTTTTGTGTACTCCTTTCGCTCTGCCTAACTATATTTCCCTTGTATACATTTTATGTATACTTGAACCTATATTTATTGCACGTCATATGCTCAGTGACTGATTATTCCTTGCTCATGATTCTGTAAAGCGCCGGGTCTAGTTAGCGCTATATAAAACTTTTAAATAAATACATTATTTAATATGCTTTAGGTAGTTGGACTCGGAGGGCCCGATTCACAGAACTAACTTAAGACAAAAACATAAACTTACTACTATTTTGGTATTCACAGAAGGCACTTACTCATTTCGGTATTCACAGAAGTTAGGAGTCCTAACTTTTGGACTCCTAAACTGAGAAAAATCCTCATTTTAAGACTTTCGGTATTCACAGAAGGCATTTAGGAGTCCTAAAGTTAGGAGTCCTAACTTTAGGACTACTAAACTGAGAAAAATCCTAATTTTAAGACTTTCGGTATTCACAGAAGGCATTTAGGAGTCCTAAAGTTAGGAGTCCTAACTTTAGGACTACTAAACTGAGAAAAATCCTAATTTTAAGACTTTCGGTATTCACAGAAGGCATTTAGGAGTCCTAAAGTTAGGAGTCCTAACTTTACTACTACGAAACTGAGAAAAATCCTAACTTTAAGACTTTCGGTATTCACAGAAGGCATTTAGGAGTCCTAAAGTTAGGACTCCTAACTTCTGTGAATACCGAAATGAGTAAGTGTCTTCTGTGAATACCAAAATGAGTTGGGGCCATATGTATCAACACATTTCCCCATAGACACAGAATGGGCAAAACGCTTTGATACATCTGGCCCTAAGTGCCTTCTGTGAATACGAAATTGGTAGTAAGTTTAGGATTTTGTTTTAAGTTAGTTCTGTGAATCGGGCCCAGAGCCACTATGTTTCGGATTTTTAAGAATAGAGACCAATTATCACATAGATTGGTTCTTAAAAATCAAACTGTAACCAGTATTTTGCGACCAGGTATTACTACATCTGGCCCTACTCTCTTTATTGATGAGTGGCTAAGGTCTGGAGGGTAATCAGGCAACATCAGCAGCGATCTTACCAAACTCAGACATACGTAAAAAAAGTACCATTTTCCACATAGCAACATGTCTGTGGTTTGTTTCTCCAGTCAGCCGAAAGGTGGGTCGGAGCTGACATGCCTGGGGAGCTGAGTTGGAAGCAGATTTCTTTCATTTGTTTTCATTTTTTGTGATTCATGTTTACATTGTTTCTTTGCGCCTTGAAGCCCTCACTGCTGGTCTGGCAGCTGATTAGGCGCCAGCAGCCACAATGTTTACAGAAGCGTGAGATAGGAATCTGTGCATGGCGGTGGTGAACGCGATGGAATACACCCTCTTTTACCCCAACCCTGACCTGTAGCAGCGCCTAATATTCACAGCTCTGCTGATGTACCTCATTCTGATTGGCAGATCAGGCTATTTCTGTTCTAGAGGTGGGTGAGCTAACACATTAGGGAGACCCCAGCAGCAGCCGGGCCATGGATCTGGCTTGACTCTAAGTGCCCGGGCACGAGCCGAGCCCTGAACATATTTAGCATGTCCGTCATGCAACAAACATGTTAAAATATGATGACGTCGCTTTAAAATACAAAAAAGTGTATTTCTACGTATGAGTTCCAGTACGTCAGATTACATCACTGCATTGAGAAGTGTTCATTAAAAGTTTCTGGGCCATATTATCAAGAACGGGCGTAACATTATCTCCGCTTAAGCGACAGGAAAGTGCCGCTAAAGCGGCGATAAGGGGCTTGATTATATGCCCTAGAGAATTCCAAGCCCAGGTTCTGGTGTGAAGGACATCAAACCTGGGCTTCAATTGGAATTCACAAGGGCATATTATCAAGCCCCTTATCGCCGCTTTAGTGGCAGTTTCCTGCCGCTAAAGCAGCGAAAATGTTACGCCCGTTCTTGATAATATGGCCCTCTGTTTTTAAACATGAACTTAAAAACATTCCTGCCCCCAGCCACCATCCTGACAATGCAATTAGTTGCCATTAGTGAACTAAAAAGCAAGTTGACTCTCATGTGTGCCCTATATATATATGCAGTGTAGATTTTTATTGCATACAGAACAACATTGCTGGCAGTGGCGGCTGCCAGCTATCGGGAGTGATGGGCGGGCAAACCGCTGCTGCAACATACACTACACGCAAAATATACATAACAAAAAAAAAAGAAGAAGAAAAGACAGCTAGGTGGAGAGCTTCAAAGTGCGCATGTTACTTTGAACAGCATAGGACAGCCATACAAAGTGATATGTGCACTTTGGACCATCTAGCCTGCCACTGCTCCTGTCCTCTGCAGCCAGTCGGCAGCAGAGGACACATCCCATATGTCTCTGGCCTCGAGGCAGGCTAGCTGCTCCAGCATGCACCACGGTAAAAAAGAAAATGGCAGAGATATCTTTTCATTGCCATTTAATTTTTACCTGCGCAGTGGGCATGGTGGTACTCCCCCGCCCAAGTGAGGAAACCGCCCCTGATTGCTGGCAAGTAAATAAAAAACAAGAAGTTTTGCATAGTACATATCCTGAACGTATGGATTTGAAGGGGAATTCACATATGGTAATTTGGTTTGCCCTGTTCCCATCATGCACTGGGACAGGTACAGACTAATTTGCATGTAGCCAGGTTCTGAGCTGGGATGGTGCAGCGAGCTAAAAAACGGTGAGGTATTAAAACCATGATCTCTTGACTTGGTAAGAGTATTCTGCATCATTCAGAAACTCTGTCCATCACCACCCCCTTTTTCCCAAATCGATTTTATCCACACTCAGTGTGGGAGGGTATGCTCAGACGTGAGTCCCTTGCTCATTGCACCATCAGGATTCAGGCAAGCCGGGCCGACGAAGGCTGTGATGCCAGAAACCGGTCCCCGGAAGCTTGTTTCCTTCCCAGTATAAGAATTGGCTTGGTAGTTTGTTTTGCCCTGTTCCCATCATGCACTGGGACGGGTACAGACTAATTTGCATGTAGCCAGGTTCTGAGCTGGGATGGTGCAGCGAGCTAAAAAACGGTGATGGATTAAAACCATGATCTCTTGACTTGGTAAGAGTATTCTGCATCATTCAGAAACTCTGTCCATCACCACCCCCTTTTTCCCAAATCGATTTTATCCACACTCAGTGTGGGAGGGTATGCTCAGACGTGAGTCCCTTGCTCATTGCACCATCAGGATTCAGGCAAGCCGGGCCGACGAAGGCTGTGATGCCAGAAACCGGTCCCCGGAAGCTTGTTTCCTTCCCAGTATAAGAATTGGCTTGGTAGTTTGGTTTGCCCTGTTCCCATCATGCACTGGGACAGGTACAGACTAATTTGCATGTAGCCAGGTTCTGAGCTGGGATGGTGCAGCGAGCTAAAAAAC
The DNA here is from genome assembly GCF_964204655.1 of Triturus cristatus. Taxonomy (NCBI): domain Eukaryota; kingdom Metazoa; phylum Chordata; class Amphibia; order Caudata; family Salamandridae; genus Triturus; species Triturus cristatus. The sequence goes on from NC_140580.1 coordinate 751,953,628, forward strand.
GGTGATGGATTAAAACCATGATCTCTTGACTTGGTAAGAGTATTCTGCATCATTCAGAAACTCTGTCCATCAACACCCCCTTTTTCCCAAAACGAGCCGAGCCCTGAACATATTTAGCATGTCCGTCATGCAACAAACATGTTAAAATATGATGACGTCGCTTTAAAATACAAAAAAGTGTATTTCTACGTATGAGTTCCAGTACGTCAGATTACATCACTGCATTGAGAAGTGTTCATTAAAAGTTTCTGGGCCATATTATCAAGAACGGGCGTAACATTATCTCCGCTTAAGCGACAGGAAAGTGCCGCTAAAGCGGCGATAAGGGGCTTGATTATATGCCCTAGAGAATTCCAAGCCCAGGTTCTGGTGTGAAGGACATCAAACCTGGGCTTCAATTGGAATTCACAAGGGCATATTATCAAGCCCCTTATCGCCGCTTTAGTGGCAGTTTCCTGCCGCTAAAGCAGCGAAAATGTTACGCCCGTTCTTGATAATATGGCCCTCTGTTTTTAAACATGAACTTAAAAACATTCCTGCCCCCAGCCACCATCCTGACAATGCAATTAGTTGCCATTAGTGAACTAAAAAGCAAGTTGACTCTCATGTGTGCCCTATATATATATGCAGTGTAGATTTTTATTGCATACAGAACAACATTGCTGGCAGTGGCGGCTGCCAGCTATCGGGAGTGATGGGCGGGCAAACCGCTGCTGCAACATACACTACACGCAAAATATACATAACAAAAAAAAAGAAGAAGAAAAGACAGCTAGGTGGAGAGCTTCAAAGTGCGCATGTTACTTTGAACAGCATAGGACAGCCATACAAAGTGATATGTGCACTTTGGACCATCTAGCCTGCCACTGCTCCTGTCCTCTGCAGCCAGTCGGCAGCAGAGGACACATCCCATATGTCTCTGGCCTCGAGGCAGGCTAGCTGCTCCAGCATGCACCACGGTAAAAAAGAAAATGGCAGAGATATCTTTTCATTGCCATTTAATTTTTACCTGCGCAGTGGGCATGGTGGTACTCCCCCGCCCAAGTGAGGAAACCGCCCCTGATTGCTGGCAAGTAAATAAAAAACAAGAAGTTTTGCATAGTACATATCCTGAACGTATGGATTTGAAGGGGAATTCACATATGGTAATTTGGTTTGCCCTGTTCCCATCATGCACTGGGACAGGTACAGACTAATTTGCATGTAGCCAGGTTCTGAGCTGGGATGGTGCAGCGAGCTAAAAAACGGTGAGGTATTAAAACCATGATCTCTTGACTTGGTAAGAGTATTCTGCATCATTCAGAAACTCTGTCCATCACCACCCCCTTTTTCCCAAATCGATTTTATCCACACTCAGTGTGGGAGGGTATGCTCAGACGTGAGTCCCTTGCTCATTGCACCATCAGGATTCAGGCAAGCCGGGCCGACGAAGGCTGTGATGCCAGAAACCGGTCCCCGGAAGCTTGTTTCCTTCCCAGTATAAGAATTGGCTTGGTAGTTTGTTTTGCCCTGTTCCCATCATGCACTGGGACGGGTACAGACTAATTTGCATGTAGCCAGGTTCTGAGCTGGGATGGTGCAGCGAGCTAAAAAACGGTGATGGATTAAAACCATGATCTCTTGACTTGGTAAGAGTATTCTGCATCATTCAGAAACTCTGTCCATCACCACCCCCTTTTTCCCAAATCGATTTTATCCACACTCAGTGTGGGAGGGTATGCTCAGACGTGAGTCCCTTGCTCATTGCACCATCAGGATTCAGGCAAGCCGGGCCGACGAAGGCTGTGATGCCAGAAACCGGTCCCCGGAAGCTTGTTTCCTTCCCAGTATAAGAATTGGCTTGGTAGTTTGGTTTGCCCTGTTCCCATCATGCACTGGGACAGGTACAGACTAATTTGCATGTAGCCAGGTTCTGAGCTGGGATGGTGCAGCGAGCTAAAAAACGGTGATGGATTAAAACCATGATCTCTTGACTTGGTAAGAGTATTCTGCATCATTCAGAAACTCTGTCCATCAACACCCCCTTTTTCCCAAAACGAGCCGAGCCCTGAACATATTTAGCATGTCCGTCATGCAACAAACATGTTAAAATATGATGACGTCGCTTTAAAATACAAAAAAGTGTATTTCTACGTATGAGTTCCAGTACGTCAGATTACATCACTGCATTGAGAAGTGTTCATTAAAAGTTTCTGGGCCATATTATCAAGAACGGGCGTAACATTATCTCCGCTTAAGCGACAGGAAAGTGCCTCTAAAGCGGCGATAAGGGGCTTGATTATATGCCCTAGAGAATTCCAATAGAAGCCCAGGTTCTGGTGTGAAGGACATCAAACCTGGGCTTCAATTGGAATTCACAAGGGCATATTATCAAGCCCCTTATCGCCGCTTTAGTGGCAGTTTCCTGCCGCTAAAGCAGCGAAAATGTTACGCCCGTTCTTGATAATATGGCCCTCTGTTTTTAAACATGAACTTAAAAACATTCCTGCCCCCAGCCACCATCCTGACAATGCAATTAGTTGCCATTAGTGAACTAAAAAGCAAGTTGACTCTCATGTGTGCCCTATATATATATGCAGTGTAGATTTTTATTGCATACGGAACAACATTGCTGGCAGTGGCGGCTGCCAGCTATCGGGAGTGATGGGCGGGCAAACCGCTGCTGCAACATACACTACACGCAAAATATACATAACAAAAAAAAAAAGAAGAAGAAAAGACAGCTAGGTGGAGAGCTTCAAAGTGCGCATGTTACTTTGAACAGCATAGGACAGCCATACAAAGTGATATGTGCACTTTGGACCATCTAGCCTGCCACTGCTCCTGTCCTCTGCAGCCAGTCGGCAGCAGAGGACACATCCCATATGTCTCTGGCCTCGAGGCAGGCTAGCTGCTCCAGCATGCACCACGGTAAAAAAGAAAATGGCAGAGATATCTTTTCATTGCCATTTAATTTTTACCTGCGCAGTGGGCATGGTGGTACTCCCCCGCCCAAGTGAGGAAACCGCCCCTGATTGCTGGCAAGTAAATACAAAACAAGAAGTTTTGCATAGTACATATCCTGAACGTATGGATTTGAAGGGGAATTCACATATGGTAATGAAGAAAAGGACTCTTGGTGAAATATAATATTTCCCTAGGGTTATAAAATGTCATCAATTGTGGAAGCCAGAATTTCTTGTGTTCACTGTGCAGTTCAGCCATTAGATGGGCGTTTGTTTCTCTCTCATCCACTTTACACCAAAAGTTGTAATCAAAGCTTTGTCTTTATTTTTTGGCACATGAGACGACAGCCAGAGTGGCAGGCAGCAGCCACATGAAAGTTCGGCTCGCTTTGGGTTTGAGGTAACAGCTCGCGCTTGAGCTGAGCCAGGCCTTGGGCTCGAGCTTTCAGTACCTCGCCCACCTCTGTTCTCAACTGATACTTCCTGGAGTAACACGCTGAGGTGAACCTCAAGTTCGTCCGGTAGCAACCTCCAGGGCCAGATAAGGACGCTAAAGCAGCACTGGCAATTTTGTCGGATCAGCCCCTGCCTAGCCCAAGGATACTGGAAAACCTTGCTTGCTGCTTTTGGTACTGGAGGCTGATATTGCAACACTGCTGCAAAACAGGTCAGCAATAACAAAACGGGTCCCCACTGCTACATAACCGTCCCCTACTCTTCCAGTCTCTCGGGGAAATGCCTGACGTACGATACAGCCAGGTCGACGCTGGCCACCTCTGCCATTTTGTCCCTGAACGCTCCACACCCCGCATGTCAAATGCGTCTGAATACAAATCTGCAGCACCCCTGACTATTCCAATGCTGGGATAACACGCACTGCTCTGCCAATGTTCCCCAGTCTCAACCGCCAGCATCCCACGCAATTCTCGCAGAGGCTCAAGCTTAATTTTTCAACTTTACCCCAATTCTGAAGCAACCTTCAAGCGGCCTTACCCGTGCACCCCTGTCCTGGAGTGCAGTACCTCATTAAGGTTCAGGATTGTATATTACACATAAAGTGAAATAGAACAAGAGGTGGTACCAGGCAATACAAGCAAAATCTAGAATTGTAACCCAGATAATGTAGACAGGAAACCATTATGATGTGAAACAAAGGGAAAAACACTCTGGGGTGTTACCATCAACAGAGACCCAGAAGTGATACCCCTGCAGCAGAGATGATGCCTAGGGCACAGAACCAAGAGTTAAAACCCATGACCCAGATCAGCCAGGGATGACACACAGGTTTTTGCCAGTGGCCCGGTGGCAGTGGGCTGACCGGTAAACGCTAGGAGAGCTCGTTACCACTTCCCTGCACTCCGCCCCCGCTGATTACGAGCGGAGGCGCTATTATGTTTGCACTGCATTTTTAAATTGTCACTAACTTTTTTCAAAGTTTGTGCAGGTTCTAACCTGATTCTGCTTTCAGAGGTGGGTTGCTAGCTTGGGTTGGTCGTGTTTGCGGGCTCCCAGCGGCAGCGTGCGCCATCTTTGGTTGGGCTGACTTTCCATCCCAGCCCTGCCCCTCCACCTCCGCTCCGCCCCTATTTAGGAGCGCGATCCTCTCCCCCTTCGTGTTTGCCAGTGGCCCGGTGGCAGTGGGCTGACCGGTAAACGCTAGGAGAGCTCGTTACCACTTCCCTGCACTCCGCCCCCGCTGATTACGAGCGGAGGCGCTATTATGTTTGCACTGCATTTTTAAATTGCCACTAACTTTTTTTCAAAGTTTGTGCAGGTTCTAACCTGATTCTGCTTTCAGAGGTGGGTTGCTAGCTTGGGTTGGTCGTGTTTGCGGGCTCCCAGCGGCAGCGTGCGCCATCTTTGGTTGGGCTGACTTTCCATCCCAGCCCTGCCCCTCCACCTCCGCTCCGTCCCTATTTAGGAGCGCGATCCTCTCCCCCTTCGTGTTTGCCAGTGGCCCGGTGGCAGTGGGCTGACCGGTAAAAGCTAGGAGAGCTCGTTACCACTTCCCTGCACTCCGCCCCCGCTGATTACGAGCGGAGGCGCTATTATGTTTGCACTGCATTTTTAAATTGCCACTAACTTTTTTCAAAGTTTGTGCAGGTTCTAACCTGATTCTGCTTTCAGAGGTGGGTTGCTAGCTTGGGTTGGTCGTGTTTGCGGGCTCCCAGCGGCAGCGTGCGCCATCTTTGGTTGGGCTGACTTTCCATCCCAGCCCTGCCCCTCCACCACCGCTCCGCCCCTATTTAATCGGGCAGTATGTGTCAGCGCAGCGGACGAGCGCAGCGGGCGCGACGAAGGCGCGCCGGAGTTGCGCCTGAGTTAAGCCCGTCTGCGCCCGTCCGCGGCCGGACGGGCTAGGGGCACGAGACGCTGCCTGTTTAATCACGTATCCGCCAGCCCAACTATGCTCTTATTGGGCCCCAGGAGTTATTGACCCCCTAGTAACTACTTACTTGAGACAGCTCGGTCTATTTACCCCCCTCCTCATCTTCCTCCCACGATCTCTCCACATTTAGTTTTATCACCCATTATGCCTTCTATCACCCCCCCACCCCCATCAGTCCCTTCTGTTTCGCTATGTAGTACCTCAGCCACGCTCCTAAACACTAGGTCTGCGGTCAATCATCAGTACGAGCTATTTGATTACATCGATACCCATGAACCAGACCTCTTAGTTCTGACAGAGACCTGGTTCAAGGCTGACTCCCTACCCAACGTGTTAGCTGCATTGCCCCCTCCATATACCGCCATTCGAGCGGACCGTCCAGAGGGCAAATGGGGTGGTGGAGTGGCCCTAATAGCTCGGACTGACTTCAGCTTTCAGATTCTCCCTTCCCCATCCATCCCTGACGTAGACTATCTCGTAGCCCGCTCGACCCTCCATCAGGTACCCCTCACTTTTGTCCTAATCTACCGCCCTCCTCAACCAACCCCTTCTTTTCTCCCAAGTATTCAGGCTCTCCTGGCTACTCTGGTGATTAACAACTCATCAGTACTAGTCTTAGGGGACCTAAACTTCTGGCCCAATGACCCTGCTGAGAGTCTCCAATCTAAAGAGTTCACTGATCTTATGATCACTTTGAATTTTTCATCGCTCATTCAAAGTTCCACCCACATACATGGTCATATGTTGGATCAAATCTGGGCATTAAACATTCCATCTACATCCCCTACAATATCCCCGTGCTCTTGGTCAGATCACTCCATCATTACCTTTTCCCTCGCATTGACCCCGATGGCCAAACCCCAGCTCCCCAAAAACACCTGGGTCAGGAAATGGGGCAAAACCGACATGCCCTCTCTCTGTTCAACCTTGGCCAAAACTAGTCCCGACCTTGCAGGCCTTGCAGCTACTTCCCAACTGGCCGCTATCAACAACTGGCTGACCCTGGCGGGTGATGATTTCGCCCCCCTGAGGCGGCTTACAATCAAGCGGGCCCATGCAGCCAATCGATGGTTTACTCCAGACCTAAAAGGAAAGAAATTAGCTGCAAGGAGAGCCGAGCGAGCTTGGAGAAGAACCTATAGCCCCGCGCTAAAGACAGCCTATTTGTCTGTTTTAAAAACCTATAAAAAGGGCATTCTTGAGTCCAAAACCGAGTTCTATACGAGCAGGATAATGGCAGCAGAGTCCCACTCGAAGGAAATCTTCTCCACGGTCCATGAACTGCCATTATCCAGCAGAGCTACGGCTACTATTCCCCCCTCTCAGTCACTCTGTAACTCGCTCAACGAGTTCTTCATTGACAAAGTTGCCAAAATCAAACATAACATCTCCCCGCCTTCCCCTACATTTGTCAATCCCTCCCCGCCCCCTACGGCCCCTAAACTAAGCTTCATTCTGCTGTTAACCAATGACACACTTCCCCCGTTGCTTCATCGGGTTAAATCGGGCTCTCCCCTGGATTTTGCCCCAGCCCATATTCTCAGGGAAATTTACCTAGCTTGCCCTACCCCACCCTTGACTCTCCTCAATAATTCACTAAGGAAAGGAATTGTCCCCAGTTTACACAAATCAGCAGTTGTTATACCCATTATAAAAAAACCTGACGCCGATTCATCCTCCCCCTCCAACTACCGCCCCATCTCCCTTCTGCCTTATCTAGCAAAAGTCCTTGAAACCCACGTCATGACTACCTTAAGCACCCATGTAGAGACTAATCATTGCCTCTCCCCTTGTCAAGCTGGCTTCCGCCCCCTGCACTCCACGGAGAAGGTGGTGATCTCAGTAATGGATGAGCTGCGTGAAGGTATTGACATCAACCTTCCGCAAGCCCTGATCCTATTGGACCTGTCCGCCGCCTTTGACACGGTGGACCACTCCATCCTCCTTAACCGTGTCAGGGCGGCGGGCATAGAAGGCTTGGTCTTCTCATGGATTGAGTCCTTCCTAGCAGGGAGGGCTCAAGCGGTCCATCTGGCCGATTTCACCGCGGCCTCCTGTAAGGTGGAGTGCGGGGTTCCTCAGGGCTCATCACTTTCCCCTCTTTTATTTAATTTATACATTTACCCCCTCATTTTTTCGTTACAACAGCTGGAGGTCACGGTGTTTAATTACGCCGATGACCTACAGCTAATCTTCAACCTTTCCCATTCTTCCTCATCTGCTCTTAACGTCCAGACAGTTATGACATTCATTCAGGACTGGATGAACTGCAACCACCTCAAACTCAACCCGGACAAGACCGAGTTGGTCTTGACCGGAGGTGGTTGCAGTCCGTGGTCTCCTTCCTGCTGGCCTCTGTCACTCGGTGTCCCCCCTCTTCCCGTACCTAAAGTCAAAACTCTTGGGATTCTCCTGAACTCACAACTTTCTGTCCATTCACAAGTTGGTTCAGTGGTTTCCTCTTGCTTTTTTTCTCTCAGAACAATTAGGAAAGTCTCCCGTTTCTTTTCTTTTTCTGCTTTAAAGGTCATTGTGTTGGCCATGGTATTATCGCGCATTGACTATGGCAACATTATCTATAATGGGGCTCCTGCTTATGCGATTCACCGCTTACAGTTGATACAGAATCAGGCTGCCCGCCTGATTCATGGCCTACCTAGATATCATCGGGCCACTCCACTGCTCAAAGCACTGCACTGGCTTCCGGTGAGAGAGCGCGCCCTTTTTAAACTTGGCTGCCTCACTTTTCAGGCTAGGTCGGGCACCGCCCCTGAGTTCATATGCTCCGCTATTAAGCCCTATCTCCCTGGCCGAGAACTTCGCTCCACCCATATGGCTCTCTTGGCCACTCCCCGCTTCAAGAAACAGAAGTCTGGTGGAGCGAAGTTCGCTGTTCTTGCTCCAGCTTTTTGGAATTCCCTCCCTGCTGCCCTTCGCACATCGCTCTCCTATGTACAGTTTCGGAAGGATCTCAAAACCTTCCTATTTGTGCGAGCTTACACTGCCTAGCCTTCCGCTGCTGACGACCACTGCATCACATAAAGCGCCATGAAACCGCTTGGTAAAAGTGCGCTTAATAAATGCTTTTAAATTCAAAAAATTTAAATTCAAATTTTAAATTCAACAAGGCCACAGGTGATGCCAGAGAAATGATTTGATTCTTAGGAAGCAGCGATGATACCCTATATGTGGACTCAGATATATTACACAGGAAAACATCCAGGGGCGATTCCAAGAAAAATTCCTAGAAATGAGACCAAGACAAAAATACCTTGATGTGATGCCCTTTAAACACACCAGGTAGTGACACATAGGAAACGAATACAGAAGTGACACACAAGAAAGAAATCCAGAGGAAATGCTAAGAAAACAAAACAAGAGGCATTGCTTCAGAAACAGAGACCATGTCCAGGGAGCAGACCAAGAGGTTACACCAACCTAACAGACTAAGTGGTGGTATTCAAGAAACAGAGCTGATGTCTATTGAATAGGGTAGGAGATGATGTTAAGAAATGAGATGCAAAGCTGATACAGAGAAATAGAACTGATCCGTAGGGAATTCACCTATAGGTGATACTAGGGTATCATATGTGATGTTCAGACAACAGAGTAAGAGATGAAAAGCACCGACCCAGAGGGGAAACCAAGGAAACTAACCAAAGGGTGATACTCCAGAAGAAGCGAAAAAAATTCCAAGGTAAGTCCCGGGTATGACACCCAGGAAACAATCAGTGTGTGCATTTTAATTCAACCCTGGCCTAATGTCCACCACCATGGATTGGGCAAGAAGGTTACTCCCACCAAATATGACCTAAATTAATGCCCACAAGGAAGGGCTCATAGTGGACCAGAAGGAGACAATCCCTTCAATTGGTACCTCAAGGGAAACCTCAACTCATTTCAAGAGACAACCCAAAAGTGGGAGATCTTATTGTAAATTTGAGGTGACATGGAAAGAAAGACCCACGAAAAATAACCTGCTCCGGGAAAATCCCTGAAAATAAACCAGACTGGTACAACACCTAAAAAAAATAGCCCACCTTGAAATTCATGGCACTCACCCAGGCAAAGTGATGAGAACTCAAAGTGCAGCCCGGGGACGCATGCGCCCTCCTGACCTTTACATGCGGCCCCCTGAGCAGCAGCAGCACTAGCCTGCAGTTTACTCCACTCAGCACTAACATTAAAAAAAAATGTTGAATATAAAGCAAGCACTTGTTTAAAGGTTAATTGCAGCTAAACAAAAGGAAGTAACTAGGCCCCTAACTTTCAGAACACCTTCATTTTTAAAGACAGCAAACATGTAAAAATATGATAGTCTTTTCAAAATTCAAAAAGCATATTTCATTGACCTGTAGAACCATTTCACCTTAGTAAATCAAACTATAGCAGTGCATTCGGAAGTCTTTTTTTAAAGTGATGATTTTCAAACATGAAGTTAGAAACGTTCATGTTTCCATCCCCTCCCACCGCCCACCCTGACCAAAATGCCATTAGTGACTACATCCAAGCACAGGAGATGGTTTTGTACAGCACGCATTTGGAAGTCCTCTTATATGGGATGATGAAGAACAAGCATTGGCATAGCCAATAGGTCTCGCCTTTGGGACCTTATAAGTTTAGCCATGCAGCAGATTGTCCCCTATTAGCATAGAGACGGTGACTAGGTGGATGGGTACTGTGGACTGCCCATGACAATCCTGAAGAAAAGGCAGGCTTGGGGCAATGAAAGTTTGTGCCCAGCACCTAGCACCCTCTCAATAGGCCCACAGAGCAACAAGAGCACCTCTCTGACGTAAATTTACATGACATAGAATAGAGGGGCACATCAGTGAGTTCAATGGGCCTTGGACTGACTCTGCATGGGCCTTGGGCCAATGCTGTCCCACTGTTGTGCCCTTGGCAAGGTGTAATGGGTCTCAGAGAGAAGTGAGTAACAGGTGGTGATGCTTGCTATCTTGTCCTCCTCCAACATGGCGTCCGGGAGGCTGATGGGACACTTTGGAGATAAAAGACAATGACTCTGCAGCCCCAGCTACATCCTGCCAGTGGCTCTGAGCCCCATTGACCTCCTTCAGAGATGAAGGCTGCACTGCTTGATACTGACCTGTTACCTGCCCTTGCCAGGGATTCTGGGGCGAAAGGTACATCTGCCTGGTTGTATGCCCAAGTAAGAAGGCAAGGAGTTGGTTATGTATTTTAGGCACCGTATTTTAGGTGTACAGGGGTGCATGAGCAAGGGAGGAACGGAGTGGTGGGGGAGATCAAGGAAAGATAGTTAACAGGTCAGTCACGTTAATAAGGGACGGCATACGACTATTTATTTGCCTTGAACGCTGGTGATGTTAAATGGCTGTCAAAAGAAGGAGGGTGCATCCTATCTTAGGGGACATGAGTGCATCCAAAGAGCATTATTTCATCCATCAGTTTCTATTGATGGAGAGGCAATTTCAGGCGGAAGACAGCCAAAAGTAAACCATTGTTTGCTTTACAAATTCGGTCAAATTCTTCAATCTCTGTTTAATTATGCCCCCCCTGAAAAAATGTGTGCGGCGTCGAGGGCTGGGTAGCACACGAGTCTCCTGCAGAACCTGCAGGCTGAGACATCCCAAGCGGCCTTCACCAACGACTCACAGAAAGGTGAGAGGGCCCTGACAGAACTCACCATGGCTATAAATACTTCATAAAACGCTTTCAGGGTCAGCGAGAGGCCACTCGAGTTCTACATGACTAAATTCTATCATGCGCACATCAGACAATACCGGCGGCGAAGTGTATTGACTGTATAATCACAACTGCATCACAGATGTTATTGGAATGCGCAAGAAACGCTTTCAAGTAAATCAGATCTAGATAGAACGCAGATAAAGGGTCAACAAACAAAAGAGCTTTCTATGACGCCGATTCAAAAGCTGTTCACCAATAGATATGTCTGCTGAACTAATAAATAAAAAAGAATAGGCAGACCACAAAACGACATATTTTATCTCGCTTCAGTGCCCTCAGCGGAATGTGTCTCTAAGCAATGACTGCTGAGCTGTTGTTCTCCACAACAGCAAACCGGAGGAAAACGGGGTCTTCAAAGTATACCCGAAAGAGGAACTGCTCGTTCTACGGGGTTCAGCGTGTTGCGGTGGATGGGCTTGGTGCTGAAGTGGCAGCTGTCCAGGAGCATTCCGAGGGCATCGATTTCAAAGCACGGGCTCCCCGTGCTGTTGCTTGGGCACACGTTTTGCCCTGAAACGATCTGAAACAAGCAAGCAGCCGCAAAAGTGAAGCGACCACCATTGAATGGGGGAAAAAAATCCAGGGCCAGCGCGAGCGCCATCTGTTTCCAATTAACGCAACCGCGAGACGCAGGCGCGATAATTGGAAACAGATGGCGCTGCTGCTCGCTCCCGAGCACCCTAGGCCAGGGGAGAGAGAAGGTGGGACTTTCTTTGAAAGACGCATGCACAGGCCAATTGCGGGTTAATAAAAAAAAACACGAGCATGTGTTCAGAGTTCAAAAGCCCTTACTAAATGCCTCGCAGAGCAGCGCATGCACGCTGGCTCAAGCGAGACCTAAAAAGGAGTGAAATTGAAATTTTTAAAAATTGCCCAAGGTCACACAATTTGGTCGAGTGGAGAAGCCGGGATTGATCCCGGATTTTCTGGTTTCACATTGTGCAATTGAGTTCAGCCAGTAGATATACATGCTTTGCTTCCCCTACACCCACTTTACACCCCCAACCTCCCCCGCTGGCATCAGTGCAGCCCTCTGTCACACCAAAGACCAAACGTTGTGGCCCCTGGGAAAATATCTGGGAGTACCCATTTACTAGATGGATGTGCTTTTTGACCTTCGTCTCATGTTGTCATATCTTCAGGAACAGCAGGCATGGATGCTGGGCTCTGGGTTCCTTATCTTAAAGTGCAGTATTTAGCAACATTACTCATATCTCTTTTGGGGACTACTGTTGGCCTTTCTAGGAAGACATCTTTATATCAGCTTCATGAAGCGAAAATATCCTCTCTATGATTGTTTAAAGGACATACATGTAATTCATACAGTTTGAAATGTGTGCAAATTATTTTTTGGTTTGAACAAAACATATTTATTTGACAAGGATATCTATTTGTAAAGCTTGCAGTATTTATTGAGTACAACTACTTACAACCTAAAAGTTGAGTACAATTTAAAACATATTTCTATCGTTTCGTTGACATTTCTTCTGCATCTTTACAACTGAACAATTTGAGATGTGTAGAGAATAATAAAGTTTCTTAAAAGTAAAATAGCTCGAAAATGTCTGACTTCTACAGCTACGATTTTAGTTTTCCTAGTGTGTAAATTCTACCATTTTCCCAACCTTGTTAGCCAATGGCTTGTTGGTTTCAGGTGAAGGTCATCTTGAGCCACAGTTTCAAAAATGCAACACTTTATCATTATTATGCAAAACTTACATCTCTTTTAATAAACTAAAATTAAATTCAGAAGTCGTATGGGTTTAGACGGATCTCTAATTTGTTTTACCGCTGTTTCTGTGGTGACCCACGAAGAAAGAAGCAATACTGTGCAACAGATGAGAGTATTAATCACTGCTCGATGAGTAATGCCAAGTAACACCAATCATCCTGCGACTTGCAATTTAATAATAAATGTACATGAGTATTCTCCTTAGAGTGACGCTTAGCCCTAGTTTACCTTGCTGTTGTTCCTGAATACATCTCAGCATCTATACAGACACAGCTTAAGTCACAACAAAGCAACACAGTAGGACACAAATATGTGCATCTTCTACTCTAGAAAGTCAACCACATAACAAAGGGAAAAGTAATTTCTACATTTGTAGCAGAGACACTTGGTGAAAACAAGAGGCAAATGGAAATTAGCTACAATTTTGCTGACAACTCATCTGACAGTCAGTCCCACTCATGGTCAAAGTGCACCATAATTCAAGGTGCACTGCTGCCCTATAAAATATAGACACTGTAAGCTGATCCAGGTTAGGTTGAAAAGAGAAGTGTTATTGCCAGGTCTGCACTGATCCAAAATTGTCAGCTGTACTTTACTCCATATTGATAACGTTGACTATTTTACCATGGTTGTGTGACGGAACCACGCATGCGTTTACCATGCATGCCGGTTCCACGCGGTCTGAACCACGCAAGCCTTAACCACACATATGCCTTTACCAAGCATGCCTTTACAACAAAATATGCGTTTTTAAGACATGTATGGCAAAGACATATGCGTGGATACGATTTTTTAGGTAAGTGCTACCCATCAACTCCTGCCCCCCTCCCTGAGACCTAAAACGACCACCCTCCCTCCTGAAAACCAACCCCCTTCCCCGAGCTCTGAAAACTTCCATGCGCCCCTAAACCCTACAAACTATTCTGCCCTTCCCTAAGCCTTACAAACTACCCGACCCCCCGAGCCCTAATGACTACCCTGCCCCCAAGCCCTGAAAAGTATCCCCACCCCTGCCCTCTTACCCTGAGCCCAGAAACGACCACCCAAGCCCCTGCCCTGAGACCTAAAACGACCCCCTCCCTCCTGAAACCCAACCTCCTACCCCCAAGCCCTAACTTCCCCGCCCCCGCAAGCCCTAAAAACGACCCCATCCTCCCTTAAAACCTAAAAACTACCCGACCCCCCAAGCCCTAAAAACTTCCCCAGCCTTGAAAACAACCCAGACTCTCAGCCCTGAAAACTACCCCAACCCTTAAAAACTACCCCACCGCCCAAAACCCAGCCTCAGCCCCACTTACTTCACCGTGTCCTGCCTCCTCTCCCGATCCTTCCTGCTTCCACACATTCCAGGCAGCAGCTAGACTGCGCACTGCCTTAACCATGCATATGCGTGGTTAAGGCATATGCTTGGTTAAGGCAAGAGTGGTAGTGCTTGCGCTGTTGGACCACGCGTGGCAATGCTCCGACCGTTTCCCTCTTATCATGCATATGAATAAATAAACGTGATTTGCTTCGCTAACCTCTCCCACCTACCCAAATTGTATTTTGGGACAATACTACTCTGAATATTTTTTTAATATTGGAATTCAGAATGATCATTTTCTCACCATATGATGTTGCATTTGACTGCATGAAGACACACTTTAGATTCTTTTACCATTTGCAGGAGCACAGAAGTAGTTCACTTAGATTGCTTTTCCCTCCATTTTTTTACAGAAGAAGACAGCTGTGATTATGCCCCTTTGTGTTAGATGACAGACGAAATATCAGTAGGGTAGTATCTGCATCATTCAAAAGGTGGTCATGGTGCACTACTTGAGCTGCTAGTAGAGTGTACCATAAACTGTGGCTTCAGGCAGTGCCTCCAAGTAGGTGAATACTGGCATTCTTACTCTGATGACACATTATAAACCTGGAGAATAAAGGTTGTGTGCTCCTGGCTTCTTAGAAGGTGGATTTACAGAAGGATGTTGGTCTAAATATTTTAACCTGCAGCAGAGTAGAGAAGGAGATTATTCTGATTATTTTACCCTACATTGGATCAGAATGTGATTACTCTCTTTATCCTCTTGATTGCAGAAGGACATTAAATCATTTGCTTTAATGGATTACACCGGACTATAATGATTTTGTTTACCCTCAATTAGATTACAGAAGGAAACATTACTTTACTCTGCATTGCATGACCAAAAAAATGTAACAGATTAATTATATAGCAGGTTTACTTTGACATATTTCAATTGGCCCAGAGAGACACATTGCTGGCAGTGGCATGAAACAAAATGACCCCCAAAGAATCTGGTGAGAAGCCACTGAGTCTTCCACCTTGCACAGATATTCATAGACGATATGCTGTATGGGTCCCCTTCCAGCCAAATCCAATCTACCCAACTCCAATCCAATCCACCCCCTTCAATCCACCCCTCCCATTCCAACTGAAGAACCGGGATTTAAACCCAGCGGCGCAGGGGACACGCCCGAAGTCTTCGGGTTCACCTGTCTTAGAGTACAGAGACACGGGATTCTTCTGTTGACATCAAAGATCAAATTTATTAGCTGCAGCCAGTAACAGAGGTCCTAGAAGTACAACACGGTGTATGTTCTCAGGAGACTGCTCAACATAATAGAGCGGAGCATCGTCTTTTATGCCAAAAACCAAGTTCCTTGCTAGCATCAATTACTCACAAATTTGACCAATCAGAGGATGATATTTACAGAGGCATCACATAACGACAAACACACTTTCAGTTATCCAACCCATCACCAATGACAAGGCATAAATCCAGTATTCTTGCTCGAACAGGCCGGACGGGCCCATCATAAAAGACCTCAACCCAAATCAATAATTAGGCCATACGGCCATAAAAGGAAGGAGCAGAAACAGATGAGAAGCAAGATAGAGGGGTGTGTGCGTGTGCCATAGAATCAATAATGTCCTGCTCTTTGATCTCTATCTGACCAGCTGCATAACAAGGTACTGGCTTAACAAGTTTAGCCTCGGGCAACAGGGTCAGTTGACTCAGGTCAAACAGGAGTCAACAAGAATTCAAGCTAAGGTGTATGCGTCCCTAGAGGCTCGCTTGGCCACAGTCATCCTGTAATCATTAGCCTATGTGAGGGCAACCACAAAATGGCGGTTATGCACAAAATGGAACCCAAGGGTGCAGACTAGATCGTCAAATACACAGTGAATCCATCAGTGTAGCATGACGAAAACGCTTACGCATACCGCACTTGTCAGTCGCGGTTCGCTGATACCAAAACCATCACGATACGACAACCTTCATTAAATGGGTTCAGAATTCACGGAACCACAGACCCTCCTTTTGCCCTTACATAAGCAATAACCTAAACTCACGTCAATCTGAATCCAGGTCTATGTTCATCAGATCATTGAGATGTTGCTGTAGCATCATCCTGGTACTTAGTAACTCTCTCTGGACAGGTCTCCTTGAACACGAGGTAGCAAAAAGGCCACAGATAGCAGGAGCACACTGTATACAAAGACAGAACAGGAAAAGGATAGCTAATACCATCCCAATGACCATCAGAATCTTCCATCCCCAGGTGGATAACAATCCCCAGAACCATCCCATTAACGACCAATCTCCTTCGTCCACTTGTACGGACTCGGAGAGCTTATGTAGCTTGGAGATGGCTTGGAAAACTGTTGGAGCGTTGTCTGGAATGAAAACACAACAGCTTGATTGGATCAATTTACAGACCCCTCCTCTATCTGCAAGTATGACATCTAACGCAACTCTGTTCTGAAGAGTCATAAGGCGATCCGACTGGAGCTCAGCAGTCAAATTACTAAGGGCGCCGGCAGTCTCGACTATGGTGGACTCAACTACTCTTGTCAATTGCCGTATGTTCCTGCTGTTAACCATAGGTTCCCAAAACGGCAGAAAACCCTTCAAGAAATCTCCCAATTCTTGTCCTGCGGTATCTTCCTTTCTGAAGACACCTCTAACGACTCTCATCTTGTGGTAATCTGCCACAGCTGTAAATGTAGGAGGTAACAAGAACGAGACAAAACATGTGCCCGAGAAATCAGGAGGCAACCATGTATACGCTCTGTCATGGCAAATGAAGTAGGTACCCTTAGCTGCTAGAAACGGTGGGGAAGTCTGGGATGCAAAAACATATGTCTCAATGCAAACACTCTTCCCTAGCTGAGCTCTAGGATTCTTGCCATTACCTTGCAGACAGTAATGACCCTGATGGGGTACTATCCAAATCAGAGAGGATCTCTTCGCTCGCTGGTTCCCACTCAGACTAGCTCCATATCCAGTAACGCTCCATCCAATATACGCTAGCGTCTCATCTCTCGGGATAGTCTCATAAGAACCTATTCCTCTAATCATGTCGACTATTCCCTTGACCAGAGCACTATTCTTCGGATTATCCTTCACAGAACGTAGGGGGTTGACTTCACGGGCATAAATGAACATTGTTCTGTATGCCCACACAGAACCATTGTAGCTAAATGGCAGGACCAGGTAAGGAATACCTTTATCGGTAGTATGGGGCATAAGGCCACACACCCAACAATTAGTTGTGTTCACTAATAGCTGGTGTTGGTGCAGAAGCTGAACAAAGGAATTATTTGCGAATTCCATTCTCCTAATGGACTCATGTTCGGGCAGAGGGTGAAAAGAATGCGAAGAAACAGTAGGAGGAGGCATGGGTTGTGCAGTGGACATGAATGTTACTTGAATAGAGAATGTCATATATCCAATTAAAAACATCATTAAACTAAACAGTATAAACAGGCATAACATCAAAAAACGTTTTCTACTCATTATTATACACATTTCGTTCTTGAAGCTCATTCTTTTAGTAGGTCTCTCCATCCCGAAAAACTCCATCCTCTAATCGTGCTGCTCGCGGCGGATGGGTGTTCCGTGCTAAGGAATGCGCCTGTCGGTCCAGGGAACGCCCTTAGACCAACCAGAACCGTCGACCTAACGTCTTCGGCTTGCACTCCAAGGACTTGGCACCGCGACCCTACAGCTGAACCCAGATGGTGGTTCGAAAAACAAAAATCAAAATAGTTTCTCGGAGGGGAGCTAACCTTAAAAAAAACAAAGAAGGAACTTAATTTGTTATTTGTCCCGCGACTCGTGGTCGCAAATTATAACGCTCTTTGCCAGGCAATGTCTGTTCTCTAAAAAGTAGCTCAGGTTTAACAGTGTTCAAACGGTTCGATGGAGGCACAGCTTCTTGAAGAAGATTATCGCTTTCTGGCTCAGTGTTTGTTCCAATCAAACGGGCATCGCTGAAAGGCAGAAAACGAGGCACGGTCTCAGTCTCAGAATCAGGAAGTCCTTTTTGGACCCACCGTTCGTACGGCAGAGGCAACGGGCCCTCTTACAATGTACGCCGTGAATCCAGTTCTTTTTACCGTGCACTCGTACCGCAGAACGGGTAGACAATAACACCAGGTAAGGTCCTGTCCAGCGGGGCTGCTCGTTCTTGGTTTGCTGAAAATTCTTCACAGGCACCCACGCGCTAGGTTCAATGGTGTGCCCTGGATCTTCAGAAACCTGTGGCAAAGTATCATGAACCTGTTGATGCAGAACACGCAATTTAGCCGTCAATTCGTACAGGTAGTCAAGCAATACAGGGTGTTCTATCTCACTAAATTTTGTCGGCCGCGGCACTCCCCAAATATTTGCCGGGCGACCAAACACAACTTCATAAGGACTCAGACCCATTCGCGAATGCACAGTCATTCTTGTGGACAGAAAGGCTAACGGCAAAGCATCAGGCCATTGTAGACCAGAGCTCGCTTGAATTTTGGCCAATTTCAATTTTAACGTGCCATTGTAGCACTCAACTAGACCAGCTGACTGGGGATGATTGGCAGCGTGGAACTTCTGCCGGATTCCTAACCCATCACACACTCTCTTCATCACTTGACCCACAAATTCACTCCCATTGTCACTCCAGACAATTCTCGGCAAACCATACCTAGGGAAAAATTCCTTAATAAGGGCTTTAGCTGTGGACAAGGCAGTATTGTCCTTCAAAGGGTAGGCTTCCACCCATCTAGTAAAAGAGCAAACAACCACTAAGACATACTTCAGGTTGTTGCACCTCTCCATGTGGATGAAATCTAGCGGCAAAGCCTCAAACGGATACGTGGGAGGAGCAAAATGACCAGCTGGAGTTGGAGTTCCCTTACCAGGATTGTACCTCAAACAAACCATACAGTTCTTGACCAAATTCTCTGAACACTTAGGAATTCCAGCATTTTGCCATACTGGGGCCAACAACTTACAAATCCCTTTCACACTGATATGGGCCATTCCATGTGCCATCGTAACCACTGGAAGTACATACGGATCAGGCAACAACCATCGCTGATGCTCTGACAACTCAACCCAACAACCATTCGAATCCAATTTACCCTTGCTTTCTCTCCATTCATTCAACTCTTTCTCTGTAGCTTCAGCTTGGATGGATTTCAAACTCTTAATCGTATCTTCACACATACTTGTATCTGGAACCCATCTCGCCGAACCCGCGACATACATTCGACTCATCACATCTCTCGCAGTCTCTTTCGCGACTTCATCTGCAAACGCATTACCACGACTAACATCATCCGTGACTTTCTTATGCCCACTGCATTTCACGATCGCAACTTGCAACGGTAGAGTAAGAGATTCAAGAAGTTCATTCACCAATTGACCATGTTGGATCTTGGTCCCATGCGAAGTCAGAAACCCACGTTCTCTCCACAATCGTCCAAAGCTAAGAGCAACACTGAACGCATACTGGCTGTCAGTGTACACAGTCACTCTTTTCCCTTTCGACAACACACACGCTCTTGTCAATGCAATCAACTCTGCCGCTTGTGCTGAATTATGTGGGATACGAGCAGCTTCAACAATCGTATGCAAAGTCGTAACCGCATATGCCGCAGTCGTATCACCATTCGGAAGCTTGAAGCACGAACCATCAACCCATAAAGTACCATCATCACATTCTGCAAGAGGAGTGTCCCTAAGGTCTATCCTCCCTTTCGTTTCTTCCTCAGTCCTAAGAAAACAATCATGCTGTTCGGTATCATCTGTCTCAGTTGAGAATGGCAACAACGTGGCTGGGTTCAACGTGTTGCATCTCTTTATATGTACATGACTTGCTAACAAGGTCAATTCGTAACCTGACAACCGAGCACTAGTTAAGTGCTGTGTCTTGGTACGGTTCAACAAGGTATCCACTGCATGTGGAACGATCACAATCAGTGTATTGTCCATCACCAAACCAGCGGACTGTCGGATTGAAACAGCCGCTGCCGCTGTAGCTCTCAAACAACTCGGCAACGCTCTGGCTACCGGATCCAAAGTCGACGAAAAATAAGCACATGGGCGTTGCTTATCGCCAAACTGTTGAGTCAAAACTGACAATGCACATCCCTCTCTCTCGTGGACATACAATGTGAAAGGTTTACTGTAAACGGGGGTACCCAACACAGGAGCCGAACACAGGGCATCACGCAATTCTGAAAAACTCTTCTGACATTCGTCAGTCCAAGGAATAGGATTCGGAGTATCCTTAACAGTAAGAGCTATCAAAGGTTTTGCAAGCAACGAAAAATTAGCAATCCACTGTCTACAGTACGATGTAATACCTAGAAATGCACGCACTTCTCTCTTTGTCGTAGGCACACTCATTTTCGCAATTGCTTGAATTCTTTCTGGGGTCAATCTTCTTCCCTCCTTCGATAAGAGGTGACCTAAGTAGGTAACTTCTTGTCAGCAATACTGCAACTTCGAAAGAGAAACCTTATCATGGAAATCAGACAAGTGACGTAACAACGACAGAGTAGCCTTTCTACAAGTCTCTTCATTGTCAGCAGCGACTAATAGATCGTCAACATACTGAATAAGGGCGGCACCATCAGGTAAAACCAACAAATCAAGTTGCGTCTTCAAAGCTTGACTATAGATCGATGGACTCTCACAATAGCCTTGAGGAGCGCGTTTAAACCGGAAACTTCGGCCTCCTAAAGAGAAGCCAAAAATATCTCTACTCTCCGCGGCAATCGGGATGCTGAAGAAAGCATTCTTCAAATCAATCACCGAAAACCACGTGGCTGTAGCCGGAATCAAAGTCAGTAAAGCGGTGATATCAGTCACAACAGGGAATTGTGGAACAACGATCTTGTTTACCTCGCGAAGATCGATCACAAACCTATATACAGGAGGTTGTGAAGAATCGGTTCTTTTCAGAACAGGCAAAACCGGACTATTGCACACATTACCTCTCGTTTCCTCAATCACACCTTTCTCAATTAGATCAGAGGTGATCGCCAAAAGTGCTCTTTCACCATCACTTGAGATACGATACTGTGGAATGCGTGGCAATCTAGCATTCGCCTTCAATGTCACAACATATGGCGGGATCTCCAAGAGACCCACATCATTAGGACCAGTAGCCCAAAGAGAATCAGGAAGAGAAGACAGTTCAGCTGGAAGTTGGTCTTTAGCCAAATACATCGGAGAGATCACTCTCTTTCTCAATGTAAGCTGTACTCCTGAAGGAGAACAATAAAGCGTCGCATACAATCTCTTCAACAAGTCCAATCCCAACAAGTTCTCACCACAACCTGTCGTCAGAATGAGGGGTGCTTCGAAGTCACAAGGTCCGACAGAAAGAGACAAAGGACTAGAAATCGTATTTCTAACCGGGGCACCAGAGAAACCTACTGAAACATTCGTTGAGCCAGACAAAGGTGCGCCAGGGAGTTTAGAGTGCATGCTAGAACTCTTCGCAGCACCAGTATCCAACAGAAAAGGCTCTGACACACCTGATGCAATCACTTCAACATAAGGTCCACTCTGATCTACTGGAACTGAAACGACTCCCTCTCTTTGTCTGTGGCTGTCCTAGCAATCATTACCTTCCATATTCTCACCTTCAACGTAATAATCGTCCGCATAATACTGAGCCATCCTACCAGGCGTGCCATTCTGTTGATCAAAACAATTCATCGAATTCTGCAGAGGCAAGGAACGCGCAATCTGGGACATACCACGTCCTCGACCTCGCGGACTTGTTCAACACCTCGACCTCTCATACCAGAAACACCATTCGTGCGCTGTAATAACCCGCAGTTTGAGATAGCTCCTTATAAAACCCCGCAAGATTTTTACGTGGATCAGGTTGAGTCTGCATTAGAGCTAGGACTTCGGCACGTTTCCATGGAACATGTACTCAAACGCGCTGGAAATGTGCCAGAACAGGTGGATTAGCATTCGCATCGCCAGGTCTCCAAACGGGAGGAACCTCACGCATCGGATATTGACGTGCCTTTCTCCTAACTGAAGAATCAGCCTCAAATAATGACTTAGAAGGAAACTCACTCCTAAACGACAACAATGTCGCTACTGCTCTTTCAACATCAAGACCCACTATAGTTCCTTTCGCAAACTCGGACCGCCTATCTAACAACTCAGCGGAGTGTGCCCTACCTCACTATCTTCCCACTTTTCACGAAGGAAAGAACACATCATATCAAATACGTATCTCTGTTTCGGTGCTTCCCATTGATGGAAAACATCCATAACACCCTCAAGATCATAGTGCGAAGGAAAGGTAACCCATTTACGCGCCAAGTGATCCAACACTGTCCGTTCATCAGGACCAGGCAATTGACTACGCAATTGCTTACGCTCTACAACAGGAGACATACCCAATGAACCCATTAGAGGAAAAAAAAAGACTAGCAACCTCATCAGTCATTCTCCGTCGAGCAGAAGGAGAAGGTGACAAAAGAACAGGAGACAAAGCAGAATGAGAAGGAACCAAAGTCGGAACAGTAACAGAAGGAACAGACAACACAGGTATAGGAGTAGCAGACGAAGGAGGTAGGAAAGACGGCGGCCCTTGAGAAGGCTGCGCCAAAGCAGTAGTAGCCAGTGGAGGGAGAGCTGGCTGTTGAGGAACCACTGGAGGTAAAACAACCGGGGGTTGCGCAACTACAAGTGGCGGAGGTGCGGTAGCGCTCTGAGCATAAGGGGGTGGTGAACTTAATAGATGCGACATTAAAGGATCTTTCGCAAGATCTTTCTTTTCTTCTTGCTGTTGAGGCGGCAAAGCTGGATAACATTTGTCTACCGCTAATTGACGTTGCTTAAACATCTGTTCGCTTTCTTGCTCTTCCTCATTATCCTTAAACTGTATAGCAGCCTGCACCATCGACATACCTCGTGCACGCTTATTTTGCTTCGCTAACCTAATTTCCTTCTGTTTGGCTTCTTTTCGATAAAGGCGGAAAGAGTCAAACATTGCCGGCCAGGCTTTCTTTTTGAAGAGTCTAACTTCTAAATTATCTAAAATCTCTGTGTCATAACTACCATATTGGGGCCCTTTTAGGACACCATCCTTCCTAGTATACCTAATCCATACATCATTATACGTGATGGGGCCCACGCCGTGTTTTAAATAGAGCTCATAGGTCGGAGTTCCGATCGGAGGCACCGGACACGAGTCCTCCAATCGGGAATCCCTATTACAACCATACCAGAATATCTTTCCAAGTCTGCTAAGACCAGGCATCTTCGCTCACTAGTCTAGCTTCAAAACTTCAAGGGAATATCAAAACGATAGCCTCGTGAATACACGAGTCCCTCAGCTTTGGGGCCTGCAGGTACCAAATCAAAGCGATCCCGAAGGATACCAAAACAAACTAAGGACTGGGAGACGCTCCACTCATACTTAACTGAAATATCGATGACGTGCCAGAAGACCCGTCTATCGACTCGCTTTACAAGTCATCAAAGGGCTCCAAGACAGGGCGACAGTCAGGGCAGCAGTCCTTCGTAGCCGTCGGAATGCGGGGAACTTCGCAGCAAAGACTTTCGGACCACAACGACATACAGGGGTCGATGAAGTGGTAGGCCTCCCTCCAGAATTTTCACACAAAGCTCCTCACGATCTTCAGGCTTGGACCAGTACCGCTGAAGTCGCCCCAGAGTTGGGCGCCAACTGAAGAACCGGGATTTAAACCCAGCGGCGCAGGGGACACGCCCGAAGTCTTCGGGGTCACCTGTCTTAGAGTACAGAGACACGGGATTCTTCTGTTGACTTCAAAGATCAAATGTATTAGCTGCAGCCAGTAACAGAGGTCCTAGAAGTACAACACGGTGTATGTTCTCAGGAGACTGCTCAACATAATAGAGCGGAGCATCGTCTTTTATGCCAAAAACCAAGTTCCTGGCTAGCATCAATTACTCACAAATTTGACCAATCAGAGGATGATATTTACAGAGGCATCACATAACGACAAACACACTTTCAGTTATCCAACCCATCACCAATGACAAGGCATAAATCCAGTATTCTTGCTCGAACAGGCCGGACGGGCCCATCATAAAAGACCTCAACCCAAATCAATAATTAGGCCATACGGCCATAAAAGGAAGGAGCAGAAACAGATGAGAAGCAAGATAGAGGGGTGTGTGCATGTGCCATAGAATCAATAATGTCCTGCTCTTTGATCTCTATCTGACCAGCTGCTTAACAAGGTACTGGCTTAACAAATTTAGCCTCGGGCAACAGGGTCAGTTGACTCAGGTCAAACAGGAGTCAACAAGAATTCAAGCTAAGGTGTATGCGTCCCTAGAGGCTCGCTTGGCCACAGTCATCCTGTAGTCATTAGCCTATGTGAGGGCAACCACAAAATGGCGGTTATGCACAAAATGGAACCCAAGGGTGCAGACTAGATCATCAAATACACAGTGAATCCATCAGTGTAGCATGACGAAAACGCTTACGCATACCGCACTTGTCAGTCGCGGTTCGCTGATACCAAAACCATCACGATACGACAACCTTCATTAAATGGGTTCAGTATTCACGGAACCACACAATCCACCTCAATCTAAACCACCCTATTCCAACCCATCCCACTCAATCCAATCCACCTCATCTCACTCCAATTTACCCCAATCCACTGCAATCCACCCCACTCCAGTCCTCCCCACTCCACTCCAATCCACCCCACCCTAATCCAATCCACCCCACCACATTTCAATCCACCCCACTCCAATCTAGACCACTCAATCCAGCCCACCCCAATTCAATCCACCCCAATCCACTGCTGTCCACTCCACAGCACTCTACTCCAATTACCTCCACTCTACACCAATCCAATCCCCCCACAGTTTAGCACACCCCACTCAATCCAATCCATCCAGCCCACCACACTCCAATCCACGCTACTTCAATCTAATCCACCCCACCCGCCCCACAACACTCCAATCCAATCCCTTCCACTCGAGTCCAATCCACCCCCGCCAGTCTAGTCCAATCCACCCCTCCTCTCCACTCTAATTTACCCCACTCCAAACCACCCTACTCAAATCCAATCCACCACAATCCAATCCAATCCACCCCACCACACACCAATCTAATC
The DNA here is from genome assembly GCF_964204655.1 of Triturus cristatus. Classification (NCBI taxonomy): domain Eukaryota; kingdom Metazoa; phylum Chordata; class Amphibia; order Caudata; family Salamandridae; genus Triturus; species Triturus cristatus. The sequence goes on from NC_140580.1 coordinate 751,978,851, forward strand.
CACCCCACTTAAATTGACCCCAATCCAGTGCTTAATATGGGCCGGTGGTTTACGGTGGGGGGGGGGCACTCCACTGATTTATTGAGTAGGATCCGTTCAGACGCTAAACTCGTCTCGTCCGTCCCCATTTTCTTCAAATAGAACCATGATATACGTTTCGTCTCACATGCTGCCAATTAAATTAATGGACAAAAGTGGAAGAGAAGCACGATAAATTAAATTGTAATTGACACGTTGCCGATTGAAGTAACGGACCAACGCGGTGCCCCTTGTAGCCCTGCTTTGATCAGTGGCCTCGCTATATAATACTGTGGAGATACAAGAATACCAACAGCCCCCAGATAACTTGTCCTGAAGAGACCCCACATCCAGAGCGGGTTGAAACGTCGTCAACACTGACCAAGAGAGGGCAAGAAAGATTCATCACATTGTTAAATGCCTCTCATTGTTGTTTTTATGACCTTTGAGTTAATACTCACGTATCTTCGGCTGAAGTAAATACTTTTCCAGGTCTCTCCAGTATTAATTTATAAGCATCTATGTTAATTGATTTCTGCAGTTCTCAATCTAATTGGAAAGCCTTTTTTGATTTAATCAGTTGTGAGTACTTCTTTGCTCTTTGTTGGCAAATGTGGCAAAAGAAATAAGTTTCTTGTGGACACTGTTCTTGCTTTTTGCAAAATACCCAGTTCACAAGGACATATGGGTCGCTCTTGTGTTTTGAAATACTGATTTTCGGGGGCCGGCACTTATTTATCTGCATTAGACGTTTATCAAGAGCAAAAGAAGAAAAAAAATTAAAAAGCAGAACAACGGAGGAAGAGAAAGACATAAACGCAGTCACAAAAGGAGAAATAGGAACTTAAAGAAGTGAGATCAAGGCGAATGAGGTGCCTGTTTGCAAATTAAAGATGAATTAGGTCGATTTAGGAATACACAGCCTTGGAATTCCATACGTGCACATTTAATTGCACCAGCCGCTGTTTCAGAGCAGAGCTTTGAGCACCTCCACCATTTAATTTACAACTTAAGCACTGACCCAACCCAATCCACCTTACCCCAATCTACTCCAGTCCAAAGGACCCCACTACCTCAATCCACTACAAACCATTTCACCCTATTCCACCCCTCTCCACGCCACTCTACAGCACTCCACTCTACGGCACTCCACTCCATGATACTGCACTCTATGACACTGCACTCTACGACATTCTCTGTCACTGAACCACGGAACTCTTCTCCCCTCTACTCAATCTACTCAACTATACTCAACTCTACTCCCCCTACTCAACTCTACGATACTCTCCTCCAACAAATCCAGCCTATGACATTCTACTCTCCCCACTCCACTCTAGGACACTCCACAACCCTAACTTTTAGCCATGCTGAATAGCAGCCACACTGGTGTACAACATGGCTAAAGCACATTGCCAAAGCCAATAGCTCTTGGATAGGCGAGACCTATTGGCTTTGCCAATGCTTGTTTTACATTGCAGTCTAAATTATGTGTGCTGTATCTAAAGGAAGCCTGAGCAAAAATGATTTAATGCTGGCACAATCTTGCATAATTTGTGGCATTTTGTATTATGGTTGTTAGGCGCAATGCCTCAAATGACACCATTATGCTGTGTCTCATAAATTAGAATAAATATGGGTTCAACGCCTATTGCCGAGCATGGGAACAACGCAAACAAACTGAGCACCAACAGCTATTGTTCACATCATGTCCGATTTTCCTCTTTTTTGAGGCAAGAAATGTATCCTTGCATCCATATTGAATGGAAGGTGCCAGACCAGCATTTCGAGTAATTATACATCATTTTTTGACATGTAGTTTAATGTATTTGAAGGAAATTGCTCTAGTTTCACCTGGGCTTAATCTAAAAACGATTTTTAAAAAAGTGGACTGCATCAGGCTAGTCCACCAATAATGTCCTAGCAGATGCTACAGTATGATTTTTCTATTTATGTCATAGGTTCATTTTTACAGAAGACTTTTTCAGCTATGAAGACGCAGCTTTGCTGTCAGTGATTAAGACATAATTAATTTTCAGATATAACTGCATAATTTTATGGTACAACCAAAGGAATTTCTACTTTGAATTAATGGACAAATGCGTAGTTTTTGGCGATCTTATTGCTGAGATGCATTATAAGGAATTAATTGTATTTTTATCAATTTCAGATTTTACACCAGCTCCCTCCTACTGACAAATAAAAATAATCAGTGGCAGAGCAAATAGGTCGCCTCTTTGTGACCTGTTGGCTTTTCCAATGCTTTATGGTGATGCTGCAGATTCACTAAAAAGGAAAATGCCTTTTTACAATGCCATTTTTTATTTACTGAGCCAAGATGCCAGATGCCACTTTGATCGGTAAGTATAAAAAAATCTAATTTTAGTAAAGCAAAAAAAGTTTTGTGCCGAGAAAGTGCCGGCAGCGAAGGCAGCACCTAGGCTCTCCAAAAAAACAAGCTTTTGCAATGCAATAGGTCTCGCATTTGTGAGAGTTAGTGTTATTGTAAATGACAATGTCTTTTACCCATGAGTTTTGGTTTGGAGTGCAGTGGCCTTTGGGACCTTATAAGTGTTTATCGATGCAGTACATTATCCTGGGTGCTGTGCCACCCGGGATTAAATAGCTATAAAATTACTACACACTGGGTCATGAAGTCTAATTCAGGAATACATGCTTGCCTCAGGAAACATTTATGGACACATTCCAAGGCTTTTTAATGCACAAAAAGAAAGGCAAATGCCTTGATGCAAGTCAACAGCACTATAACATTTTGCGTGCGGCCGCATCACTAGATTATTGTGACAGCCCGAAGCATCAGCATTAGGGGCAAGTTATGCTTAACAGAATAATTTGACAGATTTAACACACCTCCTGCTGAAAACTATGCACTGAATTTACAAGTACTATTTTATGAGCAGTGCATGAACCTTGCTCTATCTGAGTTCATGGACTGCCACTGTTCACTGCGTTGTATTGAAGCCTCAAAATAAATTTAACTGCATTGCCCTGTCTCCACCTGAAATGTGACTGCTTTGGCTCCCCATCTGCAGAGTCCATAAATCAATAAAAAATACATTTGCCTTTTCCTGACCTGTCTGGCAAACACCATAAAAAGAGGCCATCTTATGTAAGTGCTGCTGCTCACTCAGACTCTGAACTGGGGCTTTTGCGGGAGAACAAAAACTTGTGCATTATTGTAAAATAATGAAATGCACATACAGCATTGTTATTTGAGAGTTAGTGTGTACAAGACTAATTGATAAATCCTAACATATAATAATACAATTTTCATCACAATCTATCTTCACATTTTAACTATTAAATCTTAACGCAAACGTTTTTTTTTATTAAAAAAAAATTACAGTCAACGTTGTATGCCAGATGTTTGGACCATACAACCTCTCATTACTTCAATTCTCCCCAAAGAGACTTGGGCGGTATGGAGAGCGCTATTAATACAGGAAAAAAACAACTTAAAACGACCGACCAAAATGAACTGTAGCCTGACAAAGGTATGAACGTATTTTTTTACACAACTAATATTTATTCTGGGCTATCAGAGGATTTATCTTAAATGAAAAAGCAAAGAGATTTGGCTTAGCCACAAAAAACAACATGGATATGTGAGGTATGGCCACGAAGCTAAACAGATATTAGGGATAAAATCATTAAACAAAAACCACAGTATGTTAACATTAAAAGGAGTACGATATAATGTAAATGTGTGTGCAGGGCACAAGCCAGCCCTTAAACATAACATGCGTGCTGTGCGAAATTTGTAAAATACAATATAAGGCAAGTTCTATGCAAGGGTCATCAGTTAAGATTGCCAGAAGTAAATCAAGAGGTACGCCATGATGGAAAACTGGTGCGAGGGGTATGAAAGAGGTTGGCCAGCATTGAATACGGAAGTACAGCGAGTACGAGGCAGGTGGAGAGGTACATCTAGAGCACAGCTATGACCCAGAGGTGGGAGTCCATGTCAGCACTGTTGTGAATGAGTTTGAGCCAGGAGGTGGCGTAATGACCCTAAAAGGCTTATCGTGAGCGCTACCTCCATACACACACCCTCAAGACCCGTCATGTCCCAGGCTCTTTTCAGTGCAACGAGCTCTCACCTGGATGCAGCATGGTGATAGTCTAATTTGCGTTGGCAGAGACAGCTTTGAAGAAAACCACGACTGATGCATTGAGCTTGGCTTTGTGCCATATCTTGTCCCGGTAGGTGCAGTTGCCCTTGGGGATGAGTGCCACCCAGCTCTGGGCATGGTTAGGCATGGGAAAGTGTGTGTTGTGCGGGTCACAGGCCAGCCGGTTCTGGGCCGTGGGCAAGTCTGTAACCCCTTGGGTATCCTGCTTGTGCAAGTGTTTCCCGCCTTTTCAACCATCATGAAGTCCAGGCAGAACAGATGCATGAAGGAGCAGGATGACAGCAGTCATGTAGAGAGCCCCAGGCTGCGGCACACCTGCACTAAAGACGCTGGGGCCATGGCGGGCGTCTGCCTTCTGTGTCGGTGCCTGGGGGCAGGGATAGCTGTTGTATGGCTGTGTGCTTTGGCAAAAGAATGCCTACCCGCCCCAATGGAGAGCAGGGAAAACATGTAGGCGACATGGATGTGTCATCTTGTACTTGATTGCGCTCGTTTTGAAATGCATTAAAAGGAGCAGCCACGGGGTAAAATTGGCAATGGGCAAGGAGCAACCAGGGAGGGGTGGTGGGGCGGGTTGCAGAGACAGATGAAGGTGCTGTGCTTGGGCAACCTTAATGGAGTGTGACTGTAAACACAAGACAAGCCACAAACAAGATCTTCGCGAAGGGCATTGTTGTTCGAGCAGCTGGAAAGCCACCAAAAATGAAATAGTGCTCACAGAGTATCACAAGTGTGGCTTTGCATGGCCTCATAGTTATAGGTCTGCATTCTGCGCTGCCAGCGCATCAAAAAAGTGATGTTTTAGCGGCCATTGCGTTGTAAATAAACCTCTAAGTCCTAGTTTGTGAACATGAGTGTCAGTGCTCACCACCTGCAAACACCTGCACAAAATAAGCACTACAATAATCACTAAGCAGCAAATTGAAGACTTTTGTGGGGGTGAGGGTGCAACAAGGTATTAACCCCTCTAGTGTCACTTTGGCTAGCCATGGCCTTTCAGCGAATCATTGCTCAAAATGTAACTGGAAAATGACCAACACTCTTCTCCCTGTATGTGTAGTTCTATAGGCCCTCTCCTGAGATTTCACCTAAAATGGGTGCTAAGAGTCTTTAGAAGATGGCGGACTAGTGTGCCACAACCCATGTGTCAGTGGGAGTATGGAAACAGTGGATGGAGGAAGGAGGGCAGGATATGAAGGGCACAAGGAGAAAAGAATAAAAAGGTAGACACAAAACGGACCAGGACACACGTGCATGTACATACATGCACAGCAACAGCAAAGAAGGGAAATATACAAAAAAAATCAAGATTGTAGGTAGATATGAACAGTAATAGCCAAAGACATCTCGAGGCTTGTCAAAGTGGAATTTATGCCCGGCCGAGTGGTGAGACCACGAGGATTTGTGGGGGGATAGGGAGTAAGACAAGGGACTCTGAACCGCAGGGAGGGTCATACAGATTGCAAAAGAACGATATAAAATGAGTTACGTACGGACCGCGAGCATAACGAAACTTGAGGGGGCCCCCTGCAAGATACATGGAGGGCCCCCCGCTCCGGATTTAATACTGCGCTCTTAGGCCACTATGCTGAGGGGGCCCCTTGCAGAACAGCGGGGGCTACGGAGTCCCGGGTTACGCCACTGGTACGGACGCATGCCCTATGCTTCGGCCCCTAAACTCCCCCTACCCCGCCCCCAAGCAAGCACGGTGCTCTGCTGTTCTCCCTTCGCCTGGACTCTGCGGAATGCACCTGTTCGACAGCCATGTTGGTGCACGCTCATTGCATGCTGCTATGCTTGTCTTGCTGTGATTAATGGCGCTGCCCGGAAGACTCCGATGCAGAGCCGCTAAGCATGCCCTGTGTGGGATATAACATCAATAACATGGCAAGGAGCATGTGACCTCTTTCAGGGGTCACCTGTGTCTGCGGCTCCTTGATTCTTCACCACATGTCTCCCTCCTGCTCGAGCGCCCTGTACTTGTCTCCGTGACGTCCTCGGCAGTCTGTGGTTTCCCATTGATGGCCCACGTCCCCCTTAGTACGCCCTACGTTTCCTTTTCATGGTTGTGATGCCCCGTGTTTCCTACAGCGCGGCTTGTATCTTCTGTTTGTTTTTATGCCTCTCATAAAGTGCCAAGAAGCTCCTGTTTACGTCTGATGCGCTTCGCTCCAGAGATGCTCTGGGCCACCTTTGAAAATCCTGGTGTCTCCTGTTTGCTTATGTCTCTGAGATATCCCGTGCTTCCTACAGTATTTTCTGAATCCCACCTTCATCATTCTGTGATGTCCCTTGCGTCAGTTGCACACTCGGCTTCTCCCGTCCATTGCTCAGAGATACCCATGTCTCAAATGGTACAAATGTCTCCAATTCATGAGTCTGTGAAACTTGTGTCTTCACCACTATATACTAGCATTCAATATGCTGCTCTTGATAACCGGATTTTTTTTTATATCTATTTTATTTATTTATGGAGTTTTGTATAGCGCAAACTCGACCCGAAGGCATCAGAGCGCTTTACGTAGTTGGCAGAGAGACAGTTACCCGGGTTACATATGGGTAGATACACTTACATGAAGTAAAAGCAAATGCAGAGTGACAATAAACACAGAATTGTACAATAGCAATCTTAGTTGAGTAAGTTACATATGATGCAATAATATTGATGCACACGCTGTTAACAATAAAGATACACAGTAAACGACATTAACACATATGAACTTCTGTTCTTCTTTTATTATTCATGTAAGATCCTTCCAATCCCAACGCGTTTCGCCGTTTTACGGGTGTGTCCCATACGACTTCTTCAGGGCTGGAAGTAATGAATAACCATTGTAATACTCAGTATTAATAATGAGCATCACACATAATGTGCCCCCAAGATGTGTACCAAGTGCAGAGTAATCACACGTGCATACAGGTGCCTTGTATAGTGCACATCCCAGACACCAGATCAAAGCAATTCCATTTGGAGAAATGGTTAGAGCGCGACGCAACTGTAGTGATACTATAGAATTTGAGAAATGTATAGATGATATGGAGAGAAGATTTTTACGGAGGGCCTATTCTAACAAGGACATTTCATTGGCGAAACAGAGAGCCATGAGGATTAAAAGACCATCCACATTGCAATCTAAAACAAGTATCCACTTAGAGACAACACCCATTAGAATGGTTACTGATTATACTCCCATTAGTAATTTGTTACGCAAAAGCTTCGCGAGACATTGGCATATTCTGCAGGCAGACAGTAACTTGAAAGAATTTCTAACAGACAAACCACAGGTGACGTATCGTAAGGGTAGGACTCTAGGATCATTGCTATGTCCTAGCTACCCTTGCAATAAGAAAAAAGATACTTGGCTCACGTCGCTATCAAAAGTTTTTTTTAAATGTGGGCATTGTGGCATGTGTAAACATGCCAAAGACAAAACTAAACAATTTCATGATAACTATGGTCACAATTACACTATTCAGTGTAATATCAATTGTAGCTCTAAATATGTTGTATATGTAATTGTATGCAAATATCAAAAAATCTATGTGGGAAGTACAATCAGAGCCTTAAAGGATCGTGTCAGTGAACATATGCGAGCCATTAAGAATTGTGACATGAGATACCCCATTGCAGAGCATGTATATAATTGTAAAGCTCAAGATCATCACAAATCATTTGAATTTTATGGTATAGATCATGTAGCAATTGACCCACGTGCTGGGAATAGAGAGCTGAAACTACGTAGACTTGAGGCACGATGGATCATGCGCTTACGGGCGGTTGAGGATGGGCTTAATTATGATAGAGAACTGCAATATTTCCTGGGTGATTGAAATCTGATTAGATACGGAGATTTGTTTAACATGTATTTGGACTAGCTGGTGACATAAGAGATATACGGTAATACCTTTAAACTGCACTACCTGCCTGAAGTGATTCCGTATTTAACCAACTTATTTGGATATTAAGAATCCCTTCAACAGTGGGATAATGACCCCTTCAATTGTGTGAAATTTGTGTGAAACGACCTTTCATCTTAGTAGGATCTGTCAAACTGAGGCACAATTATGTAGACATGGGAATGTTGTATTTATTTATAAATAATCATGACAGGTCAGGTTTGAAATAACTCTGATCTATTGTATTACTTGAATTAGATGTGCATAATTTTATATTAGCACAAATGACTGGATACGGTGTAGTGCGTATGATCTGATGTGATATGAATTGATTTTCATACCTATCTGTCTGGGCGAGAGTAGATTTATTAGAAGTATCGTGATAAGTAGATTTTCACGAAAATATGATTTTTGGTTAACAACAAATCCTTATCATTGGATGTAGAGTATTTTAAAAGATGGCATTTATACAATTCATGAGCTAATAGGCTTTGATTTACGATGGAGGATGTGCGTGTAATACGTGATTATACTAATTTGGCAATTCAAACATGGCGCGTTTTAGCACAGATCTTGCACTAGCGATGTGCGTGTAGTACATGATTATACCAATTCGGCAATCCAAACATGGCGCGTTTCAGTACAGATCTTGTACTAGCGAGTACTCTGTGCTAGTATGCTTAGTCCTGTAATATATATAGAGTGTTCATAAATTAAGTGGTTGTTTCAACATGGTGTATTAAAGTTAAATAACTCTGAATAACAATATATGGAGGTTGTTGGCGGAACAATATTATATCACTTTGGATGTATTCTCTCAGTACTACAAATTAGCTGAGGAACTCCAATATGGCGCGTGTTATACTGAATAGCGCCTTCACCCTTTTCTATGTTTATGTCCTTTGAACTGAAACTATTTTTATACCGGAAGAATAAGCGGCTGTGCAGCGTTAGTACTGATTACTCGTACACGAGGTTTCTCTTCGTTCGACAGGTAATATATGGGAATTGTGGCAGATTTGGAGGTTATTTAATAGTTAAGGAGACGTGATATAGTGATTGGTTGCTAGATAAACGTGGTTATTTTTGTCACAGATCGGAATTTACTTGAAGCATTGGATATTGTGAGATGTGAGACTTGGTGAAAAAATTTCTGGCTGACGGTGACCCGTAAATTCGGGTAAGCACAAATTCTTCTTTTTGAGCACTACTAGGCTGATGTGGCAGAGTGGATATGTACGCGGACTATTGAGTCATCTAAGTTTCGCTACAATATTTTTTAGGTGTTATGGGACCATGATATTGGCGTTTAAGGACCGAAAATACATGAGAAACGATATTTGAGATTACTACTAGGGATTACACGGAGCTTTTGAAGGTATTGTTGTACATTTAAATATCCTGTTGGCATTGTGATACATCGTGCCTCAAGTGAGACAGAGTCAGTTTATTTGTGAGGTAATTAGATTTCATTTATTTATTTTGCAGGTTGAATATATTCCAGTTACTCAGGTATAGATTTGTATATAATATTGTTTATGACCATAAGAAGCATGTAACTCACGAGAGTGGTGAGTAAATAATGTAGGATTTAGAGAGTATTGGATTGACACAAAGTTATTGAGATACTGTATTTGTGTATACAAAATGAAAGAATTGATATGTTTATGTCATAACAGTTATCAAATGCCTTAGGTTATAGGTATATGTAATTGTTACAGGGGTAATGTACTACAAGGCACCTGTATGCACATGTGATTACTCTGCACTTGGTACACATCTTGGGGGCACGTTATGTGTGATGCCCATTATTAATACTGAGTATTACAATGGTTATTCATTACTTCCAGCCCTGAAGAAGTCGTATGGGACACACCCGTAAAACGACAAAACGCGTTGGGATTGGAAGGATCTTACATGAATAATAAAAGAAGAACAGAAGTTCATATGTGTTAATATCGTTTACTGTGTATCTTTATTGTTAACAGTGTGTGCATCAATATTATTGCATCTTATCAATCATGACCGAACAATCACCCCCCACCACCACCCTCCTCGCCTGGACCCCGATCAGCACCGAAGACACCATCCGCACGATGAACTCCATCCACTCCGGATCACCGACCGACCCCTGCCCTCACCACGTCTTCAACAAAGCCGACGCTGTCATCGCACCCCACCTGCGAGACATCATCAACACATCCTTCGACACCGCCACCTTCCCTGAGAGCTGGAAACACGCCGAACTCAGCGCTCTACTCAAGAAACCAACAGCGGACCCCACCGAACTCAAGAACTACCGCCCCATCTCGCTCCTCCCGTTTCCAGCCAAAGTCATCGAGAAGACCGTCAACAAGCAGATGGCCGCCTTCCTCGAGACGAATGGATCCCTCGACCCCTCACAGTCCGGCTTCCGAGCCAATCACAGCACAGAGACCGCCCTCATCGCCGCCACCGATGACATCCGAGCCCTGATGGACAATGGAGAAACAGCGGCCCTCATCCTCCTAGACCTCTCCGCGGCATTCGACACGGTCTGCCACCGCACCCTAGTACAGTGCCTCAGCAACATCGGGATCCAGGACAAGGCGCTGGAATGGATCATCTCCTTCCTCGACGGAAGAACACAGAGAGTCCGCCTACCACCGTACAAGTCAGAGGCCTCCGAAATCATCTGCGGCGTCCCTCAAGGTTCATCTCTGAGCCCCACCCTCTTCAACGTCTACATGAGCCCCCTCGCGGCCATCGTACGCAAACTCAACCTCAGCATAATCTCCTACGCCGACGACACCCAGCTGATCCTCTCCCTGACCAACGACCCCACCTCCGCCAGAGCCAACCTGCACGAAGGGATGAAAGAGGTAGCCGAGTGGATGACGACCAGCCGCCTGAAACTGAACTCTGACAAGACGGAGGTCCTCATCCTGGGCTCTTCACCCTCCGCCTGGGACGACTCCTGGTGGCCTCCCGCCCTGGGCACCGCACCCAAACCGACAGACCATGCACGCAACCTGGGCTTCATCCTGGACTCCTCCCTCTCCATGACCAGGCAAGTCAACAACGTCTCCTCGGCGTGCTTCAACATCCTACGCATGCTACAGAAGATCTTCTGGTGGATCCCCACCGAGACCAGGAAGACCGTCACCCAGGCCCTCGTCACCAGCCGACTGGACTACGGCAACGCCCTCTACGCCGGTACCACAGCCAAGCTCCAGAAGAGACTCCAGCGGATCCAGAACGCCTCAGCCAGACTCATCCTCGACATCCCACGAACCAGCCACATCACCAGACATCTGAGAGACCTTCACTGGCTCCCCGTCAACAAAAGAATCACCTTCCGCCTCCTCACCCACGCACACAAAGCCCGACACGACCAAGGCCCGAGCTACCTCAACAGCCGGATCAACTTCTACGCTCCCAAACGCCACCTCCGATCAGCCAACCACGCCCTCGCCGCCGTCCCCCGCATCCGAAGAGCGACTACAGGAGGAAGGTCCTTCTCCTACCTGGCCGCCAAGACCTGGAACTCCCTCCCTCCCGACCTGCGCCTGACCCAAGACCACCTCTCCTTCAGGAAGAAGCTGAAGACCTGGCTGTTCGAGCAGTAGCGGCACCCCCCCCCCCAGCGCCTTGAGACCCTACGGGTATGTAGCGCGCTATATAAGTGTCACTGATTGATTGATTGATTGATTGAGCCTGTAGGGAGTTTGGGTGTTATTCCCTAATTGATTGCACCGCTACTGATTTCTATTTTTCAATTTGCTGTTCTAAATAAGGTGTGCAATTTTTGTTTGTTGCGCCATTTAGCCTTTCACACCCACCTTAATACTGAGTTACATATGAGTAGACACAGTTACATGCAATAATCACAGATATATGACAACAGTGTATACGATGTGTATATAAACTGTACAAAATAGCACCCTAGGCAACAAAAGGTCAAACTTATAACCAACACAATCATGATATTACGAACTCAGTGTACACTGAATTTCATTAAAACTTCATTTCATTAGTACAATTTCATTCAAACTACGTCAGCCTGACAAGAACGTAGAATAGAACCGAGTCCCCACTACAGAGATAACCGTAGCAACACTCACTGCAATAGGGAAAGGCGAACACCAAATCATTTCACCAAACCATAGGCGGAAAAGAAGTCCTTATGATTTAGAATAACATAACAAACATAAATAACATAACATTCTCCGGCTCTGGCAAGGCCTCAGCGACCAGGGAAAGTATCTGCGTGCCCCGCAACAAGAGAGGATCGGGCCGGGGCCCAAGTCGTCGTTCCCCTGAGAGAGAAACGGGCAGCACCGGGACTACAGTGCAGCCGTCTGCGGGCACCTGACCCAGCAAGGAAAATGTCCCGGGCTTTTTCCGTCTCGATCCTCGCTCCGGATTTCTCTGCGTCACCTTAGACTTTGCTCTGGACTCCGTCAACAGCTGTCATCAGCTGCTCTCAGTGCTGTCTCGCAAGATCGCTGCCGTCTTTTCTCGTTTGAGCGGGCTTTTTCAATGAATTTCCATAGCCTACCCATCATGCACATATGTGCATGTTTTATGTATGTAGTGCAGAGCTAGTGAAACGCAGCAGAGTGGTGCACTGGGTCTAAAGCAAAGATACAGTCACAGAGTGGCTAGAGATTATAGCTGGTTTCTGGGAGCAGAAGTGTGCTGTTCCTACACGCGGATGTAATGTTGCAGGAGTCTGTCTTCAACTCTTTCCTGAACTGGATCCGGGTTGGGTCCATCATGATGGGTACCGGGATGTTGTTCCAGATCCTGGAAGCACACATGGAGAATTACTGCTGCCTTATGTTTTTTCTGTTTTACACCTCTTTGCCCACAGTGTGATGCTGGCTTGGCTGCAGGTGTACCAAGAGCCGCCAAAGATGGTGAGATTGTCAGCGGGATAGTAGGGGGGAGTGCCAGTTGTATTGGCTTTGTAAGTGATGCAGGCAATGTTCAAGACATGGTTGGAATGGGACAGACAATGAACCTGGACACCAAATTTAAAGTGGCACCCATTAGCAAATCAGGGTCCGTATTGCAAAATTGCCCCAAGGTCGCAACAGACGTTTGTGCCTGCTTGGTGCACCCACGGGGCACTTTGGTATTACAGGAGGGGGTGCAGACGCTTGTGCGGCTCCTTCTGTAATACCAATAGCGCTGGCACACATCAAAAGCCAATGCTATCTTCAGGGGGTGGTTCCTCATTTGCATTGGCGTGTGCCCCAGGCAAATGAGAAATCTCTTTGCCTCTGCGCCCGCACCGTATTACAGACGCGGGCGCAGAGAAAAAGAAGCTCTTAGGAGACACACTGACAGTGCGCCACCTAAAAGGTGGCACATTGTCAGTGCGCCCCTTGACAGCAGCCCACTGGAGGGGGGAATGGGGTCCTGTGGATCCCCCCAGACATCCTTTTGTAGGCGGGTGCATTCACTGTCTGCGCTCGCCTACAAGGGGATCTCTAATCCCCTTTAAAAGTGCAGGCGGGTTGCCGCCTGCACTGTGGAAATGCAGAGCGGCTATACAGCAGCTGCTCCTTTTCTCACAGAAATGCGTTAGGGGCAGCAAATTCCATGTAACAGGGCCCACTTTCCCTGTTTGCGCCTGGTGCACCTGTTTTAAGGTACGCCGAGTGCACACGGGAAAGTGCGCCCTTTGCATAATAGGGCCCCTCATAGCTAAAAAAAGGGCCCGCATTTGTAAACGTGTAAAGCTAAGCTGTATACACAGCTTTGCAATGCATAGGAGACTAGAAACATTTGTGTTTGCTGCAGGCAATGTTTGTAGGAATATCAAAGAAATTAACAGCAAAACAGACCCACTAGACCATAAATAGGCGCACAAACAGACAAAAAATAGCCGATTGCCCTGTAGGCTAGTCCGACCCTGGCTGAAGGTAATGCATGCCAAGAAGAACCAGTAGAGCGCCATTATGAAGGGGGTTATGTGTTCTTATTTCTTCAGACCAGAAGTGGCTGGTGGAGTCTATAAGTGATGCGCAATAATGACACTTAACTAAATTTGTAAAGCAGGCATAACGATCAAACTGAGCTTTGCCCAGGGAGGTTTGGGAGAACGTTTTTAAAACTTGTTGTGAAATGTTGCATTCTCCTGCACAATGTAATTAATAAATTGCCCACAAACAGGTCTTTTTTTTACAAGAAAACCAATGGAATATTTCATTGATTTTTTAATTTGCCATTAGAGTCCAATAGAGCCTTACCTCTTCAAGGGCACGGACTCCAGGCAAGGGGACTTGGGATTTCCCCTTTAGCGTAGAGAGACAACGAACCCCATTTAATGGCCGAATTCCTCAACATGAAACTAGGATATCTGAATTCAATCCTGGCTTCCCTACTTGACCAAATATTGTGACCCTGGGGAATGACTTTATTTCACTTTAACTTCCAGTCATTTGTCATCACATTTGAGAGCTCCTTGAAATACTTCAGTTTAAGATGTGGGCTGTACAAAAATCTCTCTTCATATAATGTTATTCCATATATGATAACAACCTAGGTCCCTTATAAGGTGCACATGAAAATTGACTTGTCTCTTAGTTCTTTAATGGCATCGTTGTCAGAATGCTGACGAGAGGGGCACGAGAGTTTAGGTTTGAATGTACTCATCGAGTGACTGTATTGCTCAAGTGAAATCAGGAAAGCTATGGTCAATCCGGGCTTCCACGTCTGACCAAATTATGTGATTCTAGGCAACTGCCTTATTTTACTGGGCCTCCGTTTCCTTTATCACCACCTTTGAGAGCTCCTTGAAACACTTCAGTTCAAAATGTATGCTGTACAGAAAAACCTCTTTCTATTAAATATTATTCCATCTGAGGCACATATACAGTCATCATGATAATTGACCTGTTTCGCAGTTCTTTATTAGTATAGTTGTTAGCAGTGGCTGCTCGCAAAGGTAACGCTGTGGGGCTGTGAGGCGGGCGGGGGCGGCAGCAGATATTTATTTATTTAGTTACATTCACCTTTGCCATCGTATGTCGGACTCCACTACTCCCCCACCCAGCCCCGCCCCACTTCACCGCCCCACAGCGTTACCTTTGCTAGCCGCCACTGGTTGTTAGGATGGCGGGGAAAGGGGCATGAGTGTTTATGTTTAAAAAAAAAAACTACCTAGTGTCTGAATGGCTGAATGTGAAATCAGGGAACGAGGGCTCGGTCTTTGCTTGCCTGCTTGGCCAAATTGCATGATGATAGGCAATTGCCATACTTCACCGCGGCTCTATGGGGCAGATTTATGTTCCCTGGCGCATCCCTGCAAATCAGCATGGATGCGCCAGGGAAGATGCGTCACGCAAGTTTGCCCTTGCGCCACCGCAGATGCGCCGCATTTACAATGCGGTGCATCGTGGCGCAAGGACAAGCAGATGCGTGACGCATCTGCCGGCGTAAGGTTGGCGCAGTGCTGAAGTTGTGTCACAAGCGCGACGCAACTCCAGCACTGTTCCAACCTACCCTATCCCTAACATGGTGCATCAAGCCTTACACCTGCTTCAAGCAGGCGCAGGGTTTTGACGCATCAGCGTTGGGAAAGTGACTCAGTGAAATCTTATAGATTTCACTGAGTCACTTTTCAGGGGCGTTCCTGCGACGGAACGCCCCCCCCTGTGTCGAAACGCCCACATGAAACCTGACGCAGGTTTCATGTGGCGCAGGGCTTTACACCGTGACGCATCTCCATAGATGCGTCACGATGTAAATAGAGCGCAACGTGGCGCAGGGTTTACGCCGCCGCTGCCTCTCAAAAGTGACGCAACAGCGGCGTAAAAGGGGCGCAAGTCCCACATAAATCTGCCCCTTTGTCTTTTATCATCAGGGCAAAGAGACATAGTAAATAAGCAATTGCCTAGGATCACATAATCTAGTCGAGTAGAAAATGGGATTGATAGAGCCGAGATTGATTGAGCACCTTGAAATACTTTTCAGCATGGGCACTGTATACAAACCTCTTGGAGATTTATATGAACTGTAATGTTGCGCAATCTATGGTCAATGTAAGTCACATATGAAGTGCACATAATATATCGCTTTTCTCTCCTTTACTCACATTATTATCAGGGCAGTGGTGGGAGGTGCAAAAACGATTTACATTTAGAGAGTATCAGTTCTAATAAAAGCCACTCAGGGGATGTTGTTTACTGGTTTCCCCCCTCCTACACCTGAACTGGTTGAGTCGTATCTCTTCAACATTAAATCGCGATCTCCCTTGAACCATGCGCTCCAAAAATTCTTTAAATTGTAGCTGGTACAGTACCTTGACTGCTATCATCTATTATGAACAAAGCTCTTATTTCTGGACACTATCATCATCTGTGGATGGAGGCCGTGGTGAAGTCACTACTTAAGAAGCCCAATCTTGACCCCTATGACCTCAAGAACTATTGTCCTATTTCTCTGCTTCCGGCACCAGCCACGAATCATGGAGAAACATCTCAATAGTTACATGATGGCTTATGCAGAAGAACAGAGTCTGTTGGACATATCGCAGTTGGAATTTAGAAGAGATCACGGAGTAGAAACGGCACAGGTATCAGTTACAGATAGTATCAGATACTAAGCCATTACAGGAATGACCGCAGCTTTGATCCTTTTGGATCTATCCATGGGCTTTGACACCATTTCCCCAAAGCTGCTGACAGAACTCTTACAGGAATTGGGAATTAAAGATAGGGCTTTGAAACTGCTGACCTCATTTCTTACAAATAGATCCCAGAGGTTGTCCGTGAACCAGTTCCAGTCGGACCCATTATCCCTGTCTTGTGGGGAGCCACAGGGCTCATCTCTGAGTCCCACCCTCTTTCATCTTTCCATCTCCCCACTGGCCAGGCTCATATCCTCTTTTGGGCTACAGGCTGTGTTGTATGCCCCAACACTCAGATAATTGTGTCAATTCCAAAGGACACTGATGCCATTACAGTCAATGTCCACAACTGAATGAAGGCAGTGGCCAAGTGGATGGGGTCTCCAACTATTTCTACAGATACGGCAAAGAATCTTGGTGTCATCTTGGATAGAGAGCTGTCACTGCACCGGCAGGTCAATTGGATTGTGACAACCTGCTTTTCGATCATCAGATCCCAGCAAGTAAACAAGTAGCCCTTGCTCTTGTTTCTTCAAGGACTGATTTTTGCAATGCACTTTACTTGAAGACCAACAAGATGACGCAAGCAAAGCTGCAACTAGTGCAGAATGTGGTGGCAAGCCTAACCCTAATATCCCTAAACACCACTCAGTGTTTAAAGGATTACATGAACTGCAATGGCTGCTTGTGAAAAAAGGCAATTATGTTCAATACACTTTGAACTGTGCATAAGGCCCTTTACTATGCTAGTCCGGATAGAATCAAAGCCATGTATCAGTGGCATTTCCCTACTACAAATCTCCGTACAGCACATCGTAACTGGATAATTGTACCCAGAGTTCGAAAGAAGAGATGGGGAGGCAGAGCTTTCTTGGTCGCGATGGAAAGGCTCTGGGATCCTCTTTCTCGCCACCTAATGTTTCTGAATCTCCACTCTCCCTTCAGGAAAGCCTTAAAGACCTGGCTTTTTACATTGTAGGGAGAGCTATTGCCTTTGGCATCTTTTGGAACCAGCAGGTTGCCAAGCAGCGTATCACCTTGATGCCTATGGGCATTTGTTGCGCTTTACAAATCTCGCTCATACCACATCATATCGGTCAATGGCAGTGGCTTACCATTTAATATACTAACCTGTTATGCTTCCACATGATAAATTATTAGTTAATTTCAAACCAAATGTGTTGATGGCTTGGCGTACCTTATAGTCACTGACTTGCCCAATGCCCACCACTATTTCATAGCAGAAAGATCACAAAGTTAGGCCCTGGGTTTAAATTGTATTGTAATTACTTATATGATCGCTTACTATCACTTAGGAGACATTGAAGCCTTTTACACCTGGCAGTAAGATACTTCAGAACCCAAAGTTAGTGGCTCATCCATTGGCAAGATAAAATAAAAATCTACGACCTGTAATGTTACAGGGCTGGAGACACATTAACCCTTTAAGCTATTTGCTGAAGAGTGAAGCCTGGGGCTAGATTGCACATACATCTCTTAAGCATGTGCATTAACCACCAGAGTTATCTTATTAATATTATGCCCGGGAAGCCTGGATATTGCTGTGCATTCAAACATCTCCGCAACAGCGCTTACCTGCGGAAGAGCTCAAGAAGGCTCCAATGTAGAACACAGGGTGCCGGGCTTGATGTGCAGCCAGGGCAGGTGATTTGTCCTTTCTTGTGGCTTGGTCCGCAGTGATGATGTAGGCTGCCAATCAGCACTGAAGCTGCTCGCTGCTTTACAAGTGTAAAAAGTTTACAAACATTCTCCAGCGGAAGTGCAGCTGAATCATGCGCAGTGACACTGTTCAGTGCATGTGACCCAAAGTTACAGAGTCATGTTGAAAGCTTGTGGCTCAAGTCCCTTGGCTCTTTGACATTAGGCCATATGCTCACAGACTCTTGCTTCTGTAACCTCATCCTTTCCAAAGTTGTCACTGTGTGGGGTAGGATCAGAAAGGCTTGCTAACCCCACCCCATCCTGTGACAACTTAGGAAATGGTGGTGACCAGGTGGGGAGTCAGCAATGATTGGCATACAGCCCAGGGAGGTATAGGGCTCTATCCTAAAGCATCCGTCACTGCCTTAGAAAGTGATGCTCCTGCTCACCATTGATGGGAGGTCCCTGAAGACCCTTTATCATGGCTGGCCTGGGCTAGCGGCAGGTTAGCCCTTAGCCTGCCCTGAGCACAGTACAGGAAGCTGAGCACATGTGCAAAATCACATGTGCTTGTAAAAAGTGCTGGGCTGCCTGCCTGCAGCAAGAGTCAGAGAATGAGGGCCAGCACAGGACTATCAATATGGCATTGCCAATAATAATTTTGAATAAAGTGCTACTTTTGAAATTAGTGATGAAGATGGCAATACAATGCCTGGGACAAGGTCAGTGATGTGGAAAATAGGGAGGGCGATGCCCCAAGGCTCTAAGTAGCCAGTTGCACCTGCTTAAGGCCCTGGATGAGACACCCAGTGGCATGTAGGATGCCCTTAAAGGTGCCCAGTGTAGAGTCGGGTACGCCTTATAAATGTGTTTTCACCATCCACATGCAAGAGTATGGGGACTTGATCAGTAATTCCAAAGTAACTTGCTGGGAGGAATATGTTCACTATATGAGAGAGCTGGGGGAAAGCTGTTTTTCTTTTCTAGGCAATGTGGTCCTTAACAGTGAGGTTGGAGTCCTGGATGAACTCTAGTGACTTGAGATTAGGTAATGGTTGGGCTTTAAAGCCATTAAGGTGCATTTCAGTGACCCACATTTGGACTATTTCTTGCTTGTTTTTCTTTGCAAATAACAGGAATTGGTAGAGTTGAGCTTCAGGTTGGTGCTGGAAATGAAGTTCAACATGAAGTGCAGACAGTGTGTGTGGTATTGGATGTCTGGGGCAGAGGTCCTGTTCACATAGAATTGCATATAAATAATATATTGGTGAATTTTGATGGTGTTATCAGTTAGTAGACCCCCAAGTGGTTCTTTGTAGAGGTTGAAGATGATGGGAGACAGGATCGTCTGGGACTGTGAATGCACTGGTGTCAAAGAGTCCACAGTGTGGATGAGGGTGGGATGGTGGATGGTGTTGAGTGTGGCTGAGAGGTCCAGCAATGTCAGGGGGCTGGGCTCCTCTGCATCTGTGGTCAGCAGGGAGTCATCAATAGTGTGTGAGGTAGCTGTCTCTGTGATGCATCATGACCAGGAGCCAGACTGGTACTTAAACAGTAGATGGTTGACATTGATATGATTTTAGATTTTAGATTTTAGCGTAGACTGCTTTTTCAGTGATCTTGTTCATGAAGGGTACGTGAGTTATCAGTCATTGGTTGGCAAGTTTAGCATGCTCAAGTATAGGTTTCTTTAGGAGCTGGAGGATCAGGCCTCCCTTGAGACCTTCTAGGAAGATATTTTGAATGAGAGTGGCATTAACAATGGTCAGTAGGGATGAGAGAGTGCCTCCAGAGAGGTCTTTGATGAAGGATGAGGGTAAGACATCATCTTTACATCAGATGGTTTTGGAGGAGAGGAGCATGTTGACAATATCTGCAAGAGATATATTTTTAAAGGACAACTCGCATGGATCAAAGTGGAGAAGCAACCTTGGTGTTGTCAATGTGCTGCTAGAACTTCTGTGTTTTTTCACAGAAGAAGAGGTTGATAGCTTTGCACTTGTGTGTGGTGTTTGGGTTTGGAAGGTCAGGCAGGAGGTTGATACAGTGCTTGATTGCATCTCCTGTTTATGACTTTGTGAAGCTTGTTGTCTTGAATTGTGCGTAATCCACACCTCTTCATGGCGCTTTGATGCCCCTTGTCTCCTATACTATGGTTTGCCTCTTCTATATGAGTCTGTGATAACACCTTATTTCTGTTTTATGTACTGCAGCTACTATTAGTACATTGCTGCAATGGTGTGCCAGACATCTCAAATTAATACATCTGTGATGCCTCTTTTCTCCTATATTATAGTTAGCCTAATCCTTTTCATGACTCTGTCATGCCCCAGATTTTATAAAGTGTTCCTTTTGTCTCTAGATAAATACCATGTGATGTCCTGTGTGTTTTAGGGTTTCTTCTTGCATCCTATAGTTTGTTTTGGATGCCATGTCTCCTGCATAGTGCCATGTGCCTCCCTTTGATGATTCTGTAATGACATTCGTCTCCTGCACTATGCACCAATTCTCACTCCGATGACAATGTGATACTCTATGGCTCAGATAGTATGCCCTGCTTCTTTGTTCCTGACTGTGTGATGCACATTTCTCTAAACATGGCCCATGCACCACATTACATGAAACTGATGCATCGGCATAGATGCGTCAGTTTCCCTGCGCCTGAGTGCAAAACCCTTGCGCCACAATGGATGCGCCGTATTTACAATACGGCGCACCATGGAGCAAGGAGTGACAGATGCATCAGATATTCTGAGGCGTCTGTCGTGACTAAAGTTACGCATTGCTGGAGTCATGTTGCAAGCACGACTCAACTCGAGCTATGCATGGGGAGGCCTATTCTCAATACACTGTGTCACGCCTTACGCTTGCTCCAAGCAGGCATAAGGTTTTGACACAGTGGCATCCCAGAAGTGGCGCAGTGAACTCTTGTAGATTTCACTGCGTGACGTCTACAAGGCTTTCCCGCGTGGGAACGCCAACCCTGCACATTATACCTGACGCAGGTATAATGTGGTGCAGGCATTTACAAGGTGACGCATCTCCCTAGATGTGTCATTTTGTAAATGGGCCGCAACATGGTGCATTGTTTACACCGCCGTAGCATCACAAAAAGTGACTCAACGGCGGCACAAAAGTGTCGCAAGGGACTTGTAAATCTGCTTCTATGTCCCCTGTTCATGACTCTGTGAGACCTCATGCTTTCATGGTATGTAGCGTGTGCCTCCTATTTATGACGCTGATACCCATGAATTTTATGCATTTCTTCCGTCTCCTATTTATGACGTTGTGAGGTTGAATGTCATTGCTTCCTATAGTTTGCCTTTACAGGGCAAAGGCATAGTTTCCATAGAAACCTTTTTTGAGATACTGACGGGCGACTGAGCGAGACGAGTCTCCTATGGGAAAAATTGGATATTTTGAAAGTTTTTCACACACTTGGTGTACCGTGAAATTGACGAACTACATATGGTTACAGCCGCATAATAAAAATTATGGAGCGGCCTCCTCACAACTGAGTGGTGGCCTAGGTCTTCTGAAGTCTACAACGTGTCACCTGTTCTTGACTCTGTGGTGACAGGGTGATCCTATCATGTGACTGTGAAGCCCTGTGTCTCCTGCCTTTTAGCGCTAAGTATCGTGTACACGGTCCTATGAAGCGGGGCCATCATTTAAAGCCCCCCTCCACCCCCCGCCCCCTGCATATGAATCTTCGAAGCCCAGCGCCGCTTGAGAAGACGTAGTTTGGACTCAGCGGCAGAGTGCTGCTTAAGTGTGACATGTCTCGTGCAGTTTGCCCTTGAAGTCCAGGATTCCAGGCACTGCTATTTGGGCAGTAGGGCAGGCGAGGTGAGCCGCAGACACAGACAGACAGACAGACAGGAATGAGATTATCTCTCTGGTCTGGAGAGATGTCTGAGCGGCAGGTCGTCATCTGGTAGTGAGAGCGATATCTGATGCGAGAACATTAGCTCTCAGAGTGTAAAGCTACCCCAGCGAATGTAACCTTTGGGTGAAAGGGTGATTACGTGTCAGATACCCCAGCCAGCCGCATTCTCCGAAGTGACGACTCATTATGTCACCACGAGCCTTTCCCAAAACGTTATGTAAACAGTCCATCAGCTGCTGAGCTCCGTCCCTCTAAGCGCCCCACCCCCGCCTCACTCCCTTCACCTCTGCTTCTCTCTCTCTTTCCCTCACAGCGGCAGTTTTTTTTATCTCCCCCTTTCTCGCATTTTACCTCTCACTTTGGCTTTTTCCTTCTGTTAAGTCTTGTCTCCAGTTCCAGGTGTCCGGTATCAATAAGTACGTTCGGCTTCACTGTCCCCTGGCGCTTCTTCACACTGCTCCCATGGGTTAACCAAGGCTCCCTGGGTTTCTTTGGGTGGGTCCAGCTGTCCAGGCTTGCTCCTGAAGATAGCGAGGGTTTTCTCTTTAAAGCAGTTACACAATGTAGAATTCCCCGCAGTAGTGTGAGTGAGAATTTTTTATTATTTTAAAGACACTGAGGTAAATTTTATGCTCCAATTTTTACTTCTCACGTAGCAGGAAAGAAAAAAAACCGAAATATAACACGTATGGAATTACAACAGTTGAAAACGGAGGTATGCAGTGTTGAAAACGGAGGCATTGCAGCTTTGTCTGTGCGTTATGCATGCGACAGGATAACTCTGCCTGCACTTCACTGCGGGATGAAACGGCGCATGTGAAATGGGCGAGGAATGATTATAAAAACAAAGATTAAGGTTATTCCGGTGGAATGGCCCTGCTGCAGTGGCGTAACGAAAGTTGAGGGGGCCCCCCTGCAAAGTACACGGAGGGGGCCCCCTCCCCGGGCCACCACCTACCACTTTTGCAGAGGAGGCCCCCTGGAGCTTGAGGGCCCACCCTGCACCGAGGGGGCTGCGGGGGCTTATCTTACGCCACTGTGAAGATGCCAGACATGCCTCTTATTTCAGTTATGGACCGATCTCATTAGAAAAACAACAGACCTACAACTTCGGGCCATAAGACATCCACTTTAACACCAGGTAAAAAACCGAACAAATTCATTTTGCACTGACATAGCAACAATAATTTGCCCATAGTAAGATTATTCTATTTAGGCTACAGCCCAAAAATAGAAAAACATTCTCATATGCCTGTGAGGTCTGTGGGACTAGCAGGTTTCTGTGCCCGGGGAGGTCTGTGGGGACTGGCAGGTTTCTCTGCCTTGGGAGGTCTTTGGGACTGGCAGGTTTCTGTGCCCAGAGAGGTCTGTGAGACTGGCATGTTTCTGTGCCCGGGGAGGTTTGTGGGACTGGCAGGTATCTGTGCCCAGAGAGGGCTGTGGGACTGGCAGGTTTCTGTGCCCGGAGAGGTCTGTGGGACTGGCAGGTTTCTCTGCCTGGGGAGGTCTGTGGGACTGGCAGGTTTCTCTGCCTGGGGAGGTCTGTGGGGTTGGCAGGTTTCTCTGCCTGGGGAAGTCTGTGGGACTGGCAGGTTTCTGTGCTTGGGGAGGTCTGTGGGGCTGGCAGGTTTCTGTGCCCGGGTAGGTCTGTGGGGCTGGCAGGTTTCTGTGCTTGGGGAGGTCTGTGGGACTGGCAGGATTCTGTGCCTGGGGAGGTCTGTGTGGCTGGTAAGTTTCTCTGCCTGTGGAGGTCTGTGGGACTGGCAGGTTTCTGTGCTCGGGGAGGTCTCTGGGGCTGGCAGGTTTCTGTGCCCGGGGAGGTCTGTGGGACTGGCAGGTTTCTGTACCCTGGGAGGTCTGTGGGGCTAACAGGTTTCTGTGCCTGGGGAGGTCTGTGGGACTGGCTGGTTTTTGTGCATGGGGAGGTCTATGGCACTGGCAGGTTTCTCTGCCTGGGGTGTGGTCTGTGGGACTGGCAGGTTTCTCTGCCTAGGGAGGTCTGTGGGGCTGGCAGGATTCTGTGCTTGAGGAGGTCTGTGGGGCTGGCAGGATTCTCTGCCTGGGGAGGTCTGTGGGGCTGGCAGGTTTCTGTGCTAGGTGAGGTCTGTGGGACTGCAGGTTTCTGTGCCTGGGGAGGTCTGTGGGGCTGGCAGGTTTCTATGCTTGGTGAGGTCTGTGGGGCTGGCAGATTCTGTGCCTGTGGAGGTCTGTGGGACTGCCAGGTTTCTGTGCTGGGGGAGGTCTGTGGGGCTGGCAGATTCTGTGCCTGTGGAGGTCTGTGGGACTGGCAGGTGTCTGTGCTTGGGGATGTCTGTGGGGCTGGCAGGTTTTTATGCTTGGTGTGGTCTGTGGGGCTGGTAGGTTTCTGTGCCCGGGGAGGTCTGTGGGACTGGCAGGTTTCTGTGCCCTGGGAGGTCTGTGGGGCTAACAGGTTTCTGTGCCTGGGGAGGTCAGTGGGACTGGCAGGTTTCTGTGCCCTGGAAGGTCTGTGGGGCTAACAGGTTTCTCTGCCTGGAGAGGTCAGTGGGACTGGCAGGATTCTGTGCCCGGGGAGGTCTGTGGGGACTGGCAGGTTTCTCTGCCTGGGGAGGTCTTTGGGACTGGCAGGTTTCTGTGCCCAGAGAGGTCTGTGAGACTGGCATGTTTCTGTGCCCGGGGAGGTTTGTGGGACTGGCAGGTATCTGTGGCCAGAGATGTCTGTGGGACTGGCAGGTTTCTGTGCCCGGAGAGGTCTGTGGGACTGGCAGGTTTCTCTGCCTGGGGAGGTCTGTGGGTCTAGCCGGTTTCTCTGCCTGGGGAGGTCTGTGGGGCTGGCAGGTTTCTCTGCCTGGGGAGGTCTGTGGGACTGGCAGGTTTCTGTGCCCGGGGAGGTCTGTGGGGCTGGCAGGTTTCTGTGCCCCGGGAGGTCAATGGAACTGGCAGGTTTCTGTGCTTGGGGAGGTCTGTGGGACTGGCAGGATTCTGTGCCTGGGGAGGTCTGTGTGGCTGGCAGGTTTCTCTGCCTGTGGAGGTCTGTGGGACTGGCAGGTTTCTCTGCCTGGGGAGGTCTGTGGGGCTGGCAAGATTCTGTGCTTGGGGAGGTCTGTGGGGCTGGCAGGTTTCTCTGCCTGGAATGGTCTGTGGAGATGGCAGGTTTCTCTGCCTGGGGAGGTCTGTGGGACTGGCAGGTTTCTGTGCTCAGGGAGGTCACTGGGGCTGGCAGGTTTCTGTGCCTGGGGAGGTCTGTGGGACTGGCAGGTTTCTGTACCATGGGAGGTCTGTGGGGCTAACAGGTTTCTGTGACTGGGGAGGTCTGTGGGACTGGCTGGTTTTTGTGCATGGGGAGGTCTATGGCACTGGCAGGTTTCTCTGCCTGGGGAGGTCTGTGGGACTGGCAGGATTCTCTGCCTGGGGAGGTCTGTGGGGCTGGCAGGATTCTGTGCTTGGGGAGGTCTGTGGGGCTGGCAGGTTTCTGTGCTAGGTGAGGTCTGTGGGGCTGCAGGTTTCTGTGCCTGGGGAGGTCTGTGGGGCTGGCAGGTTTCTATGCTTGGTGAGGTCTGTGGGGCTGGCAGATTCTGTGCCTGTGGAGGTCTGTGGGACTGCCAGGTTTCTGTGCTGGGGGAGGTCTGTGGGGCTGGCAGATTCTGTGCCTGTGGAGGTCTGTGGGACTGGCAGGTGTCTGTGCTTGGGGATGTCTGTGGGGCTGGCAGGTCTTTCTGCTTGGTGAGGTCTGTGGGGCTGGTAGGTTTCTGTGCCCGGGGAGGTCTGTGGGACTGGCAGGTTTCTGTGCCCTGGGAGGTCTGTGGGGCTAACAGGTTTCTGTGCCTGGGGAGGTCTGTGGGGCTAACAGGTTTCTGTGCCTGGGGAGGTCAGTGGGACTGGCAGGTTTCTGTGCCCTGGGAGGTCTGTGGGGCTAACAGGTTTCTCTGCCTGGAGAGGTCAGTGGGACGGGCTGGTTTCTGTGCCCGGGGAGGTCTGTTGGACTGGCAGGTTTCTGTGCCCAGAGAGGTCTGTGGGACTGGCAGGTTTCTCTGCCTGGGGAGGTCTATGGGACTGGCAGGATTCTCTGCCTGGAGAGGTCTGTGGGGCTGGCAGGTTTCTCTATCTGGGGAGGTCTGTGGGGATGGCAGGTTTCTGTGTCTGTTTAGGTCTGTGAGACTGGCAGGTTACTGTGCCCGGGGAGGTCTGTGACGCTAGCAAGTTTCTGTGCCTGGGGAGATCTGTGGGACTGGCTGGATTCTGTCTCCGAGGAGGTCTGTGGTGCTGGAAAGTTTCTCTGCCTGGAGTGGTCTGTGGGGATAGCAGATTCTGTGCCTGGAGAGGTCAGTGGGGCTGGCAGGTTTCTCTGCCCGGGGAGGTTTGTGGGTCTGGCAGGATTCTATGCCTGTAGAGGTATGTGGGACTGCCAGGATTCTCTGCCTGGGGAGGTCTGTGGGACTGGCATGTTTCTCTGCTTGAGTTCTGTGGGACTGGCAGGTTTCTGTGCTTGGGGAGGTCTGTGAAGCTGGCAGGTTTCTGTGTTTGGGGAGGTCTGTGGGGCTGGCAGGTTTCTCTGCCTGGAGTGGTCTGTGGGGATGACAGATTCTGTGCCTGGAGAGGTCAGTGGGGCTGGCAGGTTTCTGTGCCCGGAGATGTCTGTGGGACTGGCAGGTCTCTGTGCCTGGGGAGGTCTGTGGGGCTGGCTGGTTGCTCTGCTTGGGGAGGTCTGTGAGTCTGGCAGGTTTCTGTGCCCGGAGAGGTCTGTGGGGCTGGCAGGTTTCTGTGGCCGGAGAGGTCTGTGGGGCTGGCAGGTTTCTGTGGCCGGAGAGGTCTGTGGGGCTGGCAGGTTTCTCTGCCTGGAGAGTTCTGTGGGGCTGGCAGGTGTTTGGGGCAGGATGCTGGGTGATCTTGTCACACCCACAGAGTCAGGGATTTGGAGCCATTTATGGACCAGAAATATTGATCCTTTTACTGCTACTGAGCGGAGTACGACGGCTTCAGGGCGGGAAAGTGCATGGAGCGCCCCACAGTTCAAAGGTCGCAAGTGAGGTAGGTTGTGCTGGTGTTAAAAAAGAAAGTCCAGAAAGAGAAGAGAGTTACACACGCTGGTGCCTGTTTCCACAAAAGTCACGTGCAACCTCTGGTAGAACATGCTTCGTAACATAGAAAGGCTGTAAATGTTATTTTTTTCCTTTCATATCAATGGGGTAGGATTGGTGGCTGTTTGCGACAGCAGTAAACAGAGGGGAAGTACATGGTAAGCAGTGCCATGAGAATGATGCTGCAGGTACTCAATTATGCAGCAGGAAAAGGCAAACTATGCGGTCTAATGCCGCACATTTTGTGATACTTATACTTAATTTTTTGTAATTTTTGCACCTTTTAAGATTGTTCTGGCAAATGTTTCACCTCAGTCTCAGTTTAACAACCAATGAACAAAGAGTAACTGAAAGATGGCCTGTCAATTTCAGCGAAGGGCATTCGACTGTGCAGCAATGCATGTTGCTGTATTTTAGCAACTTTTAACTGTTTCAGCTAGAAACCATTTTATCTGCAAGCTGCAATTTATGTAGCACCACTGCCACCACAGCCCCAATCCTCCCCCTCTCTGCCCCACTCACACCCTGATGTCCAGTTCAGCTGGACCTGCCCCTTCAGAACCGACATCACTTGACAACTAGAAATCAGCGACAAGAAATCGGGTCAGTTTTGGGGGGAAGTGGGTATCACTTTGCCTTGACTAAGTCGGGCGAAACCGGGAAACTTTTCCCAAAGTCACAGACTAAGTTGTAAATTCATAGGTGAAGGGTATATTTTCTTGCGCCCACAAACTTCAATGACGATTTTTGTGTTTTCTGTAAAATCCGCAAATCAATATAAATCGCAGGTGAAACTGATGACACGCACTTTTAATCTTTAATGTGTAACATAACCCCCCCCCCCATATTTTCCAAACAACCTTCATGTACCAAAGGCGCCTTTCTTTTACTAAATGCCTTCACACTAAACTGGAGACCTTACGCACACAAGTGGTCGTCGCAATTAATTTTGGGTGGGGTGCACTTGTCTGCGGGGGGGGGGGGTGGCATAGACTGGGCGAACAGACAGACTCACCTGCGCGAGCCGCAAAAGACAGGGCAAACAAGGCTAGCCAGAGAAATAATTAAATTATGGCAGGTAGTCGCCGCCGCACGTTACCTCTTAATTGTCTCCACTCTGGCCTCTGGGATGCCTCCTCGCTTCACCAGTCAGCAATGCGCATGACAATTGGTCACCAGCCCCACCCTAAGGGTGAAGAGTAAGACCGCGCAGACGCGGCGACGGAGACATCTGCACGCTGCGCAGTGTGCACCATTACCATTTTTTAAATGATACCATTTAATTTATAAAGAAAAGTCTAGAGCAAGCGTAAATTACATAACCTACCTATATTAATTAATTACCTATCCCAGACAGTCACGGATTTGTGGTGCTTGCTGGCACCGCTGAGGGGGCCTCAGGAGCGCTGGGGCCCCCTCGCAACACGGGAGCTGTGGGGGCCTGTGTTACGCCCTGGGGCCTGTGTTACGCCCCTGCTTATAAATCCACACTGCACAATTCAACTATAAATAATTTAACCCTACAACATTCCATACCACATAATTACAATCCAAAAAATACACATATTTCCACTTCACTCAATACCACATAATTCCACATCACAGAATCACTTTCCACACAACTTAATACCACTCCCAACTACATAATTACACTCCACACAACATATTTACATTCAACTCTAAAACACATAATTACCCTCCACAAAATACAACTCTGCAACATGTTGCATAATTCCACTGTGCATAATTATACACCACACCATGCCACATAATTCCACACGTCACACAATTCCACAATTCATCCCCACACAATTTATCACACAGCATAATAACACTCCACATAATACCACTCAGCTCCACATAATTAACCTCCACATAATTATGCTCTACTCCATACTGCATACATACACTCCACATAAATCCAGTCTATGCCACGTAGCAACACTCCACATAGCTACACTTCACACCATGCCTCATAATACCACTCAACATAATTTCACTCAACACCGCAGCTTCCACGTCACACAATTCAACTCTACACATTTCCATTCCACACCACATAATTCACAACAAACTACATAATTCAGACTAACACCACAAATGCACAACACACCACATACATCCAATCTACACCACAAATTCCACATCATGCTATAATATTTAACAGCACACCACATAAGGAAACTCCACTACATACCACTCCACAACACAAAATACCATTCCAGATAATCCCACTCCAAGACACACAATCCCACTCCACTCAATACCACATAATTGCACTGCACACCATGCCACATTATTTCACTACACAGATCCAATCCACACAACACAATTCCACAACCAACAATTCCAATCCAAACCATATATGTCCAATTGACACCACACACATTTCCTCCACTCCAAACAGAAAACGCATAGGTAAAATACATTGTCCATTACAACATCAATAGCTCTAACTCTCACCTTCTGATGTGTCCCAGCAGATCCTGTTTCTGGAGCTGCAAACTTGCTGGCTGAAGTCAGCTCTGTGCTGCCTCAGAGGAGCAGTGCCCTGTGGTGAATGCTGTCTCTGGGGCCCCCACCCCCATCCATTCCCCTGTCAGCTCTCCTCTGTGCTGCCTCCTGCCTGCTGTCTCTGGGGCCCCCACCCCCATCCATTCCCCTGTCAGCTCTCCTCTGTGCTGCCTCCTGCCTGCTGTCTCTGGGGCCCCCACCCCCATCCTTGTCCTCTCCCTTCTCAGAGGCAGTGCCCTGTGGGGAATGCTGCGCTGCCTCCTGCTCTCTCTGGGGCCCTCACCCCCATCCATGTTCCGGGCCTGGCTCGTGGCTCTGACTGAAGAGAAACAATGTAACTTGTTACATTGTTTCTCTTCAGTCCTGGGTCAGCGCAGGAGCTCAGTACAGGCTGCTTTAGTTAGAGAGAGAGGCTTGATTTAGGAGCAAGCCTCTCTCTCACAGCTCTCTACCGAAGAGCTGAGGGGGCCCCCTTCATTTACTGAAGAGTGGGGGCCCCCCGCACCGCGGGGGCTGCGGGGGTGTTTGTTACGCCCCTGCCCTGCTGGGCACACCCTAAGGGGTCAGTAACCCTCGTGACCTGCACACTAGGCATACATCCAACTAAAGGGGCGTGTTAAATTATTCCATAATTCAATCAAAGGCTCACCTTATATTATTCAATAAACACCAGATTTAAACAATTATTCCAGACTCGGCTCTGACTTGGCTCATATCACACTATATACAAATGAGTTATTCTCTGCATAAAATTTGAGCCTCAGGTCATAAGAATGTGTTTCTGATTGTTAATGGACTTTCGCTTGGCTCATATTTAAGAATACAACGAGCTATTCTCAGCACGAAATTTGAGTTCAAACTTCAAAAATTATTTTTTCCGCAGTAAATATTTAATGAGTTTTTCTAATACTCAATTGCCTAGGTATATGCATGTAGAATAATAATAGGTTATTATATATCATGATGAGTAATTGTGAACATCTGGTGGCTATTGTATAATATACGATGAAGCTATGATCAGATTATAAAATAACTTCGTTGAAGGTAAAAAATAAAAACAGTCATTGAAAGTTAGATAGATACCCAGGAGTTACAGGAGGTAAAGTCCAATATAAACATTAAACAAGCATTGGCATAGCCAATAGGTCTCGCATTTGGGACCTTATAAGTGTTTAGCCATGCAACAGTTGGTGTTGCACCAGGAAACTCTGCTGCATAACTAAATACTTATAAGGTCCCAAAAGCGAGACCTATTGGCTATGCCAATGCTTGTTTACTTTTTTGAGGAGGAGCAAGGATTGGGGGGGGGAGTCCTGTGTCAGATTCTACGCGAATTAAGTACAAAGGCTCTAATGATTCGAGGAAGCCAGCATGAATGTTAGTAAAAAAGTGGTATATGCATCATACATATGGTTAAAGGGACCACAAGGCAATGGATGTAGCGAAGAAATGTCACAAGTTAGGAGAACTGTGTCCGCAAGTAAGCAAACAAATATCACAGAAACAAGTTCAAAGCTGAACACAGAAACAGTGTCAGGCAGCGCATGGGGTATTTTTTTTTTTGCACATTTATATAGCGCAAACTCGACCCAAAGGTATTGGAGCGCCTTACATGAGCACCGTATTTACATTACACATTCAGGCACGGGGAGATTAAGTGATTTGCCCAGAATCACAGGATGTGGACGCATCCCCGAGGCTCGACCCTGGTTTCCAGCACCAAAGTCGGCAGTCTAGCCGACGTACCACATCCTCTCCCCATATATGAAATGGGTATCACAGGTGCCCCACCGGCGTGTGAATCTGAGCTGGAGGTTACCTTCCATAATTCTGGAGGTGATAAGGTCAACAACCGGGAGGAGGTAGTAGTGAGTTCTGAGAGAATTGCTCTTTCTCATCTGGCCCATACCTAACTTTGCGTCATTAATGCCACCAGGAGGCAATCGGGTGCCTTGAAATAACAACAGCAGGCAGCATCGGGAGCCTACAATTCTCAAGGTGGCAGTGTTTTACCTCAAGACCGACACTCCGGTAGCCGGTGTTGCTAACGTGTGTAGATCCTGAGACACAAGCGGTATCAGGTGCCTTAGAAGTTCCTGGCAAATTTTCAACAAAATGGTGCCTCAGAAACCACAGATTCGATTTTTACTTAATACCACAGAAGTTTTTTATATTTAACTCAGGGTTACCTTATTTTGTAGAATTTTTAAAGTTATTTTGTAATTAAGGTTTCTATTGTAAACATACTTTTTGAGCGAACCCTTATCGTTTAGTTTATAACAGAGCAAAAACTTATACAGTGTTTACAATACCAACATATACAAAAACATAAAACAATACAATCAATGATAATTGCATAAAACAACATATGTCTATGTAAGACAAAAATGTATTACAAATCCAGAAACTTTGCAACACACTGATTTTCCTTTGGGAAATAGTCCTACTTTTTAGATCTGATAAAGGGACATTTCTTTCTTTGTCCTCAATAGTCACTTGTCCATAGGTCCTATAGTGGTCAGAGACTATTTTTTGTTATTTTCAATTCGAGTTTATACTTTCAGCTCAAATATAGATCAATTATTTGATGGAAATTTTAGTCCTTCTTAACTCTTGAGCTCATATGAATATAATCGCCAACGCATTTCGACCTTCACAATAGGTGGACCAAAGGTTTTTTATAGAAGGTCTTTATCAGGGCACGGACTATTTTTCCTGTAGGACGTCTACTTCCTGTGTCAAATAAAAAAATATATATATGTACTTTATTTAGATATAAAAATATCCTTAAAAGAGCACCACAAAATTACGACAGCAATACATATAAAAAGGAACACCAAAAACCTTAGCATAAAAGCAGTGGTTGTTAAAAACTTCGAATTACAATAAAAGCTTCACTGATATATAAATGGTAAAAAAACTTGATGTGCAAAATGCAATGACAAGCATAACGTTTAAAATACATTTGATGTCAGGTGTTTGACAGACAACCATAAGTACAAACCAATATTTCATAAAAATGACAGCCGATTATGCAAAATATCAATCAAGTAAAAGTAGTGGTAGCAGCATTTGAGAGATTACAGGATGAAATGAAGTAGCTCTTAAAAATGGCATAATAACATACCAGACCCATTACTGCCTAAGAGTGCGGTAAGCATTTTGTGAAAAAGTTGTAAAAGCAATATTTAGACTTGTGTTTTCTGGCGTTAGAGCTGCAATAATTGCTTGTCTGCATGACCGGATTCCCAGCCTATTCCACTCAATTTTAAGTTTACGTCTACGTTGTGACATAAAGGAGGGACAGAGGCATACTATATGCTCCAAGGTTCCAGGAGACATACCACACCCTCTGCACATTACATCCTCTGGCAGACAGCGCCAGACGGGCAATTCTTTTAAAAATTGCCAATCGCCCAGTCTGGCAGCCATAAAACAGATTTTTAGGTGCAAGGAATAAGTGCAAGATAGGTAAAATGCGGGGGATAACCGACCATACGAGGTCATTATTGCCCAGGCATGTTTGCGTTTGGCAAATTGGGCTTTGTCAATAATCAGGGACCTCATTCGAATGCATTTCTTAAAGCTAGTTTTAAATACTGATTTACTGGGATTGAGGTCCCAGAATCCACCCGCAGACATTTCTTGGATCGAATCCTTGAAAAGACGACTGTAAGAGCCGCATGGGTTTTTCTGAGAGATATCCAACCAAATTAAGGACTCCAAGGAGCCTATGTTTGCTTGTCTCAATTTGTGGCACAGGGTTAAAAACGCTCCTGTGGCAGAGACTTCATAATTTAATAAACCCAATTCAAGTCTGATCTGTGCAGCAGAGGCAGTTTTGGGCAAGTGGAGAATTTTTTTATAAAGTTTCGTCACATGTTGGTTAAAGGAGGAGTTTAATTTCCCCCTAAAGATCTCAACACCATATGTCAGTGTCTGCCCTATTTTTGCTCTCATAACTTCCAATAATGGGGACAGACTTGGACCAGACAGATTTCTTGAGAGCTTACAAAAGGTCACCAGTAAATTAATAGCTTTTACTGCAATGACCTTGCGCTGTTTATTAAAATTGCCCCTGGAGTCAAAGTTGACCCCAAGATATTTATAAGCGTTACCTATTGTAAGACTCATGTTGTTAAACAGCCAGCCTCCTCCACAGTAGCGTTTTCTACCAAAAATAACCACTTGGGTTTTCTTTAAGTTAACCTCTAATCCATTCATCGTGGTGTAAATTTCTAGTCTGTTTAGTAGCCTTTGTAGCCCTACCCGTGTCAAGCTGAAAAGGACCAGGTCATCGGCATATAAAAGATTACTTATTGAAACACCTCCCAGCTTAGGCAAGTGGCTGTTTGTTTCTTCGAGGGAGGATGGCAGGTCAGCTATTAACAAGTTAAAAAGAAGGGGGGCCAGCACACATCCCTGTTTGACCCCTCTAGTTGTCATGATTTTCCGAGAGAGATGTGTGCCGGTCCCCAACTTCACTTGAACCCACGTGCCCGAGTGAAGTTGGATGATCGCATCCAGAAGTTTGTCTGGGATCCCCCATTTTTTTAGCTTCTCCCATAAAGCAGCCCTTGGTACCCGATCAAATGCAGCCTTAAAATCAACAAAACAACAAAAAACCACCCTAGATGTAACTAATGCTTTGTCGACAACAATAGACAGTGTCAGTAGGTTGGTCACGGTGCCGGAGTTAGCGGTGAAGCCATTCTGATTCATTGGAATCAGATTATTCTGCTCGGCCCAAGATCTCAGTTCCTCCAGTAGTGTTCCTGCAAAGAACTTGGCTTCAACATCTAATAGGGCTATTAATCTGTAATTATTTGGGGAGGCATTCGAACCTGACTTATGGATCGGATGGATTATTGCCCCTCGCCATGAGTCCGGTATAGTTGAGCTTGTCAATACACAGTTGAAAAAGTTGGTTAGGTATCTCGACCATAAATCAATGTTTGTTTTAAACACGGACTGTGGTAGGCCGTTTGGACCCGGAGAGCCATCTGTTCTTGCTTTTAGTAGTACTTTGGTGACCATTTCTTGAGTGACCTGTAGGTCTTCGCTTCGTGGGTCCGCACATACCGTGGGCCTGCTCCTGACCAGATATGGGTTTGTTGTCGGTGGGTTAGTGGCGCATACAATTGTAGACGCAGAGACCTCTGCGGCCCTAAAATGGTTTGTCAGATAAGCAGACCAGGCATCTTCTGCAATATTTGCTGACCCAAATCTGGATGAGCTGGAGCTTTGGCGATTAATTAGGGCCCAGAATCTTTTAGAGTTACAGCTATTACTCTCCCATAAAAGTTTGCACCAAAATTGGCCTAAATGGCGCCGTTTGTCAGATTGAATAGCCTCCCTGAATAGTTTTTGTCTAGTTTTATACCCATTCAAGAACTCATTATTTCCTGGGGACGACTTGAGAATCCGCAGAGCCTTGTCTCTAGATTTCTTCAGTACCCTTGTTTGACTGGAGATTTGGAACTGGCGGCTAAAATGAGCCTTGTGAACGTGTTGTCTAGATGGAAAGCGACTTATCACTTGGGAGCAGAAGGACGACCACGCACCAGTGGAGAAAACCACTGCATCAGTGCTTTATGCTATGAATACCAAGCATGCTTCCACGATGTTTGGACTAATATCGTCATTCCATCTTAACTGTTTTAGATTTTCTGTGTAAGTTCCTGGGCATGTTGTTGAGGCAGGATTATGGAACTCTAGCTGTATATTGAGGGAGACCACTTGAGGGCGATGATCACTTTCAGATCGAGGAAGAATGCTATAGTTGCTCAGATGATGGAACAACGCTAAGTTACAGATGGTATAATCTAGATAAGAGCATTTGCGACCATTTGACCAGGACCAGTTGGGAGGAGTGTCGTTCGTAGATCTGCCATTCATTACCAGAAAACCAATACTTGAAAATTGCAGCACACAAAGCTCACCAAGGCCACAATAACTTGGTTTGGGGGTTTGGACTGTTCCTTCACTTCCGTGGTTGTGAATGTAGAAAGCCCTTCAAAATCGATAGGATTACGCTGGAAAAAGTTAGTGTTAAAATCTCCAGTAATAATATAATCAGAATGGGGATAATCCACCACCAGGTCACACATGATTTTCATTAAACGCGTTAAATGGGACTTTTTTGTACGGGTGTTAGGGTTAATATACACATTTAGGAGTAAAAGTGAACGCTGTTTGTTCCATGCACCAATTTTAACACCAAGTAGCCAGTCTTCGTCAAAGTTCAGTAACTCGATCGGACCTTTTAGATTGTTTGAAACATAAATCGACAGACCACCTTTAGCGTGGCCGTAAAGACAGGTTCTGATTGCCGGTTTCCAAAGTTCAATAAAACCAATAACTGGACTGGTTTGGGAAGCCCATGTTTCCTGAAGGGCAATTAAATCATGGCCAAAAACAAAAGAATGGGTCTCTAAATTCGTGATTTTCTGAGAGAGACCACTAATGTTCCATGAACATATGGGGCCTCATGTAGGTGGCATACACTTTACCGATTCTAAAATACCGAATCATACCGATTCGGTATTTAGGAATCGGTAAAGTGTATGTAGGTAATAATTCGGTAAATGTTACCGAATCGGAGTAAGTCGGTCATTACCGAATCAGTATTTACCGATTCGGTAATGAGGCATACCTTCCCATTGATTGAATCAATGGGAAGGTATGCCTCATTACCGAATCGGTAAATACCGATTCGGTAATGGGGGGAGCACATACAAGGGTGGCAGGGTGTCACATTGACACCCTGTTGCACACCTGATTTGTCCATGTGTGCACATGTGGCGCACATACATGCCCTAGGGGCATGTATGTCTGCCACATTGCACACCTCACAGTGCACTAAAATGCACTTTTCACACATATTCATCATTTACCACCAACTATTAGTTGGTGGTAAATAACGAATCCCCACACCCACCACACAGTCCCCCTACATCTCATTTCTGTATTCGGTATTTACCGAATCGGTAAAATTACCGATTCGGTAATTTTACCGATTTGGTAATTTTACCAATTCGGTAAATTACCGAATACAGAAATGAGCCCCCTACATGTCAAAAGCCTAAATACAGGTCGGTAATGGTATAGTTACCGAAAATCGGCCGTTACCGACCGGTATTCGGCTACGTACATGAGGCCCATGGTGAGCAAAGACTGCGACTGGGGGGGCGGTGTAATTGTGAAAGGAGGTAAGTGGCGTCTTGATTGAACCTGTGCTACACGATTTTCATCACATGGTCAGTCTGATGTGTTACGAGACAGGGCGGCTGATAGCCAGCCCCAGTCGGCATTTTTATCGAAATTCAGGGGATTAGACCGACCATCTTCAGTCGATTGTATTGGACCTAAGGCGTTTTTGAGGATTGAATATGGCCTATTTTTCCCCCCAGGTCTATGGCTGACCAGACTTAGCAAGGTAGAGGAGTGTTGAGATAACATTGTTGGGTAACCTGGCCTGGAATAGGGGTAGATTTTGATACCCCATTTCCGAAATGTGACCTTTTGATCTAAGAATAGTCGTACCCAGGTGGTGGACTAAAAAAAGACACCACAGTGACCTCTGAGGGTTGAGTACCCCTGGGAGGGAGAAATTCAATTGACTCGATATCATCCGAAATCAAAGCCTCAAAACCCGGAACACCCGGAACACCGTTTGCTAATTTAATTATATTTGATCTGTTAAGCATATCCTGCCGACCTTTTGAGTTATATTCGGGGGCAAGGAGAATTTTTAAGTGCTGTGTGTCACTATTAGCAATATCGGAGATCCGGAATAATTTGGGCTGTGTAGATTTGGGAATTGGGGAGTCTAATTGTGCTCTCTGATGAGATTGAAGAAGGACACGTGTACCTTGCCCAGATGTCCGAGGATCTTTCAAAGAGATTGGTGTGGTATTGAGGATTGTATTTTGGAAAATGGGTCTATGTCGAGATGGACTTGACGGTGCTGCTAATTGGGGTTGAGGTAATGTGACTAAAGGCCTCGCTGTGATTATCTCGTTGGAGTTGCCTCTTGGTTTATTTATGGACGGCTGAGACTCTAAAAGCCCGATTTCCCCTGGAGCGGTGCTTTGCACAGGACTGCCCAGAGAAGTCTGTTGATTGGCAGTTGAGGTTATATCTGCCTTATCAGGGCTTCGAGAAGAGCATATTGGCGTTGCTGGGGATTGTAAAGTACTTGAGGTGTTTTTATTGGTGGCAATTGAGGACAACGGGAATAATTTTGGAAGATCAACTTTTGTATTAATTCTTGATTTGTTCCTTTGTTTTCGCTGACGTTTACGCTCTCTCTTACTACAAGGTTGCAAGGGAGGGTGTTGCATTTCCGGAATGGTGGGGAGAGCAACAACTGAAATTAACACTTGACCCTGCCACATTGCTATCGATAAAATTGGAAAGCCCATTTGCTGTCTGAGGGCTAGTAACGGCTTGTACCGGCGGTACCACCAGACATAAGGAGCCTTGGGCTTGATACGAGTTGTCTTGATGGTCAGACTGTGTCGTAGAAAGTTTTCGATCCCCTCTCGTCTGTAACCCAATGGTCGTTGGCAACGGGGTCTTCACCATTTCTGGTTTGTGGATTGGGAACGATCGAGGGGGTAGATCAGGGCAAGACAGAACACCACCACTCTTCAGCAATTTTACTTCGTTTAAGACGCTAGTTAGAACGTCTGGGAGCGAAGAGAGGGAATCAATAATAGGCGAGCAACAACAGACTGACTGTACCAATTTTGAAGATGCTTGCGCACTCATTATTAGATTGTTTAGTCTGTCCAGCTTACCATCAATCCCTGCTGTAAGCAAAGCTAAAGTGTTCAATAAATCCACCTGGGTGTCCAATTTGTCCGAGTGATAATTTAGAGTCGTGACTGTAGATTGAAAAGTCTGAAGTAATTGAGGCCAGAAAGTCGTGGTTGTGGCGGTATCATGATGAAGGTCCGTTTTAGATCTAGAATTGGGGGTGTTATTAAGTGAATTGGAGGTGTTCATAAAAGAAAAAGACAGATCTACTAGCCGTTGATCATTTAATTCTGTTTTTTGTAGAACCTTTGGGAGGACTGAAGTTGCTACTTGAGGTGGGAGTAGGCACTGTTGTGGTTTAACTTGGTCTGGGCTCCCCTCCAGAAAACTTGAGACCTGTGGTGAACAGGCACTGAGTGTATCAAAAATGGGGATGAAGTCTTTTTGACCGTCAATTTGTGGAAAAATTAAATGAGAATGAGGCGCAATAGGGGGCATCTCAAACTCCTGAGGGTTATGAAGTGGCATAACCAAAAGATTCTCTGGTTGAGATACATGCGGAGCTTGAAAACTTAAATTATGAGTTGGACTGACAAAAGATTGCTGATTAGAGCAGAGCTCTTGATTAACGGAGTCATGGGGTGGGGGAGACTGACTTGGTGAAGGTTGATGGTGACTTGAAGCCGATATTTGGGTTGCAATCATAGAACATTCTGAAACAGTTTTCCGAACGTCGGGAGCTGACCCAAAGATGAAAACTTCCGGATCATGAACGGAAGTGATAGCTGATTTTGAAAACAAATGAGACAATTGTGTATTTGGCTCAGAGACTTGGTTTGGATCACAAGACTTAATTGCCTCGGGGACTTTTTCGGGGACTTTTTCGGGGACTTTTTTAAAATAGTCCAGTAACGAATGAGAATGGGATTTTGAGATGCTCACAGAGGATATATAGGATGGTAGCATGATGTTTTTATTGGTATGTTGCCGTCCCTTTGGTGACAGGTTGGGTGCCTTCGATGAGACCAAGGGATCTGGTACGAACGCCGGATTGGCTGGAGCAAACTCCGCGACTGCGGCCAACCGATTTGATTTCTTCAGTTTTGAAGCAGGAAGTGTTTTTCTCATGTTCTCATCACTTCTGTTGTTGTGCAAGGCTTATTAACGTCTGTGGGTTAATAGACTGGTTCACTCGAGCCTTTATCAGTCACACCCTTGATTGCCTTCTATACTAGGCAAGCTGGGATGTAATTGCAGGAAGAATAGAGGGGGCGTGAAGGACCAAATTGCATCCGGGACAGGCTTATTGTGTTTATCCGAGCCTGTCCAGGGTGAAAAGAACAGACTCAGCTGACTATACAGCATGCACATAGGCACCCCCCCGCTTACTTGGTCCCTACCCAACCACTTGCTATTCCCTTGCCCGCGAGCTCCCGACAGTTGCTCCCAGCCGTTCCAGAGGGAAGACCCTGAAGCCTAGGACCCCCGCTGAACTCCCAGGACCCTGCCCCCCCAAGGCTCCGCATCCACAAACTATCCGGCATGACCGCCGGTAAAGTCCCAGCGGGGGGGGGGCGATCCGGCGGAGGCCAAGCTTCCCCCTGGGCAGTAGGAGCAACGTCGTTGGTAGCGACGGGCTGGGGGGGTTGGAGGGTGCGGGGGGAGCAGAACCAAGGCTGGCAGAGCTACTGACTGACTGACGAGCAATCAGGTGACCAGAGCTGCCGACTAACTGTCGGGATGGGGGGGGCCGAGCAGGGGGCCAGAGCGGTGCAGAGCAATGAAGGCGTAATCTAAAAGACCGAGGCTGACCAGGGCCAGGCGAGATAAGAGACCGGAACCGGAGGCAGCCAGCAAGAGTAAGCCAAGGGCGGAAAGAGCCCACAAGCGAATGGGGGCTAAGGCATGGGGGGCAAGGGAGGCAAGAGCACAATGCAACGTATGGGGGAGCTTGACGTCCTAGGGCAATTATGACCATGCAAGTCACTTACCAGGTCGACTTAGTTGATTGCTGCTCTGCCAGAGATCCTTGCCTTCCTCAGGACTAACAGCAGACGCTGCCTATCCGCCCTCTTCCGCCTCCACTACAGCCGCCGGACTCACCCACACGATCTCACAAGATCGCCAAAATCTAACGGGTCTCTGTGGGTTTCTGTAATCGCCAAGAACTCACGGTCATGCTCACGGTCACCCTCGGTCTCGACCACCAGTTATTTTTTAGACAGAAGTTGGTTGAGCTCTTTTTCTCACGTACTTAATATTCAATCTTCTTTGAATACGGTTAGTCACAGCCTATATGAATAAAAATAAATGTCAATGACTGATGGTTCTACAGTTGTTATTAAGGAGCTTTTTTCAGGGATTTGTTCCTCGACCACCTACCGGGGTTTACAGCGTTCTGTACTTCTCATATCCATGAGCTCCTTATTTTTTTTTGTTTTCTCTTAAGTCTCCACAATCTAAGGATGAATGAGTAGTGTAAGAAGCCTTATGCCCTTGCATATTGCGCTAT
Source organism: Triturus cristatus (assembly GCF_964204655.1). Classification (NCBI taxonomy): domain Eukaryota; kingdom Metazoa; phylum Chordata; class Amphibia; order Caudata; family Salamandridae; genus Triturus; species Triturus cristatus. The sequence goes on from NC_140580.1 coordinate 752,019,934, forward strand.
CTTTATATTAACGCTGGCATGCATTATTGTGTATAATCACATTTCTTATTGTGAAGGGCGGGCAATTGGCTTTAACAAACCTAACCTTGTTAAGGGTATCTTTGTTTTTTAGAGGATTGTGTGAAGTAACGAGTGGGTTAATTTGTTAGACTTTACTCGCTTGGCAAGGACGGAAGTCTCAACTCTGCTTGATTTTGACGTGTTATGTGAAGTGACCGTTGTATTGTGCAGAGTGAATTAATTTGCTTAGCGAGGACGGACGATTCACCTCGGTTTACTATTTCTCCTGCGTGCCTCAGTTCAGGGTGCCTCTTCTCGTGCTTTATACATGCATCGTTCGTGCGCATGCATCTGTGACATGCCTCCATTTACGTGATCGTAACGATTTCCATACCTTGCTTTAGGGTTCTTATGTTCAATGCTGGTCTCGGCGGAGTCACTTCCTTGTATACAGGTTCCTTCTTTAGGTGTCCCTTGGCGTTTTACTCCGTTGTTATGTATGTTTGAGCATGTACTCGGCGTCTTCCGTCAACGTATGGCGTCATTCCGTTTTTGGCGTCTAATGCGTGCGATGTCTTTCCTTCAGTGCCTGACCTCTTGTTGTTGCTAGGCAACATGCTTTCTTTAGAGATGCTTGTGAACGCTTTAACTGTAGTTCGGCATATCCACCGAATTGGTTGTCACGCATGTCTTTTTAATAAAGCTTTGAGAATATTGTCATCATGTTGTGCAATAATCTTCACACAGTCAAGTTATCTCGCCTTTTCTTCTGTTGATAATGCTTTATTTGAAAGGCTGGTTGCTAGTGCTTACGTTTTCCTTCTTTAGTCTTACTTACTTTAGAGGTTCTTATGTACAACTAAACTGCAGGTCCCAATATCCACAGAATTAGTTGTCACGCATGTCTTATTAATAAAGCTTTGAGAATATTGTCGTCATGTTGTGCATTAATCTTCACCCAATCAGGTTGCCTCGCCTCGTATTCTGTTTCTAATGCTTTATTTAAAAGACTAGTTGCTAGTGCTTGCATCTTCCTTCATTTGTGCCGGTTGGCAAGAAATGTTTTCGCTGCTTGTTTTGATGGTTTGAATATAATATTCAAGATGGCCGCAACATTAGATTTCACACATATCTTTTTAATAGAGCTTATGGAATCTCATTTTCAATCTTTCTATTGCTCATTCATCTGCACACAGTCCGGTTGCCTCACGCCTTCTTCTGTTAGTAGTGCTATATTTGAGCTGGTTACTAGCGCTTCAATCTTCCTTCATTTGTACCAGTTGACCAATTGGCTATATTGGGACATTATTGCTGTTAGCTAACATGTGTTAGCTCGGTCATTTCATTCATTCCATTTTCAATGGTGGCCAAATACATAATCATCTTTGCTTCAATTCTGGATAAAACATTATCAATGTTTTTTCCGGTTACGTGTCTCAACACTGTCCATTGAATGTCTTGCGGCCCACGGTTCTTTTCAATGCAGTGAGATACCATTGGTGCATTGAGAGTCTTACATCTTATTCTCGATCGGTGTCGAGTTATTCTTTTTCTAATTGGTTGTGTAGTTTTACCAATGTATGCCTTTGGGCATGGACATAACACACAATAAATTACATTATGTGTGTTGCAATTTGTAAACTCCTCATGTTTTATTTGGACCCATATGTAAATTTACTGCCTTCGATTGTGCTATCACACGAAATGCAGTTGCCGCATCTCCTGTGGCCTTTAATAGGGGGTCAAGACAACATTGTTCATAGTGTATGGACTTCTTTTTTCATTACAGTATTGGCACACACTATCTTGTCTCTAATGGTTTTGTTTTTCTTTAGTGCAAAGATGGGTTTATTTGTAAAAGGGGCAAGTTCTTGCACAGTATTCCAGTTTTTTCGTACAATTTTTTGTACTTCGTTAGTGGCACCTGAGAATGTTGTAACACACACTATTGGCATATTTTCTTGTTTCTGCCTAGGTGTGAGTAAGGAATCCCTAGGGGTTTACCAAGCTCGTTTCATTGCTCTTTTGAGCAGTCTTCTTGGATAGTTCCTTTCTGATAGTTTGTTCAAAAGTACAGCAGCATTTTTAAAATAGTCATCTTTTTTTGAGCAGTTCCTCCTTATTCTTAAAAATTGACCAAAAGGTAAATTCTCTTGGAGGTTGCGTTGATGAAAGCTTTCGAAATGCAATAGTGTGTTTCTGTCTGTTTTTTTAGTCTAGGGGGCAGTATATAAACAGCCTTCTTGGTGTTTAATCATTAGGTCCAAAAAATTAATCTCTGTTCTACTGAATTTACAGTGAACTGGATGTCTGGATTCCTGTTGTTTAGCCATATTATGAAGTCGTTCAAATTTTCTACTGTGCCTCTCCACACCATGAAGACATCGTCGATATAACGATGCCAGCTTTTAATACGTACTTCGTGTGGATTGTTGCCATATACCAATTGCTCCTCAAAAAAGGCCATAAACATTACGGCCATTTCTGGGGCGAAAGGACGCCCCATCGCAGTACCTTTCACTTGTAAGAACTGTTTGTCATTGAAGCTAAAAAAGTTGTATTTGAGGCATATCTCAGCGAGTTGTAATATGCATGTGGTGGGCACATTGTGAGGTCATGCACGTTTACCTAAAAAGAATTCAAGTGCTTCCAAACCAGCTTCTTGCGGTATATTAGAATATAAACTTACTATATCTAATGTTACAAGTAAATCCTGTTCTTCATCAAATGGTTGATTTTCCACGAGTACAATTGCTTGCATTGTATCTCTTATGAAGCTTGTTGTTTCGCATACCAAAGGTTTGAGAACTGTATCAACATATTTTGCGGGTCCTTCTAATATGGAATTAACTCTGGAATTTATTGGTCTTCCTGGCGGATTAACTGGATCTTTATGTATCTTCGGAAGTATATACATTATAGGTGTCCTAGGATTGTCATTAATCATGTACTGTGCTTCTTTTTTCGACAACCAACCTTCTTCCTCTCCAATTGATGTTAACATGACCAGTTTTGTTTTGATGATTTTATTCCAATCTTCTTCGGTTGTTCGATAGTATTCTTCATTGGAAACTTGGCGTAGAACCTCGTTCTCATACTGTTCACGATGCATAATCACAATGTTGCCGCCCTTGTCCGCAGGCTTTATTATTATATCTTGATTGTTCATTAGTTGTTCTAGCGCCTGTTTTTCATTTTTTGATAGATTCCACTTGGTGTTTGTCTTCTTTTTGTCAAGTTTTTCAAGATCTCGCAGTACATTTTTTTCGAACGTTAGTAATTCTCTAGGCATGTTTGTTGTACCGGGAAAGAAGGTTGATGGATTTTTCAGTCCTGAGTAATTTCTTTGTGTGTATCCCCAATTTGGCGGGGAAATACATTTTTAGTCGCATTTTGCAAAACAGTTGAATCATTTCGAGTTTCGTCTGTCCTATATCTGGTCTTACTGTAGGTATGAACGACAGTCCTTTTTGTAATACTTTGGTCTCATCTATTGAAAGGTTGTGTTTTGACAAATTGTAGATGGGATTCTTCTTCTACCACCGGTACACTCTCCTCCTTGTTGTTATTTCTCCTTGGTATTGATTTGTTTGGTATTGGTTTGGTGGCATATTTTACCATTGTCGGGCTCTTCCTCTGCTTCTGGAACGACTGTTCCCTCTGTCTAAAAAAGGTGCCGGTTGATAAGTTTGTCTTTGTTGGTTGTCTCTCGTGCTAGTGGATAATTCCGTGTCACTGGAACTGTCAGAGTATGATGATGCATCGGAGAAGGTGATGAACTGTCTTCTACTTCTTCCTCCGTAAGTTCTTAGCATTCCAACATTAGATGACTGTTTGTAGTACTCACTGTCTAAATATGGATAGGTCTTTTTTTCATTAAAACTGCCTATATCTTTTTGGAGTTTTATTCTTTTTGCATCTTCGGTGTTCTTTTTGAAGATGTCATTGTCCTTTTCCAATTTTGTTAGTAGTGCATGTGCGTTATCCACTGCTGTATTATTTAGGAAAGCTTCCTCTAATTCTCTTCTCAATTCAAATTCTTTTAGGCTTCTTCTCCATGTAACGCAGTACGTATTTGTTTCTTCTTTAGTCTTGTTATTTTCTCGAGTTCTGATTGTTGACCTGGGTTAGAGCAACATTCCCTGTATTCAAGGTTGATGGACGCTTGAGCAGTTATTCGATATCTTCTACAAGGAAGTGACTCCGCCGAGACCAGCATAGAACATAAGAACCCTAAAGCAAGGTATGGAAATCGTTACAATCACGTAAATGGAGTCATGTCACAGATGCATGCGCACGAACGATGCATGTATAAAGCACGAGGAGAGGTAGCCTGAACTGAGGCACACAGGGGAAATAGTAAACCGAGGTGAATCGTCCGTCCTCGTTAAGCAAATTCATTCACTCGGCACAATACAATGGTCACTTCACATGACACGTAAAAATTAAGCAGAGTTGAGACTTCCATCCTTGCCAAGCGAGTAAAGTCTAACAAATTAACCCACTCGTTACTTCACACAATCCTCTAAAAAACAAAGATACCCTTAACAAGGTTAGGTTTGTTAAAGCCAATTGCCCGCCCTTCACAATAAGAAATGTGATTATACACAATAATGCATGCCAGTGTTAATATAAAGATAGTGCAATATGCAAGAGCATAAGGCTTCTTACACTACACATTCATCCTTAGATTGTGGAGACTTAAGAGAAAACAAAAAGAAATAAGGCGCTCTTGGCTATGAGAAGTACAGAACGCTGTAAACCCCGGTAGGTGGTCGAGGAACAAATCCCTGAACAAAGCTCCTTAATAACAACTGTAGAACCATTAGTCATTATGACATTTGTTTTTATCTATATAGGCTGTGACTAACCGTATTCAAGGAAGATTGAATATTAAGTACGTGAGTAAAAGAGTTCAACCAAATTCTGTCTCAAAAATAACTGTAGAAAACACAGCTTTTATTACAATCATGTTTTTATTTGACCCAGGAAGTATACGTCCTACATGAAAAATAGTCCGTGCCCTGATGAAGACCTTCCATAAAAAATCTTCGGTCCACCTATTGTGAAGGTCGAAACGCGTTGGCGATTATATTCATATGAGGTCAAGAGTTAATAAGGACTAAAATTTCCATCAAATAATTGATGTATATTTGAGCTGAAAGTATAAGCTCGAATTGAAAATAACAAAAAATAGTCTCTGAACACTATAGGACCTATGGACAAGTGACTATTGAGGACAAAGAAAGAAATGTCCCTTTATCAGATCTAAAAAGTAGGACTATTTCCTAAAGGAAAATCACTGTGTTGCAAAGCGTCTGGATTTGTAATAAATTTTTGTCTGCATAGACATATGTTGTTTTATGCAATTATCATTGATTGTATTGTTTTATGTTTTTGTATATGTTGGTATTGTAAACACTGTATATGTTGTTGCTCTGTTATAAACTAAACGATAAGGGTTCGCTCAAAAAGTATGTTTACAATAGGAACCTTAATTACAAAATAACTTTAAAAATTCTACCAAATAAGGTAACCCAGAGTAAAATAAAAAAAACTTCTGTGGTATTAAGTAAAAATCGAATCTGTGGTTTCTGAGGCACCATTTTGTTGAAAATTTACTTTACGATTCCAGCCTCCGAATTCCGTAACTGAATCACTCCCCTGTTGTATATACCTTAGAAATTCCCGGTAGCTGTGGCTGAACATGTGGTCCGGTAGCCCTCACTGGTTCAAACACTTGGGGGGGGTGGCAATGAGAAAGGCACAGCAGCCAGCCCCAGCAGGCTATGGGTCGCAGGACTGAACAGGTGGGTCGAGGTCAGGAGATGACGGACAGCACAGCTACAAGATAGTGGCTCCTTCCGCAAGAGGTCGATAGGTTCAGATCTCGGACGTTCGGGGGAGGGGGCGAAAAGCAGCTTTGGCAGCATTGCTGGAGTTTTTGATGATGATAATACACAGAGTACTTTACTCAGTCGTTTTAGGCTTGTAAACAAAAATAAACACGTTTATTGGCTAGGAGTTTCAAGTTTTTATTATGTCAGGAGTAGGGTACTGGCCACCAGCATGTTTCTCAGCAGCAGAAAAGCTCAACTTTAAGTCTGTACACTGAATATATGATTCCTACTGTCCTCTCATGTCCATAACTAACATCAAAGGGAATGATCATTAACCTTTAGGGACAACAGGTGTGGACAAGTGGGTCGAGGTCGGTGAAGCTGGGCAACACAGTTGCAAGATGGCAGCTCCTTCCACAAGGAGTCGATCGTCCCAGATCTCATATGATTGGGGAGGGGAAGAATGAACGGGAGCAGCAAAGTGCTGTATTGGCAGCACTGTGGGAGCTCAGAGGAGACGACCCCTTTCAGGGTGAAAAGGCAGTGGCAGGTTCCAGGACATGGTGGGGGATGGCCTGATCTCCTCACCCACCTCAGAGAAGATGATTGGTTCCTTTGTCTGAGCAGAATGGTCAAGAACTTGGGCGAAGAGTGGGGAGCAGAACTGGCGGCACCAATGACCTCGCAGTCAGTCCCAAACTGGCTGTGGGTCACAAGGCAGAACAAGCACAAGAGCGCGCGGCTCGCGCGGCAGCAGGGGGAGGCGCACGCGAGCCTCGCGCAGGGTGAGGGGTTCTGCGCGACTCCTTTGCGGGAACGATAATTGCTACCATATGGTGCCGCTCGCTCCCGCAAGTGAATCGCCAGACGTGCACGCGTTGCCAATGAAGGCAATGGAACGCGTGCACGTTTTTGGCTGAAAAGCCAAAGCGATTGCTAAAGGTCTTTTGCATTAGCAGCACCTGCGCGCTGTGTAGGCGAGACCTAATAAGGAGGCTGGGCATTCGAATCAAAATCGACCCTGGTGATACCACTCTTCCAGGAAACAAAACAAAAGGTTCTGGGGAACTGCAGCTTAAAAAGCGAATCAGGCAATGGAGCAGGGAGGAGAAGGGCTGGCAAAGCGACATTCTCACCTCCGGAGACTCACCAAAAGAAGTATGTACAGTATGTATCTCCCATGGTGAGATATTCTAGAATCGAAAATGAAAAACATATTTTATGCTCTTTCTTTAAGAAAGCACAGTAAGGGGACAAGAGCAGTACTGTTTCCTCTAACTGACACACTGTCAAATTAGTGAAGTAAATCCCTTCATATGTCATCTTCTCTTCTTGTGTCTTAACCACACAAAAACTACTCTGCTTTGCAGAAAGAAAGCTCCTCCTCAGAAACATCCGCCCTTCAGAAGTCTAAGGATTAACTTGAACATGATACGATTGAGTACCATGACCCACAAAGACCGGAGTTCCAGCTGATGAGTATGATCGAGAACAAAATAATTGAGCTGAGAAAACAATATGCCTTTAAGGGAATGGAAGGATAATATTTGTATTCACACAGGGAGGATAAGAGGATCTAACTTCAAGCACAACCTCCTATTCTAAACATAAAATCAAAACAGGTGCTCGAATCTATAGAGCCACTCTAAACAACTCTATCATGTTTTGTTTATAGTGCTCACTGTAAACTTGAGTTATCCAAGAGATACCGGAGAAGATGCCTGAACCACAACTTATCGTGGCATGCTTCATCATAGGAATCTTCTCCACACCAGAGTAGGTAAACAACTCTGTGGGACTCAGCCAAACTGGGAGATCTTATATAATTCTAGACATAATCAGGGATCCAGAATTTAAAATATCTAAGGGACTAGATAAAGATAATATAGAAGGGGACAATGCTTCCAACACCCTAACGGTCCACCACCATTTCAACAACCATATTGCGGTTGGAATCCCTTCCCTGCCCAGCCACAGGCACCACCATTTGGGAATTTTCCCAGGCTTCAGCTTCATTTTTAGGCAGAAGCAACAGGAAAGGAAAAGGAACAAGGAAAGATCAGTGAGTACAATGGGAAGACACATGCCACTTACAAGACAAAGAGAACAAACCACAGCCAGGGACCAGCAAATCGGTGGAAATGTCATAAATTTAAGTGACCGTACCTTTACAGAAACACAGTTAAAACTTCTGCACAAGGGATTAGGCTTCGTCCCAACACCTAGGTCAGATATCTTTGAACTTCAAGAAGAATTGGCTGATTTCATCCACAAGATCAGGTTAATAGTGTTTTTCAAAGATAAACCCTTTGAAGAAAGTCAAACCAATACTGGGCTAAGAAATACATCTACTTTCAATCCCCAACCAATTCTATGCCCCTCATAGTGCAAGTTTTTGAGCAGGCAGTAGCATCAGATGGGACCTACTGAAGGAAGCTAACACAAAACATTTCACAACATCAGTAGAGCAGGACAATAGTCACTATCAGAACTATCAAATTTGAAAACGGTAGTTATAAAACCAGATGATAAAGTGATTGTAGTTGTAGTGATGCAAATGAATACGTACAGAGACGAATGTTTGTGATTACTGGGAGACACAAGAAAACTTGTGAGCTTCTCAAAGTGCACAACTTCCTAATTTTTAATAAAAGGCAACTTCAGATATCCTTCACTTTCATGGCAATCAATTCCTGCTGAAGCTGTGAGTCAGTGATGGCACTGGGTGCCCTACAACTGGTCATGATAAACCCATGTCCCCTGTATCAAGCCCCACCCCTATTCATAGTCTTGAATCCTGCCTCCTAACCTTGCAGTGTCCCCAGCTCTATGCCCCTGCCCTGCCTTTGGTGCGTTTACTTCATGAGGGTTCTATTGTCTTTTTTACAACCCAGCAACTGTTGGGTTGGATGGCGGCTGGGCTTGAGAAGGTTAGTGACTGTTGCCATCTGAGCACCCTCACCCCCTTGAAGGAACTAACAGCCCAACAACACTAGCACCAGGGGCAATTCCTGACCTATGAAGCCCTAGTGCGAACTTTTGAGGACCTCGTATGAAGGCCCATAGGAGTCAGCAACTCTCGCAGTACTCTAGTTGCTGATGTCTATGGGGACAGAGCAGTGGTTGAAGTGGATGAGATCGGCAGGGCGTTGCATTCCCCTACTTCAAAAATTCCTCAGATTCCGTTCCCCTCCTTTTTAATTTTAAACATGCGTCCCAGGGCGGCAGAAATAGCCAAGGCCTACAGATAAGGTTCGGCATTTGTGGCCATTCGGGATTGGTCGGATGGGCAAAGAAGGAAAAGGACTCTCTCTTTTCCTTATGGCCCAGAGAAGACAAGGACAGTGTCCACTTCTAATCTGATGCTGGCAGCTGCCCTCTCTCTCTTTCTTCCTCTCATTCCCTTTTTTTTGTATAGCTCCTCCTCACTTTGCTGAAAACCATGACTTCAAGAAACGGTTCTCACCCCCTCTTTCCTCCTTTCGTTTATTTGTCCCCCTGTGAAATGGATCCAAAAAAGAAAAACACCTTTGCTGGAAATGTCATCTCTTTTGAAATGTTTCTATTCCAAATTGCAGCCTTGGGAATAAAAGGTTCAAAATATGAAAAATAATAAACTAACTAAATAAAGCAAGACAGAGTGGCCTTAAAGTGGCCGGATTGATTTCATTCACACTCAAACACATTAACGTCACTTTACAGAGTTTGCCAGTGAAGCGTTACTTTTGTTTTCTTATCTTTCTTTGAACAGCATTGTTTTCCCCGGATGGGGAAGTGCACCAGTCCTGTAGGTACTGCAGTGCCTGATTGATGGGTGGATTGGAAAAACAAAATGTGTACCGCGGCTCCGTATTCACAGATGTGGTCTTTTTAAACCATACTGCTTACGATTTGTAAGGATATACGCAATGGACATTGAAACAGGTCCTTTCCGGGCCTTGTAGTCATGTCCTTAACTTTTCAGGCAAAAGCACTCACTGATTTCTGAACAGTGAGTGTAAAAGCGTTATGGTAACCATGTTGTTCTTGCTTACATTTCACATGCTTTACTTAATCTTGCAATCCCTAGGAGTGTTTGCTTTTCCCAGAATGTTGTCATTTATTTTTAGGCAGTATATTGCTCTTGTCTAGTGTGTAATTTTAATTGAGTCACATCCAGGTGTTTATTGCAGGGCACAATTGGGGTGTAGTTGTAGGTAGTGTCAGTTTCTCTCAGTGGGGCAGTATGGTTTTCAGTGGGGGAGAGGATGTGGTAGTAGGGTCGGAGCTGCCAAATTTGGAACTGGGTAACCAGGTTCAGCCTTCATGACCAGTCCCCCAGACGACTCACCTGAGGGAGCACATTCCCATGCTAGACCTTAGGAGGCCCACTATACCTTAGAAGCCATGGTTTCTTAGAACCAGCAGGTGAACCCTAGAGGTGGCAAGTGTAGATTAACCTTGAAGGCCTGTCCACCACAATCCATACTGAAGTTCACCTCCAGTCTTTGGGGCAGACCAATGATTCTGTCACTGAGGTCACTGAACTCTTGAGAAGGGCTGGCTCTAGGACGATGCGACCGGTGTGACCGCAATGGGTGCTGACTTTGGGTGGGGCTGTTGTGTTTGCAAGTATATTATAGTTTTAAAAGCGCTTGCTGCATCTTTCCTGGCCTCCAGCAATTTTAAACAACAATAAAAGTGTCCTGATAACTCCAGTGAATAATGTTCTTCCTAGAGGGAGATCAGAGTTTTGTCTAGTGGAAGTTTTTACTCATGGAAAGATAGCATAGATGGTTAATGTGCCTGCTGCAAAGAACATGTACCATGCAGATCACAAATTGCACATAATATAAATAGGTCAGTGGGTTACTGCTTTTGTCAGAGAGATCCTTTTGTTACTTGCAGTTTATAAGTTAAAAACCTAGCATAGAACAGTGAGCTATTAAACTATACTTCCTACTAGTATGGTTCTCATGTGACTCCTACACCTTGTAGTTCTTTGTCTTATGTAACATTTCCTATACAGAGATTTAAACACAAATAATGTATTGTCTTTGTGTAATGTTTGTGATGTAAAGTGCTCTGACACCCTACACTGGTATGAGTGGCGCTGTAAATCAAATTAAATGTATCTGAGAGAGAGTGTGGTTATGGAGACTTGAGGGGCACTGTTAAAGGGTGTTAGTGAGGGAATCCGTGGCAGAGGCGGTCATTTAGGGGCACCAACAAACATTGTTGCAAAGGGCGCCACCAGCACTAAAGCTGGCCCTGCCATTGAGGCCAGTCCGCCTCACCCATTGGTACCTCCGTTTGCCTTGGTTCAGCAGTAGTAGCTGCAACTCACCAGGGAACTGCAATGCAGGATTTGCACTCACACCAAACTAAGTTTGCAAACTTCACAGTATCTCTGCTTCATGCACAAGCATTTTAACATGTACTGCCTGCTTTGGTGCCTCTGGAATGATGCAGCATAAGAGGACAAATTATGCCGCAGTGTTGACTAAATTATGCAGAAAAAATGGCTGCAGCGTAATGCAGTATATTTTTCGGATACTTTATTGTTTTGACATTTTTACACATGCTAACAGTCTACGGAAAGATTTTGCCTTTTAGTACCAGTGTAACATACAAATGCAGTAGTGAGAAAGGTGATCAGTCAAACTTCGTATAGGGTCGTCCACTGCGCAGCAACACAAGTCACATTTTTTGTAACTTTGACCCGTTTGTGCTCCAAACAATTTATTCGTTAAAATTTTCAGATTATGCAGCAGATGATGTATTATGTGGCAAATATGGTAGAGCATTAATTATATAGAAAACATTTGCAAACTAGGACATTTTGCAATTCATGTTTGAACTGCTCTTGTGGGGAAAGGTAGGAAAAGTGCTGATGACAGAAACTTCATGGCTTGGAGACAAATGGCTTGAAATTTCACTTTTAAGCATATTTTGGACATTCTGTGATTGAAAACATATCTCACTATGTGAAGGTATTAATTGACCAAAACAGTGTGGTCCCATCGTATTGTGCACGTAGGTTGGCAGGAAATTGCATTGCATATTTGATATCACGCTCCCTTAGTGTCTTCTTTATGCCCAGGAAAGAGGACCTACATTTTTTAACTTCCAGCGTGTAGTCTGGGTAAATGTGCACAGGTGTATTTTCCACCACAATGTATTTTAATGTCAATAGCTCATATTAAACCTTAAATAGTCCTGTGTATCCATTGGTTGAATTAAATAACATAATAAGCTGTAACTGGTCAGTGAAATGCCAAAGAAATACTAAAAATTGAGATGTTTTGTTCATTTTGGCCACACCTCTGACTCCGCCCACTGATCCAATCCTCAGATTCTTCCCACCCTCTGATTCTTCACTCACAGTTCCCCTATTTTTTTTCACCACTTCGACCACTGGGATAGTGAGACACCTAGTGACTTGGTTTTACCAGGCACTGAATGAAATGGTATGGAGACCTTTGGTAGGGCTTAGTGCCAAATTTGGGTGGAGTGTTGGGATGCAATACCTCAGAATGGCCAAGGATTCTGGCATATCCCCAAAAAGTCTCCAGAAATACGAGACTGAAATACATTTGATTTAACTACGTCTACATACCTGATGCCACACAGACTCCAGGTCATTTATGGAGGAGAACCCCATGAGTGTCCTAGATGTTGACACCCAGATGCTGACTTTGATCTTATGACTTGGGAATGTCCCATCCTGCGACTATTTTGGAATGTTGTAGTCATCAATTTGAGCTCCACGCTGGGTTGTGCACTTCTGTGTATTATTGAGACTTGTCTCCTGGGGTTCTACCCAGACCCAAATCTCAAAACGTAGGCCCTCGGTTCTTAGATTTGGCCCTTATGTTGGCAAAGAGATGGACACTATAGCATGAAAGTCTGCAACAGGACCTGTGATGGAGAACGGGGTGAGAGATGTCACTATCTGGGCTAGAGCAGATGAGAGGGTGTTTCTTCAGGAAGGTGCCCGCATGGCGAGACAACGCCCCATAGCTGGGTTATGGCCAAGGAGTTGGGGAGCTGTGAACACCCGGAGTTGGAGGCAAGGTCCGAACCTGATGAGCAGCATGAATCAAATGCTAGCGATCAGGGCAGAGACCCAAGAGTTGTGGAGGGAGCGAGTTCACAATATGGAGAGTTGGTCCCCTGAGGGATACAACACCATCCATCTGCAGTGGCATACCTGGCTGCACTTGTGACAACATCCCCCCCTTTCCAGGGGCATGGCCAGATGGTGGCCGAGACTGACACACTGTGAAGAGCTTCATACCAGGCCCGACAAAATCCGTCAACAATCCTGTTCCCTGATCTCTTGAATTGTTGGCAAGTCCTGCGCACACTACCAGGAAAGTAGGCGGGGTCCAGGGATGATCGATGGTGAGGAGAAACCGCAAAAGAGGGGAGTGCAGAGAAAGCGGAGCTGAGTGGATGGAGGTGGGTGGCCCAATCTGGAAGCAAGGCAACGCAAGAGGCAAGGAGCGTGAGCGCTGAGAAGATTCACATCGCCATGTGGTTGACACTGGTGCTCATCCGGGTGCACGAGGGGCTCGGGCTACACTTATGCGAACCCCCCGCTCAACATCGGCGGACCGTCTAGATAGAACTGTGCCGAGAATTGACGGGGAACGAGCGGAGATGACAGACTACTGGTCGCAACCTCGGGCCCCTCCGTCAACGATGCCTGCCCTGATCTCCACAATGGAAGTGATCGACAGAGACGAGGTGAGCCCCTAACGAGGTGAGACCGCGCACATGAGAGAAGCACTGCACCATGGAGTATGGATGGGGCGATGATATGAGGAGGGGGGCGTGGGATTCTCTAATCCGATTCGCCGCTCGCCCTCTGCGCGGCCCAACCAGAGCAGAGACGGCAGCATTCTTAGCGGTACTAAGAACAAGGGCCCCCCTCTTGCTAATCTCACTCATTCTTGGCAGCCCCTAAGCGAGAGAACTCGGGAAGCTCTGTGCTTTCTTACATCCTCTTTCGTAAATAACAAACAGGTATCTTGGTCGCTGGGCCTGGGCCCACCACGCAGGCTCCTCATCGAAGTGAACCAGCACGCCTGATAAGAGTGTAATACTGAATTAGCACTGGAAGAGGGGGCAAAGGAAAATACCCAGCTGTTATTTTCCTCTTCCTTTAATCGCAAAAGAGACAACAAGTCCTGGGCACAGACCTCAATATACAACGAAAATATTGAATAAAAAGGGTGGGGAAAAAAAGAGTGACCAAACACTCTCTCATGGTTGCAGGGAATATCAAGATATCAAATAGACCTAAAAATATATCCTGAAAGTGTGCAGGCCAGCAAAAGAGCACTCCTACTGTCTTGTGTCTCTCCCCCATGGACAGGACACAGGGGGACACAGCGCAAAGGTACTAAATATACTGCTGGAATGGATATGTTGAGGCTAAAACCAAGTAAAACTACAACAAAGAAGGGTGGTACCCAAGAACCAAATGCCCAGGTTACCGACATGCAAATAAATTTGAGGAACTACTCACTGCAGTAAACAACATTAAATCCACATTGGAGCTGAAATTAGAGGCAATTAAAATAGATGTGGGCATTCTAAGAGATGAACACAAGAAATTAAAAGAACGAGTCAACGATATGGAGTACACACTGACCGCAATCCAACCCACAGTAAAGGAATCGGACTGTAAAATACAAGAACTACAAACAGAAGTACAATATCTGAAAGCGAGACTGGAAGACCAAGAAGGGAGGGCTAGACGCAGCAATGTACGTATAGTGGGCCTTCCAGAAAAGGCAGAAGGGGCAAACATGGAACTGTTCCTAGAAGAGTGGCTCCTTGACACTATACTAAAAGGCAAGCAATCAACTTTCTTCTCAGTAGAAAGAGCACAGAGAGTTCCTGGTGGACCATCTCGCCCTGGCGCCCCCCACGTATGGTGGTGGTGCGCCTCATCAATTATAGAGAAAGAGATAACATCCTCCAGGTTATGAGGGCAAAAGGGCCGTGGATGATGGAAAATGCACCTGTGCACATATACCCAGACTACACTCTGGAAATTCAAAAATGTAAGTCCTCTTTCCTGAGCATAAAGAAGACACTAAGGGAGCGTGATATCAAATATGCAATGCAATTCCATGCCACCCTACGTGTACAATACGACTGGACCACACTGTTTTGGTCAATCCCAGAAGCAGCTTGGGCCTCGCAGAAAGGACTGACTCCTAAGAGAGGTGAAGGAAAAGACTCTGACTCAACCTGGCAAACACACGAATACACCAAAGGAAGCAACCTCTGGGCCCTATGAAGTAACAGGCTATAAAAGAGAGAACCAAGGTGGTAAAGAAGGTGGAACAATGCATAATGGCCCTAACACCCTCGGGCTCAGAATGAGATGCACAACAAGAAGATGCCCTGACACTAGACACCACACAGATTGCCATGGCCCTGAGAGATGGCCCAACGGTCACGCCTCAAACTGCCAATGAACTGGGGTGATGTGGTCCTGATCAGGTTTGGAGGCAGGGTGGGTGACAGTGCAGTTAATATCAAACTGCAATAAAGTAACGTTTCCATAATGTACCCCAATTTCAAGAGCCGGGAGTAACACTTAACAAACCGGGCCTATGGCAACCCCAAGTGCAGCCCGTCCACATCGAAAAAAGATAAGTTGAAACTGTTCATTTTTTATACATATTGTTTTTATTATCACTGCATAATAGTGCAAATGGCCGGCCGCCTGTTGGTGAACTGGCAGGGGAGCGGGAGTTGGGGTTTTATTGTTATATTATTCACTAAAATTGTTGAGGTTGAACTTACACACACACACTGGGGTAGGAGTTACACACCTCTGTCACAGGAGGGCACACACAATGATGTACAGATGAGAAAATCACACAGAGGGAAAGCACACCTAACTTTGACATAATGCCAATACGGGGGTCCAACCAGAAAACCGGAATATCATTGGTAACCTGGAATGTTCACGCATTAGCAGGATATGCAAAATGATATCAAATATATCAGTATCTCCGAAGGCGCATGGTAGACATAGCTCTGTTACAGGAACCCACCTGACAGTTCAAACACTATTAGCCATGCGTAAACGCTGGAGGGGAACAATCATAGGGACCACCTACTCTAATTATACCAGGGGAGCACTAATCTGGGCTGCACCAGAGACACTTTTAGAGATACTATACACACATATTAATACAGAGGGCCGCTCTGTAGTGCTCGGAGGTAGATTGGATGGCCTCCCAATATCATTGGTGTCTTTGTGTGCCCCTAATAATAATCAGACAGACTTCTATCAAACTCTTGCTCCCACCTACTACGAGACAACGTCTCCCGTCTATTGGGGAGGTGACTTTAATTGTATGCATGATCCAGACAAAGACCGCCCTTTGATCCCCACTTCTGGGAGCTAAATCACTACTGATGGGTCAAGACCTCCAGCAATGGGCTAAAAATCCACAACTAAGTGAAATATGGTGAGAATTTTACCCTAACACGAGACAATATTCCTATTACTCGGGCTTGCGCGATCTGCATACACGTATAGACATGATATATGAATCCCAAAACGCGCTGACAAAGGTGACTCAGGTAGAATACCTTGGATGCACATTATCAGATTATAATCCACTACCGTTAAAGCTAGCGCAGGGAACGAGTAGGCCTAGCATCCCCACGTGGTGACTACCTATTGAGGCGCTTGGAGACAAACCGTTACACACCTGGCTGTCTAAGCACATCAACACTTATTTCCAAGACAGTGAAGGCACAGTGGCAAACCTAGGAATTGAATGGGATGCATCCAAGGCAGTATTGAGCGGACACATGATCAAAGGTACCAAACTGACCATGACCCTCAATAGGAAACTGATACAACTGGTATGAGAAATAGGCCAGTTAGAACCGAAGATACAAGGTGACCCAACGAAAGGAACACTAAAGGAAACATTAGACCGCCTGGAAGCTATAAATTATAAATAGGCTTTCCTGTTTTCAGTTTCTATTTTTGGTAAATACTGGTGGGGGGTTTTCAGTGTTTTCAAGTGATTTTAATACCTTAAAAAAACAGTGATTATCAGTGGTTACACATTTGCGCGCCATAAAAAACAACAGAAACAGTGTTTTTACGGTGTTTTGGGAAAGTTTTGCTTTTATTATTGCTTGCTTTCTGCACTGATAGTGCATGGTATATAGACAGTGTACATACAGTGTATATGAGGTCCAAAGACATTTTTACAAACCAAACTTATTGTACTACACCATACAACACTTCTTCAGTGAGTCTTTGGTCATGCACGCTCGCTCTTTCCTCCCTATGTAAACTTTTATCTGTGAAAAGGCCCTCTCAACATTGGCACTTGAGGCAGGCAATGCCAAAACAGCCAGTAGACAATTTGCTAACTCTGGCCACAGACATAGCTTTCCATGCCAATGCTAATGCACCTGAAGGTTGAGATTCTCTGGGACAGGTTCTGCAACAAATGCTTTGAGCTAGGCGCATTTGCCCTCAGAGTTATTGGAGTGGTCAAAAATGAAGCAGCACTTTTGAAATTCTTGATAAAATTCTCCTTTATGAAAGGGATCTAGAACTTGTGCAGAGTATCAAAGTGAGGCTTCATTGACTTCAAATGCCATGGTTGGTGAAAGGACATTTCTATGCATCATTGCAAGCCATTTTTCATACATTGTAAAATAAAATGTCCTGAATTGCTCCTCAATATTTCTTTACTTACCAAGTGGCAAGCACTCTAACATAGCACATGTTGCAGCGCCAAGTCACTAAAAGTGTCGCCCAGACTACTCTCAAGGAGATGTTTCGCATCTACACCAATTTTGCTGAATACTTGGTAGACAAGAGATTTTTTAGACTCTATTTTTTTTAACGTTCACTACAGAAGTCATGTTTTCCTGTAAGAATCTAAGAATGCAATAGAGTGTACTTTTTTCACATCCCTCTCAATATGTGACCGACGATCCTCACATTTCTTGCCTTTGGCATCATCACTTAGCAAAGATTCTGTAAACGGTTGCCACATGGATAATATAGCATTCATGGCTTCTAGGTCTGAGAACCACCAGCTAAATGACACAGTTGGGATGACTTTTTCTTTGATGCCACAAAAAGCTCAAAATGAGAAATATTTGCGTTTTAGTTCCCACGCATTACAAAACAGTGCACCAGAATGGACTAAAAAGTTAATAGCAATCTTCATTAACTCTGCAGATTGTAAAGAGGCTTTCAGCATACCATCTAGCAAGTTGCAAGGATCACTTCGAGGGAAGCATTTCAGCTTAGGTAATGATTTTGACAGGCCATCGCACAACTTTTTCAGATACGTAGCTGAATCACTGCAAATACAAACAATATCACTCCAATCTTTGTTAAACTTGGTAAGAACTTTTTGCAGGAGCATTCCAAGTGACACTGTTCTCCATGTTTTCCAAAAGTCTAGTGTCAAGTTTTCGCCACTATCCCAGATGTTTAGTGAGAGCACTCTTTTCACATATACCTATCACTACACCTTGCATTACATTTTAAACCCTGCAGTATTTGGCAATTTTCCGACTATCAATACTAATTTGCTAGAAAAGGGGGCCGATGTATCAAGGGGTTTGACCGATTCTCTGTGAGTAAATGCGATGGCATATATTGGGAAAGATTCTTATGAAACCAGCCATGATTTTGTTATTTCCTGATTCTCTACAGTTTATAAAATAATTAAACAAGAACTTAAACATGCTTCTAAACCCTGCATCTTTAGACCAAGGACCATAAAACTGAAAAAAGCAAAAGGAAGAAGGAACAATATTTTAGTAAATATTGTTAGCCCAGTCTTTCTTGCTGCTACCTTGTATTACAAAGTTACATTGTATTGGCCTCTTCTGGAAGAAATAAAAGTAACTCTTTTACTCTCCTTTTCCTTTCTTTGAGTAGCATTTAGTTTGTGGTTGTGCAGGTGTTTTGTCAGTGTTTATATGTTTACACTGGTGAGGGCTATAGCCTTTTCAGTGAGGTTTTATCAGTTATTATAGGTTTAAACCTAAAACCAGATAGCCGGATTATAAAGAATACATGCCCAAACGACACGCAGAAGGAGACAAAGCAGGTAAAATACTGGCCTGGCTGTTGCGCACAGACACACCCAGAAAACCAATACTAGTTATTATGGAAGACAGGGGAAATATAGTCAACACATAATTAGAGATAAACCAGCCCTTTCACGCTTAGTATTCCACCTTGTGCAGTGCCCTGCAGGCTATTGATGAAACAGAGCTACACTCTTTTTTAGACACGGTGACACTCCAGCAGGTCACACCAGCAATGAACACAGACCTAGAGTCTCCTATCACAAAAGATGAGATAGAAGACTCCATTTAGCAATTGGCGAGAGGCAAAACACCAGCGGCTGATGGCTGGCCCTTGGAATTCTACACAACAGATCGTACCCAGCTGGCACAAACGATTGCCCCGAATATCTTCAGAAGCATTAAATACAGGCACACTTTCTGTTCCCAGTGAGAAGCAATACTGATAGTACTTCCTAAGCCAGGTAGAGATCCACTACTCCGGGAATCATACCGCCCCTCATCCCTGTTAAATGATGACTATAAGATTCCAGGGGAAGTATTACTGAACAGGCTACTCACCATGGTGCAAACATTGGTACACACCACTCAAAATGGGTTCATACCAAATAGGAAAACCTCCTTAAACCTGCTCAGGCTCCTTATGATGATGGACAGGGCCAAAACCAAAAAGACACATTGCTGGGTGGTCTCACTAGATATTGAAAAGGCATTCAACACCCTGAATTGGTGCTATCTGGGGGAGGCTCTCAAAAAATACCGGCTGGGACCTAACTTCCTGCGATGGATAACCCTATTATGCAATACACAAACAGCTAGGGTACGAACTGGGACTTTGATATCGGAGTCATTCAGAACTGAACAGGGCACCTGCCAAATATGCCCCCTTTCGCCAATAATATTTGCGTTCGCAAGTGAGCTCCTTGCGTGCGCACTATGCCGTCGGGCACCAGAATGGGGTATATGTGCATACAACAAATGGCATATGATATCGCTATATGCGGACGATGCGCTGGTGTACCTGCGAGACAATGATGCAGTCCTCCTGGAGCTGATGAGGTTACTGACACCATTCGGTCGGGCATCAGGTCTTAACGTCAATTGCTATAATTCCCAATGACATACCTGATGCCAGCTCAAAGAGGGGAGATACAGTTGGCCCTGATCTGGGGGAATAATAGAAAGTGGGTCTCGCTCAAATTGTATGCACCGTTATCAGCCAAACTGCGAATATTATTATGTAGCAGCCCAACTACAATGGCCAACGAAATGGTTAGCTAAACAGAATCTCTCAGAACTGGGAAATTGGACTGCCCTGCCTAGCACAATTTTGATTTTAGAGTGGTTAATGAGCAAAATATCCCAGATAACTAAGAGGCAAAATAATCTATTGATGTCAATGGCACACTATAACTGGCAATGTTATCAACATAAGAAAAAATCTATTATACCCTACGCACCAGCACTACCCCTTGGGACAAACGTGGGCAGCACGCCACAGAGATATAGAGCTGAAATGGCAATCTGGGACACAGTGGGACTCAACACATGGAGTGATATGTTTATAGACAAAAATCTTTGCACATTTGAAGTATTGGTGGATGACTATGGTATACCAGCGGGCACGTTTTTCTTATATGCTTCACTGTTGAACCAATTGCGTAAAATCTGGGGACAGACGCAGGAGGAACCATTGACCTCCAACATGCTCCAGACACTCTTAACACACGGTGCAGATCGCCATGCCATCACCATGCTATACACTTCACTGCGGCAAGACAAGACTTCTCCACTGACCTGACTAAGGAATTACTGGGACACAGCATTATAAGTCACGTTGTCAGATAAACAATGGGTACAATGTCTGGAAACCCCAAAAATCATTTCAATCAACACACAGCTAGAATACATGCAATGTATTTACCTGCATCACACATATATTTAAATCTGCAGAGGATAGCACAAATGTTCCCAGGTGCAGCAGATACTTGCCCACAATATGACACCCCTGAGGCCTCTTTCACACACATGGTATGGTCCTGCACACATATAAATACATACTGGACGGAGATAGCTGCCATATTAACAGAAGCCACCAACACGACGATACAAGTGACTGGACAACATTTTATTTTGGGGATTACCAAACGATCATCCAAACGCAAAGCTCTGAACAAATTTACAGATTTAGCATTGGTAGTAGCCAAACGCAGACTGGCTATGAGTTGGAAGGAACGACAATTTACCCCAGTCTCCCTATGGCTTAAGGACCTGCACACTGCCCTGATAGCTGCAATCAAGAGAATCATAGATGTAACACGAGAGCACACAAATGTAATAAAAAATACACCAGACTGGAGAGCATACCTTGCAACCATAGAGACTAAACTGATAAACAATTCCACCACGACATCCTGTTAGCAGACTAGACCACCACACAAATAAGTTCAGGGGGATAAACCATAACAATCGAGCTAGGTGCATTTGATATTAACTGTGATAAGAAAAATAGAATGTATCATGAAAGAAATAGAGTCAACAACCTCAAACAGTGATAGTAATATGTTTAATTTTGTTTAACTTTTTATTTGAATTTGGTTGTAAAAGGTTTGCAAATGTAGCAATATAGATATATCATGCTTAACTGTAGACCAGGGAGAACTCCTGCTCCAAACTATGGACAACGCTTTATGCAAAATTATATGTAACGCTATGCAATAACACGATGATATTGAACTGTAACAATATGTTTGCAATAATGATAATGTGGACGTGTATCATACCACAATAGAAAAAATTGTGCATGTAACACAAGTTCAGCAAATTGAAAAAAAACAATAAAAACCAAACAAAAAAATCCTCCCCTTACCCAGATGTGGCAAGATTGCTTATTTTCCATTCCGGAGTATTCAGTCTGCTCATATCCAATTCACTGCACCTCCTATAACATAATTTCTTATTTGCCATCAACATGTGCTCTGGGACATTTAGGTTTTCTCTTTACTTTAGTTATTGTAGATGTTTCCCTGTTCCCTCCCTCCTGACCCATGGTCCTATAGGCTTACTGGGGGGTAACACTCTTACACACCTGCTGAGACTCTACCTCGATTGGTCGAACATACATGTTCTGGAGAAATCCTAGGCATATGCATTGGTATATTACAGTTGAGTTCTATTCCTTTCAGTCCTCATGGGACTGTTCTTGGATGTGTATGTTGGATAACTATTCGATTATCATGCTCCATCTTTGGTGTACATGCATGTTTCATATTGATTAGAACAGTGTATCCCAAACCGTGGTTCACGGACCCCCAGGGGTACAAGACACATTCCCAGGGGGTCCGCAGAAAGCAGTTTTAAAAGCACTGAAAAGTTTCTTGTGTAATCAGCAGTTTTGAGGCAACAATTAGAGAGTGACAAGATAACTCCAGTGATTAATGAACCTGCTGGAGAGAGATGGGAGTTTGTCCAGTGGCAGCTTTGACTCATCTAATGGAGCGCAGATGGGTAATATGCCTGCTGAACAGAAATGTGTATCATGCATTTCATAAAACAGTATTTTATGTGCATAGCTCAGTGGGTTACTGCTTGGCACAGAGATTCTTTTGTTACTGTGTAGTTTATAAAATACAATCGTAATCTAGAAAAGTGAGCTATAAACTGCAATCAAAGAGCTGCATGCAAACTCCATGGTAAGAGATAGGTAGTTATGTTTTTTTCCCAGTCTTTCATTAGCCTGATGATGCTAAAAAAATGTTTGTTTGAGTATAAATAAATCCTTTTTATTAAAGTCAACACTAACTACTGTGTTGTGTTCTGAATCCTGAGTTTGTGCTTCTCCAGACCAAGCACTTTAAAAAAATGCCTACCAGTGTGGGTGCCATGTCATATCTACACCTTCACCTTATGTAACATTCTCTATACAATGACATACACATGTATGATTCATTTTCTCTGTATGTGTGTGATGTAAAGTGCTCTGACACCCTACACTGGTATGAGAGGTGCTATAAAACTAATGAAATACATGTGATAGAGGGGCAATGGAGAGATTAGAGGCACAGTTGGAGGGTGATAGAGAGGGACACAGTAAGGTCATCATTTGCTATGCTTTAAAAACGAATACAATTCAATATATAATGACAAATGTGTTGTAGAATGCACCATTTTTCCCAAATTTTCTTGGGGGAGAGCCCCCCAAAGCCCCCTTTGTAGTGGTCAGGCTCACTTGCTGCACTTGGTGTGCACCATGCAAGGACTGGTCTTACAACATGTGCCAGGGCTGTTTTGGATTTCCTGTATAGCCCTGGAAGGAGTAGGAGCCGCGTACTGCAAAATAAAACCAAATATTGGATAATTAGTCGCTGAGATGGACTGCCAGTCTTCCCATTAAAATGTTTAAATGTTTGCAAATTTTATTCAATAACAAAGTACTAAAATCTTAGAAATTTGCGTATGTGTTTGGTGTACACATGTGTGTGTTTATTTTTTCCGAATTGCTGGTTTAATGTTTGAAATTTAAATCGTACAAATTGCTTTGGGGTCCCCATTTTCCAGTAGTGACTCACTGGGGGTCCTCAAGAGTCAAAGGTTTGGTAGCCACTTGATTAGAAGACCTCACAGAGGTATGATTCTGCTATTGTGTGTCTGTTCCTAACAAAATGCCAATAAACAAGTTTAAAAAAAACCTTGCATTGTCTCTTGCAGTCCTTTTAGATCTGCCCCCATTCCCCACTACCCGGCTTTTCAATAGGCACTGCCTCACATTCCCCTCACACTGCCCTTCTGCACTTTTGGCATCATGCACCTTTTTCTAGTTTGGGGAGAAATGAGGCTTGCTGCCACATGTTTTCTAATGCACAATCAGCATGAGAAATCTGCCTTTCAACAGGTTGGAAGGGTTTACCCTTACCCTGAACAAAGTTGGGTGGGTTTGGAAACTTTCTTCCCTCTTCTTTGATCCAAAGTTTCCAGACTTTGCAATTTCTCGAGCAAGCGAATATCTTCACTTGGGCTATCTCCACACCAATTTTGATGTCCATACTCGCATTGAATCCTACTCTACAGATTGCAAGACCTCAGCACCCTGGCACCCAAGAGATCATAGACTGTAAACACCACACTTAAAGGGAAGACAAGATGTGGTATCATAGATCCAGCAATAAATTAAGTACCTGAATTCAAATAATTAAAACATGGCAATCTATATGCCACAAATTCACGACAAAGGCAAAATCAACCTACTACATTAACATTATCAATTTCGTAAAAGATAATGGCAGAGCAATGTTGGCTACCATCAAACATCCTCTTCACTAGCACATTCCAGACAAGTGCAATGTAGTCAACTTCTTCAAGGAGCAGATAGACAACATCAAGGAAACCAGTAATCATCAATTGTAGAACTTATCTCATCCTGCAATGCACCCAAATGGACATATATAAACCCTCAAGCATTGATGACTTAACCTCTCTTCTCAACTCTATCCAGACCGCAACCTATGTGGATGACATCATGCCATTATCAAGAGAGTAACCCATTAGTGGTGAAGCACTCAAGCTAGTGCTAAACATTCTATTTTTCCCTTACATATTCTTCTCTGACACTCTCAAACCTGGATAGATCGTCCTAAGTTGAGGAAGGTGAAGCTGAACCCCGATATTCTCTCCAAGTAACACGTGATCACCATTGTCACTGTTTGTTCATATTTGAGAGATATGTACTCCTCAGTTTGGCACCTCTTGCCAAATTACTGTAGGCATTATTCCCACTTCTAGCACTATTTGATCCCTGCTTACATTTTGACTTTGCAGACCAGTTTGAGAAGTGACTACATTTAAGGGGGTCCAGTGCCTTTACCTGTCACTGAACATTGGACCCTTGTGGGTCCATTGATTGAACTCTGGAACTGTATGTATGGGCCAATTGTATAACACACAAATACATTTATTTTTGTATTGGTGTGAATCCCAGTTCACTTTTGAGAGAGGTTTATTTATGCTTAAAACGCTTTGTGTGCTTTAGCATGTTTGCCAGATCCTCAGCTGTCTGATCTCTGCCCACTGACCCCTCCCTCCTTTCACCCATAGGCAATCAGATTCTGGGGAAGTTGCAGATTTATGATGGCATAGTTCTCACTTTTAGCATATATCTGGCACCTTTGTTTCATTTCTTGGGACCTGGATATAAAACTGTTGTATGTAGACAGAGACTAAAAGAACTCATAATCATTCCACAAACAATAACAATGTTCCCTTAACCCTATGTTATTCTGATATGAAACTGTTTGAGGTTGTATCTTGCCCCCTGAGTTGTTAAGAGTTCTCTCTAAGGTCAAAGCCCACCAGACTGCACAGTTGTCTGGTTTGCAAAGACATCTTGGGGACATTCAACTTACCTAGGAATGCATTCTACCCATTGCTCACCATTGGCTTTGTGGTTTGTAACTCGCATTTGCTTGCTTTCCATTTGCTGTTTTTATTTATTTTAGGCTGTCCAGCAAGTCTTTGTCCCTCACGTGGAGCATAGCCTGCTCACCATCGCCTCTTGTTTTCTTCCACGAGTGCTCACTCTGTAAACAGGCCTTTACATTTTGTTCATATCTTCTCACAAAAGCTGTGCATTCAAAGACAGAGGTCAGATGTCAGGCTCTGCCTTCCGACAGAGCCTGGTTTTCACTTTTCTTTCTCTGACTTCAAAGTGAGAGGGCTTATGTGTCAATCCTGCCGGGTACCCAGGTGAGAGGAAAGGCTGAAGGACGTTATTGTTTCTAGCACACAACAAAATTTAAATGTCTGTACAAATATTTCATAATATATCAGAATTAGGAAAGCACAAATGAAGCACATTTTTTGTAATTGTGAAGTGTGGTGGAAACAAATATTGTAATACGATCAAAACAAATCAATACTCGTGGTGATGCCATTTCCACAAATTATTATTTGTGCACTGTATAGTTTAATCAGTAAAACTGTATGTCTGTGCAACCATAATGGTCATTTCAATTGAAAATGTTTTCTCTATAATGGCAGCGTGCTACCACACTATGAATACTTAACGCTGCGCAACTCCACTCTACGAAACTCTATGCCAGTCCACTCTACAACACTCCACTCTACGTCACTTCACTCCGCTCTGCAACACTCCATGCCACTCTACCCCACTCCTCTCTACGACACTCTACTTCACTCCATTCCATGCCACTTTCCTCTACTCCACTCTACACCTCCCTACTCTACTCCACTCTATGCCACTCTATTCTGCACTATGCCACTCCACTCTACTCTACATCTCTAGGCAAGTCAAGTCAAGTCAAGTCAGGGACATTTGTATAGCGCACACATCACTCCGAGAGTCTCATGGCGCTTGCAGACGGCTCTGAAAGAATACTGGCTTAATGGTCGAATAGCCATGACTTCAACTTCTTACGAAAGCAGCAATGATCGGGGACGGTGCGTAAGTATGCGGGCATTTTGTTCCAGGATGCCGGTGCGAGATACGAGAAAGATCTGCCACCTTGTCTCGCGGTATGGATTCTGAGGGGAGTAAGCAGTGAATCATTGCTAGATCTAAGCATCCTCTGTGGCTGATACCAACGTCGTTTTTTAGACCAGTATCTCGGGCCGTTTCTGTACAAGTGTTTATTTGCAAGCAAAGGGTTTTTAAAAGAATTTGCTTTTTCACCGGAAGCCAGTGTAGGGCTTTTAGACAGGGGGCATAGGAAGATCTGTGCGGGAGATCAAGGACCAGCCTGGCCGCAGTGTTCTGTAAAATGTGGAGCCTGTTTAGAAGGTTTTCATTTATTGAGAGCAATAGGGCATTTCCATAGTCCATTCTGTTTATAATTAATCCCTGGAGGCAACTCTCCTCTATGTCACTCCACTCTATGCCACTCCCCTCTTTGCCACTCCACTGACCCAGCCATATGCAAATCAGTGTTTTCTCTGTTCTTCATGGGAGCAGTCCAGCCCGAACTACCAGGCCAGGTCCTTCGCTGGGCCAGAAACAAGCATCCGGGGACCGGTTTCGGGGTAACACTCCTCATCAGCCAGGCTAGCTTGAATCCAGTGGCAAAGTGAGCAAGGGACCCAAGCCTGGACATTCTCTGCCAACTTGGGGGTACAAACAATGCAACCACAATAAGTTGATGGACAGTGCGGTGAAACTTTTCAAACACTCACCCCCAGTCACAATTCTCTGGGTTAAATCTTCTGCTCACTTCGCCACCCCAGTTCAGACCCAGCCATATGCAAATCATATGCAAATCAGTCATGACCCTATTCCACATGCAGAACAAGGGCAAAGCAACTTAAAAACACAGGAGAGGATCGTAGGCCGCTCTTCCTCGCAGGTAAAAGTTAAAAATGCCTGTCCGGCTCCTATCCATCATTTCGCTGATTAGTACTCCGCAGTCAGGATAGGTGATAGCAGTCACACTCATGAAAGGGAGGGCACACTTCTTTATTGCTATCTACGTCCTGCCCGTTGGAGCCCTAACAGGAATGCATTTAAAATGCTGTCTTGCGGAACCATAAACGGTCTTTAGGACACTGTCCAAGCAGTGCGGCCTGAATGTAGCCCAAGAGTGTGGAAATAGGCATTTTCTCCACCTGTGGGACATAGGATCAGACTAGCTTGTTTCTGCGTCACTGGAGTACCCACGCGACTTACCAGTGAATGAGACAAATTCAAGATTCCAGCCTTGGGGTAGCTGTATAATATGCACGTACTTTAGCACTTTTATCCATTGTGTACCTCAATTTCCCGAAAGTGTAAGGTAAAATTCAATAATGTTTGGAATCGTTAGGGTTTGAGTGAACTGAAATGGGTAATAAATGTAAAGTGGTTCAGAACAGAGGGGGCCAAAATGTGTGTTGCTCGGAGCACGAAAAAATCCATAAAAGGGCCCTTGTCCGAGTTTTTGACGTGTCTTACTCTGCTCGGCTGTGTTGAAAAACGCTGGTTCAGGCTAAATACAAACCCTGGGATGCACAGGATTTTCGGCCACCACATTCTTCTGGTGAAGATAAAAGGATCTGGGATGCCCTCTATATTTTACTAGACTTGGAGAAAAGTCACGTGCGATACCAACAGGGCAATGCTTGGAAGAGTAAATGTTTCCTTCATGAAGATAATGGCAAGACATTTTTTACACGTACCAATCCCCCATGAGTAACAATCAAGGCGAAATCGAAACAATTTCGCATGAATTAAAACTTGGTGAACTAATTACGTGGGATTTTGCTGGTCTAAAAAAGAATTTCGCGCAGGCCTATGTTTCATAATTGGACCTGGCCACTGTAGCCCGAACAACCAACAAATCACAAGGCTACGTAAACCTATGTGGTAAGGGCAGTCCAATGGCGAAGTCTGTGTTGAGAAGGTACCCAGGTCCTGAGAGTTCTGTAAGACTACAGTGACATTCCATTCTACCAGAATGAACACGGATCTCCTAATAATCACTCATCCATCTAATTTTGGATAACGTTCTGCTGCATCAAAGTGAGCGCCATCCCTTATGAGGTCATTACCCCCAGTCACAATTCTCTGGGTTAAATCTTCTGCTCACTTCGCCACCCCAGTTCAGACCCAGCCATATGCAAATCATATGCAAATCAGTCATGACCCTATTCCACATGCAGAACAAGGGCAAAGCAACTTAAAAACACAGGAGAGGATCGTAGGCCGCTCTTCCTCGCAGGTAAAAGTTAAAAATGCCTGTCCGGCTCCTATCCATCATTTCGCTGATTAGTACTCCGCAGTCAGGATAGGTGATAGCAGTCACACTCATGAAAGGGAGGGCACACTTCTTTATTGCTATCTACGTCCTGCCCGTTGGAGCCCTAACAGGAATGCATTTAAAATGCTGTCTTGCGGAACCATAAACGGTCTTTAGGACACTGTCCAAGCAGTGCGGCCTGAATGTAGCCCAAGAGTGTGGAAATAGGCATTTTCTCCACCTGTGGGACATAGGATCAGACTAGCTTGTTTCTGCGTCACTGGAGTACCCACGCGACTTACCAGTGAATGAGACAAATTCAAGATTCCAGCCTTGGGGTAGCTGTATAATATGCACGTACTTTAGCACTTTTATCCATTGTGTACCTCAATTTCCCGAAAGTGTAAGGTAAAATTCAATAATGTTTGGAATCGTTAGGGTTTGAGTGAACTGAAATGGGTAATAAATGTAAAGTGGTTCAGAACAGAGGGGGCCAAAATGTGTGTTGCTCGGAGCACGAAAAAATCCATAAAAGGGCCCTTGTCCGAGTTTTTGACGTGTCTTACTCTGCTCGGCTGTGTTGAAAAACGCTGGTTCAGGCTAAATACAAACCCTGGGATGCACAGGATTTTCGGCCACCACATTCTTCTGGTGAAGATAAAAGGATCTGGGATGCCCTCTATATTTTACTAGACTTGGAGAAAAGTCACGTGCGATACCAACAGGGCAATGCTTGGAAGAGTAAATGTTTCCTTCATGAAGATAATGGCAAGACATTTTTTACACGTACCAATCCCCCATGAGTAACAATCAAGGCGAAATCGAAACAATTTCGCATGAATTAAAACTTGGTGAACTAATTACGTGGGATTTTGCTGGTCTAAAAAAGAATTTCGCGCAGGCCTATGTTTCATAATTGGACCTGGCCACTGTAGCCCGAACAACCAACAAATCACAAGGCTACGTAAACCTATGTGGTAAGGGCAGTCCAATGGCGAAGTCTGTGTTGAGAAGGTACCCAGGTCCTGAGAGTTCTGTAAGACTACAGTGACATTCCATTCTACCAGAATGAACACGGATCTCCTAATAATCACTCATCCATCTAATTTTGGATAACGTTCTGCTGCATCAAAGTGAGCGCCATCCCTTATGAGGTCATTACGTAAGTCACAAAGCCATATTGGAGGAACGTGGACGGGTGGTGTCGGTAGGGGATGCGATTCTTGGAATATCAGGGCACATGTGGTGCAAATTCCCATTGGAACAGAAGGTCAGACCATCCATCACTCCCTTTCAACAAACTCCTAAAAAAGTACTGAAAAGTAACCCTTGGCTCCCAGCAATCAATTCTGTTGCTTATCATTATGGCTGATCTGTGGAAACAATGTGCAGACTCCAGGGCTCGCAGGAGTCTAGAAATTACAGCAAAAATAATGCAAAATACAAGACACAGACATAAAACTATCGACACTGTGTCAGCCTAAGCACAACATGTCTGTGCACACGGGAAAATGTATCCACTCTCCCACCCTTAGCTTGTGGCAACCTCCATTCTCCTGTTTAGGAGTCTGTTGAAAACACTTGGATATGCTACACATTCGGTTGTTGTGGCCTTTGACAGAAAAAATGTGTTATGCGCGTCAAATAGGATCCTTTTTACTGCATTATTAAGCATAGCTAGAGCCCAGACATATTGAACGATTAGACAATGGTTGCTCATCTCTAAAGGTTGGAGGGTGATGAGGAAGACCACAGACAGAGGCGACTGCAGGAGAAACTCAGGGCGTGGACAGCAGATCCCTAATAGGGGAGTTTAAGAGAGTTCAGGATTACAGATAGGCTAAGGAAATGTTTTGTTGGATATTTTATTGCAGGTAAGCCAGTGGCTCACTTTATCATCATCATCAAATTCTTTATTGGGCTAAAAGCCATAAAAGTATAGAACAGTAAAACAATTCATGTTATATCAACATAAGAAAAAAATTAGAGCAAAAAAAATAACATCTAAACAATTCTCCTTCCCCTAGCCACAGTATAATATATAACATTCAAATCACACAGAGGTTTAAGATCCTTACAAAGACCCATATATTTTCCTAACCGCTAGTGCACAGCAATTATAATTGACTAATGTAACACAGGTGCCCAAGTTGCTCAGTTGCTGTGAAAAAAAACACCAAAAAACGAAAGCTTCCTTATGCTGCCTAATTCCAGTGGAATGCAGAATTAGTGTCAGAAATTGTTTCCGGGCACCAGAATATAGGTTACAAAAAAGTATTAAGTGCATTGTGCTTTGTGATGAGGCATTGCCATAATGGCAGTTTGGAAGCGATGGGTTCCAGTCAAACTTTTGAAGGAAATGCAACTAAAACGCGTATAATACTAAAACAAAGTCTGGTATAATAAAACCTATACTAAGGGGCCGATTCCTGATCTGGGTCGGAAAGCTCTCCGACCGAGCCGGATCCGGAGTGTTTTCTGACCGAGTCGGACTCCTGCAGTCCGACCGAGCGAGTACGATGCAGCCGTATGCTGTCGGACTCGGTTGGACTCCCATAGAAGTCAATGGGAGTCGGTCGTACGACGCGTACATGGGCTCCCATTGACTGAATGGGTACGTCGCGCACAAGTGCGCCCCCTACAGTGGGTACGCATCGGGGCCATCCGCACCGTACATGCCTGTGTTGGGGAGACCCATGGATCTCCCCCTTTATCCGAGTCGTAAGGCTGCGGGTGACGGGTGGTCCGACGCGGACCCCCGAAGTCCGCCTCCGGTAGCTATTGTGAGCCGGATGCTCTGACTCGATCCAGCTGTCCAAATCGAGCATCGTAGTAGCTCGGTCGTGAAACATCTCCATTGCGCGGCACGGTTTGCTTGCGACCGAGTTGTACGGAGCGGTTCGGAGCCGGAAACGATTCGGATGGAGATTTCGCGCCTGTGTATGACTCGGTTGGAAAATAAGCCTCTGAATCGGATCCGCTACTGCCGAACCCGATTCGGTGCCCTTCCGACCGAGATCGGAATCGGCCCCTTAGTGTTAATGATACCCACCAAATAAAACTCACATCCCTGTGACTGCTAAATTAATCTGTAATCAGTACTGGAGCTAACATTTTCAAATTTCCCCTGACTGAGTCTGGCTTGATTCTGAAAGAATAAATCTCTCACCTGCATTTTTGATTATGCCTGAATGTTATCTGGCTTATAAAAAAGCTCCGGCAATTCAAGGTCTTCAACACTGTTCTTAATAAATTTTATCCATGGGGACCGCTTTGGCATTATCTAAAGAAAGGCAATCTGACAATAATTATCTCGTAAAACCTGCTCCTGGGTTCCTCCAAATCCTCAACCAAAGCAGCAGAGGGCTCAGTTTAGTTTTGCGTTCCATAAGATTCAACCCTGCCTCACTTTATCTTCCTTGTTCGGGTCGCCATCTAGGAAATCGTCACCAGTCATTTGCCTTTTGTTCCTCACTGCCATGATTCTTTGCCCTGGAAGTAGAT
This sequence comes from Triturus cristatus, assembly GCF_964204655.1. Taxonomy (NCBI): domain Eukaryota; kingdom Metazoa; phylum Chordata; class Amphibia; order Caudata; family Salamandridae; genus Triturus; species Triturus cristatus. The sequence goes on from NC_140580.1 coordinate 752,052,089, forward strand.
TTTATCTTTCACGTGCCCTACATATGTATCCATAGTGTATATATTTCATAGAACTAAGGCAATCCGTGTGAAATATATTAAACATATTTCATGTGCGTCACTGTTTATGCCTGATTGCCAGTGCACAGTATTGTCAATGGTGTAATCACTGTCACGAGAAAAACCCTCCAAAGCAGAACAACTGCTGCAGAGCCTTGAAACATAGACTGAGCGTGACAAAAACTACCTTAAGTCTATGCTCTACTATGGAAGGCGTTCCATCCATTTCTTACACTGCCCACTAATGGAGCATTTTTCAATAAATTTTGCTTACATTCTGGATAAGAACTTCCCTCGTATTAAGCTAAGCAACACATCGCATTCCTAGTGCTCTTTGTCTTCCTATCACAAATTAATTCAATATTCTTAATTCAATAGTTTCAAAACTGTTTTCTTCCTAGATCATCTTCATAAATGTCAGCAAATAATTCAAAGTCATGGTTCACTAATTCTCGTAGTACAATATTAAACGATTCTAAGGAATACCTCCTGCTATAAACATTTCCTCACTCACACCCCACACCCAACCCAACCCAACCCAATTAACAAGCATTGGTAATGCATCAGTTTCGCCCATCTAATGAATAAAAAGCTGTTTTCATCAATCATCATAAAGGAAAGAGCTCCCTGACAGACAACACAGGAGTGCAGAGGATGTGGCACAGTGGCCAGATCTGTTGACTCGAGAGCTGGTGATCCCGGTTCGAGTCACAGCGGCGCTGCAACATCCTGTAATTCCATGCAAATCACTCTGGGCCTCATTATGATTTTGGTGGGAGGACATTGCCGCGGATGCGAAATCGACCGACCTCTGGTTGGCGGTCCCGACACTGCAATTCGGATGCGATAACTTCAATTTTACATCGGCAGCTTGTGCGGCGGTCCAAAAATGGCTGCAGCACAAGCTCCTATTGTACAATGGAAGTTTTCGCGCATCCCTGCACCATGTGGCAGGCACGTCACTTGATCAGACATTACCTATCTTTGGAGGGGTTTAAAAGAATTCCCTGGTTTGAGCATGTTTATTTGTTCTGTGTGGAGTTGAATAAACAAAACTTTTTTTAGGGATCCAGAAGGATTATGAAGAATTGGTAGGAAAGACCTGAGGACTTCGTTGCTTGATTTAAAAGATAATGAGTGGACTATGGCTAAGATTTGCAAAGAATCTATTAATGTATACGTTACTTTATTTTTTCAAGCTGGTATTCAACCTTATCTGTGCTGGGTGAATAATAGGTCTTACCGCATCTTTTTAATCAGATTTCAATTAAATGAAATCAATATGTATCAGGCAGGCAACTAGAGCCAAATTTCGGGGGGGGCTGAAAAAGATCTCGGGGGGGGGCTAAGTCTTCCAGCCATAGGCAGAGTGGCTGTAAGAAGGGGCGAAAACACAACAAAAGCCTCATTAACGAGTAAATGGTCTTTTAAAGACCCGTGAAGTACTCTGGTGCGGCTGCAATTAGACGGACGCCAGCCCGCGAGGCTGTCTCAGCCGGGCTGACACACACGACGGGGGGGGGCTGAAGCCCGGTGAGCCCAATGGGTGTTGCGCGCCTGATATGTATGCTGCTCTTTTGGATGAGGTATGACATTTTTTCAACCTTCTACCTTGTACCTGTGACCACATTTCTGAAAAAATAGTTTTACTCCTTGTCTTTTTTTGTGGTTTTTATCATGAACCCAGAAAGAAGTACATTTTACCTTTGCTGAAGGGTTTAGTTTCTTTAATGCAGAGCACCTTTATTATATCTACAGCAATAACATGTGCACTTTATAAGCATATCTGTGTCAGAGTTTTTTGCATTTGTGGTGAGGTTTTTTAGGGGGCATCTAGAAATTGCACTTTACTGTTTTCTTCCCTTCCTCAGAGACGAAAACTGTTTTCTAACTCTCATTTTAACTGTATTTATCTAAGATATGTTTTTGAATCTTGATGACAGTTTTAAATGTAGTATGTTTTATCTTAAACCTTTCAATGTATACATGTATCTTTTATGGAGTAAGGCTTTCTCAAATAAAGATTGATTGATTGAGTTCCATAAGTAGCTGAACACCTAGCACCTTAGGGAATATACACCTACACACCCGTCCAAGCACCTGGATACCATCTCGGGTGATTAGCACGCCATACAAATCAATATAACACACCATAACATAATCTAGCACCCCGAGATGACTGCTCTGATGCTTGTGGCCTGCACTGCTCTCTGAAGGGCTGCCCTTCTGCCACTAGAAGACTGCCCTGCTGCCTGAGGCCTTCCTTTTTCCCCAGAAGACTGTCCAATGCTTGAAGCTTGCCTTGCTGATTGAATGCAGGACTACCAAAGTGACTCAAAAGGACTGTTGGCTGCACTCCTGTCTGATCTACAGGAACATACCAAGCTCCAGAGATCTTGAAACCTGTGCCTGGTGTCTGCTGGAGTGAGTCCGAACCCCTTAAGTGGTGCCCCGCCAGTCCTGGACCTTTGGAAGGGGTGTTAGAAGGTCTGCTTCCACCTAACCCTAAAAATTTAGACTTAGAAACATTTTTCACCAAAAAGTGCCAGATCAACCGACAGAAGGCTGGCAACTACCTGCCAGCTGACCTGCTCAAGGGGCATCGCCGGTTGGCCTGACTTCATGGTAGCTCCCACTGTGTTCTTCTCCTCAGCTGGAAATCATGTTCAGCTGGACATTCTAGTAATGGTATCCGGCCTTATGGAGCCCCTTCGGCTACAGCTTGCAGCATTGACCTGCTGGAGGTTTTTGACTTCCAAAAAGTTGCCCAAATCTGAAGGTAAACATCTTCACAGGGCTCGACAGTCACAGGCTCTCCATCAACAACAAAATCAACCTCCTCAGCCTGGAAATTCAGCTTCTCCCGCTCTGTGCTTTTTCCCACCATTGTCGGCAGCTTCACTGAAATCTCTTCCAGTGCTCTCCAGTGGCGACAACTCCTTCTGCTTCCTTGCCCCACTGAACTCTACCTTCTTCTTGAGTCTTCTTCAAAATGTATTATAAGCCCGAAGGTAAGCCGTTCTCAGCCCAATCCACCTTGAGTATCTGACCCATGCTCCATCTGTTCAGCTTTATCTTTTGACTTTGCCCCGGTCCCTCACAATCAGATGCCTGCGGTTGGCACTTTGATCTGTTTGTGTTAGATTTCACTAAAACCTTTCAAATGTATAACTCAGGTTCGCCTGGTTGGATTTAATTTGTTTTGGTGCAATTTTATTTATTAAACTTTATCCTATTTTTCAAAATTGATGTGGAAATTTTTGTGTTTTGGTTTCACTTTATTACTGTTTGTGTGCTACATAAACACTTTAGACAGTGGCTCTAAGTTAGGACAGACTGCTTTTGTCCCAAGCTACCAGAGTGTTAAGCACAGGTTAATTTAGTGACTTTTGTGGTTCACTCGGACAAGAATTGTGGTTGTTGCTTGAGTAGGGTTCTCATACCTCTCAATCAATAACCCAGATTTTTACAATCTGGGTCTGAGAGTTCACTCGGGGAGGCTGCTTTTAAGTTAAGGTAGGCGTAAACTATCAATACCATAAACTATTGTCTAACGATTGTACCATGATCAAGTTTATTGATTATTGTGGTTGTCTGGTTTCCGGCCCTTTGACATCACTGCTATTTACTTACCTATGGGTGGCCCCTTTCTGTCCAGTCTAATATACTGGCAAGCAGTGGTCCCTTAATTTAAAGGGTGGGGCTTCTTTGTGTCCAGCCTTAAGGTACACCTGCCTTCAATTGCAAGAATTAGACACCATTTTATGAGTTTACAATGGTTGAGGCCATCATAAAATGCATGATGTTGATAGGTGGGGTCTACCAGCTGACATGTTATCCGGAATAAACACTGAAGCAATAGATACTCAACCCCTGAAGGTCCAGAGTTCTGGTGGTTTGGGGGAAGAAATTTCACCAGTCAAATCACCACCCTAGGGGAGTGCTCCAACAGCGAATTGAGCATTTAATTCGTAACTTGGGTGATTTTCCGTCACCCCGAGCTCCAAAACAGGCGCTTCATTTGAAATATTGCTTAAAAGAAGTGGTCACTCAGTTAAAGGGCATTGTCAATGTTATATTGAGTGAGAATTTGATGGTCAACTTAAAGCAGATTACACCATTCACTATCAACATGCCAACATCAAAAGATTATATAATTTGATATTCAGAATTATGTAACGAAATCCTTGTCAGACTATCCTAGCTTTATATGCAACCCCCAACCCACATGGGTCATCACTCCTTTTTCGATTCTCCTAACAAATCTATTTTGTCAAGTCAGGGAACTTTAACAAAAAATGTATCAGTGTAATGACACAAGCTGATGTTTCAAATGTACCTTCTTAGGTAAGGGATGCGGCCAAAGCTGCCCTGTTGATTACATGATACAACCTAGGAGGGCAATATACATTATTTACGATGGATGTTCTGTCCTGATGAGCAAGTATTAAAGGATCAATCAGTCTAAAAATCCAGAAGTCCAGAAATAATTTTGGAATATATACCCAAGCATCATAACAGTGAGATCTGATCTACAATATTACTCACAACAACTTCGAATTTTCATGTTTATTTTTTTCGAAACCAATAACGCAACAAGGTGTACTTTTGTTGCTGTATTGTATGCAAATTTATAAGAGGTGATGGGAAGGTAGAGTTGCATGGAACTGTAATAATGTGATATGTGGCAGTACTATGATGTCACATGGAATGGCAAAAGGGAAGTATTCGAATATAGAAGGAAGAGGGTGGTTCAAGAAAATGTAATTCCGTTCTGAGGGGAGTTAGAATAAACATGTAGCAGAGCACTGTAAGCTCTAATAAATTACTCTATAAGCATTTCCTGATCTATGCTTCCTGATTTGAATCTGGTACAATGGCGATGAGTAGAAGAACCGAAGCAGAGATAACCAAGCGGTACTGAATTTACCGTAAGAAAAGCTGACTGAGGCTGAGCTGATCTGTGTCAGATCTGATGCTGCCAGGAAGTTGGGCGTGCCTATGATGCTGAGCGGTGAACAAGTGGTGACTGAAACACTGACACCGGTGAGTTAAACAAGCGTTGAGTGAAACGCTAACATGGCCGGAAAGAAAGAGCAGCCGTGTATTCTGTGCATGCGTGACGAGCACCCTTTTTAAGTCAGGCACCCTCTAAGAAGCACTAACAAGCGGATGTGACGAGCGCCATTTTGAAGTCAGACACTGTCAAAGAAGCGCTAATGAGCGTTTAATTCAACGGCAGCAAAAGAAAAGCAGGCACACAGTAAAATTCATCAAAATTGGAACGCAAGTGAACAGAAGTGCATTTAATAAAAATACAATAAAGTTAAAAATAACAAATGATACGTAGTTAAAATACTATAGTGTCAAGGCTTATGCAAACATTCTAAAGTGAGGATTAAATATCTAGCTACCAAAGAGAAACAAAACAATTTTTAGAGTCAAGCAAGAAGGAAAGAAGCAAGACACATATTAAAACAAAAGCAGTCATGCCAACGCAAAATACAGAGAGTGAAGTAACAATTAACGTGCATTCAGACATGTATAATGAAGAAGATGTTGCTGGGAAAATAGCAAGTACCATTTTTAGGAGATCATTACCTTTTGATTTATCAGAACAACAGAATGTTGCTCAAAGATGGGAGAAATAGACATGAAGATTTGAACATTTTCTAAAGGCAACATGCAAAAGTTACACTGATAAGCAAGCAAAAGATTTATTACTTAATCTTGTTGGTGATGATGGTGAAGTTTAATAATCACATTTCCAGAGCAAGAGCAAGATACATATAAAGGGCTTATGAAATGTTTGAACGAGAAGATTGACCCTAAAAGAAACATAGATTTTGAGAGATATAATTTCAATATGGCATGTCAAAATGAAGAATGGATAATTTTGTCACAAGACTAAAGAAATTAGTGACATTTTGTTAATTCAACAGGTTTAATAACCAAGAGGCGATAAGACTATGTGTGATACAAGGTTCTAAATAGGTGAAGTTCAGGAAAAAGCTTCTAGAAAAACATATGATTAACAAGAAATTTTACGTATGGCCAGAACAGAAATGCGAGGTCATAAATATGCCATGAATTTGGAAGAAGGAAGAATGAAAACCCTAGAACAAGTGAGATAAATGTCAGGGAAAACAAATAGTGAAAAAAGAATAAAAATGCAGTACAAATAAAAGAATTGTGTTCTAGGTGTGGATGTCAATTTCCACATCAGCTGTCCTGTCCGGTGATGGGACAGCAGTGCAAAGAGTGTGGAAGATATAATGATTTTGTAAGTGGGTGCAGATTTAAGAAAGAAAAGAAAGAAATGTGGATGAGGAAAGAAAGTGGAGATAGGCAAACCAATTTAAATGAAAGAAGAAAGATTGGAAATATCAAACACATGAGACAAATGGAGGGAGTTGAAAGAGATTCTGAGGAGGACTTTGAGCAATGTGAAAGACTGTACATGATGCAAGAAGGAAGCAAAATTTAACAACTCAATATGATAAAGAAAGAAAGCATCCAGAAAACAACATCAGCTGACCTAATAGTGGGTTCTCAAAAAGTACAATTTGTTCTTGATAGTGGAGCAATGTGTAACATAATGTGCATAACTGAATACACAAAAATGATCGAACAACCCCCGTCAAAAGTAGGTGTTTTTCAATGGGGAGCTAGGCATCCTGTTTCTTGACCAGGAAAATTCGAAGAAATACTGAAATATGGAGATATAGTTAGCAAGAAATAAATACATGTTTTACAGGGAGAGGTTCCAGGACCATGTCTGTTAAGTAATGGACTGCGCAGTTCATGGGATTGCTAGCAGTAACTTGTAATATAACAACAGATCATCCAATCCTGAGGAAATATTCAAAGTTGATTGATGATTTAGGTAAACTAAAGAATAAAGCAGTTACCTTGCACATAAATGAAAGGGTAAAACCAGTGGCGCAAACAAACAGGAGAGTTCCAGTTCACATGCAAGCAAAAGTAGAGAAAGAAATCAAGTTATTACTTGAACAAGATATAATTGAGGAAGCAACAGAGCCAACACCATGAGTGTCGCCCATTGTGATCGTTCCAAAAAAGACACTGAAGACATCAGGATTTCTGTAGATATGAGGATTGCAAACACAGCCAAATACAGAACAAATGGAAAGATATCTAGGTCCTCATTTCAATGATGTGATCAGTAACATCAATGGGCTGTTATTTTTTCAAAGTTTGATTTATGTAAAGGATATCACCAATTAGAAATTGATGATCAATCAAGATACATTACAAAGTTCACTACACATATGGGACTGTTGAGATATAAACGTTTAAATTTTGGGATATGTTCCGCTGCTGAAATTTTCCAAGAAACCATAAAGAATATTATAAGGCCAATACAAAACAGCATGAACTATAGTGATGATATTTTAGTTTTTGGTAAAACACAAGAGGAACATGAGCAGGCTCTAGCTGGAGTATGTCAACAACTTCAGAAGGCTGGATTGACTCTCAACTTGAAATGAATAAAATAAAACGAACATTTTATGGACATATATTTTCACATGAAAGAATGAAATCAGATACTGTAAAGGGACAGTTCTTAATGCAGTACAAAGACCTAAAGATGTAACAGACTTGAGGTCATTCTTGGAAATGGCAAGTTATTGTACAAGATATTTTAATAATTTTGCAACTTTGAGCTCGCCGCTCAGGGAATTAACAAAGAAGAGGCAAAGATTTTGTTGGAAGGATGATTGTGAACGTGCATTTAAAGAGATAAAACTACACATATCAACTGCAGCAAATCTAAAATACTTTGATCCAAATTTATGTACAGAGTTAGTGGTGGATGCTAGCCCTGTAGGATTGGGTGCAATGTTGGTACACCATAGGCCTGGGAGAGAAACCCCTAGGTATGTAGTCTCTCACACAAGTAAAAGTCTATCTGATGTTGAACAAAGATATTTCCAGCCTGAAAAGGAACGTTTGGTGGTTGTTTGGGCATGCGAACATTAGCACAATTTTATATATGTGATGCCTTTTGTAATTATAATGGATCACTAAGCCCTTATTTCTATTTTTGGGAATCCAAAAACAAAAATGCCACCTAGGATTGTAAAATGGGGAATGAGGTTGATGGATTATGATTTTAGATTTATTCACAAACCTGGAAAGGAATGTAATCCGGCAGACTATTTGTCTAGACACCTTTTCAAATCAGAGGTGGATCAACGGCTAGAGGCAGAGGAGTACATTTGTTTTTTAATCTAATCAGCTGTACCAGGAATTATTACAGAAAGAATTAATGGAGGCCACATGTATGGATGAAACTATTCATGAAGTAATAAAGATTATATGTGAAAATAATTGGAGACTAATAAATAACGCAAGTTGTTTCAAACCAAATATAAGAAAACGAGATATAGTAGCATTTAAAAACATACAAGCTGAACTGTTGGTGGCTTCTTCTGAAATACTCCTAAGGGGGTACAAATTGATCATTCCACTGTGCCTACAACAACGAGTCATCAACTTGGCACATGAAAGCCACAGAGGTATTTCTGCCACAAAGGATTTTTTGAGAGAAATGTTATGGTTTCCAGGGCTGGATCAATAAGCAGAGGACGTAGTCCAGTCTTGTCACATATGTCAATATACTTCTAGAGAGAGAGGTATGGAAGATTTGCATATGTCGGAGCTACCAAATGCTCTGTGGGCTAATGTGGCAGCAGATTTTTATGGGCCACTGGATTCAGGACATTATCTGTTAGCAATAATAGATGAATACTCAGTATTTCTTATTGTAAAAGTAACATCCTCAACATCAGTAGTACTTTCAATTTTGGGTGAAATATTTTCTACTTGGGGAATGCCTAATGTTTTGAAAAGGATAATGGACCAACATTTAGTGGAGGTGAATTTCAAAAATTCATGAACTATTTAGGAATTGTGCATTGAAGAATAACTCTCATGTGGCCCGAGGCAAATGGGATGGTGGAAAGATTGACGGCCACCATTACGAAGGCTGTACAGAGAGCAAGCCTGTTGCAGATATCAATAAACCAAGCATTGTGTCAGGTCCTATGTGATTACAGGAATACTCCACATTTGCCAACTGGAAAATGTCCTTCAGAATTAATGTTTGGTCAGTCGAGACAAACTCGTTTACCACACCTACCAGCAGATCCACTAAAAGATCATAAAGAAATATTACAAAAAGATAAAGAAGCAAAAGATAAAATTAAATTCTATGCAGAAAATGGTAGAAAATGTAAAAAACAGGATCAACTAGGTGATTTGCTACTGGTTCGTCCACAACAAGTAAAGAAATCAGAAAGTAGATTTCACCCAGTGCCAATGGGGATAACAACGGTTCATGGAACAGTGTTAACAGCGGAGGATGATAACAGGACAATAACAAGGGACAAGTCATTTAAAAAAAAGGTCATATCAAATACTGAACATGAAGGCATTCAGGGGGTTCAACAAGATAAACAAATACCCAGGAAATCTGAAGGAATCCTAAGGAAGCCTAAGCGATTACTTGAACATGGCTGAGCTTTTATTCTTCTCATTCCTTTCGTCTCTTCTCTCTCTTACCATCCTGTTGTTTGTAAAAAAAAAAATACGAAAAGGGGGGAGGGGAAGAAATGTAATGATGTGATATGTGGCAGCACTATGATGTCACATGGATGGGCAAAAGGGAAGTATGCTAAAATAAATGGAAGAGGGTGGTTCAAGAAAATAGAATTCCGTTATGAGGGGAGTTAGGAATAGGATAGACATGTAGCAGAGCACTGTTATCGCTAATAAATTACTCTACAAGCATTTCCTGATCTATGCTTCCTGATTTAAATCTGGTTCAGGACACACCAAAGAGAAAAATATCATGATTTTAAGCCACATTGAGTAGGGTGTATTGTTGAGTAATAGGTAATACATCATCGGAATTCCTACTTAAAAACATAGCTAGCAAAGTTTCTTGAAACTGACATTAAGAGGGAAACTGTTTGCTGCAGACGTCAGACTGGGAATTATTGAGCACACTTGCCAAGTTTTTAAGAGTTTTCTGAGGTTAGCATGACTACTGCATTGCCTTCTACTGGCCAAGGGTAATTATTCCATGTGTTTGGATCGTGTACAAGGAATCCCTGCTGGCCAGCTTTTACACATATAAATTTAGAGCTAAATGGAAAATCGCGCTTTTCTTCTGAAGACTGTTGCAATAGACTTGCTGGTAAACAGGGCCATACTGCAAACAAGCATTTGCAATGCAATAGGTCTCGCATTTATACGAGTTTGAGCTATTGGCATTGTAAATGACAATGCCTTTTATTTATGTTTTAAAAACCCACACATAAATAAAATGCATTGCCATTTACAGTGCCAATAGCTCAAACTCTTAACAACTGCGAGACCTATTGCATTGCAAATGCTTGTTTAGAAAAGGAAACGTGATTCCAGATCCGTAATGGAAAAACAAAGCAGCAGCAGGAACACTGGCGTGGCTTTGGAGGTCAGTTAAAATGTATTTTAACTGACTTCAGTTAAAATGTATTTTGTTCATTTACCGAGTTTTAGCATGTGAACGTGAGCACACGGCTCCTGCTCCTGCTGCTGTAAAACACTGTTTGCAACTTTAGCTGCAACAAAGAAAATGCCTCGCGGCTCCTGCCACTTTGGTACACTTTGGTACACAGTTCGCGGGGTCACCTGCGACGAATAAGGGTTACGCGGCTCCTGCCGCCTTTGGAAATACACTCCGCGGCTTCAGCCGTGATGAAGAAAGTTTACGCGGCTCCTGCCGCTTTTTACAGACTCTTTGCGGCTCTTGCCGCTTTAGAAATGCACTTCGCGGCTTCAGCCATAATGAAGAAAGTTTACGCAGCTCCTGCCGCTTTTCACAGACACTTTGCGGCTTCAGCCGCAACAGGAAAAGTTTACGCGGCTCCTGCCACTTTACAAAATATGCTTTGCGGCTTCAGCCTCGACGGGAAAGAGGCCAATGAGACCGACCGTCTGCTTCACCTTCCAGGCTCCTGCGCTCACCCTCGCATCCGGGGTCACAGGCTACGAACTCTGTGACACAACTCGAACGCCCTCAGAACACCGGAGTCGCGTGGAGCTGACAAAACCGGGACCGGGGCAGGGGCCAAGGCTGGACTCAGCAGGGGTCGGGGCCAACCCCAAGCGCGGCGCCCTCAGCGTTCTCGGCGGCGGCGTTTCTCGTCCTCCGTCTCCTGCTCCCACCACGCATTAGTAATTAGGGAACGGAGGGTAGATTTACCTCACACATGGATAACAAATATATACCCTGTGGAGAAAACGAGCACACTTGAGGGGGTGTGAAACTGGGAACGCGAGACAGGTATACAAGAGAACAAGATAAGAAAAGGGAAAGTGATGGCTTGAATAATAGAATTTGCAGTGTGTGTGCATAGAGATAGAAAGATTCCAGAGCATTGTGGAGATGTCAATCGTAATACAAGCATTTACAATGCAATGGTCTCGGCATTGGTAAAGTTAGAGCTTATGTTTTTGTTTTTAAAACATTTAAATAAACGGCATTGTCATGAGCCATGCCAATAGCTCTAACTTTAACAATGCCGAGACCGTTGCATTGTAAATGCTTGTTATTATTAAGTGCTGCTCTGGTTCTGATCCAGACTTGTCTCAATGAATTGTGATTTTATAGCTTTTATTGCTGAATGAAATGTTTGTTTTATCATTGTTCTACTGATCTTGCTGTGTTTTATAGATTTTATCTGAAATAAACAATGAGTTGATAAAACAAATATTCAGCGATAGTGAATTGTGTTTTCAATGATGTTATTTGGTAGCAAGGCAGCAACTCACTAATATTACTGCACCCAATATCCGTGACACCTTTCTGTTTCCCATATGTGAGGTCCTGTTTTGGTTTAAAATAAACTGTTTATGTATCTTGCATGAAACAATAAAACCAATTTTATCGCTGCAAAATATCTGTAATACACGCTCACACATCACACACATTAAAAAGAAATGAAAGAAAACAAAATTTACAACAATCTGTTTAAGAATTATTCAAGGTAATCAGGGCAAGACTGTGCAGAAGAGATCTGACTCTATCGGTGGGGTTGGGGCTCTGAAAGCCTGGGCCCTGGGCCAAGGCACACTTTGCCCCTGTCTTAAAACGTCTCTGCCTGGTTGCTCCTCAAAACATTGGCCCCAGTAAAGTGGGCTCTGTGGAGGGTGGTATGTATTTCTTTCACCCCCACAGCGGAAACTCAAATAAAGTACACAATGCGCATGAACTAACAACAGCAGAGAACAGCCCTGTGTTAGCACGCTGATCTTTACAGTTGATGGATATGTCAGAAGCAAGGTTCAAATTCGAAGGAACCAATCCCCAACCAGGTTTAGCATTTAGCAAGGCATTTACAGCAACGGCAAACCTCTTGCATCTTGACTCACTGTGAGTGAAGCAGTGTGTATTCTTTTCAGCACCTATCAGAGTTTCATTTATTCATACAACAAACAGCAAGAAAGAAAATCGCCCGTTTGCCGGAATCAGGCACACGTGGGTTGTGGAAAGGGGCTGGTGTTTTGTTCTGTTATCTTAGGAGCAGGGAGCCTGTCTCCAGACTGTGGAAACCCCTCATGATGGAAGGTCTGCGACAAGGAAGTAAAGCTGGAGTAATCAACGGACCAGTAAATTATCAAAATATTTTAAAAAAATAACCGGGCGCAGAGGAAGTAGAATTTATGCTAAGAGAGACCATGTCAGATATGGCTCTGTGCATTCATTAATTAACGTGTGGAAACATTATGCTTGAACTGGTAGATAAATAGGACGTACAAAGTGTGCTGGTTTACTATGACAGCAATCGGGTGCTCCTCTGCGCCAAACCAAAGGTTTCCCGAAAGATGCTTGAATGCCGAAAATAGTGTTTTCTCACCTCTTTGAAAGAATTCATAAAATTGCGCACAATGCCATGGTAGAGTGCTCCTTTCCTAATCTAGCATTAGCAGGAAGCAACATGCAGCTGTTTGTCGGCCTTATCTCGGAGAACAGCGCGCGCTGATTTGTTCACTTCTTTTTCACTGGTGAGTGAAGACGTGTCAGAGGAAAGCTCGTGGTGTAGACTTGGAAACGGTCTCAAAAGCTGATGAGTGACGACATGCACGCTGAGGGCCTTGAAGCCTGAGTACTGCTGATGAGCAATCAGTAACTGTGGTGTGGGGTTTGACTAATCTTTTTGGATCGCCCCTGTGGTCGAAAGCAAAGGCATTTCTGCCTCTCTCCGTTTGTAACAAACAGCGAGCAGCATCCGGGTCCTCACGCAGAGGCCTACTATGCTCAAGAGAACCCTCGCAGAGGCAGTGCGTAACAAGTAGCTTCAACGCGTCTCACAGGAATAATTTATTTTGTATTTGTACCTAGAAGTGGAGTTAAGAATATTCGCTGGAGAGAGTCGGTCTTTTTACGAACAAGGAGATCAGGTGAGGGAGCAACGCCGGGACACCACCGCCTTTCTCCGAGGCAGAGAAGAACTGCCTCGGAGAAACGCAGCCTCGGTTTCGGGGGCGTGTTTCTTTTTCTCTCCTCTTGCCATTGGCTGGAGGAGAGAAAAACACGCCCTGCGAAAAGCAACGAAAAAACACGCCCCCCGATCCGAAAAGGACGGGGCCTCAACGGAGTGACTGGACCTCTTCTCCAGTGGCTGGCCAGCATTTAAGAGGCCAGCCAATGGAGAACAGGAGAGAAGAGGGGCGGGTGCAAGCCCCTCTTCTCAAAGTCACTCAAAGTCATTAAATCTCGGAGCGAGACTGCGCAAGCGCAGCCATCGCTAGCCGAGACCTAAAAACTTTGTCAATGCAATTGAATTTAAGAAGCCTTTTTTACATGCTGGAAGCAAGTCAAACCTAGTGAAAAGGTCTGCGTACTCCTGAAACATTGTATGTCTAGCACAGGTTAAACAGAATCTTTGAGTTAGCTTTTTAAATTATCAGCATCCCTAAAACACATTAATTCCATAATCAAATCCTGATTGAATATAAGCGTTTCTGCTGGAACTCTGAGATTCAGTGTGAGATTAATCAGGACATGTTTCAAGATTCTGGGGTTGTAGAAACAGTTCTTAGAAACAATACTATTTTTTTATCTAAGGATAAGCGGACATCTGACATACAGCCCAAGTGACTCACTGCTTCAGATGAAGATGAACAAATATTCATTTTTCCAGATCAAAGAAAAGCAGATCACAACCCAGACACTAAATTGTTGATAGAGAATCCACCACCTAATGCCAGTTTGTCAGGAAAAGAGGGCGCTAGCCGACACGTACCTTGTGGTTTGTATCTGACTTATCAGAATCTGGTATCATTTGAATAATTCAAATTGGGCCAAAACTGTAATGTCAAAATAAAACAAAACATTGTCAAAGCCAAAAAGCTGGCAGCCAACACCAGACCTATTGGCTTTGCCAATGATTGCTATATTTCCTCTGACGTTCAAATGTCTGTGGGGCATGTTCCTGATCTACAAATTCTTTGACTGAGCGAGAGAGAGACATGAAATCATCATTAATTATAAAACCTTTGATTCATTGGTTTTAAATGGAATGAAAATGGAGACAGGATCTTAAAGGGGGTGGCCTCCGGAGCATATTTAAGACACCACCAACTGAGGGCCTATATTAATATATGTGAAATAAAATCCTGTTCATGACAATCCATAAATAGATTCTTACTGGACAAAGTACAACCAAAATTAGCAGACGAGATATTTATTTAATTGCTCAATAGCACCATCATCCCACTCCACAGGCAATAAAATGCTTAGCTTGACTTGACACTGTAAATTTAAAACTAAGCAGTAATTTGATTTCTTGCTACCTCAACCCTTGCTGAGTCAAGACCACAAGGGGATAACTTGGGTATTCAAGTGGAAGGAAAAAGCATCTTCGGCCTGGGGCCACCAAGAGAGAAAAACGGTAACCACCAAGTCACTTCGTCCTCTTTGGGTGATGCTGCATTGCATGTACACAGTGTGACAGGCCCGTGGATGCAGCTTTTCTTCAGCATTTCAAGGACAGAAATAGAATGGCCCTTGGTTCAGTATAAGCATTTTTTCTTTGGCTAGGACTCAGAGCCTGATTACGATCTTGGCAGACAGGGTTACTCCATCACAAATGTGACGGATATCCTGTCCTTCCTATTATAAGTCCATTATATCCTATGGAACTTGCAATACAGTGGATGGGCTATCCATCACGTATCCATCACTTTTGTGATGGAGTATCCTACCCGCCAAGATCATAATCAGGCCCTCAGTCCTGGAAGGCCACTGGCCCTCTTGAAGCACTGCTTTACCTTATCCACTTGTGTGGATGATGTACTGCTGTCGATCTCTAAAACCACAAACAGCATAATTCGCCATCTTGGCTGCATTGAGAAAAATTAAACAGCTTTCTACCTTGCATTGTCTTTTCCTTTGTTCTTAAGATAAAAAAAACAATCATACACACTTGCCTCAATTAGAAAATATTGACTCAGGCTACGACAACAGAATATACCTTGAACCAGACACAAGCATCAGAAGAGCTCTTCTTGTCTACGGGTGAGCCGCTGTCACAAAAGTGAAAATTACAGACAAAAAGAACAAATAAATGATAGGAATTATTGGTGGTCATTTTTAGTTCTTATGCCAATTCCCACTAGGGAGATGCAGATGGGCTAGTGGCATTACCCTGGTTGTTTCTCATCTCATAGTATTTCTGACACAATCTTCCTTCACTGCGGAGCAGGGTGAAGATATAGTCTTTTTTCTATTGTGGGTCTTTTGGTTGGTCTCCGCCTCTTCAACATTCACATTGAACAGCTATGACCATGACCTCTGGATGACCCTTTGGGATTGTAACTCACTTTGATGCAGCAGCGGCTCCTCTACTAAGGCACAGGGGCGTTGCCCCACTGCTTTGTGAGCAATTTAAAAAGTAAAAATAAAATGATGATATTATCATTTTATTTTTCAGTCGTGGCTCAGCTGGTTAGGGGCGGGCGGTGCTGAGTTGTCACAGAAACAGGGGAAGGAGTGGTGCGCACTCTCTTAGTTGCACATGACAGTTTGTTTGGCCGTCTTGGGCCGGCCAAACAGTCATGCGCACTTTGCATTTTCTCTACTGGCTGTATTGCACAGCTTGGGTGGAGAAAATGCACAGACTCCCAGTCCATCTCTGACCGCCGAAGCACGACGCTCAGACCAATCACAAAGCTGATGTAATGCAGCATCGTGATTTGAAAGGGGATTCTGGGAGCCTGTGTGCTTACTGGTTCCTGCTTCCTGCTTCTGGGGTCCTGGAGTCAACTGAAGAGCCGCAGAGGACCGGAAAGCGGCAGCCGGCCTGTGGGTACGTTTTTTTATTTTTATTTACCCCCCAGACCCTCCCACCCTACCACCCCATTAAGTAGTGGCTGCCACTGCTTTGATGACCTGACAATTGTGGAAAATTGAGCTTCTACCGTGCTTTCTTGAAGACCTCACAGGCCAGTGGGTGCCTTGCTTTTCAAATCTCCTGTCTTCACTGGGTGTAGCATCATACAGATGGGCTAGAAAAGTGGGAGTGGGTCCACTGCATAGGCCCAAACGAGTGCCATCTTAGCCAGAATTGAAATGTTAACTAACTTCTTCCTTCAAAGCTATATCAAAGCTATATATATCCAACACCAGTCCAGCAGCAGCTCCATTTCAATCCGGCATCACGGTGTTGCAACAATATGTAAAACAAGCAAGGAGGAGGTTCCAGAGAGGACGAATGCTGACCTCAGCCTCGATGCAGAAGGCATAGTACCCCCAGGGGCACCCCGCTTTCCCCCCTCCCCCAAATTAGGTTATCCAAAGAAGACACAAGAAACAGTTGTAAATGGGTAACAAATGCTGCAGGATTTATTACATAATTCCAGGATATGTAATAGGTGGGTTATCTTACGGGCGATCCAAGGGCAGGCGGCCATCTACTTCACCTGCCCCGCCTGATGAGCCGGGCAGCACGGGAACGACCCGCAAGTGCTGCCCCCCAAGTGATTCTTTTTTCGATCACGTGCCGTTGAAATTCTACTCACACCCCCCCTCTCGGGGCGGAGCGTCGCATAGCAAGCCCCCGGTTGTTCAGGCCCACAACCGCCCGCAGGCCTAGCGGGCGCCGACCGGCTTCCGGGACCTCTCTGGAGGCTCCTCGTTTTGGCTCAGGCACCACGTGGTGCCGCGCAGAGGTACCCTTTGTACCGGCCTGCTTCCAGATCGCCCTGTAACTCCGCCTGCAACGAAAAGAAAAACATTAAAACGTTCAGCCAAAAACCCCACCCCACCACACCACGCCGGGTAAGCGGTAGGGAGGGTAAAAAGGCGAGGTGGGCGACAAAGAGGTCGCCAGTGAGGGTGGGGGAAGGCTAAATAGCCTTCCCCTCACACCTGGGCCCGGAAGTGACGCGCCTTGCGCGTCACTTCCGGCCCCCGACACGGAGGGGGGGCAACAATCAGGATCCCTGCCCCCGCCCCCCCCGAAGGAGGGAGTGGGGAGGGGTGACCGGGGCCCCGGGGCCACTAAGGCGCCGACCGCCGAGTGGCCCCCTGCGGGGGCCGCGGTCAGCGGCATAGTACCCCCAGGGGCACCCCGCTTTCCCCCCTCCCCCAAATTAGGTTACCCAAAGAAGACACAAGAAACAGTTGTAAATGGGTAACAAATGCTGCAGGATTTATTACATAATTCCAGGATATGTAATAGGTGGGTTATCTTACGGGCGATCCAAGGGCAGGCGGCCATCTACTTCACCTGCCCCGCCTGATGAGCCGGGCAGCACGGGAACGACCCGCAAGTGCTGCCCCCCAAGTGATTCTTTTTTCGATCACGTGCCGTTGAAATTCTACTCACACCCCCCCTCTCGGGGCGGAGCGTCGCATAGCAAGCCCCCGGTTGTTCAGGCCCACAACCGCCCGCAGGCCTAGCGGGGCGCCGACCGGCTTCCGGGACCTCTCTGGAGGCTCCTCGTTTTGGCTCAGGCACCACGTGGTGCCGCGCAGAGGTACCCTTTGTACCGGCCTGCTTCCAGATCGCCCTGTAACTCCGCCACAGCCCTGGAGGCGGCTAACCGTCGCAGCCAGGGCCCCCCACCAACCTAGCTCTTTTACCTGCACCCTCTATTCACCAATGCTTCGCTTAAATCCAATAAAAACAGGTCCATGCCTATTTGGGAGAGGTGTACTCCATCCAAGTCGAAGTACCCCTTTACATTCCCCCGAATCATCTCATGGCGAATAAAGCCCGAACCCCTTTGGGCGGGACTCAAACCCTGTGAGATCCCTTATAACCACAGGCCCAAGACATATCAGTGAGCTATAGCTCCTGGATTGTAGATGGCCCCATCTATGTCCCCAATCCCTAGACGCTATCCCAACCGGATAGGGTCTGTTGAAATAGAGGGGCCTGTGAAGATGTGCGATAACTATTCGCCCCCCAGCGGGAAGGTTACACCTATTCACAATCCTGGGCCTGCCCGCTTTGACTATTATGACGAGAAGGGTTACTTAACATTTGTACAGTCCCCTCAGATAGTTAACCTGGGGCACAGGAGTGCACCTCATTGCCAGCGCGTGACCATGGGCAAGGGGCGACTCTTGCCCCTGCCCACCATCCCTTATACCTTATAGGAATTATGCCCCTACGGATCCCTCAGTGATGATCCCTTAGGCATACCAGCTTCGGGAATCTGTTTGGCTTAAGCGTTGCGCGCTGTCATAATGTCCCCTTGTGTTTGCCCCGCTGACACCCCAGAATTGGGACAGCAGCACCAGTCTCCTGCAGCTGCCGTACGCGACCAGTGATTCCGGTGGGGGGTGCCACCAACCGCAATGGTCCTCCAAGCATTACGGAAAGCCCATTTTTACCTGGGCCTCTCTCCAATTGATGGTGATTACACCCAGCTGAAGGCCAGAGGCCCGCCCAAGGAGCCTATGCACTTGTTTTGCTACCCGGCTCCCTTGTGGGCGGGCCACAGAGTTAGGGCAACGCGTGTGCTCCCCGGGCATGGTGCTGCTGGAAAGCAGATATCTGATACTCACACGCTGGTACCTTATCTGTTGCTAAATGCCCTACTGCAGGAAGTTTCCCAAGAACCGTAGACTTCGCGGTCCCACCTAACTTGATCCCATCACCTGGGGGGAACCCAGTGGTGGCAGGACCTGAATGGTAACTCCATCCCGGCGTAGCTATCGCTTATTTGTGCCGCCGAAGCAGGCAATGCCCCCTTAGTCTCAAGTTCTATCCCTAGAGGCTAACCTTGGGAGCAGACAAGTCTGTGGGAACCAACCGGAAACTTTGGTGCAAATACCGGCCCTATTCTGAACGTAGCGAGTGCTGCACGGTCAATAATGCCCTGATGCCCTGGGGCTCTACGTGGTCTTTACCAAACTTTGAACGACCGCACACTTGCTATATAACAACCATACCACTCCTCCTGCAGGCCTAACTCTTGGTTATGGTGCCCAGCTCAGTGTTCTGCAGGCCAAACGGCTCAGAGGTAAACCACGGGTTGCAATCCGCTCGCGAGCGGCGCACCCGCCACCACTTGGACAATCACGCCGGTAACCTTGTGCCGTGATTTTGGCCCTAGTGATGCGCTATGTGGCGACCACTTATTCTTTTGCCGCTATGTCAAAGCGTACCCGAATTCAATGCGATTGGGGCGCTGAGCTGCACCCATATCTAACCCATCTAGTGGCTCAATCCAGACTTCCTTTAGCCTTAGATAATAACTACCATTCTATCTCGGTTGCGTTGCCCTGCCCGACTAGGCACCCACCCGGGTGTCTAGGTTACCGTTAGATATGTGTGAGTTCCCCATGTCAGTGACCGTTGAAGGCGGCGCGGGGGCAGTTGCGGGCTTAAGCATACCTCTTTTAGACTGTCGGCAGCGACCCGTGTTTAACTGTTACTAACATGGCAATGACAGTTCTCCGTTAGGACTATCCCCACACTGGTCCGCCCTGCCCAAGGACTGATGCACCTGGGAGGGCGAGGCCGTAAGCAATGGGGGTGGGTAACGAGACACAATGACAAGCGACCCAAGCCCCCTTTCAGCAAAAGGTTGGAGACGAGCGACACGTGGTCACATGTGGTCAGGATCGGACTGCGCGACCCTTACTGTAATCATCAGGCACGTGGATAATAATTATCTGGCCAGAGTCACCGCGTGACCCGCCCGAAGGTGTTGGGAGTGCAGAACATGAGCCCCGTATTTACATACCTTATTCGGGCACGGTCGATTAGTGATTAGCTCAAACCGTACTGCGCACCAAATAATTAGAGCGCCGGACACAAGCACCGACCAAATAACCCGTTCAGGTGCAGGAGGAGTCGTAATGCCCGGGATCGCCTAAAGCGCGCGAATGTGGGCACGAGCAACTACTTGTGAGTAATACATGTACCTGTATCATGTGTCTGCATCATAGGAAGCCAGCCACCACATGTTGCCTATTTATCTAGCGCGCGCTCGACCGGAAGGTATTGGTGCAAATTTTGTGAACAATGCCTGCACTTGTATCAAGTATCTGCCTTATAGGAAGCCAGCACATACATGTTGCATATTTGTGTCGCGCAAACTCGACGCCAAAGGTATTGAAGCGCTGTATATGAGCACCGTACTTACACAAGCCGGCACGGGGAGAATAGGGGATTCGTACCATATAACACGATCGCCGTGCCCGGCCACACGAGCACCGCACCAGATTAACCCTTGCGGGGCGGGATTAGTAATACCCGTAATCGCGTGATGTGGACAGTGCATGTCTTGGTATCATGTGTCCGCCTTATAGGAAGCCTGCAATTACATGATGAATAGTTATATCGCGCGAACTTGACCGGAAGGCATTGGAGCACTTTAACATGAGCACCGTATTTATATTACCTCTTCAGGCAGGGGGTGTTTACGACATTCATACCATATTACCCGCTCCCCGACCGAACTGCGCGAGTCCCGCACCAGATTCTCCATTGAGGTGCGGGGGGTTTATTAATGCCAGTAATCGCGTATGTGAAAATTGCATGCACTTGTATTATTTATCTGCCTTATAGGAAGCCAGCAATACATGTTGCATAATTATATAGCGCAAGCTGAAGGTGTTGGAGCGCCTTACCTGAGCACCCTATTTACATTACACATTCAAGCACGGGGAGCTTACCAGATTCGTATCATACTAAACAATCCCCGTGCCAGGTCCATTGTGCCTGCCGCACGCAGCCCACTGCATGCCCCCCCACCCTCAACGGCAGCGTAGCCGACGGGAGGGGGGGCGATAACCTTAACCAGGGAGCGCCACATGTGTTGCACCTCCCGCGATCAGCGGGGACCCAGGCAGCTCCCAGCCGTGCAGTGCTGGTGTTTTGGGGCCGTGAACCCCGCTAGTCTCCTACGTGCTCGAGTATATGGAGCAAAATCTTGCGAGCAATGCATGCACTGGTATCATGGATCTGCCTATCTAGGCAGCCCGCAATTACATGTTGCATATTTATATAGTGCGAGATCGACCGGAGCGCTTTACATGAGTGCCCTATTTACGTTACACATCCAGGCACTGGGCGCTTAATTCAAAATACAATATTACGTGATCGAGTGCTACTTCTACTAGTCCCTTTGCAGGCTGACTCGTCAACAGTCTGCATTAAATCACAAAGTAGAGACTGTTGATTTCACCCACGACCCAAAAATGTACATCTTAGCGTCCAACCATCACATCATAAAAGTTAAATATTATGCATGTGCAGATGCAGATTTAAAGTGTATTGGGTTCCGAGTTGACAAGAAAGATTACAGCGATGTCACCTTCTATGCAGGCAATCCTTGGTCACCCCCTTTGCACAGCCCTTTCAGCGCCTTATATGTTTGATGGTACTAGTGTTTGAACACTACGCCCTCTAGCTACCAGGTTTGCATTTTGACGTTTTAGTTAGGTCTTTACAAAGGATATCTGCCAAATAATCACTATTTATTAACTACATCTTTATCGATTCGTAACTTTCGGTAAAGCTGAACTCCTCTCCACGGGGGACCCTTGAAGAAGCTACATACCCAGCACTATCTCCAAATGAGTGAATATTCTGGCCTGACGTCATTTCCTGACAATCCATTGAGTGCATTTCATTGCGGGGAAAAGTATCAGACAGGTGGATATCAGTGGCGGTAAATACTACTTCACTGAATATAACAACATCTAATGTTCTTTCTGATATCCCACAGTGTGCCGTTCTGTGCGCCATCTGTTACCGACGCCGGTAATCTGTCTCTTTCTGTTGGAGAGCAGACAACAGTGCCGGCGATGCTGAGACGCGTTCATCTCGTTATGTGGGATCAAGCCCTGCTTGCACATATGCTCCCAAGCCTTACCGCTAATGAGGCGGCTACCGGGATAGCAGGAAGGCGGGCGTCTATTTTTTAATTCGGGGTTGTCTAGCAAATGGGATGAAAGAGTTGATCCGATTGATGGGACAGCTTAAACATTTCTTCGGGCTCCTGACATGAGATGTTATAAGGCAGTGAGTGGGGGTGGGCTCAGGCGCTTGGAGGAAAATCGGGTATCATAGCGAGGCGGAGCACAGTTGCGGACACCATTCCCTTTATATCCGGCACAGGGAGATTAAGTGATTTGCCCAGGATCACTGGGTTGTACAGCGTTATTGCCGAGACTTGAAACCAGGTCCCCACATTCAATGATGACCGCCCGAGCCCTTAGGCCAACCCTCTCGCTACATGAATCACCCAGTCACTGCGCGGGCTAGACTCAAAGGTCCTCGGAGCGCTGAGCCTGAGTACATATTTAAAATACCTTTCAGGGCAAGGAAAGATTAATTGGTTTGCCCAGGATACTATATCGCGCAACCGAACGAAGCTCATTTTTAGAAAGAGTTTGAAGTCTGTAAAGCAAGACCTAGCTTTCCATTTTCGTTAATAAGTCAGCTAGTGCGCGTGAAATGTGCTTCAAGTCAACATGGGTAGCGCTACCTAGAGGCACGCGGCAAACGTTTTTCTTTTTCTGCAGCTTGTCCACTTTTCTGAGAGCAGCCAAGAAATTGAACACACAGGAAAATACTTAGCGAGCAGAAGTACCATTAAGTTCAAAATTCGTTTGGAGGCTTAAAAGCTCTGCCGCCACAATTTCCAAACAATGTGGCTTACTGGGTAGCAAGTCTGAGAGCTGCTCAGATGCCACGCGCGGACACGGAGACCTCTGCAAAGCAAATATGGCCAACAACAAGCCATCCCCCATGGTTAGCGCGGCCCCTGGCAATGCATCCTATGTGTCTTTCGTGACGATGGAACGTAACGCCCCCCGCACCTCACTCACAACCCGGTGGTGGCCTAAAGCCGCGTAACTCGGCAGAAGTCCGAGGAATCAAAAAGCGGATCGACGGGCGGAAGGCAGCACGAACGCACTGCAATCACACCGCCCCCTAAGCCCAACACACCAAATTGAGCCAACATGCTAGCCATGGAAAGCTTCCCGTGCCGTTGCGCTCCCACCCTGGGTGCCGCAACATCAGGAGGTGGGACCACAGCACCCCACATGGGGACAAATAGGACCACAGCACCCCATATGCGGACAAATAGGAGGAGGCTGATTAAAACCGACAATGGCCCCTCCTGGAACGCACTCATCGCAGTCTACTTAAGCTGAAACCGGAGTACATTCACAGTGTCATTGATCAATGCTACAGACATAATAAACATTCAATGCCACCATATTTTCAATGGATCACGTGATCGCACTCTGTTCTGAGGTAAATATAAGAATGTTTAGCGACTATGTGGGATTTCCCAAAAGAGTCTCAAATAACAGAAATACGATCCATCCAATATTTTCTGACAAAAGTTTGAGGACTGCAGTTAAATTGGCAATTTACAGTGTGAAACTCTAAACAGAAATGGCGGCGGGCTTTTAAGGTACACTACGAACACAGGGTGTGGACGCGCCTAAGAGATTTGCAACCTGCAAACCACACCTTTGACGGCCGCGAGACATCCTCATCGCGGCGTGATAGAGGCGGTATTCGAGCGCTTTACATGAGTGCCCTAATTACATTACCCAACCAGGCACTAGGCGCATAAGTCAACCGATGATATGCCTTTTGATCACCGGGCCACGTAGGTGCTCGAATGTCCTAATCACCATCTAAATTTACACATCGGGGCCGTGAATAATCTAAACTCGCGTAAATGCTTGTTTCTTGTTGGGCACGGGGAGATTAAGTGAGTTGCCCCGAATCACGGGATGTTTTGCCGACGCCGAGGCTCGAACCTGGTTCCTATTTCCAATGTCGGCAGCTCTGGCCGTTACGCCACAACCTCTTTTTCTCGCGCTGATATTGGTGAAAAAGACACCGTTTTAGAGATTAGGGTCGTTTTAATCTTTAATTAAAATAATGCTTACAATATGCAATACGAACGTCAGGAGAGCACAAGGTAAAGCCCCCTGACACTGCGGCCGCCCGGTATCAGAGGACCTGGACAAACAGGCCGAACTAGGCTGGCTCCCTCTCGCATACCTCTGCACGCATACCCGGTAAGCGCTGCCTGCCTCCCGGTTCTGTCGTGCACCACAATCACGCCCAGCACGCTCAGCCCCCGTGGACCTCAGGCGAGCAGCCGAATTGTGGCCGTGGAGGGAGGGGGGGGGATCTTGTTTTATGAGGCAGGGTACCCCCAGAACGCCAACCCGTATCCGAGGTTCGAACCCGGTTCCCGAAGCTCCAAGGACGGGCGCAGATCCCCCACACCCCCCCCCCACCAGCCGTGAGCAGCAGGTGAGGCAGGGTGTCCGCGCGAAACCGCGCGTTAGCCGACAGCCTCCCAGATCCCACCATGGGCAGTGCAGCCATCCCGTCCACAGCGCATCGTGCGAGGGGTGGGGGGGGAGTTACGCGCACGCAACCGGACTTGCCACTCACACCGCATCCCTAACGAGGCCCTGCGCCCTCTTGGCCCAACTTGCGCCCTCCCCGCCCGTGGCCATCCGGGCCACAGGGCCCCGTCACCCTGGTACTGCCCAGGGACGGGGCCGGGGCGGGAAGGGTAAAGCAAGACTCACCGTAGTGCAAACGCATGATGGCGATGGGGCCCGCGAGGCGATGACGACGGCAACGACCCCGAGACAGCGACCGATCAAAAGGCGAGGTGGGCGACAAAGAGGTCGCCAGTGAGGGTGGGGGAAGGCTAAATAGCCTTCCCCTCACACCTGGGCCCGGAAGTGACGCGCCTTGCGCGTCACTTCCGGCCCCCGACACGGAGGGGGGGCAACAATCAGGATCCCTGCCCCCGCCCCCCCCGAAGGAGGGAGTGGGGAGGGGTGACCGGGGCCCCGGGGCCACTAAGGCGCCGACCGCCGAGTGGCCCCCTGCGGGGGCCGCGGTCAGCGGCACTTACAAAACATGCCTGCCTGTCACTCTCTCCTACGCACAGGCATGCAGCCAGCCAAGGTCAAATGCCTCACAGGCTGGCCCGGGGCTGCGGCGCCCACATAGACATTTGCCACTGGGACGACATTTAAACGAGGCCCCACACTTGGCGTTGCCTGCCACTGTTTTCACACATGGCGTTGATCGTGCTCACCGCCCTTATTCCCACACATTGCCATGGCTGGATGACACTGTGTTATGGAATACACGTGATAGGGCCCGACGCTGGCTCTTCCGGGGTGCACGAGACTCCCTCTCACTAAAGTCACACCTACAGATGAAAAATGGTACCGCGGGCAGATGGAGCGTTCACACTTTTATTTTTATCCTGAATTGCGTATCATTAAGGCCGGTCTCCCTTCACACTTCTAAAGGTCACATGCTTCCTAGCCACAGCTACACAAGGCAAAGAAAGCTTTTCTGATATTGAAGACACCTGTTTCCCAGCTCAATCAAATCAATGTCCTTCTCGGAGCTCATGGTTACCCGTACCAGCCTTGTATATTGTATTGATTTTATTTACTCCACTTTCGTTTTCTCGGAGTTTTATATAGCGCGAACTTAACCGAAAGGCAGTGGCCGAAGTGGGCGGGATCGGCAGGGCACGGCGTGCCCCTACTTCTTTAATTTTAAGGATTCCGTTCTCCTACTTTTTTATTCTGAAAATGCTTCCCAGGACGCAAGAATTCGCCACCACCTATAAATAAAGCTCGGCGTTCCTGACGTTCGTGATGAGCTGACGGCAGAGAAGTAAAAGGACTCTGTCTTTTCCTTCTTTCCCAGAGAAGAAAAAGACAGTGTCCACTTCTGCTCTGCTGCTTCAGCTGCCCCCACTCTTTCCCTCTTTCTTCTCTTTCTCTCTATCCGTTCTTCTCTTAACCGTCACTTCAAGACGGGGTTCTCACTCTCTTTGCTCTCCTTTCATTTTTTTTGCTCCCCTGTGAAATGGATCCAAAAAAGAAAAACACTTTTGCTGGAAATTTATTTTTCCGACATTTTAATTCCAAAGTGCAGCATCAGGAATAAAATGTTAAAAATAAGAAAAATAACTAAATAAAGTAAGACAGAGTGGGAGCAAACTGGCCTGATTGATTTTATTCACACCCAAACACATTAGCGCCACTTTTACAGAGTTTGCCAGTGAAGCGCTATTTTTGTTTTCTTGACTTTGTTTTCCCTGGGCTTGCAACTAGTGCAACAATCCTGGAGGTACTACAATGTGTGGATTGGAAAATAAAATGTGTACTGTGGCTCTGTGTCCAGGAATGTGGTCTTTTTACCATGCTGCTTACGTTTTGTAAGGATATAAGCAATGAACATTGAAATGGGCCCATTCAGGGCCCTTTAGTCATGTCCTTAACTTTTCAGGCAAAAGCACTCACTGATTTCTGAATAGTGAGTGTAAAAGCGTTAAGGTAAGCATGTTGTTCCTGCTTACATTTCACATGGTTTGCTAAATATTGCATTCCCTATGAGTGTTTGCTTTTTCCATGATGTTGTTACTGTTTTTTTGTAGGCCACATATTGCTCTTGTGTAGTACGTAATTTAAATTGAGCCGCATCCAGGTGTTTATAACCTGCAACAATTGGGTTGGGGTTCAAGGCAGTGTGAGTTTTCCTCATTGGGGCAGTATGGTGTTTAGTGGGGGAGAGGATGTGGCACTATGGCCAGAGCTGTTGAATTTGGAACTGGGGAACTAGATTTAACCTTAATAACCAGTCCACCAGACCACTCTCCTGAGGAAGCACAATCCCATGCTAGACCTTAGAAGGCTTTGCAAGAGCTTAGAAGCCCTGGTGTCTTAGCACCAGCAGGTGGACCCTAGCATGACAAGTGTAGGTTAACCTTCAAGGCTTGTCCACCACAATCCATACTGAAGTTCACCTCCAGTCTTGCGGGCAGGCCAATGCAGCAGCACACTCTAGAGCAACAGTGACTCTGTCACTGAGGTCATAGGACCCTTGAGAAGGGCCAGCTCTAGAGCGATGCAACCGGTGTGACCGCACCGGGTGCTGACTTTGGGTGGAGGCATTATGTTTGCTAGAATATTATGGTTTTTATAGCACTTGCTGCCTCCTTCTTGGCACAATTTATGGCAACAATAAAAATGTCATGCTGACTCTGGTGATTAATGTTCTTCCTAGAACTTTGTTTAGTGGAAGTTTTGACTCATGGAAAGGTAGCTCAGAGGGTTAACGTGCCTGCTGCAAAGAACATGTACCATGCAGATCACAAAGTGCACATAATTTAAATAGTGGGCTACTGCTTTTGTCAGAGAGATCTTTTTGTTACTTGCAGTTTATACGTTGAAATCCTAACATAGAACAGTGAGCTATTAACTGTCAGCTAAGAGCTGCATACAAACTGCAAGGTATAAATTAGAGCATTATGTTTTTTCCCCCAGTCTTTGATTATCCTATTGTTGCAAAAAGTGTTCTTTTGGACAAAAATCAATTCTGATTATTAAAGAGAACCCCCCCAACCATGGTATTACTTTTTAAATTCTGAGTTTGTGTTTCTCCAGACCAATCACTTATAAACTATACGGCCTACTAGTATGGCTGTCATGTGACTCCTACACATTGTAGTCCTTAGAATTATGTAACATTTTCTATAGAGTGATTTGCACACATATTGATTGTCTCTGTGTAATGTGTGTGATGCAAAGTGCTCTGACACCCTACAATGGTATAAGTGGTGCTGTACATCAAATTAAATGCATCTGAGAGAGAATGTGGTTATGGAGACTTGAGGGACACTGTTAAAGGGTGGTAGTGAGGGAATCCATAGCAGAGGTGGTCATTGGGGGGCACTAACGAACATTAATGCACAGGGCACCACCAGTGCTAAGGCCGGCCCTGCCCTTGAGGCCAGTCTGCCTCACCCATAGGTACCTCCATTGGCCTTTTTTTAGCAGTAGTAGCTGCAACTCACCAGGGATTGGCAATGCAGGATTTGTACGCACACCAAACTAAGTTTGCAAACTTCACAGTCTCTCTGCTTTATTCACAATCACTTTTAACATGTGCTGCTTGTTGTGGGGCCACTGGAATCAATTATGCAGCAAAGGAGGACAAAATTATGCTACAGTGTTGACTAAATCATGCATTTGAAAAAAGGCTGCAGCGTAATGCAGTATATTTTCTTATATTTTATTATTTTGACATTTGTACACATGCTAACAGTTCCTGGAAAGATTTTGCCTTATTTGTAGCAGTGTACCATACACATGCAGCAGTGAGAAAGGTGATCAGTCAACCTTTGCAAGGTGCCCTCCACTTTGCGGCAACACAAGTTACTTTTTTTATTAACTTTTGAGCTACAAACAATTTATTCGTTTAAATGGTCAGATCATGCAGCAGAACTTGCATTATGAGGAAAATATGGCAGAGCCATAATTATATAGAGAACATTTGTAAACTAGGATATTTTGCCATACATGTTTGAACTGCTGTTGTGGAAAAAGGGAGAAGTGCTGAAGGCAGAAGTGCCATGGCTCAGAGACAAATGGCTTGTGCTTCCATATTTTACCTTATTTGGGACATTCGGTGATTCGAAGCATATCCCACTTTGTGAATGTATTTTAATGTCAATAACTCATTATAACCTTAAATAATCATGTGTATCCATTGGTTGATTTAACTGGGCAGTGAAATGCCAAACAAATACGAAAAAATTGGATGTTTGCGCATTCTGGCCATGCCTCTGGCTTGGCCCAGTGATCCAATCCTTGGGTTTTTCCCACCCTCTGATTCTCCACTCACAGTTCCCCTACTTTTTTCCCCCCACTTCGACCACTGCCAAAAGGTATGGGGTATCAGAGCGCTTTACATAGCACCAGTTGCTTACACAAAGACACACTCATTTTTGTTAGGCACAGGCAGATTACGTGATTTGCCCAGACTCACAGGATGTTGAGCGTCCTTGCCGAGACTCGAACCCGGTTCCCCAGATTCAAGATCCACCGCCCTAGCTGTGAGGCTACATCCACTTTTAGAAAGAACTAACATTGTGGTAGGGACCTTTGAGTGCGCTACAGCATTTAAATATTTGTAGAAGGAACACTTTTAAAAACATTGACAGAAGTATTAAAGGTACCATAATTACAGTCACTATTTCGATCTGATGTTGCGTCTGAGACAACACCGGAGGCAAAGGTTGCCACGCAATTTCATTATGTAATCCGCTTAGTTATAGGGAAACAGGCAGATTTGTTTTGAAAGGGCATAGTGCAATTTCTGTGAGTGACAAAATTAGGGGAGAGCTGTCCGTTCAGTTGTAGTTCAGAGTTCTTAGGTTTTGCATTATCAAACATGGCAGAAATCTACTTTAGTCTGTGAAGAATCAGGCACTATAACACTCTTGCCTTTAGAATATAAACACACAATAAAATCAGCACGAAAACCCAATTATTTACGTGCCTACTATTAAAAACTCTGTCGCAGAATCCACTTGGCGTGAACTGCTTCAGCTGTTGTGAGAGAGTGAAGCTTGCTCTGCTGCATTCCGAGTTGCATCTATTCCGTGTTTTAGGTGATCTTGCACTGTTACTGACTTAAATCTTCCTTTTCTCTGCCACGCTTGGTCTGTCTGTGAGAGAAGCTTGCACTTGCAGTATCTTTGCTCAATAATTTATGTGTGGTTCTTGTTCTCTCAGCGAGGGAAGCCTTAATTGCTTTTGCCTCTTCTGTGCCTACTTTGTGCATTAGGGAGGCTTGCACTGTTGCTGCCTTTGCTGTGCTTATTCTCTGTAAGGGAAGCCAGTACTTGTAATGGATGTGTCCCCTCTGCGGGTGGAGAAGTTTGGCTGCTTGTGGCTGGGTTGTGCCGGTTCTGTGTGGGCCAGAATCCTGCACTGCTGTTTGTATGTCATTGAAATTTCGGGTCTATCATCATCAAGGGAGGAATTACCAATTTACTTAGAAATGCTGCCACTTAGCGTGTCTCCTTCATAAACAGGGTGGGTGTCCATCAGTGGTGGCTTTTCCACTAAGGCAGAGGAGCGTCGCCCCACTGCTCTCGGAGCAGCGTAAAAGCAAAAATAAAATGATAATAACAGATGTTATTTCTGTTATTATCATTTTATTTTTGGTATCAGCCAGGTTGGGTGGGGCCGGGCTAGGCTCCCGTGAGAAGGAGTTGTTCCTGCTCTCCAAAGTGGGCTTGACTGCTTTACCGGCCCTCTTGAACTGGCTCAACAGGCATGAGCACTTTGCATGTTCCCCACCAGGCTTCATTACACAGCCTGGTGGGGATCATGCCCGGCCTCCCATTCCCTGTCAGAGCGCCAAGACACGGAGCTCAGACGAATTACAATGCTGCATTGCAGCGTTGTGATTGGCTTAGGGGAGGGACTCTATGTGTTTACTGGTTCTTCACAGAGAGACGACAAGGGACGATGGCGGCGTCGAGGAGGTCAGTGTGTTTTAATAAAAAATTGTACTCCTGTGAGACCCACTCCCCAGCACCCTTCCACTCTCGTTCCCTGCAAGCCGATACTGGTGTACATTCACCTGAATCTGGAAGCTGTCCATTTCAGATATGCATACCTCCTATTAAAGTTACTGTAACAGACTGAACATCCAGGGCCTAATTACGATGTTGGGCTGAGTTTCCATCGCCCAACATCGTCTCGGTCAAGGGAACGACTGACCCTGACCGCCTAATTAGGATACGACGTGGTCACACTCCTAGACTTTACAATGGGATGCTCCTATTTTAATAATGCGAGGTGCAGTTCATCCGTGCACCCCTGGGCAGGAACCTCAAAGTGCTTACCATAAGGTGCAGGGATCAACATGGGGGCACCATAGGTGCCCCTTCAGTCTCAAACCGGAGACCATGCACCAAAGAGGGCCTTGCTGGGGACTCCCAAAGTCGAGCTCAGACAGCCTTTCTGTGTCGGAAAGGCTGGCAGAGAAAGGCTGTCTCCACCCAACATAGTAATCCCTTGGGCAGAAAGAGCCGCCCTTGGGATTACTGAAAGCATTCCAACTGGTGGACAGGATCCCCGAGCCCGTCGAAAGCCAGTCAGAATGACTGGTCGCATTCCTTTCCGACCGACTCCATCATCTGGGTCAATCAGAAAGGAATCCGACAGACTGATTACGATGTGGACAGATCAGATCCGACTGCATCGTAATCAGCCACCAAGTCGTTTTTGTTTTACGGTTATGTCATGTGACATTTTGGCAGTCGGTCAGATGCATTTGTAGCAAGATTCTGGCGGCGCTTAAAGCTGCCCTTGTGGAATGGTATTATAACAACTAGTTTTGAGGTAATCACTTATAAATGGCAAAATATATGAAGGGAGGTTAAATATTTTTCTAGGTTAAGAAGCTGAGCATTAGGTTTGCTCTGTGTGGGGCTATTTTTCATGATACCATAGACTATTAATTATTTCTATTCCAAGACAGTAACTGAGGCCTGAACCTGTAAACCTTCTGTGACCTAAGGAGCGGCTCTGAGAGACTAATCCTGTAAAGAATCTGTAACCTGATGAATAGCTTTGTTGTGGGATGCTTGATCTTGTAACATTTCTCAGTTACCTAAAGGATAGGATATTTTGGCAAAATGTCATTTTAGAAATATCGGGAGACAGAAATATCAGGAATTTTATACCATTACAGTCAAATATCGTTGGTAAGAATATTGTTTTTTGAGATAAATAATATCGTTGTAAATAATATTGATGTTTTTAATATTGCTTTCATTAATATAGTGGTTAAAAACATAGTTTTTGTAACATTATTTTAATGTGTTTTACTGGATATAATAATTTTATGTGTTACTATTTTTATGTAAATGTTAATTGTTTTTAGAATATAACTTATAATTATAAGTGAGTTAGAATTTTTATTATTTTAATAGTAACTTTTAGTGTTGTGGGTTGTTTCGTTTGTAGGGGGACAGGATGGGAAGTTAATTAGGTAATAAAGAATTCAGAAATATTTTGTACGCTTCATTAAATTATGTGAGTGATATTTATCATGCAATTTATGTAAAACTGATTTATTTTTGTTAATGTTGGTTGGGGGCTGTTAGGTTTGTAGAGATATTGTAGGAAGTTAATTAAGTAATAATCAATTAAAAATTAATTGTCAATTAATATTTAATTAATTTTAATTATATAATATATGGAACGCTTATTTATTTTATGTAAATTAATGATTTAATTGAATATCAAATATGTAAATTGGAAAATACTTAGGTAATTTCATCTTATTTTAATTATGGAATACTAGGTTTGTAGAGGCCTAGAGTGGGAAGGTAATTAAGTAATGCCTAATTAACAATTAATTATTAACTAATTATTTGAATGATTTTAAGTATGTAAGCTATGGAATAGTTATTTTTTAGTTATATTTGGGTGCAAGTTACTAGGTATGTAAAGATGCGGACTAATAATTACAAAATGGATAATATATAATTGAACAAGAAGTATTTATTAATTGTTAAAAAAAATATGGAATAGTAATTATGTAAATCAAATAATTGATTTTAGTTTTTTAAGAAATGTATATTTTTTTATGTTAATTAATAAAAACTAAATTACTAACCGATTAATATTTTCTCTACAATCATGGAGTTACTTATATATGTGATATGTTTGAAAGGAAGTATGTTCTCTACTTTTACTTAGACTACAGTAGGAATAGTAAAATGAAGCTGTTCTCAGTTCAGCATTTTCCCAATTGTTGCACTGTTTAGAGAGATTAGTAAAACTCAATCCTCTGAAAACTAGCGCATTCCCTACTGCTGCACAGAGTAGAGTTCTTATAGTAAATTTTACCCCTCCGAAGTCCAGCACATTCCCTACTGTTGCACTGACTGAAGTGAACATAGTACATTTCACACTCCAAAATCCAGTGCTTTCCCTACTGTTGAACTGACTGCAGTGGGAATGATAAATGTTACCCCTCCAAAGTCCAACATTTTCCATACTATTGTGCTGTGTGATGGGGGAATACTACATTTTACCCGTCTGAGATTCAATGCTTTTCCTAGTTTTGCCTAGTTTGGAGGGAGAATGGTAAATGTCACTCCCTTGAAATCCAGCATTTTCCATACTGTTGCAATTTCTGGAGTGGGAATAGTAAGTTTTACCGCTTCAAAATCCAATGTTTTCCATATTGTTGCCTTGTTTGGAGTGAGAATAGCAAATGTAACCCCTCCGATTTTCATCACTTTCCCTACTATTGTGTTGTTTGGAGTGGAGATACTACGTTTTACCCTTCCGAAGGCCATTGCTGTACCTACTGTTGCATAGATTAGAGGGAGAATAGTAAATTGTACCCCTCTGGCGAACAACACTTTCCCTACTTTTGTGCTGTTAGGAGTGGAAAGAGTACATTTTATCCTTCCAAATCCAACTTCTTCCCTACTGTTGTGTTGTTTGGAGTGGGAATAGTACATTTAACCCACCCAAAGACCAACACTTTCCCTACTGTTGTGTAGACTGCAGTGGGAATAGTAAATTTCATCCCTTCAAAGTCCAAATCTTTCCCTATTATTGCAGTGGTTGGCGAAGGAATAGTGTCTAACCCCTCCAAAGTCCAACACTTTCTCTACCATTGCATAAACTAGAATTGTATTAGTATATTGGAGTGGGAATAGTAAATTTAACCCACCCAAAGACCAACACTTTCCCTACTGTTGTGTAAACTGCAGTGGGAATAGTAAATTTCATCCCTTCAAAGTCCAAATCTTTCCCTATTATTGCAGTGGTTGGCGAAGGAATAGTGTCTAACCCCTCCAAAGTCCAACACTTTCTCTACCATTGCATAAACTAGAATTGGAATAGTATATTTAATATTTTGAGACTTCAATAGTTTACACAAGTTTGGATAAATAGATTTTATAGCATTATTTGTTATATTTTCTTATATTTGTTTCTTATTTGTTTTTAGTTTTACATTTATTTTAATGTTAAATATATTTTTTGTAAATGTTTTTTTTGGATTTTTCAGTTTTTAATACTTTATTTATAGTCTACATTAATTAATATTTTTTTCTTATTCAATTGTTTATATTTGTATGGTTTTATTGTGCATGTATGTTTTATATATTATCTACTGGCGGTCGCCAGTAGATAGTTATAGTTAGGACCGTGTTTCCATAGGAAATCTGAAAATTCTATTTTGAATAACTTTGGCGCCGGTTGACGAATCCTCGCGAATTTTTCAAAATAGGTGGGGCGCTTCGCTCCGCTCCTACCCTGAAAGTCTCGGGGTGATTAGTCAAGCGGGGGCCGAGAAAAAAGGGGGGTCCCAAAACGCGTTTTCCCCATGCATTTTTCCATAGGACCTTTAGTCGAAGGTACAGCCCGAACGGTGCGCGCACGGTGAAAAACCTGAAAAAAAAAAATATGAATAAATACATAACTTAGCATTTAAAAAACCGTACAAATTCACTTAAAAAACCATAGGTTTCACACACGTTATAGTTAGGAATTAGCATTTTAAAAACCTTGCAAATTCACTTAAAAAACCATAGGTTTCACACATGTTATAGTTAGCTGGACATTTCCCTTGTAAAAATCCAATGAAATCCCCCCGTTATAGTTAGTGCAGGCAACTATAACTCACGCGACCGCAATCCTCTGCTGATGACGTCAGATATTACATCACTAATTACATATGTGTCTTTCTGAAAAATAAACATTTGTAATATATGTATAGCTAAAGATTAATGGAAGAAGACATGGGTAAATAGGTGTCTAAATACAGTGATGTAATATCTGACGTCATCAGCAGAGGATTGCGGTCGCGTGAGTTATAGTTGCCTGCACTAACTATAACGGGGGAATTTCATTGTTTTTTTACGAGGGAAATGTCCAGCTAACTATAACATGTGTGAAACCTATGGTTTTTTAAGTGAATATATATATAGATATACACACTTACATATACAGTAATAAATATAAGTGGAATACATTTAATTTATATAAAATGCATATATTTAATTATTAAGTCCGGTAAATTGGGAAGTATTGCCTGGTCAGAGAGGGACACCCGGGCAACTGCATGCCATCTAAAATGGTAGGAATGGCAACTGCATGCCATCTACAATGGTAGGAATGGCAGTAGGAAGCAGGGTCGGGGCCATAGAGATGAGAATAATATTGCTTGAAAGCTACTTTATTATGCATCTGGGTGGTGCAGAGGGTGTATGCACTAAGGCTCCGGCTTTATCGTCTTCTGAATGTGGCATCTGTGTGTATGCGTTAAAATAAGTGATTTGCAGCAATTCAGCTAATGAATACAACATTCTTGAAGGTTGCCTACCCAAGAAGTGTCATTAGCTGCCTCACTTTCCTGTGGTCCTAAGCGTGCATTCGTGTTTTTAGTATCATTCAGCACCAAGCATCATGTAATTACTATATTGGAAATGGGGCCTCCGCGTACTATCACTTTAAATGCTTCCCATTCAATCAGGGGAGGGAAAGCAGTGCCAGTGTTCTCCACAAAATAATCCGTGACTGTCATTGCCAGAGCATCCTTGAATACTGTATCTTCTAAACATTTGGGCTGCAGTCTCCATATGTGAATCGGGGGATGGATGCTGCCCCAGGACATGATAATTTCCAGGGGATCATGGTAATCAATATCGTTGATGAAAATATTGTGCTATAATATGGTTTACCATGATATTGTGCTTCTATAGGTATTATGGTACAAAAATATGGGAAAAAATATTGTTGACACTAATATCGTCCAAAAATAGACAAATTATAGATTTCCTAATATAAATGCAGATGAAAGTAAATTCCACTGAATTGCCCAATAAAGCAAAAACCTAGCCAAGGACAGTAACAAACAATAGCAGTGCACGTATGCAAGATTTTCACCTAATACTCTCATGCAGTTCAGGGTCATATCTTATGGCTATAAAACATAATTATAAACACATAATTTAAATATCAATATTACTATTATTATTGTTAGCAGTAGTAGTTGTATTGCTATGGTTTTTGTTATTATCATTATTATCATTACTACTATTATTATTATTACTCTGAATAATAATGATAATAATAACCATCATCATAGTGATAATAATAATTTCGTTATTAGGATTTTTATTTATTTTTTAGTAATATGTTTACCTAGCATTATTTGTTATGTTTTGCATTGCATTAGCTATTACTCTTCGAAATACATATGATATTTATTTAGAAGTTGTTAAGGATATTCTATGGCACCATAAAGGTTTATCCTCTTGTATTATCCAAATTAAATAAATACTTTTGGGGAAGGCAGGAGTGAATGAGGAAAGTGCTGGAACGCAAGTGCGATGGTTGGAGATGTGGCTTTATGTGGATAAGTTCACACTAGCGCACTTCCATCACAATGTAGGCTGGGCTTTTTTCAGTTATAGTTTTGCTTCCTTAAAGCTGCTGCATCTATTAAATATGCTAGAAGGGGCCAGGTTGACTGGCTCTTTGCAGGAAGACCTACATACAGCCACACTAACAATCTCCTTAAAACCAGGAAACTGTTGAGTTCCGAAAATCATACAGCTCAATCTCTTTATTCAATTCCAAGGCCAAGGTCATCGCCAAGGCATGTGCTATTAGATTTCCCCAATGGTGGGCGCCCTTATACATCAGGATCAACATGGATCCACACCTGGTAGGGTGACTAAGCACCACATTACGTGAATACATTCTGCACTGGCATGGAGGCAGCAGTTCTCTCGTCCGTGCCCACTGGTGCTAGTAGACTTTGAGAAGGCCTTTGATTCCTGAGTTTGGGATTCTTGAAACAGGAACGGTTGGACTTTGGACCACTCTTCATATCACATATTAACTTGCATTATACATGCCCAACAACTGGAATACGAGTCAATGAAGGATTATCATACCCTTCCAGATTAGGAGAGGAATGAGGCAATGCTGCCCTCTTGCTCTGTGCCTCTATGCCCTTGCCATTGAACCGCTGGGGATTTGGATATGAAGGTGCAGTCTGGCGCAGGTCTTCCAGTGGACTGGGGATATTGAAGACTGCGTCTCCTTATAGGCGGATGACCTGCTTATCGTTATGCATTATCCTAAATGGACATAGAAGAGATTAAAGCACATGATAGTCTCCTGCAGCCAGGATTTCAGACTCTTCTTACATTGGGACAGGTATAGTCTTGTAACTTTGAGGGGAGGTTGAGCAGAAGAATGATGGGGTAATACACAGGTAGCGAATACCATAGAATTTCATTGTCTTGGAATACATCACGGAACCCCCACACTGTGAGGAAGTAAATCTGACACCCTTATGGGATAAAAACCATAGATGCATCAAGAACTGGAGTAAGCTGCCCCTAAACATGCTGAGATTAATTTCACAATATAAAATGATCCTTAACTTCTCCATGTCTTTCAACATTACCCTTTTGAGATCCCTGATTGATACCACAATAGCCTTTATCTGATCCACTAAATACCCTAGAATAGACATTGATAGATATAAGGAGCCTGGTTTTAATGAGGACTTTGGTATGGTAGTTACTGGGTAATCCAACTAACATTTGTTAATGATTGGCTTTTTAGGGCTAACCCAACGTTCCGCAGGTAATGCAGCTTTGGAAAAAAGAAGAGGGTACTAACTCTTATACAGCCCTGTGAAAATCCAGAACCTCCTACCGCACACTGTGACCAAACTTACATGTTGGCATGCAGCTCGCCGATGGACACATTGGAAGAGGATGATTGCTCTGCAAACTACTCCTTTGGCATCGATCCTACTAGAAACATGCAACACACATGAAGAGCTTCCAGCAATGGGACACCATTGGCGTTTCCCCTTGAGTAACATATGGAATTGCTCACCTACGAAATCCTTTTTTACACTTTAGTCGGACTTTGATTTACAAAACACACAATTTTTTGGGAGCCTTCAATTCCTCCACCCATTAGAAAACAACTGCCCAAAAATAGTAAATATACAGGAGTACATCCTTCTGGAGCCACAAGTATAGGTAACATTTACAAGGGTGGGACACATCAATGGTATGTTAATTTTACTTAATAACTCACCAGTCGAAGTAGTGTCACTTAAGAAATGCTGGGAGACAGATGTCGGCCACCTAAATGAGACAAATTGGAAGAACGATTTAGGAGCCCAAAAGAAACTTTGTATATCGGCAACGCTAAGATTAGTACATATTAACTACTTATAGAGAACCTGCTTCACTACAAAACACTTATATGTCATTAGAGGATCAGTTCCAGGTCCTGCTTCAGACGATGTGGGGGACATTGTGAATTAGAATCATCTGATATGGTTGTGTACCAATAGTGTAGTCTTTTGGAAATTAGTGATGCCCACCCTGCCCCAGGTAAGATAGACCACAGTTGACCTCTCGCCTAAGGTGTGTCTTTAATAGGTTATGTAGGAGGGTTATGGAGGAAGTCAGTGGTTCCAGAGGGCAGAGAACCCTAGTGGGTCTTGGAACCTTGTTAGCAAAATGAGATATCGCTAACCACTGGATATCAGAGGTTTGTCCCTTCGTTTGATGCTTAGCTAAGGGGAAAACGACTGGTGCTTGGAACTTAAAGAACCTATTTATTAACCCTGGGCGTAGGACTACGCTACGCTCGCGTAGTTTGCGCAACTACGCGCTACGCGAATTGCACGTAGCACAGCGCAAAAACGCGTAGCAGGCATTTTTTGCTTGCTCGCGGCCCTCAATGTAAAGTTGTCAACCGCGAGCGAGCAAAATAACATCCCGGGGAGACTTTTTCCTCGTTCGCGATCGGCAACATCAAGTTGCCGATCGCGAACGTGGAAAATAAACCTCCCGGCGAGATTCTCAACGAGGGGAGGTCAGGTTTCTCATTGCGAGTGGTCGCGGATGCTCGCAACTGCGCGCAATGAGAAACTACCAGTCCGCGTTGAGAAAGCTGCCGCTTGAGTACAAATCTACTTAAGCGGCAAAAAACGACCGCTTGCACTGTGCAAGATGCCGTTTGCAATGACTGCACAGTGCGGACAAGCATACGGCACTGTGCAATCAGTGCGAACAGCATTTTGCACAGTGCACTACGCAGTTCGCTTAGATTGCGAAGTGCACTTCGCGTAGCTACGCGTAGCGCTACTACGCAAACTATGCCCAGGGTTACTATTTATGTTGCTAGGGGTTACCCGAACAAACACAAGAACATATCGGATTTCATGGTGGAACTATTTTCAAATTTATGGAACACGATGTAATGCTGGGATGGCATAGCAATATGAATGGCGCTGAGGGAGAGGTACCTATATGAAGTGAAGAATTGATGTTGGTACTAATTATTACGAGCTGGGACATAATCAGTATAAAATCAGTATTTCTTCCTTTCCTTTAAAATTCTTATTTCATAATGCTGCTCTTCCTCATGCTTCATCTGTCACTGTTCGTAAGATTCAATAAAGAGAGTTTAACATAAAAAAATAAGAAATTAGAAACAAGCTAGATTGGAGAAGAATATAGCAACAGGAGCCATGATGACTCCAGGAGTTAAGGTAACTCGCCAAATAGGCAAGTTTAGCAACGCTCACCGAGTAGCAGAGATTAATACAAATGCACAACACCATGGGGCATATTTACAATAGAAGTGACAGATCGTGGCGTAAGCCTTCTAGGCGTAACGCTGCGCTCCGCCACTTCTGAAATGCAGCGCTGCACCATGTTTACAACAATATGGTGCAGCCCTGCGTTTCTCCCTGAACTGGCGCTAAATTTAGCTGCCTAGTGCCAACGCAGGCACCCTTGCACCTTAGTGCAAGAGTGTCTGCGTTGCAGATTGTGTATGTGCAGGAAGATGTCCCTTCCTGCATGTAAACGATCTTTAAATGGTGTTTTGTAATAAGTTGAAAAATGTTTAAAAAAAAAAAAAAGATTGGTCATGTGCAGGGAGGGACACCTTCCTGCACATAAACAATCCATTGTGTTTTACTGTTTTAATGTGTGCTGCACAATGCAGCACACATGGGAACAGTAAAAACTAGGAGAAATTAAACATTTCTCCTTGTTGGGATAGGGTAAGACCAGGTTTTCCCTGCTCTTAATTATGGGGCTGCCCCATATTCACACCACCCTTGTAAATTTGGGGCAGCGTCAAAATCAATGGGTGTTGCTGTGGAACGCCCACGGCAACCCCCATTGCCCTCCCTTTTCACGCTAAGTACAGCGTGAAAGAGTGTCTTATTTACAAGGCAGCGTTAAGCCATGTTAAGTGGCTTGACGCTGCCTTGTAAATAAGGCACAGCCCCTATCGCTACGCCCATGATGTTGGGGTGGCGATAGGGACTTATAAATATGCTCCCATGTTTCTTATTCAATAACAAGGCAAGTGCTAGCCTGCATGGAAAGGTGACAGGGAATAGAGCGTCAACAAGCATATTATTTGCTTACTATAAATCGTTACCTTTGGAACCGTGTGCATATTTTGGATTCTGCATCTAAAAAAATAGTAGTGAATAAGAAAGTTCAGACACGCCACAAATTAATGAATAAAGTTCAGGAATGCAGTTAGTACAAAACCAGTGATTACTTGGAGTAAAGTAGGCTGTGGGTCAATGCTATTAACCTTTCTCGCTGTATACGTGATTTAAGTCAAGTTAAGTCAAATTCATAAACAGGGCCGTAAGATAAATATAACATTGCTATAAGGTACGATATTGCTCATTTCTCTGACACACGTGTGTAAGAGACGCGTGCGCTTGCAGTATCTGTTTTATCATTTCTGTACAGTTTTTATTCTCTCAATGAGGGAAGCCTTCATTAAACGCCCCTAGAAGATAGAATATTGAGATATTTTGAAAAATGAAAATAGGACAAACTTAAAACTGCATAATTTATACCAGATCAGATGAAAAATATATTATTAGTTAAAAGTACAAAAGGACAAAAGTTAAGATGCTGACAGTTCTTGATCACTCGGATATGATAGGCAGTGTGCAATTCGGGTGGATTAGGCATATGAAGTGACAGAGGACCAGATTTATATACTGGCACAATGCCCGTCTCTCTGCCAGGGCGATGGAGTAAATTACTCCGTCACCCTGGTGGAGACGCCACCCACCAGATTTAGACATGTCTATGTGGGTTTGATTTGTAAAGAGCAGCTGCTACTCCAAGGAGTGTCCTGGCGCTGGGACAAGGGTGTAGACTTAATGCTTCTGAGGGTCAGGGGCAGTTTGTTCCACAGGGATGGGACCAGGAAGGAAAGGGCCTTACCCCCCCCCCCCCCCCACTTGGCCTTATTAATAAGTGGAGTGCTGGCTAGGAAGAGATTAGAGGAATGGAGATTTCTGTGTGGGACATAGAGCGAGACCTTGCATTTTAGGTAGCCAGGGCCCATTCCATATAATGCTTTTTGAGTCACCAGTAGAGTCTTAAAGATGACTCTTTTCCTTACTGGGAGCCAGTGAAGACTCCTCAGAAGGTTTGACACGTGAGCATCACGGAGGAGCTTGAAGATTATTCGCTGCATTCTGAACAAGTTGTAGCCTGTCCATCAGATAACTGGGCAAGCCCAAGTAAAGGCCATGATCAGAGCAAGAATCACCTGTTGTCACAGACAGCAGGAACAAATAATTTCGAAAAAGACGCAGGAGGGCAAAACACGTGCCTACTACTGAATTTACTTGGGTGCGGAATAACAACTGATTGTCAAATTTAAGGCCTACGTTTTTCACCCCATGATTTTTGATAACGGGGGTGGGAGCGCCAGGTGGCCAGAAGGACTGCAGCAGTGTTTCTGCATCCACACTGAAGAAAAGTAGCTCCGTGTTTCCCGCATTACATTTTAGCTGGTTTAGGGCCAGCCACCCAAATACCGCTGAAAGGCAGGTACTAATTAACTTACCAGAGCAGGGCTCATTGTTCTTACACATGAACAGCAACTGGGTGTCATCTGCGTAAGACACAATTTTTGCCCCTAAAGATTCTACCAGCAGAGCCAATGGAGTGAGGTAGATATAAAACAAGGTCGTACTCAGGGCAGAGCCCTGGGTGATACCAACCTTCAGCTTGCGAGACGTGGCCGAGTAGGGATGGCACCATACTTCTTGACCCCTCCCCTCGATGAAAGATACCAGCCATTTCCAGGCCAGCCCCCCAATGCCAATCGAGTGGAGCCGTGTTAGGAGAATCTGGTGCGAGACCGTATCAAAAGCATCCGATAGGTCTAACAGGACCAACAGCGACCTCTCCCCCCCCTTCCAGGCCAAGTCAGATCGAGTAGACTACATCCAGCAGTGCTGTTTCGATACTGTAGTTGGGGCGAAAGCCCGACTGGCTGGAATGAAGGAGACAGTTCCTTTTGAGGTAAGACGAAACCTGCTCGTGCACATGCTTCTCTAGAAGTTTCGAAAAGGCGGGAAGGAGGGAGATTGGCCTATTGTTAGACGGATCAGAGGGGTCTGCCTGGGCTTTTTTTAGCAGCGGTATAACCTTCGCTTGCTTCCATTTGGTAGGTACTGTGGCTGACAAGAGGCAAGTGTTCAGTAACTGGTTCATGAGTGGGTTGATAGCCTCTGCCTCTAGGCAAGGATGAAGGAGGGGGCAGGGTACAATGGGGAACCTGATTTGAGGCATTTTAAGGCACGCAGGGAATCATCCAAGGGGATAGGAGAGAAAGAGTTCGGAGAGCACACTTCAGTATTGATGGTTGGGTCATGACCCGGCTCTTCCTGGTTTTCTACCACCCCTAGAGCGACACCTGGTATGTTGTTTCCCACCATAGGAGGTGGGAGGCTAGCCTGAATGGTATCTATTTTTTCCTGAAAGAACTCGGCGAGA
Source organism: Triturus cristatus (assembly GCF_964204655.1). Taxonomy (NCBI): domain Eukaryota; kingdom Metazoa; phylum Chordata; class Amphibia; order Caudata; family Salamandridae; genus Triturus; species Triturus cristatus. The sequence goes on from NC_140580.1 coordinate 752,095,385, forward strand.
GTCTTGCACCATTCCTCAGAAGGAAGTTTCTCATTGGAGCCCACTTCGAGCGTAGAAAAGGATTTAACAATTTTAAAAATGTCTCTGGAATGGTTTCCTGCCCTTAAAATTTTAGACTCATAATAGGCTTTTTTTGCTAGTTAAATTTCTTTATAGTACTTCCCTAATTCTACTTTATAGTCAGCTTTGCTACTGAACAGTAGTTTACCCTCCATAGCCTCTTTTTGCATTTGCAGGCTAATTTCGTTTTTTAAGGAAAGGGGTGAACCAAGGGCTGGTCACTTTCTTTTCAGTTGGATGTGTGGGCAAAGGCCCTACAATGACCTGTAGGAGGAAAAGGCATAATTTCACAGCGAGTCCAACATTTCGACCATAATCAAACACCTGCCCAACATGCAGGGGGTAAAAATCAAACATAGTGCAGACAGCTCTAAATCTCAAAATATACATATCGATTAATTGATCATGAATCTCCGTCGTCATCATACATGGGGTTTTCAAAGCAGTGTACATATCCAGACAATAGCAATAAGATATACATAGCTCCATTTAGGGGTTGGTGGGTGGGAGAGGAGGAAGCTCAATTCCTCGATAGGACGCCCAGCAGGTCCAGATTTTCCTATGTTTAGCAGGGCAACCTCGAGCAAGGAACACCGCCACTCAGACCCCCATACATCTATCCAATTCGGTCTTCTATTTACCCAATGTTGGGGGAGAAGTCCCTTTCCACATTTGTGCGATGTCGCGTTTGGCTATTGTGAGGGCTAAAAACAATAGATGTTGCTTACAAACATTTCCCCCTATATCCTCCGTGCTATGTAGGGCTGGGCACTTTTGAGCGATGTTGTTGAATGCTACTTTCTGGTGTGCCAGTGTTCGGCATGCCGACTCAATCGAGCTATCAATCAGGCCTACATCTTTGTTGATATTGCCAGTAAGAGAGGGGTTCAACGCATCAAGCCTGTTGCTTAATATTTCCGATTTAATTTTGCGAAAAGCCTTACTGTGCAGGGTATGTTGCTTTCTTTAGAAGGGACATTACGAAATTTAGGCCATCTGAACCTGAGCATATAATGGTCAGTCCAGACCAAAGGAATAGGAGGGTCAGCTTCGAGAGGTATTGAAGTAAATATTTGGTATATCGTGTGCCTGGCTTGGTGAGTGGGGGCAGGACGGTTTGTAGAAGGCCCATAGCTGTGAAGTTCTCCAAGAGTTTCTGGCTTTCTTTCGCATGATCACAGTCTATATGTGGGTTGAAATCCCCCAACAGGACACAATGCCCGTATCTAAGGGTCAAAGGGGAGACAGCCTCACAAAGTGAGGATACAAACCCTCCAGAAGGGCCAAGGGATCTATATATAAGGCCCACGGATATTGATTGTTTAGATGACAAGGAGAGGGTGAATACTAATATCTCCGCCCTCTCCAAATCCATGTGGGGCCACTGGGTCAGAGTGTAGCTATCCTTAAAGATAATAGCGAGTCCTCCCCCTCTGCCCGTATTTCTGTCTTTCCTTACAATTTTGAACCCCTTTTGAACTGCAGAACAAATGTCAGGACCCGAGGAGTCAGTGAGCCACGTCTGTTACAAACAATATCAAACATTCATCACATAGTAGGTAGAGTATCTTATTAGCATTCTTTGGGAGGAAGCGGGCATTTATCAATGCTGCCTTAAAAGGGGGTAGCACTCAGAGTGATGTGAGGAGGATTGCTCATCACACGTCAAGCTAAAGTTACAGGAGGTGCATTTATTTCCTAGAGGACCTAGAGTATCGATCAGAGGTATACATCTAGGGACAGTAGCAAGATCATGGAGTTGCATAGAACTATAGGAGAGACAGTGCATACCATTTGGACTGGCTCCAACATAGTGTCTGGTGCCGGACGCTCCTGGGATGCTGACGGGTGCAGACGGGCTTGCCTGTAGTACACCTTCGGCTCACCAGCGGAACTCCCCCTGCGCTCGTCCGCTGCTCGTCCATGCAGGGACCCTGTTTAAATACATCTGGAAGAGTCTGGAAGCTAGAGCGCGCACTCTCAAAATGGCTGCTCTAGCTGTCCAAAGAGTAAAAATGGGCGCCGCACGCTAGCTTCTCATGTTGGCCAACCAGAGACGCCCCAACTGCTCCCCACAATCAGCAGAAGGAGTGTGTATCCACCCGCAACTCAGGTCAAACTGCTGGTCATTTCTAAAGCATTGCCAGGAACTGCCATCACAGGGGTCAATGCTTTTTGCAATTTGATGCGGGGTCCTTTCAACATGAAAGAGCCTTGCACAAGTTTTCTTTTTTAAAATAAAAAAACCTTATGTCCTCCACACCATGGAAGTCATCTCCAATGGCGATGGGGACATTTTCTGTTTTTTACTGTTCCTTACTGCCAGGTTTTGTCTTCTGTTGACCTATTGTAAAACACACCTATATGTTCTCCCATCCTAATTAGGCAGATTGACATAAAGCCAAGTCTCCGACTACCCTTACCTCGTCTGGCCATCGGAAAGGTTTGGCTACGATGGTGACGGAGTAGTCACCACCATAGCCAAACCTATGGTGGGCCCACATTTAAATTAGGCAGGTCAGATCACTCTGTTGGTGGGGAGGGAACTCCGTCACTATTGCAACCATCTACATCTAAATCTAGCCCAAAGTGCTGTGGTACCATAAAACCGAGAAAATCCCACATAATCTAATCACACTGGGGAATTTGCAAAGAACCCATGCAGCATCAGAAAAATCCAGAAAATGTAGATTCAAGAAAAGGTTTATGTTCTTTAATGTAAATAGTTTTTTCTGTGCAAACATTTACAATGACCCATGGCCAGATCTATACTGGTGGGAGGCCCATTTCTCCTCCAGGGCAATGGAGTAAATTACACTGCCGCCCTGGCGAAGATGCTTCCCCTGCCAATTTTAGAAATGACTGCCAAAGAAGTAGTATTTGTAACGTATTGACAGGCATGCCCGTCACAGCAGTTCTCAGGGGAGGCTGCTAGGGAACAGAAGTGGTGCGGTGGGGGTGGAGAAAAAAAAGAAAATATGACTTATGTGCAGGCCCCGCCTCTCCTCTATCCTCTTTTGTTCCTGACTCCTGGGAGCACACAGGCTCCCAGACTCCCCTAAGCCAATCACAACGCTGCCCTCATGCTGGCGATATTATTACCAGCATGACAGCAGCATCGTTATTTGTCTGAGCTGTCTGTTTTGCCGCTCAGACGGTGCCTGGGAGTCTGCGACTGTTATCCACCTGGCTGTGTAACACAGTCGGGTGGAGAAATGTCAAGTGTGCATGTCGGTTTAGCTGTCCTAAGACAGCCAGCCAACCCAACATGTGCACTGATGGTGCCCACCACTTCTTCTTCCTGCTCCGTCAGACAGCCAGCACAGTCCCTCCCTAGATTGGCTCTACTGAAAAATAAAATGATGATAACATTGTGTTATTACTTTTTGCACTGCTCAGAGAGCAGTGGGGCGTGCTCCTCTGCCTTAATGGAGGAGCGGCTGCTGCTATCAATGGTTTTTGCAGTTTAGTGTACGGCTCCATCTACATGACGGAGCCTTTCACCAAACAGCTTTCTTTTTTATTTTCAAAAAGAAGATCATGCCCCCCCCTCACCATGGGAACCATCTCCCATGGGAAGGGGGACATTTTTTGTTTTTTCTCTCCCTACCACCAGGATTTGCCTGGCAGTGACGGACACAAAAAAACAGTTTTATGTCTGCCCTTCCTAATTCGGCGGACAGACATATAGCCAATTATCCAAAGACCCTTACTCCATCAGGCCATCGGAGAAGTTAGGCTATGGCACACAGTAGTCACCTGCATAGCCAAACCTATGGTCCGCCCACACTTAAATTGGGTGTGCGGAACACTGTGTTGGTAGGGAGAGAACTAACCCTGGGCGGAAAACTACGCTACGCTCGCGGAGTGTGCGTAGTTTGCGCAACTATGTGCTACGCAAATCGCACGTAGCAGTGTCAAAATGCGTAGCGGGCATTTTTTGCTCACTCGCGGTCCTCAACGTCAAGTTGGCGACCACGAGCAAGCAAAATCAACATCCCGGCGAGACTTTTTCCTCATTCGCGATCGGCAGCATCAAGTTGCCGATCGCGAGCGTAGAAAATAAACCTCCTGGTGAGATTCTCAACGCGGGGAGGTCAGGTTTCTCATTGCAAGTGGTCGCGTATGCTCGCGACCGCTCGTGATGAGAAACTACCAGTCCGCGTTGAGAAAGCTGCCACTCGAGTACAAATCTATTCAAGCGGCACAAAATGACCGCTTGCACTGTGCATGATGCCGTTCGCAATGATTGCACAGTGCGGACAAGCATCCGGCACTGAGCAATCATTGAGAACAGCATTTCCCTACCGCACTACGCAGTTCGCGTAGCTATGCCCAGGGTTAGAGAGAACTCTATTGCCACTGCGACAGAGTTCCCTCTCTGCTAACATCTAAATCGGGCCCTTAGACTCTCTTAAAATGATTACTTACAATCTCCTTGTGCAATTTACCCTTCAGTGGAGCGTCCTGTTGGTGACCTACCTCTGCTGTCCTGCAGTCCCTCGCCGCCGCCACCTACATCAGCGGCCGCAGAGTGGGAAAAGAACAGGAAAACTACATTTCCCAGCAGCCCAAGCGCCACCGGACCCGCGGACGTCCCGTTCGCGCCACGAGGCGCTCAAAAGAGCGACGCAGCCTCGGTGGAGCGGGTCTCCTTGTGCAATTTACCCTTCAGTGGAGCGTCCTGTTGGTGACCTACCTCTGCTGTCCTGCAGTCCCTCGCCGCCGCCACCTACATCAGCGGCCGCAGAGTGGGGAAAGAACAGGAAAACTACATTTCCCAGCAGCCCAAGCGCCACCGGACCCGCGGACGTCCCGTTCGCGCCACGAGGCGCTCAAAAGAGCGACGCAGCCTCGGTGGAGCGGGTCTCCTTGTGCAATTTACCCTTCAGTGGAGCGTCCTGTTGGTGACCTACCTCTGCTGTCCTGCAGTCCCTCGCCGCCGCCACCTACATCAACGGCCGCAGAGTGGGGAAAGAACAGGAAAACTACATTTCCCAGCAGCCCAAGCGCCACCGGACCCGCGGACGTCCCGTTCGCGCCACGAGGCGCTCAAAAGAGCGACGCAGCCTCGGTGGAGCGGGTCTCCTTGTGCAATTTACCCTTCAGTGGAGCGTCCTGTTGGTGACCTACCTCTGCTGTCCTGCAGTCCCTCGCCGCCGCCACCTACATCAGCGGCCGCAGAGTGGGGAAAGAACAGGAAAACTACATTTCCCAGCAGCCCAAGCGCCACCGGACCCGCGGACGTCCCGTTCGCGCCACGAGGCGCTCAAAAGAGCGACGCAGCCTCGGTGGAGCGGGTCTCCTTGTGCAATTTACCCTTCAGTGGAGCGTCCTGTTGGTGACCTACCTCTGCTGTCCTGCAGTCCCTCGCCGCCGCCACCTACATCAGCGGCCGCAGAGTGGGGAAAGAACAGGAAAACTACATTTCCCAGCAGCCCAAGCGCCACCGGACCCGCGGACGTCCCGTTCGCGCCACGAGGCGCTCAAAAGAGCGACGCAGCCTCGGTGGAGCGGGTCTCCTTGTGCAATTTACCCTTCAGTGGAGCATCCTGTTGGTGACCTACCTCTGCTGTCCTGCAGTCCCTCGCCGCCGCCACCTACATCAGCGGCCGCAGAGTGGGGAAAGAACAGGAAAACTACATTTCCCAGCAGCCCAAGCGCCACCGGACCCGCGGACGTCCCGTTCGCACCACGAGGCGCTCAAAAGAGCGACGCAGCCTCCGCGTCGCGGGACGCGCGCGGGCGACGCCGGGCTGAGCCCGGGCAGAGGGCGGGCCGTCTGTGGCCGTCCGGGGCAGGAAGAGGCAGGGCAGGGCCACGGATCTTTGATTATCTACGAACTCGTAAGTGTTCAGTTCCACGCATATACCTGTTTTACAGGTTATTGTATTTAACGTCATGATGTCGAAGTCCAAGTCTACTAACCAACCTGGTACAGGAGAAAAGAGGACTATGGATAATTATTTGGTAAAAGTCGTAAATAAGATCAACAAAGAACGGAGACTTTCATTGGGCAGATCAAGCTTTGAAGTACCTTTAGCGGACACATTAGCACTTAATACTGAAACATCTATCTTAGAAAGTTGTAGGGGTAATACTGACATTGAGACTGTAGAGGTGATTGTCGATGTACCCCCTGATGTGGTTAATGTTGAAAGCATTGACGAACCTATCTCCTTAAATGACTCTTCCCCCCCACAGACTACAGCATCCTGTTCCAAAACCACCCCAAATCCTTCTCCTATGCTGAGGAAAGTGCGGGCGTGCAGGAAAGCACCAGTGAAGAGGGTGGTGTCTCACAAGTCTAAAAAGCAGGGTACAATCCAACCAAGCAGGGTGGTTACACCAGATTCGTTAAAAGATATACTGGGGACTAATGATAAAGCTGAGGGGGTTTTCCTTCATACAGCCTCAATAGGACATCTGGTATCTATCATTGAGTCAAAACTGGAGGCCTTAATTAGCCCCTTGCTGGTAAAGTTAAATTCAGTCTCGGCAGAAGTAGACTGTTTAAAGGGTCTCTTGGCCTCTTATGAAAATCGACCTTCTTCCTTGATAACCCCCAAACCGGCCGCCCCGGCCCTTGGGGTTCATAATTCAATAGATAGTGCCTTGGGACCTACGTTTGGTATTTACAGTAAGGGAGCCTCTGTGAACCCGGAGGACAGCAGCCAGTTAAGTCGGCCTGTAAATGTACCATCCACTGCAACATCAGTACCTTCCTCTTCCTCTTTAGCCATTTCATCAGGCAAAGCTTTCCCTGCATGCACACGCCCACAGAATGTACAGAAGCCTGTAGCTGAGGGAGATGTTGGGTTTACTAATCACAAGAGAAATCATATCGTTAATCTCCCACCACAGTGCGCACCTTACGCAGTGGTTTTGATTAATGTCCCTGAGGTCGACTCCAGTATGCTTAACTCCAGGCAGGAAACTCACGATTCTCTAAAAAACAAGTCACTTGCCTGGCTCAACAAAAACTGTGGTTTTCCGCTGGCATTTTCTAAAGATATTTTGTCTACCCGCAGAGTTGGCTGGATAGGGGAAGGCAGGAAAACCACCAGAGGGGACTGTATTATAGTTAATTTTAAATACCCACAGCATGTGGCAACTGTCCTCCTAAAAGCCGCCTCCTTACCCAACCAAGTTAATTCAGTCTCTGCTAAACCTCTGGGTTATTTTTATAGTTATTTGAATTGCCCGCAACTACCACGGCATCAACAGGATGAGCATTATGACCCTGGTTTAACTAAAGGGTGGGCTGGTTACCCTCCTAACTTGCTACCGAGAGTCCCGATGCATTGTAATAGAGGGGATATTCCCGGAAATGAGCCATTTAGCAGGCAGAGGGATTACACCCTCCCCCTTTTTAATCGATATTCTGCCTTGTCCTCATTGGAGGAAAACGACTGACTGTTTAATAACATCAGGAAGTCGAACGACAAACAAGCTACCAGTGAGCAGTCCAATATAGCAGTGACTGCTTTTTCGCCCTCCCAATTTGAAACTAATAAAGTGGATGCTGTTATGGTGAGCATAGGAACTAAACGGACAAAGACTGTAACCTTGCCCTCCGTCGCAGACTCCCTTTTAATTTCAGAACCCTGCCTTGTAGAACGAGTAAACGATTGTACAGTGGCAAACTGTGATTCCAATACAGGTTACCGCGTTGTTACGTGGAATATTGCAGGTTTGAAAAGGAAATTAGATTCCCCTTTCTGGAGGGATTTTATTAATATAGGGTATGATATAATATGTCTTCAGGAGACTTGGTGCGAGGAACCTATTTTTATTGAGGGATATTCAGCACACAGTTTGAATGCAGTGAGTTCGACCGCTGGAAGAGCCAAAGGTGGTCTCTTGATTTTAATATCTACTAAACTAAACTCCTGCAAAACCAAAAGTTGTGTTTCAGTGGATGTCTATTCTCAGGTATTACGTCTAGAGTTTGATACAGGGAAAGATTTGTTGCTGATAAATTTTTACAATAATGAATTCACTGCTGACAGAGGTAAAATTCTGATCCAGCTAGAAAAAGAAATTGTGAGGACACAGGCCGTTTCAGGCCATCAGTCGATTGTCCTTTGGGTGGGTGACTTTAACATAAGTCCTTGTCCTTGTGCCACGAATAACTTATGTGGCTTAAGAAGGGAATCCGGTAATACGGAGGAAAACGATTGCTTACATTTCCCACATTGTGCGTATGGTACCGCCCTAAATATGATGCTAGCTAAGTTTGACTTGGATATGTTAAGTTGTTCGAAAAATAGTACTAATGAAAACTGTCCAACTTTTACTGGTAGAGGAGCTAACTCATATATTGACCACATTTTACTGTCTAATGATTGTGCATATTCCAACTTGTATGTCAACGAGCAAATTTTAAGTGATCACAACAGTATCTCTTTATCACTGCATAGTTGGGGTCACAAAAACATGGATGTCAACAATTGTATCAATAACATTGAGGCAGTAAGACCTAATGGGTTTAGGATTAAATGGACAACGGTTGTCCCACATGAATTATTGGAGGAGGTCTTAAGAAAATGCAACATGGAAGTAAATTATTGTATTGGCGATGAGGTACATTCACATGTTGTACTTGACCACCTGTGTACAATTAATGAAACAATTGACAATCTACTTACAAAACCATATAAGGGGAAAAAAGAAATTAAGACCGGTTGGTTTGATACAAGCTGTACTCAGGCTCTCTATGCCTTAAAACAAGCGTTGAGCTCCAAACCTCGAAACTGTATAATAATTAAAAATTGTCGTGCTGTTTATAAAACATCACTCATTAAGAGGAAAAAAGCTCTCCAAGAGGAGGCCTGGAATAATCTCAGCTTTGCAGCCGAAACAAATGATAGCAAATTATATTGGCACACTATAAACAGTCCTTTTTTAAAAAATGATATAGTGCCTGAAATAACTTCTCACGTTGACTATAAATCATGGATGCATCATTTTTTAAACATTTTTAACCCGGATAGGTTAATTTTAGATTCCCATCAGGATAATGAGTTTACCTGGCCAAGATTGCCCCTGGCCATTGGCCTGGATGAGGTCTATGAGGGTCTAAGTAACAGCAAAGGTGGCAAGGCGCCTGGCCCGGATGGGGTCCCGCTGGATTTATATAAGTCCGAGATTCATTTGTGGGCCCCCATTCTGACCAGGTTATTTAATGCAACAGTGGAGGGACAGATGCCAATTTCCTGGGGCCAGTCTATAATCATTCCCCTTTTTAAGAAGGGCTCCAGGTCTGAGGCAAGTAATTATCGTCCCATTTCACTATTAGACGCATCTATAAAAATTATGAGCAGGATAATTTTAAATAGACTTGAGACTTGGGCCAAGGACAATTCGATTATCTCAAAGGCACAATACGGATTCAGGAAAGGTCTGGGGACGCTGGAGCAGTGTGTTAATTTAGACCTCCTTATACATAAATACACTGTTGCTAAGGATGGCAATCTGTTCCTCTGTTTCGCAGACCTAAGTAGCGCTTTTGATCTTGTAGATCACAACATCTTATGGGACACCCTGTTAGATCTAGGTGCCCCTAAAGAGTGTGTATACTTTCTGGCCCGGTTATACTCCGGACTTTCATGCAAAGTATGTTATGGTCCTATGGGAGAATGTACGCCCTTTTTTAAAGTCGCAAGAGGTATTCGCCAGGGGTGCGTCTTGGCTCCGTTTTTATTTTCACTATTTATAAATGAAATTGATTCGATTTTAAGTAAATTGCCTTCAGACGCCCCTGTGATTGATGGAAGCGTTACTCCTATTTTATTATACGCAGATGATGCGGTTCTTTTATCACGAACACAGAAGGGCCTACAACGCCTAATAGATAGATTTGTGTTATTTACCAAAGATAGGAAACTGATTATCAATAAGACCAAGACTTTTGTTATGACCTGTGGAAAGAGGGTGAAATCTAATTCTTCCTTCTTTATTGATAAAGTTAAAATACAACCGGTCAACAGTTTCTGTTATTTGGGGATAACTTTCTCCAAGGATGGGAAATGGACTAATGAGGACGAGAATTTGAGGTTAAAGATGAATAGAAATACCAGTAGTATTTTTAGATTCGCGGCCAAATTAGGGCAAAGGAGAATGAAAGACATGCTGCCCATTTATAAAGCTAGGTGTATTTCATCTGCCTTATATGGGGCAGGAGTATGGGGACACCATCCTGTTATTAGTTTATAGAATGATGAAAATAAGTTTTTGAAGAAACTGCTATGTGCCCCCTCCTCAGTTCCCAATATCTTAACTCATATGGAAGCCGGTATTGACTTTATCATGGACCTAGCTGCTCTACGCCCATTGTTACTTTGGCGCTCTATTTGGTCTAAAACTGAGACAGTATTTACACAGACAATCATCAAGGATTGTTTGAATCTTGATAATTTGTCTCGGATACCGTGGCTGAGTTATATTTACTACTGGTTTGATCTTCTGTTTGATTGTAACATTCGTCTGAACCCTGAAGCAGCTGCACTGATACCCAAGAAAGACATAAAATTGAGGTTTCTGGCATATAAGAATGCTGCTAGAGAGAACCAGTCCAGTAACTTAACAACTGTTGCTTCTTACCTTGATTTGGATTTAAGTAGAGGTTTTCAGACATATCTTACGACTGTGACTTATAACTCCCACAGATTTGTCCTAACCCGCTTAAGGCTAGGGATTGTGCATCACTTAGTCTCATTCCCGGATATGAAGATCAAATCTAGTATGCTGTGTCCTTGTGATAACATTTCAAAACAAAGCTGCTGTCATTTTTTACTGTTCTGTAAATTTTATTGTCATTTTAGGAAATTTTATCTAAAACCTATCCTTTTAATACACAAGATACGTTCTACCAAATCAGCAATGAAGTTTTTAACAACTCTGGAAAGTCCTGATACCTGTTTTTTTTGTGGCATCCTATGTGCTTAAATGCATAAATATAAGGAAGTCCATAGTCTGTGTTGATTAGTTAAATCTTGTTATGTATTTTGCACATTTAGGTATCGCCCAGACTTTTTTTATGCTTTTTGTAGTTTAAATGAATTTTGAACAACGTATTTCTGGCTCTGTTTCTATGCTTTGCATCTTTTGCACATTTGTACATACTAGATACTTACATGGAGCGTGCACTTTGCTAAAAATATAATGAATATGTTTCGTTGATAATTTAAGTTTAATTCTGAACTGTTCAAGGAAGCATTATGCACTTTAACAATGTTTACATATTGTCTTCTGTCATGTTCAGTGTATAAGATATTTTTGGATGTTATGTATTTTATGTGTCTTGTTTTGCTTATATGGTTGTATTTTACATACCGAATAAAGCTTTTGAACTGAACTGATTACTTACAATTTCCATTAATGATTTTAAGGCCAGGTTGATGAATTACTAGAAATATTAGGAAAGGTTGGTAAAGGACTATTTTGGTGGTTATATTTGTTTGAAATAAGTTTCTCTTCCATCTTAGTGATGCAATTACCACATTTTCACTGTTTTTTTCTGCCTACTGGTGTTTGCCGCCGGCTCATTGTCCAACTTCCATCATTTGAAATACAGATGAACTCCATAGACGTCACTCTTTGTTTCATCTTTATGAATTGTGCCTGTCACCCGGTGCCTGTTCCCTTGCACTCGAACCCCTGCCCTGTAATTGATTGCAGGGGCTCGCAGTTCACTCGTGGTAAATGCATTTTAATGCATTGTCACTAAATCTTATGCCACCTGTTAGCAGATGTAAAGAAAGACAAGTTACTAATTTGGTGGGGCATGAGGCTTCGAGAAGACGTTTCAGCGCTTATTTTTAAGTTTGCACCGCTCACCTCTTTATCTTTAAAATGGTAGCATCTAAAAAATTTCGCCAAAACAAACATTTGTCACAGGAGAGGTAAAAAAGGTCATATGAATAAAATGAAGGAATAAAGGTCAAAAACGAAAGATAGCAGTGGAAAGCCACCATTTTATTGTATTTTTTAAATGTAGGCCAGAAATTATATCATGTAAGTGAATGGATAGGAAAAAAGACACGCAGAAGAAAGGGGAAAGAATCATGCGCAGAAGATTCGTCTTAGTACTTAAGTAACAAGCATGGGGGAAACCCGCAACAATGCCAACAACTCACAAGCACACAACACGCAACAACAACTCACACGCATATGGATAACATGTTAAGGAATTCACACAGCACATTGATACTAACCAGTTACACGTGCCATCGGCCCAAGAGGTGCACAGGGGCGTGCACAAATATTGACAAAGTGTATGTACCCAACACACTAATATTTTACACACACAGACACAAAATCTATTGGAGGGCCACACACACACTGTTAATTGAAGGGTGTCATTGATGTCGCATAACCAAACAAGAAAAGACCAATGCGGAAACGGGTGACAGAAGAATCTATGACAAAGAGAGTCACGTGATGTTAGGATGTCTTATCCTCGCGCCGGTCAGAGGAGGCGTTCAGGTAAGAGCTTCCAGAGCAGAGGAGCCTCCGGGGACGAAGGGGGTCTTCAGGTCGAGATCTGAGGCACCGTGCCTGAGTGTGGCGTGAAGCACCGAGGATTAACAGCTCAGCTAGGGATGGGGGACTCCCGGCAGCAGGATCTTCAAAGCTGTGCCTAAGACGCACAGTTCCTTCCCCGCACTTCTTCCTTTGTGTGAGGGAAGAGGGGAGACATTCCAAGAGCGGGGACGCAATGTCAGCTCAGGGTCTAAAAGAGAAGGGTTTGGTTAAAGACTTGAGTTGCACTTTCAGCCACAGAACACAGACAGGGCACGAATACAGCACCAAACACGTCACCTCGGACACGGGGCAACAAAAGGCATAGGGTAACATTGCATAATTTATGCAGATGGTTATATGTGGTGGGCACAGGCCTCCTTTTTAAGGACCTGAACCTATTTCTCACAATCCGATTTAGGCCCAGAGAACGGTAGATAAAGGCAGAAAAGACAGAAGGAAGCGGAGAGAGATACACATGAAGACAGTGACAAAGGAAATAAGCAGGAATGGAAAAGAACCTGCAAGACAACTGTAGTGGGGCAAGAAAAGGTGGCATGAGGTGGAATAAGGGCTAGATTGCCTTGGTATGAGCAAACCCACCATTCCCCATGCTAGCAGCAGGCGCCTAAGAAAAACTAACTTTGGGCACTAGCACATAGTTTTTTTTAATGAATTAAATATTGACATCAGTGATGTTATTAATTACAGATAAAAGTACTTTAGGGCATGAGTTATAGTTACTTGAAATAAGTATAACTGATGAATTCCAGTGTTTTGGTTTGTTGAAAAAGGTATGTTTTAAAGGACATTTTCACCTAGCTATAATGATCCTTTATTTCTATGGTTTCTTTTATTACAAACTAAGATATTATTACAATTCTTAACTATAAAGTCACTTCAATACTTGTTTTTAGTGAATATATATATATATATATATATATATATATATATATATATATATGAATTCTTGTTTTTATTATTTTATTTTGATAACAAATATAATTAAAAATGAAATTAAACATTCATTTAAAAAAAAATGTTAAAGGTTTTTAAAATACTCAAATACATACCTTTTAACAGAATTTACAAAAAATATATATAAAAATGAAAACGGTAGTGAGTGAGGTATTTTGTAAATTGTTGTTTCTAAATAGCAGTTTTTAAATTTACTATATGTAATTTATTAAAGTACTTATACGCCTTTAATTTGATGCTTTAATGGGCTGTACCATTTTATTATATTATTTTTATGTTAATAATAACTATTTTAAATAGTTTTACATTTATATTATATATTAAAATATGTTTAAATATTTACTTAAAAAATAATAAGCTTCAATCAGACAGGAAAGTTAGTGACTCTAGTGCTATCCTCAGTTGGGCCATCACTGTGACCCACCTATCCTCTGACCAGCCGCGGTCCCTGCAGGTAAAAGCGGTGGGCCGGGTTGGGGGGGGGGGGGATTCAACGGATGATGATGATGAGGGTAAATTAATTATTTATTTAATTTTTCCCCGTCATCGTCCCCTACCAGGCGCCACCACCCTACCGCTCTTACCTGCACGGGCTGCGGCTGCCTCTGATGAATGGAGAGCTGGGTCTGAGGTTACTGACAGAGTCGAGGCTCAATCCACAGTACCCCAGCTGTTCTCCTACATCTAAGTAGAACTGGTTTGTAGTTGTAGGAGGCCCCCAGTATGCGGCTGTCCTCCTGCTCTGCCAAAACCTTGATGAAGCCTTCTGTAGTTCTGCCAAATTCTGCACCACAGGGCCACCTGGCAAGGTGTTATCAGAGGTGCAGGTCGTCTTTATTCTATTCATCAAAAGGTTAGAGGATATGTGCTTGGATCTAACCCTTCTGCTATGCTCTTCTTTATTCAGAACGTGACATGTTGGCATTAGAACCTTTCGACAGGGTTTTCAAGTATTAACTCATCCGCATGCTTAGACAGCAGCAGGGCTTTAAGTGAGATGGAAAAACTAGGGAGTCTTTCAAAGGGGCGTGGTCAATGCAATTAAGGGCATGGCTTAAAAACATGTAAGCTAGTAATCTGTACATAGCATAGCGTCCTGCCCGACTGGTATTTTGCTGCTTCTGTCGTTGCATCCAGATATATAATTAAGGCTCCCTGTTTTCCGTTTTTACGGATTTTTACAGATAAATACAGACAGAAAACAATGTGTTTTCTGTCTGTATTTATTTTTAAAAGTGGATAAATACAAAAAATGTTGCTTCTTTGAAGTGACTCTACGTGCTGTCTTTCATGAACAATAGGCCAGCAGCTGAGCAGATGAACAGCACGGTTAATTAAAAAACAGGATGACATTTCTTTAAATAAGACGTTTATGGTATAATGCTAGTATTTACCAATGGATGTATTGTTATGTAATATTTGGCAGCTTAAATAGCTAAAACACGACAGACATCAAAGTAAGAGGTGCAAGTCTATCAGTTGTATAGATATGGAAATGTACAGTTTTACAACTTAATTTATACGCAAAACACAAAATAAATATGGATAAATCCAGATAAAATAGCCCAAAAATAAATATGGATAAATACAGACGGTAATGGCCCAAAAATAAATACCATAAAACCAGGAGCCCTATATATAATGCAACAACTAACATTACACCTACAACAAGCCAGGGCTATTGGCTTTGTCAGTGGTTATTAGTTGCATGAGATAAGCAACAACTATGGCGTCGTTGTATATAATGTTGGAAATACTTTTATTCTGTAATGATGAGACTGGAAGTACTATTACGAGTTTCTTTGAAGTTACATCAAAGGCAATGAAGAGTGATACTGCTGAAGAGTTAAGATTTATGTTTCACTCTTAGGGTGAGGGCAAAAATGGAGAGCCCGATAGGGACCCGTCTCAGCACCTGCTTTTTCGAACTGCCAGTGCCGAGCACCAGCAGGACCCGGCCCACTTAAAGCCCTGGACAGTAGTTATAAACTCAGCATCCTTGTTTTTTTAGGTGAAAGGGAGCTGTTTTGTACATCTGGGGCCTTTCAAAATATTTATAAAAACATACTCTACATAATCTCCATTTTAGCAACGTTGCCTGCTCCCCACACTTCACTTTCTTTCATGAGATTCCCATTTCTTTTAGCAGAATATACTTTTAAGCATTGTCTGGCTGCCGTTGTCAGTGTCTATGATAAAAAAAATGTAACTATCCATCACCTTTTGCTGGAAACTTCTTGATTATTGATAAACGCGCACAACTTTAGTTTTAAAAATATTAACGACCTAATTATGAGCGGCCTGCTCATAGCAAGGTCCTTTTTGGAATGAAGAAATCCTTGCTTTTCCCCTGCATCTATTTTGTTTCATCCCAGAGATTTCGCCTGACCCCTCGAAGTTTCCAGGTGATACTCTTCGGGAAAATGAGGAATTACCAGGGGCACCAGACCTGCATCACCTTGGCGATTCGGCATTACCAAGAAACCTAGCTCGCATGAGGGCACTCATTTTGAAAGATTTAAGCCAGGGTCGCTGGAATTTTGTGATTGTGAAGCCGTGGCGTTTCTGTTTAGGCATGGGTTATCCGCATTTACCACATAACCCACCATCTGCTGCATAATTTGCAGATTTCAAAAGTAACTAAAACGTCGGTTGCACCTGTTGCCATGCAGTAGAAGGCCTATCACAAAGGCTGACTGGTTACTTTTCAGTTACTTCTTTATGTATATGGTATTAAACTGGGGCTAATGAGGTATAACTTTTACCCAGACAGTGTTAATGTGTATAAAAATGTCAAAATAATAAAGTAAGACTATTACAAAATGTGCATCATTTTGCAGCATAATTTGAAAATTCTTGCCACATAATTTAGTTAAACCTGATGCATAACTTTGTCCTTCTTCGGTGCATAACTCCAGTGGCCCTCATTATGAGTTTGGTCCTTCTGAATAGAGCCTGTAAGAGCAGGTCCCAGGCTCTTCAGAATTATATGTCCATGGCAACACACAGCTTTTTTCCACCAAAAGATAATTTGTTTTTGCTGTCAGCAGAACTCTCCAGGTGATACTCCGAGGGAAAATGAGAACATTACTGGGCGAATCAGAAAGAGGATTACCAATGAATTCCTAATTTCCCAGGTAAATGAAGTTCCATTTGTGATTTCCTCAGAGTTACCAGTATTCCCTTGTGCAGGGTTGCATTGGGATAAAAAAAAAACAGCCCCAGGCACGCTAAAAAAAGTGGCCCACATTTGCATATTGCCTTTTCGCAAAACACTACTTCGGAGAAGATTTATGAAAAGAAGGGGGGGGGGGCGCTCTGACAGAGGCATGTTTTCTTAACTTCACCTACCCCTGCGTAATCTGCTTACATGAATGGGCCGGCCCAGCGAGAGAAAGGGATGACACCTCTGCCCCATTGGTAAAAGCAAGGTTAAGGAGGCCCATCTGCCTCCAGAGAGGCCACTCAGGCACCCGCTAGTCCTCTGGCGACATCCGAGCAACACAGACACCTCCAAATCGGACCCCATTTTGCCCAAAAAAACGGCCCACAGCTGGAACTCGGATACCGGCCCCTCGGTCATTGCCCAAGTGCTCACCTTACCAATCCGACCCTGCCCTTGTGTCGGAAACATCTCGGGAGAAGAGGGGGGCTTAACAAAGACCTAAGTGTCTCTCTAGATTTGAAAGACTGTACTGCAGGACTTTCAAGGTTAGATCGAGTAATATATCCCATTTAATTTAAAGGAAACGAAAAGTATGAACAACGTGGATTTCGGGGTGAGGGAAGTGCGGGGCACCACTACCTCACTCTCCTGTTGCAGAGTAATAGCCTAGTGGCCTTGACACTGATAACACATTGAACAAAAGTCCCCGCCTAAATATACCATTTCTACTGGGGGCTATGGAATGTGCCTCAAGCAATTTCTCTCAAACTTATCAATTGTTTTCTCGAGATAAAGATGGCTCCATAATTCAGGAGGTGAAATCCGAAAACCACACTACCTGGTTTTCATACACTGATTTCATGGCCATGTAAAATTCTACATATGGCTGGGTCCAAACTGGGGTGGCGTAGTGGGCAAAAGAACGATGGATTTAACCCAGATCTTTTGACTGTGGGAGAATGTTTGCATTGTCAGCGTTCCGTCTATCATTTGTTTGCTGTAACACATGTAAAAGTCTACGGCATCTCATCAGACCTGCCAACTTCTGAAAGTTTTTCGCAGTGAGGGGAGGGGTGGGGCTTTGAAAGCAGTGAGAATGTGCTGAACACAATCTAAGGCACCTTAAGTCACTGCCTTCCCACCTCACACCAAAAAAAGCCTCAAAGCTTTTGAGGATGTTGTCCTGAAAATCCTTCCAAGTAATACTTGGAGGGATTGGCGTGTGGATAAATCCATGTACTGAATGGGGAATCTAAAATTGATTTCATTGTTATCAGGGCTTAATTTGAGCCAGTGGTTACCGGTGCTCAGCCCCTGCACTTAATCATCAACACCAGCACTTTTCATGAGTAGCAGTTAAGGACATATTAATTTATGGTAGGTACGGGGAGATTAAGTGATTTGCCCAGAATCACAGGATGTTGAGCCAAAGCCGACACTCAAACAAGGTTCCTAAGCTCTGAAGTCGGCAGCTCTGGCAGCTCTCCCCACTTTCATGGTTCTGTTTTAGGCAGTGCTAGGAGAAATGGGTTGGTGCAAGCTGCCTCCTGACTACAGCCCATGCACATATTTCTTTACAGATTAACAACAGACTATGATCATGGTTCCATTTCTGGTAGGGCTGGTCAAATATCCCCTAGAGGGTATGGGCATCATACCCTTCACAATTGTTATAATCAGACCTTGGCTACATTCTCTCTTTAATAAATAGGGGCACATACCTAAAAAGAGAGTTTGAGAAAGGAAGCTCAAGGAATATATTCATTTTCCTTGGCACTAGGTTTTCCTCCCTCACTGCAGTGCAAGCTCCTAGGACGCCACCTTTGCTTTGCGGCACACAACGGACCACAATGTGTTCATAGAGATTCACAATTGCAATTCCAAATTGCAGAACGTGTATCTGGATTGTGAATCTGAAAATTAAATTTACCAAGTTAGAAAACCTTTCTAATTACCTGTGTGACTTCAACAGGAAATTGCTATAACAAGGATTCTGCAAGATCCCAGCCAAATCGTTGCAAAGCAGTTTAGTATAATTTATTGTTTCAAACATTTAAAATCCCACCAACAAACCCACCACGCATAGGAAGGAATCCCTGATCCCTCTTTCCCAGGATTGGCCAAGGCACCACAAAATGAGCGGACAAACTAATCTCAAGTCAAACATTAGGGCGACAGGAATCTTTTTCAATGTTCAGATATTTGACAAGAGTGAAGCTCAAAAAGTGCTCCTCACGATCAAGTCTTTTGGACCAAGGTCCATTCAGCACTCTACCGCAACCACTGTGCATTGAGTCATCAAACGATGGGGTTTAGAATTTGCAGCAGCAATACATCAGGCATCTTTTGGAGTAGAGAGGTGAAATGAAAAGTTCTGAAAGGGGCCTAGTGGGTCTCAATCAATGAAGACAACCTGCATGGAGACCCACAAATGTCAAATAGATTCTCTGCCTATAGGTGAGATCAGAGGATTACGAGGAAATCCTGTTCCCACCAACCCACTCCTGCCCACTATGAGGACACAAACCCCGCCTGTAGAAAATTAGACTGCACGATGGATGCATCGGTGGGCACAGATGGCCTTAGAAGGAAAGCAACCTTAGAAACCAGGAGTTGTCAAATTGAGGATCCAACATTAGCACCTTTTCGGACTACTGGCTGCTCGTCTTCGATGTCATGCTCGGTTCTTAGAGAGCTGGTTATTGCCAAGCAAGTACTCCGGTCCGGACCAAAATGTCAGAGACAGGTCTACTCCGCTTTAGGTAGTCCTGTTCTAGGCCTATTCATTTAAAAAAGTTTCTTATTGAGTTTTTACAATTTTAGATTAACAATGCCAGTATATTTTGAGGAAGATCTAAAGTAGTACACATACGTAGGTTTGTTCACTGCGTGACATGCCTCAGTTATATTGCACATTACCCACGAGCATAAACAAATAAACCATATACAACTAAAACAACTTATTGCGCATGATGGCAAGAAGTACCCAGTTTCATACTTAGATCAGCATGTATATCGGCGTGACAGTGATGATGAAATGAGCGTTTCAGGGGTGAGTTCCACTTACTCATTCTAGACCTATTCATACCTTCATGGCCATCGCAAAGAAGTGACCTTCATGGTCCAAAATATCCACTGTGCAAGGACTGCTTTCGAAGAAAGAAGAGAGCTAAACTACTGCCGGAAGGGTGCCAACACAAATCCAAAGACGAGAGCCTAAGAGGCGGAAACTAGTGTTCAATCACACGGGTTGTACCTATGATACCATGGGTGGATCTTTGATTAATGCTAAGAGCCTCCTACATAGTCTCCCCCACCGGCAACCGGCTGGGGAAGACGTGGTAGTCAAAAAATATGATGGACCGGAATCTGACTTGAGTAATTTCGAGTGTCTATGATGCATCCAAGCATTACGCCCATGGTTTGTCTGTTTCGCTCAGGGGTGAGAAGCAGAGCCACCAAAAGATATAGGGTGTGTTTGATTCTGCATATAATACAGAGCCCTATGCCCAGGTATTGCAAAGATCTTCCAGGTTCTGATCTCGTCCGCATGAACGTAAAGGACAGCTAGCGGTGCTCAGGGTCTCAGGGGTTCTTTTCCTGGGATGATTTAGAGCTATGGTTATTAGGACACTGAAGCTGGAGAAAGTCACTGGCAACGGAGAGAAAATGGGATATCTGAGTGATCCTCGCTTATGTCACAGTCACTGTGTCTTTTATGAGCGTACATCAGCTGCATTGTCCCTCCTAAACACATCCGGTACATCCTGTGAACCACACTCACCCAGAGGAAGCAAAGGAGTCATGGTTTAGAGAAACTGGCTGGATGTTCTATGATTGCAAGTAGGCACTGATCTATAATCCATTAGCAATGTTGTCAGCTGTCAGGCTCCATGGCCTTCTGAAGACGAAGTCCCCGTCCGTGACTATCAATGAGCTTTTTCGCTGGGTGTTCTCTGGTCTAGCAGCGTCCAGAACTCTTCCAGAGGGAGAGATCATAGAAAGCATGCAGAACTCCTCGCGAGGGTTAGAGTTTTGAGTTCACTGTGCAGGAAGGATACCAGGCCTAAATAAAAGTATGGAACAAAGACAGGATTACAAATTTCACATGCAATTTGACACTTCCAGCCAACATCTTAACTGATTCTGAATGGTTTGGAGATGATTTACTGCCAGTGGGTCAGCATCAGGGCTGCCTGAACAGCATTATGGGTCCCTGGGCAATGCAGTGCACTGGGCCCTGCCTACACAACCACTCCCAGGAATAGAAATGTTAACTGGAAAAGTAGTGTTAAATTCTGGTCTGCATAGGGCCACTATGCTCGTGGGACCCCCCGGCAACTGACCGGCATGCCCATACCCTAAGATGGCACTCGTCAGCACACATTGAATTTTGAAAGTCCCCTTTAAAACAGAGCTATGCCTCACAACAGCCCCCCTCCTCTCTCTGATGTCAAGATGTAGTTGGAAATTACACGAGTTCATTCGCTTCAATATGCACGTGCTTATGGACAGATAATGGTCAAATAACCTCCTTATTTGTGTCCGCTTGTGAAGTCTGCCATGTGTATCTGTGACTTTCAGGCACAAGAAGACATAACACCAATGATTCATTATTAGATCCCCAGAGAGCCAGTGTGCTCAGCCTTGTCCAACTAGATATGTCCTTAAGGCAGCCATTTGTTCAGCTTTGCATCTCCCTCCTGCTCCTGAGCTGAAATGCCAGCTATTTGTAAAATATATCTGGAAATCCAGAAAGAGGAGAACTTACTTATGTGCTAATAATTGTGCGACTTTACAATTTGAACGACGCCAACACTAGGCCATGTAAGATTGTTATTACACAAGAAAGCTGTGACAATTTAATTCTTTTTTTTTTTATTGCATGTACTTTGCATACTTTTTTTTAACTTAGGCAGTTATGCAATTTGTGCATAGTTTTCGACTGCAGGGAGAATTATTCGAATCAACAGTGCCTTGCTGGGACTGATGTGTGCTGTGACTGAGAGACATTTTGCACTCAATCTAGTCTCTCACGGGATTCTTTCATCACTTTTGTCACTGAGGCAAACCACCATGTCCAGTTTTGAAGCAGATGACTGGCAGAGTGCATAACAGGTAATATGCATGAGTTTCATGTAGCTCACACAAATGTTTCCTGAATTTATTTTTTGAAATTTCACCCACGCCTGGTCAATGCAACCAAGGGTCCTGCTTGACATTGTGGGATCTGGCATCCAAATCTAAGGCAATGACGTTCAACTATGTTAAATGCGGACAGCAAGTCTGATAAAATAAGAACTGTGGGTCAGTCCTGTTCTATCTCCCACTGAATAAGCTATTTCTGTGTCATTTCTGATGAGAACCAGGAATGGTTTGAAACCAGCAGCATGCTTCTGCGACTACATGACCCTTTCAAATATTTTTTTGTGACATAGGAAAAACAGAAATGTAAATATATGAATGTTTTTGTGCCAAAATGTATTGTCTCTTATTTCTCATGTAATCCTTGATCTTTTCTATTGAGTGAGAAGGATAGGTCTATCATCTACCTATGGATTATATAGGGTGGGGGTGAGCAGAAGCAGCACCAATTTGTTTCCAAATTCAGTTAAAAAAATTAACTGGTACATGCATCAAAAATGTCATTTGCGATTCCTTATTAGCGAAAAATAAGGATTCGCTAATAAGGAATAGCAATAGCCTATGCATGTAGGAATCGCTAAAAAAATAGCGATTCCTGCAAATTCCTTAATTGCGACTCGCAATTAAGGAATGGCTGCCTGTTTATTCCAATGGGCCAACAGCAATTGATAGATCTCATACAACTGGAGTGCATATTGCACTTTGCGTTTGTCTCCAATATCATGGTGACTTTTAGCATATTATGGAGATTATATGCTGCTACTCAACAAGTTTTGCCTAACATTAGAGTTTACATATGCATGTTGCTTCGACCAGCTTGATCGCAAAGCGCAAATTCTCAGTTTAATATACTTTCAGGTAGACAAGTCTTTTTCTCTAGAATTCAGCTATGGATTGTTCGCACTCTTTCAGGTAAGATGATAGAGCTGAAACGTGCCATTCTCATCTTCCTGAACAAGTGCTAGTCATCATGTCTACATATCATCCGCTTTGTTTTATTCAGCAATTAAATCTTTTACACTGTTGGATTGGGTGATGTCATATTGCACCATTCCCCTCATGGTCACATGTTTTAGAATGTTTGACTGTGTGATGTCGCAATGCACCACAGCCCTTGAGGCACCTTTGTCCTGGCATTTTTGAGTATGTGATGTCATAGTAAACAGTATTTCCCCTCCCATCTTTTACACTGCTGGATTGCGTGAGGTCAGAATGCATCGTCTCTCCAATGACCACATCTTTTAGAATGTTTGTCTATGTGGTGTCACAATACACCACAGCCCCTGAAGGCACCTTTGCTGAATATATGATGTCACAGTCAGGGCCACTAAAATTATATGATTGTGTGGCCGCAGCAATTTTCGCATAATTAAAGATTTGCAGCAGATTTTAACCAAAAAAAAAATGTTCAAAAATTACTAAAACTGCAGCGACACGTGTTGCCAAGCAGTGGAAGGCCCTTTGCAAAGCTGGACTGGTCACCTTTCTATTGGTTAATGCAATGCTTGTTATTACACTGGTACTAATGATGTGGAGCCAGAGATTTTTGCCAAGTTTAACAAGCATTGGCATAGCCAATAGGTCTCGCCTTTGGGACCTTATAAGTGTTTAGCCATGCAACAGTTGCATAACTAAATACTTATAAGATCCCAAAAGCAAGACCTATTGGCTATGCAAAGCGGCCGTGAAAGTGAAAGTAATCGCGGTGATGTGCGGCGCCCGCGCACATGTACTGTAGCTCTAGGCTTGCTGGTAGCACTTTTTGGAGCCCTCTCAATAAGTCTCGCCAGACCAGCGCAAGCGCTGGGTCAGAAGAGACTTGAAAATGACAAAATAATGATGTAATACTATTACAAAATGTTCTACACTATGTGGCATTATTTGCCTTTTCTTGCCACAAAATGTACTCTGCCCTACCGTATGATTTGACCATCTCCTGCTGCATAATTCTGGTGGCCCTGGTCATAGTGCGCAGTATCTCCCCTCCCATCTCTTAGCACTGCTGGGTTGTGTGAGGTCATAATGCACCATCCCTCTCATGACTGCATCTTTTAGAATGTTAGTGTGGTATCACAATGCCGCACAGTCCTCGAAGCATGTTTACCCCAATGTTTGTGACAATATGATGTCATAATGGACCGTATCTCCCCTCCCTTCTTTTACACTGCTATATTGTGTGATGTCATTATGCACCGTCCCTCCCATGACTGCATCTTTTAGAATGTTTGAGTAGTACCGCAATGCAGCACTGCACCTCAAAGCATGTCAGCTCCAGTGTTTGTGACTATATGATGTCATAGTGAACAGTATCTTCCTTCTCGTGTTTTACACTGCTGGATTGTGTGATGTCATTATGCACCATCCCTCCCATGACCACATCTTTTAGAATCTTTGTGTGGTACCACAATGCAGCACTGCACCTCGAAGCATGTTTGCTCCAGTGTTTGTGACTATATGATGTCATAGTGAACAGTATCTTCCTTCTGGTGTTCTACACTGCTGGATTGAGTGATGTCATAATACACCGTCCCTCCCATGACGGCATCTTTTAAAAAGTTTGACTCTGTGATGTCACAATGCACTACGCACCCGGAGGCGCTTTTATTTGAGTGTTTATGAATAGATGACTGTGTATTGTCATAGTGAAATGCATTAGCCAGCCGTCTTTCACATTGCTGGGTTGTGTGAAGTAATGATTCACCGTCCATCCCATGTTTGCATCTTATAGGATGTTTGACTGTGTGATCTCCGCCCTGCAGCACCTTGAGGCATATTTGTTCCAGCGTTTTTGACTATATGATGTCATAGAGAACGGTATTTCCCCTCCCGTCATTTGCACTGACGGACTGTGTGATATCATAATGTACCGTCCCCGTTGGTCTTTGTACGCGGTAAGTGTCTTCTCTTTGTTCTCTGCACCTGGGTGGAGGCATGTGCTCTCGTGACCGCCTCTCCACCCCGCCCCCACAGAGTACACACACAACGGGTGGAATTGTTAAACCTCAGTTTATATGTAGTATTACTTTATGAATGTGGAAAAACGGTACATTTTGTGTCTCATCCTCTCTATTTTTGTTACTTAAAAATACAACAATATTTACCCACTCTTGAGCATCTTTTCTAAAAGTGGTGTTAGGTTTTCGTTCTGCGATGCATCATGGGAGGAGCGAATGTGTATTGCACACTGCATTGCTGGATAAAATGCAAGAGTCTAAAAGAACAGATTCTCCAATAATATATGTGCCCCTTCCTTGTGTGTCTGATATAGTTCAGTGTAGTTCTTAATCATCGTGTGTAAAAACACTTCCAGATATGTAAATTCAGACTACCAGGTATACAAAAATAACACTTTAAATAAGTACTTCTCAATGCAGTGCTGTGAAGTGCCCATTATTGTCAAAGTTTACACGTTAAAGAATAGTAGATGTGGTAGGACCTATGACAATGTGCAGCATGAATAAAATATAAGGACCCAAAGGCGAAATCTATTGGCTATGTAAATGCTTGTTTACACATGCAGGTGGTTATGAGTCTAGAAATACCAGGTAATTTGTAATTTCGTTGTAGTCGAAAATGAGATTTGCGGTCCAGCAGTAACTAGGTCCAGAGCCTGGGAACCATCACGTGACTGCCGACATTTTAATGCTGTAGTCTGAGCTCCCTCTGTGCTCCCTTCTCTCGCACCCAATTGATACCGGCAGCTGTCAGGCAGTGAGGCGGGAATCCCAGGAGCCCTGAGAACATGCAGGCCTTTTCATCCGAGAGCTTCTTCCTTGTCTGGGAAAAAGGCAGAATTGTAAGTTCAGTGAGTTTTACCACATGGGTTGTCAGTCTCACAGAGGTCTGTCTGCCTGTGTGTCCTGTTTGAGGTTTATAGGATCATATTAACCGTCTGCAGTGCTTTAAATGGGCCAGTGCTGTGCGGTACTGAGTACCGGGACTTTTTTATTTTGAGAGGGAGAGTACCTGCACTTTTCAAGGGTAACGTAATATTTTTATTGGAGAGTGCCATCACTTCTCAGAAACAAGAAGGTACTCTGGTGCACGGTACCTGCGCTACAATTTTTCCATTTTAAGCAGCGAGGCACATGCTAAGGGTGGCCACTTAATATACATTATGTTGCTGTGCATGCGTAAGAGGAACAGACTTGACTGGGCACAAATTGTATGCAGTATACCAGGGGTGCAACTAGACCCGAAATTCGGGAGGGCTAACACTCCCAGCCAGGGCTAGCCCTAGCACTGATTGTATACGGTGCAACAGTCTCTTATGGCACCCGCCTCCCCCATTTCTTCATTCTTCATGAATTCCCTCTCTACTACTCACCAACGAAGCACCTCATCACTCTGAAGCACTTTTCTGACAAACATTTAATTTTTTTCACACGCAAACTCAGTTCTGTGATCTGCATGGTCCACGTTCTTTGTAGGCAAATCAACCCTCCGCACTGTGTGGGTGACAGAAATGCACATGTGAGTGCATGGTGAGCAATGCGACAGTGTGAGAGTAAGGTAAGAGGAGTGACTGCAGGGTGAATAAGGTGACCATGTACATTTGGATGTGGATGTAAGTGCAAAGTGGGCCGAATTAATGCGTGGTTAGTGATGGGCTTGTTTGAGTGAGATTGCAGATTGAGCAGTGAGAGGGACAGGTGAGTGAAGTGTCACATGAGTGCAGGGTGAGTAGTGTGCTCGTGTGACTGCAGGGTGAGGTACAGGGTGAACAGCACAAGTGCACTGTAAGTGCAGAGTGATCACTGTGAGTGCAGGGTAAGCGGTGAATGGTGTGAGTGCATGGGGATCAGTGTCAGTGCATTGTGATCGCTGTGAGTGCATGATGAGTGTGAAAATGAAGGGCGGGAATGAGGAGTGATTTGTCTGGATGCAGTGTTTCCCAGATACTTGAAGTAACTCAGCATGTTACTGACGGCGACATAGGGTTTCAGATATGAGTTGAACTATTGCTATTATGGCATTAATCATGGATTGAGGGTGGAAGAAATAAATAATGTGCTGATCCTGCAGCAAACTTACAGTCTTATGACTAGGGCTGCCAGCTCATTATTTTGATGTCACAGACGGTACAAAAATAAGCAGTCACCGTATTTTCATCACTTATCTGTGCATACTTTGAACAGCAAATATAAAGCACTTTTAATTGTGTTCTAGGGCTGCCTGAATGATCCATGACCGATAATTAAAGGGAACAAAGACAGAAAAGTCGCATTACAAATGAATACATACTTTTTTTATTTATAACCCTATTTAGTGTCAAGACGAGATCTTTTCAGACTCTTTAAACACATGGCGGGCATTTTTCTTTTGACAACCCTACTTTATGTTCCTTTTCATGAAATGCATTCGCACACTACAGCAGTAAATGTAAAATACATGGGTAAGGCAGAGGGGGGGGCCAAGGGGTACTAGGACCAGAAAAACAAAACTAAGCCTCAGTAACCAGTTTACAAAGGTATGTGAATATGCAAATGGCTTTTAAATTCCGCTGCGGTGCGGCCGTTTAGCGGAGTGGGCGGGGCCGCGTCGGCCAACGAACGTGCGCAGTACTACGAAGGTAGTGCTAGCGACAGCCGTTGGCCGACGAACGCACGCAATGGGTTAAAGACCTGTGAACACCTCGGGCGTGCCGGAGATAAGACCCCAGACACTGCCCAGCTGAGCCCACAGCAGCTCGAGCTGCAGCAGCCCGGTCTGAGACTCACGACGGGGAGGGGGGGCTGAAACCCTTTTAGCCCTATGGGCGTTGCGCGCCTGCAGCACATCATATAAAGTAGTAAGACTTTGAGCACATCTTTACTAATGTTCGGTGTACCTGGGTGGGGTAGGCTGGTTGGACACGGGTGGGTAATGTTCAAAAGTGCAGGCTGGTTACTGTAACGTGTCTGGTGAACACGGTCGTTACTCTCTGAGTAACACATGCTTGTGAAGCAAAGGCGAGGCACATGCTGTTAAATTAGTGTGTCTGGCTAGAGAAAGCTTCGAAGGGAGAGGCCAAGCAAGGGCTTCACAGACTGATGTTTTATGCATTATATCTTGTTTAGGCGTAGGTCACTCACAAGGATGCATCACTTACCTGAATAAAGCATCCCAGAGAGCATACGCTAGTCATCTGACAGGGTGGATCACTGTATCAGCAGCTATGCATATTGTGCGACAGGGAAGAACTAGTAATATTGCATGGTGGGCCACAGTGTGGGATAAGAGACTTTTAGCCACAAATATTTTTGCTTTCTTACAATGCTATTTCTGACATTGGTGAGGGCATGGCAGCTCCCACAAAGTTTTATTTTAAAAAACGATGGCAAAGCAAGCATTGACAAAATCAAAAGGCTGGCACCAAGCACTTGAACAGCGGGCTTTGCCAGTGCTCGTTTCCCAATGGTGCGGGAGAGATCGCTGCTCTTTCTTGTCTCCATTTCTACTTTTCTGTTCGCCTCTCTGTTGCCTTTTCGTGGCCTGTTGCTAAGGGACTCTAGTTGTAAATATCTTCTGCTATGTCTGTCACTCGCAGGTAATCCTAGAAAGTGACAGACTCAGAGGTGGGCCAGCATTGTAACTGACGAAGAGCCAGGCCTACTAGCCTTTCATTGGCAATGATCCGATATGAGACTGCTTCAGCCCAGCCCCCGCAGGCTTTCCGAAGGAACCTAGCAGTGAATTTAGCTTGCATTGTGGCTCCAACTTGTCAGTAGTACCCCACACACCTCTATCCAATGAATGATCTTAGTATCTGTGGGGGGTGCTTGTCGATTCGCTGATAAAACCAGGGAGTGAGGATGAAATCTCTTACTTTTTGTGGGTTTTTTGAAAATTACGTCAAACGACTTGAAATTTCAAAAAAAGAGTCATACCACATACCAGCACAGATTGATTCGAACAGAAAATGTCCCTCATAAGACTTGCTCAAACCGCTCTCCTAAAATTCATGGAGCGTTGCATAATGCAAAATTTCATCAAATTTCATCTAAAACAAAATTCATGTAGTTCAGGAGATTTCGCAAGTGTAATTGTAGCGTCTTTTGTAGGATGCACGAATCAAAATTTATTTAAACGAATTACAAATGAATTACCTTTGTTTCCAAATTTTCATTATTTATTTCAACCGATTGTGTTCTATTAATCCTTTTAATCATGTGGTGTGGAATCAGTTACACCAAACTCTTTGCATTTTAGACCAAACCGGAGGATTCACTCCATGTGCTACTAACTTCCACACTGTCATACAAAGAAAAGAGGAGAACAAACCACACTTTATTTGAAAACATATTAGAAGATAATTACCCTTATATATTCCTATCAAGTAAAAAATGGCATGTGGAATTACTCAAACTGACAGCTGCAACAGACACTAGTTTTAGCGTAAGGGTGGGTGCAATATTCTGTTCCGCCATCCCCTTTGGTTTTGCTTAGGCCTGGGCTAAAATTCCATTCCGCTCGCGGAAATTGCGATAATTTGAAATTTTCGCGTTCCGCGGAGAGCGCGAAAATGTCAAAATTTACGCAATCCGCATTTTACCGGAATGTTTTTGCTTGCTCGTGCTGTAAAATAATACATTCTCACGTGCGCACGATCGCCTTTCCTGAATCCCCGCGTTCGCCGACAAGTTTTCCCTACCCGGTCGCGTTTTCCACGAGATGTTGGATTGTTGGTAGCCATTTGCGCTGTCTCGCGACAGTTCGCGCCCGCAGTAACGTCATTCGTCACGCGATCACGTCTTTCTTCTCGCGATCATGCACCCCGAGACAAGTGAAAACAAGATGGCCGCGCCCGCGAGCAACCGCATGGGTAAGTTGGCGAGCCGCGACCATGCTAAAAATACCGCGAACGGGTGGGAAAAAAACTTCCGCATCTTCTCGATATTTCCGCGTGTTTGCGGAGATTTTTAACATTTTCGCGATAATTTGCGAAAGTGAATTTTGAAAATTCCGCCCACCCCTAGTTTTGCTTTGTCCGCCAGCGGAATTGGCAGAATTTTAGCAACTCCTCTTTACTCTTGTAACACAGAGATCCAGTCAAATTCTGCCAGTTGCTGCGTGGGGGATTTTTTTCTCGTGCGCTGCTTCAGAACAGTAAATTGGCGAGCGCTAGTGAGATCTGGAGTCCCCTAGTGTGATATTCGGTTGCTCGGAGGACATCCCGTGAGATTTTCTGAATGTGGGAAGTTTTGGGCGGTTGCGACCGTTTATGGTCAGAATGCTAATGCTCGAGTAGGAAATCTACTGAGCTGCAGCAAAATCAACTTGAGTATCTGTGGCCTCCAGTGCACCGTGTGGTGCCATTTGCGTAGATTTTTCACAGTGGAATGAACTCGCAGCCCTAAATCACAGCGCGAGCAGGGCGAAGTGCCTATTTTTGCCCATTGGCAGAAGTCCGCAGAATCTTGCTGAGTTTTTATGCAACTACACAGAATTATGCACAGTCAAATTCTGCGAGTTCTGCCCACCCATATTATAGAGATATATCAGATTTTCGAAGGTTAACTCGCCAGTATGACCCAAGCCGCAGCACCAAAATTATTTGAAAACAAGTGCTTTCAGAATGCGCGTGGGAAACTAGCAGATACTGAGAGTAGTGACAGTAAATTTTGGCTCTTTGGCTCTGAGGAATAGTCTCCTACAAATCACTACTTCTCAAGTGTTTCATTAAGAGCAATCAAAAGTGATTCATTTGTTCAAGAAGTCATACAACTGATGAGGTAGCAGTATAGTTAAGATATTGATTTATGTTTTTTATTGGACTAATGATCTCCGAATATGGATATATCGGCTTGGTTTTGAAGTAGGGGAGTGCTTGGCAAATGCAGAGTAGGAGTTTTGCAGGTCTGCTTCATAACTTGAGTAAGCCTCACCTTACTAGCTGCTTAGAGCTGTCACTGAACTGAGAGACAATCAATTTAGTCTACTACTCTGCATTACATGTTTGCAAAGAATAGAATTAAAAGGTTAGGATAATAAAAATAGAGACAAAAAGCAAGTAGAAAATGAAATTACAATATGTAAAAAAAAAACAAAGTAGAAAAAATAGTGGGAAAAAAGCATAATATAGGGGTCCATTAGGATGGAGGGGGGATGTCCTCCGCCAGGCAGGCAGTAGCAACCGTCGGACCGGCGGCGGACCTCCGCCCGCCATCAAAGCCCTGAACACCGCCGGTCCGATTAGCATTGCGGTCGTGACCGCTGCAGTGTAATTTACCGCCCACCACTTTTCCGCCAGTTGCAGTCTGCCCACTTGCCTGGCGTGCGGAGCTGGACCACTACAATTGTGGCGGATCAGGGCCAAGCACCGCCAGCACGGTTATGATGCCGGCGGTAGCCAGCTTTCTGTGGCGGTGGAACCGCCATGGAAAGGCATGCGGAGAATGTCTCCGGGGGTCCATTGCGGACCCCCAAAGGGTTGGGAGGGTGTGTGGGTGCACTGGGGGGGTACCCATGGTACCCCCCCTACATGTCCCTGTACGAGGTGGCAGGCACTGTGCAGTGCCTGCAACAGAGTGCAGGGACATGCTTGTTTGGACATTGCGGCGGTGCTGCTGGCAGTACCGCCCGCTACAATGTTAACCGCTGCTATCCGACCACTGCGTTCGGATTTCCACTGCGGAGCATAATAATTGGACCGGCGGTTTTTGCCGCGGTCCTGGCGGGCAGTGTTTTCCAGCTACCATGGCAGTCGGAGTGATTTTCCGACTGCCATGCTAATGGACCCCTTAGTTTGGAGTTATGAATGCTACCAGGAAGAAGTTGAAGTTCATGTCTTGTTAGGTGTATGGGGTTAAGGTCAGAGAAAATTACGCAGTGAGGGATGATGTAAGGTTAATTGTATGGGATAGGTTTGGGAAGGGCTAAGGACAGGGCTAGGATTGGGTGAAGAGTTAGGAAAAAAGATTAAGTTATTGTTAGGTTAACAGGGTTTGGGTTAGGGGTTGCGTTAGTGTAAGGGATGTACATGGAACATTTACTGGAAGATGTCATAAGGAGGGTTGTAGTAAAAGAAGGTGGAAGGATGGCGGAAGGTTTAGAGTTGGAGTAAGTGATGGGCTAAGGTTAGGCTTAGCCTAAGACCGAGTTTGGTGTTACAGTAATCGAAAGTATATGTGATAATAGAATGATGGATTAGGAAAAGCATGCACAATACTAGAGTTGGTGTAGAAGTCATAAAATGATCTTAGGGAAAAGGTTTAGGGCTATAGCTAAAGATGGAGTAATAGTTAGGAATTATTGTAAAGATTAATACATGCTTCTGTATATTTCACAAATGTAGTGGTTTACCTATCCAATTTAGTATTTTTCATAGACATATGTGTTACCAACAATTTTCTTGCTTACACATTTTAGCTCTTTTTTTAAAACTACTTTCTTGCCTTTTCTGTGTTTACATACAATCTATTAGATTGTGCCGGCAACATGTAGCATAAATGAGCAATCTATCTAACACATCTCTGTACCTCTTTATTTTGCACCTTTAAATGTATGGATAATATGTAAATATCTTTACTTGATTGATTGACTGACATCTCTTCTATAAGAACTGCTAGGAATCCATATTATTTAGTATGCAAAAACTTATCTGCAGTTTGCTTATGTTTCCACTTTTGTGTACAGTTTGGAAATTAAGGTAACCTGTGTCTGTGGGCGCACATGTATATGAATATTAGGCCTGGGTGGAACTCCCGAAATTACACTCCGTGGAAGTCCGAGGAGTTACATAAAAACTCAACGAGATTCTGTGGAGCCCCGCCAATGAGCAGAAAATTCACGTCTCGCTGTTTGTGCGGTCATTTGAAAAAATCAGCGTAAACGGAACACACTCTTTTTGAGTGGACTTTACTGCCATTCAGGTAGCAAATCTTCTTGGTCAGCAGCCCTCTGACCGCAACCACAACCACTCATGACCGCCATGTTAGAAAATCTCACAGGAAGTCCTCCTAGCAACTGAAAATTGCGTTACGGGATGCTGAATTTCACTCTTGTTTGTCACCTCCCAGTCTGAACTCTTGCGTTGTTCCCATTGTCATCACATTACTCGAACAGGAAACAAAATTCCGCCATGCGGCGACTGGTGGAATTTGGCAGGAACTCTGCATTACAAGAGTAACATGGAGTCGCCAAATTTCTCCAATTCATCGAGCAGAATTAAAAATTCCACTCCAGCTAATAAATACCTGAAGAGATGTCTTACAACATCTAAGTTCCTCGTCCAAAGGGTTAAGGCTCCGGGCCATCAACAAGCTAAATGGAGGGAAAAATTGATAAAAGGCATCCCCATTGACAATTCATCATGTGCACCTGACATTTGCCATTGTATCTGGGCATGATCTGGAGGTACAGGCCGCTCACACATTGCAGTAACTCTCTGTGCACACCCAGGTGGGATGGTCACTGTATCTGAGTATGATTTAGAAGCACAGATTGGCCACACACCAGTATATATCTGTGGACATAGCAGGGGCACATTAGGAAAGTGCTCTGGGGGCGCAACAGGCATGTGCGCCTTCTTTGCGCGCCCCCAGTACACTTTAGTATTACAGAAATGGCCACAGGCGCTTGTGCAGAACTTTCATTCATACAAATAGTGCACATATAGCGCCAGCGCTATCACCAGAGGGTGTTCCCTCATTTGCATGGGGGCATGGCCCATGCAAATGAGGGAATCCATTTGCCTCTGCACCCACGCCATATTGAAGACACGGGCGAAGAGGCAAAGAAGCTGTAAGGAGGCGTACAGACAGTGCACCACCGAAGGTGGCACACTGTCAGTATGCCCGCTGATGACAGCCCTCTGTAGGAGGGTAAGGGAGCCCCATGGAACCCCCCAGACATTCCCTTTGGAGGCAGGTGCAGTCACTCACTGCACCTGTCTGCAAGGGGATCTCTCTTCCCTCTTAAAAGTGCAGGCGGGTTGCCCTCTGTACATTGAAACACGGAGCTGCTGCAACAATGCTGCTCCATTTTTCACTTGAATGAGCTGCCCCCAGAGCAGCACAACTTAGCGACTGCCCTGGGGGGAGCGCATTCAATGTCATAGGATGCACTTTCCCTGTTTACGCCCACTGCGCCTGTTTTAAGGTGCGCCGTGGCGCAAACAGGCAAGGTGCGCCCTATGTGTAATAGGGCCCCTTAGCATTCTGCCTGTGGCCATGCTTTGGGCAGATACACCAGTCACATGCTAGGTTTTTCAATATGAACAATTTTTGGTAGGTAAAGGGCAAACACTAGAATGTTCAATGTTCATTAAATATGGGCACGTTTTAGAGGAACAAACTTCCAAGACAGTACAATGGTACCCATATGTGGGCACACATTGGATGAATAGGCCTTCCAGTGACTCAGATGGACACAATACCCAGGTATGCTTTCAACGAACAGAGTAGTAGTCACACTATAAAGTGGCCAGTGTATCTCAGCTTTTTTGAGGGACAAACTGAGCACACGCCAGGGGAGTCATGGTTTGTTTTCTAAAATGCTTTGGGCAAATATCCACGATGGTCACTACACGCGAGCGTGTTTTTTACAGATTGGCTGGTCAGACACTGTTAAGGTCACCACATCTAAGCATACTTTGGAGGGATAGGCAGGTTGCACTCACGTTGAGCATCTGTGGAAGTACAGGTCACTTACTCCCTTGGATGGTCACAGTAGGGGAGCATTCATTAGAGTCACAGGTCGGTTACTCACAGGCACACAGTTCGACGTGAGAGCACGTACACAGAACGCGTGAACGCATGATATCTTTATTGCGTTATTTCTGCTCCTCTGGCGCGTGACCTGCGACTCTTTCTCTCCGGACACGTGATAGGCTGGTTTGGTCACCGAATATTGGCTAAGAGTAGTTGATTGAAAGGATGCGTCCGCCCCGACATAATCCAGCCTAATTACAGGCAGCTTTTGTGACGTCTCAATCCTCAGTGGAATGTTAATTATCGGCATAAGGTGTGAGTTGTCCAATTGATCTTTGTCCTAAGCTTAGAACTGTTCAGCCATTGTTAATGCAAGAGCTCTGTTGTGGTCTTCAGTGAGCCTTTACTACACATTTAATGTGATGGAAATAATTTGTTGGCTAGAGGATGCATGAAATTATATAGGTGCCATGCACATTTGAAGTACTCGCTCTATGTGCAACATCAATCCCCTGGCACTTTTCATTGAGGTGGGTTGGAAAAAAGGGTCTGCTTTCATAAATATATGCAATATGGAAAACAGGGTAAAAATTTCAAAACAAGGCAGAGGAACGGAGTTGTAATCCGACTGAATCAGCTGTGCACAGGTGATCGACCTATATGCCATAATTCACAGTGCAACACAGCCAACGGGTGGCATGAGTTGAACCGTGCCCTCTTTATGCTGCGGGGTGCTGAAGCAAAATGTGACTGAACCCCTGAACTGCCAAGTCATAAAGATGGTTGACCTTAAGCCCCCGACTGCAGGTATATTATATTTCATTACGAATTTTTTGGACACACTGAAGCTGTTGAGA
Source organism: Triturus cristatus (assembly GCF_964204655.1). NCBI lineage: Eukaryota > Metazoa > Chordata > Amphibia > Caudata > Salamandridae > Triturus > Triturus cristatus. The sequence goes on from NC_140580.1 coordinate 752,130,748, forward strand.
CAAATGTCTCTGGGCCAGATATAAAAACAGCGTCCAATTGGAAACATCTTCTGCTGGGGAGTACTGGACTGGGTGTCCATAGCCATTCAGTCTTTGACCTTTTATTATTGCTGAAGGGATTGTATTGGGGTCTGTGATGGAGTTTCATCTCCCTGCTCATTTTTTCTCCATTTGCTGGCATCTGGTGCCATCACCTCTGGGAGTGAGAGGGGAAGTACTGCCACTGAACTGAGGTAGGCCATATTCCCATTCCCATTCAATCGTTGGCATCTTTCTGGAGATGTAGGTGCTAAATTAGGAGGAGTGCAGGGATTTGGGTCACCTGTTTGTTTTCTGGGGTGTCTATCTTTGTAGGGATCCCCTCTAGGAAATGATAATATGCCAGAGACTATATGCCTAGACAGGCTTTGTCCTGTCCCTGAAGGGGCCGTCCTGTTTGTGTGATAGAAATGCATCTCTATTCTCTTCCAGTCCCTGGCCTATCCGTGAGTGACCGGCCTGTGTGTCCCTTTCAGGCTCCATGCCCTCTCATCCCTTGCCCTTCGATTAAAGTCCTCACTCCTAGGCTGAAGGGGGCCTTGCTGGGGTCAGTTACTCGGGACCCTTGTTTCCCCTGCACCCACTACCCCCAGGGTCCACTCACTGTCAGCCAGTACTGGGCAAGGAGCGCAGCTGTTAGCACCAAGCCCTGTCCTCGATCTGGCATTTTCCATCATGGCTGCGGTGGAATGACCTGAACCTAATGGGGGCGCTGTGCCCTCTGACCTCGCGCGGCCTATAATTGGCGCGTTGTGTTATGCTGCTGCGGGTTCTCATGCGTTCCCGGAGCTTCGGGTTCTCAGAACTGGAGCTCTGCCAGCTGGGATGCGCTATGTGATTGCAGCTGGGCAGGGAATGCTCATCGCAGCCAAGGCTTACAGTAGTAATGCGCGTGACAGCGGCCTCTGAGGCCTGGTGCAGATCGAGGGCCTGTGGTAACGTGGAGAAGACAAAATGGAGACCTAAAGCATGGTACGGAGGAGCTGGAGACTAGAAGAGCATGTAGAAAAGCATGAGGGCTGTAAGGGTACCTTGGCTTGTCTATGGCACGCGGCAAGGGCATTTTAGTACCAGACACCTACCACTTTTCTTTTACCTTAACTGCAGAAATGTGCTTTAAAGATGGCCGTGAAAGTAGTTTCGCCACTCCTTCTGAGGGACCACTTATGTTTACTGTCAAATTGCCAGCTGCTCTGAGCAGCAGGTGTCTCTGCCTTCTTGATCCCCTAAATAAAGTCAATATTCGTGCCACGAACTGTGTTGCATCATTGAAAGTGCAAATGTTAACAAGCATGGGTAAAGCCAATCGGTTTTTACCTATGTGAGATCTATTGGCTTTGCCAATGATTTTTTAGCCATGTTGCAACATGGCTAAAAGTACAGAAAAAAAGCTGTAGGACCAAGCTAGCATTAGAAGCCAGCTCTGCTGTACAATATGGTTAAAGAAACATTGACAAAGCCAGTTTGATATCGCATAGGCAAGAACTATTGCCTTTGCCAATGCTGGTTTTTATTTGGGTTTTTTACTTTGAGCCAAGAATCCTCTGGGTAATCATTGTACTGTGTAAGTATGAAAATCGCCTGCCACTGACGGTAATTTTAATGTCAATGATTTTAATACATTTTAATTATTTGTAGGCCGCATTCTCACACCCATTTTTATTTATTCCTGACCACCCAATGTTTCCTCTGCAAAATGCTCCTCTGCTAACCCCCTACTGGCTCCTTTTAGAAGTCTGACTGGCAAACCTGTCTAATAAAAGTGTGTGTTTGGCAAAACAAAATGTTTTCATACATGTTCTGTACAGTGCTTTAAATGGGCTGGTACTCGCCGGTACTGAGTACCGGCACATCTGAATTTTCTGGCCCTCAGTACCGGCACTTCTCATTAGCCAGGGAGAGCACCTGTACCCTAATAGATGGCACTGCAGGCTCCGGTTATTTATCTCCTCTAGCACAGGGTAGATGCCGCTCTGCTTCTCCGGAGCTTGTAAGCGCGCCAAGTCTCTTGCATAGTCACTGCTGGAGATTCCAGCAGCGCCCATGTGAATGGCCTGAGACTGCAGTGGTCTAGGAGGGCTTGCCTTGCGTCAGGCTGTGATTAACAGGACAGAGTCTAGACAGACCCTTCACTGTCGATCAGGTGCCCGAGGACTATTCATCTCTCCATCAGGTGTGTAAATGGGTTGGGACGGGCAGTCGGTCAGTAATCCAGTCTTATTTAGGATATTGATTGCTCTGGCCGTTTTAAAGCAAGTGACAGCCCAACAAAATCTTCTGCCTTCGCCAAAGCTGGTTTTCTTTGCATCTTTTTGTTCAGGACAGGAGCTGCTTCTCTTTGTGGATGGAAGGAGTATGGATGAATGTAAAGAAGTGCGGTGGCAGGTTAAGGTAGGATTGCCACTTATTTTCGGATAACAATACCGGATATTTGAGTTTTGAAATCATGAATCGTCTGGGAAATGGTATTTTAACACACATTTCTGTAAAGTCATAAATCTGGTGCATGTCTTAACTTGAATTTTCCATATGGCAAATTTATGGGATGATTACAGCATGGAGGGGAGAACAGGAGACAAGTACGGGAAAACCATGGAGAAAATGTAAGACTTGTGGAGAGTAAGCAAAAGGTGGGAGAAAGAGGAGCAGAGCTAGTGAGGGAAGCTTAGAGGCTGGGTAAAGATTAGAGGCAAGTGGAGAGAAAAGGGAGAGAATCAGGAGACTCCGTAGATTTGAGGGAATGTGGCGAGAGAGAGAGAGAGAGCGCGTGCGTGTGTGTGTGTGTGCACTCTTAAGAGTATATAGTATTGTGCGACATAACAGTATGGCATTAAGAAGCAGCAAATGTTACAAAACGAGAAACTGTTCACATATCATCCTTTTTGGATATCATTTTGTGTAATGAGTTAACCGGTTTTGTTTACATAAACACATTTCTCATGTGTTTTTCATAGTTGCTGCAACTGATATAGAAGTCATGATGTATCGTCATATGTTGCCCTAAGCCCCGCCCCTAGCCCCGCCCACTCACCACACCTCTAGCTCATATTAATGAGTACCTGCACTTATTTTTTCCCATTTAAAGCACTGGTTCTGTAGCAAAATTAAATTAGCAAAACATAAGATTAAAACCTAAACCAACACATGGCAAAAATATGCATGTGTGTTTTGTACACGTGGGTCTTAAAAGCCGCTGCTTTGGCGAGTGCTTTTACTGCTATTGTTGCAGTGTTTTACAAGCGCTTTGTGCGTGCTCTGATGAACTGCCCAGTGCATGTGATGTGAATATAAGTGTATACAGGTCTATTGAGTCCAGCGGCTGTTCTTGGTGTTCTGCAGTGTTCCATCGCATATGGCATAGACTACTGTGTGGGGCCTTCGAATGTACAGTTCGTAGATTTGCAGGAAATGGCTTTTGTGCGTTCTTATGAACACTGCATCCTCAGCATGTATACTTCTGTGCAGTGCACATGCCACTGACAGCTCTAAGATGTGTAGCACATCATATTTTTCATGAAACGATGAACAGTCTGTGTAACGTACGCTATGTATTTGAAACCGACTGTACTGTGCACAGCACAATACCACCTGACGCCAAGTACTAAATAAATCCTCCTGGTTGTAAAAACAAATGTCGGGTTTGTATAACGTGCTGTTAATTTGCATTCCTTGATGGTATCCACTCTGTGACTGTACTGCACTCTGTGCTGCACGATGAGTTGCAGCATGTGGCATAGAGGCTTTATGCTCACAGATGTGCTTTGGTTACTTAGAGTGCTGTGGGGTAAGAGAGTGCAGACCACACCCTCGGTGCCAGGCACAGGTGAGACATACCCTCGATAACTATCTGAACTCTCTGTATACTATTGTTCTTAATAGAAGGACTCTGATGTACAACACATCGGTTCTGTTAGGACTACTAGAGCAAGATAGAGGCTGGACGATTGCCAGCGATATGTCTATGCGTGCCTGCATACTCACTGCTGCACAGGGGAGCACATATCTCAGACAAAGAGCACCCGGACTGCTCTCTGTGCTGGACTTTGGTATTATACATCCAGATTTAATCCGAAGGCAGTGTTTCTGCCTGCTTCCCTTAACTTATGCACATATGGCTCAGGAGATAGTGAGAGTGAACCTGTGCTGTTTATTACATGTGCAGTGCCACAGGTGTTCTAAATCTGCACGCAGAATGGGCACACAGAGTATACAATCGAGCGACAGCTGACTGAGGAGCCAGGTTTGAGTCCCGGCGGCACTGAACAACCTGTGAGTCTGAGTAAATTGCTTAATCTCCCCGTGCCTAAACCAAAAAAGTACCATGAATGTAATGTCCCCGTGCCTAAATAAAAAAAATGATAATGTTATGATGGTCTTATATATCACAAACTCGAGCTCTTCGCAACACTGCAAAAAAAACAAAACATGCATTCCTCTTTCCTAAAAAACGCTCTCATTTTGAAGTCTGAATGCACAGTAAATGTGGCGAGATAAGAACAAGATTTGCAGGCCTGTTTACAGAAAGGGTGCACTAGGAGGGAGTTGACAGCGCCTGATATTTGACCAGAGTCTTTGAATGCCCAGCAAACGTGATGAGATAAGAACAAGATTTAAAGGCCTGTTGACAGAAAACTAGTTTGTTGAAGAATTAATTGAGCATGGCTTTCTCAGTGGGCGGGACAAACTGAACCTGGACTGCCTAAAGCAAATCAAGCCAGCAAATGGGAAGCAAGAACACTTGAGTAATAGGGCCGGCTCCTCCACTAAGGTGGAGGAGCGTTGTCCCACTGACTTTCTACACGGCAAAAAGGAAAAATAAAACCTATAATAACGCGATGTTCTTATCATTTTATTTTTCCATTCTGAGGCAGTTTTGTGGGGGCAGGGCTAGGTTGGGCAGCAGTGCGAGGAGTGGTGGAACCCCCCTAAGTGCGTATGAATGTTTGACCGGCCCTCTAGGGCAGGCTAAACACTCATGCTCACTATGCATGTTCTCCACTCAGGCTGCATTACAGCCTGGGTGGAGAATATGCCCAGACTCCCATTCCCCATCTGAGCGCCAAACCACGGTGCTCAGACCAATCACAACACTGCATTGGCTATGGGGATCCTGGGTGCTTCCTGTTCCAACAGGAGCCAGGAAGAGGACAAGAGGACTGAAGAGAAGCAGCGGCCAGCAGGCAAGTGATTCTTTTTTTTTTTTACACCCTTCCCTCCCATTCTCTCCTCCCCCCCTCCCCGCCCCACAACTGGTACACTGGAACAGTAGCGACTGGTGAGTTATAAACCATTGGCAAGCAACGGGCAGAATGCATTCATAGGTCAACTTTCTGAAACTCCCGAAGTTGTCTTTTGAATACCACACGGCTGCGCTCTATGGTAGGCTACAACCTAAAAATGATCAGAGCAGAAAAAAACATTCCATTATTACTCTGCGCCACCCACATTCACGACCGCATGCAGGACATTCACAAGACTTAAGCAGTGGTGATTTCAGCGTTTAAGCTGCTAAAGCTTAAATCTGGTTACTCAAGGATTACTTGGCCACTAATAGCAATTAACATCATCACAGAGATTACCAGAACTACTTCACTTGTTGCCTTTTTTATCATCCAGGTGTCAGTTTCTATACCTGTGCCACAAGCTTATAATGAATTCTAGAGTGGATGGAAATGTGTGATAGACAGTCGACTGCCGAACAACAAAAGGCCCATCACCAAAGCCCGGATAGAAGGAAACCAGCTAAGACTTCATACAGGAAGAATCGAGCTAACGCTGGTTGATACAAAATTGTAGACTTCAAAATCAACACCAAGTGACAGCCAACTGTCCAGTAGCATGACCTGGATTTCTATGATGCCATGTGCTAAAATCTTGAAATCTCACTTTGATCAATGCACTGTCAAGGGATGGAAAAATATATGAAGTTGTGAGGATTTTCAACTATAACCCTAACATATTTGATAATATTAAATATTAAGTACAAGTTACTTACCTTCGGTAACGATGTATCTGGTAGAGACGATTCTAGCCGCAGATTCCTTAACGTAGAATTATCCCCAGGCGTGAGACTGGACCCGGAAAACGTTCTTTGCCCCAGCATCTCTGCGCGCCGGAGGGCGGTGCTACGCGACTCTGCCCTGACGTCATCCGCGGGCGTGACGTCAGCGAGGTCACATAAGCCCCATCCCGGCACGCTGACATCAGTTTTCTTCGGAGAACTTTTCCGCGCCAAAACACGGAGCCATCACAAACAAAACTGTGGAGAGTACGGGAACAGTGTGCGAAAAATTAGTGAAATAGAAAAGAGAGAAACGAAAGATAAAAAACTGCACTAGTTTGGAAAGCACCAAGCACGAAGGTACAAAAAGCCATAGCGGTGAAAGTCATAGCAGCGAAAGAGCAGAGTACCGCTCTGAGGAACACCCTCGCCAGCCAAGGCGACAGCCTCCCAGGAGGCAGAAAGCATGTGGAAAAAACGCCATAGCAGAAGAGAGAGAGAGAAAGCAAGCACAATCCACAAAAGTGAAGGGCAACAAGCCCGAAACAGAAGAATAACAGCAAGCCACCCCAGACGACACGATCAAGGAGGGCCGTATCCCCTGAAAGGGGCGAAAAGGCCGAGGTACAGGCAAAACAACCCCCAACGCAGTGGACCGCAAGGGACTCAGAAAACCTACGCAAGCCAAAGGGAGTAGAGTAAAAAGAGGCCCCTACACCAGAGAAAAAACCAGGGTAGAGGGATGCAGAAGCACACATGAACCAACCGACCATGTATCATAAAGGAAGGGGTGGAACAATCAAGCAGAACGAAGCATCCTGCCCGGGAGGAAGCGAGGCGGACACCCACAGAAGACAAGCCACCTGGAGGGAGGCGAGTGCAGAAAACCAACTGAAGGTCCTCGCAAAACGGGGAGGAAGGGCGGGCCGTGAAGGAATCTACGGCTAGAGACGTCTCTACCAGATACATCGTTACCAAAGGTAAGTAACTTGTACATCTGATAGAGACTACAAGCCGCAGATTCCTTAACGTAGAATAGATACCCTAGCCATACCCAGAGGGGAGGAGGGCCTGCGAGAGAACCTCCCCAGTAGGAGGAAACACAGGGCCCCAGCAGGGGATGTGTCACAGGGAGAAGAAAAGCGGCCCAGCTCCTACCAAGCAGAAGGAAGCAAGAACAAGGTGAAGGGAAGACTAGGAGACCCCAAGCCCATTCAAGGTACACCGGCCACAAACCCTCGTAGAGAAAGACAGCCGCAGAGGAGCACCCAGGAGGAAAGAACAACCCCAACTCCAGGGAGAAGAGGCAGAACCGGAGGCAGAGCCTGCCGCAGGAAAACACACACTGTGACAGAGGACAGAGGAACAGGCATCAGCCGCAAGGAGCAGGCAAGACAGGAATGGCTCCGCAGCCAAGGAACACAGGCATAGGAAGAAAGGGGCAGGTGCGCAAAACCCCAGCAGAACAAGAGGCAGGGGCACAAGGTAGCAGAACAAGGGCCACGGCAGTGGGCCAGCACAAGCAGGCATGCATAGTCGGCAGCGGACAGCACCATAGAGCAGCGCACCCAGAACAAGCCAGGCGCAGGCCGAGGGCAGAGGCCAGGAAAATGCAGAGCAAGCCCCAAAGGAGGAACGTGCAATAGACACACACACCGACCCACGAAGAGAAACGGAACCAGCCATAAGAGAAAAAGGGAAGGACACGGAGGATGGGCTAAGCCGCCAACCAGAACACAGGAAAGCCAGGAGAAACTCAGCCCCCTGGAACACCAGATAGGCCGAAACGCCGGACAGGAAGGCAAAAACGCCACAACACGACACCATAGACAGCATGGCAAACTTTCAAGCGAGGTAGTGAACACCGAGACTGACAGAACCCGGAGCAGCGCAAGCTGCCCCCGGACAAGACACAAGAGACCGCACCAGTGGAATACTGTGAAGCCAAGAAAGGTAGGGAACCCGAAAAAGGGGCAACCATACCTCCTCAGCGCAGGACAGAGCTATGCAATAGCTACAAGTACCCCACACAGGGTATGATATGTCCCACTAAAACATGGGAACATTTCTTAGGGAAAAACCCACAGCAGAGGACCAGAACATAAGGTTAGGTTATGATACGTCCTAAGAAAACATGGGAACACCTCCTAGGGAAAAATCCAGCAGCAGAGGACAGAACATTAAGGACCTGCAGATTGAACCACAGATGGCTTGTCAATTAGCCAATCAAAAAACACAGAAAAGGCCCAACCGGAGGACACAGATGGGTGGACCACAACCAAAAAACCACAAAACCCGAAGGGGCTGTACCAGCAGCCAACAGCACAAAGGGGGGTCCACCTAAATACCCGAAGGCATACCAACCCACCAGAACAGACAGATGGTCGAACCAAACAACGCCGCCCATAAAGCAGCAGAGGACCGACAAGCCAAGTTTACAGATGGGGAGGAGGAGGACGGAGCCCCGCAAGGAGCCGCTGAATGGCAGCATCCGCAAGGGTGTTAAACAAGAGCATCCCATCAAACGGCAGGTCAAGGAGATGCTCCCTTAAATTCTCAGGAAAAACGCTATCCCTCAGCCAAGCATGGCGACGGAGAGCCAATGAACTGGCCATTGTGCGTCCAAGAGCATCAGAAACATCCAGGGCCGAACGAAGAATGAACACGACCAGCTCCCGGCCATCTAGCATATGGCGTCGCAGGTCGGCGGAGACATCGTCCGGAGAGGCAGAAGACAGAAGGGACTCCACGGAAACCCACAAGCTGGGAGTAGCCCTAGCCAACACACAAAGGGTGTTGAGCGCACACAAAGCAGCACTAGAGGAAGCGAAGAGATTCCGCCCCCATCAATCTAACCACCGGGCCTCCTGTGATGGAGGAAACCACACCAAAGGCAGGGAAGGAAAAGCAGTCTGCAGAAGAAGGCCCTGGGTAGAAGGGTGGAAAGAAAGGCAGACTGGGTCATGCTTCGAAGGGAAGAAGCAGCTCCCGTCCACCAGAGCCCTGATGGAGAACCTCCAGCAAATGATCCGTAGGGAATGGAGTGGCAGGGTCACCCATGTGCAAAATTCCAGCATTCGTGGAGATGGCCCGGGCAAAGGCCGCACTTGCCTCCATAGGGCGTCGTAGGGGGGAAAGCAATTCCTCCGTGGGAGATGGCTGTAAACTGAGCCTGCCATCCCCGAATCCAGCTGGAGGAAGAAATGGCCAGCCCCGGAATGGTGGAAGATTGACAGATGAGTGGGGTACCTGAGGCGCCTCTGGTGAAGGCTGAGACCGCGGGGATGGCGAAGAGCCCTCCCTGGAAGACGCCGGGGAAAAAGCCACGACACGGCGTCCCGTCTCCGAGGAAGAAGAAACAAAAAGTTGATGAACCTCCGGCGAGGAGGGGGCCTCCGGAGACGAGTCGACGCTCCGATGCCGGCCCAACGCTGTGGAGCGGCGCCGGAGGGGACGCCGAGACAACCTCCTCCACCACTTGGGCCCCAGGAGAATGGAGCGGGGCTGGCTGCGGGTCGGCGAAAGAACGGTGCCGAAAAGGCACCGACTCGACCTCCAATGAGGCAGCCGCTGGCGTGGAGAAATGAGAGGGACCCGGGGACGCGCCCCGGCCCTTAGTGAGCACCCGTGGCGCCGCCAGGGCCGACAGGCGTCGGCACCTGAACGGCGTCAGCTCGGCTTCAGGCAAGGCCGCCGCTTGTGCAGAAGACTGAGGGGAACCCGGGGACGAGCCCCGAGTCCCGACGACCTCCTGCGACACCACAGGGACCCCCTCAGGGGTTTGCAGCGTGGCAGAGGCGACGTGGGCCGAAGAGGGGAACTGCGCAGGGCCGCACCCCGACGACACCACTGTTGCAGGGATTCTGCTTATACACAGAACTATGCGTAGAACCCCAGGACCTCAGTGAGTTGTGGTGTACCAGAAACTCACCTCAGAACCCAGAACCCAGTATCCGGCTAGCATAAGTGTCCCATTCGTTATCCGAGATTTAGCTCGGCGGTCCCAATGAAAAGACAACCCAGAACACGCGACTCAGTACATACTCAGGAATGGTGGGAATCGGAAATACCTGTTCGTATATTATTCTCACATCAGTCCACAACAAGAATCAACAGAGACACGGTGAAAATAAAAAGAGTTTATTTTTATAGACCACGTGTCCTAATATGCAGTACTTTGGCTAATACAAGCAGACAAATGATTAAAATCAAAACCATCAACATAGTTACAATTCCATAGAATATAAAAGGGGTGATCATGTTATAATGACAGTGGATACTACCACTTTCCCTTTACTAAGAGGCTAATATTATTATTAGACTAACAGAAGGTCTCTTAGGCTTGAATAGGGGACCCCATACTTCAAAGATCAGCTTAGTGAAATCACATCACAGGAGCATCAGGAGTCTTCTCGCAGGAAGGCTCGTCTTCGGTCTGAATAATAAACATGATGTCCGTGATATTAAAAGCACCAACTTTCAGGTATGTGCAGCTGCTCGTGTGTTATGACTAAATAGTGGGTCGATCAACCTAGAGTGGAAAACATGCATTGTCTAACAACTCAGACTGTTTGTCACATCGTGTGCAGACCAAGGTCGCTTCGCAGAGCTCGGGATGGTAACAACAGATTGCTCTCGTGTGAGGCAAAACTCGAGTCAGCAGTTCGTTTAAGCAATAACATGTGAACGCAGTGTCGTGTTGTTCTGCTTGGGTTTTCGGATCAGATAGAACCCGCTCAGCAGAGCCTCTCTAACCCAAACCAGAACGTTACCCCCTCCCTAGGGCCTATTCACACCTAAATAACCACATATATGTACCACCTAAGGACAGGGAATTCCTACTATATATACCAAGACCTACAAGTCACAGCCTCGCGGTCCCAAACGGACCCAGGACTTCCTGCCCAGACGGCAGCCACAGACTTCCTGCCCAGACGGCAGTCACAGCCTCGCGGTCCCAAATGGACCCAGGACTTCCTGCCCAGACGGCAGCCACAGCCTCGCGGTCCCAAATGGACCCAGGACTTCCTGCCCAGACGGCAGCCACAGCCTCGCGGTCCCAAACGGACCCAGGACTTCCTGCCCAGACGGCAGCCACAGCCTCGCGGTCCCAAACGGACCCAGGACTTCCTGCCCAGATGGCAGTCACAGCCTCGCGGTCCCAAACGGACCCAGGACTTCCTGCCCAGACGGCAGCCTTAGACAAGTCACAGCCTCGCGGTCCCAAACGGACCCAGGACTTCCTGCCCAGACGGCAGCCACAGACTTCCTGCCCAGACGGCAGTCACAGCCTCGCGGTCCCAAACGGACCCAGGACTTCCTGCCCAGACGGCAGCCTTAACACGAGTTCATCCTATAATTACCACAACATAATCAGTGTTACTATATATCAGATCACACAAAGACAGCTAGTTGAGCACAACTTGTTCCCCAGTTCGAAGGGCTCCTTTCTCCCTTATTCAGTTACCACCTACCTGATCAGGATTAACATCTGTCCATGTCAAGTCACAGCTGACTAGAAGAATAGGTTACCCTCTTACACAAGAACACGTAGCACATATTGCTTTACTACTTTATTTCGTTATTACATACACACTCACGGAACATAATACATATCACATAACCTGCAAAGAAAAGTGAGAGATTGAGTTGTACACTCTAATAGTAAGGGGTTGACATCACCTTGGTCGTATGTAGCCTGCACTCAATGGTCATCTAGGTTCCCTTCTCGTCTGCGCCTCAGCTTCGCCTGGAAGTCACACCTCCGCAATCACGGGCTTACTCCCGTCTCCCTCTCCGGGTCACTGGGACCTCTTCCTCATCGGCTACTCTCTTCTCTTTGGAATATCTATTTCTCGTTTTTTCTCCACCTCCAAGTTTGTCATCTGTCTTCCCTGGAATAAGTAGCAGCTTTACTACTAACGGCCAGGTGCCGCCCATGGACTAGAAGCAAGTTCCAGTATCTGCCTCAAACTTTTACTAATATAGACGTGAATTTCCTCATGGAAAATTCCAGCCCGTAACCTGCCGCCCACCAAATTCTTGTACCTCCCCGTGCCAAGGACACGTTCCCAGCCGGCCGGCCTGATGTAGTGTCTTCGGCATGAAGAAAAATACAATCCTTCGATAAGGGCCGGCCTGAACCGGTTCTCTCCAAGCGAATAACACCTCCTAACTAAAACACTGCCTATGACCTAGAAACATCCCGAGCTGCCAGAGCAGGAGGAAAGATGGAGTCTCTCCCGTTTAAGGCCTACCAGGCCTGAATTCAGCACGGCTCCATGAAATACCCTCACTACAGAACAGATTACCCCTAATACTAACGAATCTATCCCCTAGGATGTATATGCAAACCCTGATCTATGGGGAAGAACACAGGATCATGTCGAAGTGCCTAATAAATAGGCTCTATACACTACTCTAACCCTTAGACTTGAATGGGAAGAGACTGAAGTCACCTAAATCACCCTTCAACACAATAAGACCGGAAAAATCGAGCAGTACATTTCACCCTTGACTTCAGTCTATTATACATTCATTAAATGGAGCTAACATCTGTGGAAGAATAATATGAAACAAAGCTAACTGATCTATGTCTAGTACCAAGTATGCAGAATTGAAATAATGAAGGAATACACTGAATAAAGCAACAAACCAAACAGCAACAGCAATCAAAATACCACCTAATATTTGGCGTAGCACGTGTATATCAGGTAACCAATTAAAGAGCCAGTCAAACCAGCCCTGGTCAATGTGTTTTCTAACTTCTTCTGTTAAGTCACGCAACTTGTCGATGTGAGCACGAATGGATTGTGTATGGTCAGACAAGTTAAAACAACAGAGACCTTCAAAGTCCGAGCAATCATGTCCATGTTTAAGCAAAAGATAATCAATGGCTGCTCTATTTTGCAAAATGGCCCTACGTTCACCCTGGGCGTCTAATAGCATGTCAGACAAAATTGTAGAAGTATGATTAATAGATTTCACCATCCAGCAGGCCATTTTCCCAATAGATTTGGCATTATAAACCGCCAAAGCAGGAACACCAATAATTGAAACAGCTAAGCTAAGGTATTCAGACTTGGAATATAAATGCAAAGATGGGTCACAATCCTCCTGTAACATTACAGTATCTCGAAGCACAAGAGAGTTGGCATTCGGATGCGATGCGAACATCAACAAACTGAGTCTCGTAATGGCACAAGGGCCTCCGGAAATGTTTGCAGGGACAAATGGCCAGGAAGTATTACCACATGAGAAAAGCCATCCGGCAGGTAGTAACATCGTGCGATAGTGACTGGGGGTAACTACCAAACTATTACAAGTCATATTGTTCTGAACTGAAACACATGTGGTCGGTGTCCTTTGAAAGCACAAAGTCCGTTCGTGAGTTGTAAACGAAGTGGCGCCTTTTAGTTTTAGGCGCAGACATTCAGAGATCGCACTAGGATTACACGTAAGAAAGAAGCACAAATCACCTTGTGTGATATTATAAGTAAGTATTTGGGACTGGATGGGGGGTTGCTCGTTCGGCAATTCAATACATAGGGGGCAATATACATGGGTAGCAAAATCACCCAGGAGAATATTGGGACGGGCCTTCGAGACATTAAAAATATGAGTTAAAGTTTCCAATGAGGCGGGGACAGCAACCAGGCAGGTCGCCAGAATATCATGTACAGATCTCATCGGTGTCAAACAGAAGTGAGGGGCGTCAGTCACCCTCTTAGCAAGTGCGGTCCAAAAGTTCGATGATGAATCCCATGCAGCGAAGGAACGCAACACTCGGGTTCCCAGTTCATCCCGGGTTGATAGGATCCCTCCTTTCTCGTCGTACCAGTCCGAAAACAGTCCGGCTCCGACACATCCTGCAGCAACAATCCAAAGAATGATCTGAAAGAGAACCAAATACAGGCATTAATCATTCTCGTAAATAACATTTATCAGCCGGGACCGCTTCCCAGCTATCTTTCCCTGGTCTCATAACCAAAATGGTATTATCCTGACCGGTGGCAATGACCTCTGCTTGTTCAGGGGGATTCTTAGGCGACTGCACCCAAACTCTGGCCCCAGGATTATCCGTGGAGCCAAAACCTTTCTGGCCACGTACAGTTAGCAACGTCGGAGCAGTGCCTTTCATTAATACACCACTGAAAACAGGCATTATGAGTAATTGAGCCACTCGGTCAGTGCGATGTATCAATAAGTCAACCTCACTGCTATTCAGCAGGAGCACCTTAATCTCTCCCTGATAATCACTGTCGATAATTCCTCCAAGCACCTGAATGCCTTTTACAGCCAGCCCCGATCTAGGGGCGATCAATCCGAAATTTCCAGGTGGTATCTGAACACCAACACCTGTCTCTATGATGACTCGATCTCTACTTTTTATAACAATGTCATCCATAGCATGCAAGTCTAAACCTGCCGACCCTGGGGTCGCTCTACATGGAGCCAAAGCTCCGGGAGTAATTTCCCAATACATCACAGTTTCTCTGATTTCATTAGGCATAGTCTCAGCATTCGGGGGAAACAAACGCATGAGTGGAGATTCAGCATTTAAAAAAGGACGATTATTCAAAATCAATAGTGCTTGGGGCAAAAAGTCTCGCCAATTTTTATACTTGTCATCCGTTAACTTACGCAGCTGGTTCTTTAGCAGGCCATTCAATCTCTCCACCAGGCCCGAGGCCTGTGGGTAGTAGGGGATATGTAATATCCATTCAATATTGTTTTCCGCACAGAACTCCTGTACCAATCTTCCACGAAAATGGGATGCATTATCAGATTGAATTTGGAATGGCACACCATAGTACATCATAATTAATTCTAATGTTTTAATGGTATTCAATTGGGTAGCTTGCTTACAGGGAAGGGCTACCAGCAGGCCACTGTATGTATCAACAATAGTGCAAGCATATTGACAATTCCTACTCATGGGAAGTGGACCAATGTAATCGATCTGCCAAATTTGAGCGGGCAATTTGCCGCGATGTAAATGACCTTTAACAATTTGGGGCACCTTACGCCGTCTGATATGCTGACAAACGGGGCAGTGTAAAATAACATTTTTGATTAAATCTAAGGGAATATAAATTCCTCGATCAGCAGCCCACCTGCTAGTGGCCTTCTCTCCAAAATGTCCTGCCTTCTGGTGTGCCCATTTCGCCAATCCCGCAATATCAGAATCTTGCCTGTCCACCACTGCCTCAGCAATTTTAGACTTCTCATCTGCAATGTTATGAAAAAATTTGTCAAGAGAATCTATCGGGGTGTGAGCGTCCACATGGAAGATTGTAACAGTACTCTGTGGGAGCATCTCCCAAATTTCTTGCCATAACTCTTTTCCCCATAATTCTTTGGAATGTAACTTCCAATTATGGGAATGCCAAGTTGGCAACCAAACAGCCAGTCCGTTGGCAGTAGACCAAGAATCAGTGAAAATATGACATGTACCAGGTAACTCTTGTTTCAAAACTTGGTAAACAGCGTAAAGCTCGGCAAATTGGCTGCTTTTACCTTCACCAGTTGTGCTCAACAATTTCTGTGTGATCGGATTATAGGACACCGCCTTCCAGTGCCGTGTCATCCCTATAAACCTCGCTGAACCATCAGTGAACCAAACATGGTTTCTTTCCGCTGCGGACAAATCATCAAAAGGCTTACCCCACTTGACAGGAGACTCCTGTGCTAAAGGTACGGAACATTCACTCTCAGTCTCAGTCGATGGCACTCGCGCCACCTGCTCATGTAAAGAAGCAACTCCTTTCGGGCCCACACGTGCCCTGTCTTGTATGTACCATTTCCATTTAATCACACTCGCCTCTTGAGCGTGTCCAATTCGGTGAGTTCTCGGCGAACTCAGAACCCACTGCATGATAGGAATTTCCGGACGCAGAACTATATCATGTTCCAAAGTCAATTGCTCGGTATCCACCAGAGCCCAATAACAAGCAAGTAACTGTTTCTCAAAGGGTGTGTAACGTTCACCAGCATCAGGTAACTTTTTGGTCCAAAAACCTAACGGTACTTTACTCCTGCCTTGTTTCTGCCACAAACTCCAATTTGCATAAAGGCCCTGTACAGACACATTCAAATCCACGTCACCATCACGTACAGGCCATAAATCCAAAGCATGTTGAATTGCCTCTTTTGCCAGACTAAACGCATCTTGCTGTGGTTTATCCCATTCAAATGCATTCTTTTTACGCGTGACCCGGTACAAGGGGGCCAATATTTGACTCAAATGAGGAATATGCTGGCGCCAAAAGCCAAACAGACCAATGAAGCTCTGGGCTTCTTTCCTATTTCTAGGAACTGCAAAATCAAGAATCTTCTGTTTAACCTGGGGGATCACTTCACGGTGCCCTTCATGCCAATTAATACCCAAAAATTTTACAGCCTGGGACGGACCTTGCAATTTATCTGGGTTGATTTCCCAACATTTCTCACGCAAGCACTCAATGACTCTGTCTAATTGGGTCTGAACTTCCTCTTGTGTTTCGCCTTGGATCAAAACATCATCAATATAATGACATATCTGAATTTGGGGATGAACCGGTACCTCAGCCAAATGCTCTGCCACCAGCCGGTGACATATCGTAGGACTATGCACATAGCCCTGGGGAAGACTTCTAAACGTCATCTGACGCCCGTTCCACGTAAAACTGAATTGTTCCTGACACTCTGGGGCAATCGGAATTGAAAAGAAAACATTAGCAATATCAATGGACGCGTACCATGTACCTGGATGCTTTTGGATTCTCTCAATAAGTGTAATAACATCCGGTACTGCAACAGTCAAAGAGGGTGTGTGCTTGTTCAATTCTCGATAATCAACGGTCATGCGGCAAGAGTTATCACTCTTACGCACCGGCCAAACAGGATTATTCCAAGCAGAAGTAACTGGGGTTATGACTCCTGCATCCACTAACTCCTGAATAGTGGTACTAATCTCCTCATGAACACCTGGAATACGATACTGCTTCTGACAAACCACTTTTGTCGCATGGGGAACTTGTATGGGGGGCATTCTTAAACGACCAACCCGTATAGGTCTGGACGATATATAATGCGTTGTTCCAAATTGGTAACATCCGTCATCTAGATGCAAAGTCATTCCTCTCAAAATATCAATCCCAATTATGAATTCTAGAAGTGGCACTACTAGTACAGAATACTCTTTTCTGGGAATTCTACCTATTCTCACTTCAAGCAAAGTTTGAACTGCAGGGGTTTCTTTTCCACCTAATCCGGTAATAGTAAAAGGCTGACCTGTAAACTTCTTTGATTTTCCATGAATAAGAGTGGCCTCCGCTCCTGTATCTACCAATGCTCGGGCCCTTTGGATATTACGATGTCTCCAATAAATATCAATATCTACATAGGGTCTATTATCTCTGTGAGCCCATCTGCGTACCGGAGCTTGACCTATTTCCTAGTCATTCTTACTGCATTCTGTGTACCAGGATAAATCAGGATAAAGACTCTCACGTTTCTTAGGTATCGGTACCTCCTGTTCATATCCATTCCCAGTACGGAACGGATTCGTATCTTCTGCATTGTACTGCGGGTTACGATCGACCAAACTGTGACGATCCTCTCTCCTCCTCACCTCAGGGGATTGATCCCTATCATCTCTACGTCTGCTGTAAACATAGTCAGTTCTCCCCCTTTCTCTTTCCCCCTCTCTCTCCCTGTCTCTCTCTCGACGGGGGGACACATCACGTGCAGAACGTCGATCATCACGACGAACAGAGCGCCCACGGCGGTCGTCATCACCGCTACCGTCAGAACCACCACGATCACACTCAGTGGTCCGAACACGCCGGGCACCCTCCTTTCGATCCAAGCCACGTTTGCGAAATAACTCCCACAAACGAGCGGTAGTCTCACCATCAATGTCCTCCCTCCGCACACCATCAGCCAGAAGACCAGAAAAAATATCACGTCTAGTAAGTTTATTTTCACCAGGAGTACGAGTGTCAGGCCGGGACTGACGTTCAGGTTTAAACCACTCACCCAACTCACCGAGTTGGTGCACCGATTCCAAAACCGTAGATAATACGTTACCAGTCTGATTAATCAATAAAGTCGTCATGACCTGCTTATAGGCAACAGGGGAAGATCGAATGATACGGTTCCGCACAGAAGATGTCAATGAACCATCAAGCAACCTGTCAGCAGTACCCAGAAAAATTGCCGTTTTCATCACCTCCTCTTTGAGACGTTGAGCAGCATCACGCAAAGTATACCACGGCTTGTCATTCACAGGCCAGTCAGATTCAGTAGGATATTTTAGATTACAACCCTCAGTCGCCAATTGGAGTAAAGAAATCTGACCAACACCATTATAGTTACGAAAATGATCCTGCACAGTAGAATCCAAACTCAAGGAACAGAACTTTAAACAATCGCCAGTATCCAACATAATACCAGCAGCGCCCAGTTCATAAAGGCGCACCATCCATGTGAGCAAGGACTCACCAGCTCGCTGCCGAAATCGCTGCAAAATATCACTAATTTCCTGCTGAGTAAAGTCTTCTAAACAGTCCAAAGAAATACCCTGCAGAGCATTGGGAGACTGCTGCAACTTCCGACGGAAAACTGGATGCGCAGAAACCGCGGGACGAGCATCACAAGGAGCCTGATCAGTACTCGTAGAGGGACAATCAGTGTAAGAAGCATTGATCCCACTCGAAGAACGAGCGTAATCACGGGGTGCACCATCAAAGGTGCGAGAAGCAGACTTACAATCATGGCGGGAGCGAGAAGACTCGCGCTTGGCAGACTCCTCACCCGAGGAACAAGAATCAGTCGAGTTCCAGATATTACCATCCCATTCATCAGGATTCCAATCCAGCCCGGCTGTCGCCACGACCAGACGCACCTTTCGCGTCGAAACCCGACCGCGCCTGTTCTTGTATTTATAACGAGCAATTCGCACAGCCGCCCGTTCGGCAATAGTTTGGTAAGTCTCAAGTTTATCAGCAAGCAACTTATTTTGACACCGCAACAAAGTATGAGAATTCTGAATCTCAACAAAGTGCGCTTCCACATCTTTAAGAGATATCTGTAGCTTCAACAGTCTCTCATGCAGAATCCTGTATGCAGACAAAAGAATCCAACCTCTACGCCCCAAAATGGGAATCTCCTCACCCTTCGATACGGGTGCCTTCTGCAAACAAGCAATCACATCAGCCGGCTCTGCCAGCTCCAAAGAAGAATTCCAATTCTCACTCAAACCAGTAGAATCAGCCCACTCACGGGCCAAGGCTTCATAAGGCGTTGAATCCCATCCGGGAATATCAACGGGCAACTTAAAAGTAGATTTAGACCTTCTAGAAAACATCGTGAAAAAGGAAAAAGAAGAAAAGAAGAGAAAGAAAAGAAGGAAGAAAAATAAAAACTATACACACAAATATACAAAAATAAAATGCAAACAAAACCACGCACGCGCCGAAAGCAAACACAAGACAACCACAACGCACACAGGTTTCGTAAACGGTTCGTGACGCCAAATGTTCTGCTTGGGTTTTCGGATCAGATAGAACCCGCTCAGCAGAGCCTCTCTAACCCAAACCAGAACGTTACCCCCTCCCTAGGGCCTATTCACACCTAAATAACCACATATATGTACCACCTAAGGACAGGGAATTCCTACTATATAATATATATACCAAGACCTACAAGTCACAGCCTCGCGGTCCCAAACGGACCCAGGACTTCCTGCCCAGACGGCAGCCACAGACTTCCTGCCCAGACGGCAGTCACAGCCTCGCGGTCCCAAATGGACCCAGGACTTCCTGCCCAGACGGCAGCCACAGCCTCGCGGTCCCAAATGGACCCAGGACTTCCTGCCCAGACGGCAGCCACAGCCTCGCGGTCCCAAACGGACCCAGGACTTCCTGCCCAGACGGCAGCCACAGCCTCGCGGTCCCAAACGGACCCAGGACTTCCTGCCCAGACGGCAGTCACAGCCTCGCGGTCCCAAACGGACCCAGGACTTCCTGCCCAGACGGCAGCCTTAGACAAGTCACAGCCTCACGGTCCCAAACGGACCCAGGACTTCCTGCCCAGACGGCAGCCACAGACTTCCTGCCCAGACGGCAGTCACAGCCTCGCGGTCCCAAACGGACCCAGGACTTCCTGCCCAGACGGCAGCCTTAACACGAGTTCATCCTATAATTACCACAACATAATCAGTGTTACTATATATCAGATCACACAAAGACAGCTAGTTGAGCACAACTTGTTCCCCAGTTCGAAGGGCTCCTTTCTCCCTTATTCAGTTACCACCTACCTGATCAGGATTAACATCTGTCCATGTCAAGTCACAGCTGACTAGAAGAATAGGTTACCCTCTTACACAAGAACACGTAGCACATATTGCTTTACTACTTTATTTAGTTATTACATACACACTCACGGAACATAATACATATCACATAACCTGCAAAGAAAAGTGAGAGATTGAGTTGTACACTCTAATAGTAAGGGGTTGACATCACCTTGGTCGTATGTAGCCTGCACTCAATGGTCATCTAGGTTCCCTTCTCGTCTGCGCCTCAGCTTCGCCTGGAAGTCACACCTCCGCAATCACGGGCTTACTCCCGTCTCCCTCTCCGGGTCACTGGGACCTCTTCCTCATCGGCTACTCTCTTCTCTTTGGAATATCTATTTCTCGTTTTTTCTCCACCTCCAAGTTTGTCATCTGTCTTCCCTGGAATAAGTAGCAGCTTTACTACTAACGGCCAGGTGCCGCCCATGGACTAGAAGCAAGTGCCAGTATCTGCCTCAAACTTTTACTAATATAGACGTGCATTTCCTCATGGAAAATTCCAGCCCGTAACCTGCCGCCCACCAAATTCTTGTACCTCCCCGTGCCAAGGACACGTTCCCAGCCGGCCGGCCTGATGTAGTGTCTTCGGCATGAAGAAAAATACAATCCTTCGATAAGGGCCGGCCTGAACCGGTTCTCTCCAAGCGAATAACACCTCCTAACTAAAACACTGCCTATGACCTAGAAACATCCCGAGCTGCCAGAGCAGGAGGAAAGATGGAGTCTCTCCCGTTTAAGGCCTACCAGGCCTGAATTCAGCACGGCTCCATGAAATACCCTCACTACAGAACAGATTACCCCTAATACTAACGAATCTATCCCCTAGGATGTATATGCAAACCCTGATCTATGGGGAAGAACACAGGATCATGTCGAAGTGCCTAATAAATAGGCTCTATACACTACTCTAACCCTTAGACTTGAATGGGAAGAGACTGAAGTCACCTAAATCACCCTTCAACACAATAAGACCGGAAAAATCGAGCAGTACACGTGTGCAAAAGCAGCAAGATGGCTTTCTAACTTCTGACGTGGTTATGCTAACTTAACAATGTATGTACGTATTAAGGGAGTCCTTACTACATGCCCCCTTGATCGAAGCACTACTTAGTATGCAAGAAAAGAGAGAACGCAGAGTTCAAGCGCAACAGAGCAGAACAAGGCGTATCCAATTTAAAAAGGAACAGGTCAGTTCAGGCAAAGTTCGAACAGGAAAAAACCAAAAAGAGATAGAAAAAACAAAAAACCTCAAACGTGCCGTGGGAGGTGAAAAAATGAAAAAACGCCTCACCGGGCAGAAGTGCAGACGTACAGGGACAGTTCAAGACACGTGAGGAAAACACTGTGGATGAAAGTTCACTCAATCCATAAAAGTATATGCAGCATATGTGGCCACTGCTTCCAGCAGAAAATCATTGGCACGGCCACTGAAGGTTTCAGCCATCCAGTTAAGTAAAGAAAAGGAACATACGTGTTCTTCTATCAGCGGAGCCTCTAGCACCATCAGAGGGCAACCAGCGTGTACTTCCAAGTAACTCATATCCAAGAAGTCATATGCCGCTCTCACGGCGTCCCAATTACCCAGGATACCATGCGCCGCACCGCAGGCCATAATCCGAACACCAGAACAGGCAGACTCGTGAGACACTAAGGGCCTCATCAGTCGATCAAAATCCGGGTCCGGAGACACCATGTTCGTTAAGCACAAATCCATAGGCCATTCAAAGGGACAATCTAGGCAGTGGAAGACAGGTTGCACGCAGGTGAAGTAGGAATACCGGAAGGATAATCCATATGCCAGGCTCAAAGTCGCCAACGGCAGGACACCATAGTAATTAAGCATCCTGTCACGAAGAAGCTGCAGACGGGACAGGCTGTCGTGTGGCACAGAAAGAGCAGCCATTCCGCAAGATGAAAAGTAAAAGTAGCACACCTGCCACTAGAGCCAGAATTAACGGGACACCTCCAAAGACGCTGGAGAAAATAGAATGAAAAAATGCCGGAATCACACCAAAAATAGTTTGGAAAGAGGTCACGAGGCCCGAGCCCACAAGTTTAAAAAAATGAGCCAGGCCAGTCGTGGACGAGGCATTGAAAATTGTTTGGATCAAAGCACCAAAATGCAGGGGGAGGTCAGTATTCAAAAGCGCCTGTACCTCGGTGCGCGTATTTGCTACGTGAAGGACAAATGTTTCCCGGGAGGAAGTCAATGGCACCTCCTTTTGGGACAATAGCAGTCTTATTCTGCTCATTTTGTCGAACTCTGCTTTCAAGGTTGGAATTGAAGGCCAGATAGAAGCATCCAGCCTCCCATGCGGGGGTGGAAACAGGACGTTATTGCAGCAGACAACCCTCTGTGTTACAGTTACTATATACGGGATCCCTACTAACATCCCGCAGCAAGCTTCATTGTTTAAAATTAAATAACTACCGTTTGCAAGCAGCGTGAAAGATGGCGTAATCACTGGTACCGGGATACCTTTGAGGACGCAGGCCAAGTTCGGAGCGTGTACATTACAAGCACCGTGCAATTGAATGTGCCTACACACAACAGAATGATCAGGTGACGTTGTACATTCCTCACCCTTCAGATAAACCTCAGTACCGTCCCTTGTACATCTATACGTAAAGGGGAGGGACCAGACTTCATGTATGAAAGCGGTGCCCAGCTGTTCATATCTACCCAAAGCATAGTGTTTCATACAAGAGGTAAACTTAAAAAGCGCAAACGGTAGACTTATCAATCCGTGTAAGAGCCACACAGCGGAATCGACTTCCGCAACAGAAAAAGGTAACGGCTCCAATTTCTCAATATGGAGCAAGGAATATGTAGCATCCTTCATGGACATGAACTGCTGTTTGTCAGTAAGGTTAAAGGGAAGAAATAACGATGTTGTATTCAGATAGTCCCAAGGGACCTTCCCTGCCTTCAATGTTTGTAATGTCCATGCAAACTGCATAACAGAACGCAACTGGTTTTGACCATGATACAACACAGACATATCATCCTGCACAATATCAACAATTGAAGATACAATATTATCTAACGTATAAATGCGAGAAGAAAGAGTGTTAATGCTGTTATCAATAACTGCTAATACTTTTTCCATATTAGCCTGATCAATAGCTCTCAATCTTGAAGCTGCCTCAATTTGCGACAGTTTCCATACTTCGTTGTAAATAGCATACGCCCATCTCTTGGATCTGCCACCCACAGGACCTTTAACAAAATCATTCAAATCTATTTTGTCATGTAACTTTGATAAATGAACTTTGACAGATGCCAAGGTGGAATGTCGCAGCCAGGACTGACATAATTTCCCCACAGAGTATGTAGTTACCGTATGTGACGACTCAAACCGGGGGTCCACGCGATCTTGAGTATACCCCGGTTTCAGTCCTAGAAAACGACGTTGACAGGTATCAGAACTGCTTTGCCAAATTAACCATCCCTCACCATTAAATTTCGAAATATTGAAAGACGAATTGGAAACCAATAACTGCAAAGCAGGAAGGGACAGATCTGTGTGATTATTCCAATTTGGGTAAGCACCCAGATCCGGCACAGAAGGCGAATTTAGTTTTTTAGAAGTGGCCAATCCGAAACAGGTGGTTTGGAAGATGGTTGCATTTAAAAACAACATATGATTTGGTACTAAACAGGCACGGTGTAAAGCTTCAGTTCCCTGAACCTGCCACGGTTTGGAACCCAAAACCGACTTAAGATCAATAGTAGCCTTCCATAGATCATAACCTTTGATTGACAACTCATCCATAAAGGACTTAGAATATAGCAATTTGGTGTGTGTCAGTCTAACCTTGGAGGCAGACTCAGGCTTAACTTTAAAATAAAAGGATGCCGGGGCTGAAACACTGAAATCAGTAAAATAAGTAAACTTATCAACTAATGTGTGTGAACTGCCAAACGAGGGGGTGGGACAATGTTCCCACTGGGTAAAATTTACAAAATTTCTAAACGAATTTGATTTATGCAAGAAGTGATTGCCATAATGTTGAAAACAATACTGTTCCGCATAGTTAGCCGCATTGTCATACAAATCCTCAGCATCAAAGGCGGCATAATATTTCAAATCTGAAAACAGTGCTTCAATGGCGTGTACATCCCAATCATCAGAACGTATGTTCTGTTTAACTGCATCACCCATAGAAACACAAAATACATTAGGCACATTAATGACCTCTGTAGGCCCATGAATTTGAAATGTAACTGCATCCCAAGCGATTCCATCCATGACGGGCCAGGCAGTAATATTCACAAAAGTCTGGTCCCTTTTCATGATGTGGGATGAGGAGTGGGGGGCCAAAGTTCCATTGATAAGTCTAATTGTCGATCTCTCTTTGAGATAATGGCCATCCACCAAACGGAAGAAAACTACAACAAATCCAATGGACATAAACAAAAAAATACCAAAAAGCATCAACCAGATGTATGTCCAAGGAGCTATCAAAAAATGTTTCTTAAACCAGCTCACAAAAACAGCAATGTTAGATGGGGGAGTTGAGGGCAAAGAGTTAGTGTCAAAGGAAAAACGGGACTGGCCAAGTGCTGTAGATTGTAAAACAGGCGAAGGTCCACGTGTAGGATAAGCATACTCAGTCTCATCGGACAAACCACCAGCCGGTGGTATCAGCAAGTGATCAGTAACTGAATGCATCTCGATTGCAACATCAGACAAGGTGGTAGAAGCAGGAACCATCATTGAATTTCTTTGCATTGTCTGGCATGAAACTGCCGGAGTCATACTAAGAAGTATCGGCCACTCGCTGAAGTTTGACATTGTCAATAGAGATGTACCTGTTTTCTTTGCGACCAGGAAGTGGAGGTAAAATGACTGTTCTTGTACCCTGCACTCCAAGCACTGGAACTGGTGCACGATAAGAGGGGCCGAACTCTTGTTCTCCACCTTCTCACGGACCAGATCACCAACTCGGGGTAGCCAGCCGACTACCGGAATCTGAACCTCAGCTTCAGACGTGGAGGGCAAATGTTCTTTCGAAAGAGAGTCTCTGGCTTCTTGTAGAGTCTGCAAAACAGCACAGTGATCATCTACGTCAAAGGGTGCGGTCGACGCCGCAATGTCTAGACCATCAAGGTCTGGAACAAACATTCTGATTCCGAAGAGCATCATGTACGGGGTCCGCCCACCCAGAGACCTTCTAGGGAGATTATTTAGTGCACGTTGGACGTTATACAAATGGGCTAGCCAGTTCCGGCCTGTGGCTAAAACACGTGCTGTCAATGATTGCTTTAAGTCACGGTTCATTCGCTCCACCACACTATTACCCTCAGGTCGGTAGGGAGACGAAAATTTGACTAGGACCCCAAAATTTTTCATAGCCTCCTTGTAAGCCTTAGAGGCGAACGCAGGGCCCTGATCAGAATGGAAGGTACCACACGCAAAAGTTCCCACAAAGACACGCAAATCCCTGATGACAGTCCGCGAGTCAGCACTCCTTTGTGGCCATACCCATAGAAAACGTGTGCACGAATCCACTGCAACCAAGATGTACTTGTACGCAGTATCAGAAGAAAAAGGACCGCAGTGATCTAAATAAACACAACCAAATGGCTTATTAGAGATGTACACCTGTGTCTGTGGTGGGCGCGCAACAGTAGAAGGTTTAATCTGTTGGCAAATGTCACAATCAAGAACATAAGCGCGCGCTTGTTTATATAAACCAAACCACCAGTAACGTTGTTGTAGCAGAGATATTGTAGCTGACACACCGGCGTGGGCTGACGCCAACCCCTCGTGCGCAGCCAAGATCAGTGCTGGTCTGCAGTCCGCGTTGGGAATTATTCTATCACCAACATCGTTAATCCTCACTAATGGGACGTTATCAGGACTTAAATGATAAATATACCGAGAGGGAAAACCCTTCGGGTAATCTCCTCCCTTCTCTGTAGCAGCAATAGCTGCCAAGATGTCATCATCAATCTTACTTTTGGATCTTGTAACTGCTGCCACTAAGTATGTAGCCACTGCTGTTTTTGCTGCCTCGTCAGCTAAGCTGTTGCCGACAGCATGGACACCAAGCCGCTGGTGACCAAGAGTGTGAATAACACTAACGAGAGGGAGACGTTCTTTAAAGTCCGCCACTCGAACCCAAAGCGTTTTATGCTTAATTGTGCTACCTTTAGTGTCGCGGTAATCATTCTGAGACCAGAAGTGTAAATTGTCATTGTAGGACTGGACACAGTAGAAGGAGTCACTCACTATAAGAGTAGTGACTCGGGGATCAGCAAACTCCAGTGCAAGCACCAGAGCCCGGAGCTCCGCCAATTGCGCGGTACAATCACCCAATGACTGCGTATGCACTGCATCAGATTGGAAGTCACCATTTACGAATGTACCCACGACAATTGCGCAAGCCGCTGAATAAGCGTGCTTCGATCCAATTGCGGGTTGCGCAGACCCGTCAGTGTATATGACATAATGGTATTCTTCGAGCGGGCGCAAAGACAGAGGTGCCGGATGAACGAATTCATACTGCAAGTACTCTTGAGTCTGTAATGAGGCATCAAAGATGTAAGTGACGTCTGGCGACGTCAGTGTTGTAGCCCATTGTATCCACCGTGGATGCAAAGCTTTAGAATTGGGTACACTTGCTTTAGTCACTGCCTCTAAAGCAGGATATGGAGTTACAACCAGAATCTGTTTCCCATGCGACAGTGCGCGTTCCTTGAGGATCGCCATCTGCACAGCAGTCAGAACTTTTTCGACCGTGGAAAAGCGTAATTCAGCAGAGGTGTACAAGTGGGATTTGTACGCAATGGAGACTGTGTCGCCCTCATTAAACGTCAAATACGTGAACCCCACCGCGCCTGGTACTATTCTTATTACCAGGTTAGTGCGGTTATCACGTGTCAGCAAGTATTGTGAAGCAAGAAGGTCAGCCTGTAAAGACTGTAAAATAGCAGAGTGTTCTAGCTGCCAGCTAGATTTCGAAAACGAAGGCTGTACCAAGGCGTAAAGCGGCTTGATACGCTGGGCATAATCAGGAATGTACGTACGGCCGAAATTCAGAAAACCCAGCAGAGATTGTAATTTCTTCAGTGTCGTAGGAGCACTTAAGCGTGCACACTTTTCCAGAAAGTGGGGGGCTAACCCCTTACCTTCATTGTTGAGCTCGTAGCCCAAAAACAACACCGTATATTCTGCGATGTGTGACTTCGCAAAATTGAATTTGTAGCCATAGTCAGCAAAACTCACGATAATATTGTCAACCCGAGACAGATGCGGCATCAGCTCATCATCCGTAAGATAGATATCGTCAACATATGAGTATGCTTCGGGGTCTATTCTTTCTAAAAGAGAAACCACGCGAGCAGAAAAGACGCCAGGGCTATTTTTGTAACCCATGGCTAATCTTGTAAACTGTTTTTGTTTCCCGCCTGAAGTAAACGCTGTCCACTGGCTACTCAGTGTGGACAGGTTGTGGCTAAAAAAGCCATTGGAAATGTCAAGTGTCGTTTTAAATCTCTTACGCACGAGACTGTCGACCAAAGCCGAGCTATGTGTATTTTGTACCGCGCAGGTCCGGCAGTGGGAGTTTAGGTGCCGGTAATCCAAAACTAAACGGTACGAGCCGTCAGGCTTCGTTACAGTGAATAAAGGGTTATTCATAGGGGACACACATGTTTCAATAACACCCTGATATTCCAATTGTTCAAGGATTGCCGCGACGTGGGGTCTCGCTTCACGACGCATAGGATATTGAGGTTGAGGCTGGGGCATAGACCGCAATGGAATCTCATGGCAGGGGGACAATCTGTCCCATCCCACCTGAGTACGATACACCGCCGGCGCAAGCGCAAGCGCCCACTCCTCAGCATACACTTCAGCTTGGTCCTTAGGCACTGTGTGCGCAAAGGACGGGAGGATTACTTCCTCCCCTCTAGGAGCCTCTAAAATGAAAGCTGGGGGCCAATCTGCCTCCGCTAGGAGGATATCATAGGCGGTGGTCAGATTATCCCAAAAAATCCCTTTTATTGTACGTTGTATGTCACCCTCAATTAGTAAGACTATTTCATAAAGTCTATCAGGGGGAACCACTCTGGTGTCAGCTGTTTCCACAGTAACCGATATATCAGTTGCTGTCACCGCCAGAAATGGACGCAGAGCTTGACGGACTATGGTAATTTCCGCTGCGCTGTCCAGGAGCGTCAGCGCCCATGTCCGGTTCCGAAGCTGTGTCCGCACTATCTGAGGCATACCTTGCCGTCAGAGCCGCCACTTTCTTCTTCTGAAACGGGGGTCTTTGTCGTGCAAATTCGTCCTGCTTGCCTTTACCCTCAGTCTGTCGGGGCTGGTCACGCTGTTGTGGAGCACCCCGACCTTTGCCACCGCCTCCGCCACCGGACTGTGTAGCCGATGTTTCCTGTGAAGAACGAGGAGAGCGCTGTTCAGAAACCTGAAATCTATCAGGAGACTTTATAGCAGCACGATCGCGCAGATCATAAGTGCGTTCGCTACTTGACTGTACGGGAGAGGCAGGCCGAGAGCCCTGTTTCTGTTGCTGCTGCTTTCCCTGTTGTTTAACCTGCCATTTTTGTTTAGGAAAAAAGGGCCGGTCGTCCTTACCAGACGTTTCTGCCTTACCCTGCTGTTTTAGATCGGGATTCTTTATTACAGGCTTAACTCCTAAAGAGCTACGACCCAAATCCCGATATGCCTCTGCGATTATTTTCGCAACTTCCTGCGGTTTGTCCTCCTCAGGAACTCGTTTCAGTTCATTACGAACCTGGAAATGCAAAGCATCACCCTTCAGGTTACCAATTATCATGGTAGCCACCAGGTCAAATTGCCCGAGGAGCCGCATCCCTAACTCTATCGCAGACTCCGCACCATGGTTCTCTGGAACTCTTTTGATTACGGAGGGCAGCTGCAACATAGACGGAGTGCCATAGCACTGCGCGTACGTCGCTGCAAAGACCTTGCCCCAATTTGCACAATCATCAATGTGGGGGACCAAGTCCTTAGGCAAACTAATGGTGAGGATCCTGTGTTTCTCCACAGGAGTAGTATTCGGATAAACCGCTTCTATTTGGTCAAATTTTTCAGCAAGCCAAAAGGGGAAATCATCCTTAGTTTGGGGGCGCTTGCCCATAACAGAATTGACCATAACAGGACTAATGACCACCGCGTGATGATCAGTAGGCTGTCCCGCAACAGCAGGTGCCCCCGCCTGCATATTGCGCGACACATACTGCACTAACGCCCTATATACCGTAATGAGGGCAGTGTGTAGTACACGCAGCTCAGCCACCGTCACCGTGAGGTAACGGGGATGAGGCGTAAATCCGGCTAGTACCGGAAAAGTGGCCCCTGCAACTGATAAAGGGCCCATTCTCGGCGGTATAACCACATGGGGAAGGGCGCCATTAAACCAAATATGGTGCTGCCAAGCAGATATTGGTATTTCCTGTGTCCTATACGGCGTATAGTTCGCCGGCACTGCAGCGGCAGTGTAAGAATGAAAGGTGTCATCATCCCCCACCGCTGGAATCGTCACCCAAGAGTAGAACAACTCATAGGGATGAGCCGCATCGGCTCCCACTACAAAGATGACGTTCATACCAGTGTCCGGTACCCCATACTGCGTCAAATGACGTTTCAGAGCTGCACGGCTATGTGCCGCAATATCCACCGACATTAGGACAACACACACGTGAAACTATCAGTAGCACAAGGGTTCTATAACCTTTTTAATTTATCAAGCTTGAAAGAACCTATATCAATAGACCTAGGTAGGTTTAAATCCGTCAGACTTGTTATCCGGAAACAAGAATGAGGGTGTTGTGGACAAACGCGAGCACTACTAAGGCGTTTCAACTCATAGACCAAACGTTAGGTGCGCCATGTTGCAGGG
The DNA here is from genome assembly GCF_964204655.1 of Triturus cristatus. Taxonomy (NCBI): domain Eukaryota; kingdom Metazoa; phylum Chordata; class Amphibia; order Caudata; family Salamandridae; genus Triturus; species Triturus cristatus. The sequence continues at coordinate 752,161,023 of NC_140580.1, forward strand.
ATTCTGCTTATACACAGAACTATGCGTAGAACCCCAGGACCTCAGTGAGTTGTGGTGTACCAGAAACTCACCTCAGAACCCAGAACCCAGTATCCGGCTAGCATAAGTGTCCCATTCGTTATCCGAGATTTAGCTCGGCGGTCCCAATGAAAAGACAACCCAGAACACGCGACTCAGTACATACTCAGGAATGGTGGGAATCGGAAATACCTGTTCGTATATTATTCTCACATCAGTCCACAACAAGAATCAACAGAGACACGGTGAAAATAAAAAGAGTTTATTTTTATAGACCACGTGTCCTAATATGCAGTACTTTGGCTAATACAAGCAGACAAATGATTAAAATCAAAACCATCAACATAGTTACAATTCCATAGAATATAAAAGGGGTGATCATGTTATAATGACAGTGGATACTACCACTTTCCCTTTACTAAGAGGCTAATATTATTATTAGACTAACAGAAGGTCTCTTAGGCTTGAATAGGGGACCCCATACCTCAAAGATCAGCTTAGTGAAATCACATCACAGGAGCATCAGGAGTCTTCTCGCAGGAAGGCTCGTCTTCGGTCTGAATAATAAACATGATGTCCGTGATATTAAAAGCACCAACTTTCAGGTATGTGCAGCTGCTCGTGTGTTATGACTAAATAGTGGGTCGATCAACCTAGAGTGGAAAACATGCATTGTCTAACAACTCAGACTGTTTGTCACATCGTGTGCAGACCAAGGTCGCTTCGCAGAGCTCGGGATGGTAACAACAGATTGCTCTCGTGTGAGGCAAAACTCGAGTCAGCAGTTCGTTTAAGCAATAACATGTGAACGCAGTGTCGTGTGCAAAAGCAGCAAGATGGCTTTCTAACTTCTGACGTGGTTATGCTAACTTAACAATGTATGTACGTATTAAGGGAGTCCTTACTACACCACATTTCCATCATCTGAAGCCGAACCCATCGGCGCAGGGGCCGGAGCCTCCGGTGATGCCGTGGAAGGCCCCGCACGTGGCAAGGGATCCGCGGGCATCCCAGGAGGAGGAGGGACCAAGGAAGCCTGCAGAGCCGCAGCATAGGCCTCCATTTGGGCCCTAGTCACCCCAGCGCTGGGAAACAGCGGGTAGAGTGGCGACGGATGAGGCCGCATGTCCCACGAAGAACCTGCGCCCTCCGCAAAGCGGGGACCAGAGCTCGGGGACAAGCTGTATGACTTACCAACGGGCGAGCAACACCCTAGGGGCCTCGGTGACAGGCGATGTCAGAAGTGAAAGTGGCGATGCATGGACCCTTCCTCGGGGGACGAACGCGGAGATGACAACAACCTGGACAACCGGGCCGAAAGAAGCTTGATCCAGCGCTCCCGCCGGGACTTAGGCTTCAGATGCTGGCAAGCGTCGCAATCCGTGGAATCATGGTGCTCGCCCAATCACCCCATGCAAATCGGATGAGGGTCCATCACTGACATCTGACGCACGCAAGACTTGCACGCCTTAAAGCCCGTAGGCATTCGCACACTGTCCCACCACGCGAAGCGTGAAAAAGAAGGCCTGAAAACAGGCAGGGACAAGATCCGGATCCGCGTTGCATGCGGAAAAGAAGGAAACTGATGTCAGTGGGCCGGGGTGGGGCTTATGTGACCTCGCTGACGTCATGCACGCGGACGACGTCAGGGCAGAGTCGCGTGGCACCGCCCCCCGGTGTGCAGAGATGCTGGGGCATTGAAAGTTTTCCGGGTCCAGTCTCACGCCAGGGGATAATTCTATATTAAGGAATCTGCGGCTAGTAGTCTCTATCAGATACATATTTTCATATTTATTATTTGTTTCCATGCAACCAACATCAGAAAATATACAGTTTTAAGTCCTTAAAGTACAAACAAAAACACAATCAATATAATGAGATACAACTAAGTTAAAATAAAATAAAGATTACAGCATAACACATCACAAACCATTACATTTAAGAGGTACATATTAAAGAAATACAAAAAAAACCTAAGAATACTAATACCTAAATTCTAATCAATCATGGGAACAATTTTTCAGATTTAAACTCCAAAAATTCATCATGTACCGTATGATTGAAGGTAGTTGGTTCCAGACCGTACTCCGACTGCACTGTGTAATCTTCCACCAACACTCTCTAAGTGTGAGTTCAAATCAGTGGGTTTGGATCTATATAGTAAACCGAGTCCTGCTTGCTGCTGAAAGTGAAGCTGGATTGATAAACAGAACAGAAAAAGATTCTATGGGGCTTTCCACGCCACAATCTTCTAAATCGTATAAGCTCCTCTACATAGAGTCACCATAATTGATTACAAAGCCAAAGTGATGATTTACTCTATCTGCCCATTTGCCTGACCACTTGGCAGTAGTATTAACAATCAAACCCATTTTGAAAGAAGAGGCAAGGCTATGGACTCTTAATCGTACATTACTGTAGGATAGTGACGTGGTTTCCTACCTCCGTACAGAGACAGAAGAATTTTTAAAGTCACATATGGGATCAGCCACTCTGACTTTGGTTTGGAACACCTTCAAGGCTGTCATAAGAGGGAAAATCACAAGCCTCATGAGTTTTTAGAAATAAGAAACATAAGACTGAAGTGAGTCGTTAGAAATAAAGATGGCTAAGCCAGAGAAACAACTGGTGGTGCGTTTATGTACTGAAGGAAGACTCCCATTAGAAAAAAATGTTTGAGATTGTTGAGGGACCAGTTAGATGAACTATTATAGTCCAGGATCAATTCAAGTATGGAGAGAGTGCAGGCAAGCTGCTAGCTTGGAAGGTCAAGGCGGACCAAGTCAGGAATGTTATTAAGGAGATTGATTGTGGCAGACCAGGGAGAAGTGGACGAGTAACTCAGACATAAACACTGCATTTCAGAAGTTCTTTGAAGTGCAGTTCTCTGAAGAGGAGACAGTTACTAAGGAAGATGTGAAAACTGGCTGGGGGCGTATGATGTGCCTAGTCTTACACCCAGTGAACAGGCTCACCTGAATCAACAGATTAATCAGTGAGAGGTGAGAGCGCCAATAAGATCTAGCAAAGGAGTCAAAGCGGCAGGTCTGCATGGTATACCAGTGGAGCTATATATACTTCTGGGGGATTCCATTCTACCTGTTATGACAGCTTTGTTTGGGGAGATTATGGAGGACTCTGTTTTGCTACCGAAATCCTGGAACAAAGCAACCATTACCCTGATTTTAAAATCTGGGAAAATCCCACGTGTTGTGAGTCTTCTAGACCAATTTTGATTCTGAATAGCCATTATAAAATATTCTCAGAGGTGTTGGCAGAAAGAATGAGTGGGGTAGTGGGGGTGGGTTTTATTACATTGTGATCAGAAGGGTTTTGTGAGAGGAAGATTCCTGCACAAATTAACTTTCAAACTTGTTGGCTCCATTGAATTGGCCACAATTTACAGTGTCCCCCTCGCAGTTCTAACTCTTGATGTAATGACGGCCTTCGACAGAGTTAACTGGATCTATCTGACTACAATCTTAAAACACTCGCAGTTCTAACTCTTGATGTAATGACGGCCTTCGACAGAGTTAACTGGATCTATCTGACTACAATCTTAAAACAATGTAATATGCGTGAAACATTTTGCAGAGTGGTTTGTTTGATTTACCAAGACTCGTAAGCAAGAATTTTAGTGTACGGGATTCTAACACCACTTTTCAAAACATCTAGAGGAACTAGACAAGGCTGTCCCCGTCTCAATTAATTTTCAATCTTTATATGGAATCCCTTGCTACCAGGGTTAGGCAGGATCCCTTAATTAGCCCCTTTCGTTGTCTTGGATGTGATAAAAAAGTCTCCCTTTAGCCTTATGCCCTCATGGTTTACTCATCCGATTTATTAACAGCTCTTTCTGCTCTACTGGAGATTGCAATATATTTTGGCAAGGTTTCGGGCTATTCTGTTAATGCAGGGACAACCCAAATCATGGTCTCGAACCAGAAGAGGGATAACCCTTTAATTAAAAATGAGATGAGATACTTGGGACTAAAGATCACGCAGGATATCAACAAAATCCGAATGCAAATCTTGAGAAAGCTCTGGTGGAAGAAAGCGAGGTGATGCATGGGTGGGCTCATCTGCCTCTGACGATTTTTGGCAGAATTAGTCTAGAGAAGATGGGGATTTTGCCTAAATTGAGTTTTTTCTTTAACACAATTCCATTAGATCTGAATAAGATTTGGTTAGAGAAAATAGAGCAGGCAATAAAGTCATTTGTATGGGCATATAAAGGGCCGAGGATTGCATGGAAAAATCTGTGCAAAAGGAGAGAATAAAGGGATCTCTCCTGGGTCTTTCAACTGAAGAATGCCAGGATGCTTTTTAATTCTCCAGATTATTCAGATATTGGGTTTCTGTTGAAGGCCATGCTAGGAGGAGTTAAAGGGGCGGCAATGCACTCCCTGTTTAAATTTAAAGACCCATAGATTTTCAAAAAGGTGAAGTTGAAAGTGCTGCAACCATGGCAAAGGTGTGGTCTAGTATTAGACGTGCAATGAAAGCAGAATATTACAGTTATTTAGTTCTTATATAGGATTCCCCGGGCACTCTGGAGAGTCTGAAAGATAAACTGGCCCTACCATCAAAGACGGCAGGCATGAAATCCTGGGGTGATCTCTCCCATGATAGCAGGCTACTTTCTGGGGACGAGGTAAATATGGAGATGGGAGGGAGGTTCAAGTACTTACGGCTGAAAAGTTGGGTGCAGATTTGGGATCTAAGAATCGTCTATAAGAACAATTATTGCGAAACCGCCAGGGAAGAAGGAAGTATCAATCTGGTACTGGCAAATTTGAGAGACTTTGGACGGGGAATTCAAGTTGGCTGAAGAAATGTGGGGAGGAAGCTTGCCGAGGGAGGAGTTATAAGATATCTATTAAGTACCAATGCACACTTTATTCTCTGTTGTCAAGCCTGCTTTTTTAAGAAGAAATCATTTTTTTTCCATTCATAGAGCCTACTTATCGCCGTACAAGATTTCTAAGATGCCGAAAGCGGACATTGCCAAGTGTGCCAAAAGTGGGTTATAGAAGGCAACAGACATGCACATGTTCATTGAATGCCCTGAAATACAGATGTTTTGGGAAGAAGTGAGTAAGACCATCTCGAATATTGTGGGGGTGGATGTTAAGGTAAGCCTCTCTCTGATTATGTTTAGGATAGTGGAGGGGCCGGAGGAGCTATGTGGCAATATGAGAAAGTTGCTCTTCTATTTTATTGTTCAGGCGAGAAGGGGAACCTGTCGAATATGGGTGGGTGATATGCCCCCCTTCACTCAGAGTGGCTTGATGCACTTCTAAATATATATCAAGGATGGATAAGGCTCGGGGAGCCTCCAAGGGGAAGAACGTCTGGCAGCCTCTGATGAGGCGGATCGGGGGACAGGAGGCTTAATAAGGGAGTAGCTTAAGGAGCACATACCATGTCCAATGATTACCCCTTTTTATCTCTCTTTGCTGCATTTACAACATCGCTCCTGAAGTTGGGCAGGGTGAGAGATGCAGCCTCCTTGGTCGAAAGGTCTTCCTCTACGAAAGCTAAGGGCACAAATGGAAATGGTTAAGAGAAGATTCAGAGTCTGAGGTGAAAAAGAACAAAAAAAAGTTATGATTTATTTTCTTTACTCACCAGGCCATCAATCACCTTATCACTGTGATCCCATATGCATTGACAACCAAAAACAGCTGACAAGACAGCAGATGCAATAAACAACCGCCACTAGAAGGTTTATTGGAACAAATAGTCTTAAAATACCACACCCATAGATGGAAATGAACACAGAGTCACAGTAGAAAGAAACATTGTCAAAGGCAATAGGTTTGGAAATTATTTGTGTATGTTTTATGAGGTGCGCAACATGTAGACATAGGTGCACAACACATTCCCATAAATCAACAGAGCTGCAGGGTTCAAACTCCACACAGAACAACACATATAAAGGCAACCAGGCACACAGACAACATATTTGGAGGGGCGAATATACGTAGAATTACCAGACGATTACACCTAGATACCACAGATACAGGCACCCATGCAAACAGGCAACACACGTACTTGCCCCCTTGCACACAGGATGCACACAAACAGGTACGTCCAAATTACAAAAGGGTATACATGTACCCTTGAGGATCTGACAAGTTGCAACGCTAGGTGAAATAAAAGACCATGCCATGCGGTAGAGGTTTTTTTCTGGACCCATACAGGTCACGTGGACACTTGGATTTTACACCAGAGTGCAATAGAGCTATCTGCTCTGAAGTAGTGAACACAGAGAATGTCGGTGCATACTTGCCAAGATCGGTTTATTTCTGCGCAACTATAAAAACGTTATTTGGGATAGACTTAACATTGGCCACAAAAGCAATAAACAAAATGAGAAAAGCAGCTAAATTCTGTGAATTGCATTTCGTCTGAGATATAACACTCGGAGGAGAGAAAAGTTTTTTGGGGAGTTTCCTTTCATAACAGAGGATTTGCAACTCTTCCTGCTAATCATAATACTGAATGAAAAGACTTTGAGCAAGATTAAAATAGAGTATTTCAATCCTTAGAGACGAACTTCCTGTTCCAGAGCTGGCAATAAGAACAGAGAGTTATTTCCTTTTTGTTTAAACTGCATTCAAGGGCGTAACACGGGTCCCTGCAGTGCCGAGGGGACCCACAACCCTTCATAGAGCCCCGAACCCTTCAATGGGGTCCCATTCTACCCAAAGCAAATGAATATAGTGGATCCTCTTCCCATTTTGCAGGGGGCGCCATCATTTTGCTTTATGCCACCGTCCGTATACCCCAGGATTTGGCAGCATAGACATGCTTTGGCATGCAAATAATATACTAAGATATGTACCATACCATACATACCATACCATATACCATTCCTTGCCATATTTGACACAAATTAGATGCACTATGCTGCACCATACCATACCATTCCATACCATTCAATACCATACCATACCATACATACCATACCATACACCATTCCATGTCATATTTGACACAAATTAGATGCACTATGCTGCACTATACCATACCATTCCGTACCATACCATTGCATACCATACCATACCATACATACCATACCATACACCATTCCTTGCCATATTTGACACACATTAAATGCGCTATGCTGCACATACCATACCATACCATTCCTTGCCAAGTTTGACACAAATTTGATGCGGTGTTCTGCACCATACCATATAGTATACCATACCATTCCTTGCCATATTTAGCACAAATACTATTCCATGCGAAATTCGACACAAATTAGATATGGTATGCTGCACCATACCAAACCAAATACAATTCCTTGCCAAGTTTGGCACAAATGAGATACATTATGCTGCATCATACTATATGATACTATACAATACTATATCCTACTGTACCATACTATATTTGACACAAACTAGAGAGAATGTTCGGCAAATATAGATCCGAAGCAGGCACACGTTTTTTTAAATCATACCTGAGAGGCTACCACAACGTAGAAAAAAGCATTAAAAAAGTCCAATTTGCCACTAGATTTCGAAATAAATAGCAGACCCAGAGATCCTAAATTATGGACTACTTGCTTTGGGACATTACTGAAAAGACCTCTTCAAGGTATTTATTTCCTATACTGTGGAGAGCCACGAAAAGAACCCTACATCCATTCCCTTGAAAAACGTCCCTCCACGTCAGAAGCGACATATTCTGCCTTGGACCCAGTGAACCTGTCTAAACTGTGGTACACAAGCTCCCGGTGATTCGCTGCTAATTTATTATACATTGCAAACTTCAATCGTATTTCCATATTAGATGGTGAACGCCATGCCTTATGATGGACAACAGCATAAAGACACTTAAAAATGCACCGCTGTCCATCTAAGTGCTAAAGAGAGTCCCCACCTCTGATCTTCGCCATCAGAAATTGGTTCATTAGTCATAAATACGTAGGCTCAATGCCACATGTTGGGTTATAATTCACAATTCTTACTCTAGAAATAAATAGCACCATACCATTTGGTGCAAGTGACCCATTGTGAGGCCACTTTAAAGGTTTAATCACCTAAGAAGTCAGCCTATGAGGATGCAGCATGCACACTTGTGGAACTGATGCTTCTTCAGGAACATTGCTGACAGTGTCAATGGACGGTCACTTTTTGGTGGAATATAGCTGTTTACCACGCAATGTTTTACATTGCGTGCTATTACAACGCGGTCATTACAACTACCGCATTGTTAGTACCCTATGCATTTACATCACAAGTCTTTACAACGACTTCCACTAGGGGGTGCGCTGGACTTAGGAATAGTATTATTTGCTATTCCTACTCCAGTTTGCGCAACAGTAGTGACGGAGCAAGGATTCAAGAAATCAAAACTTGCTCGGAGCAATCCTCGTTAACATTTACTAACTATTAAAATTGTGAGTGGAATGAAATTAACAGGCACCAGATACCAATATGGGGAGGAAAGCTTTACGTGTGCTTGAATTAATGTGAAATAAAAATGCAAAGTGAATTAAACTCGCTTTATGTGTGGAAGCCGCTTTGCGCATGTGTGAACCAGCATTGCGTAGTAATAACGTGACTAACTCGCTTTGAGAGGGAAAAACTCTCAGGCATGCGCAAGAAGGACTAATATGTGGTCTTGAGGAACCACATGCCCAGCATCTGCTTGCTTGAATTTAAAAGAAGGCTGATATTATTAATGTTTTTGCTCAAGAAAATAACAATAACATGGAATCGAGTAGAAGTGGGTGGTGAACAGTGAGGATCATATGTTTAAGAAAATAACAACTGTTTTTGATTCTTTTATCAATAGTGTGCGTTTGGGCCTGATACGATTATGATAATAAGAAAATGGCATGTGGATAACAAACAAGTCGCGCATGCCTAGTATATCATAATTGTGCCTGATGACTGAAGAATTGAACGACGGCCAGATGCCAAGGACATGCGATGTGGGAAAGTGGTGCTATGTATCCCTCATACATGAAGACTGTATTAAGAAGTTTAAAAGATTGCAACAATACGTGTATGGGAAATAAAGACTTTAAATGAGCCAAAAGGGGTGGGTTTGCAAAACAATATAATCATTAATAAAAGTGAAATTGTCAGCATGGTATGATAAAACTTCCTGTGCCCCGACCAATCATATGCAGTAATTCACAAAGATTACAACTTTAGAGGGTGGGACATGTTGAATTAAGACTATAACTAGAGTAGCTTAAGAAGTAGAGGGAGTAGACATTGATAATGATTAAGAGCGAGAGGAGTTCGATGCAGAATTATTGATGACAAGAGAGATGCGGAGAGACGATAGCTGCTAGAAGAAGAATAAGAGAGGGAACAGACTGAGAAGATTCAGACCCGAGTGACAGCCTGATTAGATTCAAAGATTTCGGAAGAATATCGAGGAGGGAGAGAGTGTAAGAGAGGGAAGCGTACCGGTGCGTCGGGTTCTAGAGAGAAGATAGGTAAGTATTCGTCCAGTCCTGATCCTGTCCTATAGTCTTTGTCTCCTGATTCCTATTCAGGTGACCCCCATCAGTTCTTTGGTCAGAGAATTGATTTTCCCAGTATTCCATGATTAGGTCATTAGAAGCCTATCTTGAATTTGCATAATTCTTTGCAAATGTAATTTATCTTGGACCTGCTGTCTCTACATCTATCCACTCTTTTGCAATTTGTTGCCGAATGTGTTTGGGTTGATAATTGAATGGTAAATGAAATGTTCTCACCTATGCAACAAATGAAGGAGTTTGCACTGTGAATTTGTAACTGTGAGCGTTCAAATCATGATTGAAAATTCTAGATTAACTCATGAATCTTACACAGAGTCTGTAGTTATTTTATTAAAGATTTATGAATTAGTTAGTTAAAAGTTAATATCACCATCAACTACTCAACTAATGGTCCATCGACCAGAGGAAAGAGTGCTGATCAGTGAAAGATTAGTTAGTTAAGTAATGTTGCTATAGGTTGGTAAAAATTACAGAAGACTAACTAATCAGAACTGAGTGCATAATAAAACTTGGACCCCCCCAACGGATTGGCCAGGGAGTGTGGATGAACGACTTAGGTAAAATGCATATGGGCCCGTTGAATGATTGAGTGTAAGGTATTCATCCTTGGCCTCTCATGCTGGATCAGTTTTTCTGGTAGCAGAGGATGGTTATTATTGATTAGTTTGATGATTATTGATTATTGATTACTCTCTATATGTTTAACACTAAGAGTTAGTGTTGTGTTCTATGTTGTCTGGAAATACAGGTACAGAGATATCTGGAAATCCCGGGAATGGAATTTAGAAGAGTGTGGTAAAGAAATCACACTGCAGAAAGTTACTCGTCTGTTGTCATAATACCTAACAAGCTACAGAGGGCTGTAGGTGTTATATTAGGGACTATATTGTATAAAAGTAGAGTGTGAGTGATAGCGAAGGGTCCACATGAGAAACTCTGGCCTTACTCGATGGAGGAGTATCCCTAGAGGAGTAAAAGGTCCTCCCCGAGCTTAAGTGAAGGGTAAACAGTGTTTTTTTACTCGTAGTGAAAGGAAGTATTTTTGCTCTTTGAAGCGAGTAAAGAAACTATCTGTGGTTTAGTGGAACAGACAGAGTAGCTCTGTTTTTACGTTGTAACTAACAGGAGCTTGATTAAGAGAAGTTAAGAAAATGCATTGTCGTATTACCTTGTGAAGGGAGGGTCAGTAGCAGGAGTCATATTGACGTCACAGAGAGCCACACTGGTATTGGTTGAAACAGCGGGCGTGTAACAAAAGCAGATTGTAAAGGGAGGGTCAGTAGTAGGAGCAAATACTAACATCACAAAGGACCGCACTGGCATTGTTCCGACCAGTGGGTGTGTGTTAAGCTCTGATTGGACAGTAGGCAAGAGCTGTGCTAGCATTGGTTGGGAGGGAAGATACATAATGAGCTCTGATTGGATTGTTGGTGTGAGTCGCGCTGGTATAGGCAAGTTTAGTGAATAGAATACACAACAGTTTCTGAATTTTGTCTGTTAATTAGTCACAGAAGTCTGAAAAATGAAGTTGATTAGAAAGATTAAACATTTCTTTAAAAAGGATAAGCGTATAGTGACTAGAGAGGGAATTATTATGCCACCTCCAAAAACGCCTGCTTTTTTTATGATGATGGAACAAGGATATCATACTTGTGTCTGGTTGGAAAATTGGGTAGAGTACACGAAAGGTGATGGTGTTTTAGCGTTTCCAGAACATGGTACGTTCAATGGATCTGGATCAGTAGGGAAGGTGTTGGAATTCATTTCCAATACCTCAGCGCCCCCTAGTGGAAGTCATTGTAAAGACTTGCGATGTAAATGCATCGCATACTAACAAGGCAGTCATTGTAACAACCGCGTTGTAAAGGTTTTGTAGTGTAATAACTGCGTTGTAAAGGTTGTTTCCCCTTTTGGTGGTCATCTGGATTCCTTTCTAACAGTGTAGTGCAGTCTTGCTTCCCTTTGCTCTGGCTTCATTGTTCCTCTGCTCCCTTTATGCGGCATCCACCTGTCTAGAGTTTCTGTACATAAGCAAACGCAATACACAAGGTGTTTCCAGATTGTTTCTGTCTCAATGGAGTACCCAAGTAACTTGCCAGTGCCTGAGAATAATTCAAGCATGCCAGCCACAATTTTTTGTGTCCATCAGTACGATGCCCTAAGTGCAATGGGTAAGGCCCCACGTGGGTCCTGTCCTCTCTGTGCCACAGCACTCAAGCTATATCCCACTGATGAGGCCGAAGGCCAAATCTGGTGCGGGATTGCTTGTTTTCTTGCTCAGAGGAAACTGACCGGGAAGTTATTCTGGACTGTTTCTAAGATTAGGCCCACGGCTGATTTCCCAATGGTCGGTTTCAGTCGAGGTGGCAAAGTGGGCAAAACAAAATGGGCTGTGATGCAACTGCCACTAACATTAATTCAAGCATTCCACCGAATATTTTTTCTTTGCTTATTGTGATAACGTAAGTGTGATAGCTATGACCAGATGTGGGTTGGGTTTAATTCTCACTGTGCCACTGGACTCAAGTGATACTTCATTAATTAGGCTGGTGCCAGTGTGGGGCATGTATGTCATTTGGGAGTAACCAGGGGTTGCAGCTGTGACCTCTAGCCTGCTCCCTGCTGCTCTTGGCACTTCCTTTGCGACTCCTGGTCTCAGAGGGGTCAAAACATGTGCCTACTCTGAAGCCAGGAGTCTCAAAGGAAGTGCCAGGTGTAGCAGGGGCAAGCTAGAGGTCACAGCTGCAACCCTTGACGACCCCAAATGACATTCATGGAGTGGGGCTGATTGTGTTCCCATCTGAGGGGACCTGGCCTGGCAATTCGGGCTGGAGCAGGGCTGAAATGCTACCCTGAGCAATCGCCAGTGGTTTGGCTATTTGCAGGCATTCCTTCCATCACTTTAAGTGTCCTTTTAAAGGGAGCATCCACTCAGTAAGTACCAGTAGCTGATATAAATTCAAGCATTCCACCATCACTTTTTTTCTTCAGTGGAGTACAAGGCGCTAAGCAGGGCAACACCTCTGAATACTTCACTGATGGGCATCATATCTTCCCTACTTTAGCCCTGATGTAAGCCTTTTGCATATTGTTTGTATGTGAGCTTTTATAAAGTGTTGCAAGTAAAATATGACACTTTTGTGTGCTCGCTAAATATTTCAAGTAGCCACAAGGTGATTGCCAAACGTTTAGAGGTGCAACAAACCACACAGAGACTACATTGTATACAAAAATCATAAGAAGGAAAAATCATAAAAATACACACAAACTACACTGCATACAAAAAATATAAGAAGGAAAAATCATAAAAATACAAAGGGCAGGATAGAAGGCTTATAAATTATACAGTAAAGACGTTATTAACCTTTAAAGGTCCACAAACACTGAAACATAATGAAATATTTTAATGTCCAAACCTTTTTTTTCTTGTTTTTCCCCCCAAAAAAATCACTGTTCTTTTAGGCACCCATGGTTCAAATCTAAAATTCTCAAATTGTCAGCATATCATAGAAACTAGTCTTCTAGGTGCCAACTTTCAGGATGGATAAGCTACTTGAATTGAGGTTGAATGGAACCTGGAATGAGGATCAAATAACCCAGCAATATTTACAGTTAACAGACAGACTGATTGAGAATGCAGTCCTTAAATATGGCTCTGCTCCTATTGACCAAAAAGGAAACTAGGCACCATCTTGCTTTGGTCTAACCCCTATTCCCTACACTGGAAACCTCCACCATCATGGGCAGGCAAGACGCCAATACCGACAGCCATGACTTCTCAGTCCCCATATCCCTGAATGCGACAAGTGCCAAGCCACCCTCTGATTCGTAACTCTCACGTGGGCCTGCAAACCCCTGTGATCTATTCTTGAGTAAGCCACGACACTATCCCCATCATCAGAAACGTCTCCTTTCTCATCTTTGACCATCAGAATGAATGTGCAATTGATTCTTTGTGCAACATTTTTTAGGAGGACCAGCTAGAGGAGAATCATGAAATCAGTGCAGAATGTGATCTTCTAGATCATTAGTAGGTACAAACAACTCCTTTTCTCTGTAAATATTCTGTTGGTGACAGTGTCCTAATGGTGGCTCTTCTGCTGCCCTCTCTGATGGAGGAATGTCCTTTTGAGCCTCTTTCACTGCTTCCAAGAAAATATCAGGTGTGATGAGCAGTGGCGGCCGTCATGGCTCACGGGTGGCAGGCGGGTGCTAGAGGGGATACGGGAGTGCACAATATAGAAAAATAAATAAACGTACCTTGCCGCCGGGTACCGCATCTCTGCTCCTGCTTTCCTCGATGAAATCGACAGCCAGGCCCCACTAACAAATCACAACACTGCAATGCAGCATTGTGATTGGTAAGCAGCCAGGCTCCCCTGACCAATCAAATCACTGCTGTAATGCAGCATTGTGATTGGACTGAGCATCCTGGTTCAACGCTCAACCAGGGAATGAGGCCCTGGGTATTTTCTCCACACAGGCTGTAATGCAGCCTGTCTGGAGAACAGGGAAAGTGCGCATGACTGTTTTGGGTGTCCTGAGGGGGGCCGGCCAAGCAGTCATGTGCACTTAGGAGTGGGCAAACCACTCCTTCCCTGCTCAAAGAGCAGAGCAGCCCTGCCCACCCATCTAACCACCTGCAATACAGCACAAGTGTAAAATGATAATAACTCAAAGTTATTATGATTTTATGTTTCTACTTCGCATTGCTTAAAAGCAGTAGTGCAACGTTCCCCCACCATAGTGGAGGAGCCGCCACTGGTGATAAGACTGGTGAGCACTACTGGAAGGATTAACAGGTGTGGTGATTCTTTGATGTCTTTTCCATTCCTCGACAACGTGTCTGCTTTTCTGTGTCTATTTCCTGGTGTATAATTGATGTGCAAATGAAAGTGAGAAAAGAATAACATTCAATGAGCATATCTAAGATTTTCACATCTCATTGACTTAAGGAAATCAATGTTTTTTCTATCCAAACTTTATAGTCAGTTTCTTCTAAATAATGTCTTCAATATCCATAAGCATCTTTAATGGCCAATAATTTATCCATAGTGCTGTTGGTTTCTGATAAGGTTTGGGAATGAAATGCTACTGGGTGCAAAGCTGCAATCTTTTCATCCCTTTGAGACAAGTCACCTCCAATGGCAGTGGTGAAACCATCAGTTTCTACAATGAAAGGTAGGGAAACTTCTTGATCACGAAGGTCTGGACTAGAGGTGAAAATTTGTGTGTCAGAGAGTAGCGGAGTAGTGAATAAGATACAAAAATTCTTGGTTCCTCAAATTAGCCAATACAGCAGCATTCCCATCAGCCACATCACAAAACTTCAATTTGCTTGTTCTCTAGCTGAAGAAGCAATGGTGGACTATTCACACCAAAGGCCAACACTAAAGCCGGGCAACGTACATGGATGTGGAGGAAGGTCCCAGAAAACAAGGTCAGAAATATCTTCAACAAGCATCAACAAACAGTCTGCATCTGTCTATTGTGCTGATACATGACTAGCCTTAAGAGTGCAGGTCAAAAGTCGAAAACTGTATGTGGGTATTTCCTTGTTCAGCCACAATACATGTAGTGAGCCTTTCTGAGATTTGGCAATGATATTTTGTAAGATGTCTGATAAGTGGTATTCAATTCAAACTTAAGAGCGCAAATTGCAACAACTTTCTTTATTTGATTTCATGTCTCCTGAAAGAGTTGAACATTATGGTGGGTAACACATCTTCTCCAGTGGTACTTCCAAAAGTTATCACTGTGCATGACCGCTCCCACCTGTGGGTCACAAAACCACTTTTGTTTTGCAGGATCCCTCCCATCTGTGTGAGTGTCTCCACAAATTGCATTTATGTATGAACCCTCCCATCTCAGTAAGAGTTGCACAAAATGTTTCCTGTGCACAGAATCCCACCTGTGCGGGTTTGGGTAAAAAGTAGACCAAGGTGAGAAGTTCATGTTCCAGTGCGAGGTGTTAACATCTGCATGAGATCAACAACCTAAACATGTAATGTTTTGGACTTCAAGAACACTATGCCAGGTTATCATTATCAAATAATGTATTTCCTTCCTATCACAGGTGGCAATCTGAGGCATCCGTGACAACAGCACTGGTGGACAGTGTCGATCTTTTAGGCTTCCAGCCTATTATTTCAAAACTGTCCAACCTCAGAGTCAGAGAAAGTCACAAAGTCTGAGGATAATCTTTCTTTTAAATGTTTATTATGCACTTCATACTTGCGTATCTGAAGGCTTTACTCCAATGCTGAACTCAAAGGGCCTGATTCACAAAGGCAATCTGACGCTTTTGTGTAAGTTTACGATTGTTTGACGTTTACAAAAGTATTTTATAAGTAGTATCCTTACGACCGCACATAAAAAGATAGATCAGTCCTATGTGTGAAGACTCTGCAGCTGTAAAGATACTACTTGTAAAATACCTTTGTGAATAGCAAACATTCGTAAACTTACACAAAGTTTACCTTTGTGAATCAGGCCCATAGATCCCAGGTATAACTAACAAGTTAGGCCATAAATAGCGATATCTTCCGAATATTTATAATAGTCAAATGGTTTTTAGATCTTGGTTAGACAGCGCATGCACTGTCTCGAAGACACATGTTGTGTTTAAATAGTGGGCTTCAGCCCGCCCACAGGCTACCCATTTGCTTGCTCCATCATCGGTCTCATATTCTTTGTCACCATTTGTCGCTGGAATGCATCGCCATGTCTCTTCTTGTGTTTAGCCGTCCCCCCAGAGAATGCAGCAAGTACTTGTAAACATCCACTGCCTCGTTTTTATTACCATTTTAGGACCTACTTTTTTCTTTCTTTTTCATCACTCTACACAGTGCTCGTGCTTTTACCCGCTCCAACTCCTCCCACCCGCCCTTGTGCCTCATCCACAGAACATCCCCTCCCCGTCACTTCTTTTCCCTTCGTTGCTGCTTTCCGTTTCCCCCACCTCCTCCCTGCCATCTCTGCTTCCTCCCCCACACCTCCCGGTGCTTTCCCATCCACAGATCATCCTCTCCCCCGACCCATCACTGCTTTAACACCCCATTGTACTCTGTTTCGTTCTGGTGAGTGGTGGTATCCTGCCTTTTAATGTCCTGTTACTGTATAGCTGATCTGCTGATTGAAGCATGTCTGCATAGGCGCTATACTTTACAAACGTGTTGTGTCTGTTTATTTTCCACTGTTGAGGGTACTAGGTGTGTGTGCATGTTTGCACCATATGTGGTGGTTCAGCAATGGTGTTTATAGCTGGAAAATCAGACATCAAGTGAATCAGGTGTGCATTAGCAAAGGGCATATCAGAGCTTCTAAAGTACCTGTGTCTTCTGCTGTAATTGTATAGCCACATTTCTCCTGTGCAAAATGGTTGAACTGTTTGTTTCTTACCTTGTTGCTTCTCATTTCATAGGGTGGGACTCATTTCTTCAAATTTCTCCCATCGGGACACTTTCTTTATTTTTCTGCATTCACCGGTAAAGTGTTTCACGTGCGCCATTGTTGCTTAACTTGAATTCACTTCAAAGGAGCCAGACTGAGTCTTCATGTCTTCAAGGTCTGCCTGCCCCTCAGCATCCATGGCAAAAGTAGTCCTATTAATGTGGTTGCTGATGCGATGTAATTCACGTTCACTACTGTAAACCAGCCTAACACTGTGATTCTTTCTGTTTTTTTGTGCAGTTTTGTATAGCACCAACACCATTGAAGGTAGTGGAGCGCTTTACATTAGCACCAGTTGCTTTTTTTTGTACAGTTTTATTTAGTGCCAACACCACCCGAAGGTGGTATTCCCAGCTTCATAGTCAGCGGCTCTGGCCCTTATGCCACATCCTCTCCGAAGAGAATGCCACATCCTGGTCCTAGCCTCGGTCTCAGTTCCACATTTTCTGATTACAGGCAAAACACTTAATCTCCTCGTGACTGCCTGAATTTGCTGTTGGTTGCCTGTCTACCTCCTACCCGTTGCTGGATGCCCCCGCTGAACTCTGTTGTACAGATCCCCTCCCCCACCGACTCCGTTTTTTACATTTGTTTTGTGCAGTTTTAAGTAGTGCCAACACCACCTGAAGGTGGTGGAGTGCCTTACATTAGCACCAGTTACTTTTTTGTGTGCAATTTTATATAGCACCAACACCACCAAAGGTATTGGAGCCTTTACATCAGCACCAATTACTTTTTATTGTGTAGTTTTATATAGCGCTGACACCACCCGAAGGTGCTGGTGCGCTTTACATTAGCATCAGTTACTTTACACAAGGACACATTCATTTTTGTAGGCACAACGAGGTTAAGTGATTTGCCCAAAATCAAAGATGTTAAGGCAAAGCCGAAACTCTAACCTTGTTTACCAGCTCCATAGTGGGCAGCTCTGGCCCTTACGCTACATCCTCTCTCAAAAGGACGCCATATCATCATCCTAGGCTCGGCCTCAGTTCCACATTTTGTGATTATGAATAAATCACTTAATCTCCCCATTTCTAAACACAACAAGCAATTATAAAGTCAGTAGGTTTTGTCTGTGCGAAATGTATTGTTTTTCGGTCTCGGCTAGACAACGCATGCGGTGTCGTGAAAAGACGTGTGGTGTTCCATCTGTGGGCTTACAAGCCACCCATCTCCTATCATTGATAAACCTCAGTGTCACTATCATTTTCTTTGATGCCTTTCGTCATGACATGTAGGCGTCATGCCCTCTACTTGTGTTTGACTCTCCCATAGCGCATGGACCAAGTACATCTCTCCTTAAACTGTTCCTGGTTTTCACAGCTAGTTTATCTTCGTTTTCAAGCACTCCGTAGAAGCACTTGTGTTTTAAGGCCATCTTCCTTGTACACAAGCATACATACCACTAAAATGCATGTGCTTGTACATAAACAAATGCAATTCTTGAAAATCTGTTAAAACACGAAAATCACTTGTTTATATATTTTTTTTAGTGATCAGATGGCATGGGAGAACTTGCCCCATCCCTCGCCTTGCCATAGTGCGAATTGAGCCGATGGTATTGGAGCGTTTAAAGTGCTCACCAGCTACATTCCACAATGACACAATTCATTTTTGTTGTTGATCCTGCCACAATTAAAGTTGTTTTCCCCCTTCATTGTTGCTGCGTCCCACCCTCTGCTGTCGTTGCTTGTCCATCTCCCCATCCTCTCCCGCTTCCCTGCTTGACCCGTCCCCCCACTACCTCCCTCATCGTTGTGTTTTTTGTGTGTTTTCTTTTGCACGATCAGATGGTATTGTAGCGCTTGTTCCGTCCTCTCTCTTGCCATAGTGCTAAAACCAGCCAATGTTATTGGATTGCTTTAAGTGCTCACCAGTTATATCGCACAATGAAACATTCATTGTTGAATGCAAGGGGAAGCGTAAGTGATTAGCCACATCCTCACTTCACTTCAAATCTCCTCAATTGTTTCTCACTATCACTTCCACGTTTGTTCAGCAAGACCCTGTCAACACTGAACAAGCGTTGGCAAAGCCAATAGAGCTCAGCAAAACCTGAGCCCTTGGCCTTGTCCATGTGAATGTCTTTCTCCCATGTTGTCTAACAGCACATCTTCAGTTCAGAATGGCTGAAAATTCCAGAAACAATCGGTATGATGTTGCCAGGGTAGGCCACCTCATAGTACTTTTTTTGTGATAGGAGGGACAGGACAATAAACACAACATGGGGTGCGAAGAGACTCGGCGTCGGTTCAGCATCCTGTGATTCTGGGATTTCAGTGATTTTCAGCCATGCTGAACAGCAGATATACTGCTAGACAACATGGCTAAAAGACATTCACATTGACAAGACCGTTAGCTTGGGCACTGCTGAGACCCATTGGTGTTGCCAATGCTTGTTTTTATGGAGGCAGTGCTGGAGGAGAAGAGAATTGTAAAGCTTGCTGAGTGCAGATTGTGTGTGCAATACATTAGACTGACATTTGTTGAACAAAAACTTGAAAGCGTACGGGAGTGCCTGCGTACCACAAACAAGGCCTGAAATTTGGGTCGCTGGTTTACAGGCAGCCAGTGAAGCTGAGCGAGCTCCGGGTATTACCTGTTCACAATGGTCAGTGCTTGCTGCTGTTTGTTGGACCTCCTGGAGATGACTCAGACTAGCCCTCACACATCCAAACAGCAAAATGGAAGGTAATATTATTTCAGGGAAAAGTGGAAATACTTTATTGTCGGTCTAGTTTGATGCACAAAAGCGAAGCAATAATTGATCAGGCTACCTAAGTTCCTTTCAACTGAGCCTAAGTTCCTTAAAACTGAGATAGGCAAGGGCAGGTACACAGCAGTTTCTCCGAGAAGCACTGAGGGGCTTATTTACAAGCCGATTGCGCGGACAGTGCCTCATTTATTTTGACGCACCGGCGGTGCAATGGGCTTGTCCATATTTACAAGGCCACGTAAAGTCACCCTGCGTGGCTTTTCATGGCCTTGTAAATATAGGCCCCTTTCAGGCATTACTCTGTGAAAGGGGCGTTCCGTGGGTGTTGCTGTGTATGTTCCCATGCAACATCCTTGGAACTTGACGCAGTCCCAGATTTACAACAGTTTTTTAAACTGGTAATGGTCACAATCCTACGCCTCCACAGGGGAGGCGTAGGAATGGCGCAATGAGGAGAAATACTTTTATTTCTCCTTGTCTTTTCCTTTTTCTATGTGTGCAGAATTCTACTGCACACATAGAAAGAGGAAAATTACATAAATTATTGTTTTTGTGCGGGAAGGTGTCCCTTCCTGCACAAAAACATTCATCCCCGTAGCACAGGAACCATTGCAAAATGACGTAAGGGTGCCTGCGCAAGTGCATGGCAGCCAATTCTGCGTCAATACAGGGGAAAGCACAGAGATGCATTGTATTGTTGTTAGTACGATGCATCCCAGTACTTTGAAAATGATGCAGCTCGGCACAGCAAAATGGTTTGCAGCGCCGAGCTGCATAATTTTCTTGTAGAGAGGCCCTGAGTGCAGAAGTTTGGGCAAAACAATTAAAACCTTTGTTTTGACACCATTTCTTTTTAAAATTTTATGGTGCATCCAGTGTTTGCACAGCAGCAATGCAATTGGAAGATTCAGTGCTTAAGAAAATGTGTTGTTTCTGCACGCGCCGAAAAGCACAACTCATGGTTACAAATGAATTGGTCCAGTTGGCTGGGAAAGTTGTTGAAAATGAGAAGCTCTGAGCAACAACCAGGCAGCAGCTTGTGTGGTCACCCCAGAGCCATTCTTCCCAGCATGGAACGGTGCCAATCATTCTGAAAAGGTAACTGCTGAGACCCCACCATCCCTTGCTGTCGGCAGCACTCATTGGTCAGGACGGATAGAATCAATTTCTTGCTAAGGCTCAGTCTAAAGCCAGCTTGGGCAGGACTTAAATTGCTATTTTTCTGCAAAAAGGGTCTGCAACTGATGGTTTGGCGACTGATTTTACCAGATTGGCCAAGTATGTCAGATATGGAGAATTAGCTTAGACTTTTAATTGACACATTGACAAGTTGTTCTGGCCAAACATAACTCTGGGGTTCACACTGCTGGAGTGTATCCTCAGCCTTTCTTATCTAATAACCAGCTGAGAAGCTGTAGGTCGGCCTCTGAATCAGGGCTCAGGATGCAAGGCCTTTCAGCAGTACATAGATGGCCATTGGGACACATACGTATCTGTGGGGGTTGCAGGTGCAACCAGGGGCATCCCTAAATCTGAAATACTTGCAATTGATGAGAGAGGCACCAATGAAGCAGCTTCTGACAAGCTGTGAGGGGTGCATATGGATTTCTTCTCCTTCCTGTCTACACACTCTTCAGTTCAGTGTTTGATTTCATAAATGCATCTGCATGTCTCTCCATGTGCTCAAAGTCAGTAATACCACGATGTTTACCGTAAAGCAGGTGGACAAGGAAAGTCATCAAAATATATTCAATTTTTTCATGCACTTCATTGATCATCGCAAAAGATGAGCAGGGGTTGTCTCACTGGGTGTCCATTGTATAACTCCCTGTGGTTGAAATGTAACACATTTTAATCAAACGGGGGAGAGAGAAGCTAGGATCCATTCGGCTTCCATTCAGTTATCAAGTAATCAGGGGAGAATGGATCACTTGTCCTGTTTTTACCAGGGTCTAGGGTTCTTGCAGTTGAAAAAACCCTCATTCACGTATGATTACTTGAAATGTAACACCTCCGTCCAGTGGCGGCCCTCAACATTTTGAACAAGAGCAGCACCGAAGCTGCGATTGCACAGCACCTGATGCACATTCAAATGCTTTTCAAAGCGGTCGGCACATGTGTGCCTCTCTAGAGAAAAGTAGCTTAGGTTGTGGCTGGATTGCTTCAAATAGCAATGATCTACTAGGTAACGGCTACTTCTCACCAGCCGCGATCGGTAGTAGGAGTACCTGCAGGGCGGTGACGTGGGGAGGGGAAGGTGCAGGGTGGGGGGTAGTAAACTATGGATTACGGAGGTTTGCAGGTAAATTAACATATAAATTAATAAAAACGAATTTTGTTGCGTGCACTGCATCGCATTTGGGGATGCAGTGCACGCAACGAAATTCGTTTTATTAATTTATATGTTAACTTACCTGTAAACCTCCGTAATCCATAGTTTACTACCCCCCACCCTGCCCCTCCCCCTCCCCACGTCACCGCCCTGCAGGTACTCCTACTACCGATCGCAGCTGCTTCTCACTACGTGGATAGCCAAAGAATCAGCAAAGCAGGTGTTTGAGTAACAACTATTGAATTTAGAGGATATTTACATGCAATGTCTAATTTGAGTCGTTGGTTTCAGGTGAAGCACACCGACACTCATTTTAAGGGACTTGCACTTCTTTTTCTTTAACAGACTTTGTTTCATAGTAAGACAGAGAAAAACACAAAAGGGGGAAAAAAGGAAGAAGAGAAAGATGGAAAAACAATGAGGAAGGAAGAAAACGGGAATGGAAAAGAACCTGTAAGAGTGAGGTAAAGAGGCAGGAATTTTCTGGTGGTTGACAAAAGATGTGTGAGATAAAATCAAGACAACACAGCCCTGGTATTTAGCACCCTGACCTTCGACAGCGCCAGCCGTTGGTTTCCGCAAAATTTTGAGCCGTGGCACTTTCTTTTACAAATCAATCCCTGCTTATGAAAAATATCACCTAATTGAGGCTGGTGTCAGAACTCACATATTCACTCACTCATCCACCTATACATCCCTCATTCCTCCTTCTGCACCCTCTCCAAAGATTTGTCTGTAACCTACAGTCCACTCAAGCCTTAGCTGTATGTGCTCTGGGAGCAATGAAAGCTTGCACTAGTCTGCCCAGCTAGATCTGTTCAATGATGAATACAAGATTGCACTTACTGCCTTCTGTGAGAGGAGGAAGCTTGCTTTACTACTGCCATGCTGTGCCTCCTCTGTAAGGAACCAAAGATTGCACTGCTGATGCCCGATTTTACCCTTCTTGTGATGGTAAGTTTGCCCTGCTGACGCCCTTGCAGTACCTGTCCTCTGAAAGAGGGGCTCTAGCACTGTGTCTGCCCAAGATGTGCCTGTTCTGTGAAGGGATGTTTCCACTGTGGTTGCCTCGTTTAATGGTAAAAAACACAAGGGATGTATCGACTGCAATTACATGACATGCAATATGAACAGGGACTGCTGCATTTGATGTGAGATACCTATACTCCTGTAGAAGGCACAATACCCCACAGGGGCAATATTTGAGTGCCCAAACATGTTGATGGAAAAAATAAGCAGGGTCCGTTGCTTCACTCTCCTGTTTTTGGTTTTGTGGTAGGGAAACACCATGGACACATACAAATATTTTTAGCTTACCCATTGAGCAAGTACCAACTGTACCCGCCCCCATGGCGGGGGAAGATGTTAGGCCATGGGTGCCCAGAGCCCTCACACCATCAGTTTGGTTGACACTCTGGCCTTACCATTTGTGGGGCAAGGCATGCATCCTGCACATGCGGCACATGGAAAGCATCATGGCAGGGACGCCCTGCCGTGTTGATGTTGGGTTTTCCAGTAATCTTCACCGTTCTAGTATACTTAAATCTTGGTTATGTGTTATTTGGTCTTTTTCTCCACATTGCTGCAGGTCCTGGCACTGCAACTGCTGGATCCCCACCCTCCATTCCTTTTGAGTTATAATAGTGGGGACTGGGTCGCCTTGAAGGGGGAGGGGCAGTGTTTTTGACTAAGGTTACCGAAAAAGTAATAACTAGTAAACATAATTTTTTTTAAGTAGTACAGGCCAGATCTATCTGGCTCTGGACAGGACTTCTGTGTCTCTCTCCGTTTTAGACTGATACGCGATGGATGGGGGGAGTGCTCAAGTGGCTTGTACAGGGTGCGGCTTGTGAATAGCACTCAGCTTCTCACCCTCCCCTCGCTGCTTAAGTGAGACCCCTCGTCCTTGAATTTGTGGAAAGTCGCCATTAACACTTCATGGCAGGCACTCGAGTGTTGGTGTTGGCCTGGGGGTCCCTTCAAATGGCCATGGGTGGTTCTCTTGTTAGTTAGATGGGGCAGGAGTGCAGAGACAGACTAAAAATGTAATCTGTATATACGAAGTTGACATTTGTGTTTGGATCAGGTGTCTACATGTTAAATTAAGTAGTTTATCAATCATGGCTTATGGTTATTGATGTTTGCATGTTTTCTGTCCATCAACTGTTGTTTTTGCATTTGTCACCCCGAGTGGGACGGGGATGCCCAGACGTGGGTCCCGTGCTCTCCATGCCACTGGAATCAAGCTATCCTGGCTGAAGAGGGGTGAAACCCCGAAACCGGCCCTAGGATGCTTGTTTCTAGTCCAGGGAGGACCTGGCTTGGCAGTTCGGGCTGGACTGTTCCCATGAGTCACAGGGTCAAGACTGATTTGCATATGGCTGGGTTCAAACTGGAATGGCATGGTGGGCAAAAAAATGATGGATTTGTTCTGCATTCTGTCCATCAACTGTTGTTTTTGCATATTGATGTTTGCATCCCATTGTTTTTGATCATTGGTTGTTGTATTTTGCCAATAAATAAGGTCTATTTTCACATCCAGCAGTTGGGGGTGATGTTAGTCATTGTCTCAATGGGGATACGGACCGGCTGCCTCCTGGGCCTAACAGTGACAGATTAACAAAAGGAGAGCTTAAATGCACACAAGAGAATTTAAACGAACTGCTCATTTGTAAAGCGCTACAGCTGCTTCACCAAAGAAGCGTCCTGGTGCTGGCCAGAAGGGAAAATCCAAAGAATCTTTCTTGTCTGCAAAGAGGACGGACTTTAGTCTTTTTATTAATATCAAGGGGCATAACCTCACCCAAAACCAAGGACCCATGACTAGGAGCCCATGCAAACAGTGAACAGCAAAACTCTTAGATACTTCCCAGAGCTAGATGAGGAACCCACTGATGAAGCATGTCACACTACGTAGGTAAGGGTTAACCATCTTTTACGAGTACATAAATGCATACAAGAGATTTTGCTGTTTCTTTCGGGGATTTTGATTTCTTATATGTTTATGTCTGTTTACGGAGAGCGCACACCATTCCTTTAACTTCCCTCACTCCCTATTTGTTGTGTTAGCTACCCGTGTTGTACCTGTCCTGTGTGTAAATATTTGTATGCGTGAGTGTGTGTGTGTATGTGCGTATGCATATGTGTGTTTCTGTGTGTGTGTGTGTGTGTGAGAAAGAGAATCATGTGACATTCATTCTACTACTGCCATCAGTCCTTCACTTACTGTTTCTGTTAGGGAAGGTTACGCAGCTTCTGCTTATTTTGTACCTTGGTTGTGTTGTTATGTGTGGTATAAAGCTTTCCATTACATAAAAGACATAACAATTCACATTTGCTATGCTTGTTTTACTTTATGATGTAAATGAAAAAGTGAACACTCACAAAATATGTGAGCAGTTTTCTTTCTGTTTTACATGTGAGTAGTTTCTGAAATGGACTGGACAGGATTACATTTTTTTTAAACAAGCTGACAAATGGCTCCATGTCAAGTACAACACCATCAGCCAATTCTGGTATTTTTTGTCAATAGCACTTTGAATGTTGAGGTTTTGAGCCCAAAATGAAGTGTTAAAAGCAAAACTACAAGCCCCACATTGCAAACTGTGGTTGGCTATAAAGTGAGCAATGCCATACTGCCTCTTGGCATGCTTGAGAGAAGCAAAATGAAATTTAAGCTCTTGACTTTCATTCTTTTTTCCTGTTGGAAATCATAGGATAAAAAGCTCTGTGGATGAGAGGGCAGAGACAGTCTTTCAAATCCAGATGAGAGCACCACACTGTTAATGGGCTAGCATTAACATTCCTTGGAAAACCAACCAGCCCGCGAAAAAGATGTTATTCACCACAACAATGTAAGCAGTAGTGGTTAAACATTTTGGAAGAGGCACTTACTTACTTACTTACTGATGCTTACTACTGGAGTATAGGCCATCAACCAGGACTCTTCAGCCATCTCTGTCCTGGGCTTTTCTTTCAATCTGTCTCAAGGTGTAACCCATCTCCTTGCAGTCAGACACAAGGCCTCGACCAGCTGTTTCTTGGCCTTTCTCTATTCCTTTTCCCTTGATTGTTCCAGTTCAGGGCTTACCTGGTAAGGTTGCCATGCAGGCTTGGGGGTGACCTATCTATCCCCAACATCTTTTCATAATTTTTTCATGAGCAGGGAATTGGAATGTCTGCTGCCTTAGGTCATTGTTTCTGATTGTGTTTGGCCAGGGGACTTGAAGGATTTTCCTCAAACAGGTGTTTATGAAGGTCTGGACTTTGTTGGTGGTGGTCACTGTTGCCGTCCAAGGTTCTGCTCATACAGAAGGACCGATTTTACGTTGGTGTTAAAAAGCCTAATCTTGGTTTACAGCGAAGAACCAACCAGCACGCGAAAAGTTTGTTATTCGCCTTTTACGTTGAGAGCAGTAGTGGCTGAATATTTCTGAAGAGACACTGAAAAAGTAAAAACAATGTGCTGGCACCCCTCTTCCAGAGCCATCACTGGCCTAGAGGTTGGTGTAACATAGAGGTTAGGCTGAGCGCCTGCAAAACCATGGTGATGAGCCCTGTCTTGAATAGGTGCAGAACGTGTTTCAGATGCTGGCCCACGAGGGACGCCAGTGCCTCCATCCTTGATAGTATAGTATCTAAGGTTGTGAAAAGTTATAAAGCTCTGTCACTCGCGACTTTGTGGGATGGAATGTTTGAATGTTCATAAAAAAAGGCATCTATAATGGCCATTTGTGAAAGCAAAAAAACATCCCTGTTGCCGCAAAGGGGTGGCAGCTACAGCTGATGAACTGCTCCTGCTTGACAGTCCACAACCCCTGCAGATCTCCTTACCAATCTCAAGCCACACTCCAGTTCCTTGCACTGACCCCTGCTCTGTGAGGCCTTCCTCACCTACAAAGCAACCTTCACTAGCATTCCTGAAACACTTTCCTATAGTAATAAAGTGTTTAATTTGAAAAGTAATACCTGCCAGGTCCCAAGGTTTGGTCAGAAGCCCTCAGCTGGTGCTTTGAATGTGCCTAATCCGAAGGCTACATTCTCTTTATTCCACCTCAAGTCTCTTTCACCCACCACGACACTCCATGCCTCTTTATTTCCCTTTTGCAGGTTCCTGCATTCTCTGTTTGCTATGGGTTTTCAGTCTTTCTTGTCTTTCCTTTTTCCCCCTTGTGTGCCTTTCACTCACTCGCTGTGGATCAAGATTTGATGAGGAGAAATAAGTGCTGGTCCCCAAAAATGCATGCCAGTTGGCCAATGGCTTAACGCAAAATGATGGGGCCTGCCTGCAAAATGTGAAGAGGGGAATCTGAGTCACTCATATCTCCCAGATATTCAATGGCATTGGGTTGAATGGGGGGGCCCCTGAAGTAAGTTGGGGCCCCACTGCACCACAGGGCTTCAGGGGTCTCTGTGACGGCCAGGGCTGGACTGGCCTTAGCGAGCATTGGGTGCTTGCCTGGGAGGCTGGAAGGGTGTGGCCGGTTTTGGAGCAGTGGGGGCCGGTTTTGTTCCTGGGGCCGGTTTTGCAGCGATGCTGCAATATTGGTCCCCAGTAACTAAAGCAGCAGCGCTGGGGGGCGATTTTTGTTAAGCATCTGTGCTTCACGCTAGCACCCCCCCCCAAAGCTACCCCACCCCCCAGGTGGGGGTCGATGTGAAAACATTGCTAGGGCTGCTTTGGGTTCCCAGTCCGGTCCTGGTTAAGGCCCTGTGAGTGGGCCCCACCTGCAACCACGTGCTCAAATTAAGTAGTGGAGCAGTAGTAGCATTGTAGATAATATAGTTACTGTCCACATTAACACTTGGGTGCACTGTCACACCATTAACCATCTGCTACGGTCCACCTTCTACACAAACTTCCAAAACTAACTTCTCTATAAACCAATGGCGAAAAGTTGTGTAATTCTGATGCAATCAACTCAGAGTTTAATGTATAAATGCAGGCAGTGCTCTGTCACACCAATAACCACAAACAAAACCTTTGTTATCTACAAATACCAGATATGTTAACGCTCCTCCAAAGTTATGCAATTCAAGTGCTTTCGGTAAAAAGATGTTAATTTTATGTTAAAATTATGGTGCCTCTCGGAATAAGAAATAAAAGTTCAAATGTAGCTGTTCAGTAAGAACAGCGGTTCTGAAACCCTTTGACTTCTGTGGAGCCGACATGGGGCCAGATGTAGGTGGCTAAATACCGGTCTGTAACGGTGAAATTCGGTAAATTTCAGCGTTACCGACCAGTATTTAGCCTTGCGCGATGTAGGAATTACCGAACGCCATCGGTAATAAGGAATCGGTAAAAATAAGGGAAACCAGTTACCGATTCCTTATTTACCAATTTGCAGACAAAAATACCGAATCGGAAAATAAGGAATCTGTAAAAAATCACAAATGCCATGTACCAAAAATCGGTAAGACCGAATTTGCTGAAAATCGGTATTTAAGAATCGGTAAATAGCACTGACTCAAAGCAGGTGGTAATCAGGTGCACTGCATATAATCAGGTGCACTGCATATAAACAGCCCCAAAATGCAACAGTGTGAACACAATGGCGGCCCTCTACGTGATAGCAAGGCGTCTACGTTTGCGAGCAGCAGGAATGAGGACCTGGAGACGGGAGGCGCGCGTGTACAGAGTGCGCATTACACTGTTCCAACTGACTGAGGCTGAGATCCATGAGAGGTACAGGTTACACCCAAACACCATCCTGGACCAGATACAGGACCTGCACCCAATCCTGGAGCACCAGGCACCAAGGGCGCACGCAATACCCACTCATGTACAGGTACTCTGTTTCCTGCACCTCCTGGCATCTGGCAGTTACCAAGGGGTAATAGCTGTGGCAGGTGGAGTCTCACAGAGTTGCCTGTCGCGTTTTCTCAAGAAATTCCTGGACGCCATGTTGCAAAGGATGCCACACTACATCAAATTCCCCAGCACACAGGCAGAACTGCTGAAGACCAAGTTGGACTTTTATCAGAAGGCCCAGTTCCCACACGTCATTGGTTGTATTGACGGGACACATATACCACTCTGCCCCCCTGCTGCGACTGAGAACATTTACCTCAATCGCAAATCCGCACATTCGATTAATGTCCAGGTCATATGCGATGCGTCATACATTATCACCGACATAGTTGCAAAATTTCCAGGGAGCACCCATGATTCATACATATTCAGGAACAGGGGGATCTATACCCGTCTCCTTGCAGGGGAATTTGGAGAAGGCTACCTGCTAGGTAAGTACATGTGACACCCCCTCAAGTAATCACCTGTTGCTCCGATTGTAGACCGTGAATTACTTACTTCTCACACACAGGTGACAGTGCCTATGCAGTGCGCTCTTTCATCCTGACTCCGTACCTGCACCCATCCACCCCAAGTGAAAGGTGATACAATGTTGCACATAGATCGACACGCAATGTGGTTGAGCGAACATTTGGACTCCTCAAAAGCCGGTTCCGCTGCCTGCACAAAAGTGGAGGTGCACGGCAGTACCAGCCCCTGGTCTGCTGCAAAATCATAGCTGTATGTGCCATGCTGCATAACCTTGCCACGAAGAGGGGGACACCTGTGGAAATGTGTGATTCTGAAGAGGACGATGAGGATGAGGACGGTACACGGCCACAGCACAGCGCAGCAGGCGGCGCTGCTGCAACAGATGGGAGACAGAGACGGTCAGAGATCACACAAAATTATTTCTGAGTAAGTAATGAGACAAAGAGTGTTAATGCATTTGTGTCACAGTATTTAATAGACCTTATAGCAGGCAATTGTCCAGCACACTGTAACACCAGCTATGTGTCCAATGGGTTACGTCACCCACAACCGAAAGAATGTAGAGGGCCGTGCCTATCTCCTGCACCTCGCACACCAGTGCTGCGTTCAGCAGCCACACTGTCCTCACCAGCACTGTGTCCTGCAGCAGACCCATGCCTCACACTGCGCCTCCTGCTCTCTGGCAAGGGGGGAGTTACAGTGCTGCGACTGCTTGCCTCCTCACTGTCGTCCACATCCCCTGTACCAGTGGCAGCAATTTGTTGTGTCTGCATCACCTCCATGGCACTGGTGACTGTCACCAGTCCCTGAGTAACCTCACGGCTGCACTTAGCCATTTCAAGCTGCATGGCCACAGATCTGCGACTGAGCACATGCGTTGCATTGCACAGCCTGTTCACGGACTTGGTGAAGCCTGCAAGTACCTGCCTGTCTCTGCGCCTTGCAGCGTGCTCGCCATCCATCCTGCCACATAACTGCCTCACTGCCTCCGACACCTCCTTCAATCCCTCTGCCACAGTATTGTTGAGGCAGTAGATGGCCTCCTTCATGGCGTCGACCTTCCTATTGTTAGCCACCATTTGTTGCTGAATGGCCCTCATTCTCTTCCCCTGCAGGCGCTGCACATTGAGCATCTGCCCCTCCAGTCCAGAGAAAACACTGGATCCATCAGCGTCAGGACTCTGTTCCCTCTGTCGCCGTCTACGTGCACCTGTGGTGGTTGCCTCCACGGGGGACTTTGCCCCTGATGTCTGGGTGTCATCGCCCGGTGTGGGCTGTTGGGCTTCCTGCCTGACCTCCTCTGTGGCATCCATCTCCTGGAGTGTGGCCACTGTGTACCTCTTTGGTGGTGGTGGTGGGGATGTTGGTGTACTGTCTGCAGGGCACATGGCTTTCTCCGCAATTGTGTGTTCCTCCCTGGAGGACTCGCCAGTCTCCCCTTCTGCAGCCCGGGGCGCTGTTCCCCCTGTGGATACAGAATGTACTATTACTCACTTTTCTCACAGCATCTGTCTGCAAATGAATTTCACAACTGACATTCTAGCAGTTTGTCCTCTGCTAACTCATCTATTGCTGTGTGTGACATGCCTATGCTTATTGGGGGCTGGCTGATTGCTACCAGATGTTAGTGACTACATTTCCCATGATGCATTGCTGATCTTACACAAAACATGTTCTGGAGTGGGAATTTTTGCAGGGGGATTGGGGTTAGGGAGGGGAGACAGCATGCTGTGCATGCATCTTACCTTGTCTCTTGGATGCTGTGGCTGAGCTATCCACGTCCCCGACGCTGCTGACGCTCTCTGGCAGGCGGGTGGACTCTACAAGTTGGTCTAGGGCAGTTGGTGCAGGTGCAGTGGAACTTCCCCCGCCTGTCTTCCCCGCTTGTTTCTGCCGGTCAGCCACCCTCTCTTTCGCACGTGCCCTCAGGTCGTACCATCGCATTTTTAAGTCCTCAATTGTGCGATGTGTGACGCCTATAGCATTGATCTTCTCCTGAATTGCCAGACAGATGCTCCTTTTCTGGGACTCAGGGACGTTCAGTGATCTCTTGCCAAAGAGCTGGTCATGGTCTTTGACTACTTCCTCAATGAGGACCTCCAACTCCCCTTCACTGAACTTCTGCTTCCTTTTCCTTCCGGCAGCATCTTTCCCTTTCTCTTGTGAGGCCATGGTGCAGTTGCTATGTGGTATCTGGGTGGTGGCTGTGCAGCTCCTCTGCTCTTGCTCCTGCTCCCTACCTCTCCAACAGCTACAAATTCAGTGCACCTGCATGGGTGTGGCCACTTCCTGGTTGGGAGGTCATGTGGATGCACAGGATTGGTAGATTTGACGATTACCGATTTTTTTAAATTACCGATTCTGTATTTACCGATTCTGTATTACCGAATCGGTAATGTGGAATCGTTAATATTTTTTACCGATTTGTATGAAATCGGTAATTTTTCGCGATTATTACCGAATCAGTATTTTTTACCGATTTTTTACCTACGTCGGAAATACCGAGTCCTTAATAGCGATTCGGTAAAAATTGCTATTAAGGACTCGGTATTTCGAAATTACCTACATCTGTCCCTTAATTATTACTCAAATCTGGGGACCCTCACTATGTCACTACTGTAAGCCGGGGAACCTAGTCTAATCAATGTGGATGAGTTGAATCTTAAAGCAATGCAGAAAAATACAGAAATAAGCATTCATCAAACAAACACACAAATCAATAAATATTTTATTTCACTCAGAAATAAATATTAAAAATCAAAAATTACATTTTAAAGAGAAGGTTGGGTTTTTTCTAATTTCAATTGAGGCCACCAAGCATCCACTCTAGATTCTATTTGATGCACTTGCATTGCTTCCATGAATCAAACAGGATACCATCTTAGGGCCTCATTTATTATAAGTGCCGCATCGCTGCGATAAAACAGTGATGCAACACTTTTCACTGCGCCCTGATTGATTCTACGGTTAAGGTGATGGGGAGAGTGGTCCTCAACAGGATATCCGAATGGTTCAAGGAATGTGGTATTTTTTCAAATCTTCAATATGGATTTAGGAAGGGCAGAAGCACCCTGGATCAGTGCCTTAACCTATATTTATTAATAGGGAAATACTTATATACTTATCCTTGGCATTTGACCGAGTAAATAGATCTAAGCTTTGGGATCTGATGTTAGCAATGGGTATGGATAAGAACATTGTGTACTTTCTGTCTGATCTGCAGAGGGACTTATCGGCAGCAGAAAGGTTTGACCAAATGGGTAATTTAACGCAGAAGATCGATATCACCAGAGGAGTCAGACAGGGCTGAATCCTGGCACCTCTGTTATTCACCCTCTACATTAATAATCTAGATTTGGTCTTGTGTAGCACTGCCAGGGATGTCCCTCGTGTGGGGAACCGTTTGATCCCTGTATTACTTTACGCAGATGATGCGGCCCTATTGGCACGTACCGCGGTGGGACTCCAGCGTTTGTTATCCTCCTTTGCCAATTTTATGGGTTCCTTGGACCTAAATGTAAACTTTACCAAGTCGCATGTCATGATCATGGGAGTAAGGCCTAGTAAAAGTAAGACGTTTAGTTGTGACGGAATTGAAATAACCAGGGTCTCTTCATTTCCGTAACTAGGCGTTTTATTTGACGAGAGGTGTTCCGGGGCTGCGCAGAGGAGGGCAAAGAAAATCGCCATGGCACGCTCCTCAGGTGCGGTACTTGATTTTGCCTGAAGGTTGGGTGACAAATCAATGAAGGCAATGATACAGATATACAAATCCAAGTGTATTGCCATTGCAAGTTATGGATCCGATATTTGGGGGTATAGAAATTGTACAGAACTTCAAATGGTGGAAAACACATTTTTAAGAAGTCTGCTGTCAGTCCCCCAGTCCACGCCTTCGTATACAGTCCATGAAGAATTGGGTGTTGGTTATGTGACTGATTTAATTAAAATGGCCCCTTTTCTTAAATGGATTTTGATCTGGTGTAACCCAGAATTAGTGCTGAACCAAGAGATCATACATGATTGCATTGCACTGGACAGGGCTAGCAGTATTCCATGGTTTAGTCATGTGAACAACAGAGCAAGGATGCTAGGTCACCCAGAGGTCTTTGACAACCCTGAAATAATATGTAAAAAAGATCTGGGGTGGACAAAGACTTAGTTTTTGCGTTTAGCATCCGCAGAAAGGGAGGTGATAGAGCTATTAAAACCAACAGCCCGTGTCAATCAGATCTTAAAAATCTCTTTTCTGATGGAGCCTTATTTGGACATAGTGACTAAGCCTCAACATCGCTTTCTCCTGACGAGGTTTAGGATTAACCTTTTACACTTTTTATTGGCCAAACCCATGGGCTAGAAGAAGTTAGAGGATCTGGGACCCTGTTCTTGTGATAGTTTTTCGAGGCAAGATACTTGTTTTGTGACCACTATCTGCAATTCGGAAGCGTTTTATCGTTCCAATTTTAAAAGACAAAGGCTTTGTCCAGGTTAGACCAGCCTTAACATATCTACAGATGCTAACTAGCCCTTGGGAAATTTTTAATATCGCTAGTTTTATAGTTGAAACAGTTAGAGCTAGGAGAAAAAGAAACTAAATCTTAATTGCTTATATAGCTGTATAATGGATTCTCCCTTTTACATTATGTATTTTATATTTAATTGCTGTATTTTTAGAGCTGTATTTTATTAACAATGGATTTTGAGTGTCATATGTTTTGTACGTGTTGGGTATTTTAACATGCTTTTATGATTTTGAGTAATCGAATAAAGTGATTTTGACTGACTGACACTGCGTCCTCCTGCGACACCATGGAATGCGCCATATTTACTGTACTATGCTCCGTGTCGCAAGGAGTAACAGATGCGTCAGGAATCCTGACGTATCTGTCGGCGCAAAACTCATGCATAGCTGGAGTTGTGTCGTAGGAATGATGCAACTCCAGTAATGCATGGAGGAGGCCTATACACATTGCACTGCATCACCTTTACGCCTGCAGGTGTAAGGTTTTGACGCAGTGGCGTCCTAGAAGTGGCGCAGTGAAATCTAATAGATTTTACTGTGCCACTTCTACGAGGCTCTGTTGTGGGGGCACGCACACCCTGTATACATTATACCTGACGCAAGTATATTGTGGTGCAAGAGTTTGCAAGTTGACGCATCTGCCTAGATGCGTCACTTTGTAAATATGGTGCAACGTGGCGCAAAAGTGTCGCAAGAGGCTCGTAAATATGCTCCCAAATTTTTAGCATCCAAATACAAGTTCATTCACACTTACAGAACGTTCTAAAATATTCAATTTTATATTTTGCTTGGTTCTTTACGTGTAATTTATTTATTTGTTAATATTATTTCGTTTTCTAAACATCACAGAGCCCCTGAGTAGACACCATGGACTCCGAGGCTTCCACGCACCACAGCTGGCGAACCACTGGTCTGGAATGCTCCTTAAAGAAACATTAGGTTGTCTCTTATGTATCGTAAGCACCATGACAAAAGCAACAGCCACCACCTCCTCTCTCTCAGTGAGCGCCCACATGACTGATAAGAATTTTAAAGACACAGGTGCATCTGTAGCCTACGTTACTCCCTAATAGTCTGGCGGCTTCACCTGCCTAGAAAATCAGTAACATTCAGGTACTTTGGAATTCAGCTGAATACGTTTACTCAAAGTTACTTGTTAGCACTACCTCTGGGAAGTCAAGTCTTGGAAATATACCAACCTGGCTGTATATTGGAAAGGTTTTGCACTGGTACACCTGGTGTGTGGTTCACTGCTCAGGCGTGCCAATATAACATTAAACAACACAAACCCAGGTGCAACGGGTGATGTGGGTCATTTGTGAAAACTCAATGCCAGAGGAAAGATATTGTGCACCCTGCCTTGTCAGCACTTCAGGTGAGTGATGGCAGAGACAAGCGGGGTCAAGAAAGGAAAGCAAAATTCTGTTTCGAGGAATGAAAATTAAATTGGAGACGGGTGGATTTCTCTCACAAGACCCTTATCAACCTCGTCGTTTTCAGAGAAGAATGTGTCAATGCACCACCAGGTTACGTTTTTTAGGTGAGTGTGAACTGCCGGTCAGGTGCAGGACACGGTGTGCTTGTGCAGGCACGTGGATATTACATTTAAGTGAAAATGGACGCCCACAACCAATGACAAGACACAATGCTCTTCAGCCAGATGAACGTCACAGCGCACGTGTGCAACGTCGCCGTAGGTGATGCAACGACGCAATGACTGCACGGAAGCCGGCTAGAGGCAGAGCACAGCAGGTCTGCGGTTTGGTGATAGGATTCAGCAAGTGTCTCCTGATCCTGACCCAAGAGCTGATGCCAAGGCACACACGTGGCCTGGTCCTCACACCAGTGTTAGAAGTGGGGGGGGAACGGAAGGGCACGGCGTGCCCCTACTTTTAAAAACTATGCTAGTCCGTTCCCCTACTTCTTGATTTAAAAAAAGCGTCCCGGGACTGCCCTAATTCAGGCCCGGTTCTAGTAAGGGCTTGAAGGCAGGCGCGAAACGCCATGGGGCTCAAAGTGCTTCAAAGCCCGGGCGCGCACACACAGTTTCAGAGATTATCGCAGCCGTACCTGAGTACTTCACAGGTCTTTAAAAGACCATTTACATGTTAACGAGGCTTTATTTATTTTTTCACCCCTTCATCTCCAACAGGGGCATGGCGAAAGGCGACAAATCCTTTCTTTGGCCGCGGTAACCTTTGCCTACTGTCCTGCTGCGTGGATATTCTTTTTCTATGCAGCACAGGAGAAAAGAAGTTTGTTTATTTTGATTCACCTTTCCCAACCCCTGCAGCTGTTTATCACACCAGGCTGTGACACTAAGATTGACTAATGCAGTAGGTAGGAGAATGTGTCACTATTTGTTTTTCTTTATAAATTCTGCACAGGCGCAGCAGGACATGTACTTCGTGTGTGCTTCATTTAATCCGTTTTTATCATTATCATGGCTGATGCAGGACAACAATAGGACAATAAAAAAATGCCCAGATAACGCTGGCTATTAATGATCCTGCTGGAGAGCAATCATTTCTCTGTTAGTAGTTAAGTGCAGATGAACTGTATTTTATGTGGAAGCTCAGTGGGTTACTGTCATTGTGACCGAGATCCTTGTGTTACTTGCAGTTCAGAAGTTACAATCCTAACATAGGACAGTGACCAATGAACTGTCATCAAAGAGCTGCATACAAACATGAATGATATAGTTAGAACTTCGCGTTTTTTGTTTTGTGATATAGTTAGAACTTCCCCAGTCTTTCATTATTCTAATGTTGCTAAAATGAGTATCTTTGGGCAGATATACATTTTTATCAGTAAAGCCAACCCCTAACCACTGGAGTACTCTTTAAATCCTGAGTTTGTGCTTCTCCAGATCAAACCCTCTTAAAATAACTGCCCACCAGTATGGATGACATGTGATTCATACACCTTGCAATCCTCATTGGCTTATGTGACATTCCCTGTAGGCTGATTTACATACTTGTATGATTCGTTGTCTCTGTATAATGTGTGCGTGGTGTAAAGTACGGACACACACTCACTGATATGAGTACCGCTATACAACAAATGAAATGCATATGAGAGAGGGGCTACGTAAAGATGAGGGGCACTGTTGGAGGGTGGCAGTGAGGGAATCCGAGGAGGAGGTAGTGGGAGTGGCTATGGAGCGATGAGGGGCACTGTTGGAGGGTGGCAGTGAGGGAATCCGAGAAAGAGGTCATGGGGGGAGGGGGGAGCTAGGGAGAGATGAGGGGCACTGCTGGAGGATGGTAGTGAGGGATTCTGAGGAGAAGGTCATGAGGGGGAGGGGCTACAGCGAAATGAGGGGCACTGGTGGAGGGTGGCAGTGAGGGAATCCGAGGAGGAGGTCATGAGGGGGAAGGGCTATGGGGAGATGAGCACTTGTGGCGTATGGCAGTGATTATTGGTGTGGCGCCAAAAAAGACTTTCGCATCAGCGCTAAAGCCGGCCTTGTCATGGCCTTTCTGTTTTTGTTTATTTAATTAGCAGTCGGGTCATAAGGGCTACTGTGGAACATACTTTAAAGTGTGTGCTAATTATATTTACTGCTATATTCAATGTTTTAAATTTGAAGGTGATTTTACTAATGTTTTTACCGGGAAAAATGAAAGTGGAGCTCGATGGTGCCTGATATGGGGCTGGGGCCCAAGGTCAGCTGTGAGATAAGGTGCACTGGAGAGGAGTAGTGGATAATCAAGCCTGCAAGGGAGTGCGTTGCGGAGTCTGGGGTCAGGTGGAGGTAGCAATGAAGAGGGATCCTCCGTGAAGACTCGAACAGAGGGAGCCCAAGTAGTGTCACTTGCCTGATACTACCACCTCAGAAACCTCCTCTTCCCATCAAAGGAAAATTACATAGAAAAAACAGTTTTTGAGAGTGATAATATTTAGAAAGAGATTTGGAAAAGAGTGCGATTTACTGGGCCTTGTAAGACTAAGAAGAGATAAAGGAGGGCCCGGAGGATTTGGGTGTTGCTACTCCCAAGATAATTTTGAAAAAAAAACTATAGGGTCAAATACTGCATTTTATTTTCAACACCCCATTTTTACACAAATTCTCTCCAAAGCCATTACTGTGCCAAGACAACATCCCCAGGAGTTGACCACATTTTTTTTCAAGATGCACAATATGTTCCTCCCATAAGTAAATATTTACCTCCACTTTGCCATGGCCTGTGTTTTGTCCTGCTTGCTCACATGTTATCTCACTCAGGCTCACTACCCCCATTATTAATTCTCATTCACTTTCCCTTTTACTCAAAATTGCTCACTTGCACTCACTCTTCAACATTTGGTATCACATACTCACTCAGTCTAACCATTTTTTCCTACTCTTGATTACCTCATTCTAACTTACAGTTTCACTTACTCTACGTGACTCCTTCTCACTCACTTTCTCTCACTTTCATCAACATACACTTTTTCACTCATGCTCAGTTACATTCAGGCACTCAATCATTCACACCCACATTTACTTACTCGCACTCATTCTTCTTTGCAGGACACTTGAATACATATGTGCTATACTATGTTTGAGCAGCTAGCTGGCTGACATGAATAAGAATTATTTATTTATTTATCTCACTAGTAAAGCGCACTCTCACCTAACAGGCATCCTGGCGCTGACAATCAAGAGTGCACAATTTGTGGATAAGAAGGAGCCCATGTGGGTT
Source organism: Triturus cristatus (assembly GCF_964204655.1). Lineage (NCBI taxonomy): Eukaryota > Metazoa > Chordata > Amphibia > Caudata > Salamandridae > Triturus > Triturus cristatus. The sequence goes on from NC_140580.1 coordinate 752,199,553, forward strand.
TCCGTGAGTCAGATCAGATTCTCTTGAAGAGTTCCTTTGTCTCTGAGCCCTGCTTAACACATGTGTACAGGAGGAGCCCTATATTCATGTCCTCAATGTTTGAGACAAAAAATACTCATTGATTTCTGAACGAGAGTAAAAGCATTAAGGTAACATGTCGTTCCTGATTATATTTTGCATGCTTTACATAATCCTGCATTCCCTATGAGTATTTGCTTTTCCCAGAATGTTGTTACTTTTTTTCAGGCACTGCATAATTTGAAATGAGTCACATCCAGGTGCTTATAATGGGGCAGAATTGGGTTGTAGGTGAAGACAGTGCGAGTTTCACTCAGTGGGGCAGAAGGGTGTTCGGTGGGGATAGGATGTGGCATTATGGCCAGAGCTACCAAATTTGGAACTGGGGAACCTGGTTCAGCCTTCATGCCTTGTCCATCAGACCACTCCTGAGGGAGCACCCATGATAGACTTTAGAAGGCCCCACTAGACCTTAGAAGCCCTGGTCTCTTAGCACCAGCAGGTGAACCCTACCGGTGGCCAGTTGGGTAAACTTGAAGCCCTGTCCACCACAATTCATACCCAGGTTCACCACCAGTCTTGCGGGCAGGTCTCCAAAGCAGCACACCCTAGAGCAGCAGTGGCTTTGTCACGCAGTAGTTTTCCTGCAATAATAAAAGTCTCCCACACAACCCCCACGGTTTTTGACGCATTCATAGATTTACAAGGACTAGTAATCCTGGGAATGCGGCAAAATATTGCGCTGCCCCAGAGGAGGCATAACTAGGAGAAATATCTTTATTTCTCCTCGCTTTTTCCTCTTTCAAACTGTGCTTTATTCTGCAGCCCACATAGAAAGATGAAAAAGCCTCTCAAGATTGTTTTTGTACAGGAAGGTGCCCCTTCCTGCACAAAAACAATCCTGCATGCAAAGGAGGCACCCTTGCACCATGGGGCAAGTGTGCCTGCGTTGAAGCTAGGCTGTCGAAATGGCGCCAGTGCAGGGGGAGAAAACCGGAATGTACCATATTGGATAAATACGGCACATTCCCACCCTTTCCCTGTGACGCAGGGCAGCGCAGCAAAGTAACTTGCTGTGCTGCCCTGCGCCACCATTCCCATAAAAATGTCCCTAAGCTCACAAATAGTAAATTGACCACACTAATTATCTGTGTAAGAGCATGTATTGATAAACACAATGAGCCACTGGCCTTTTTCTTGGATCTTGTTGAGTTGCCAAGCACAGCAGCAGATCTAATCTTAGATATCTTACTTGCATGCTTAGAGAGACACGGTTTTACTGATGAGTATTTAAAAAGTCATTTGGTTCAGCTTGTAACAGATGGTGCTTCCAATATGATAGGTAGGAAATCCGGTGTGGCAACTCTTCTGAAACTGAAATATCCACAGTTGAGTGTATGGCACTGTGCTAACCACAAGCTGGAGCTTGCTGTGGGTGATGTTTGTAAAGAAGTCGCAGGCATTAATCAGCTCAAATTTTTTTTTGATAAACTATATACCACCTACCATGCCTCTCCGAAAAATCAGAGAGAGCTTGGGGAATGTGCTCTGGAGGTAGAAGTAAGACTTCTGGCAATTGGAAAGGTGCTAGATGTACGTTGGGTGTCCTCAAGTGAAAGATCTGTGAGAGCTGTTTGGAATAACTACAAAGGACTTATTAAACATTTCATGGAATCTTCCGAAGACTCAACGAGGAGTGACATTGAGCAGAGGAAATATGCTGGTTTAAACCGTTTATTAACCTCCCTGGTGTTTGTTGAAAATATGGGCATTTTATATGATGCGCTCACAGAATTGGGTGACCTATCCAGAAGGCTGCAGCGGCGTGATATGACCATATATGAGGCCGATCGTTCAATACAGATGCAGATTTTAGTGTTTGAATCAATGGCTGATGCACCTGGGCCCTTTGTTTGCTACAACTGCATTAGATGCTGCTGAACGGATGCAGTTTGCTGGTGTAGGACTGCAACAGAACAAAGGCTGTGTTAGCATCAATAGGGCACAGTTCTTTAGGAGCTTAGCAAATAACCTGCGAAAAAAGATGACATGTTTCTAGATGCACAACCACAAACAATGATGAAATAGAATACAAAGAGTTAGTACATAGAATGAAACTCCTACAACCAGTTTATTGGCCAGATCCAGTAGACATCTTATACGGTGAGGGAGAATTACAAAACCTTTGTAGCAGGTTGCATGTATTTGATACCAGGCAGTACATCCTTGGTTTCAGAGAGTACAAACAAAATAAAAATTGCATCTCTGAAAGCCTGAAACCATTAATGCACATTATAAACACCTTTTGTACCTCAACTGCTGAATGTGAACGGGGCTTTAGTGTAATGAATGATGTGCTCACACCACTGCGGAACAGAATATCAATCAATCGTCTGTCTTCTACAATGTTCATAAATATCGTGGGGCCACCTGTCATAGAATTTAAACCTGAATTTTATGTTCAGAAATGGTTAGAAAAATGGAGAAGTACAGATGAAAGAAACTGCATGGCTCGGAGACAAATGGCTTATGATTCCACTTATAAGCGTATTTGGAATATTCTGTGATTGGAAACATGTCCCACATTGTAAATGAATTAAATATAAACAACTTATATATTAAACCTCAAATAAACATGTTTATTAATTCTTTGAATTAAATAATGTTATAAGCTGTAACTGGTCAGTGAAATGCCAAACGTTCAAAAATTGGTATGTTTTGCTATTTCTAGCCACACCTCCGACTCCGCCCACTAATCCAATCCTTGGGTTATTCCCGCCCCCTGAGTCTCCGCCCACAGTTCCCCTACTTTTTTTTCCCCACTTCGACCACTGCCTCACACCAGTTATCATCTGTACGGTTTGTTACTATTAGTTCTCAATATGCATGAAAGTCCACTTGCAAACAAGCATCATCATGCGGGGAAGCACACATACTATCTGTAGTGCCTCCAGGATGTATAGGTTGGTGGACTATTTGCCTGCCACTTGAAGCCCCTTGCTCTACCCAATCATATGTTGGGCTGTCCTGGTGCTGTAACAGTTATTTAGACAGCTGGGGAGCACCCCTGGGTCACAATACCACTTTGAGGATGTCCATCCATGACATGAGGCAGGATGTTGATACTGTTTACAAGGCGGATTAGCAATTATCTTGTGATTGCTGGGTTATGTGACTGTAAGTAAGCACTTGACCTCTCTTGCACTCACCATACCCACCATACCCACCATGATTCCTGCAGTTCTAACAACACGAAATTGCATTGAAGCAATGCCAAGGCCCAAAGCTTGGTAATCCATCCCTCTGCAGAATTTAAATTTTGGGCCAGATGTACGAAAGGAAATTGCATTTCTTAGCGGACCGAATCGCAATTTTTTATTCCGTTAAGAAATACAGATCTGCCTTTCAATATGAACAATACCTAAACGCAGTGACAAATGCGATTTCTACCCAGTAGAAATTGCAGATTGCGATTCCCTAAATAGGAAATCGCAAATAGGGATTTCCTATTTGCCATTTCTTAAGCACATGTACAAAGTATTTCCTAAATGTGGAATGGGCTTTTAGAAAATACTATTACCATCAAATCCAAGTCGTTGGTAACCAGGTGCAATTTAATAAAATGCACCCTAATGCATTTATTATACGTAGCACACACATGCCCCTAGCGCATTTGTGCGCTTTACATGTGCACTACTTTTTTGGGGGGTGCATCAAGTGTGGCCTTGGGCCCATAGGCACCATTGGTTTTGCATATTTTGATTTGCGATTTCCTATTAGGAAATCACAAATTTGGAAATGCAAAAGCATTTATGTTTTAGCATTTCCTAAATAACGAATTCTTAATAGCGATTCCTACTCTGTAGGAATCGCTACCAGAAAAGAACTATGGGGCACGTGTATGAAAGCAGGATTTTGCGATTACTAAATTGCGATTTTAACTGAATTGCCATATGATAATCGCAGAATGCAATGTATTAAGGAATCAGTAAAAATTTTAAGACTCCTTAATATTACCTAACAGTGATTCGCTAAATAGCGAATCGCTGTTAGGTAATATGACTCCATTCATTCCTTCGGACTGAAAGGCCCATAGATGCGAATGGTTTTGCATTATCTAACTTGCGATTACCTAATTGGTAATCGCAAATTAGCAAATGCCAAACCAAGGTTGCCGGGGGTCCTAAGGTCCCCCTGAAGCACCTTGAAAATTCAAATTGTGCGCTTGTTAAGCACTTTGAAAAATGCATTTGTGTGCAATAATTAAAGTCGCGCATGGTTACCATTTACTTGAAGTTGATGGTAATAGCGTTTCCTAAATACACAGTTCACATTCAGGAAAGGCTCCTTACATGTGCATTAGGGAATCGCAAATTGGTGGGGGCGGAGAAAGAGAGAGAGAGAGAATGAATGAGTGAATGTAGGGAAGGAATGGGAATCTATTGTGCTGTGACTGAAGCACAGTTTTAATGATTGATGGTGCGGTGTAAACCTAATAAACCTTTGATTTGTTTAGAATTGGCATCAAGTAAGTTGTTACATTTTCTCTTAGGAGTAATACATCATAGCTTCCTTTCTCAGAAATGTCTCTGGAATAATTGACATTTTTAAGCATTTGAAATTACAAGACAGTCCTTTTTGTCCCTGGACATTACCTTATCTGTTCCAAGAGCATAAAATGTGTCTTTTTTGTGCATGAAGAACTTTGACTTATTTGCTTTATGTACTCCTTGCATTTCTATCTTTTATGTAGGACTTATTTTGTTAATTTACTTGTTCATTTTATGTATGACATGCTTGTATTTTTCCCTTTTGTTTGAGTTATCTGCTTTATGTACAGCTTACACTTCTCTCTTTCATTTATGACTGGTCAGCTTTATGTGCAGTGCTCTGATACCCTTATGGGTCATGTTTGTGCTTTAGCAAACTTCTCAAATAAAATAAAATAAAACTGAGGCTTTGGTACAGTCGCCCAACTCCTGACCATCATACATCCTTGAGCACAGTTGTAGCAGGGGACATGTGGTTCCTTGCATCAGGTGGGCTCTAAACTTGGAAAATGACGGAATCTGTAGACCATCTCCAATATCCTTGATTACCAGTGAGGGTCAAGCTCTCTTAATGGGTCACAAATCATAGACTTGCCTTTCCTAACCCTTCCAAATGTCCAAAGGTAAAACCACACACCATCTCCTTTTCACAGATGTGGTGGCTGGAAAGCCAAAACCAGCTGTGCCTACCATGACAGGTGTCACGTTGAAAACATTACTAAAGGAGCTCACGGACATAAAGGCAACAATGGACCTGATGCATGAGGACACCGAATCCTCAGCTGCTGATCTTAAATCCCTACTGACGGACCTCAGCTCTGTGCACAAACAACTTAAAAAAAAATATATATATATTGAGATCGATAAAACGTTCAAATTTATCCATATAACACAGTATCATTTCTTGGTTATGCACCACTAATCAATAAATACAGAACACATATTCAGTAATATAAAAATATATGAAGCAGAGTAAGAACAAGAATAACATTGCTTTAAGAATCATTAGAGACCCGGTACAATACCGATTTTCTGTGATAAAGAGCAATTAAAGTGCCTATAGTGCTTAAAGTGTGAACTGAAAAAGAATGTGCAAATGTGCAAAAAGGTCAATCCTAGAGTGTATATTTTATCATAGTAGCAACCCCTTGAAATAAACAATGTGCACCTCTCTAAAATACCGAATAAATAAATAAATAGTATGGACTAAAAATTGGATCTAGCCTTAATATTTAATCGAAATACCATTACCACAGTTTTTCAAATTTCCTAATCTCCCCATTTCGCATTGCATATAGCCGCTCACTATTTCTGACATGCTTCATTTTCCAAACCCACTCACACATTGTTGAAACCTGGCATGATCACCATTTTTGAAGCAGGAGCGGCCTTGCCACCGCCATTGCAATGTATACTAGTTTCACAAATTTATCAGCTAGACGATGAGATGGATCATATCCCAGGACTTTCAGCCAGCTATTTGGCGTGTCCTCCTGTTTTCTTGTTTTTCAAATCGATCCAAGATACATGTACCAACCTCTGGTCGGGACGATCCTTTTGATTTAGACTGAATGCTTTGGTGATGAATGTGTTGCATAGAATCAGGCTGTGAATGGATCTTTTGTATGTATGTTTTGTATGAATGAGATATGTTAGGTGGTCCATTTAAAATATTATCCTGATGGGGCTATTTTTGACTTTGTATGTATCTTATTTGAATTTTGATATTGAATCACTTTTTGTATACATCAATTAAGACAAAAATAAATGCTGTTATTATAATTTGTTTGTTCATTTTTACTGTGTTCCCCCTTTTTGGTCTAGCCTGAGTGACCTTGTGATGTAACAACTGATTAGCGTTCATATTATTCAGAAAGGTAGAGCAAACTTTTTGCACTATTAGCCAGCTATTGGATGCCAGTTTAATTGGGCATTCGACCTCCAAGTATTGAAATATTTCATTCCAAAACCCCTAAACCAAAGGGCACTGAGTGATAATATGCGTCCAATTAGCTTCTGACTGATTTAAACGGCGGAAGCAATGGCTAGTCAGGTTAGGGTTAATCTGGGATTATAACTGTGGGGTTCTGTATAGCAGCCATTTGCTAAAAAAATAGCATCCGGCACCAATTAGCTCCATGTAACACACTAAAATTAAGTTTATTAACCTCAGTCCACATCCTAGCAGTTAATTCCAACCTTTCATGTTTTTCCCATTTTGGGGCCGATTCTGATCCGGGTCGGAAGGGCACCGAACGCGATCCGGCCGGAAAAACTACAAGCCGTACGTGTGTTTTCCGGACGACTCGTACAGCTGTACGAGCGAGCAAGTACGATGCGAGCTACATGAGATTCACCGACCGAGTCGTCTCCGGGTCCGAACCCCTCCGTACGTCTCGGTCGGAAGCTAACCGTGGCGTGCAATGGATGCAATTTACAACCGAGCCAGTACAATGCACGCGCCGGATAGCCTGTGCGAGCCGGAGTGTCCGGCTCGCAAAAGCTCCCGGAGTCGGACTTTAGGGGTCCGCGTCAGACCCCCTGACACCCACAGCCCTATGACTCGAACACAGGAGGAGACCTATGGGTCTCCCCAACAAAGGTATGTATGGTGCGGATGGCACCAACGCGTACCCACTGTAGGGGGCGCACTTTTTCGAGACGTACCCATTCAGTCAATGGGAGTCCATGTACGCATCGTGCGACCGGCTCCCATTGACTTCTATGGGAGTCCGACCGAACCGAGTCCGACAGCATACGTGCGCATCGTACTCGCTCGGTCGGACTGTAGGGGTCCGGCTCAGTCGGAAAACAGTCCTGATTCCGACCCGGATTGGAATCGGCCCCTTTGTCGTTGCTTTCCGAGTGAGGTCCAGGCATTTTGTAAAGGCCAAAAGGTTTTTCCATTCCCCGCGTCTCCTATCTAAATCTGCTTCAAATAGCACGAGTACCACATTTTTACTCCTGTTTATCTGAACCAGATTCAACTTACTAAGTGATTTATATAGCATTTTATAAGAGCCAAGAAGGAGGAAATCATTTCAAATTAAATCGTGGATTTCGGAAATATTGAGCCACCTTTCCATCACAATAAATTCAGAGATTTTCCTAAACCCAGTGTTGGCCCATTTTTGGATTATTTCAGATGCAAATTTAATCCCTGATTCTGAAGCGAGTTCAAATAAGGGGGTTGCAAAGTTGATAACGGGGATTGCATATCTTCTATAAAAAAAAATGCTGTTTGTGAAGAAAACACTGCATGCTCTTATAGTGGATTTTTGGGGTTGATTTTGTCACTTTTTAGGGGATTACATATCTGGTGCTCTGTACAAATTAACAAAATAAAATAGTTCACAAATATTCCTGTATGTGATTCTGATTCAAACCTAGACATATATTGTACAATGTCTGCAAAATAATAAACCCTGAGATTAGGGAGTGCTAGCCCACCTTTCTCCAAATCCTCATACAAAGTGCTTAGTGAAATTCGGGGTACTTTTTTTCTCCAAATGAAGGACATAAACATGGACTCAAGCTTTTAAAAAAAAAGGTATGGTTAAGACACATGGAATAGCAGAAAACAAAAAATTGAATAATAGACATCTTAATTAGCGAAACCCTCCCCATAATGGTTAATGGAAGAGAGCTGCAGCATAATAATAACTCTTATACTTTTAAAAGCAGCTGAGAGAAATTTAAATTGTGCACGTCCGTGATCCATGGCAAGAACTTGATTGCTAAATATTTTTTGGGTTGAGCATTTGCGCATGAGGCAATATCTGTATGCAGAGCATCTAGCTTACATCCACGTAATATTATTTCTGTTTTCTTTTAATTAATTTTATACCCACCGAGGCCTTCACAATGTGTGAAAATCTCAAAAACTTTCGCCTGAACCCCCTCATCACAGTCAATAATTAACATACTATAGTTGGTGTATAGAGGGGGTGGATATCTGTATTGTCTCGGATTGCAGTGGCCAGTAGCTCAATAAAAAAGGCAAATAAAAACAGGAGGCAGCGGGCATCCTTGTCTGGTCCCTCGCTTAACCCTGATTTGTCCTACCTCAACCGTATTGACAATGATGCTGGCTTCTGCATTGTGGTATATTCTTTGTATCAGCCCCGTGATCTGGGGGGAGGGGGGGGGGGGGGGGTAAGCCGAATCTTGACAAGACACGAAATTACATCTCCCAGACCACAAGGTCAATCGCCTTCTCTGCATTCTGCAAGAGTACCACGGCCAGTATATTCTTGGTCTCAAACTAATCTAGTGCTTCTGCTAAATAGTGCATGTTCGTCCCTAGCTGTCTCCCAGCAATAAAACCGTTTTGATCAGAATGAATCAGATTTGGTGCTATTATGTTGAATCTGTTAGCTAAACGTTTTGTGATAATTTTGTAGTCTGAGTTCAGAAGTGTAATTGGACGATATGAGTTGAGATCCTCACCTTCCTTCCCCTTTTTTGAAAAGCTTACCACGTTCCCTTAATGAACTTACGCTGGTATCGCGCCACCTCCTAACATTGTATTGGCAACCAATAGAAAGTATTCAAGTAGATCCCCTAAGAAACGCTTTAAAAAAATTCCGCCGGTAAACCATCAGGTCCACAGGCTTTGCCATTGGGGAGGTTCCTAATAACCTCCACCAGTTATTCTTTAGAAAAGGGGTGCATTATATTATCCTTCTCGATCTCAAAAAGTACTGGGATATTCTGTTCCCAAAGGAACGTCTCAAGGGATGCTTTATTAAACAATTGTTTTTATTTGTAAATACGCCTCTAATGTTCCAGCATTAGTTCCCCCTGTATTGGCTGGGTCCTCACCCCGCATGCCAGTAACAGGGCACATCAATGCGTTTATCCGATTACTCGCAGCTTGTTCCCGAACATGCTATGCAAAAAACCTCTCTGTGAAATTATTTTCCTCATATACCTTTTGCATATAGGTGCAGTTTCAGGTTTTACATTTTAGATAATATGCCTCACTTACTGCCTGTTTGGCCTGATTGAGCTTTCGTTGATTAAGAACCGAGTTATTTCTTAGTAAGCTTTCATAGCACTGCTGCACGCTCCGATCTAAGGTTTGCTTTTGTACTTTTAAAAAAAAAAAAATTCTGTATCTTTACCTATTCCCAACCCACGAATATATGCCTTTAAAGAATCCCAGACAATATGAGGGGGAGCCGTCCCGTGATTTATTGCCAGAAATGCCTTTATCTCTGTTTTGCAAAATAGCACACAGTTTTCTTCCTCTAAATACTGTTTATTAAGATCCCATCGCCTAGGATGTACTAAAATTCTCCCTAACTTGACCTCAAGAACAATCATTGCATGATCTGAAAATCCATTAGGTAAGATTTGTTGATTGCTAGAAATCAGGGTCTTAGATACAAGGAAGATATCTATACGGGAAAAAGTGCGAAATCTGCCGAAAAACAGGTATACGCGATTTAGTAGGAAATGTTTCCGTCCAGGGATCAATTAACCACAAAGTCTTACTATATTTTGAATAATATTAAAGGTTTTTGGTTTCAATTGCCTTTTGGATTTGACTGAGGAATCAATTTTAGGACTTTGCAAGCAATTATAATCTCCTCCTATAATTACTTCACCAGGAATTTTTATTAGTGATTGGAATATTTCTTCATGTGTCTCGGCATTATCTTCGACTGGGGTGTAAATGCTCGCGAAAGTGAGGCATCTTACCCCCAACCTGCAGGTCACCCAACACTACCTTCCATTTTCATCATTTTCGAAATTTACCAGATCTGCTTCAAATTTTTATCCAAAAAGATCGCAGTGCCCCGATGCGCTGCCTGGGAAGAGGAAAAACCTCGGTACGCTGCCCAAGATCTAATCATGGAGAATTCTGCTAATTTATCCACCGGTATATAAGTCTCTTGGATTAAAACCATGGATTGACTTTCCGTTTTAATCCAGGCAGCAATGGCCCACATTTTCTTTTTATTATTAAGGCCATTAACATTCAGGGAGACCACCTTGAGAGTATTCATCTTATGTAAGGGCACAATATCTTACTCGAGTCTTGATATAGAATAAAAGTTAGAGTAAAGTAAGCCCTCATGCGTAAAGTTCTGATCATAAAATTGAGTTTGACAATTGATTGTGAAATTGGATCTCTTTTTACCCCCTTGCTCCCAATTCCCCCATGCCACCACCAAACCTCCCCCCCATGATCCCCCACGCTCCCCCCTCCCAGAAGCTGTGGTGAGGAATTCACCATCCCACTCACACCTAACAGGCTCATCCCACCCCCAGGACTGGCACCCTGACCTTGTGCCAGGAGTTATGGGCCTGTCCACCCCATCTCCCACCTCCTAAGGATGCTAATAAAGAAGAGAGAGACAGAAAGAGCGGATAAAAAAGAAAGATCCAGAAAAGAATTAGAGGAGCAAGAAAGGAGAAAAGGGAGAAAAAAGCAACAAATGTATGGATAATCATAGGGTCAGCCAGAAGACGCTGGACTTAGGGCTTAGGACTTATTAGATATTTACTGTAGCAATTCCTGTGCTTCAGGGACGCTACAAAATATGTGAATTTGTCCTTTTATGAGCACTTTTAGTTTGATTTGCTATGCAGTCATTGCCGGTACCCCTTGTTTCTTAAACAAATAAATCATTTTAACAAACTTATTCCGTCTGTTGGCAGCAGAAGCTGACATATCAGAAAAGATACAGCATAGTGGGACTTCGAATGAATTAAACTGTCACTGCTTTACCGCTTTAGACAGAATTTGTTTTTTTACACTGTAATCTCCAAAATTGAACAGTATCGTTCGAGGAAATTTGGAGTTTGGAGGCAGATGTGCCGGCACACAGTGGGTCCTCATGAGAGTCAGATCACCAGTATAATCTGGGAGGACATATTTTTTAATAAAGTAGTCGAACCATTGGAGTGTCAGCTGTCCCTCAAGTCCCTCCGGAACGCCGAGAATACAAAGATTATAGTGCCTGGAATGATTCTCCAACTCCTCCAACTTATATTCCATAGTGGACTTTTGGCTCTGGAAAGCAAGTAACTTATCCTTCATTATGACAACCTGATCCTCTAACTGCGATATTCTCGCTTCTGCCTCATTTAATCTCTCCGAAATCCAAGCCATAGTATCTTCCGGGCATGTATAGCTGCTGTCTCCATAGTTTGAAAGGCTTTAAGCTCCTGAATTTCCTCCAAAATTAGATTAAGCAGGCTCTTAGCATCCCATTGCAGAGTAAAAGGCGTGGCCACATGAGAGGAACCCTCCTGAGATGGATCAAGACCAGAATTGGTTTGTCCTGCTGGAGCTTTTGCTTTTCCTGCAGCTGCCTGCTCTATGGTTCCTGGCACGGATGGTCCCAGCAACATCTGTGTGAGAGACACCAAAGGCTGCGACAAAGTGTTATTGTCATCACTAGAAGACGTTTCCTCCGTTGATCATAGAGACTGTGAAACCGCCGGCTGGGCATTCTTCAACCTATCTATGCTAAAGCTTGAACCAGATTTTACCTTAGAGAATAGGGTGTATTCTTTAAATCCCTTAGATTTACAGCCTCAGCTTCATGTTCAGAGTTGGCCTCTTCTAAGTTTTCTACGAGTATCTAGTTAGGAGAGGCTCCCCCACTGAGTCACTCCGAGACCCATGGCACCTGGCTCACACCCGAGATAGAGAAGATACCTTTATTTGATGTGTACATGGGATCTGTTCCAGGATAATTTGTTTTCTTATGTCCGACACCTCACTGGTCTTCCTATGAAATTGTACCATTGAGCCTGGGGGAAGTTCTGACCATGCCCCGACTACTCTGGATTTAGAATCTCTCACATTATTGACTGCCTGAGAGTAAGCAGAAATGCATGGCCCATCTCCGTCAATACTTCTTAGATAATCCATGCTGACCTCTGCCCAGGTACTGTGGGCAGCAGGGAAAACCACCTTGAGGGGCGCGCTTATGTGGGATTTTGTAATTCATTAGTGGGAGGCCCCAGATGCACAAACTCAATTGGAGAGGATGATACAAGATCTCAATAAATCCTATACACAGCAACCCACAATGTCCCTACTACACCAGCTAAAACAAACGATATGTGATCTGAATATGCATTTTACGACACAGATAGAATACACCCTACTTTGCTTGAGGTGGCGGCATTATGAACAGAGTGAAAAAGCGCCAGACTTGTTGCGGCGCAGCACTCACAACGGGAGGTCAGCTCCGCTATCCCAGAGATTTGCTGTGATACCAAGGGTTCGATCACACACCCATTAGAGATAACAGAAATGTTTGCCATTTCTTTACTAAGTTTTATAGTATAGAGGCACCAGAAGATCCTACCCCTGAACAGCAGTTCCTATGGGACATACATTTGCCCACTTTGTCTGAGGCTGGTAAGCAGATTCTTGAGGGGGAGATTACGGAGAAAGAGACTTCGGAGGCTAGATTGACTACGGCCTACAAAAAAACTCTGGGAGACGAGGGTTTTCTGGTAGACTTTTATCAGAATATCTGGGAATTGATGGTCCCACTCTTCTGTAGAATCTTCAAAGACCGTTAATACTGTTATCTGGACCGAATTCAAGAGGGCACTCTTCAAGCTTATCCTGAAGCCCGATATGGGCCCTACTACTTGCATGAGTTACTGCCCAATATCACTTATGAATCCGGACATGAAGTTTCTCACAAAGGTCCTAGCGAACCGCCTTAAGAGAGTTCTCCCTAGTCTGATAAATGACTCTCAGGTGGGATTTGTACCAGGGTATATGTCTCGCAACCACATGCTCCTACTGTCTAATGTACTCTGGCATGTAGGTAATGATCCAGATTGTATGTTGCTTCTCTCCTTGGATGCCGAAAAGGCTTTTGACTAGGTAGACTGGGGGGTACTTATTTCACACATTGAGCAGTGCAGGGATAGATCCCAGTTTCCTGGCAAAGATTCAGTGGTTCTACACTGCTCCCACTGCACAGATTGACTGAGGATGACGTGTCTAGAGACCCATTTCTATTTCTAAGGATATGAAGCAAGGTTGCCTGCTGTCGCCCTTGTTATGCATTTTAGTTCTTGAGCCTCTAGTGACTGCTGTCTGCCAGTCCACTCATATACGGGGTGTAATAACAGCTGCAGGCGTTACCAAAATTCTGCTCCTTGCAGATGACGTTTTACTGACTTTGAGTGACCCACATTGCTCTATCCCACATCTCATATTGACACCTCCTCAGTATTCTCTGGATACAAAATAAATTGATCTAGGTGTGAGATGTTGCCGTTAGTGCACTCAGCATCGGGGCATATGCGAGAAGCCTTCAGCTTTACGTGGAAGAACTCAGGACTGAAATACTTGGGACTGTTGGTTAACAGAGGTCTGGATAACATGATAGTCAACAAAATACACCGAAACTGACTAAAATAGAACAGGACTTTGCAAGACGGTTGACTTTGCATGTCTCTTTCTGGGGAAGGGTACAGAATAATCAGATGGTGACGGCCTTTTGAATTTTGCCCCTTGTGATTCCTGTGCATAACCTCCATGCTATCAATCAGAGTATAAATATCTTTCTCTGGGCGGGCAGGAAACCTCGTCTTAAACCCTCATGGATGGATGCAGAAACTAGGGTGTGAGGTCTCTAGCTCTCTAATATGCGAATATTTGACCTGGCAAAGCAACTCTTGCAGCTGATCTACATGTTGGTATTGGTCCTTGACAAACCACTGTGGGTGCACTGGTAATGAGACTCAGCGCAGACCCCCATGGGTTTGTGCATTCTGTACAATACTCATGGGTTGTCAACCCTGCACTGCCCACCTAACCAAAAGTCTATGTGGGCTGCTTGGAGAGACTCGCACCAACACTTGGGCATCAATAGCCATGTTCATAGAGGAACTCCACTCTGGTTCAATGAGGGTGGTACTGTGGACCAGAAACCATTCAGTCAGGTCATGTGTGAGGACCAAGGAATCAAGACAATAGATGTCTTACTTAAAGTGGACTTGTGTTGATCATTTGAGATGTTAAAATAGGAGCTGGCGCTACTGCAATCACAACTGTGGTGATATTAGCAAGTGCGTCACTGCTTGCAACGTAAACTAGGGCGAGATCCAATTAATCTCTTGGCCTCACCAATTGTAGATTATCTCATGCTATGGAGACTATCCAGGAGAGGGGTGTCCAATATGTATTAGATACTCATTGACAATCTTTCTCAAACGATACATGCTTAGCAACTAGGTCTTATTGGCAGGAACAGCTGGGAGTAACCTACTCAGAGGCTGGCTGGAAGGAAGTTTTAGAATACCATGATTGATCACTTAGAAAGGCAGGCCTAAAATATATGTTTTTTTCAAGATTCTCCACAATTGGTACTGGTCCCCACACAGGTTGCACAGGGCACGTCTTATCCATAATTTTGTATGCTTGCAATGTCTGGATATTGCCTGTGACCAACGCCACATATTATGGTCTTGCCCTACTCTGAAGGTATACTGGCGTTTCATATGGGAGAAGATACACTACACTGGCTTTATACCCTTTGAGGAATCTGACAAACTAACCTTAATACCCAATTTTGTCACCTTTGATAATCAGGGAATTGTAAGCGTGCTACTCACCCGTGAGGGTCTCAAGGCGCTGAGGGGGGGGGGGGGGGTCCGCAGATCTGTTTAGCCGCAGAGCCAGGACTTGAGGGTCTTCCTGAAGGTGTTCAGGAAGGGGGCGCATCTGATGTCTGCCGGTAGCTCATTCCAGGTCTTGGCTGAAATGTGAGAGAACGATCTTCTGCCTTGTCTAGCTCAGTGGATGCACGGGGTTTCGACCAGTGCGAGGTTGGAAGATCAGAGGTTTCTTTTGGGTACATGGAAGTTGATTCTGTTGTTGAGGTATTTGGGTCCGTTGTTGTGTAGGCATTTGTAAACGTGAGTGAGGATTTTGAAAGTGACTCTTTTCTCCACAGGGAGCCAGTGGAGACTTCGTAGGTGTTGACTGATGTGTTTGTGTCGGGGGATGACGAGGACGAGTCTGACAGCGGTGTTCTGTATTCTCTGGAGTTTGCAGAGAAGGGACTTGTTGATGCCAGCGTAGAGTGTGTTTCCATAGTCCAGACTGCTGGTGATGAGTGCGTGGGTGACTGTCTTCCTTGACTCAGTGGGGATCCACTTGAAGGTCTTGCGGAGGATGTCGAGGGTCTTGAAGCAGCTGGAGGTTATGGCGTTGACCTGTCGGTTCATGGTGAGTGATGAGTCGAGTACGATGCCGAGGTTCTTGGTGTGGTCTGAGGGGGCATGTGGGCTTCCGAGGGCAGTCGGCATCCAGGTGCTGTCTCATGCAGAAGGAGAGGTACCAAGGACGAGGACTTCTGTCTTCTCGGCGTTGAGCTTCAGGCAGCCGTTGGTCAGCCAGATAGCGATGTCTTGCATTCTTTTCTGGAAGTTGAGTTTGGCAGTGGTGGGGTCTTTAGTGAGGGAGTGGATGAGCTGGGTGTCGTCTGCATAGGATAGGATGTTGAGGCCGTGTTGTTGGACGATGGCTGCGAGGGGGGCCATGTAGATGTTGAAGATGGTGGGGTTCAGGGATGAACCCTGTGGGACTCCGCAGGTGATTTTCGTGGGGTCGGAGAGAAAGGGTGGGAGTCTGATCCTTCTGGTGAGGAATGATCGGATCCAGTCCAGGGCTGTTCCTTGTATGTCTGTGTCGTGTAGTTAGCGACTTGTGTGCGGTGGGAGATGGTGTTGAAGGCCGCTGATACGTCGAGTAGGATGAGGGCTGCGGAGTGGCTTTGGCCCAGGAGGGTGCGTATGTCATGTGTGGCGGCGAATAGGGAGGTCTCGGTGCTGTGGTTGCTTTGGAATCCGGATTGGGACGGGTCGAGGACTGCGTTCTCTTCAATGAATCGTGTCAGTTTCCTGCTGACTGTTTTCTCTGCAACTTTGGCTGCGAAGGGGAGGAGCAGGATGGGCAGATAGTTCTTGAGGTCGGTGGGGTCATCTGTGGGCTTCTTGAGCAGAGGTCTGACTTCTGCGCGCTTCCAGTCGTCTGGGAAGGTGCCTGTTTTGAAGGTGGTGTTGATGGTGCATTGTAGTTCAGGTGCGATGGCGGCCACGGCAGATGTGAGGGGGGCAGGGGTCAGTGGGGCCCCCCAAGTGGATGCTTTTCATGGTCAAGGCGGTGTCTTCGGCCGTGATCGGTGTCCAGTTGGAGATGGTAGGCTGGCTGGTGTTTCTGGGAGGCGGGGGCCGTCTGTAGCGCCTGGTGGATGGTCGATGAAGTTGTCATAGAGGTTTTTGATCTGGAGGTGGAAATAGGTTCCAAGCTTGTTGCAGAGGTCTTGGGATGGGGTGATGTCTGTGGCTTCACTGCATGGGTAGGTGAATTCTTGAATGACACTGAAAAGTTCCTTGGAGTTGGTGGAGTTGTCCAGGATTTTGTTGTGGATGAAGTTCCTCTTGGTAGCTCTGATCTGGTTGTGGTAGAACGTCATGGCGTCCTTGTAGGTCATGTGGTTTTTGGTTGTCTTGGTGTTTCTCCAGTTCTTCTCCAGGCATAGGCAGGTGCGTCTGGCTTCATGGAGAGCGGTGGTGAACCAGGCGGTTTTCCTGGGGTGTTGTCTGTCGGGGTTGCGTAGCGGGGAAAGTTGATCTGCCGGGCGGAGATCCAGGTGTGGATTTCTCTGGCTGCGTCATTTGCGTTGGGTGCCCAGATGTGGTTGTCTCAGGTGAGGGTGGAGTTAAGTTGCTCATCGGTAACCTTGCTCCAGTTCCTTTGTGGTTGGCATGGGGCTGGTTTGGGTGCCTTGGGTTTGTTGATGGCGAAGTGTTCTCAGTGGTGGTCGGTCCATGGTGGCTGCATTGTGTGGCTGAATTGGACGCTGTTTCCTGCCGCGAAGATGGGGTCGAGGGTGTGTCCTGCTCTGTGGGTCGGTGTGTTAACGAGTTGTTTAAGTCAGATGCTGGCGAGGTTGTCACGAAAGATAGCGGAGTTTGGTTCGCTGGGGTTGTCGAGGTGGAAGTTCAGGTCTCCAACGAATATGTAGTTTGTTGAGACGATGGCGTGGGGTGCGATGAAGTCAGTGATGGTGGTGGTGAAGGGTGTTCAGGGGCCAGGGGGTCTGTAGACGAGGGTTCCTCGGAGTGTGCCTTTAGGGGTTGTCTGGATCTGGAAGTGCAGGTGTTCAGCGGAGGGGAGGGTTTCGCTGGAGGTTGTGAGGCGGAGGGTGCTCTTGTGGGCGATGGCGAGGCCCCCTCCTGGGTGGTTGGGCCGGTCTTTCCTCCGGATCTTGAATCCGTCTGGGATGGCGGTGCTGATGTCGGGGGCGGAGGATGCGTTGGTCCTGGTCTCTGTGAAGAATGCGATGTCGGGCGAGAGAGAGTCAAGTAGGTTCCAGATTGCCATGGCGTGTTTGTGTACGGAGCGTACGTTGAGGAGAATGCATTTTAGGGTGTCGCAGGTGCTGGTGTCGGCAGGTGTTGGAGTCCGGGGTGGCGGTGAGGGTCTGGCGGCAGTGGAGGCAGGAGAACTGGCTGTGGGTCATGTTCGGCAAGGCCTGTTGGCATTCTCTAAGTCTTCCAGGGTTGAGTGCGAGGAGGGTAGTGGTGTCGTAGCGATGGGTAGTAGGAGGTCCAGGGTTCCGGGCACAGACGGGCTTGCCTTTGGCACCTCAGCGGCGCAACCGCACAGCAGCCTCCATTAAGTAGGGGAGGTGGGAGGGAGGAGAGGCTGGGAGGCGGGTGCGGGGGAATTCAGGGGGGGGAATTCCTGGGGGGAATTCCGGGAGAGAGGGGCCACAGGGGCAGCAGCGACGAAAGGTGAAAGGAACAGGCAGGCACGAGAAAATAAAAACAGTGGTGGAATTAGAGCAAGCCACAGATGGGAACAATAACAGTGGCACAACAGGGAAACATTAAGAAAAAAAACAGCTGAGAAAGGTTACGGTGTTTGCAGGCAGTCCGATCCCAGTTGGTGCAGGCAGCAGTTGCAGGAGTGGAGAGCAGCCATGAACCTCCCAAGGAGGAGGTCGGGTCTGGAGGCAAGAAACGGTACAGCAGAGCTGCGGGGTGAGAGTTGACCTAGGTCGCAGGTCTTACTCCCAAGGGTCTTATGATGCATTGGCACATGTCGCAGGTGCTCACTCATCAAGCACCAAGAATGTCTCACTGCGTTGTACCTACTCGCTACCTGTGAACATCTTATTTACAAGGTCCAGGATCAATTGAACATTTATGAAAACGAATGAGTTCCTTTCTTGAGCTAAAATGAACCTTAATCTGTTACCTTCTAAAATAGTCTATACCACTTCCTTATGTGTTTGGACTAAAGTGTAGTGCACTCGATAACACGCTTGGAATTCATATAGAAAAGCTACGGAGGTGGCTTGGCAGTGTGGGACATGGGGAATGACTCTCTTTTCTGCACAACTGCAATATTGTTTGCCTTTTTCGTTCGGGAATGGTGTGTTGTGGGGAAGATGTGGTATTGATATGAAACTGCACTGCCCAGGTAGGGTTTACATGGTGCACAGTGACATGTTGTTATCTACGATGCTGTTCAATTTGAACTTGATGTCCATATTACCTCTTTGTGTTTTTTCTGTTTTCTTTACTCTTTTTTATTTCAATGTTCTCCTTTTAGGACTTCACATTTTTAGCTTTATCTCTGATCTGTGGAATACCATATGAGAAAATGTTATGTTGATGCGGTTATTGTTATCAAGACCCCAATAAAGAAATGAACAAAAAAAAAGAAATGTAATGTGATGAAAGTATTAGGCTAAAAAGAAGATTTTTTTTAATTTCTAGAATATTGTTAATTTACATGATAAAAAGAATATTTATATTGAATACAGAAAAAATAGTTTACCATGCTGTTTTTTTTTACAAAACTGCACTTACGCTGGTGTTCCTTTTACAGGAGGTGAGACATGCTCCTCCAGTATATCTGTTCATTGACAGACATTAAATATCACTACATTATGCACAATAAACTAAGTCCTTATGCTACCTTTGCAGCATTTCCGCATCCTCATGTCAATTCAATTACAATGAAACATATTTGTAAGTCAGACAGAGGGACCTGATATACAAAGTCAATGTATGGTTGCAAAGCCTGCAGTTCCCAAAATCAAAGGGTTTGCGACCACAACATGTTTTTTTTAAGGTACTAAACCCGTTTTGCGACTCAGTAACAGGTTGCTTAATGGCAAAATGGGTTTAGAAAAGCATAAGAAATCGTATTTGGAAGGGTCGGGTTTAGGACATCCCTGTGAATAGTGAATCGTTGTGTGTCAGTGTTTTGCGACCGAAATACAGTTGCAAAATATTGAAAAGTTACTGACTTCCAAGGTAGAGAGAGTCCGCTGCCAACTCTCAAAACAATTTAAAAACAATAACAAACTTTTCTTTTTATTTGTGACCAAGATCATGAATATTGTTGAGATAAGCTGGATTGAGACCCAATACGATTCACAATTTTGTGAACCGACCTATTTGTACCTAACTGTATAGAATTATTTTGTACATTCAAGAAAAGTTGATGCACAATTTGCAACCACTTTATGAGAATGGACATTTGGAGTTAGACAGTCAATTAGGCTTATCCAAAAATTGATCCAAAACAATAAAGAAGTATCAAGGATAAGATGTGTGATAATGTAAGTCTTGTTACTGGTTCAGCCACTAACAAAATCTGATTAGGAACGCCTACTGCTGGGTGGGAGAAGTTGCCATGAACATTATTCTTAAACTGACCCAACAAAGGACCCTTTGGTCTCCAACAAAGATATATAAATTGCACCTATTTGATAAGACCAACTGTGTAAAGGTCTGGCTTGTTGCTCTTGTTCTTCATCTGTCAAACAGTATTGAGTATAAAGATCTGACCCAAGATGGTTTGCTCCGTTCAGGTAAAGGAGAATTGAGTATGAGCGCAATAATGATAAGATAAAAGGATTCTGTTTAATATTTGTGTAATGAAATTCTAATAAACCTTGGAAAACTTCCAAAAATTATTTGATGCTTCCAGTAACCTAAAGAACAATTCCGTACCATGGCAAGGCCACCGATTTGGTATTGTACACTTTTTCATAAAGGAGTACACCAAGCAGCCCCTGCAAGAAAGGCAGATACTGATATTAGACTGTTTCAAATGTGTCTTTTAATATGAACCTTTCAAGAAAAATTATTGTTAAATTCTTATCTATACTATGTAGATCATATTTTATCAAAAGGGCAGCCTTGAAGAATCATGGCTTTACTCTTTTTATTCTTTTTATTGAACTTTCATTTGTGAATGTAAGTAAATACAACTCTAACTATACCCAGCTGGCCTCCAAATTAAATAGCTGCCAAGGAGCTTTTGTAGTCTCTAATGTACACGGGCTACAAAAACTGCCTCATCCATGTCGAAAGTGCAGTGTGATATGCCCATAGAAATATTCAGGGGGTCCTTTGATGTCATATGAAGGTTTAGGTTGACATTATTAATGTTTAGGTTAAATAAGAAAGGGGAGAGGACAGGCTTATTTGGTTGTCTCAAGCACATCAGTTAATTAGCCACTAGAACCGGTTGTCACTGTAGCACTTGGTCACTGTGCAGCCCATTAAGTACGTTCAGTAACAGGGCTTCATTCGTCCTAGGGGTCAAAGTGAACCCACATTTCTCTCAATTTATCTTTTCAAATGGGATTCCTCACTTCCCTAAGCATACTTGCTCACTGGGAGGAATTAGGGGCAGTTAGACTATGACAAATCCTCCTCCAGGTAAAGAAAGGATACCAGAGACAATGTTTTGGTGCCTTACTCAGTCTGACCAGCTTCAAATTATTCTTTGTAATATCATTAAGCAACATTTTTCTGTAGCGTGTTTTTTTAGCAGTCTCCTTATACAGAGGTATAATAACAGCTGTGCCGCAGGAAGTAGGTAATGGCCTAGATCATTATATCCTATGCATGTCAGGAATAGACCTATGCATTGATTACAAGTGGACTGATACATTCCGATCCCTGCGCAAACCACCCCTGCTGAAATGCACGATGAGAAAACCATGCGGTACATGTGGATAGTGGTGGGTATTTTTGAGAGGAAACCTTAAAATAGGCAGTGGCGGCCGACACAGAAAAAGAGTGGTGAGCAGGTGGAGGGGGCACAGGAGAGGTGGGGAGAGCATGCGGGAGCACACGCAGGGGTTAATTTAAAAAAAACTAAAAGACTTACCTGGTGCTCCAGGCCACGTCAGGGTCCTCTACTTCCAGTTCCTGGTCCCAGCAGACCCTGGGACAGCATCACGGACTCCCCAGCCAATCCCTGCACTGCTCTCAAGCATAAGAGCACTGTGGAGATTGACCTGAGTGGGCTGGATTAACACTCGGTCAGGCACAGGGAGTCTGTGCTGTTTCTCCAAACCGGATGATCAGTACAGCAGGTTGGAAAAACATAACTGCGCAAGTCAGTTTGACCGGCCTAAGATGGCCGGCCAAACTAACATGCAGAAGTGGTTCCTCTGCTAAGGCGGAGGAGCGTCACCCCACTACTCTCAGAGCAGAACATCCAAAATAAAACAATAATAACGTTATTATCATCTTATTTTTTGCAGCTACGGGGCTGGGTTAGGGCGGGGCTAATGACACAGGGGGAGGAGTAGTTTGCACACTCCCTAAGTGCCCATGACTGTTTGGCTGGCCCTCTTGGGCCGACCAAACAGTCATGCACACTTTGCATGTTCACCACCAGGCTGCATTACACAGCCTGGTGAGGAACATGCAAAGCCTCCCTGCCCCCATCTGAGCGCCGAACCACAACGCTCAGACCAATCACAATACTGCATTGCAGCATTTTTGTGATTGGCTCAGGGGAGCCTGGGAGCCGGTGCTTCCTGCTGCCGGGACATCAGGAAGAAGGAAGCTGAAAAAGATGGAGGAGAGGCGGCGGCCGTTGAGAAGGTAAGTGGTATTTTTTAAATAATGTTTTCTTTTCTCTCCCTCCTCCCCCCACCACCCGCCCCTCCACTGCCATTCCCTGTCAGCCACTATTGCTGACATGTGCACTTAAATTGCACCTACCACTCCTCCTCCCCCTTCCCATTGCCCGGCCCTGCTCTTCCCTGTGCACGCTGGCTCAGCCAGCAGCTAAAAAATAAAATGATAATAAAATATTGTTTTATTTTTCAGCTGCTGGCTCTGAGCCAGCGTGGAGACGCTCCTCCTCCATTACAGAATATTCACCACTGGAAATAGGATGTATTTACTGTACTAGGTAAACACCACTCCCTGTGGTGTCAATATTTAGCTGGTGTGGTAAAAACCTCACACATTACTGCCACATTTGATACCAAAGTCTTAATAGACTGTAACAGTGATTATAAGTACGTTATAGCAGGCTTTATATGACATAGTACATTTTCTTTTTTGAAGTTTTAATGGACATTGATTCCCAAAAATCAAATCAGGTTCCACTTTTAGAATAGGTGACTTCTTTTTTCAGTCAACTGAATGAAGATGCAAATCACTAGGCAAATCAGGCATTTCTCCAGGATTCGCTTCTGCATCCATGGAAAGAGAAAACTCGAGGTGGTATCTGTGGACCACTTGATGCTGCAAGTTTTTGGTTCATTCCATCTAATCAACATGGACAAAATGTGATTGGCTGGGTGCCAAAACAGGGACATGACAATCTCATTCTGAATGTTTTTCCTCACCAATCAAAAAACTTTCCCCACAGAGATTACTTCGGGTTGGTTAAAGGCAGTCAAATTGCTGTATTACCCAATTGAAGCAGTTATGATTGGTTGACCTCAGCCAGTCAGAACTAGCCTTTGTGGTTGGATCACCCAATATACCTATAGGGAAGTCAAACATAAGCATTTTCCCATATTTGGTACGTAATCCACCCTATGTTCTGGTCTATGAAAGTAGCACACGTGAGCAGTATTTCTGCTCTGCAGATGAAACAAAAAAGCAATGAATGCTGCACTATTTGCCCTCTGGAATATTTAGCAATTCCATCTTTCTGTCATGAAGCTGACAATAAATGTTAAAACAGAAATGAAGCGCAAACATTCTGGTGAATCATATGCAAATTTCCCATAAGACATCTATGGAGAATGTATTGGCATTGCCTACATTGAAACAAATTATCTAAATGCTCCTGGGTAAAGTTTGAGCCCTGGTGTAGGAAGGGTCTGGAAGTGCTTTTGTTTGCTAGTTGTAATAATGGTATATTTTATATGAAATAAAACTTTGTTAAACAAAAACACCACTTTTGGTTTTGTTAACCTCTCTTGAGGGAACATCTGTAAAATTCAGGTTTGAACTCAGCAATTATTCATATGGTGACAGACCTTCATAAAAAAAGATCTGCCCAAATCCGTTATAGCCCTAATGGGGAATTACATTATATTTCAATTGATAAATGGTATAGTATGTCATCCTTGCTTTGGGGTTCCCAGGCATTCAATAAACCAGAACAAAAATCGTTGCACGGCTATTTTTTGGGGTTGATTGCGCAGGGTCCTCAGATCTTTTAAAGAGTTCTGTTAAAAGGCATAGTCCTCTAAAATCCTTTAATTGTGTTGCAATAAAAAAAAGTTGAAAATCTTTAGCATTTAATGTTTGGTGATTATCGTAGCTTGATAATGTTAAGGAAAGCTTTATCCAGTTTGGTCTCAATGGTTATTGAGCACATTCAGAATGTGTAGTGAACACTGGGAAAATCTGAAATATAACCTGATTTCTGAAAGATATGAACCGGGTACTTCGAAGTATAGCATAATTTGGGCAAAGGAACAAAAGCAACAAATGGGGCAGCATAATTTCTTCCCATATTGAAATACAATAAACACCAGGTCCGTTAGAAAATTGAAATTCAGTATATAAAGTTCTAATATGTAGAGATTTATAATGAGGTGGAGTGAAGCAGGGGGTACACTGAAGAGCAGGGCTTTAAGTGGGATGAAAAAACTGGGGGGGGTCTCACAGGGGCATGGTCAGTGTAATTAAGGGAGTGACTTAAAAACATGTAAGCTAAAAATCTGTGCTTAGTATAGTGTGCCGCCCGACTTGTATTTTGCTGTTTCTGTCATTGCATCCAGATATATGATATACCAAGTAGCATCATACCTACAAGAAGACAGGACTATTGGCTTTGTCAATGGTTGTTAGCTGCATAACATAAATAAGCAGCAACTATGGCTTGTATATAATATTGAAAAAACTTTCCACTTAAAGCCCTGGTGACACCACGACGATGTTGCTGCTCCTTAGTTTCGAAAAGAGAAGGGAAATTCAGAGAGAAAAGGACTCTCTTTAAAGGATTTCCTTCCCCTACAACGTTCACCTAGCATGACGTCATTCCGTAACTTCTCCACTAGTGAGCAGTGTGAGCACGTCATGTGCCTGTTGTCACTGCAGTCCGCAAAAAAACAGACCGTCTGTGCCAGGGCACAAAACAGATCCCGATAGAGACCCATTTCGAAGCCCCCTTTAAAAAACTGCCGGTACTCAGCACAGGTGAGACCCGGCCCACTTAAAGCCTTGCCGGAGAGTATCCTATTTGCAATTAGACTCTTTGATTGTGAGATGCTTCAGCCTCAACAATAACTAACATCATCAGACGTGATTCGCAAATACTCAGATAATATCTGACTACTACACAATTAATTCAGAAATTCGTTTTTGGGTTCAAGCTGCCATGTTCTTTATTGTACTACCTATTTTCTAGTGATGATAATTGTTGATGTTGTTTATTTTAACTGTGTTTTCATTGATTTTTAACTATGCTGTAGATGCTTGTTTGTTAAAGATATTCTCAGCTGTTTTACCCCCATACTTCACTCCTTAGTAGCTCTTCTGGTGGGCTTTTGGACCCCTCCTCCTTAGTTTCAGAGCGTCCACAGTGGCACACAGATAATATGTCAAATAATAACCTATCACAAAATAAACATGAATTTCAACGCTATAAGAGCAGTTTGTGGTTGAGTAGACACAAGCCTTTTTACAAAAGCCACTCACTATTTGGACCACATTTACACCCCAGAGAAAACTGCATCATTTTAACACCCATTCTGAACAATGTAAGGTGGGAAACAATCATCCACAGTGGAGTAGAACCTGATTTTATTTAATTTTCATAAGGTTTCTGTCACTGCCTCCCCTGAATGTTTTCCGAAGGGCTCTATCAAAGAGGTGTGAAGGATGTTGCCTCAATCCTAGCTGAGTTGCTCTTGGCAGAACACGAACATGCACACTTTACCCCGCTCTTCATTACTAAATTGGTTTGTTTTGCCTCCCTGGGTTCATCCCTAAGTCAATTCTATTTAATATGTGCCTGCTATCACTGAATGAATATGTTCTTTATTCTACATAAACTAAATATGTTCAAATGTGCTTTGTGACAGAGAGATAAGCTACAGCAGACAAGAAAGACCTTGTTGAACTGTCGGATTTCAATAAAATTGAAAATGAACTCAGGGAAAGTAAATCTTGTAGAAGGCTCCCACTTTTCTACCTTCTCAATGGAAATCTTGCCATCACTCATTGAGCACAGAGTGACTATGGTAAACCACGTCAGGATCCTATTACCTACTCAGGAAACTGAACGTCCACATTTACCTCTAATGTTAGCACTCTTAAGATCAGTCTTTTCATTTTGAACTTCACCATTCTTTTTTTCTTTATCAGGCCTTCCTCCAAAAGTCATGGTGTTCTTTCACTTATCTTCCATATACTACTAGAGCTATACATAGCTCAGTCTTTTACTCTTTTTAAAGAGGAAGATCTTCCCTTTATCTAAAATGCTACAGCATTCCGTCTGCTGACGCTGGGCCACAGAGATCATATATTTTCAGCACACATCAAGATCTTGATGGGTGAGACAGCCTACGTCTGTTATGTATTGTCCGGTGTAGAAAAGAAAACCATATTCCCTTAGGATATGTTTAACAGTGGATTAAAAACTCTACAGGGGATCAGAATTACCAATAGTAAAACAAGCATTGGCAAAGCCACTAGGTCTCGACTACACAAGAGCTATTGGCTTTGCCAATATGTTTAACCCATGTTGAACACTAGCATGGCTAACAGTTAGTGGGGTTAAGGAGAGTGGCGTGGAGTGTTGTAAAGTGGAGTACAGTAGAGATAAGTGTTATGGAGCATCGCAAAGTGTTGTAGAGTGGAGTGTTATGGAGGTACCTAGAGTGGGGTACAGTAGAGTTGAGTGGCATGGAGTGGAGTGGTATGGAGTGATATAGAGTGTTGTGGAGTCTTCTACACTCTAAGGCATTCTATGCCAATGCACTGTACGCCACTCACCACTCATCTGCGCCAATAACGCACAATCACCTGTAATAGGGTGTTAGGTTGAGGAATAGTCACTTTGGAATGTAGCTGCCAGGCCAGTAGGATTCGTTGGGAGGGGGTGGCCCATAAGGTCCTAATTCTCCATCATTTGGTGGGCTTCCCATGACTTCGAGTGACACTCTATGGCTTTCTCCTTCCCATATTAGTTCACGGAGCAGGGAATCTAACTTTTTGAACCATGCAACAGGTACACCTTAACCAGGAGATTTGCGAAGAACTATAGTAAGCGAGGGAGCATCACAATTTTGGAAATCAATATTTGAGCTATAATGGGTAATCGCAGGGATCTTCAAAAAGTAACACAGGCTTTAAGGGATCTAAATACTCCCCTAAGTTTCCTTCTCTCAAGTCATCCAATTTGTGATATATCTGAATACCCAGGTATTTAAAGGTTGCGGGTGACCATGTACCTCCCAGAGGAAGGTCTGATGGTTGGGGAGTTTACGGTTTATAGGGGAACATACAGGTTTTGTCCCTATTGACATGCAGTCCCGACAATGTCTCAAATTCCTCCAGGTGACGCATCGCATCCTGAGCCCCAGCAGGGTTGTCATACAGGAACAGAAGGAGTTCATGATATGTTCATGGCCATCTACTAATATAATATTGCCTCCACTCTCCCTTCGAGTTAGTTTCGCCAGTGGTTCAATGGCTAGGGTAAACAGTAGGGGAGATAGTGGGCAGCCCTGCCTTGTGCCTCAAAAGATATCATACTTGGTAGAGATAGTAGAACCAGTCTTAACCTGTGCCGTCAGCCCAGAGTAGAGAAGGGTAACCCATTTAATCCAGTCTTCTCCAAGTCCCTTCCTACGCATGACCAGCAACATGAAGTTCCATCTTACCGAGTCAAAGGCCTTCTTGAGGTCCACTGACATAAGTACTGCCTCCGGTAAAGCCTGAACCTCTGGGTGGTAGGGAACATGGCAGTCTCCTGAGGTTGAGGGATGTTCTGCGGTTTGGTTTGAAACCATTTTGGTCTCTATGGACCAAAACCGGCATATAAGGAAGCATTCCACATGCTAGCACCTTACTTAAGATCTTGTAATCCATGTTTGGCATGGACAGTGGCTGGAATGCAGAAGTGGGCATGCCCAAAGCTTTGGTCTTGGGGAGGGGAATCACAGTCACACTCTTTGCGGAGTCAGGCAATCGGCCCATCTTCAAGGACTTAACGTAGATTGATTCTAGCTTTGGAGTGATCTGACCTTTAAATGCAGAGAAAACCTCCACTGGAAGTCCATCAGGACCCGAGGTCTTGCCAGTGGCCATTTCCTTAATGGCATGTCTTATCTCCTGGGCTATCACTGATTCCCCAGTGTTGGGAAAATCAGACAGCCCAGGAACCCATCTTCTGAGCTTTCTGGGAGTGCCTTCGTTCTGTGGTTTAGTGCCTCGCAGTAGTCCGTAACCCCATATTTAATGGACCCTGGGGAATAAATATGCGCCTCTGCAGCTGTTGTAGGTGTGTAATGAGTGTGCCTTGCAATTAGGGCAAAGGAGCAAGAGCAGCATCCTTGATTTACCCACTTCTTCATGGGCCGGGGCTATGTAATTTTTATAATCATGGCATCTCATGTGTTCCAAAGTAGTATTATAACGCACCTTTGCATCAAGTAGCCTACGATGATTAGCAGGTCTGTTCCTAAGCTATTGTCTAGTGTATGAGGAGTGGCATCTTGTGTGTTTAGCTACCAGATTAAGTTACCTACAGATGCCTACTGACTGTCCCATGCAGTGGCCACGGACTACACTTTGAAAGCCTCCCATTTTATAAGGACAGATCATGCTGAGTCTTGATTATTGTAAAAATACTCCGAGGTGGTGGTGTGCAGGGACTCCCTGCAAGAAACAACCTTGAGTGCCGCCGGATGGAGTCGCCATAAGGGGATCACTGGCCCACCATCAATCAGTCGGAACCCTAGAAGTAGAGGGCTGTGGTCTGAGACAGTACATCCTATATATTCAGTAAAGATCGCATATTGACTCTCTGAGCACCAGAATCTGTCCAGCTTCATGTGTAGAGCATAGATGTGGGAGTAATAGGTGTAATCTTGTTCTATACTGTGTTGGGTGTGCCACATGTCTGTCAGTTCCTAGTGTTGTAACCACTCCCAGAAGAATGTCGCTAGTCTATGAGCTTGTGCCCCAGGCAAGGCAGGTGTGGAGTGATCCAGTAGCACATCTGTAACACAAATGAAGTCACCTCCTGCAAACAAATTCCCACCTACCAATGGTCCCAAAGTTGTTAATAGTGAATGGAGAAGCACTAGCTGCTCCTCATTGGGCACATAGATGCTCCCCGACATCACCTCCTTCCCCAATAGCCTGGCCTTTTTCAGAAAATAGTGCCTTTCCTAGTCTACTGATGACTGTGTAAGTTCAAAAGGGATACCAGTGTTATGTTTCATATAGGTACCCTAATATAGACCCCGGTAATACCATACACTTTCACCTACATTACATCCCTTATACTACACAGTAAGGAGCCTTTAGGATTGAACCGTTACCTAGTGCTAGTCCTGGGTGCAGAAGGAGGGTTTCTCCTGAACAATAGCGTCCTGTAACTTCATCAATGGACTCTTACAGTATGAATGAATATTCATGAGGGTTCTTGGAAACCAGGCAGGGGCCACGCCACCTAAACCACCATATCTACGTACAAGGTTCATCCCATACGTCATCCTCACATCTAACAATGGCTAATACATGAGTCAAGGGACAAAGAAGCCCTGGATACTTTTTGTATAAATACAGCACGTCTTGCTAGGGTTGGTAGAGGGAACTGAGCCTTCCAGGCCAACACACTGACCAGAGACGCTGAGGCTCCTGCATGCAGACGCTCCAGCTGACAGTGGTCTAAACATCCCTCGAGGTGTATCCAACTCGAGACCAGGACGGGCTCCCACATTCTCACACTTCAAGTAATGGGGTTTCACTAAATCCTAGAGGGATTCTTGGCTTCACACCTACTCACATGCTAGGTACACTTAGGTACATCTAGACAGGCATCGTAGGAGTACGCGCTTTTTTATCCTGCATATTATATTCATGTATTTATTCATGCTTATTGTAAGATGATAGAACTGTACTATCCTTTTATAGTCACTGTACTGCTAATCAAATATCTCTGCAACTGTCTAGTGGTTGTTGCAGCTCATATATTCTACACGAGAATAAAAACTGTTCAATAAATCCTTATTGAAACGCCCAGACTGTTTATTCTGTGTATCTCTGAGACAAACTAAGTGAGCACGAGTGACTGAGCAAAATGTAGGACATTGTTTCCACCATCCTAAGGGATCAGGGTTGTCAAGTTCCAAGGTTGCCAGACCAATACTCCCCTCTCATAAGCAGAATAATAGATGGCATATAATTGGCCACACCATCTACAGCTTATGCACTCTACTACTGTCCACATGAGTTTCCTGTAGCATAGCAATGTGTACTCCCCTGCAACAAATGTATCTATGGATGTGGTGTCGCTTAACTGCAGACCCTATCCCCTATCCCCTAGACATTCCAATTCATACAGATGAGCCCTGGATTCCTAGCAGTCATTTAAACAGTTCTGTCATTAGCTCCAACCAGTCTCCTCCAAACCAACCCCAGACCCACATCTCCCATCTAATCAGGCAGTGTTCCTCTCGAGACAAACAACAACGGGTGCCCCAACTTCGAACTCCCCATCCCCAGGGCAGATCAGCAATGGTCGTCCACCTAAACTTACAGTAAATAACAGACAGAGTCATATGGAAGGCTCCACTAGACCACTAGGAGGGGTTAAGTGGTAGGGTGGAGGCAAATACAGTCCGACACTCACATGTCCCCTACTGCCAATGTATGATGTGTTTTCCGGGAGTAAGTCAAGGTCTCCATCTAACTGTGCAGTAAGACAATGGTCTAACTGTTCAAAGTCTTTGGTTCCAGACAGTTACCTTACTTCTCGTATGCAGTGCCGTAGAGTACTGTAGCATCTGTATAGACAACATCGGACAGAGTGTCAAGTTGTGCATGGTACCTCTGAGTCAAACCACTTCATCAACAGACTGTGGGGTCACTTCAGGGAGACCACCTCTGTCCAATACTGATCCTTCCGACTCCACTGATTTTCTCTCGGATGGAGAGCTGACTTCTGATTCCGATCCTGACTGTACTGTGATATCCGCCACAGCTTGAAGTGCTGTAGCTTTTTCCTGCTCTGCCTGGACTCTAGTTGGTTTCTTTAGGGATTCTCTGCTCCTGGCTCTTTGAGGTCTTTACCTAGGACTCCACTTGTTCTCTCTCGCCACCTGTCGATGGCCTTCTGGAGTCGATTCTGCTTTATAGCCATACAGTCAGTCCCAGGCCTCTGGAGGCTCTTCACAAAAACGAGTCTTACCATCCAGGAGAATCCTCAGCTTGGCTAGAAACATAAAGTATTGTAGGCTCTCTTTTCTAAGTATTTTTTTAATTCTATGAAGGAGGTTCTCTTAGTTTGTACTCTGGCAGTATAATCCAGGAACCGTGAAACCTTCCCATTTACAATGTTGTATGGGCCCTCTGTTTGTGTCTTTTGCAGTAGGGCATCTCTACCCCTGAAGTGGAGTAGCCTGGCCACCATTGGGTGAGGCGGTTGACCAGGTGCTGGTGGACAAGAGGGCACTTTGTGCGCACTTTCTAGAGCGAAGAAGGGCATCAGATGATTTGGGGCAACCTCTGTCCACATCCAGTGTTTCAGTAGGGACACCATTTCTCCACCTTCTGTACCCTCTCAGAGGACCACGATAGGAATGTTGCACCGCTGGTTGTGGCCTTCTGCATCCTCATTTCGGTGTTCCAGTTGATGCACCCTATCTGTCAGTGCTGTGACCTGTTGGGACAAGTCCAATTGTGCAGGGTGCATTGCTTCAATCCCCGACTCCACTTCTTTCACCCTATCTGTTAGTTTGTGGTGGTCCACTCTCAGCTGTCCCAGTCCCAGCGACGCCACACTAATGTTGTGTTGGAGTGTGGATGTGGTGTCTGCTACAGCCGCTAGTATTTTGTCAAATTGTAGTTGCAAGGGAGGTGTCATATTTTCAGAACCATCAGCCTCCCCGGGCGCAGTTACTGAGTTTCTCCATGTCCATCAGGCATATCGTTGATGAAGATGAGGGCAACAGAGGAGGTAGGGGCGTAAACAGGCCACGTGGCTGGCGTGAATGGAAGTTTACCATATCTCACTGCCCCCAAGTATGGCAGATCCGAGCACCAGTGTGTGCTCCGAACGGTCATGCTCAGCCTCTTAGCGTCCCTGCGGTTTCACCCAGCATCCCTGCTCTCCTCACCTGTGTCACTGGGTGCATCGCCCCCCCCACCCCCGCCGGAGGTGGTAATCACATCGCACTTCCAGGACCCTCTGGAGGCAACACTCCACCCAGTCTGCCTCTACTCTGGCATGGGCACTCACAGGGCCAGAGCTGTTTCGTCGTAGGCCAGGGTGGTCTGTTTCCCCCACAGCGTGTTTAGTAATACCAGTTCTCACTGCGTCGGTGCCCTCAGCTATTCGACCATGATGTGTATTGTCAACAATGGCCCTCTCAGCTCACCCCTGAGGTCTTTGGCCCCAGTTCCAGCGTAACATCGCCCATTCTTTCACTTATCAAGGTTGAGAAGGGGGCCTATCTTAGCGCCCACAGTGATGCCTTCAAAGTTGTTCTCGGTCTTCTTTTCTGGACTCTTAATTTGTATCTCACCCCTCTTGTATTCCTCAGCAAAGGCTGGCATCTCTGGGCCTCAGAGGTTGCCGTATGTTCGTAAGATTCACCAGTTACTGGTTTAAGGTTGGGAGGGCTGTGTGCCATGCTTGTCACTGGCTGGGTTCCCCATTTCTCTGAGGTCCAGTCGCGGCCGGCATTAATTGCAGGTGGGGGGTCACGAGAGGAGGGTCGTGCGGGGAGGGGGGTATATTTAATAATAATTTTTAAAAACGTACCTGTCCACTGGCCGGGTCCCGTGTTTTCTCGGCTCCTGCCTCTGCTCTCCTTCCTCCGGCAGGAACAGGAAGCAGGCAGCCCTGCTCCACTCCCCTAAGCCAATCACAATGCTGCAATGGTAGCGTTGTGATTGGTAAGGACGCCACCCAGCCAGGGGCTTGCGGGGAGGCCACTTTCTCTATGTAGGCTGCATTGCAGCCTGCATGGAGAAATGGCAGAGTCCGCATGACTGGTTTGGGCGGCCCCAGAGGAGTGGGCGTACCACCCGCAACCAAACCCTTCTGCTTTCTCGCAGTGCGAGAAGCAGAAACATAAAATGGTAGTAATTACCATTTTATGTTTTCTGCTTCTCGCACTGCGAGAAAGCAGTGCAGTGCAGTGCAGTGCATTGCAGCCTGCATGGAGAAAAGGGGCTTGCGGGGAGGCCATTTTCTCTATGTAGGCTGCATTGCAGCCTGCATGGAGAAATGGCAGAGTCCGCATGACTGGTTTGGGCGGCCCCAGAGGAGTGGGCGTACCACCCGCAACCAAACCCTTCTGCTTTCTCGCAGTGCGAGAAGCAGAAACATAAAATGGTAGTAATTACCATTTTATGTTTTCTGCTTCTCGCACTGCGAGAAAGCAGTGGGACAACACTCCTCCGCCCTAGTGGAGGAGCCGCCCCTGCTGGAGTCATGCAGTCAGTCCTGCCTAGGGTCCCTAGAGTACAACAGCCAGGTGTAGAGGCCCAACGATTGCCCGAGCATGTCCTGTTTTTAAGCCGCTGTTCACTCACCTCCCCGTATAGGGCCGAGCAGTTTGAGGCGATGCAGGGTGGCTGGAGATCGTCTGGGTCTAGTGAGTCCTCCCACGGTACAAGTCCTCACCAACCCTGGCCAGTTCTAAATTGGGCAACCCCAACAGCTCCAGGGAGGAGACAGGCCAGCGAGGAAATGGGCCTGCTCAGGAGTATTCCGCTGCGGTCTTATCTTCTGCTTCCGGTCACCACTCACTACTGTATCTCAGCATGTTCCGCGGGTCAGGGCTCCAGGTGGCACTG
This sequence comes from Triturus cristatus, assembly GCF_964204655.1. Lineage (NCBI taxonomy): Eukaryota > Metazoa > Chordata > Amphibia > Caudata > Salamandridae > Triturus > Triturus cristatus. Next base: position 752,233,449 of record NC_140580.1, read on the forward strand.
TATGCCTGGACAGGGGTCCTTCTTGTGCAACCAGGGTGGGGCATCGCCTCCGCGGTCACTGGTTGTAGCCGTAAACATTTACCTTGTCTTCTCTTTTGGTGCCAGCTCATCCCAGGCCGCAACATAGCTGTAGCTGCCACGGTTCTCGGACCCCTTCTGCGCCGCTCCAAGTCTTCCTCACGACTCAGGGCTATGCAGTCTGGGATGGCAAAGGGTAGGGCAGTGGATTTTTGGTGTCGGATGGGCCCCTGGTGAGCCGATTACTAGTCGAAAGAGGAGTCTGAGAGATTTTAAGGTCCTTGAAAGTTGAAGAGAATGTTACCAGAGATAAAGAATATAAAGCACATACTGTGAGTGATCCTGGTCTTTTGCCCGTGGAGCCGGTCTACACGCGACCAGGAAAAAAAGAAGACTTCTACTTCGCTGTGTTATGCCTTGTCCCAAAAGCTATACTTTATGTATGGGTAAGGATTTGAGCAAGTACGAGACGCTGCCTGTATTCCTCTATGATACTAGACATCCACGTTTGTTGACTTCTTTTGGGAGACGACACATATTCTTGGTGAGGTGTATCCTTTAGGTGCTAGGCTTAGCTGAACTTCATATTGTCACATTGCTAGGCTGCCTTGGCAACTTGGGTTTACTCAGCATAGGCCGACTGAAAAATATTGTGAGACCTGGAGCCAGGGCCAGCTTTAGCGCTGGGGCTCGCAGTGTGACAATGTATGTTGGCATCCCCCAATGACCACCTCTGCCATGGATTCCCTCACTACCACCCTTTAACAGTGCCCCCTATGTCTCCATTGACATTTTCTCACAGATGCATTTAATTAGTTTTATAGCGCCACCAGTGTAGGGTGTCAGAGCACTTTCCATCACACACACTACACAGAGGCAATCAATCAGAGGTGTGTAAATCAGTGTATAGGAAATGTTACGTAAGACAGGGAACTACAAGGTGTAGGAGTCACACGTCATTCATCCCGGTAGACAGTATAGTTTAATAGCTCAAGGTTCTTGATTATAACTTATAAACTGCAAGTAACAAAAGGATCTCTCAGAGAAAAGCAGTAACACTCTGACCTATTTGCATTATATGCACTTTGTGATCTACATGGTACACGTTCTTTGCAACAGGAATATTAACCCTATGCCTGCCTTACCATAAGTCAACACTTCCACTAGACAAACCTCCGATCTCTATCTAGGAAGAACATTAATCATCAGAGTTATTTTGACATTTTTATTGTTGCTTGAGAATTGCTGGAGGCAGGGAACGCGGCAGCAGGTGCTTTTCAACCATAATATAGAAGCCCCCACCCGAAGTCAGCGCCCGGGGTGGTCGCACCGCCCTAGAGCCGGCCCTGGGGCTGCACATTTCATGTATGCGATTGAATTTGCTGCTTCTTGTTGGTTGTTGCCAACATTTCTGCTGGAATTAAATTGACGGACAGCAGTTTTTCTCCAGTTTACTGAAGGAAAGTCCTGATTTTATTAAAGGGAATTGTATCCCTTGCATTGCGTTACCTGCCTTACTCATACCTTGTTGAGCGCTGCAGTTTGACTTTCGGTTGGAAGGTTGAATGGCAAACATTGTGACAGCGGCGAGGAGAAACAAGATAATTTCCCCTCACGCTCGGACTAACTGGGCCATTGCAAAGAGACTGCTTCGGTTACATTCATTTCTTTAATAAAATTATGAGTTTCTCCCATAAGCTTTGAGGCAAATCAATATGTACTTTTTGTTTTCTTTGCGATTGTGCCTAGGAACATTCTTGGGATTTTCCGATGTACATCCTACAGTTTCGTTCTGGAGTTGTTGCCGGCCCTTTAAGATTGCATTCGCTGGGCCTGGGGAAAGAGTCGCCATGCATGGACGTCAATTAGTGGTAGCCACAGGCAGCAACTGCACCCCCTGCCTTTAGATGTCCTTATGCTCGGTTCTATGTCAGGGAGAAGTGAAGGGCAAGGCCAAAATGGCCAACGTTCGGGATGTCCTGCTCAGCAGTCTGCAGGTATAAGGTCAGTTCACTGATGCCATTGTGGACTGAGTGATCCTACCCAAGTCTTTACTGTAACAGGGGAGCTCTACGGGTTGTTCAGAATTACCTCGTGCTTGAAGAATGTATACAGTGGGGCAGATTTATGAGCCCCTTGCGCCACTTTCGCGTCACTTTTAACATGGGAAAAGTGACGCAAAAGTGGCGCAAGGGGCTCATAAATCTGCCCCAGTGTGTCGAGCATTTCAGAGCAGCACAGTGGAGTAGAATGGAGGTTTCCCACTTAACCTTAAGTCTTCTCTGTTTTTGAGAATTGTTTTGTGCCTGGTGAAAGCAGATCTTCACAGATGGTGATGACATTGTCTCAGTCTGTTTTTACTCTTTAGCATTTAAGTGGCATTCATTTTCAGGTAAAGGGCTGTTTGTCTCAAGTGTATGTTGGTGGGCTGAATGGGTGTTGTTGATGCTCATTACATTCTGGTGCCACCAGGGAAAACCACTGAAGTGTAATTACAAGAAACAATTGACAGGACAGGAAGCAGATGCATTAATCCCATATTTCTATGCAGTTTTAAATAGCACAAACTCGACCTGAAGGTATTGGAGCGCTTTACATCAGCACCAGTTACGTTACACAATGACACATTGTGATTTTTTAGACACAGGGAGTTTAAATGATTTGCCCAGAATCACAGGATGTTGAGCAGACGCCAAGACTCAAACCAGGTTCCCCAGTTTCAAAGTCCTCGGCTCTGACCACAAGGCCACATCCCCCTTATGCCTTACTGTGTCAGTAACATGCTTTGATTTTTCCATTGTTTTGGGCATGAAGGATAAATCATATTATATGCAAATGTAGACAATCCAAATGCAGCCTGGTGGAGAAGTGTGGCTCAATGGTTAGAGTGGCAGACCCTGATACAGAGATCTGGCCCGGGACCAGGGTTCAATTCCTGCCTTGGCGGGTCTTGGGCTCAATTTCCTCGGACCTGATAATTCTCGCCTTGGTGCCTACTCTAATCATGGGTCCCACTCTGCAACTCTGGGCAATAGCTTGCTTAATCTCCACAATGGCCCCAACAGCGCTGGGGATGCCTGGCTTCACCTTGGGGGTGCCCAGGAGTGGACATTTCAGAGGGAAAGCCAGGAAGGGTTCCACAGCGGTATGAGTACAAGCGCCAGGACGCTCAGTAAGTGAATTGAAGCCATGAGAGTCCTGCTTGTTCACACCCTCAGGCGTGGCTTCTATCTTGATTACAGCCCCTGTGCTTCTGCGGCACACTGAACCCACACTTCATATGTCACCTGTTGCATCACAAGCACTGTGCCTATGATGACAATCACTCCACGCCATCCCCCAGATCACAAGTGCTCCACCTTCACACATGATTTCTTCTCTAAAGGACTAAGGGCCAGATGTACATAGACTTCGGAGACTTCTGTATGCGGTATCCTAATAGAAAATCTTTGCAATTCGCAATTAGGAAATCGCAAACAGCTTTGTACAGCAGTGTGTTTTACACTGTTTGTGATTCCCAATAGGTCGCAAGGGACCTGTCTTATTAATACTCAAGAGGCAAGTCGCAAATTGCAACCCATGGGGAATGGCTTGCACTCACAGGAATGGTGGCCAGCTGGGGTCATCAGGCTACCTTTTTCTGTGAGTGCTTTTTAACCCCTTCAACGCGCTTGACGGAACGGTTTCGTCATGCACGTCGGTTGGGCTGTGCTTATGACGGAACCGTTCCGTCATGGCCCTGCCCGCGCACGGAATCTTCAGCGTGGCGCGGAAATCCGTGCCGCGCTGAAGGGGTTAAATAAAGCAGTTTTTTATTTTGAAATGCATCCAATTTTGCTTAAAGGAACATGGGAGGCCTTTAAAATAGAAAAATGTAAAGTTTCCTTTTCATTTTTTAGGCGTAGGCAGTGGTCCCTGGGACCACTGCCTGCTCTTAAAAAATGTTGCCGCCCACATTCACAAAGGAAAAGGGGTCCCTAAGGGACCCCGTTCCGTTTGCGAATGGGTTACCACCTCTTTCACGGAGTCAGTAAAGTGTGCATGTTTTGTGACCGCATTCTGGTTGCAAAACATTCATAAACGCCCTTGCGAATTGATATTAGGGCGGGACTCGCAAACCCAATTTGTGATTTAGTAATAGCTTACCGTACCGTAAATAGGGCTTTCTACATTTAACAATGCTTTTTTCAGGTCGCAAACGGCCCGATTCGCAATAGCCGAAAAAAGTTTCGGACATCTGGCCCTAAGGTCCTCATCTCCCAAAGTGGCATGGATCATCATTGGGCCACTCCTCGCCACACACCTCGTATTTGGAGGATGGAGGGAGGTCCACCTGGAGCTCCTGAGAGGTTTTTGTGTGAAATACAGATCCTTGATGTACCGCATGACTGGTTGCAAAATTGATTCACAAAGGAACACAGGTAGAACCTCAATATAGCCTGCCCCATCCCTCAAGTGAGAGGAAGCAACAATATATACCATGGACTGAAACTTCATTTGTTGTTAATGGATTCATTGAGTTTTAAAAATGTTTTTGATTTTATTTAGGCTTTAGGTATATTTAAGGTATGCTGTTCTATATATCTGACTAACATATCTATCACTCATACAACTTTCACATTTCACTATATTAATTCACCACTAATCCTTATGGGTTCTGGAGTAGCGTGTTACTTGCTGAAAAAGTGCTTCAACACCCTATCAGTGATAGCGAGCACTATAAAATTGCAAACCTTTTTCTCTCTTCTATCCCTCCACTATCCTTCTCAATCCAAATACCTGACTAACATATCCACCACTCAGACTACTTTCATATTTCACTATACTAACTCACCACTAATCCTTTATGGGTTCCGGAGTAGCATGCTGTTCGCCGAAAAAGCGCTTTGACGCCTCGTCAGTGGTACTAAGCTCTATTTAAATACAATTACAATACAATACAGGCCCTGTTGAAATTATAGACATGAATGCATATCTGTGAAAGCAGACGAATGATAACTTTTTTTACATAGCAGACAATAAAACCTTATTTTTGAGTTTGATTATAAATGCTTATTGACATCAATTGGACTCAATTAAATAGCTTTTAATACCAAAGGGTTGAGTTAAAACCTGAAGGCGTCAAACTCATGGTGCAGGCTACCTGGGCCCCATTTTGAGAAGGCCCATAAGCCACAAAATATTTGGCAAGGATTGTTACTTGTGGACAGCAGGCAGCACAGAGCTCTCTTCAGCCAAACATTAAGCCATTTTAGTATCTCACATAAAATAGAAATCTGTGATCTACAGTTACACACTGTGCTCTGTAGCAATAGCATTAACCCTCTGAGCTATTTTGTGATGAATCAAACCTGTGACCAGAGGCTGTGCAGAGAGCTTCCCAGTAACTGCATTAACCTCCGCAGTTATCCTACCAGTGTCGTCCTCTGAAACTAGCTGGATGTACATAGATTGTTGCAGGAAGTGCATTAACCCGCCGATCTAACTTAAAATGCAGCTGTTTCTGACCAATCGAGTAAACCTGGATACCTTCAGTGGCCCATTTTCACTGTTGCCAACTTCTTTGGGGTTGTGAACCGTAGGTTGTCTCTCCCTCATGAATGCACCCCCTTTCTGCTGTCACCCCAAACTCTCAGTTTATGGGTTCCCGAAGTACTTTTTTCTATTTTCAGCAATGCCGGGAACTGAACCTGTCATCTGGATGATGAACCCGGGATTCCACAACCGATGCAATAACACACTGAATCATCGGCCTGGCTGTGTTCAGAAGCTTCAATGTACACAACAACATATCACACTTGCAGCCACCCGTGAAACGGGGCCATTGTCATCACGCTTCTCGGAACACTGCCCGTCGTGATCTGCCTGTAAAAGTGAATTTATTCATCGAGTTGCAGATGATTGATGGGTCCTTGAACCCTCAACCCTACCAGTTCTCTCGTGCACACCCTGCTCTGCCACGATGTGCTATTTCCCCTCACTTGCACAAAACTTCAGCTGTTAATTAATCTGACTTTAATTGCGACCTGTACTGTCTGAGGCAGAAGAAGTTGCTTATCAGATACAAACGTCGAAAACAAGGGTGCGAGCTAGGTCAGAGAGTGGAAGGAGGAACTCGCCATCACTGAGAGGCCAGGAATGATGAATGGGTGCGTGAAAGTGCCTTTAAGCGCTGCAAAGGTTCGAGGGAAGGCCCTTCACAAGGCAGTCACATAAAACATTGGGTCAAAACACCCTCCACCAACCTATGTATTTAAACTCGTTTACGCATGTGCATCCCAGAAAGCCCAAACCCAATCTCACTATGGGGCATATTATCAAGACAGGCGACAAAATTATCGCTGCTTTAAAACGGCGATAATGGGCTTGATAATATGCTCTATGGAATTCCAATTGAAGCCCATGTTAGACGTCCTTCACATTTAACATGGGCTTCAATTGGAATTCCATAGAGCATATTATCAAGGCCATTATCGCCGTTCTAGCGGCGATAATTATATCGCCTGTCTTGATAATATGCCCCTATATTTTTTAACTTATTTTCTATTTTGTATTTCTTAATTTTCAGGGTATGTAAAATGAGCGTTTGCTAATAGTAATTAATACATAGCAGGCCAAAAAGAAACTCAACTCCAGCAGCAGGATATATGTAAAAAGCAAACCACGACGTTGCCGTGGAAATCAACTTTCAATGCACCACCATTTGTTTGGAATGTGCTGAGGACGACGATTTTGTAGTTTGTAGGAGTCTATAGTGTTCTCTGGCAATGAGTGGAGCAAAATTGGATCCAGTAATTGTGAACCAATTACACCAAAGCCCTTAGTACAGCCAGCACATTTAATTCTTCATCTAGTGGGATCACCAACCATCCATTCAGGGAGGACTCGGTTCTAGTATCCATCTAGAAGCACCCCCTATGTGCGTTCTACATTTAAAACAGGCGTATTGCCCAGGAATCACTATACAAATCCACTGTGAAACTGTGTGAAATGAATGATAAAACATAGGAAGTGCCTCACTTAAGCAGCCAACCCGGAGCTAATTGGCAGGTTCTACCCAATTTGCTCACTTTGTCATCATTTGTAGCTTTTCTATAAATGCAAAGGAACCAACACTCAAACAAGGTCAGAAGAATGTTGTATGTGTGTGTGCCTATATCCCTATTATGTATGTCATACATCTCAAAACCTCCCTAGATCTACTAGAATAAAGGTCTCCTAGAATAGATGATCAATATACACCAGAAGGTCTAGATGTGTGAACATCTCCTTTCTGACATCTCTTCTCCACCCCCCCCCCTATCCAGTGGCTGGCAATACTTCTGTCTGAATTGCTTCTGTACCTGTGTTTGTTATTGGAACTTGTGGTACATTTTCCCCTTTATAATGAGCAAACATAATGATTTTATTTGTTAATGCTTGTTTTTATGGGGTGGTTGTTTTTCTTCAGGGGTCAGAGTGCCATACTGGAGCTAGGGCAATTCATGGTCTTCGGATGAGGTGACTTGTCTTGGGGGTGTGGGAGGGGGCTTTCCTGCTCCAAGAGTTTATCTATTGTGTGGTATTGGGTTGGAGGTCACATGTTAAGGTGATCCGTTTTGCTGGTCTGCTGTAGTCAGCGGTTGTGTAGAAGTCCTGAATGCACCTAGGCTGTTCAGGTGCTGAAATTTTAGTTAGGGGGTGAACCATTGGCAACTTCCTAGCTGTTATTTAAGGACAAGCTGCTGGGTCAAGTGTGCTAAAATCAATGGGCGTGATTCAGATTCACAAAGGAAATCTGAGACAAAAGTCTAACTTTATGACTTTTGGTATTCACAGAGGCCATTTATGAGTCGTATCTTTACGTCCGCAGTCGGGCCAGAACCTCCGACTCAAGCCGTACTCTCTGCCTCAAGCTCTACTCTCCGGCTCGGGCCGGAATCTCCACACCCGGGCCAGAATATCCGGCTATTGCCGGATGCAGTGTAATTAATGGGCAGGAATGCAATTTTTACAAAAAGGAACATTTGGAACGTGAGATAAATGGTAGAGGAGGTCATGAAAATCAGTTTGGGAAGGGAAAAAGGTGTGACCAGACACTACTTCACATTCCAGAAAAGTTTGCTCCTCTGCATCATGGTACATGCAGTCCACAATATGCGCTCCCCTCAGTGTTGACTGTATTGTTACACCACATTCAGTGTTGACTGTAGTGTTACACCATACATTACTACTGAAGGTACATCCCCCACGTGCAGCCAACATGAAGTTCAAATCATGCCTGTTTTCTATTGTTTTTCTAATAGCAATGACCTCAGCAATTACATTTCCCAAAGCTTCATCAGTCGATTTTGTGAAGCCTTTTTATTAGGAAAGCCAGTCTTCATGTCTGCACAAAGTTCACCCATTTTATTTATGGAAGCAATATATTACTGCATCAAGAAAGTTGCTAAGGCATCTCCTCGCCTTCCCTGTGCTAGGTAACTCAGATGTGTGTCTGACAGTAGGAAAAATGGTACTTAACCAACAAACTGCTCCCTAATTCATGGGTACCAATGAGTATGCATCACTTCCACACATACGTGAGCCCTGTATGAAGTGATATGGCACTTTTTTTGTTTGGTTTCATAAGTCAAATGCCTTGTCACCTCTACTTCTTCCTAGTTTTTATCTAACATTATCTTTTAAACAAAAAGTGCCCTTCCTTTCATGTGCCAACTTCAGGAACAGATCCATTGAGACCCAAAGTAGAGATCCCATTTAATTTCCACTCCCTTTCAAATCCCACTATTTCTGAATCATTTTGGGCAAACTAATCAATACACATTATATCCCGTACATTACGAATGTAGTCACAAAGGAACGATTGGTCGTATTGTTGTGCAGACAGTATGGCATCCTTTTTTATAGAACGGATCAGGACTAAAGTCAAAGATGCATAGAATAGGGGCAACTCTGCCTTGACTAGCACATGGGCAATACCCAGCACTGTCCTACATTTAATATTTTTCTATATCCATTGATGAGTTGAAGATAGGTTTTCATTCATCCTGTCTTTTGTTTTCCTTCCTCCCACTCCCACCTCGAGCGATAAGTGGAGGACATACTTTGCTGACAGTGGCAGAACATACACCACCATCTGGGAAGAGCTATGGTCATTGTTATAAACATCACTGTATTCAGTACTTTTTACCTGCCTTTTCCACCTTTTTTCATCTCATCTATTTCCTTCTTTCTTTTGCACAGGTAGCACTGGAGGATTTTCCCCACCTTTGCTTCGGCTTTGCCTGAAGTCTGAACCTGCAGGGGAGAGGTTACCAGCAAGCGCCACATATGCTCCTGGAGGGCCTTCAGCAGAAGTACCATTAACCTTGATACAGCACGCAAGTGTTGTATCCTTGGCAGAAGTGCTGTGAAGACAGAAGTATTGGGAGAAACAGCACTAGGAAGGGTCCTTTCCACTTATTTTTCAATGGTGACTTCTATTTGTGTGCCTTCAGGTAGACCCAGTCTTCAGGCTGTAGTTCATGGAAAAAGTCTGTCTGTCACTCCAGGAAAGCAGCCGAGACCTGGGAATGAAAGCTTCAGTGGATTGTATTAACGCTTTCAATAGTTCAGCATCATATCACCGTCCATATGTACATTACCAATGACAGGAGTCCTTCAAAGGTCGCCCATTAAAAATTCATGGGAGGCTGAGCCCTGTTCTTCTATTCGTCATACTTTGCATGCTCATGAAGTCTTTGAGAAGGACAGCTAGCCATTTCAGGTTTGTCTTTTTGTCTTTGCCTAGACCTTGGCAAACCTGTTCTCCAAAATTCACTTGTGATGTTCCATTACCCCTGAGTCCTGATGGCAATGGGGAACTGAACTGTCTGAGTAATGTTAACTCTCTTCCATATTTTCTTGACAACTTTGACTATGAAGTGTGCCTCATTGTCACTGTCCACCAGCAGGGGGATTCCGTAGTTTGGCTGCTGTCTTAGCATCTTCATTTACTCTGAAGTAAGCGTCCACCCACCTAGTGAACATACGAAAACTAATACAAGCTAGTACTTCATGCATCTTTCCATTTGAATAAAATCAATCTAGGTCGAGGAACATGGCGGCCGCTGTTTGAACGGCCGCGGGTGCTCCTCTCCGGGCTCCGTGCTACCGGTTCTAATGGCTTATCCTGAGGCGAAAGCGATGTGCTAATAATACCCTGTTTGCCCGCGAATCATGGTGTGTTTCCAGAATCCCTCTTTGTACTCACCGAAGTCCTTCTCAACGACGACACTATCAGCGGTCGCGGCAACAGTCCCGGCGCGGACAGATTCTTTCCGATTTCCTGATTCCTGCGGTCGGATCAGCTGGTGTGGAGGCTGGGTCGTGCACGGAATTCCGGCGGGGAGGGGCGAACTCGGAGCTGCTGAACGCCCAAGCTGGAGGTGGGGGAATGCCGCGGTGGTTCTGAGACGAAGCAGGCGGCTTCCTGGCGAATCGTGCTCCTTTCCTGATGCTTCCTTTCTGGATTATCTCCCTCTTTCCCAGGAGCAGGTAGTAAGGGCTGGGACTGAGTATCAGAGGGGTTGGCGAGGATCACAGGTAGGAGTGAGAGCGGTGTCCCCCGTGGAAATACCTAGGTTGATTTTCCCATTGGTGGGAGGAATATCCCTGAGTACGGGGGAGACTGTTTTGGACACAATCAGGGGGGAACCATTACTGTTTATCTCTAATACTAACCCCTATAAGAATCATACGTCAAGGAATACAGAGGGGGTAATATTGGTTCAACTTCCCCCCGAATGTATGGAGAATAGGAACCCTGTGCCGGAGGGTGCTTCCCCCCCTAAACTAACCAGATACTCATTAATGGCCAGGGCGGCACATTTGGATTCCAACAAATTAATTACTCACTCAATTTTTTCGCAGCAGATACTCCCCCCCCAGTGGCCGAGATAAGTATTTCGGATAGGAAAGGGAAGCAGTTTAAGCAGGAAAGATCCTCAGAGGCCTCAGAGATATCCGCTCATTTTCCAAAACCCCAAAGGGGCAAGCTGAAATTAAAAGAAAAGAAGCATGTAGGTATCAAGGTAAGAACTACCCCCTCATTAAAATCCTACTACCAGGTCATGTCTCAAGCCTCTACAAAGTGAATCCCCGACCTCAAACACAAACTTGTAGTGGCTCTAAAAAAGTATCCTTATTAGAGTCCACTATGCCACATCCACCTGCTAGCGCTCCTTCCTCCCTTCCCACGAAAGAGAAGAAAGGGCAAATATTGGAGGTTATCGACTCTGAGCAGAACAGTATGTATAGAGAAAATACTTTATCGGAGTCAGGAGATTCATTAAATTCAGATGCACATTTAGAAGTACACCCTGCTATTACCTTGGTCAACAGATACTCCATTCTGAATTCGGAGAAAGAGGAAGAGCAGGTACAGGGAACGCAGCTAGCTAAAGGTCGGGAAGGAGAGCATGGAATGGATAATCAAGAACTATTAGAGGCATCAACGGAGAGTCAAAATAAGGAAAAGGCAAAAGGGCAATCTGAGGATACGGTTGTTCCACCAGCCAGTCTGCTAAAGGGTCTCCACCCCTCCATATGGATATCAAGACCGGTCCAGTTACAAGCACGCATTCGTTGGCCGACATCCTCTTAGCACTGAAGGATGAAATGGCAAATAGGTTTACAGTCTCTGAGGCTAATCAAGCGGATTTGGCAAATAGATTCTTGATCTCTGAGGCGAATCAGGCTGCTATCCAATCATCTTGTGAGTTGCTGGCTCAGAAATTGGAACTTGCAACCGCAAGGATAGATGTAATTGAGGAGGAAATCCCCAAGATTAAGTACACAATGGAGGCCACGGCAGCAAAACTGGAAAAAATATCTATCCAGAATAAAGATCTCAAAGACGATCTGGAGAGGTTAGAGAACCACTCAAGAAGAAATAATTTGAAAATTTTGAATGTTCCTGAAGCAATGGAAGGAGACGATATCAAGAACTTTTTGATCTCCCTATTGAAGCGCACCGTTTTGAAAGACCATACTGGCATATATTTAAGTTATTAAATCCAGAGAGTGCACAGGGATCCATTCAAAAGAAATCCCGGTCGGTTGAAAACCCGGAAAATTCTGGTTAACTTCTTATCTTATTCTGTGAAAGAACTGATCCTATCCGCCGCTTTAAAAGAAGGTGCCATCCCCTCGCCATTTTCAGAACAAGCCCCCTTCTCCTTTTTCATAAGATCTGACATTTCCCATATAACAGCAGAAAGACAATGGGAATTGGGGAAAAGACTTCCAGAACTGAATGGGTTGGGGGCAAAGGCCCAATTGAGGTTTCCAGCCACACTGAGGGTGATGTGGAACAACCATATGCACATGATACGCTCATCGCAAGAAGTTGACACCTTAATTGCAAAAATTCAGCAGGACAAACAGGGAGGTCTGTGAGGCCCGTGAGGTGCCTCAGTTAAGTCAAGCTGCTAAGTTAATCAAATTGGTAGCCCGGAGAGGAAATTAGCCCGAATATGCATTTGCCTTTTGGAAGGTAGGGTTCCTCAGGGAGTAAGGAAGGTAGGGGGTCACGAAGGGTGGAAGGGGAGGGTGGTGGGAGGTGGTGGGAAGAGGGGAGCACCGGGTGGCAGGAAAAACAGGAAAAAGGAAAAAAAGGAAAAAAATGAAAAATCCTCATTTCACCGATTATTTAGAATAAATTGTAAGTGCTGTCTGTTAAGTAATGAATCAACTTCGGAAGGATAAAAGAAAAGGGAGGTAGTAAGATTCAAGTTATTTCATGGAATATAAATGGTTTAACATGTCCTAGGAGACAAAGACTGATTTTTAAGTATTTAGAGATGCTACCAGTCCAGGTCTGTTTACTGCAGGAAACTCATCTCAATCAAGAAGAGTCTAAGAGTATTTTCTCCAAACTCCCATGGATACAATCTTTCTGCCACTCCCAACAATCAGTGAACTGCCGTGGGGTGGCAATCTTGGTTAAGAGGGGAATGTCCTGTGAAATAAAATCAGTCTTAACAGATCAAACAGGAAGATGGATTATAGCCCAGTTGGACTTTGGAGGGGAAAAACTGACTTGTTCTTCCTTTTATGGTCCCAATGTGGATGATCCCTTTTTCCTGGTTAGATTACAGGATAATCCTATTTTAGCACCCCCCCCCCCCTGATCGTGGGAGGTGACTTTAATCTGCGGTTGGACCCGGTTAAGGACAGGTCTAATCAGAGTCATACTATCGGCTCTCCAAGATCTCGAAGGGTCATGAAAAACCTCCTATTAAATATCAATATGGTGGATGTTTGGAGATCCAAGATGGGTAGTGTTCAGGGCTTCACTTTTTATAGTAAAAAGTATCGTCATTCGGCCAGGATAGATTATGTACTGATAAATAAAGAGGCTCTGGACAGGATCCTCAATATCTCCATCCTTCCGAGTCATCTTTCAGACCACGCACCCTTACTTCTGCAATATTCTATGAGTAACACACACCCGCAATCAAAGTGGACACTGAATAGAGTATTTCTCTCAGATCCAGGGATTATCCAGGCAGCTAAAGAGGCTACGACTGAATTTTTTGTTTTTAATATCGATTCTGCCCCAATTGACCAGGTTTGGGAGGCATATAAAGCTAATCTGAGAGGGGTGCTGGGTAGTCAAATTGGAATTAAAAATAAAAAAAAGATCCGGGAATTACAGTCATTAGAGCTAAGAATATCTGCCCTTGAAAAAGAAAGGAATTGTATTAACCCTGAGAGGACTAGGGATATGGATAAGTTAGAGAAAGAACTTGAGGATGCTCGACAGAATCTCAGGATTTTTTTAGACGAGAAATGTAAGGCCCAGTGGCGTGTACGGAATATGGAGAATTTCGAATATGGGGAAAGAGCCGGAGCACTACTGGCCTGGAAAGCTAGATTAGATCTGGCAAAAAATGATATAAATGAACTCATTATAGACAGTAGTGGTACTAAATCCAGCATACAAGTAGAAATGCAGGAATGCCTTCGGTCTCTTTTCTCAAAGTTGTACAGTGAAGACATTACTCCCTCCGCTGAATCAATCAGCTCATGGTTAAAGGATAAGTCCTTACCTATGTTAACTGAAGCCGCCAAAGGTCAGTTAGAAGCACCTATCTCTATTGAGGAGATAAGAGCCCTAATTAAGAGGGCAAAAAATAGGAAAGCGGCAGGTCTTGATTCTCTCCCTAATGAGGTCTATAAATTGTTAGTAGAAGAACTCCTGCCAATTCTCCATACACTCTTTAATGCAGTTTACAGTACCTCCGGTGTGGTCCCTAGATCATGGAAAGAAGCCATAATAGTTTTATTATTGAAACCAGGAAAGAATCCTCTGGCGGCAGATTCTTATCGTCCAATCTCTCTGCTAAATGCGGACTATAAAATCTTTGTGGGCATTTTAGCAGAGAGATTGGCAAAACTGGCACCAAATCTAATAAATATAGATCAGAAGGGTTTTATGGTCGGGAGATCTATCCAGGAACAAACCCAAATCTTGATTGGGAATATTGACTTGGCAGAGATCAGAGGTGACCCCTTGGCGGTAGTGGCCTTAGATGCCGCTAAGGCCTTTGATCAAGTATGTTGGAGCTTCCTATGGGGAGCGTTAGAAACAGCAGGTATAGGCCCGATATTTATTCAGACCCTAAAAAATTGCTATGCTGGGGCATCGGCGAAAATTCTACTAAATGGTTCTCTGATCCCCAGCTTTGAAATAAGGAGAGGAACAAGGCAGGGATGTCCTTTGTCCCCTCTCTTGTTCAATATATATATTGAACCTTTGGCGCAAATGATTAGGCTGGATAAAGATATAAGTCCATTTGTATCACAGGACTATGATAGTAAAATTGCACTTTACGCCGATGATATTATTATCTACACCAGTGACCCCAATATAGCGATTCCCCGGATTGAGATATTGCTGCAAGAGTTCGGTGCATTGTCAGGATACCTAGCAAATCCGGATAAAACAGAAATTATGTGTTGGAACACTACATATAGCTTAGGTTCTGAGAGTGGGGAGTTTAAATATCTCGGAATAAAAATAGTGAAAGACCTGAAGAAAATACCTCTCCTAAATATAGCCAAAATTGAAAAGGACATAGATTATCTCTTTGCTAGGTGGAAGAACCTTCCTATGACGATATATGGAAGAGTAAACCTAGTAAAGATGTCAGTTCTTCCAAAATTGACATATCTCTTCAATACGATCCCCCTCACTTTTCCACCAAAAATTATTAGTAAAATTCAGGGCAAAATAGGAAGTTTCATATGGGCGCAGAAGAGTGCAAGACTTTCGTGGAAAAAACTAAGAAGAAAGCTTCTGAAGGGCAGCCTGGCCCTACCAGATATTAATTGGTATCTAATGGCATTCCAGTTCAAGGGCACTAGGATGCTATTAACAACTCTGGTGGAATCTAGATGGGGCAGGCTGTTGGGGGAAATGATTTCAGCTGAGGGGGATTTTGGACAAAGTGGGTTTCTGTATACATTTGGGGCCCCCAGATTCTTTAAACGTGTACGCCTCAAAGTTCTAAAAACTGCTTTATTAAACTGGTACAAATTAAGGCAAACTCTGGGTATAGGCTATTACTCCCACTTTAACCCAATATGGGATTCACCAGGGACCCCAGAGTGTCTGAAGGACGGCCTTGCTATCCCTATAAGAAAGGCGGGTTTGGGGAGATGGTCCGATCTGGTAGACTCTGAGGGGGTAATCCCATGGGAGCTGTTAGAGGCCAAGATTGGCCCCACCCTTTCGAGGTTCAAATACCTTCAGTTAAGATCATGGCAAGAGGGAGAAGTGAGTGAAATCAAAGGGAATTGGGACATGGAGCATCTATTTCAGGATCCTCACGTAAGGAAAAAAGAAATATCCCTATGGTATACAAATCTGCTCGAGGCGGAGGATAGAGAGATCACGCCTCAAGCATCGGTGTGGAGCCCTCTCCTTCAAGTCCACCCCATCGAAGCATGTTATGAATCTTCCTTTAAGTTACTCTATAGATATATAAGGCCTGCTAGGCTGAAAAAAAAACATTTTTTTGTGCTGAATAGGCTTTATTATACTCCCGCCAGAATTTATAGGTTTGCCCCAGTCCCGACTCCACAATGCCCCAGATGTAAATATGACAAAGCGGATGATATACATATGTTTTTTGATTGTATAGAACTGTGTTCATTTTGGAGGAATGTGGGGGATATCTTGACTCTTATTTTTGATATAGAATTGGAAGTTGATGTCAACCTTGTATTCTTTGGTTCAAACGACTCTATAAAGGAAGCACTGTCCCAATTAGAAAAGGGATTACTATTATATCTAATTATTTTGGCTAGGAGAGAGATATGTCTAAGGTGGAAGGATCCGACTCCTCCCAATAGAGAAGACTGGGTAAAAGCCGCGCTGAATATGGCATGTTTGAACCAAGAAGACAAGACAGAAGTAGACGGAAACATCTGGTCCTCCCTATTAGTGTGGGGAGGTCGTTTGCAACTGATTAATCGCTAGTGCCATGAAGGCTGAATCCTGGTCCAATGATTACACCTATCCTCAACAGCGTGGTGAAGCCCAAGTGGGCAGCGACTAAGGCAGTGAGTCGAAGGGCGCCCAGTTTCTCAATTCTCGGCTTGTAAAATCTGCCTAGGTTTAAAGGTGAGATGAGGACAAAAAAATAAATAAATAAATAAATAAATAAATAAATAAATAAATAAAAAAAAATAAAAATCAATCTAGGTGTTTAGAAATGGTCCCCAGGGCAGAGTCTACGCTCGTTGCTCAGCCCAAGCAGCTTTCCCTGAGTTAAATCTCTAGCAGACATGGCAGTAAAAGCAATACTGAACAGCTATTGCAGTAAAAACAAGCATTTGCAATGCAACAGGTCTCGCATTTACACGAGTTTGAGCTATTGGCATTGTAAATGACAATGCCTTTTATTTATGTTTTGGTTTTTGAAACATAAATAAAACGTTGTCAGTTACAATGCCAATAGCTTAAACTCGCGTTAATGCGAGACCTATTGCATTGCAAATGCTTGTTTAAAATATTTTTATTGCAGTTTTACATATTACAGTCATATGCAACAGTTTCGTGACACATATTTGTACTCAAGAGTGACAACAGAAGTTATCGTGTATTGAGCTGAAGAGTCAATGAACACATAACGGAAAATAAGAACTGTCAAGTTATAGGAACTCTGCCAGACTCTGCCACCACCGCGCCCACTAGGATTAGGCAGTGCCCAACCACCAGCTTGCTGCTAAGAGCTCATGTCTGTCACCCCGGAGTTTCCTCCTCAGTGTCATTTCGAGATTTCCTTTGTCTGGAATTACCCCATCTGCTCCCCTTGGGTGTCCATATGCTTATACGCCCACCCACAACTAGGATACAATAAGCCCCTCCCAGCAAGGCTCCAAGTATATCTAGTTCCTTGAGAGCTGTTGTCAACCTCGCAACTATCTTTATACAGTTCTCAATGCAAGTGCCCCCCCCCCCTCACAGGGTCAGGCAAGTGACAAGTGTAAAAGGGGCACAATGGGAAACCCCCCCCAAAAAAAGTTCCTGGTGCGGCTTTTTGCAATGCTCAGTGATCAGTTGCAGGGTCCGGTCTAATATAAAGCAACATGTATTCATTTATGCGTTTTTATAAAGCGCGCCATTTACCCCGAGGTGCCCAAGCGTTTTACGAACAACATTCTCCAGTGGGCCGATTCCACACGCACTGCTGTAGGAGATGTATTCAGATCTGGAGCAGAAGGGGTTAAAGTAATGTCTGCAAGAAAATATCACTGTACCAACAAGCCCTCTGTTCCAGCAGGTGCACAGACTGGGAAAGGTGTAGGTAGTATGTGTTAGCTTTTATCCCGGCTTCACCACTCACCCCAACAAACCGTGTGAGTCACGGCAAATAACGTTGCCCTCCAATCCCTTGAAATGAAAAAAATAAAAAAATAAACCAGCTCTCGTTAGAGATTTTCGCATGCTGGTTTAGGTTCCACCTGCTGCTCTTTGTACAGCACCTTGATTTCGAGACCTGATATTACCATAACCATTGCCTGCAGCTAACTGTACTGATGTGATTTCTTGTACTGATGCACCTTCCTACAATGTACTCATGTTTTATGTTAGCGGTAATTGTTTTTATGTTTGTTGATAAAACTATGAAAATAAAATATTTTTTTTAATAAGTAACAAAAAACTAAACACAAATACATAAAGTCACTATGCAAAATAATTTTTTTTTTTTAAATAACAAAAAACTGTAAACAGAAATACATGAAGTCTCACACGCCTTGCAAGATACTCATACAGCATGACTTAACAAAACAGGCACGATTTAAAAATGTGGGCTACTTTTTTCAGCTATGTGGTTCGCTAACTGGTGCTCAGTCCTATTTTTAGTCCCAGTCTGACCCTGCTGTACACCATTCCTCATCGCAATGGTACTCATTTTATCAACCTCAGATAGGTGAAGGGCAGAGTCTATTCCACTGGAACCGTAACCAGTGACAAACAGGCTACAAACAAGGCTTTGTAGCAGATGCATTAACCAGCTAAGCTGCCTTGTCATCCATTAAAGTATGATGGTGTTTTTTTACACGTTTTGTGTTCAGTAGGCCTGTTTTCAGAATATGCCTGGCTTGCATTCCACGTGGCGCTTGCTGCCAGGGTTGTATACGTTTGTAACCCATTAGTAGATTATGCTACCTCAATGGTATTCTGTTAATCGGCCTCGAAAGGATGAAGCACTGAACCGGACCTGTGATGTTCAGATATATGAGGCGAATGCAAATGCACTGACCAACCCTACCCCACTACTGGCAGCCACGGCAGACTAGTCAGGCACAACTCGGAGCAGTGTTGTGAATTAGCTTCCAAGCACAGAACAGGCACCACCAGGCCATCTGGGCCCTCCACCACTGCAGTGCCAGCCGAGTAAATCCATGTACCGCACCCTGATGCGGAGCCCAGTGAGGAGAGCTGTTCCTGGGTCACAGCCAAGAGCCCACGGCTAGAGGCCCATACCCTGACCAGCGGAGACTATAAACAGTTTTCTTCGCACACACAGAGTGAAGCGCCAAGAGGGCTCTCCTGGGGGTCTTATCTGTAAGACATCCCAGCAAAGATGGGCCGGCGTGGACGAGGGGATAGTGAGCTGCCGACAAGCGCGTGCATCTGTAAGGTGTTTTGGATGGGGTCGAGTCAATCACGTGCCCGACAGACTGGATGTTCAGGAAGCAATTAGAAGAGGTAGTGAGTTCAGCACAGCAGACAGGGATAGAAGGCTCAACATGCAGTGCGCACGAGCTCATCAAATAGTGAGTGGCCATTCAGAATGCGGTGAGTAGGCGATCAGGCAGTGAGCAGGAGCTAAAGAAGCAGCGAACTCGTGCTTATCAGGCAGAGAGTGTAGTGCGTGGATGCTTAGGAGGCAGAGTGGCCGTTCAGCCAGCAGAGCTGAGGTGGGCAGTCAGCAGGCAGGGAGAAGGACCATACACAGGCAAGATACTCAGCAGTCAGTGAGTGGACACTATTCCATGTTACAAAATACAAATCACTCTCTGAAAGCTTTAATAGATTGAAGAATGAAAAACACGATGGCGTTGTAAAGAT
The DNA here is from genome assembly GCF_964204655.1 of Triturus cristatus. Lineage (NCBI taxonomy): Eukaryota > Metazoa > Chordata > Amphibia > Caudata > Salamandridae > Triturus > Triturus cristatus. Next base: position 752,253,079 of record NC_140580.1, read on the forward strand.
TAGCTAAGCGACAGTAGACGAGCTGTGGGTAAACGCGTCCCAACAGAAAGCCGCACACCACGTGACGGCCAGACGGACCAACTGCAAGGCAATACATGGGAAAGCGACGGGGGCGGGTGTCCAATCACAACAAGACCTGTGCTGGATTTCAGCCAGGAGACATTCACCCACGTATCCTTGGTCCATCTTGTTTTAATTTCCCCGCGGCCTCACAAATTCCAAATGCCCAGGAAGCAGCCATCTCTGTTAAGCACGCGCGCTGCATGTAGCACTACCGCTGGCTCGTCAGCCAATTTTGAGACAACGTACACGATCAACGGGAAAGGACAATGGGAAGGGGGATGGAGAACACGGCCAACGGGAGGGGTGCGGGATCAAAGGGAATGGGAACACAAAGAACGGGAAGGGGGCAGGGGGATAACGTGCATTTCCGTTGCTAGGACACACCAAGATGTAAAATGGCGTCGGGCTGTCCACAGTCCCTACGGACTACGGACACGTGCATGCTGTTGTTTGCTATGGACACATGGCAAGAGCAGCCATGTTTGTCCATGCAGGTGCGCGCATACAAGCCCTCCGCTGAATTGATTCCAAAAGGTGCTCTCCATGCGAGGGCAGCGCAAGCGCTGCTTTCGCCAGGCGAGACCTAAAAAGCAGCTTGTTCTAATGCTGAGAATGGCGCCTTTCACTTGTGTGCCACGGAATGGTACACACGAGCCAACTAAGATAACAAAGAAATCAGGGCCACTACTTTACCTTACAGTCCATCAGGGAATTTAATTACATTGGTATAAGACCATGACTGCCCTTAAGAAAGAGATGAAGATGCCTCCAATTCTACAGGATCAGCCAAAGGGGCGATCTGATGAGCATACGGAAGAAAAGAGTGCAACAGCAGAAGGGTAAATAACTACAGCTTCCTTGGATACTGGCAAAGCTAACAACAGAGAATGAATCCAGACTACATCACAAATGAGGGTATGCACAGAAGTCACAAAGGTTTGTTGTGTCCAAATGAGAGCAAAGTCTTGAGCACTCCCCAAAGAATAGCGAGAATCTGTTTAGAGAGTAAGTGTTTTATCCTGTCCACTAGACCACACCCCCATAAGGGCTATCATATCTGGGCAGAGGTATCGGTGAGAAGAGCGGTAGATCTACGGCAGTAGTGGAAGGGCATACAGCATCACTTGCCACCATCACATCACCTCAGTCAGAAACTGCCAGCAAATAATTGCTGGGTTGAGGATGGCACAACACACAGCACTGTGGGCAGGTGACAAGTGGTCCAGTTTACAAGTGAAGTGCTGTCGCCTAGTCTTAAACGCCAAAGCGGAGACAGCATGGCAAACAGCTGCCATGCATTCTGAGCCTCAAACAATGGTGTCTGTAGAGCAACCTAGAAAAAAATCTGCTGCTACGTTGGGTTCGGGGTCGGCAGGCCTCACGGGTACCTTGCTTGTACAGTGTAACAAATGACCCGGACACTGGATTACTTAATGAGCCTCAAGGAGCGCCTTCTGGGCACCTTTAATTTCTCCCCCCCCCTTCCCCCACCGGCCCGAACCATTCGGTCTGCGGTTGTAGGGTTCACATCAGGGACATACCTCCTGCCTGGGCAGACAGTGGGTTCACCCACCAACATAGCACGCCGGAAGACAATCTGAAACTCTGCAGCTAGGGTCAAGGGCAGTAGAACCGTAAGCACCAGGGTAGTGTAGTGATCCTTATTGCTGTGGCAATACCCGTAGGGCAAAGCCATTCCGCTCACAACAACAAAGAGTAAAACATTTGTTGTATTCTGGAGTCCCAAAGGCAGGGAAAAGACAGGTCTGTTTTAGGAGTATGGAATGAGTTTTGTGTTTGATCCAAGGAAGAGGGTCAGGGACAGTGTATTTAGTGGGGTCTTGTGACGGTATTGCTTCTCCTGAATACATTGGCGGAAATTCCGAGTCATGCCCAAACACATGCATCTGTCTGAGAATATGCAAAATTGCAATAAACTTATCCAATGAGATATATCAGAGACTAGGAGCTCTGTTGTTTCCCAAATAGTAAGCTAAGGGTTGACAAATTAGCAATTTATCCCTACAAACTTTGTGGCAAGGTGCGACAAAGTTATTAAGGAGAGTAACAGTTTCTTGGACACACGCATCGAAGGGAGGCGATGCAAGCAAAAGATTGTCCACATGTCGCATACATAAAAAACCCTCAGGGAAAACTAGCAATTCCAGGGTACGAATCAGGTCCCTTGCAAAAATAGAAGGGAATTTAGTATTCCCTTTGACTATGCACATCCAGGTAAAACTGTTGAATTTGGCACGTAAAAGCAAAAAGAATTGGCCATCTCAGTGCAATGGTATAGAAATAAAAGAGGTTGAACGGTTTTTTACAGTAAAACCTGTTTATCGCCCTTCGAGCTGCGATAGGTCTGGTTAACTGAATTTTTAAGTCGCAAAATAGGCATTATTATACATGCTGCAACAAAAACTCTATGACGGGTTTTATACGTTCCTCTTCCTCCTTGATAGGTGATATATGTGAATTCATGAGAGGGGTTATCCGGCTTTCAAGGAGATACCTACAATTTCCATGTTCAGCTCAACACCCACTTAATTAGATCCACTAGACCAAACAGTAGGCAGAATCTGGGCAAGAATGTAAGGGGGCTATCTGGCTGAGAGCGAAATGTATTAGTTGGTTGCACTCTTTCTAATGACAATGTGGAATGTTATAAAAAACTTTTTCTGTACGTCAGTAATATAAGAGCCGGAAAATAATTATTGTTTCTATTGTTTAGAAAACTGTCCTGAGGAAGGTGATCAATTGAACATTCACCGAAACGCTGCGTCGACTTCCGTTTTCTAAAAATGTTTTGTAAATGTTTTTAACATGTATATAAAAATGTTTTTTTTAAATTGTGTATTTTATACTGCATAGAATAAATTCTAATGGAACTATTTAGTTTGTTTTTTTGAATCATTTACTGTGCTCTACTGACGTACTGTGAAACTTGGATTGTTAAATTGTTTTTGTGCTTTCATGCAAACTTGTAACACCCATTACGGGGGTTAGACATAACTTTGGTAAGAATTGTGCCTTTGTAGTAGGGACCTTCTTGTCGTTTTAACTGTGATTACCCTGTCCCTAATTGATTTTAGGGTACCTCCTTTTGGTTTATTATTATGAGAGTGAATTAAACCATAGCATCATGGTACTCTGGATCTTAGTCTTGTTGATACATCTTGAGGTTTTCTTTAGCATTACGTCCCCGGGCTATCTGGATGGGAGTGCACTTAACCATAGAACCCCAGTACTGTGGACCACAGTCTTGTGAATACACGGTGAGGTTTTTTTTTTAATTGGCTGGTGCCTCAGGAACATCCAAGAAACCTTCACCAAGAATCCGGCAGATAGAGCATCTGAACTTAAACAACAATTTACTCTCTTGGTGCTTTATAGATGAGACCCAAAGTAACAGAAACACACTAAAAAACACTCTCATTAATTATTCTGGATGCATGAACCAATTTGTCCTTGAGGGGAAGGTCACAAAAATCTTGGGCGCAGACAGTGGACCTCATAGAGTTAGTGTCCACCAGCAAATTTGCCTCCCCTATCTTGAAGCTGTTAAAAAGGCCCGCTTGATCCAATGGTATTAAAGTGTCATGAAATTGTCCCGAATGCCTTCTGTGCCCTTGGCACTTCTATTGCTACTAAAAGAAAGTCTGTTCTTATTATTTTGTTGATAGTTTGTACATTGTGCTGATGTGATAAACACTGCTGAGAGGGCTGAAGGTATATACAGGGCTAAACTGTTGAATTTGAGCCACGCAGGCTTTTGGCTCGTGGCCTGTGGATTTAGAAGGGCTTGCCAATGGTGACATGATTTGTGTGGGCAGATCCTTTTCCAACACCCCAGTAGTATGCACCCAAAACTCTGCAGCAAGCTAATATTCTTAGGAGCTCATTTATGAGTCCTTGCGTCACTTTTGCGCCGCCGGTGCGTCACTTTTTGTGACGCATCAGCGGCGTAAAAACTGAACCTTGTTGCACCATATTTACAAAGTGACGCATCTAGGTAGATGCGTCACTTTGTAAACTCCTGCGCTACATTATAACTACGTCAGGTATAATGTATGCAGGGTGGGCGTTCCCACGTAAGTAAGTATCGTAGAAGTAACGCAGTGAAATCTACGAGATTTCACTGCGCCACTTCTAGGGTGAAAATGCGTCAATATCTTGCGCCTGCCTCACAGCAGGCGTAAGACTGACGCAGGCCCTTTCACATGGGGCTTGCCCCATGTAAAAGGACACATTGCTGGAGTTGTGTCACTTTTGTGACACACTCCAGCAATGCGTCACTTTTGCGCCTACAGATACGTCAGAAATACTGACGTATCTGTGACTCCTTGCGACATGATGCATCATACTGTAAATATGACGCATCATTGGAGTGGCAGGAAGGGCGCAGTGAAAAGTGACGCATCACTGTTTTCACGCATTGATGCGTCACTTTTCATAAATGAGGCCCTTAGTATTTGAGAATCCAACAACCATCCACAGGTTAAGAGAAAGATTCTGAGCACCCCTTCCTTTCCCTCACCAAGGCCAGCCTTGCTTAAATCCAAACACCTTCATTCTGTTTCTACAACTCTTGAGGCAGTTAGGGCTGTCCTCTCCTCAAACTCAAATGTAGGGCTTTCATCTACAGGAATTTAGATGCACTTTTCTGCTGCAGCAGCTCTTGGAGGGTGCGAAATGATCAGCATAATCTATGACCTCCTGCATGTACGTCCCATGCAAGCCAGAACACACCTTCATCAATTGTTCACTCGTTGTCCTTTATACACCATTAACAAAAGCTGACACTAGGGCAGTTTGACCTCTGTTGGCTACATCCTTCATTCTGGAATACTTTTTAAATGCTAACCACCTGGCATATGCAGTTTTTGAGTCTTCTTTGCCCTGCTTGTGAGTAGTGATCATTGTTCAGTCAGTCTTTTGAGGACCATGTTGTCTAAAGGTCTTAGTGGTCTGCTAAAAGTTTTCACTGTGGCTTTGGCAATCTCGTTATCTTGTCTGCTTGGGTTCTGCTCCTGAGTGGGCTATGGCACTTTCTCTTTTAGGTTATTGATAGTATTGAGGACATCAAGGCATTGACGTCACCGTAAACCAGGATATGATGGACGGAAGGGAATGTACACATTTCTCAAAGTCCTGCCTAGGGGTAAGGAATCTCTATCCAACCTGTGAACTCTACCTGTGAACTTCCCCGGGCATCAAAGGAACATAGGTCAATGTTTTGCTCTGTCTTGGTGGTCCGGAGAACTCCAGCGAGGTCCTTACTATCCTTATTATCTATCTTCAATTCTGCTTGCATCACCAGTGTTAGCTTTCTCTTTTTTGCCCCTTGCAGCAACTCTGATCAGTTTACCACATGTTGGTTATCAGAAAGGTCCAGGGATTCAAGCAACCCAGAAGCCTCCTCTAGCTTTAAATCCTTTCCTTCTTAGCCTGTGACCTTGTGTTCCTAGGTCCCTCCTTTTTTCAGTTCCTTATAAATTGCAATATATAACAAGGTCACCTGAAGGACATCTCCATTAGCCAGAGAACTGTAATCGAATTGCATAGGATCTGAATCCATCAGAGCAGAGGGATCTTCAGCAAAGTTGTTTAGGTGAGTAAACGCATCCGTGTTCTCAATCACAAAGACATACAACACGTCAGAGCATTGAAGAGTTTTGAAGACGTTGGAGGACTATAGTTTTGAAGATGATAAACTAAGAAACAGTCGTCTCTGTCTTCTGGTTGGAACGATGCCCCTTAGTGCCATAAATGAGACAAACAACAGACTGCTTTGCAACAATAAAGCCCAAATAAATGTTAGCTCACCATATTGAGTTAATATTGGCTCCCAATTAGAAGTTTTCACCACGCATTGGAGAATAACATGCAGAAACAATGTTTGCACCCAGTTTTGTTCTCCTGAAAATTATCTTTTGCACACACTGCTGAGCAAATCCTGGGAGAAAACATATTTTGAGAGAAATCCATGTTTTAAAATCACATGCACTTGCAAAGTTAACATAGCTTTTGATAAGAGTCCAGTGGTATCATGAAACAACTATCATCTAGTTTTCAAACTGTGAATGGAGAGGACACTGCAAGAAATCGAACATACACAATGAAGTGTGCTTTTCAGGTCTCACCTAGACACAGCTTTAACTGTCCAACCAGCCTCGTTTTCTCCCAAAAATGAAATTTAAAAAAAAATACACGATGAGAGCAAGTGAAGGGGTGTTTTTTAGAGAACTGATATGAATGATATCATCATCTTCCTTTTACCGTTGCAACAATATATGGCTGCACGGATACTTACCAAAGTACCCACCAGAAGACTTTATACTATATATATTTTGATCCTTACATCCTGGAAGATCATGATATAATTCAAATCAGTTCACTAAAAAACGTTATGATTTGGATGGAGTTTTATACATCCAATATGTACATAAACAGACGCTCTAAAATATTATGCCCCGATGAAGTTCTATATGTAATAGTAACTAAATGCGTTGGCTGGATGTTGTTGAAATTTGGACACAAGAAGAGAAAGAATAAACATCTTATTTTGGATTATACACACTTTGGGGTCGATTCCGATCCCATTTGGAAGGGCTCCAAATCGGATGCGGAATTGCCTAACCCGATCCGGAGCTGTTGTTTTCGACTGAATCATTCCCTGTTCCAAACGCCCAAGGACGATGCCATGAAAGGCTTAGCGCTGACCAAATCGGTTCTGGAAGGCATTTGGAGAGATAGAGCCCTCCGGAACTGAATCGTACAACTCTATGGAGTATGTTTTCCAAGCGAGCAAGTACGATGAACAATTTGGACAGCCTTTACGAATCGGTTTACCCGGATCGAAAAGTCTGCCTGAATCGGTCTTTGGGTGCCCATAGCAGGCCCCCCTTAACCCGGAGCCCTCCAAATCGTGCCAAGGGGGTACCCATGGGTCCCCCCTTTCCAACCATGCACAGTGTGGCAGGCACCAAGGGGTGTCCGCCACAGGGTGCACGATTATCCCCAACCACCCCTTTTGTCAATGCGAGCCTGTGTACGCGTTCAGTACACAGGCTCCCATTGAAGTTAATGGGAGTCTGACTGAATGGCATCCGGATGCACTCAAATGCATAGTACTTGTTCGGTCGGACTCCCCTGACACAAGACGTACGGAAAGCATTCCGGACGCGATTCGGACCCAATGCTTACCGAACGAGATCGGAATTGGGCCCTGAATGTTTTCTGGATTACAAATTTCTTACTGTGCACCCCTCTACTTGCTATTATCTTTAAAAACTGCTGGACAGTGGTACCAAACAACTGCAGGTACCAGAAGAGTAGTGCACAGGACTATTCACTTTGTTTATACTTCGATTGCGGTGCGGTCCTCTCAGTCTGCTGTTGTTTCAATTGTTTGTGCTATAATCTAAAAATACACACATGATGCATACATAAATGGGCATTCCAGCTAGCCCTTTTCATCCATTGATTTGTTCAAGTGTCATTCACACTTTGGCTTCAGCTCTGAGCAGCACTGGCCTAGCCCATTCCATCCACTAGTTGTCTCACACTGTTGGTGGTGGCAATTTGTCTGACGACATATGCACAGCTGCCAGAAATGCACTTCAGCGTCAAGGAGTCGTTCCTGTTCTACTGTGCCACGCCCTTACTTTTACATGTTCGCCATTTTAATTGCTTTTTCATGTTTGCAAAAAACAAATACATTTTAAAAATGCACATTTGCTAAGGCCAGGCCTATTGGCTTTGCTAATTCTTCTTTCCTCATGATTTTACTTTTTATTAAAAAGCACAGTTGTGGGAGAATCCAGGTGGTCTGTGCTCAGTTGTAACCGGACCTTGATCCACAACCATAGGCCGTAAATCCGTATGTAAGCAGCTTTTGAAAGGAATAGGGAGGGACACCACCGTGAGCAAAAATATTTAGGATACACAGGGGAGCTGGAAACATACTCAGCAGAAAAACTGAACTCGGCTAACTTCCTATGGACCGCATGGGATTGTGGGATCAATAACAGCTCATGGAGGAGTTGTGGAAATTATCGTATTTGGAAGAGTTTCAACTTCCGGAGAAAGTCACAGCTTTCCTGTATTTTTAGGTTGGACTCCTATTGATTCGGAATCTTTAAAAGTAGCACATTTTCACATCCCGCAGCCGGCCTCACATGGGACTCCAGGCCTCGCCTCGGCAGCCCCGCTGCATCCGAGAGAACCAGATGACCCTCGTCAGACACCGTGAAAGCGATCTCCTGAAAGAGTCCCTCGAGCTGAAGCAATAAATATGTGAGAAGTGAGAAACGAGCAACCAGGCAGGACTGAGGGCCTGTTGCCCTCCAGTACAGTGGAGGCGCTTCTGCGAGTCCTCGAGGTTGGCTTGTGATTCTCAGCATTATATGGGAACCCAAAGGGCCAGGGAGACAATGGCTGCTTGGCAGCACATTTGGACCTAGAAGGCCTGAAATTTCGTGATTGTTTCTTCAAAACTTCTGCAAACTTTGCAAAAGTTAGAAAGTTTGGAGTGTGAGAACTACGCAAGTGGTGGTAGTGAGAACTTCGCATTACTTTATGACCTTCTTGACAATATTCAGCGTTTTCAAACTTTATAAAAATTTGTGGCAAACATTTAAAATGTGCCCACCCGAAATACTGACTCCTGATCAGTTATTTGCGCTGTTGCTGCTGGTTTCAGAGTTGAATTCTGTGCTGTGAATTTTCTCTGAGTCAGACCTGTCAACGTCTCACAAAATTTCCCTGTGTGTGAGGAGGGAGCGGGGCTTTGGTGCCGGTGGATGTCAGGGGCATATTTATAAGCCCCTATCGCTACAGGAAAGTCCCTTTTTATAATGTTCCTGTGGCGAAAAAACGTTCGCCGTATTTACAAGGCAACATTAAGCCACTTAGCATGAAAGGGCTGGGCAATTGGTGTTGTGGTGAGCGTTCCGCCACAGCACCCATTGACTTTGATGCTGCCCCTATTTACAAGGGTTACAACAAACAAATGGACGGAATGCTGACAATGCAGACATTCTCCCCCAGTCAAGAGATCTGGATTAAATCCATCGTTCTTTTGCCCGCTACGCCACCCCAGTTCAGACATGGCCATATGCAAATCAGTCTTGACCCTGTGCCTCATGGGAACAGTCCAGCCCGAACTGCCAAGCCATGTCTTCCCTGGACCGAAATCAAGCATCCTAGGACCGGTTTCTGGCTATCAGCCGTCATCAGCCAGGATAGCTTGACTCCAGTGGCGTAGTGAGCACGAGTCCCACGTCTGGGAATACCCATCCCACTTAGGGCGAAAAGCGTTACAACAAACAAATGATGGACGGAATGCTGACAATGCAGACATTCTCCCCCAGTCAAGAGATCTGGGTTAAATCCATCGTTCTTTTGCCCACTACGCCACCCCAGTTCAGACATGGCCATATGCAAATCAGTCTTGACCCTGTGCCTCATGGGAACAGTCCAGCCCGAACTGCCAAGCCATGTCTTCCCTGGAACGGACTCAAGCATCCTAGGACCGGTTTCTGGCTATCAGCCGTCATCAGCCAGGATAGCTTGACTCCAGTGGCGTAGTGAGCACGGGTCCCACGTCTGGGAATACCCATCCCACTTAGGGCGAAAAGCGTTACAACAAACAAATGATGGACGGAATGCTGACAATGCAGACATTCTCCTCCAGTCAAGAGATCTGGGTTAAATGCATTGTTCTTTTGCCCACTACGCCACCCCGGTTCAGACATGGCCATATGCAAATCAGTCTTGACCCTGTGCCTCATGGGAACAGTCCAGCCCGAACTGCCAAGCCATGTCTTCCCTGGACCGGAATCAAGCATCCTAGGACCGGTTTCTGGCTATCAGCTGTCATCAGCCAGGATAGCTTGACTCCAGTGGCGTAGTGAGCACGGGTCCCACGTATGGGAATACCCATCCCACTTAGGGCGAAAAGCGTTACAACAAACAAATGATGGACGGAATGCTGACAATGCAGACATTCTCCCCCAGTCAAGAGATCTGGGTTAAATCCATCGTTCTTTTGCCCACTACGCCACCAACAGGTCCATCATTTGTTTGTTGTAACGCTTTTCGCCCTAAGTGGGATGGGTATTCCCAGACGTGGGACCCGTGCTCACTACGCCACTGGAGTCAAGCTATCCTGGCTGATGACAGCTGATAGCCAGAAACCGGTCCTAGGATGCTTGATTCCGGTCCAGGGAAGACATGGCTTGGCAGTTCGGGCTGGACTGTTCCCATGAGGCACAGGGTCAAGACTGATTTGCATATGGCCATGTCTGAACTGGGGTGGCGTAGTGGGCAAAAGAACGAGGCATTTAACCCAGATCTCTTGACTGGGGGAGAATGTCTGCATTGTCAGCATTCCGTCCATCATTTGTTTGTTGTAACGCTTTTCGCCCTAAGTCGGATGGGTATTCCCAGACGTGGGACCCGTGCTCACTACGCCACTGGAGTCAAGCTATCCTGGCTGATGACGGCTGATAGCCAGAAACCGGTCCTAGGATGCTTGATTCCGGTCCAGGGAAGACATGGCTTGGCAGTTCGGGCTGGACTGTTCCCATGAGGCACAGGGTCAAGACTGATTTGCATATGGCCATGTCTGAACTGGGGTTGCGTAGTGGGCAAAAGAATGATGGATTTAACCCAGATCTCTTGACTGGGGGAGAATGTCTGCATTGTCAGCATTCCGTCCATCATTTGTTTGCTGTAACGCTTTTCGCCCTAAGTGGGATATGTATTCCCAGACGTGGGACCCGTGCTCACTACGCCACTGGGGTCAAGCTATCCTGGCTGATGACGGCTGATAGCCAGAAACCGGTCCTAGGATGCTTGATTCCGGTCCAGGGAAGACATGGCTTGGCAGTTCGGGCTGGACTGTTGCCATGAGGCACAGGGTCAAGACTGATTTGCATATGGCCATGTCTGAACAGGGGTGGCGTAGTGGGCAAAAGAACGATGGATTTAACCCAGATCTCTTGACTGGGGGAGAATGTCTGCATTGTCAGCACGCTTTTCGCCCTAAGTGGGATGGGTATTCCCAGACGTGGGACCCGTGCTCACTACGCCACTGGAGTCAAGCTATCCTGGCTGATGACGGCTGACAGCCAGAAACCGGTCCTAGGATGCTTGATTCCGGTCCAGGGAAGACATGGCTTGGCAGTTCGGGCTGGACTGTTCTCATGAGGTACAGGGTCAAGACTGATTTGCATATGGCCATGTCTGAACTGGGGTGGCTTAGTGGGCAAAAGAACGATGGATTTAACCCAGATCTCTTGACTGGGGGAGAATGTCTGCATTGTCAGCATTCCGTCCATCATTTGTTTGTTGTAACGCTTTTCGCCCTAAGTGGGATGGGTATTCCCAGACGTGGGACCCGTGCTCACTATGCCACTGGAGTCAAGCCATCCTGGCTGATGACGGCTGATAGCCAGAAACCGGTCCTAGGATGCTTGATTCCGGTCCAGGGAAGACATGGCTTGGCAGTTCGGGCTGGACTGTTCCCATGAGGCACAGGGTCAAGACTGATTTGCATATGGCCATGTCTGAACTGGGGTGCCGTAGTGGGCAAAAGAACGATGGATTTAACCCAGATCTCTTGACTGGGGGAGAATGTCTGCATTGCTAGCATTCCGTCCATCATTTGTTTGTTGTAAAACCTATTTACAAGGGTGGCATAAGTAGGAGGCAGCGCCACAGTTAAGACCAAAGAAAACTTTGTCTTAACATGGAGAAAAGAGGAGAAATGCTTAATTTCTCCTCGTTTTTGCTGTTTCTATGTGTGTTGCATTGAACAGCACACATACCAACAGCAAATCGCCATGGAAGATTGTTCATGTGAAGGAAGGTCCTCCTTCCGGCACATAAACAATCATTAAAAAAATGACGATTAGCAACTTCTATGTGTGCCTCACAATGCAGCACACATAGAAGTTACAATTCGCCATTCTGGATAGTTTATGTGCAGGAAGAGATACCTTCCTGCACATAAACAATCATTCCTCCCAACTCAGACACCCTTACATTTTGGTGCAAGGGTGCCTGCAATGGCGCTAGGCAGCAAGATTTAGCGACAGCGCTAGTGGAAATGAAGGGGTGCGCCGCATTCTTGTGAATATGCCGCATCCCTAGGCGCGCGTGGATCTTAGGGGCATATTTACAGGCCCCTATCACCTCAGGAACATCACATTTTATGATGTTCCTGTGGCGATAAACCCTTTGCCTTATTTGCAAGGTGGCATTAAGCCACTTAGCGTTACAGGGGCGGGCAATGGGTGTTGTGGTGAGCGTTCTGTCGCAACACCCATTGATTTTGATGCTGCGCCCTATTTACAAGAGTGACGTAAATAGGAGGCAGCCCCAAAATTAAGACCAGGGAACACCTGGTCATAACATGGGAAAAAGAGGAGAATGCTTAATTTCTCCTCGTTTTTGCTGGTTCTATGCGTGCTGCATTCTGCAGCACACATAAAAACAGCATATTGCCATAAATGATTGTTCCTGTGCAGGAAGGTGTCCCTTCCTGCACATAAAAAATCATTACAAAAATAATGATTTGCAACTTCTGTGTGCTGCACCATTCTGGATTGTTTATGAGCAGGAAGGGACAGCGTCTTGAACATAAACAATAGTTCCCCCCAACGCAGACACCCTTACGCTATGGTTTAAAGTTGCCTGCATTGGTGCTAGGCATTTAGATTTAGCGCCAGCGCTAGGGAAAATGCAGGGGTGTGCTGCATTCTTGTGAATACAGCGCATCCCGGCATTTTCAGAATGACCGAGCGTGGCATTAGCAATGTTTGCGTAATGCCAAGCTTCGCCATTCCCCTGTAAATATGCCCCGTAGTGCAGAGACAACTGGAGCCACAAAAATAAAAACAAACATAAAAAAGACAAGAAAAGTGTCTAATCCTGCTGCCGATATCCTGGGCATGTTTCACATTGCGTAATAGACATTGATTCTGCAGGGCATGGGAACACGATCTGGAAACCCATGCTATGAAGGGGCTCATCCATTATGTCACAGTGTGATACTGGCTTTTCACTTGCAAACTATGTTAAGAGAATGTATGATGCTACAACACATACATTTACAACGCATGCCTTTACAATGCAGTTTTTACATCGCAACATCCTTTACAACGCATTCTTTTACATCACATGCCATTACATAGCATTTTCAGAAACTACCTTTACAACGCATTCCATTACATCGCATTATACCTTTACAACGCATACCATTACAATGCATACCATTACATCGCATTTAAGGTAAGTGTTGGATACTATAGGGGTAATAATTTCTATTCTAACTACAGTGAGTGCAACAGTAGGGTAAGTGTTGGATAGTGTAAGGGTACTATGTGTTGTAATGGTATGCATTGTAATGACTTGTGATGTAATGCCTGCGTTGTAATGACATGCGTTGTAATGACATACGTTGTAGTGACATATGATGTAATGGCTGTGTTGTAATGACATGCGATGTAAAGGATGTTGCGTTGTAATGACTGCTATGTAAAGGTAGTGCGATGTAATGACTGTGTTGTAAAGGTTGTTTCCCATGTTAAGAGGGCTGATTTTGTGTTCCATATAGTGGCACTGTGTGCGATGGCAAGTCTACTGTGTGAGGGATGATTGCATGACTACTCCTATACTGCAACTCTTCTCTGTGAGGGAAGCTTGCAATTTGGCTGCATTTGCCATGCTTCTATTATGTATGTGGGCAAAGAAAGTGATTAATGATGCTACACATATTGTATAATTCACAATTGGTGCATGTGCTCTTTAGAGCTGCCTTTAACAATGTAATTGTCAAGCAAATTGGTTGCTTACAATATACTTAGAGTAGGGCCCACCCCTTTCAACCACTGGCTGTCTTTGACAAACCTCTAGTCTTGGCTCAGCCTGTGGAGTATTCATCTCTCCCTAATGCTATTGGCTGTTTGAGTGTGTCCTTTCACCTCCACTCCACTGCATGATGGACTGCTTTGCAGATAGGGAGCCTTCAATACAGTCTGCTGTTTGTTTCTTATGTTACTTTAATGTGCATCAAACCCAGAACTATTGCCTTTTCCAATGTCCGGATTGTCTTCTGTGTATGACGAAAGCTTGTATTGTTGCCCTGTGCGGCACAAAACCTTTTTGTGTTTGAGGGAAGCATGCACAGTTGCTGCCAATCCCGTACACACTCTTACCCATATTTGCCAAGACTCAGGTTTGCTTTACTTTTTTAAAACAAACCCAACGCAAAGTCTACAGGAGGAATTTTCAATGATTGTAACAAAAATTAATGCAATGCAGTGGAATGCACTTCTGTGCATTACTTTGCGTCCCATGGGTGGTGTATGGGCATTCCCATGCTACCACACATGGGTTTTGATATAAACCCCTATCTGCAAAGAATTGTAGACAAGCATTTCCAACAAAGTCCTGAACCTCCCTAAGACAGTCAAAGCGAGGAGTAAAGTTTTCATTTCCCCTCACTTTTCCCTCTTTGCATGTATGCTGCATTCTACAGCAGACATACAAGGAGGAAATGCCTTAAAACATTTTTGCACAGGAAGGCATCCCTTCCTGTACAAAAACAACACTTACCGCAGCACAGACACCCTTGCACAATGGCGCAAGAGTGCATTGGCGCACGGCAGCCAAATGTGTTTCAACGCAGGGAGAGAGCATAACAGCAGCACATCTTATCATGCAGTGCAGCAACTTCGCTTGCTGCACTGCGTTGTGCATTCCTTTTTAAATGTGTCCCTTGGTGTGTGAAATAGAGATCTGTATACACCTTACCAGTTCTATATCTGTTCAGTTTTTAAAATCCTTTGAAAACTATTAAAAAAATCTATTGAAATTCAAAATCTTTTTAGCTTTTTAATTGTCACACACATATTTATTACAGCAAGATAATTTTACAGAGACAGGCTTCAAAATGTGTTAAAAGGGAGCATAAGGGCAGAGAGCGCTCTAAGCTAGGTCAAGGCATTGTATTAAGTGAGCAAAATCTTGCATAACATCCATTATTCGGAGACTAGTTCCAGCAGAACATGCATTGTGGGAACGGTGGAGCTGATGTTTGCAGAGGCCAAGAGACGTTTTCTTCTCAAGCCAATCTCTGTTCAGCATCTGGGATATTTCATGAGGATAAAAATTCACAGTTTTGCCCACTTTGACTCTACACCTGTCGGGAAATGCCTATTCCAAGGAAAAGAGCGGGATGAAGCCAACCAATTTTGGTACCCCACCAAAAATGAGAAAATATCTCAAAATGTTGATGTTTTTCAACCCTCTTGGAAACCATCTTTGCGATACACGTGGACTTTCTTTTTCTAAAGATGGGCTGGCTGGTAGATGGATATTTGTGCTTTCTGTTCATTTTTAATGCACCGTAATATCTATGATTACATTTTCTAAGTTTTGTAGTCATTTTAGGCTTTTTTTACAATTCTTTCCTGCTTGGAACCTAAACTCTTACTCTGCCTACAGCCCTTAGGGAAGAGTTTATTCTTTTTTTCTTTTAAAAAAAAATTATTTCATGTCATTTAATACGTTGGTCTTGATTTAATCCCTAGATGGTTATATTTGTTAAATAATATAATCTTCCCATGGGTTAGTCCAGCATTTTTACGACTTGTTAATTATTTTTTTTACCACAACATGATCTATTTCAGATATGTCTTTCAGCCACACATGAATATCAGCATAATCTCGTGCTTGTCATCTCGAGAACAATTGATGTCCTGCGTGAAATTCCAAAGAGGTTGTACTGAATAGACCATTTCTGATTCTGTTTAGCATTCCCTTCAAAAGTATTTCTGTCCATCACCACAGTAGACTCTTGAAGACATTTAAATGACAGAATCAATATTTGACTTTGGAGAGGTTTGCTATGCCCATTAATTCCTTATGTCGGCCCATGGACGTCAGTCAATCCGTCAACGCGCAACTTGAAGTCTACGACACAAATATGCTGGCTGTTGTGAATTCCATTTCCCAGAGGACTTCGAAACGTGTGAAACCAGCTAGATCAGGGCCATGGTTCAATGAAGACATGAACCAGCAGGAATGTGTGATTTGTAATTGTAATCGGTATTGAAAGCACTCCAGTACATTAAATGCATTGATACTACAAAAAAAACCTTTAAAAGCAGCTTACATTCAAAATCCCACAAACAGGTCTTAGGCCAAAAACTCTTTATTTTTCTTTAGTTAAATAATTTGTGATAGATTCAGGGCAATCAATCCTTTCTTGTAGCCTACAAAGCGTTCTGACTTTTTCAATCCTTCTCAGTGGAAATCAATTTGTAATGATTTTGCTGATGTATTCTTCATAGTGTGACTGTTCCACTGGTTCCCAAAATAGCCCCATTATGGTGGAGTTTTTAGCTGTTGCTCCAGAAGTCAATCTTAAGGCAGAATGAGGCCCACTCCTTGTTCTAGAAGCTGTTTTACATTATAGGATAGCTAAAGGTGAAATTTCTACGCTAGTATTAATTATTCAGCATTTTTCTAGCACAAGAAATATTTCCTGATGGTCTTAATCTTAAAAATGTATTCTAGCTTCTTTCAGCAACTTAGGGGCATATGTATCAAATACTGTATTTGCAACTCTCAAATAGTGATTTTTTGAGAATCGCTATTTGAGAATCGTAAAACGAGATGTAATAAAAAATTGGCAAATATTTTGTGATTCCTTGCTATTCTTTAATTACGAGTCGCAAATTGCGAGTCGCAAATTGCAAGTCGCAAATTGCGAGTCACAATTAAGGAATGGCTTCCCATTCATTCCTATAGGCCTGGAGGCCCATAGGAGTGAATGGGACGACATTCGCAATTTGCGAGTACCCATTAGGTACTCGCAAATTGCAAATGCAATTTCAAGGGTGCAAGGGTGTCATAAGGACACCCTGATGCACCCCTGAAATGAGCATGTGTGCACATGTGGCACACATACATGCCCTAAGGGCATGTATGTGTGCCACTTGGCACTTTGAAAAGAGGAAAAAAGTGTTTTTTTCAAAGAATTCGCAAATTACCACCAACTGTCAGTTGGTGGTAATTTGCGATTTCTTATGCCAAATTCACACAACTTAGGTGCTTTCTACATTGCATTTAAGAAATCGCAGTTTGTGATTCCTTAAATGCAATCGCAAAATAGAGAATCACAAATTTTGCGAATCTCTAATTTGCGCTGCCCTTTTGGGATGATACATCCCAAAAGACCTTTTCCCGTTCGCAAACAGGCCGATTTCAAGAATCGGCCCGTTTGCGAACGGGAAAAGTGCTTGATACATATGCCCCTAAGATTCCATTGGCAATTCGCTTATTCATATAAAGGTGCTGCCTTGCAGCTGGTTCAATTCATTGCTGATAGTTGGTTACTGAGGTCGTATCGATAGGGTTTGTGAGATCCTATTAGGTTGTATGACACTATATTGGGTATTTTCTAAAGAGGTACAATAGTGCTGTAACCATTGCATTAACAAACCAGTATATTGTGAGGCAGGTATCGATTAACTATTCCTAACTCCACCCATACTTACCTTGCAAGGTAAGTTTAAGTGGAATTAACACTAGATATGTACTTACCATGCAATGTAGCAGTCGTTTGATGCAGAGAGTAAATATTATGGACATGCGATATACAGAATGTGAAATAGTGACCACACCCCACATGCCTTCTCCTGTTTCTGCATGATCCTCTAAGTAATTTTTATGGTGGAGATGGCTGCTTGCTGGTCCTCTCGATTGCCAGGCTGTTTTGCTATAATTGATCTTGTGTTTCTCATTAATATCTTAAGTGACCAAATGGTGCTTGATGAAAAGACTCTGAAATGGGTTTTACCTATTTCTCTGAGCATTTCCGAAAGCTCAGGTTGAAAAGGGCCATGTCTTGCCTGATTTAAGTCCCATTTTGAGTTCTTTGTTGTTCCATTCTCGGCCCGTGTTTCTGAATGGCCATATAGAACATCTTTACTGCATCTATTTCAGCTCTGCATCTCCATTCTTCAGGATGCTGAATCTGCTCTGCTCTATCTTTGACATTTGTCTCTCAGGAAAAGCTAGCAGTGGAGTCATTGTAAAGTAACCTGTGTCCATGATTGAAGGTACAAACCTATACCACTTATTGATCAATTTGCAGTTTTCCTCTCATGTGAACAGCCTACCTGGAGCCAGTATGCAGTGCCATGATCAGCTTATCTCCATCTGGCTCTTCCCAAATCTTTGAGGGGAACGCGCGCAGCCTTAGAGCACTCCCACAGCTTACATTCGAAGCACTCACCACTGGCAGCATGGAAGCAACATCATATACACACAATACACTTAGGCCCTAATTACAATGCCGGTTGGACGAGCATCAGACTAGCTTCGTGTCAGAATGGAAACCGACCGACAAGCAGTTGGCAGTTCCATCTGACGAATTTGGATGCGACTGCCCATGTGGCGGTCCTAAACATCCATTTACCTAATGCGGCATGTGCAGCGGGCGGAAAAGGGCCACTGCACAACCCGTATTAATTAAATGGATGTTTACAAACATCTATGCACCGTGTGGCAGGCACCACATGGTGCCTACCACACAGTGCATGGGTGTTTGGGGGTACCACAGGTGCCCCCAGGGCCTCTTAGTAGAGGCCGCGGAGGGACGAGGACCCTGCTAGGGGCCCCTAAAGTCCGTTTCCATCTGCCTTTCTGTGGTGGTTGGTCGCCATAGAAAGGCAGACCGAAAGGGACATTGTAATACCATAGGCGATGCCTGAGAAGACACCGCCCTTACTGTAGGGATTAATTTCCGACCGCTGGGCCGACAGGCACCTTGAGCTTTGTGGAACAGCAGCGGTCGGTCCCTCTGCATGCTGCCTCGAATCGCCACAACAAAATGCGGTGGGCAGATGTCCGTCAGATAGCAACAGAGAAGTTTGCATCATTTGCTTTTGCAGAATAATGCAAAATTTCTGAAAAATCACACAAAATTTAATATAATTACATGAAATGAAAATCTATCATTTTGCACTATGTATAGTGCAAAATGCATCCGCCTCAATTTATGGTGTGAGGATGCATTTTAACAAAGCACAACGAACAAGAGTTGCTTCCCTTCTGTTGTTGAATTAATTTTTACCAAAAATGCCACGTTTCACTGTAAATTTTGACCATGAAATTTTATTTTGTGTGTTGCAGAATTCAGCAAAAATGTAAATGCTCAATATAACATTTGACGGCTTGGCTGCATTAGCCTTCAACTCCCGATTTAAAGGCTTCAACGATTATTGACGAAACCATTTTGAGTATGTAAACCTGTACTCTAGTAATGCTAGTTTATGTACTCACAAATGCTATTCACTAACCTGCGGGCGGAGACATTTGGCTACCCTTGTACTATTTTTTATGAGTGGAGTTCACTACCACGAATAGGTATATGTTTTAAGCTTAAGGATGGGGAAGGCAAGGTTGTATGGTAGTGAAATGGGGAGAGTAAGGGGAAAGTAAAGGAGAAAGGCAGGCATGTGCAGCCAAGACCTGGAGTAAGTCATACGCCACACATGTCCAAACACCAGTACACTCTCACTAGAAATCAGTGGAAAAAGGGAATATCACTAACACCACATAGAAAGAAATAGGAAAAACGGGAACATAAAAGGAAAATGTTTTTGCACAAATAAATGTAATTTTTAAATAAATTGTTTAACTAAAAATATTCCACATAACATATTTTTTTTCTGCAAGTAAAAAAGAACACATAGCAAAATCCACATGCATTTTCAATATTCCTTTTCATTTTCAGTTAGTTGATGCACATTCAATATACCTTTTCATTTTCAATAGGTACATGTGTATTAAATATAACTACTACTCTAATGGGTGAGTGAACAGTTAGGACTCCACTAAACCCATCAATCAGTGAAACTCATTACAACAGTAACTAATACCACACAGTCTGTCCATGTACGCATGAAAGCAATAGGTTTAGCACAATCTTTCTCCACCATACTGATGAATATCTTTGTTGCCTTGTGCCTCATTTTGAAGAAGAATTATTTGAAGAGGAGGGAGAGAATGTACAAGCAGAGAATCAACATTTTATCATTTCCATGGAAGCAGCCATTGATAGATACTACTCACTTGCTTTGATCCTTGACATGGTAGCAGACTCAGAGCAGGAACTCACTTCACCAAGAGTCCATTCCCAGGAATGTACAATTCCTTTCCTGATAACCTTTTATTGATCTGTATAGTTCTGTCGGAAATGACCATCTTTTGCTTGGTATTCCCCAAGATTTTTGCCTTGACAGTTTTCGTCGACCATAGGAATCTGTGCACTTTACACCTGATAACCAGAGGTGAACTGCTTGTGCTCCCCCTTTAAACATAACATTGGTACACAACTGATTGGCTCATTTAAGTTAGCTATAACTCCCTAGTATAAGGTAAAACGTGTACCCAGGGCCTAAAAGCAAAATGGCACTAGTGGGCAACAGTACCCTTTGAGCCAACCTCATCAGTGATAGAATAAGGCATGTCTCCAGTCCTTCCAGTGCAGCGTGGCTGTGCAGTTTTAAACTGCCAAGCCGACTTATCAAAATAAACCCTTTTGACATTCCTAAATGTTCCTTTTCCATATTAACAAGCTACCCCTGAGGTAGGCCCGTTTGTCCATAGGAGAGGGTGCATGGCATTTTAAAAGTAGGAACTGTAGACATTTAATTTTCTACGTGAACATAGAGCGAAAAAGCATAACATCTATTTCCACTCTAGCAATGCTAGTTGTTTCCATAGGGAAATGCTGGATTACATTGTAACATGTTATAATGCTAATTTTAGATTGATAACAGCTAGAGAAATATTTCAAGGAATCTTTTGAATAGTTAAACAAAATCCAATGTAACAGTAAAGTCAAATTTTGTAAAACTGCTTCTTTGAAAAGTTACCTTTTGCCATCCTAAAGCCTCTGGAGTTCTTTCTGTAAGCAGTCAACTGTCATTTGGCACCTTGATGGCTTCGCTGTGATGAGGTGTGAACTGCTCCCAAGAGAAGGACAATGGACCTTGGGTGTGGGGAGGTGTTGTCCTCAGATTGACAGGATGTCCTGGGCCTGTATCCAGACCTGTGGTGCAATTGAAAAGAACCTCCCCTGTCACAGACAGATGTAGCTCACACCTAGGTCTGCCACCCCTGTTTGTCCTTCTGGTCAACCAGGCTCCAATTGCAATGGGAGACAGAGCTGCCTCAGAACTAGTTTAGAGTGTCAAATACTGCTTGAATGCCACATCCTGCTTGAAAGGTCTGCTGGGGATTTACATATAACATTTGGGGGACACTTCAAAAGAGGGAAATAGAATGCCAAAGCACTTTGTGTGTATCCACTGTTTGGTTGCTGAAAGCTCAGCTTTGATTTTACCTGACTTCTGTACCTGAGTCTGCTGGGGATACAGGGACTTCCTAAAACTCTATTTTAGTGTTAGAAGTAGGAAGACACTAGGAATACCACAGTACAATCACCACACACACACACCTAGCCCTCAGTCTGCAAGTTTAGTGTGGCCAAAGACTTCGACCATCTTGAAGATGCCCAAAATGGGTAGGTTTAGCCCCGGGAACCTTTAGCCCATTCGCTGGGCTGTCGACAGGGGGGTCATTACCATCCACTAGCTTGTGCCAGGCACAGATGTGGCATCACCAGGCACCCACCTGAGAACACTCCTGGACCTGTGGAAGATCAGAGGAGAACTGAACCTGCTACCTGCTACCTGAGACCTGAGAAAAGCCTACAAGACTTGGCCGTCTCTCCCTCTTCTACCCAGGACATAGGCGTGGACTCCAAGGGTCATAAGGCTGATCTTCTGTTCAAACTAAAGGTATACACCAAGTTTCAAGAGGCCTTTCTTGCAACTGCCCATTTGATCAGTGTCAACTGGGCCTGACCTGGACTCTGCCTGCCACCCCATGAGTTTCTGAATGCCTCCCGGAGGTTCTGGGGTTGTTTGAGAAGTGTATTCCTGTGGTGAATTGGGGCTTAAAGGACTAAAGTCAGAAGGTAAAATCTTTCATCACTATAAACCTTGTTATCGTCAGTGTCAAATTGCCCCATGTCCTGTTCTACCAATACAATTGACTATCATTGGACTTTGGCTTCTTGGTGATATTTCTACTTATAACTTTAAAAATTCATATCTGCGGTTCAGTTTGTTTGTTACATTTTACTTGATTTTTCTATTTGGGATTTTGATTGTTAGCATTTTGATTGTGTTACTGTTTTAATACTGCATGAATGCTTTACACATTTCCTATAAGTTAAACCTGTGTGGTCTGTGTCATAGCTACTACTGGGTGGAGCTCAGGTTTAATATGGGGCTTTAGTGATTCACCTTGACAAGGATTGTGACTATTACTAAAGGTGAGCATTTACCCCCTCAACTAATAACCACATTTCTTACAAATCCATACTCTGGTTGCCTAATTTGGCCCATTGTTTTCGGTATTGTTTGTAATTGCTTTATGCTTTGTTTTTCAATTGGTTTGTATATGCTTTTTTAATGCCCTAAATTGTTTAGACACTTTTTGAGCATAGTCTATAAATTTATAACAAGCATTGGCATAGCCAATAGGTCTCGCTTTTGGGATCTTCTAAGTGTACAGCCATGCAGCACATTATCCTGGGTGCTGTGTCACCAGAGATTGATGAGCTATACAGTTACTACAACTGGGTCATACCTGTTTTACATGATGAGGCGGTGTTATTAATCATGCTATAAAAATGTGCTTCAGCAGCAAGCACGGTGACAGTCTCGATCCTCTTCTGAGCTGCTGCCTGCTTGCCCTTACAGTGGGGAACTGCTCACTGACAGTTTTAGGCTATGTTAGTAGTCTCATCCACTAACTCTTTTGGGGTCGGGTGAATGTGTCAGCCACTGTGGTACCTATCAACTACTTTAACTTCTTAGCATCCCGAACGAAGTCAGTAGAGCCTGTAGGAACAGGCTGCGGCTGGTTTGATGGTGACTGCCCCCCGCGGGGCTCAGCAGGTGGGCGGTGCGCTGGACCGCGGCGGATCGCTCTGTCAGCTAATTTGTTTGATGAGCTTATTTTCTTTTGGAATAATATAGCATGTGGCATATGATGTAAATCTTCTTGGAGTTTCTTATTGCTGAGATGGGTGTAATTGTTTGCATTTATGTTTCCCTCATCTTTATTGCTTGATGTTGCTCACCAAAAAGTGTCACTCATAGTGGTTGAAATGTTACTCATATTTACACTGTAATCATGAAAATGTCACACATAGCAATCTGAAACCTTGGCAGCTATGCTTACCGAGAGGCGGACGTGCCAAAGTGATAGCTTAGTTAACTTCTATGCTACGAACGGATACCACGTTGTATATTGTGTGCACATATAATATAATATAGGGCTAAAACGAGCACTGTTAGCATAAAATATAACTGCCGTTGAGAAGGCATGGTCGCTAGCGGCTTCGGGGAACACCAGATCGCGCGAGGTTTGTCTTCCACGCAGGCTTCTAGTTGCATAGCAACTTCTAGCGAGTCCTTCCCAGGCTGCATCCCCAGACTAGAGCATGAACACCAGCTGGGGAAAGTTATACTCAGGAAGGCGATATGAGTTATGGGGGTGGCCTGTTGGCGGCTTGCCGCGTATCCCGCGAAGCATGGGAGTTTTATGAGCTTAAACAACGGGCAGCCGAGTTCAACCGAGCAAACGGAGTCCCAGTGCACCTGGAGGATGCGCTGAACACTGTGTGCTATCAGCGGCCACCGGACGTGTACGGAAGCCTGGTGAGTGGGCAGAGCAGTTGGGGACGGATAGGGAAATACAATGGCTATGGCGTCTCATTCACCTATAGGAGCCAGGTTAGGCACGATTGTTAATAGACTAGATTACATTTTCTGATGCAATCCCAGGTTCAGCATCTGTGATCCCTGGGGGCGTGCTGCCGAAACCTATCTGTCGGTGTCCGTGTGAGGGAGACAAGCAGGGGAGGGGAATAATATAAAGAAATGCGGAAGAGAAGGGAGGCCGCGAGGGAATGAGTGAGGGCGGAAAAGAATCAAGGAGGGAGAGAAAAGGGAAGGACTGCAGAAGAGATGATAGAGAGAAATGAGGCAGAAAGACGAAAGAGAAGTTAGAATGGGAGAATGGGTGAGGGAGTAAGGGGTGAGCGAGAACAAGGAAAGTGAGGGAGATTGAGGTAGGTAGTTAAGGGGAAGAAGCAAAGAAAAAAGGGAAGGGAACAAATTAAAGAAGGAGAGAACAATGGAAGCATAGAAGGAGAGAGGTAGAAAAGATACGAAGGAGCGCGAGAGAAGAAGGAAAGGAGAATGTGAGACTAAAGGACGAAGGGAAGGCAGGGGGAGACGAGAAAAAAGAACTGGAGCTGAATGAAATGGAAAATACAAGAAGGAAGGAAAAGAAACAAGCATCGGCTGTAAAAGCGAAAGTCATCGCGATCACTCTGAAAGCGAAAGTGATTGCGATGATGCGCTAGGATGCGCGCGCAGCAGCGGGTGGAGGGGCGGGGATGGTGCGAAGGCTGGCGCAGGAAAGGCAGATGGCTGGGCGAGAAGGGAGGGGGGAATGCGAGGAGAAGCTGTGCGCTTGCACGCCATCGTGCACTGAAGCTTGTAGCCAGCACAAAAATGTGGGTAGCACTTTCAAAACCCACCTACTAAATGTCTTGCCAGACCAGCGCATGTGCTGGGTCAGGCGAGACCTAAAAATGAAATAATTGATGAATGTCCAGTAGTGCACCACGTACTTCCCAATCTGCTGCAGACCTATGATGTTCTGCTGGTTAAAGCTCAGAAAATACTCTAAATAGTAAACCCACAATATTGAGTTTGCGGATTTTTTTCTATTGCTTTCTGGTGATCTTTCTGACACCTAGTAAAAATACAAGAAATCATGGTTTGTCAGTTACAAATGAGTCAGTCCAGGGTACAAATTATACTTCTCATGAGCCACCCCCCCCCAACCCATATCCACTGCATGCCTTCACAGCTCACAGGGGCATATATATCAATCTTTCACGCAGCACAACGCAGCAAGTAACCTTGCTGCACTTCGTGAAAGAGCAGGAATGTGTTGTATTTAACATTAAAGAGCACATTTCTGTCCTTTCCTAGCTCTGGCACACTTTTGGCTGCCTAGCGCCAATGCAGGCACACTTGCTTCATTTGGCAAGGCTCCTTGCGTTGTAGGCAGGATTGTTTGTGTGCAGGAAGGGACACTTTACTGCACAAAACCAATCCTGAGAGGTTTCTCTAATTTGTATGTGTTCTGCAGAATGCAGCACACATAGAACGTGGAAAAAACAAGGAGAAATAAAGATATTTCTCTTTGTTACGCCTCCCATGGGGAGGCATAGCATTTAGACGCATTACTAGGTCTATCACTAATGGTAAATCTGGGAATGCACCAAAATCCTTGGGTGGATGCGTGGCAACACTCATGCTCCACCCATGGAACACCTCCCTGGGGCCGAGTAACGCAAGGCAGGGATTTGCGCTGCCTTGAGTAACTCTAAATTTCTCAAGCCATGGAGGGCCACGCAAGGTGGCCTTGCATGGCTTGATAAATCTCACGTAGGTTTTGCTTTGCCCTTGCGCCTCTTGCATGGCATAAGGGAAACGCAAAACCTTGATAAGTCTAGGCCACAGTTTTTTGTTCCTGCCAACCAAACTGTACAGGATCTTGGCAAAGTGAATTTTCAGGTTTGAGTTGACTATTAGATGCCTGTATGCTTCCTGTGTTTTTTTCTCCATCTTAATATTTTCTAGGCTCCAGTGCTCAAGGGTCGCAAGGAGACTAATCCATGTGAGCAATAAGACGTAAAAAGATACTGGGTGTTGTCAGGCCGAGGAGTTTCTAATTTTCTCCTTGCTTGTCTTAATGTGTAGCCATGAACTGGGACCAGACTGAGCATTATGCCACTCTGGCATTTTCCTGGTAGCTTGCAGGCTAGGGGCTGTTTTCAGATCCAGGTGCTCTGCCTTGACCAAACTATGCAGCCATAGCTTTGTTCGCCATAAGTTGGAAGGGTATGCTCAGACGTGAGTCCCTTGCTCACTTTGCCACTGGATTCAAGCAAGCCTGGCTGAAGACGGCTGAAATGCCAGAAACCGGTCCTAGGAAGCTTGTTTCCGGTCCAGGGAAGGCATGGCTTGGCAGGTCGGGCTTGACTGTTCCCATGAGGCACAGGGTCAGACTGATTTGCATATGGCCATGTCTGAACTGGGGTGGCAGAGTGGGCTAAAGAACGGTGATGGATCAAACCCAGATCTGTTGACTGGGTGTGAGTGTTTGATTGGTTCTGATGCTCCTTCCATCACCACCCCCTTTTGTACCGCTTTGTTCGCCATAAGTTGGCAGGGTATGCTCAGACGTGAGTCCCTTGCTCACTTTTCCACTGGATTCAAGCAAGCCTGGCTGAAGACGGCTGAAATGCCAGAAACCGGTCCTAGGAAGCTTGTTTCCGGTCCAGGGAAGGCATGGCTTGGCAGTTCGGGCTTGACTGTTCCCATGAGGCACAGGGTCAGACTGATTTGCATATGGCCGTGTCTGAACTGGGGTGGCAGAGTGGGCTAAAGAACGGTGATGGATCAAACTCAGATCTGTTGACTGGGTGTGAGTGTTTGATTGGTTCTGACGCTCCTTCCATCACCACCCCCTTTTGTACCGCTTTGTTCGCCATAAGTTGGCAGGGTATGCTCAGACGTGAGTCCCTTGCTCACTTTGCCACTGGATTCAAGCAAGCCTGGCTGAAGACGGCTGAAATGCCAGAAACCGGTCCTAGGAAGCTTGTTTCCGATCCAGGGAAGGCATGGCTTGGCAGTTCGGGCTTGACTGTTCCCATGAGGCACAGGGTCAGACTGATTTGCATATGGCCATGTCTGAACTGGGGTGGCAGAGTGGGCTAAAGAACGGTGATGGATCAAACCCAGATCTCTTGACTGGGTGTGAGTGTTTGATTGGTTCTGATGCTCCTTCCATCACCACCCCCTTTTGTACCGCTTTGTTCGCCATAAGTTGGCAGGGTATGCTCAGACGTGAGTCCCTTGCTCACTTTGCCACTGGATTCAAGCAAGCCTGGCTGAAGACAGCTGAAATGCCAGAAACTGGTCCTAGGAAGCTTGTTTCCGGTCCAGGGAAGGCATGGCTTGGCAGTTCGGGCTTGACTGTTCCCATGAGGCACAGGGTCAGACTGATTTGCATATGGCCATGTGTGAACTGGGGTGGCAGAGTGGGCTAAAGAACGGTGATGGATCAAACCCAGATCTGTTGACTGGGTGTGAGTGTTTGATTGGTTCTGATGCTCCTTCCATCACCACCCCCTTTTGTACCGCTTTGTTCGCCATAAGTTGGCAGGGTATGCTCAGACGTGAGTCCCTTGCTCACTTTGCCACTGGATTCAAGCAAGCCTGGCTGAAGACAGCTGAAAAGCCAGAAACCGGTCCTAGGAAGCTTGTTTCCGGTCCAGGGAAGGCATGGCTTGGCAGTTCGGGCTTGACTGTTCCCATGAGGCACAGGGTCAGACTGATTTGCATATGGCCATGTCTGAACTGGGGTGGCAGAGTGGGCTAAAGAACGGTAATGGATCAAACCCAGATCTGTTGACTGGGTGTGAGTGTTTGATTGGTTCTGATGCTCCTTCCATCACCACCCCCTTTTGTACCGCTTTGTTCGCCATAAGTTGGCATGGTATGCTCAGATGTGAGTCCCTTGCTCACTTTGCCACTGGATTCAAGCAAGCCTGGCTGAAGACAGCTGAAATGCCAGAAACCGGTCCTAGGAAGCTTGTTTCCGGTCCAGGGAAGGCATGGCTTGGCAGTTCGGGCTTGACTGTTCCCATGAGGCACAGGGTCAGACTGATTTGCATATGGCCATGTCTGAACTTGGGTGGCAGAGTGGGCTAAAGAACGGTAATGGATCAAACCCAGATCTGTTGACTGGGTGTGAGTGTTTGATTGGTTCTGATGCTCCTTCCATCACCACCCCCTGTTGTACCGCTTTGTTCGCCATAAGTTGGCAGGGTATGCTCAGACGTGAGTCCCTTGCTCACTTTGCCACTGGATTCAAGCAAGCCTGGCTGAAGACGGCTGAAATGCTAGAAACTGGTCCTAGGAAGCTTGTTTCCGGTCCAGGGAAGGCATGGCTTGGCAGTTCGGGCTTGACTGTTCCCATGAGGCACAGGGTCAGACTGATTTGCATATGGCCATGTCTGAACTGGGGTGGCAGAGTGGGCTAAAGAACGGTGATGGATCAAACCCAGATCTGTTGACTGGGTGTGAGTGTTTGATTGGTTCTGATGCTCCTTCCATCACCACCCCCTTTTGTACCGCTTTGTTCGCCATAAGTTGGCATGGTATGCTCAGATGTGAGTCCCTTGCTCACTTTGCCACTGGATTCAAGCAAGCCTGGCTGAAGACGGCTGAAATGCTAGAAACCGGTCCTAGGAAGCTTGTTTCCGGTCCAGGGAAGGCATGGCTTGGCAGGTCGGGCTTGACTGTTCCCATGAGGCACAGGGTCAGACTGATTTGCATATGGCCATGTCTGAACTGGGGTGGCAGAGTGGGCTAAAGAACGGTAATGGATCAAACCCAGATCTGTTGACTGGGTGTGAGTGTTTGATTGGTTCTGATGCTCCTTCCATCACCACCCCCTTTTGTACCGCTTTGTTCGCCATAAGTTGGCATGGTATGCTCAGATGTGAGTCCCTTGCTCACTTTGCCACTGGATTCAAGCAAGCCTGGCTGAAGACAGCTGAAATGCCAGAAACCGGTCCTAGGAAGCTTGTTTCCGGTCCAGGGAAGGCATGGCTTGGCAGTTCGGGCTTGACTGTTCCCATGAGGCACAGGGTCAGACTGATTTGCATATGGCCATGTCTGAACTTGGGTGGCAGAGTGGGCTAAAGAACGGTAATGGATCAAACCCAGATCTGTTGACTGGGTGTGAGTGTTTGATTGGTTCTGATGCTCCTTCCATCACCACCCCCTGTTGTACCGCTTTGTTCGCCATAAGTTGGCAGGGTATGCTCAGACGTGAGTCCCTTGCTCACTTTGCCACTGGATTCAAGCAAGCCTGGCTGAAGACGGCTGAAATGCTAGAAACTGGTCCTAGGAAGCTTGTTTCCGGTCCAGGGAAGGCATGGCTTGGCAGTTCGGGCTTGACTGTTCCCATGAGGCACAGGGTCAGACTGATTTGCATATGGCCATGTCTGAACTGGGGTGGCAGAGTGGGCTAAAGAACGGTGATGGATCAAACCCAGATCTGTTGACTGGGTGTGAGTGTTTGATTGGTTCTGATGCTCCTTCCATCACCACCCCCTTTTGTACCGCTTTGTTCGCCATAAGTTGGCATGGTATGCTCAGATGTGAGTCCCTTGCTCACTTTGCCACTGGATTCAAGCAAGCCTGGCTGAAGACGGCTGAAATGCTAGAAACCGGTCCTAGGAAGCTTGTTTCCGGTCCAGGGAAGGCATGGCTTGGCAGGTCGGGCTTGACTGTTCCCATGAGGCACAGGGTCAGACTGATTTGCATATGGCCATGTCTGAACTGGGGTGGCAGAGTGGGCTAAAGAACGGTGATGGATCAAACCCAGATCTGTTGACTGGGTGTGAGTGTTTGATTGGTTCTGATGCTCCTTCCATCACCACCCCCTTTTGTACCGCTTTGTTCGCCATAAGTTGGCAGGGTATGCTCAGACGTGAGTCCCTTGCTCACTTTGCCACTGGATTCAAGCAAGCCTGGCTGAAGACGGCTGAAATGCCAGAAACTGGTCCTAGGAAGCTTGTTTCCGGTCCAGGGAAGGCATGGCTTGGCAGTTCGGGCTTGACTGTTCCCATGAGGCACAGGGTCAGACTGATTTGCATATGGCCATGTCTGAACTGGGGTGGCAGAGTGGGCTAAAGAACGGTGATGGATCAAACCCAGATCTGTTAACTGGGTGTGAGTGTTTGATTGGTTCTGATGCTCCTTCCATCACCACCCCCTTTTGTACCGCATAGTCCCAGGAAAGGCACATCCACCTGTAACTTGGGGATGGTTTTAACATTCTTCCCAGGGTTGATTTTGGTTTCCACTCAGGCCCTGCCAGGAATGTGCCAAGCCTCCTTCACCGCTGGAGTTTGTCTATCCCTCAAACACATAAGAAAGGCTTCTCCTATAAGGGGCTTTGCAGTGTTGGATATCAGGACCCTTAATCAAATTGTGATCCTGGGCAATAAACACCAACTCGTGCCCAGCACGTATTGGAGGTGGAGCAGGAAACATTACACATCCTTATAGGACAGTCCAGATATGACATGGTGGGACACAACTCTCTCAGGAGCAGTAGAACCAGTATCAAACTGGGTACCCTGAATAAAGTGGTGCCAAACAAAACAAGTGTGTTTGTATAGTTACTGTTGAACCTTCCCGAATGACCTGAAACAAGTCCTCATTACTATACCTGTAGTGGCTCTCATGGTTCTGAGAACACATATTCAGCTCTGGGATACTTAAAATGGTCACACTGCCTTTGTAAATATAGAGTTTGCACACCTCATCAAATTGTCAATTTCAAGACCCTGTTTAATTTCGGATTGATTTTAAGCGATGCAGGGTGCATTTTTTTATTAAGAAAAATAATCTGAGAATAGGGTCAAAGTAAGGTGCTTCATTCCAGCTCAATGCCGATACTTTATTCTATCTTGAAATTTTCATCTGTAAATTAATGATTTTAGGTGTGTTAGTCTAACTAGCACAATGAGATATAAGCACGACTACAACACCCGAAATGCAATAGGTGATCATACGAAAGTTCGTTGAACACAATGACCTAGAAGGAGGTAATCACTCTAGGTCGAAAATGCTGACAAATCACAGTTTCTGGTCTAGATTCTGATTGGTGAATCACAGACTATTCGGCTCTGTTTTAGCTTTTCCACAAACTGATTCATTGTTGTCTAGAAATGATTGACGTTCTTCAAATTTCTTCAGGTGAAATTGTTTTGCACAAAGTTATTTATTTCATGAGAGTCATGGAGTGGCGCAGAGAGTCGAACGTGGCATGTAGTAGTGTAGAGAATAGTTGAGGGAAGTGGAGTGTCATGGAGTGGCATGGAGTGGAGTGGTGTAGAATGTTGCGGAGTGTCGTGGAGGGAGTAGAGTGTCGTGAGTGAAATGGCGTAGACAGGAGTAGAGCTGAGTGGCAGAGCATGGAGCAGAGTGTCAGAGTGGAGCAGTAGCGGCCAGCATGATCGCAGGTGGGGGGGCAGGTGCAGGGTCACGCGGGGAGGGGGTGGTCACATGGGGAGGGGAAGGGGGAGGGTCAATAATCAATTAAAAAAATTCAAACCTACTGTTGGAAAACGAGGCAGCATCTGTGAGGCCTGCACAAATAACATGACTACATTTGTCCTTCACTGGGAACCAAACACCCAATTGTAGCGCCTGACTCTCAGAGGGTAGCGTTGCAGAGCAGTCTGAGGCTTACTCAAGGGAGGTGGTGTGGGCTAGTAATCGCCATTTGCAGGTGCACAAAAATAACACTCAATAATTGATTGTCCAGTCTGTACTTTGCTTTATAAAAGTAAGAGTACATTTATTAAACACACACACCACTCAATACTATGCACCAATTTACAAATATACATAAGCTGTTGGAATTACTTTGTGACATTGCATAACATCTCCACCCCTCCCGCAGGGGGGGTGGGGTCTAGTACCACCACTCCCATGTATGCACATCAACTTGCCCCCAATGCAGTTAGTTGAACATAACCTGGAGCGAGGGCCCTGCGCACTGGCACCATCCCAGTGGCGACCCACCCCATTACCTCAACAAGCATTAAAAATGGGTAAACCTGCCTTGGTGACACATGACCCTGACTGAGCATCTCCTACAGACCATAAAGTATGCACCTCTATATCTTAAGGGCTAGCAGTCTGGGGTCTTCACCTAAGCGCAGCAGCAAGAATCCATGTTTACGCACACTTTAGAATGACAGTACTCATCACCTTGGTTGATCATTTGAATGCATTGCAATTACAGCCCCTAAGGGCATCACAGATGAAATCACAGGATTGCGCATATACAGCCAGACACCCTAGCAGGACTGTCTGGCAACATAACCCCACTTGGCTTATGACATCTCCTTACAAATTTGACTTACAGTCCCTTCAAAAGAAGTACTCCTGGCAACTACACTTCTCCTGCAGTGCGCCTCTTCACTTTAAAAGGAATCCCAGGTAAAAGCATGAGATTACGTAAATACAGCCCGACCCCCTAGCAGGAAGGTCCAGCAACATAACTCCATTTAGCTTAACATCACCTTACACAGGTACTTCACTTTACACATGTGACTTTCAGTCCACCTAAAAAGAAATAACCAATAGTAAATGCATTTCGGTGCAATTACACCACTTCACCTCCAGGGGATGCCCTTCTCCAGACATCCCCCAACTCAGCCCTTCAATCCGTGATGCACTTCATAGTACACCCTCAGCTGTAGAACATAAGTTCCAGCCTAGAAGGTGTTAAAGGCTGGCTGAGTCCTGAAGGGGTAATTCTTTCAGATGCCCCGTGAAACTTAGGGGTGGACTGTTCTTCTTTATGCTGGGGGAGACTGCGGGGCTCCTGCAGCCCCCCTGCACCCCTTTTCACACGTGAGGGTGACCCCCTCCTCTGGGCACCAAAATGGCAGACTTCTTCGTGCTGTGGGGGGGAAGACTGGGCCTCTCCAGCGGCTCCCCCAGCACCTTTTCACAAGTGAGGGTGACCCCTCTCCTCTGGGGGCCACAAAGCACCAAAACAGCAGATTTCCAAATGCCCGGCGAGGCACCATGGGGCGCTTCATGCTCCTCTCCACCAGCCCCCGCCACTGGGTACACTCTCCTCCGCCCTCAGGGTCTCTGACTCAGCAGGGTGCTGTCTTCACTGGGTCCCTGCGCCAGCCTCTCGCCAGGCTCTCCTTCTGGGACTTCTTCTCCCCACGCAGAGGCCTCTGCTTCTGTGCACCAGTCCTGGGCTCTTCTTCTGGTGCTGATAGGGTCCTGGGGGCAGTCAGGGGGTCTCTCCTTCCAACTGCCCATTGCACCAGGCTCCAGCACCTTCAGCCTCAGCCGAGCACACCCCAGAGAGCCCTTCTCTTCCTGTGCAAGCACTTTTTAAAAGTTGAGTAGGGGGCTGGCAGGAATCTCTGTTGGTCCTATCAAACAGCAACACATCACGTCCCTGCCCCTGCTCCCTCCTTCTTGTCCAGCCTCTGAGCTTGTTCAATAATGGCGTCGTCCAGGGTTTCTGGCCACATGTCTGAAGCCTCATCTCCCACGCTGCCTTCCCACCTTGTGCAGCCTGGTGCCTGGCACCCCGTGACAGCTGCTAATTGATGAGCCTGTATCCCCTCCCATCTTCTCTTCGTGGAGAGGAGGCCCTAGCTTGTGGAAGAAAGGTTATCAATCCATCCAGCTGAGGTCAGCCCTCAGCCTGGGTCTGGTCCTGGCTGGCTCACAGAAATATGACAGTTCTGGATGACCCAAAAGCAGTACAAATATGACTTTGGACTCTGCAGGATACGTCTTTTCACCTCCAATACAATGGGCTTTAGTACATGTCTGGAAACTGTAGGCCTTGTGGAAGTTAATTTAGCCATGGGCCCCACATTCCCTTAGGGAAATAATGAAGTGAAAACACAGAAAAACACAGTGACTTTCCCTGGCATGTTTCTTTCCAGCGTATAAAGCCTATTCCATATCACCAACCAATACTGCATAAGTCCTGCCACACCATTCACTTTGTAGCTGCTCCTGGACTGCGCACGCTAGGAATCTCCCCTGCGCAGCCCGTACACGTGTGCACACGCAGGTACACATGTGTCTGCATGTAACCAGCCCGGTGTCCCTTACTCCAGCTGCTGCGCAGTGGCCTGGTCAAGCCAGGGGAACACCGGTAAAATCCCCATGCAGTCTCTTACATCCTGAGTTCACTGTGGGTGAGTCCCAATTTATGAGGCTCCCCCACAGTAAAAGCTCAACAATTAGGTGCTCAAAAATCAAAAAATCCGGGCGGCCCATAGTGTCAGAACCACCTTCTAACACCTACATTTCAGCCGGCCCGGGTCCCGCGTCTTCACTGCTCCTGCTTTACTGCCACTGACAGGAACAGGAAGCAGGCAGCCCCCCTCCCCTCCCATAAGCCAATCACAAAGCTCCAGTGGAGCATTATGATTGGTCACGACGCCTCCTAGCCATGAGCTGCGGGGGATGGCATGTTCTCCATGTAGGCTGCAATGCAGCCTGCATGGAGAAGTGCAGAGTGTGCATGACTGGTTTGGGCAGTCCGAGTCTTTGCGCACTCAGGAGAGGGCAAACCACTCCTGCCCTGCCCGGGCAGCCCCATTAAACCCACCCGCAATGCGCAAAGAAACATAACATGGTAATAACCAAAAGTTATTGCCATTTTATGTTTTGGCTTTCTCGCACTGTGAGAAGGCAGTGGGGCAACGCTTCTCTGCCCTAGTGGAGGAGAGGCCTCTGGATTGGAGAAGAGTGTTGTAGAGTGAAGTGACATAGAGTGTCCTAGAGTGGTGGAGAGGAGAGTGGAGTAAGTAGAGGGTATTGTGTAGAGTGCAGTAGAGTGGTGTTGAGAGAAGTAGATTATCATACAATGGAGTGGCATAGAGTGAAGTAGCGTAGGGGAGTGGAATTGCATAGAGTGGAGTAGAGTGTTGTAGAGGCAAGTGCAGGAGCGGCCCGTGCAGGTAAAAGAGGTGGGGTGGGGGGCATGGTAGGGAAGTTGACAGATGACGACAAGGGAAAATGTAAATAAAAAAAAACATAAAACCACTTACCTTGCGCTCGCGGCATCGCTGAGTCAGGGAT
Source organism: Triturus cristatus (assembly GCF_964204655.1). Classification (NCBI taxonomy): domain Eukaryota; kingdom Metazoa; phylum Chordata; class Amphibia; order Caudata; family Salamandridae; genus Triturus; species Triturus cristatus. Next base: position 752,288,046 of record NC_140580.1, read on the forward strand.
GAGGTGAGTGCAAGGTGAGTGGTTTTCTTTTTTTTAAATTTAATTTTCCCTTTTCTTCATCTGTCGGCTCCCACCCCACCGCTCTTACCTGCACTGGCCGCTCCTAAGCGAGTGGCAGAGAGTGAAGTGGCATAGAGTAGTGGTTCTCAACCTGTAGTCTGGAGATCCCTGGGGTTCCGCAAAGCCTACTCAGGGGGTCAGTGACTGCTTAGAAAATAAAATAGATTTAAAGATTGTATATAAAGAAAGAATTTATTTTAAAACGTTGTGCAAATGTGAAGGAATTTGAAATTGGAGACTAAAAATTAAGTTAGTATCATGGGATTGGTTTCTCTGAGAGAAAGAGAAGAGGAGAAAAGAGAAGAAAAAAGAATATACAAAGAGAGATAGTCCTTTGATTATCACAAATCAGAAACAAAATACTAAGTAGCCAAATGTCCAGGCAATCCTGATAGAAAACACATTTGTACTATCCGATCATATTACTTATTGAGGTTCTCTTGTAGTTTAGAGAGCACCAGTTTTGCCTCCTGATTCGAGTAGTAAATCTGTGAGCTACCGTCCTTAATGACTTTCAATCGAGCGGGCTCTGGTAAATAAACCAGAGCACCAAGCGCTTTCCAGGAGTCAATAAGTTGTCGCATCCTCCATCTTTTATCCATTGTAGTTTTACATAAGTCAGATCTAACAGTGATGGAAAACGACTCCACTGACACTGGTGTTGTAGGCCGGGCTTTAATAGCGATAGCCTGACGCAGTAGAAGTTGCCTACATAGACAAGAATTGGTCGCGGTCGACGCGAAGCAGACTGGTTTGCTTGGTTAAGAAAAATTGGCAGCCGGTGAGCTTGTTGAATTTGAGAGTCCCAGTCCCAGTCTGCCAGATCAGGGAAAGCTTTCTGGAATGTTTGTACAATGAATGCTCATGGGTCTGAACCTTCTCTGCCTTCCGGAATCCCAAATATTCTCAGATTATTCCGACGTTGCTGGTTTTCCAGATCTTCCACCTTTCCTTGTAGATCATTGAGTTTGGCATCATGATCCCGAAGTAAATTGGTAGTGTGAGACACTGCATCCTCATTATCGGACAGTCTTTGCTGTAGTGTCATCACCTCAGCTGTAAGTTCAGACACCTTTCCGTTTACTATGACCCATGATTGTTGAAGCATAGCATTATCTGCCCTAAGCTGTATATAGTGTTCATGCGCCTCTGATCTATGTGCTGTTAGCACCTGCATGATTGAGGCTGGAGAGGATTCTGATGCTAATGCCTCTCTCGGTGTGGTTGCAGTTATCGGAACATTCGTTATCATAGAGACCTCCTTTACTAGTTGTGTTGACTCAGAGATTTCGAGACCATTAGAAGTATTAATAGATAGCTGCTCCTTTGTGTGCTGAAGAGAAAAAGTCATTTGACCACCTGTAGATGCCGGGTTTTGCCCAAAACCAGAGCCAGATAGTCGTGAGGCAATAGCTTTAACTTCCCCTTTCAAGGTTACCCATTTCCATAGGGCTGTTTTGATCATTTATTTTGGTTTTAGATTGTGCTATCGTCGATATGCTCTTTAACTTTTGAAATAAGTTACTATTGGGCTCAATTGCTTTTTTGCCGGTTCTAATTTGTTTGGTAGCTTTAAGATTGAGTCTTTTCTTTTTAGCAGATTTAGAGTTGTCAATCTCCTCGGGTGAGTAGCCAGATGAGTCGTCAATATTCGCTGAGGGAAAAGACGAGGATAAACCATCGGCTTTTAGCTCGATATACTCAGCATGCTCACTTTTCTGTTTAGCAGGACCCACTATAGGTATTTCCACTATTCGCTGAGCTGTCATTCCACTTGGTTCCATTTTGGTATTTACTAGCTCAGTTGGTTGACCATTTACCGGTATCAGATTACTTTGCGTGTTGTTTTGCGTATTTGCAATAAAACCAGTTAGAGTGGAGTCTGCCAGTGCTGGTAACTGGTCTATTGGCTGTGTTAACGTATTTATGTTATAGGACCCCCGTCAATCATATGTCTCTTGTCTGTTATTGACAAAACGGAGGAACCATAAATAATATTGGCGTCATCACTCACCTCAAATTGTAGCAAATGAGGCTGTTGCATATTGAAAGTATCAGGTACTCCATCTAAGTGCATAGCCGCCATTCCTCCTAAAACGGTCACCAACTCAGCCTCTTTAGTAAGTTCACGCATCACCTCAGGCGAGTTGCTGGATTCGCGTTGCACCGCTTCCATGACAATCTCTGCCATGGCGGCTTCAGGGGCGGCAACAAGGAAATCTGTAGCCTTCCCTGACTGAAGCAGTCTCATCACCGGTCTGCCCACCCGTGGTGTGCTCTTCTTGGTTCCACCGTCGGTCATATCCGTAGCAGTTTTGAAAGCAGCGTTGACAGCGGCCCATACCGCCGCAGAGTTCCGGGTTACACGTTTAGTCCACGGCACATTCAATTTCAGAGGGGCCATAGGCTGCCGGGCTGGAGAGGCTAAAAGAAAGTGAGCAGGTATAACGGTCAAGTAGAAAACAGAGCACCGCTGACCACTTCGTCCTCTACGGCGATGTACACAGCTCCGGGTGTCTCCAAAGAGGAAGAATTGTTGGGCGCCCAATCGTAGCATTTAGAGTGAGTTATGCTACTTTCGCTGTTTAATTTGAGTTGCTACATCTCTGTATCAAAGAAATGCTCTCCCCACTCTCTCCACGCCATTAGCAGAGTAGTACTGCATGCATTTTTCGAGGAATCCAGGAGCTCTCGACAGTCGCTGCTGCTCACGGTGGAGTCAATCCGCCATCTTCCTTTTTGTGTCCAGCTCCAATTCTTCTCTTTTCTCCTCTTCTCTTTCTCTCTAGTTTTGTTTTTTCCTTAAAATGATTCATTCAATGTTTCTAAATCATATTTGGGAGACTCTTGTGGGGCGCTCCTTCTCTTAGCTGTCTTAAATGGACAGCAGGATAGTGGGGGCGATTCCTTTTCTAGAACACTGGGTGGGACTGTATCTGGGGTGGGGTTGGGGGCTGTTTATCAGTCGAATAACACTGAAACGTACTGGTATTGGGGGTAAAAAAACAGGAGGTACAAATTGCATTTAAAACGAGATAAATCACAATGCTATAACGTTTATCTGTAATGAGCCCATTTTTGTCGATTACTGTGTTTCAAAAGAGGGAAAGACGGAAAAATAAAAGAAAACATTTTTTTTTCTTTTTTATCTAAATACTTTAGGGATAACGTCCAGGGAATTCAAAAGATTGGGATGAGTTTGACCTATTATATGTTCTATCATGGGGACAATTAGATGTATTAGCTGGAATGTAGCTGGGCTAAACTCCCCAACTAAACGACAATTGGTTAAAGAAGAGCTCAAGATATATAAACCACACCTGGTAATTTTGTAAGAGACACACTTGGCTTATCAGTATAGGATAGGGGCCTGTTCAAACATCTGGGGTTTGGGATGATGGAGTGTAGCAATTATAGGGGTTTGATCCTTAAAGATAAGCGTTTTACTTGTAGTAACAATTAAAAAACTTCTGACCCAGGTGGCAGATGGGTCATTATTCAGCTCGAAATTTATAATAAAAGATTGGTCCTTTGTGCACTATATGGCCCAAACTTGGACGCTCTTACCCTCTTTAATAAATTAATGTTGGTGCTGTTAGATTGGCAGGGGGAAATAATCATTGTGGGGGATTTTAATTTCACTTTAAATTACAATATCGACTCAATAAATCGATTTTCATCCCCGAGGATGTGCAGGGTCCGGAAATCAATTTATGAACTAGACCGGCTCTATGGGCTGTTAGATCTATGGCGGATAGTGTATCCTGCTTTACCAGGATTAACGTATTATTCTAGGCCACATCAACATTATTCAAGAATCGATTTAGTTTTTGTGAGTAATAATATTTTAGCAAATGCACAAATAGAGGTCTGTCCGTGGATAACATCTGATCATAATCCGCTACTGACTTGTTTTCAGCTTTCAGCTGAGGCTAAGAGCAGCCGATCATTTTCATTTCCAAGGCATTTGTTATCTGACCCTCAATTTATTACTCATACTGAAAGAGTTCTTATGAATTCTTACAAACTAATATGGAAACTGCCTCTGCTTTTAACGTATGGGATGAAACGAATGCATATATACGGGGGTCTACTCAGCAATATATCTATCACTTAAACAAAACACATCAAAGTAGGTTGGGTGAAGCCTGTGATACACGTAAAAAATTAGAATTAGTTCATGCGGCGGAACTTATGATCAAACAGCGATTTAATATATTCTTCTTTAATAAATACACGGTCATTTTTAAGAGGGCAGTTTAAAGAGAAGAGCGCAGCCGCTTACTATAAAACTCGTTCTAACCAATATGAATATGGAGATCAGGTTGGGAGGATATTAGCTTATCAAATTGCAGATAAAAAAAGCTCAAACACGGATTGACTCAATTAGGGGTGGAGATGACTTGATATATAAGTCTACTGAATCAATTTTGAAACAATTTGTTCAATTTTATACAGAGCTTTACACTAAGACTAATGATGTGGATGAAGCTTTAGTCGAGGAATATTTACAATTAGAGGTTTCCCACATTCTAAGCCTGGAGGCAGCTGATTATCTTCAACAAGACATTACCGAAGAAGAAATTCTAAAAGCTATAGCGGCGCTGCCATCGGGTAAGGCTGTAGGTGATGACGCTATACCAATGGAATTTTACAAAACATTTAAAGATTCAATTCTTCTGCTACTATGTGCGGTTATATACCAGGTTGGGAAATGTATGGAAGCCCCTAAGTCTTGGGATATGACTAATATTGGTTTTTTTCTTAAAAAAGCTAAGGCAGCGGATGATTGCGGGTCTTGTCGCCCAATATCTCTCATTAATTCTGACGCTAAAATTTTTGCCAAAGTGTTGGCTAACTGCTTGGCTCCCTACATGCCTGCTCTTGTATCTGAACATCAACATGGGTTCATAATCGGTAGCGATACTACTGCACATGTTAATACAGCTTTTGATATTGCTAACAAGACATCTCTTAATTTAGGGATGATCTTGTTAGACGTTGAAAAAGCATTCGACCGGGTGGCATGGGATGCACTATGGAAGATATTGGGTAATATTGGTCTGCCAAATGGATTTGTGCATTGTATATTAACCCACAGGCTAAACCTATACACAGTAACTTGCACTGCGCTCCATTTTTGATACAACGTGGCACTCGGCAGGGGTGTCCACTCTCCCCGCTGCTATTTGCTTTATATATAGAGACATTCATTAAAGCATTAAATCAGAATATTCATATTATCCCATGAGTAATGGGAATTATGAACTCAAGGCATATGCGGATGATTTGCTGTTTTTACATCTGACCCAGCGATAGCACTGAGTGTCACCCAGGAAGAGGCAAAACATTTTGGTTGTGTTTCAGGGTATGAATTAAACCCGCACAAAACACAAGTCCTTTATAATTTAAAATCATCAACATTTATAACTGGAGGCTGCACAGTGGCAACGTATTTGGGGATTAGGATCTCTGCTACCGTCGAGCATATATGGAGACTTAACTATGAAACGCTACTCCATTCAGTTATTAAAAAACTTAAGAATTGGAATAAACTTCCTATAACTATTATTGGTAGGTCTAATATAATTAAAATGACAATTTTGACAAAATTTCTGTATTTGTTTCGAGCTATTCCTATACGGGTACCTAATTACCTTTTTAAAAAATTAGAGCTTCCACACTCTCATGAATTATTAAAATATTTACTTAATCTTTTGCTTGAAGCTAGAATAAGTACAATATACATACAGCTCTGTTATTTAAGAAGCACTGATACTAGTCATCTACCTGGTAAATGGAGTCAAACACTTGGTGCACCTATCAATACATCTGAGATAGTGACGGCTCTGGATACGTTAAATACTTCTACTCATTCTATTAATTTAAAACTGCAACAATTTCGTACAATTTGTATGTTTTATTATACTCCTGAGAGAATCAGTAAATGGCAACAACAACCACAGGGATCTGGCTGTGTTGAGGTGGATAGAACATGCTGTCCCAAGTGTGGCCAACGGGCAGCAGATATCCTACATATGTTTTACACTTGCTCAATGTTATCTGACTATTGGTGGAAAGTCATCAAATATGCGGTCAATGCTTAGGACTTAATTTCGTTTTTACTACTAAAGAGATCATGTTGGGGTTTAAAGCATGTGATAATTCTGGTACTAGGAGCTTCATATCTAATTTATTAGTAGCTGCCCATCTCTGCATTGCAAGAGAATGGATCTCGCTTTACCCTCCTACTTTTTTTGAATGGATGGCTCTTATGAAAGATATTTATGAAAGGGAACGATCATTAGCTAAGACTAGAACTATAAGGTCAATGCAAAGATTTTTTCGTATATGGAAATATTTTGAGTGAATTAGGGGGCTCTTCGAACATAGATATGTGTATAGGTATCTGTTTAGTTATTTATTGAATATTTATTGAATACGCTTATTTGCTAATAATGTATGTATTTCTTAATACTTTTTTTTCTGGACCCTCTGTCAAAAAAAAAATAATGGATTGGTTTCGCCGAGCAGAGCAACTGCAGCACGCAGATTATAATATGAATGATGTGTGGCCTCGACTGAATTTAGAAAAGCTCAAACTTTCCCATTAAAATTAAAATGATAATTTTTTCATATTTTATATTGGTTTGTGAATTAAATACAATATTTCATCAATTGTGCAAGTGCATTTGTTTGACGAATGCTTGTTTCTGTATTTCTATATGTTATTTTGTAGTTCAAATCATAAAATACATAGGTGGGGGCCCCCCGGCTTCCAGCAATTACTCAGTTGGGGTCACCAGATTATAATAATGGGGGTCCACAAAAGTCTAAAGATTGAGAACCTCTGGCATAGAGTGACAGATTGGAGTGGCATAGAGTAGAGTGGAGTGGTGTTTCACAGAATAGAGTGGAGTAAAGTGGCATGGAGTGACATAGAGTGAGTTGGGAAGAGAGTCGCAGAGTGCAGTAGTATCGTAGCGTGGCATAGAGTGTCAAGGAGTGGAGTAGAGTATAATGGAGTAGAGGTACACAGAGTGGTGTATCTTGGAGTGTCGTAGAGTGGACTAGATGAAGTGGCATGAAGTACAGAGGTGCAGAGTAGATTAGTGTAGAGTGGACTGGTTTTGAGTAAATGGTGTGGAGCACATTGGCATGGAGTGCAGGGATATATAGTAGAGTGGTGCAGAGTAGATTGCAGTGGTGTAGAGTACAATGGTGTACAGTGGAGTGGTGCAGAGTGGTATAGAGTGCAGTGGCGCAGAGTGGAGTGGTGTAGAGCAGACTGTTTCAGAGTAGAGTGAAGTGGCATAGAGTGGAGTAGTGCAGGATAGTTTGGAATGATGCAGGGTAGAGTGCAGACGTATAGAGTAGAGTGGTGTAGACTGCAGTAGCATAGAGAAGAGTGGTGTAGAGAGTGGTGGCTTGGAGTGCAATGGTGCAGAATAGGTTAGAGTGGCGTATTGAGGAGTAATGCTGCGCAGAGTGGTGTAGAGTGCAGTGGCACAGAGTTAACTGAATTAGAGTGCAGTAGATTGGCATAGAGTTGAGTGGTGAAGATTGCAAAATAGAGTGCAATGGTATAGAGTGCAGTTGCATAGAGTTCAGTGATGCAGAGTAGAGTGGCATTGAGTTCAGTGGCGAAGAGTGCAGTCTTGCAGAATAGAGTGGCAAAGGGAGCAGTGGCATACAGTGCAGTGGCATACAGTGCAGTGGCATACAGTGCAGTGGCATAGAGTGCAATGGTGTAGAGTAGAGTGCATAGAATGCATTAGTGCAGAGTGCAGTGGCATAAAGTGCAGTGGCATGGAATAGCATGGCATAAAGTGCAGTGGCATGGAGTAGAGTGTTACAGAGTAGAGTATAGTGGTGTAAAGTGCATTGGTGCAGAGTAGATTGGCATAGAGTGCAGTGACTCAGTGTGTATTGGTTTTGTATAAAGTGGTGTAGAGTGCATTGGTGTAGAGTGCACCAGTGTAGAGTATAGCAACGTAGAATAGATTTGCATAGAGTCTAATGGGGTAGAGTAGATTGTTTCAGTGTAGAGTGAAGTGGCTTGGAGTAGAGTGTCATAGAGTGCAGTGTCATAGATTGCAGTGGTGCAGAGTAGATTAAAGTGGCTTAAAGTGGATTGGCGTAGAGTGCAGTGGTGAAGAGTGCAGTGATACATAGTGAAGTAAAAGTCCGATTGGCGCACTCTGCTCGTCCTACCAGCGTGTTACCCCAAAGCATTGTGGTCCATGAAGTAGCGTCGGCGAGTACGCCTATGCCAAACTTTAAAGTGAAAATGAGTGTCGTATTCAGGCTCCCTTGAGCCGGTGGGGCTGACGAGCCCATGGACCAGCACCTGCGCGCCATGAGAGGTACTTTACCTGAGCATACTTTTTCGTCAGCCTACGCGGCAACCCAACACACATACCTACTTCCTGCTGACGAGAGGCAACTACCTCGAAACACTTGTCCAGGGATGGCTAACGCGACACTTACTTTCACTTACAATTTTGGCACAGGCGTATTCGCCGATGCTACTGCATGGACCAAAATGCCTTGGGGTAACACGCTGGTAGGACGAGCAGGGTGCGGCCAATTGGACTTTTGTTTATACATAGTGAAGTAGTCTGGAGTAAAATGCATTGGCAAAGAGTAAAGTGGTGTAGAGTCCAGAGGTGTCAAGTGAAGTGGAGTAGAGTGGAGTGGTGCAGAATAGACTGCAGTGATGCAGTGTGGAGTGGTGTGGCGCAGTGTGAAGTAGTGCAGAGTACACTGCAGTAGAGTGGAGTGGTGTAAAGTGGAGTATGCATGGTGTGGTAGAGCACTGCTATTACAGACAACACAGCTTCAATTGAAATGATCATTACATTTGCACAGACATACAGCTTTACAGATAAAAGTATACAGCACACAAACGATAATGTGTGGAAATGTCATCCCCTAGTGCATTGATTTGTTTTGATGGTATTAAAATAGTTTTATTCACCACACTTCAGAATTACCCAAAAATTTGCTTAATTTTTATATTCCTTATTCTGAATTATCTGCACAGTTAATTTACAGTCATTTAAAATTTGTTTTGTGCTAGGAAAAATTAACATCGTACAGCACACCCCACGTAGCCAGCATGATTGCCAGATAAATCCTCTCATTTGGAAGTCGGTGAAAGAAAAGTAAACAACAAGCTCCCTAGAAGATAGAGCCTTACATTTAATCTCTCTCTTTGAATGCACAGCAAATGTGACAAGATAAGAACGCGATTTAAAAGCCTCTTTACAGAAACTCAGTACTGGTAGAAGAATACAGTACATTGGGCAAGGGAAGGGACTAACTCAAGCAGGACTGCCGAAAACAAATTAAGCCAGCAAATAGAAAGCAAGAAAATATGAGTTACAAACCATTCCCAGGAAATCTTTCCGAATGTCCCCAAGATGTCTTTAGTAAACCAGCCATCTGCACTGCCCGGTACGCTTCAACCAAAAAAGTAGTTTTCACACTCTAACTGTTACAGAAAAAACTGCTTTTTAAAAAAAAGTTAAAAAGCAAATATTATGTTTACCGAATACCAATGAACTGCCTCTCTTCAGCGTATATTAGCCAAAGATTTTCACTTTCCAATTTCGACAACTATTAATTTACAACTTACTATTATTCTACAAAATTAAATATGTTGATTTTAATTAACATTTTACTGTCTTAAAATATCTCTTTCGTTCCATTCCATCCCACACTAACCTTGTAATGTAAAGCATGACTATTGTGCTCTGATAAAGTGTCTGAAAATTTTCAGCGCTCCGTCCATCACTTTATTGTGTCTGCTTTGCTCTCCCTAAGCTGGCAGGGAATGCCCAGACGTGGGACCCTTGCTCACATTGCCATTGGATTCAAGCTAGCCTGGCTGATGAGAGGTGTTACCCCAAAACTGACCCCAGAATTCTTGTTTCTGGTCCAGGGAGGACCTGGCCTGGCAGTTCGGGCTGGACTTTTCCTATGAGGAACAGAGTCAAGACTGATTTGCATATGGCCGGGTATGAACGTGGGTGATGAAGTGAGCAGAAGAATGATGATGGGTTTAACCTAGAGCTATTAGTGACTGGGAGTGAGTGTCGGAAAAGTTTCAGCGTTCCGTCCATCATCTTATTGTGTTTGCTTTGTTCGCCCTAATTTAACAGGGTATGCCCAGATGTGGGTCCCTTGCTCACTTTGCCACTGGATTAAAGCTATCCTGGCTGATGAGGGGGTTAATCTGATACCAGTCCCAGGATGCTTGTTGGTCCAGGAAAGGCCTGGGCTGGCAGTTCGGGCTGGACTGTTCCCATGAGGAACAGGATCAAGACTGATTTGCATATGGCTGGGTCTTAACTGTGGTGACAAAGTGAGCAGAAGAATGATGATGAATTTAAACCAGATGTAGTAGTGACTAGGGTTGAGTGTCTGAAAAGTTTCAGCGCTCCTTTCATCTTCTTATTGTGTTTGCTGTGTTCTCCTAAAGTTGACAGGGTATGCCAAGACGTGGGTCCTTACTAGCTATACCACTGGATTCAAGCTAGCCTGGCTGATATGGGATGTTACACTGAAACCAGTCCAAGGATGTTTGTTTCCGGTCCAGGGAGGGCTTGGCCTGGCCTGGCAGTTTGGGCTGGACTGTTCCCATGAGGAACAGGGTCAAGTCTGATTTGCTTATGGCTGGGTCGCAACTGGGTTGACGAAGTGAGCAGAAGAATGATGAGGATTTTAACCCAGTTCTAATAGTGGCTGGGGGTGAGTGTCTGAAAAGTTTCAGCACTCCGTCCATCATCTTATTGTGTTTGCTCTGATAAAGGACAAGGCAGTTATACGTTTCAATGACATGCAATAATGTATTCTGCCTCCCTCACTCTCTGTGACTCAGTCTTTCTGCCTTCCTTCCTACCTGTCCCTTTCTCACACTCACTTTCGTTCTCTAAAGAACACTGTGGAATAACACATTATGGGTCAGATGTATGACTTTTTTAGTGGTCGCAAAGAGAAATCGGCCAGTTTGCGACCGCTTAAACGGTTTGTAGCATGTACCAAACCTATTTTGCGAGTCTGTAACCTGTCACGACTAGCACAATAGGTTTTTCGAATCACTATTAGGAAATGGCATGCCTAGGGGGTCCCTTCCTACTAGTGAGTCGCAGGGTGATATCAGATTATTTTGTGACCGCATATGCGGTTGCAAAACAATTGCATTACCACCAATTTCAAATTGTAGGTAAGCCAGTCGCAAACAGCCCCAGGGGACCCCACCCTTCGTGATTGTGCAGCAAAAAATATTTTACAAGCAGTCTGTGGTTCCACGGACCACTGACTGTCCTTTAAAAATGAAACTGAAACATTTCCTTTTTTCTTTTTAATGCATCCCATTTTCCTTCAAGGAAAATGGGCTGCATTTAAAAAAAACAGCTTTATTGAAAAAGCAGTCATAGAAATGTGGTCTGCTGACTCCAGCAGGCCCCTATCCCTGTGAGTGCCGGCCATTACCAATGGGTTGCAAAATGAGAACTGCCTCATGAATATTAATGAGGCAGGTCCTTTACTACCTATTTGGTAATTGCAAACAGTGTCTCAGACAGTGTTCTACATTAGTGTTTGCAAGTTGCAGTTTGGGAGTCGCAAAAAAAGCAAATTGCAAATCACAAACACTGAGGGTTGTACATCTGGCATTATAAACATACTTTTGCTAAATCTTAGTTTACTGACCTCTCAAAAATCCTTAATACCCAAACCAAGATTGTTGTTTACATTCAGGTACTGTAAATCATCTTGATTCTGGAAAAACGCCTTGCTTCCCTCTTTGTTATCACTTGAGATATGTTCAACAGTGCCCAAAATACAGAGAACTGGAACTCAACACTCATAAGGCATTAATAGTTACAAGGTCCACACTGTTAAGTATAGTGAAAAGGTCAGGAAAATTATTTAGAGTTAATTCCATTGTGCTGTGGGAAAGAGGTACTTCCTTTTGCAGAGAACTGACATTAATGATATCTCATCAGTGGACCGCTGAACAAACCACCCATGGGAGCTGTACACGCTAAGGCGAAGATAGCTGTCAATCATGCACGAGTCAATACAACAAGCACAGTGTATCACAGTGGTCCTGTAAGAAGTTTGACCGCTCCAAGATACAAAGGGGTACCTTTTGGGTAGACTTGGAAAGGAGTTGGACAATCTGGAGGGTATAAATACACACCAATGGACTTCAAAGGTTTGTAAGAGTTGTGCACCAGGTCTCTCGCATGAATAGTATTGTACTAAGCATACAGCATAGAAGTACTCAATCAAACCAGTAGCGAACCTGTATGCTGGTGAAAACAAGCATTGGCGTAACCAATAGGTATTGCCTTTGAGACCTTATAAGTGTTTAGCCAGAGATATTGGCTTTGCCAATGTCTTTAAGCTTTGTTGAGGATTAGTGTGGCGGCTGTTCAGCAGGTTGAAAAGTTATAATAAAAAGTGTTATAAGTATTTTTGTTACCTTATATATAAACAAGAAGAAGTTATGTAAAGCTGACCGACCCTATTGAAAAAATAATTAACATAAAAAATTTCTTCTAGAGTTTTTGTCCTTCCAATGCTGGCAACTTCTTCCTGCCTGTTCTAAAGTTTGCTTGTGAAAGCTTTTTTTGTTATGGAGGGGACATAGACAACGGGAGGGTGGAGTTTGGGAAATAGTACCTGAATTACAATACGAGCAGCAGATGGACACTAGGGGAGAATCAACAGATGCCAGATTCCGAGGGCAGACTGCGGTGGTGGTGAGATGGTGCTGAGCTGATGGCGTGCTAGTACGAAGGTGATACTCAGATGATGCTGAGTGATACTGAGGTGGTGCTGAGTGATTCTGAAGTGATGTTGAATGATGCTGGGGTGCTGAGTCATGCTGAGGTGCTGATGCTGCACTAGTGCTCAGGTGGTGCTGAGTTGGTGCTCAGGTGGTGCTGAGTGATTCAGAGTTGGTTCTGTGTTGAGGTGCAGCTGCGCTGATACTGAGGTGAGGCTGTGCTGATGAAGAAGTGGTGCTGCATTGGTGCTGAATTGCTGCTGAAGTGGGGCTGCACTGGTGCTGAGGTGGGATTGCACTGGTGGTGGTGCACTGAGGCAGAGTTGGTGCTGTGCTGATGCTGAGATAGTGCTTTGCTGATGTTGAGGTGATGCTGCACCGATGCAGAAGTGGTGCTGTGCTGGTGCTGAGTTGGTGCTTCACTTGTGGTGGTGCACTGACGAGGAGGTGGTGCTCTGCTGATGCTTAGATGGTGCTGTGCTGATGCTGAAGTAGTGCTGTGGTGGTGCTCAGGTGGTGCTGTGCTCATGCTGAGGTGGTGCTGCACTGATTCTCAGGTGGTGCTGTGCTGACACTTTGTTGGTGCTGAGGCAGTGCTGCAAGCGCGACGCGTCTCCAGCAAGGCTCGGGGGCGCCCTGTGCCTATCATGCTGGGGGTTTTGACGCAGCATGGCCGTAAAAGTGACTCAGTGAAATATTGTAGATTTCACTGCGTCACGTTTACGAGGCGTACCTGCGAGGGAACGTCCACCCTGCACCGTAACGCCCACATGAAACCTGAAGCAGGTTTCATGTGGCGCAGGGCTTTACAATGTGACGCATCTCCCTAGATGTGTCACGTTGTAAATAGGGCAAAACATGGCGCAAGGTTTACGCCGCTGCTGCGTCACAGAAGTGACGCAACGGCGGCGCAAATGAGGCACAAGGGACTTGTAAATCTGCCCTTAAGTGTGTTTTGAGTGATATTTCCTTCAAAAAAGATTCTGAATTACTGATCAAGAGGGGACTGCCTCTTTGCCTCTTACAAAATGGAGGCCTGTGGAGATTCTGTCATGTCCATCCCCCATCACATCGTAGTTTGAAGGGATGTAGAGTGTTTTGTGCGTGTTGTGAAGCACTTTACTTCACATTTTAAAAATATCTGCATGTATTAGTTAAGTGCCAGCATTGTACTGCCTTCTTCTCATTGGTTTGAATTTTGAGCATGCATAGATATTTTTCTTCACATAGAACTACCAGAACTCTCCCATTAAAGGTACAGTAGCTCTAGAGAAGGTGCTGGTAGCACGTCTATCATGGAATCACAGCCCTGCCAAAAAAGGTCTGGCACAGTTAAATTGGGTTGCAATTAAGGAAATGTGACTTCTCACAGCCCGGGAATTAATGTCTCTTTCGAACAGACTAGATTTGCTCAGTAGTGGCATCCACATTTCCAGACTCCTTAAAACTAACCCTGTATGAGCCATAAAATACTTATTGTTTTCTCGAGAGAGAGGTAAAGCCAGAGTGAATGTGCGGTCCAAGAGAGAAAATAGCTTTACTGCCCATAAAAGATATCTTTAAGGCTTCGGAATGTTAATTAAACCAATTTATTTTTCTTGAGAAGCACGCGAGCCACTGCGGCTGGCAAGTCACACAGAGAGCAATTAAAATAAAACAAAACAAGCAGCAGGGTCCTGTGATGTGCACAGTCTTTTACAGAGAAGGGTCACAGCCTGCCGAGGACATACCCAGGGGCTGTGCTGTTACTGATGTTTATATATGTTCTTGGTTATTTTTTTACGTAGCGCACACTCGTAATTTAATTCATTCAAGGCGCTTCACGGATCTGTAATTACTGGTACAGCAAGGTCATGTATTATATGTATAGAGGTGAGGATCAACGGATTTGTATTGGCAAAGCCAATGTGTCGCGCCTATGCAACAGCTATTGACTTTGCCAATGTTTTTTAGCCATGCTGTAGTGTAGTGCGACTGATGTGCAGCATGACTAAACATTATGAAAACAGCACTATGGTGCGACCATCGCTTGTTGCGCACCAGTAACATGGACACGGATGACAGGGGAGGAAGAAAGAAAAAATTGTACTTTCATCACAGCACGTGCAGTGGAAGGACACTAATCAAGATGGAGCAATCAGTACTTGGTCCAGGCTCAACAGGAAAGAAGGGGAAGTGAAGCCAGCATATTCTGGCCAATTACAAGGCAGCAAATAAGATTGACAATAAAGCCAATGAATAGTAATCAATTAGGGGGCTTCTAACTCCTTTGAGTGAACAATAGCTCTTGCGAGCTACAGCATATGCATGCTGTTTTAGGCAAAACCTAAAAACACAGCAATTGCAGATATGGCAGAAATAATAGTGATGTACTGGTGTGGTGTGGGTGCAGGTGTAGTCACTGAGATGTTAATGACTATTTTAATCTAGCGGGGATATATTTCAAGTTCTATGTGATCAACTGATTTGTATTGGCAAAGCCAATATGTCTCGCCTTTGCAACAGCTATTGACATTGCCAATTTCTTTAGCCATGGTGTAGTGTAGTGCGACTGCTGTGCAGCATGACTAAACATTAGGAAAAAAAGCACTATGATGCGGCCATCGCTTGTTGTGTCACAGTAACATGGACACGAATGACAGGGGAGAAAGAAAGAAAAATTGTACCTTCATCACAGCGCGTGCAGTAGAAGGACACTAATCAAGATGAAATAATCAGTACTTGGTCCATGCTCAACACGAAAGAAGGGGAAGTGAAGCCAGCATATTCTGGCCAATTAGAAGGCAGCAAATAAGATTGACAATAAAGCCAATGAATAGTAATCAATTAGTGGGCTGCTAACCCCTTTGAGTGAACAATAGCTCTCGTGAGCTACAGCATATGCATGCTGTCTCAGGCAAAACCTAAAAACACAGCAATTGCAGATATGGCAGCAATAATAGTGATGTACTGGTGTGGTGTGGGTGCGGCGTGGCCGCTGAAATGTTAATGACTATTTTTATCTACCGGGGATATTTTTCAAACTCTCTGTACGCGTGTAGAAATTTGCTTTTTGCTGCACCAGATGAGATTGAATGTCGTAAGTTCTAGGAAAAGCAGTTAACCGAGAAATAAAATGTAATGCCAATCAATGACTTCTAGTAAACTCCCAAACCTTTCAGGTTAAGGCTGCAAGCTCAGAAGACCTGTAAAAGAAAATCAAAGGAACACAGACAGCGTGAATTATAACTATGCTTGTTCATTTTAGAAATTATCTGGGAGAAAGCAACAAAAAAAGACTGAAAAATATAAGATTTGTTCAATTTACTCCATATTATCAGTTACTAGTCTTTAAATTAAAGACAAGCTCCATCATTTTTAGTTATAAGCAATGCTCCAGAGAAGGGAAAATGTCCAGTATTAAGGTTATCATCACACTTTTACTGTGCAGTAGAGTACAAACACATCCAGAAAGTATAGTGATAATATCACACACCTCCGTATGATCTTCAAAAATCTGTCCCTCAGCCTTTTGCTGTTGCAGGAGATTTGTGATAATTGGTTGAAATACTGTTTCTACGATTCATCAGATATTCCCCATTATCTGGAAATAACTTCAAAGTGCAACAGAAATGTCTGCAATTAGTTTTAGCACTAGTCCTGTTACTGGTTCTATTCCACAAGTTCCACTTAATATCATCTCTACCTCAATCCCACTTCTTCACCACACCTCACAGAATCTTCATCTCAGTTCACCTAAGTGAACCCTTCAAAATCATGTCAACCCAACTTCACTTCGCAGCAGCCTCAGCACAACCTAGAGCACAACTTTATTTCAGCTTATCTTCAACTTCATTCACTTCTCACCTCCAATCACTTCATCTGTTTCTTCTTAACTCATCTCTCCCATGTGAGAAGTTGGCCTGGCATATGCTGTCCACTAGTTATAGTGGGCACATTGTACCAGTCCAAACAACCCTTATTGATGATAGGTTTAAAGACAACCTTTATTGAAAGCTATCCTAGTGGTAGCTATGGGGAGCAGCCTTCAGGCTAAATCTGGAAGGAATGTAAAGCAGCTTGGTTTACCAGATTATAACCTTGTGAATTACTAAATGAAAGGAGAACCACACAAGGTATATATAAAATATATGTATTTATTTCTAAACACTCACTACTAATCTTTTTATGAGATTAGAGTCCAAGATACACAAAAATACAGTTCTAAAACGACAGTAAATAGCACAATATACAATGGGCCCTAGGGGCGGACCAAACCATATATTAAGAAAGTGGTATAAGAACCACGACTTGACTAGACACAGTGCCTAGAGCATGTAGAATCGCTGGGACACCAATGAACCACCCAAGGTAGTGACACAGGAAACCCACGGGGGACTCGTGCAGTGTGAGAACACAGGCGCAAGCCCTGTACTATTCTATGGGAAAGTCGCGGTTGGAATTTTAGAAGTTAAGGACACTTAGGAGAGGACTTTGAGCAAACCCCTTTAGACTTAGGGCGTTCTAGGGCCAGCACCCACAGGAGCACTGGCGTACTCGAGTTACCTCACCCAGGGAAGCCAGGTGCATAGGTGTCAAATGGTGTCAGGAATCGTTCTTGATTTCAATGGCGATCTGCTGCAAAGTGTTGCTGCCGGGAAGGAGAAAAGTGTCCGGTGTGATCCAAGCCTGGATCAAAGATCAGAAGAGCCTGAAAGCAGAGGGGACAGAGTCTGGGCCATGTGCCAGTGACCAGGGGCACGATAGATGAATGCCCACCGATGTCGGGTGTTTCAGGTGCGAAGAGGTGAAGCTTGACTCTGCAGCCACGAGGACCAGAAGGCGTCAACAACAACCAGGAGCTGGATTCGAGCTGTCCTACAAAAAATGTCACATGCTGCGGTGTCGGTACTTGGATTGAACACAACAAGCCTTGGCAACAGCAACCCATGCAGGAAGAGAAAAGATGCTTCGGTGAGGACCAGCAAGGTCCTGGGGACTCCCCAAGCAGTAGAGAGTCAGGGCACATCTGGAGCAACCAGGTAAGCCCAATTAAAGTTAAATTTGCCTTCCCAGGGACCCACCAGTCGACGGACTAGGGATCGCAATGGGACCTCAAGAGAAAATACAAAGGGCCAGCTCACAGAACACTTGTGGAGTGTAAGCGGGCAATCTTCGATGCAATTGTTGCTCGGGGTCAGGGCTACAAGTAATCCAAAGCTCAGCAGCAGGAGTCATTGGAAAGCTGATGCTTCTGCAAAGTGATGCGGTGTCCAGGGGTTCGGGTTGCACGGTCGCCACAAGGGATACTGGCCTCAGACTTGCTGTGGGCACTGATCGACCTCTAAGACCACGGAAACCCATCTCCTGTGTTGCAAAGTTCTCGGAGTCCTCAGGAGCTTTGGAGATGCAAACTGGTCAGATGCGTCTTTGATGCCTGCCTTGCAGGGGAGTAACTCCTTTACTCCAAGGGAGATTCTTCAGTCATCTACTTCAATGTAGATCGTTGAAGTTCCAGAATTCTATGTCAGAGTTTCGTCCAGGTGTAATCTAATGTCCTGTAGCCAGGGGTTCCTATCTTATACCCAAGGAAGGGGTGGGACAAACTCTAGGGACCCACGTGTGGGAGGGTCAGGAAAGAGGGGTGGATACACCCATTTCCTTTGTCCAGTTTCATGCCAGAGCAGGGGCTGGTAGCCCCTGCAACCGGTTTGAGCTGGACTATGCATAGGGGCACCAAATGTGCCCCCAGTGCAGACTTCAAAGCACTCTTGGAGTTCACCCACCCAGCCCCAATACACTAAAACCTGTCTGGTAGGTGGTGACACCTCCCTGTTACAGGAAACCTATTGTCCAGGCCTCCCCTGCTGGAATTTCGTCCAGCAGCCGGAGGGCAGACTCGTGTCTGGGGCTGGCAGCATCCATTTTGTGATGCCAGGGCACTGTTAGCTGGTACCGGGTATACCGGTGCTGTCATGTCTCTCCCTCTAGAAGGGTGGGATCATACTCCCACACCAGTTACTGGTGTGGGAGTATGATTCCAAGGTGTTTGACACCAAAAACAACATGTTTCCATGCAGCCATTCCAAAGCTAGCATTTACCGTTTGGTTATAAGGCATCTAAGAGTATATGGTTTGGCTGCATCACAAACAACCCCGGAATAAAGGTTCCGAAAGCTGCAGAGGGGCTCTGCTCATGCATGGGCACCCTCTCACATGAAACCCAGCACCCTGCCTTCAGGATTGTTAAGGCCTGCCATAGGGGTGACTGCTAGGTTTACATGTGCAGATAAGGAGAGATATAGTGAACCTATATCTCAGTAAGGGGTGCATGCACCACCTTACCCAGGCTGCAGTAGCAGTCCTGTTGTGTCATTTTGGAAGGCTTCCCAGGGGTGGCATAATACATGCTGCAGCCCCTGGTAGGCCTCTAGGGTACCTATGCCCTGGGTACATAGTATACTATATACTAGGGACTTATAGGGGTACCCCAGAATCCAATCTGAAGTGTACCTAAAGTACTTGTGATCAATTTAAAGGGGAAAGTACATAGGCTGGGGGTCCTGAATAGCAGGATCCCAGCCAAACTAAGTCGAAAACCAACAAAACACAAGGAAAAAAGTGGGGGCAACCATGCAGTCAGATTCCAGCTTCCTACATAACCCCCCCCCCCCAAACGAAAGGAGATAAGGCCAACCTTAGCCAGTTGAGCCTTTATTGACTAAGTGGCCATATAAGGAAGAACCTGCACTAGCATGGTTACCCCCTGTCTTATGGTCCACTAAGCAATCCCTAACCCCACAGGTATGGGATGATCGCCACCATTTGGAGTTACTACCTGTAGTGTGCTTTGGCAAAGTAAAAGGCTGGTGGGGTGGCTGAGTAAAGCAGTGAGGCCCTAATAAAGTTGGCCTCAGCTTCCTCAGATCACTGGTCACCATGGAGGCCTTTCTTTCTATGACTGAGTTATATCTGGCCCTAAGGGTCAACCTTTGGCTGTTTACAGCTGGGGGTTGGGTCCCTTTGTTTGGAACACTGGGTGGACATGGTAGGTTTGGAACCTTTTAGTCCCCGGTTTGCCTTTGCCCAACAGTGTCCATCTGGGGGAGGTCCCTACCAAAGGGTAAGGGGGATCCCTCAGTGTGTTGAGGAATTTTCACCTGGCTAAGGCTACTAGACTGGGTGCCCCTAATCTGCTGATGGGAGGGTTCCTCTGGGCAGGGGGCCCTGTGGGGTCCACTGACCTACCTGACCTCTGCAGCCCAGGGCTGACTGAGGTAGGGTAGAGAGGGGCAGGTTACCTGCTCCAGACTGGGTACCACCTTGGAAGGGTCCCCTGCCATCAAGGGTGTTGCCAGGACAGGCCTGACCACCTCTTGGGGCAGTTCCTTTTCTAGGGGTAGGATCAGTTTCCTGAACAGAAGCTTGCACCGCAGCTGTCAGGTGCTGCAACTGTTCCTTGTATACAAACAGAAGCTTGCATCGCTGCTGTCAGGTGCTGCAACTGTCCATGTATTGAAACAGAAGCTTACACTGCTGCTGTCAGGTGCTGCAACTGTTCCATGTATGCAAACAGAAGCTTGCACTGCTGCTGTCAGGTGCTATAACTGTTCTTTGTATGCAAACAGAAGTGTGCACTTCTGCTGTCAGGTACTGCAACTGTTCCTTGTATGCAAAGAGAAGCTTGCACTGCTGCTGCCAGGTGCTGCAACTGTTCCTTGTATGCAAACAGGAGCGTGCACTGCAGCTGTCAGGTGCTGCAAGTGTCCCATGTATTGTATTGAAACAGAAGATTCCATTGCTGCTGTCAGGTGCTGTAACAGTTCCTTGTATGCAAACAAAAGCTTGCACTGCTGCTGTCAGGTGCTGCAACTGTTCCTTGTATGCAAACAGAAGCTTGCACTGCTGCTGTCAGGTGCTGCAACTGTTCCTTGTATGCAAACAGAAGCTTGCACTGCTGCTGTCAGGTGCTGCAACTGTTCCTTGTATGCAAACAGAAACTTGCGCTGCTGCTGTCAGGTGCTGCAACGGTTCCTCATTTGTAAAGAGAAGCTTGCACTGCTTCTGTCAGGTGCTGCATCTGTTCCTTGTATGCAGGCAGAAGCTTACACTGCACTGCTGCTGCCAGGTGCTGCATCTGTTCCTTGTATGCATGCAGAAGCTGGCACTGCTGCTGTCAGGAGCTGCAGCTGTTCCTTGTATGGAAACAGAAGCTTGCACGGCTGCTGTCAGGTGCTGCAACTGTGCCTTGTATGCAAACAGAGCTTGCTGCTGCCAGGTGCTGCATCTGTTCCTTGTATGCAGGCAAAAGCTTGCACTGCACTGCTGCTGTCAGGTGCTGCAGCTGTTCCTTGTATGCAAATAGAAGCTTGCACTGCTGTTGTCAGGTGCTGCAGCTGTTCCTTGTAAGCAAACAGAAGCTTGCAATGCTGCTGTCAGGTGCTGCAGCTGGTCCTTGTATGCAAACAGAAGCTTGGATCGCTGCTGTCAGGTGCTGCATCTGTTCCTTGTATGCAGGCAAAAGCTTGCACTGCACTGCTGCTGTCAGGTGCTGCAGCTGTTCCTTGTATGCAAATAGAAGCTTGCACTGCTGTTGTCAGGTGCTGCAGCTGTTCCTTGTATGCAAACAGAAACTTGCGCTGCTGCTGTCAGGTGCTGAAACGGTTCCTCGTTTGTAAAGAGAAGCTTGCACTGCTTCTGTCAGGTGCTGCATCTGTTCCTTGTATGCAAACAGAAGCTTACACTGCACTGCTGCTGCCAGGTGCTGCATCTGTTCCTTGTATGCATGCAGAAGCTGGCACTGCTGCTGTCAGGAGCTGCAGCTGTTCCTTGTATGGAAACAGAAGCTTGCACGGCTGCTGTCAGGTGCTGCAACTGTGCCTTGTCTGCAAACAGAAGCTTGCTGCTGCCAGGTGCTGCATCTGTTCCTTGTATGCAGGCAAAAGCTTGCAATGCACTGCTGCTGTCAGGTGCTGCAGCTGTTCCTTGTATGCAAATAGAAGCTTGCACTGCTGCTGTCAGGTGCTGCAGCTGTTCCTTGTAAGCAAACAGAAGCTTGCATCGCTGCTGTCAGGTGCTGCAGCTGTTCTTTCTATGCAAACAGAAGCTTGCATCGCTGCTGTCAGGTGCTGCAGCTGTTCTTTCTATGCAAACAGAAGCGTGCACGGCTGCTGTCAGGTGCTGCAGCTGTTCCTTGTATGCAAACAGAAGCTTACATCGCTGCTGTCAGGTGCTGCAGCTGTTCCTTGTATGCAAACAGAAGCGTGCACTGCTGCTACCGGTACTTTATTAGTTCTGAATGCATGAGGGAAACCCGCATTGATATTGCCTGTATTATAACGGTACTGTATATGCAAACAGAAGCTTGCGCCACTGCTGCACATGCAGCACTTCCTGTAGAGAGATGAAAATGACGTGAAAAAAGGAGATTCTATTAATCATGGAAAAGCAGAAGGACCTTTGCATTGGATACTTGCCGCCTTCAGGATGTTTTAATGGTGTTCTAGATGCAAATATGCTTGTTTAGATGATACCTGACTTTGTGAAGATGGCAGACTGCAGAGCTATCTGTAAAGTCTGGTCTGGGGTAAAATACAGGCAAGGCGGTTGATAAAGGGTCGGAAGTGACACGATTTCAAAAAGAGCAAATGACAAAAGACGTGACATTTATTTATTTATTTATTTATTATTTATTTAAAGAGTTTTATATAGCGCTGCCTAGACCCGAAGGTATCAGAGCGCTTTACATTAGGTTCCACAATGTTACAGAAAATGATAACAAGTACACATTACGTCAAAAAATAGCAATATAATGGGAGAGGAGAGAGAGGAGAGACATAAATAGTGGAGGGGGAAGGGGTAGGTGAGAAGAGGGAGGATACGGGAAAAGACGACAGGAGAGACAAAAGGAAGTCTGTCTAAAGACCGACTGGGTAGCTGACGTCCGAGGAGGGAATCCACGGCCTGTCTCCCCTATAGCTAAACAAGGTAGCTCCATCGGGCAACAGACAAAATAGCTAGGTCTCAATTGGCGAGGGAAAGTTCACATATAGACAGGGTGAGGACTAAGGGCAAGGACAGGTGAGCGCAAAGGTCAGAAGCTGGAAAGAGGAGAAGAGTAGAGCAGAGAGGGGAAGGGGAGACAAAAGGAAGTCTGTCTAAAGACCGACTGGGTAGGTGACGTCCGAGGAGGGAATCCACGGCCTGTCTCCCCTTTAGCTGAACAAGGTAGCTCCATCGGGCAACAGACAAAATAGCTAGGTCTCAATTGGCGAGGGAAAGTTCACATATAAACAGGGTGAGGACTAAGGGCAAGGACAGGTGAGGGCAAAGGTCAGAAGCTGGAAAGAGGAGAAGAGTAGAGCAGAGAGGGGAAGGGGAAGGGGGTAGGGGAAAGGGTGAGGAGGGAGATACGGTCAGGAGAGACGCAGGATGTGTTTTCCCAAAGACTGGCTGGGTAGGTGATGGTCAAGGAGGGAATCTATGGCCCATCTCCTCTTTAGCTCGAGAGGTAGTTCCACCGGGCATCAGTCAAAATGGTTAGGTCTCAGCTGTCAAGGGAAAGTTCTCCGAGTAAAGTTCCAGGTGGGTGAGCGTGAACAGGGTCGGGTGAAGGCTGGTCAAGGTCCGGACGAAATCTATGATTTTTTTCCAGAACAGGAAAGGGCATCACGGAGGGTCTCACTGAGGCCGCCGACTTGTCAGGCCAGGGGCACGAGTCCTTGACAGTTCAGATTAGTCGGCTCCCATGATTCTCTATAGCCCAGAAGGAAAGTGGGAGGGCGGCCATCTTGACATCAGGTTTAAATGCTGGGGCAGAGATTTTTGAGCCAGGTCGGCGTTTTTAAGATTAGTAAAGCCCTGTGGTGCTAGTGAAGGGGGTGTCCGTGGTCTGGGAAGAGGCCCACTACATTTGGATGGACCGGGGGACAAGCGCGTAACTTCAAGTTCTCTCCTACACATGCCTGCTCAACAGTGCATCCTTAGCACCCGGCTGCTATCCGTTCAAGACCTCAGGCAGCAGGATATTGGATGACCTGTGCTGTAGATGGAGTTGCCAGTTATTATTGTCTGAAGCGAGCGCCATGTTGGTATCAGGCTACCCACTCAGGTGAGGTTTCTTTCTGTGGGACACGCTGGTGTGGAGGTGCCCCATTTTCTAGGCTGATGTCACCCCATCCTTGCCACTTCTCGTCAAGGACTTTGCTGCTGCTCCCCGCGTGCCCAAGCCCCAGTCACTCACCTAGGAGAAGGTTGAGGCGATCGCCGTATCCCATCGGATGGCCGCCATTTTGAGGTCAGTCAGGGCTCCTCAGGGTCGCATCCTACTCAGATTATTTTAAGATGCGAATAATATTTGGTGAAGATTTTATCCACTGCGGTCAGCGCGTTGGAGGCAGAAACCCATCCCCGGCCTCATGGGTGCTCGCCGGTCGGTTATTCTATCCATAAGGGGTGCAGTGGCAGAGTTTGTAATTTTTCAAATGAAGCTGTGAGTGCTCTGTACAGGCCATAGTGCACTGCAGAAGTACACCCTGTTCAAGCATACCTTGTCTTCAGCCCCAGATGCAACGCCTACGAACTTCAAGAACATGCAGTGTGTAGAGGTGCAGGAGTGCGCATGTGCACTGAATTCACATACTCACTGCACACTAACAACAGGAACCGTGCACCACTGAAGCCTTCATTGCATGGGCATGCTCTCCTTCACTCTAGGGGCCATATTATCAAGGAACGGCGATAACATTATCGCCGCTTTAGCGGCAGGAAACTGCCGCTAAAGCAGCGATAATGGGCTTGATAATATGCTCTCGTGAATTACCATAGAAGCCCAGGTTGACACCAGAACCTGGGCTTCTATGGGAATTCACAAGGGCAGATTGTCAAGCCCATTATCGCCGCTTTAGCGGCAGTTTTCTGTCGCTAAAGAGGTGATAATGTTATCACTGTTCCTTGATAATATGGCCCTAAGCATCTTCACCTGTGCAATTCTGGAGAAAGTTTTGATATTGTGTCCTCAGTTGCAGCATCAACACAGTTCAGAGGATTCACCCACCTAGACATACACTGGGTACATTATTCACCTTGCATCATGGTAACAGGTCACCTACCTATCATCTGGAATGACCCCATCTCATTTCTTATTCCATCAGGTTCTCCCTCCAAGATTAAACATTCCAACAACATTGACTTTAACCACCCATTGACAGTGGACCAAACACAACCTCTCTACATTAAACACTCATTCTCCGTTATCTCCAAGCCAAATAAGAAAAGAGAATTTGCTCTACGATTTGCTCTACAAACCCACCAACAAAGCCATTCCTCTCAAGACAGCTACATAACTTTACTAGCGGCTTATGAGCACTAGCTCTGCAGCATTAAAAAATATGAAAACAGAAATCGCAGGCTCTTCGACATTAACGGAAGAAAACCCACAAATTGCATGATAAAACCTGTCTCCAATGGCTCAATAGTGGATCTATAAATCTTCTGTCAAGACAGCAAAAACACTCCACCCAGACTCATGAGGCCAAATGCCCTTCCAAGGAGCATCCTAGAATCCTGACCGATTTCTGCAAACCAAAGAGCATAAAAAGGATCCCAGTCTCAAGCCTTCTCCAAGCCAACTAAAAATGTGAAGCTAAGACAGAGATGCTTGACCTATACTGCAGGAATACGTTTTCCACTTTCAAACTCACCAAGACCATTATCCAGAAAACTATAGTGCCTAAGGATCCCGGCCTCCTTCAGACAGCTAATGATCCTCAGGGTCTAGGATTGGTCGAGGCTAGTGGACTTCAAAGTTTATCATCAGACCCATATCTGTCACAAACCTTCTAGAACATCCTACTTTCAATAATTTCCACAACCCCAGCTGTAATACTCATCATCAACTGGACTCGCCACGGCCTGACTTTCTGCTCAGCGCGGAGACACTCCTCGGAGTAACCAAGCGCTTTATAAATCCAAAATTCAGTTATTCAACTATGTTTGTCAGATCTGTGACTTCTTGGAAGAAAGTATCCCACTTTCAGACAAACAAAGTGGGCTTTACTCAGAGAGGCATCTTTTTCCTCTCTGATTTTCCCTTGTGATGATCGGAAATACACCATGGAGAGAAAAAGAGTCCCCACAATTCTACTACTGGACTTGATCAATCAACACAGTCCGCCACCATTCCCATCTACTAGACTGGAGGAACTTGGCATTAGGAGAAGCATCCTTGATCAGATCTGATTTTACTGCTCTTACAGATCCCACATCATCGTGTTGCTCCATTCAAACACAGCCTTTTACCATTTGATGCCAGCTTACCCAAGGGTTCAAACATCTCATTACTCCTCTTAATGCCAGCTCAGTAGCTTTTCTGGAGCTCTAGACATGCAAACCGGAACTTCAAGCCTGTCTATGCACATGATTATCTGAGAGAGTGCAGTAACCATAATGGGCACTTTTTCAGGTCGAGCCTGGGCAGCGCATGTGCCGCTCTGTGAGGCATGCTGTATTGAGGTAGAGACTTGAAGCTTCCCCACTCTCCGCCCACATTTTTCGTTGGCTTGTGTCATTGTCCACTGTAAACTGTTCATTGGTCAAAAGGCTTTGTAGTCCCTCCTTAGTACCGTCTTGTCTCATTTTGTAACCTCCCATTGCGACACCCCCTGTTATGTGTGTTGTTGCTCGGTAGTCTTTGATTACAGCCTCTGAGCACTATTTTCTCAAATAGCGTTGTATTGCCTGCTGTTGCAGGCAGGACATCTCTCCTAATGCCTTTTTTATTTTTAAAGTAGGCATTTGCAATGCAATAGGTCTCGCATTTGCGAGAGTTTAAGCTATTGGTATTGTAAATGACAATGCCTTTTATTTATCTGTTTTAAAAACAACACATAAATAAAAGGCATTATTATTTGCAATGCCAATAGCTCAAACTCTCATAAATGCGAGTCCTATTTATTGCATTGCAAAAGCTTGTTCCTATCTCCTACTGGCCTAGCAGTGCTTCTATTTCATACTCTCACCAGGAGTATATTTTTGTGGCAAATGACAGAATGTGAGTGAGAGAATGAATGGGTCAGGGAACGGACGAATGGCTGAATAATTTGATGACTGAATGAGCAAACTTGGCTAGAGGCTCATTGCAGACTAAATCACCTCAAAGTGTTTATTAGCCTGAAAGAGTAAGTCATTATCAATGTACTTCTTCACTGTGGTACAGCCTAATGTGACTTACGTCAAGAACTTGAAGTAACAATAGGGGTATGCAGAATTTGCTTTCGATAATTGATCAAATTTCGGCGAAATTACTCATAATTATTACACAAAATTCAAATTCATCATAGAGCAATATACTTTCACTAAAGTTGTGACGCGAGAATGAAAAGGGGGGGGGCCCTTGGCCCCCCCGCCCGCATGGCGACTGCCCTTACCTCCGGGACCTCTCAGGGGTGGGCGTGTCCTTTGGGGCGCGCCCTGCAACCGATTGGTTGCCACCCTCCCTTGACCCGGATGTCGCTAATCGACATCCGGGTCGGGGGGAGGGGGCGGGCTGCTGAGGGATAAAGAAGCGGGGAGCGCCCAGGTGACCCTCTTGGTCCTTGGTCGCTCCCCCACACCGGACGTGCCCTGGGCTCGGGGCTTCTTGTTTCTTTTTGTCTTCCAGGTCCGCATCGTATCCAGGCGTGGTGAACTAGGACTTCTCGGCGGTCGGTCGGGGTGACGCGGCTGGAGGCTGTTTACGTGCGCTGGGAGCGAGCGGGAGACTGCGGGACTGGGTCTGCGGAGCTTGCCGCCTTTTTTGTGAACTACGGCGGGCGGCTGGGTTTTGTGTAGCTCCATTTCATTGAGGTGAGGTGTCGGGGGCTTGTGCGCTGTTTGTGCGGCCTTTTGGCGTTCGGACGCCTAGGCTTTCGGCAATTTAGTTTTCAACGCGTGGGGGTGAGATAGCGAGCGGCTTTGTCCCTGCGCACCGGGCGGCTTTTAATGCTCGGAAGTCTTCTAATATAGTTAACTGGGTGCGAGTCTTGGCAAGAAAACCGAACATCCGGTGATTCTGCAAATCACTTAATCTCCCCGTGCCTAAAAAAAGCAAAGATTGGCATTACCCATAAGTCTCTCTTTAACACATGCATATTGGGGGCCGTAGCGTGACTCAGCAGTAACCGGGTGCCATCGCGTGTAGGGGTGGGGGAGTTTCTCTGATGCGGTGAGCCAGCTCCGTGGCCATATTTAGGTATTGAACATTGTACATACCCTTGCATTTTGTCTAAATATCAGCAGGAGGATAATTTAGCAGCGCTGTTGCTGGTTCGTTTGTTTTTTCTTTTTTTTCCAGCTGCTGATGCGCGAAGGGTGTCCCAGGTCGCCCATTTGTATGAGCTTTGCGCAAGAAAGCATTTATTAATCACTTTTGTTGTTTCATAACAGGAAGGCGGTGACGGTACCACTGTTTGGGTTTAAGTTTTCAACTGCATCCCTGCAATTTCGGGTAGGAGACGCTGAGTGGTGGACGTCAGTGGTGGTCACAAGTCCAATTCCGGCTGGGAGTGCGCAGGATTTGAACGGTAAGAGGAAAACGGGGGGCTCGCATTACATTGCTTCTGGTAGCCGCCGGGCGGGTCTACGTTAGAGTTTACTCACCCCTGACAAACCGGATAAGCCGGCGCGTTGCGGTTGCATGGTGCTTACAGCCCCCTGTACATCCTCCATCTGGTGAAGGTAATACGCGCACTTGAGCCTGTGTTGGAATATTAGGAGTATAGGGGTACGCAGTCATGTCGGGGTCGAAGGGTAGTGCAGGAGGGTCCAGGATGGAGGTTATGATGCAGGCCATGATGCGGGAGATGAATAGTATTAATGGGAGGTTGGGGAAAGTGGATGAACTGGAGGCCCGCATGAATGAAAGGTTTGCTGATCTCCCAGGACCTTCAGGCAGGCCCACGCGGCAGCGAAAGTCACCCTTGTCAAGGGGGGATTTCGCTAGCCCACCTCGCAAGTCTAAGGCCAAGAAGCCCCGGCACAGTGCCCCAGCCCCGGTAGTTCCGGTTTCGATTCCACCCACGGCTCCGGTACCTCTTATACCTGTGCCGGTAGTTCCGGCGCCCGCTGCACCGGCTCCTGCCATACCGCCGGCGCCCCTTCCTGCGGGGCCTCCTTCCCCGTCCGTGCCACCGGTCACTCCGTTGCCTGCCACACCAGTGCCACCGGCCATCCCCCCTGGGGCGCCCCGGTCCCAGCGGGTAACCCAGACGCGGTCCCTGCCGAATTGGTATCTCAAATAGCGGCTTTACTGCCTTGGCTGCAAAAAGGGGGCGTGTTACCTGCTTCATCGGATCATGCTGCGGATGCAGCACAGCTGGTAGAAAGGATTAAAGCGGCAGCGGCGGCCGGCAGTACTGCGGTTCCCTCATCTTCTTTACTTACAGGTTCCAGCCCCGCCCAACCGAACGCGGATGGTGGTCAACCGGCCCGGGTGCCCGACAATGGTAAGGAATTGGCGCTGCCTCTTTTGGGGGACGGGTCAATACCCTCCAGGAGTGAGAATTTGGCACAACATGTGTCCCAAGCAACGAAAGAAATGATCTGGGCGGGAAAATATATTTACATATTTTCATTACTACTTGATAACAGGGAAATGGAACGTGCAAAGATACAGAAGGAGTGGATGCTTCCGAATGAATGGAGGGCAGAGTGTTCTAGATTTAGGGTGGAGGAAACTTTGCTCAACTGGGTTAGGGCTTTCGCAGTATTCACGACCATCATGGCCGAACGGCCTCCCAATGTGCAGGCGCCATTGGCTTGCTACCAGAGTAGGATTGTGGGGTGGAGTGAACAGTACCCAGGGGATGCCTGGAAGGAGTATGATGTCAATTTCAGAAAAGCTAAAGAATTTGACGCATCGCTGGCATGGGACAGGGTTGACTCTGTGTCTTGGCATAAGCAGTTCTCAGGGAACGCAGCCCCACCCCAGCCCACCAGTGCGGGCAGGGGGTACTCCGCCAGACCCCAACATCCCTTTCGGTCGGCCCAGGGGAGTGAGGTCCCGGGTAGGGGTAGGGGGGGGGGGTCTGAGAGAAAAGGGGTGTGCTGGGATTTATTTCAATAAGCGCTCCTGCACAAGGGCCCCTGGCACCTGTAGATTTAGGCATGCATGTTCGGTCTGTGGTCACCCTTCCCGCCCCGAGTCATCGTGCAGATCCAAGCAGGGCAACCACAGTCAGAGGGGGAGGGGGAAGCCAGAGTAGGACAGATAATTTGAATATCCCCTCCCCTATAGATGTTTTGGCAATGATCCCTTGGTTGAATAGGTACCCGAACCACACAGCGGCCACTCTGCTTCAGGAAGGTTTCTCCCAAGGTTTTAGGATCCCGGCAGGGGGGTACACGGGTAGCACACATTGCAGGAATCAATTGTCAGTAAAACAGAACCCCGCAGTGGTGGCTGCGAAGATTAGCAAAGAACTGTCTCTGGGCAGGATAGCTGGCCCTTTCCTGAAGGTGCCTGTGCCCAATTTTGTGTGTTCACCTCTAGGGGTAGTACCCAAAAAAGAGAGAGGGGAGTTCAGACTGATCCACAACCTGTCGGCACCTAGAGGAGCGTCATTGAATGATGCTATTGATGAGGGGATTTGTAGTGTAAAGTATGCCTCATTTGACCAGGCAGTTGACTTATTGCGGGCACTGGGGCAAGGGACAATGATGGCAAAATCAGACATAGAATCTGCTTTCCGTCTCCTCCCAGTCCACCCTCTGGACCACCATCTCTTAGGTTTCACTTTTGAGGGCAAGTTTACATGGATAAATGCATGCCCATGGGCTGTTCCATATCATTTGCTTACTTTGAGACGTTTAGCTCATTTTTGGAATGGGTCATGAGAGAGGCGACGGGCCACCAGCGGGTTATGCATTATCTGGATGATTTCCTTTTCCTAGGCGCAGCGGGATCTCAGGAGTGTGCTTGGGCATTGCAGGAATTTTGCGTGCTCATGCGGGCTTTTGGGGTTCCGCTAGCGCCGGGGAAGACGGTTGGCCCGTCCACCTGTTTGGAATTTCTTGGTATTGAAATTGACTCAGTGGAGGGATGCTTCAGGTTGCCCAGGGACAAAGTGTCTAGGTTTAGAGCAGCCCTGCGTCGATGCCTACGCACAGACAAGGTTACCTTGCAACAGCTACAGGAAGTGGTGGGGCAACTGAATTTTGCACTGCGGGTCATCCCAATGGCACGCCCTTTCTCACGCTCCATTGCCCAGGCTATGAAAGGGCTACAGGAGAAACATCACCACACGAGGTTGTCATCTGAGGTTCGCCAGGATATGCGTATATGGATGGCATTCCTGGAGGATTTTAATGGCAGAGTAGTGTGGTCAGGTCCACCCGTCACATCAGCAGAATTGGGTTTATGGACGGACGCTGCGGGGAGTGCGGGCTTTGGTGCCATCCTGGGGACCAAGTGGGTCGCCCAGCGGTGGCTGGCAGACTGGAGAGCACGGGGTCTGACCGCCAATATCGGATTCCTGGAACTCTTCCCAATTTGGGTAGCATTGATGGTCTGGCCGGAACACTTATGCAATCAATCCATGGTGTTCTGGTCTGATAACATGACAGTTGTGGAATGTATAAACCAGCAGGGGGCACGCTGTCCATTTATACTCCGCTTGATAAAGGAGATTGTGCTGCAGTGCTTAAAATTGAATGTGGTTTTCAGAGCTAAGCATGTCCCTGGCATCCTCAACAATGCAGCTGACTCCCTTTCTCGCTTTAAAATGCAGGCTTTCAGGGAACATCTTCCTGCAGCGGACCCCTCGCCAGCGCAGTTCCAGGCAGGACTTTGGCAGATTGGTGCCCCAGATTACAGGACCTCGTGGTTGCTAGCCTAGCCCCCAGGACCAAGACAGCTTACGAAGGCGCCTTTTTGTCTTACCGAGCCTTCTTAGGGCAGGAATGGGAGGTTAGGTGGGCCCAGGAGGACCTAGAAGCGATGCATAGGGAAGGGCGCTCAGTGGCGGCTGTGAGCAGACATAGGGCGGCGGTCTCCTTCTTCGCACAGGCTAAGGGCATGCGAGATCCCACTAACACCTTTCTGGTACGCAAAGCCTTGAGGGGTTGGCGCCGTTTACAGGGTTACCGGGCTGATAAGAGAAGGCCCATTGGACTGGCACGGCTGACAGCCTTATTGGGGGCACTTCACAGTGTCTGTAGCTCTGAGTGGGAGGTACTTCTGTTCAAGGCTGCATTTTCCCTGGCCTTCTATGGGGCTCTGAGGATTGGGGAGTTAGTTGCTGGATCGAAAGCTGATAAGGTGGGCGGCCTACAGTGGGCCGATGCGAAGATCAGTGAGGACACTATGTGGATAACAATTCAGAGATCAAAAACTGACCAGGATTCTCGGGGTCACACCATAGTGCTCCACCGGGCCCGGGCCAACCCTTGCTGCCCGGTTTCTCACGTGGAGGCCTTCTGCAGGCAGCAGGAGGGCACGGCGGGGGGCGCACTGTTGTGTCACGCTGACGGTACACCATTGACTAGGTACCAGTTTAGGCGAGTCTTGGAGCTGACTGTTAGATTGGCAGGTTTTGAGCCGAAAGAATTCGGCACCCACTCATTTAGGATTGGGGCAGCAACGGAGGCAGTGGCGAGGGGTCTCCCAGTTGAGAATGTGAAGAGGCTGGGGAGATGGTCGTCCGAACGTTACAAACGTTATGTACGAATTGACATGTTGTGACAGGATGGTGCTCACACCTGGTATGCTTCTGGTTTCTTGCAGTTTCTCAAACCTGTGACGCAGGGGAGGAACTCGCCACCGGGCGTCAACGATCGACGCCAGCACAGCGCGAAGGACACAGGAAATTGGTGATTTGGATTGTGGGCCACTCTTATGTTAGGCGTGCAGAACATGTTTTTCTTTCTAGGGACCGTAGGACGAAGGCGGCGCAAAAGGGGTTTGATATCGCATTCTTCGGGAGGGGGGGTTTATGCCTCAGCCAGTTTAGGAATTTTTTCCAGGGACTCTTAGCTCAGCAGCCCGCCCCCCCGTCAGTGGTGATACTTCACCTGGGGGAGAATGATTTGGCCAAACTGGGGAGGCGCATCCTTATTGAGGAGATCATCTCCACTGCGGGGTGGGTGGCCAAGAC
This sequence comes from Triturus cristatus, assembly GCF_964204655.1. NCBI lineage: Eukaryota > Metazoa > Chordata > Amphibia > Caudata > Salamandridae > Triturus > Triturus cristatus. The sequence continues at coordinate 752,321,016 of NC_140580.1, forward strand.
TTGCCCGGGTTCTACAGTAGTTTGGTCGCAACTTATCCCCCGGTGGCAGTGGCGGGGGGGGACTCGGTCAGGGCGTTGAATCACTCAGTCCGGAGGATCAACACACAGTTGGACAAATTATTTCGAGCCCCCCGGTTGCAGACTATTCCACATGGGTGTATCTGGGGCGAGCAGTTCTACCTGAGGGACGGGGTACACTTGACTGAGGCAGCGAACGTCTTGTGGTCTAATAATGTCTGGGCCTGGTTGGAGGGATTTGCTAAGTAAGCGCACTCCTGGCTTAGGTCTAGGTAAAGGGGAGGCCAGATCGTCGGTTAACAATGCTGGCCTGTGGCGGTAAGGTCATGACCGGTGAGCAACTATTTTAAGGTCTGAGGGGGCGGGCATCATCCTATGGAGGTTCCCGCCCAGGGGGAGGGGACATTGGCCCCTCCTAGAACTTCAGGGGCAAGGTAACTGGTGCTTCAAAGGGGCGCGGGTTGGGGAGTCACGCTTTCCTTAGGCTGGTAGCCATCCCGCGCGCGCATACTCATGACGTCACCGAATGGCGCAGAGTAAGGGCCCTCCTTAAGTGGATAAATGAAGTTCACGGCGTGGACCGGGTAATTACCGGGCCCGGCTGCGCATGCGCACATCTTTAGGGGAGGCGCAGCTAGTAGGACCTGACACCGGTTAGCGACCTTGCCATATGGCCCTTGAAATGTTAGTATACAAAAATGCAGAGGAGGATGTTAGACTCGGTTAGGAAACAATCTGTATTAGAGTTTTGTTAAGGATAGTCACTCACACCTGTTGACAATAATGTATCTAATGTCCTGCTGATTTTTGTATAACTGTTTATCGTGCAATCATAAATTTTTATTGTTTTATAACTTAATAAATACGGCCGGGGGGTCTTGCGACCTCCCGCCTTGCAAAGATACCACGTTCTATGTTCCTGTGTCTGGGGGTGGGTGAGGTCATAGGGAGGGGGCGGCAGCCAGTCACTGACCATGTGAAAAGGGGGGGGGCCCTTGGCCCCCCCGCCCGCATGGCGGTGCGGCAACCGCCCTTACCTCCGGGACCTCTCGGGGGTGGGGGGTGTCCTTTGGGGCGCGCCCTGCCACCGATTGGTTGCCACCCTCCCTTGACCCGGATGTCGCTAATCGACATCCGGGTCGGGGGGAGGGGGCGGGCTGCTGAGGGATAAAGAAGCGGGGAGCGCCCAGGTGACCCTCTTGGTCCTTGGTCGCTCCTCCACACCGGACGTGCCCTGGGCTCGGGGCTTCTTGTTTTCCCACCCACCATCCCTGGAGTACGCGGTTGATGCATTACTAGTCCGATTTAGTGTGTACATTGCTAGGATGTTGTTACCTTAATTTTTTCAGGCGTTGTAAACTATAACTGAAATGTTATTTTCTGATGAGGTTTTCTGTAGGACTTTCTCTCCCATTGTAGTGACCGAGACGGTATCTGGAATGTTATGTTGATGATGATTTCTCGTAGGCCTTTCTCTCCCATTGTAGTGAATGGTATTGTATTATGTGTTGCTGCTGCAATTGTGTTTAGGCCCCTTTTTTCCCTTTGTAGCTCTACGGTGTTATACATGATGTATGATTTAGTCAGTGTAGTTGTCCTTTAGAATTTTTTCCCATAGGTCGTCGTATTTATTAGGAATGGGGCGTGCGGTAAGGTCATGACCGGTGAGCAACTATTTTAAGGTCTGAGGGGGCGGGCATCATCCTATGGAGGTTCCCGCCCAGGGGGAGGGGACATTGGCCCCTCCTAGAACTTCAGGGGCAAGGTAACTGGTGCTTCAAAGGGGCGCGGGTTGGGGAGTCACGCTTTCCTTAGGCTGGTAGCCATCCCGCGCGCGCATACTCATGACGTCACCGGATGGCGCAGAGTAAGGGCCCTCCTTAAGTGGGTAAATGAAGTTCACGGCGTGGACCGGGTAATTACCGGGCCCGGCTGTGCATGCGCACATCTTTAGGGGAGGCGCAGCTAGTAGGACCTGACACCGGTTAGCGACCTTGCCATATGGCCCTTGAAATGTTAGTATACAAAAATGCAGAGGAGGATGTTAGACTCGGTTAGGAAACAATCTGTATTAGAGTTTTGTTAAGGATAGTCACTCACACCTGTTGACAATAATGTATCTAATGTCCTGCTGATTTTTGTATAACTGTTTATCGTGCAATCATAAATTTTTATTGTTTTATAACTTAATAAATACGGCCGGGGGGTCTTGCGACCTCCCGGCTTCCAAAGATACCACGTTCTATGTTCCTGTGTCTGGGGTGGGTGAGGTCATAGGGAGGGGGCGGCAGCCAGTCACTGACCATGTGCATTCTGCTATTTAAAAAAAGCACTGCGAACGAAAAACGCACTCGTTCTGTTGTTCTCATGCCTTAACTGTACATTTTTACTGAGTATGCTGCGTAATTCAGCAAAGTGGCATAATGGTGTCATTTTGGGAAATTTGCATAAAAAACATAATGTGAAATTCCCCTAATGGCTCTAATTACGCTGGCGTAATTTACGTTTCTCTGAGTGAAGTCCCACTGTGGGGACTACTGACAGCATTAAAGGAGTTCATTCTGGACCTATACAGACTTTTCCCCCACTATATCCCTCCGCCGGGAGGGGTGCACCTGAGATGGTTCCGCACTGCTGATTTCCACTGACTTCAATGTCAAGTTTTCTTTGGAACCTCAAGTGGAGTCTAATTCATCTGAACATTACTTCAAGGGCACCTGCAGGGGTCATCGTGTTAACACCTCCAGGAGAGCTGGCTCACTGGCAGCCTGGACCACAAAACAAGGCCCGTGTTATCTGACCTGAAAAGGAACTGCCTTTTGGCAGGAAGGAGCCTGCCTGGACTTTCACCGCCAATTACACGTCACTCGCAATCCCAGATGAAGCGCTTGTTATTATGCACAGCTTCAGGGGAGTATTCTACGTTTCACGCGCGGCTGCCAGTTCACTTGGACCCCACCTCTCCATGGAAACTGCTCTGCCAAGGGAACACCAGAGCACTGGATACATTTTAATCAAAATAACATGTTTGCGTTGCATGTCTGGGGTGAGCTGTGCTAGGTTTCATGCAAATGGCTCCCAAACAGTGGCAGCTCCACCGCGAAGGTAGAGGAGCGTCGCCCCACTGCCTTTGTGCGGCAAAAAAAAGGAAACAAATAAAATAATAATAACGTAATGTTATCACCATTTTATTTTGTCCTCCTGCTGTGGAGATGGAGTGAGGGGGCAGGGAGTGACTGAAGTGCAGGAGAGGAGGTTTACCACCTCCTAAGTGCACAATGACTGTTTGGTCGGCCCTCTCGGGCCGCCGAAAACAGTCATGCGCACTTACCCTGTTCTCCATGCAGGCTGCATTACAGCCTGCATGGAGAACATGCCCTCCCCTCCAGCCCCTGGCCGGTGCTCAGACCAATCACAACGCTGCATTGCAGCAGCGTTGTGATTGGCTGAGGGTAGCATGGGAGCTTACTGTTTACCCAAAGAAGGAAGAGGACCTAGGAGAGGCGGCTGGCCAGTTGGCCGGCGAGGAGTTTTTTTTTACCCGATCGCAAAGTCAGCCAGCAGGAAACAAAAGCAAAGGAAATGAGGTGGGAACTGTTCCCTGCCATTGTGGTGTATTCCAGGCTGCTTTAAGTTCAGGCTGTACTTGCAAACAAAGGGGAAGTTTGTGGAGCGTATTTACAAGGGCATTGCGCCACAGAAAATTCGCTGTTAACAACGTCCCTGTGGTGCAATGCCCTGCTCCATATTTACAAAGTGGCGTTAAGTCACTTAATGTGGCTTAACGTCGCTTTGTAAATATGGTACCCTTTCACGCAGGTCTCTGAGTGAAAGGGGCGTGCAGTGGGTGTTACTGTGGGAGTTCCACCGCAACATCCATTGCTTTTTGACGTTGCCCCAGATTTACAAGGACCTGTAAATCTGAGGCAGCACCAAAAACGAATGCCATGCAAGAGCAGACGTTATAATTCTGAAATGAGGAGAAATGTTTTTATTATAGAAAGAGCAAAATGCCATCAATGATTTTTTATGTGCTGGAAGGTGTCCCTTCCTGCACATAAACAATCATTAAATAATAACGATTTGCTAATTTCATGTGTGCTGCTTTCACATAGAAGTAACAAATAGCCATTATGGATTGTTTATGTGCAGAAAGGGTCACCTTCCTGCACATAAACCATCATTCCCTAAATTAAACTGCCTAGCGCCAATGCCGAGCACCAACGCAGGCACCTTTACACCATAGTGCAAGGGTGCCTGCGTTGGTGCTCGGCAGTTAAATTTAGTTCCATGGCTAAGGAAAACACAGGGGTGCTCCATATTGTAGTAAATACGGTGCATCCCTGCATTTGGAAATGTCGAAGTGAGACGCTGTTAATTTGGCGCAGCTCTGTACGCCGACATTTTGTTGTAAATATGCCCATTAGTGTGAGCTGCATCAAATTTGGCATTACCAAAACGCAGGGATGCGCCATATTCACAATAATACAGCGCACCCCAGGCTTTTCCCTAGCACTGCCACTACATTTAGCTGCCTGGTGCCAACGCAGGCACCCTTGCACTGTAGTGCAAGGGTGCCGGCATTGCAGGAAATTATTGCTTATGTGCAGGAAGGTGTCCCTTCCTGCACATAAATAATCACTAATGGTGATTTTTTTCATCACTATTTAATGATTGCTAATGTTCAGGAAGGGACACCCTCACGCACATAAACAATAATTAATGGCGTTTTGCTCTTTCTATGTGTGCTGCAGAATGCAGTACACATAGAAAAAGCAAAAACGAGGAGAAATAAAGGTATTTCTCCTAGTTTCACCATTCTACTGCCCGCTCTTGCATGGCGTTAGTTTCTGGCACTGCCTCAGATTTACAGATCCTTGTAAATCTGGGGCATCATCAAAAGCAATGGGTGCTGTGGTGGAATGCCCATGGCAACCCCCATTGCACACCCCTTTCATGCTAAGTGATGCGTGTACAGGGGCCTTATTTGCAAGGCAGCGTTGGGCCACAAAAACTGGCTTAACGCCGCTTTGTAAATATGGAGAAGGGCATATCACCACCAGAACGTCGCTAAAAGTGATGCTCTAGTAGTGATTTACCATTGTAAAAATGCCCTCAAGGCTGGACATAACAACAGTAACGTACAAAGAACTCAGCCTATGCCGTGAGCACCCTAATTGCTGCATTATCATTTGACAGAAGATGACAGAGATGCCTGCGGTGGGCCACACAACAGGGCATATTTACAAGTGTATACTGCCACCCGAACATCATTTTTAGTGACGTTCTGGTGGCGATATGCCCTTCTTCATGTTTACAGAGCAGCGTTAAGCCAATTTTTGTGGCCTAACGCTGCCTTGCAAATAAGGCCCATTTACACTCATCACTTAGTGTAAAAGGGTCGTGCAATGGGTGTTGCTGTGGGCGTTCCATCACAACACCCATTGCTTTTAATGCTGCCCCAGATTTACATGGATCTGTAAATCTGAGGCAGCACCAAAAACTAAAGCCATGCAAGAGCAGGCATTAGAATGGTGAAATTAGGAGAAATACTTTGATTTATCGTAATTTTTGCTTTTTCTATGTGTGCTGCATTCTGCATTACAAAAGATATGTAGACTTTGTACACTCTGACAACACTACTCTATCAAAGAGCACTCCTCTTGCCCCAGCCTGCCCCGAGGACTACTTAAGAGGCTGGATTAAGGTTATTTGAATATTAATCATCTAGAGAAAAATAACTTCTGGTTAAGTGGTGGATAAAAGTTGTTCAGAATTATTATTAATCAGAAGATAAAATAAGCACTGAAGGATCCAGCACTCTCAAATAATCATGCGGGTAGGTTATATTGCGGAGTACGATGTGAAAGAAAGCAGAACAATAACAAAAGAAGGGAAAAGGTGGGTGGCTTAAATACCATGCAATATTCTCCCCACCGAAAAACCTCCAAAATACACCAAAGCTATTGCACCATCTTGAGAATACCCACTTTTCTGTCTGGGCAAAGGAAAATTCTGAAATTGAAAAGGATGTCCAGTGACAATTTGGCTCATCTTCATCTCATGATAACAAGCAAGCCTCAAATTCCCCAAGAAAGAGAAAGACACAAATAGGAAACAAGAAGCAGAAAACAATCCTACTAGGGTCTTGAAGCCATGAAGGTGGATATTTTGACTACATTTTGAGTAACACAAACCTGGAATTACAAACGTATGGTTAGAATGATAAATGTGCGATCTTGCGGAGATGACAAAGGTACTATATGAGAGGCTCGAAAAGATTGCACAGCAAAAGGGATAAAGGAAGTAGGAAGTCGAGATTCCCTGCAACTATGCAGCCTCTGTGCTACCTACACCCGCATGCATTCCGCCCACCTTACATTTGCAGGAAGGTGAAACTTTCCTTCATTCCAGGAGGGTATGACTGCTTCACTCTGACTTCACTCCTGGCAATCCCTATCTGGCAGTTCTCTTAATTTCCCCAAAACAAATGCCTCTACTTAGGACTTTCACTCATTTACCAGCCTTCTTCATATCTTGTAACTCATAGGCAGCTTAAAGGACTTCAACGCACAGACACACGTCTGGGTAATTATTTTGTCTAGTTATGGTATTTTAATAATACCAGAATAAAGCAATACATGGTAAAGTAATTGTGCTAGAGTTTTAAGCATTCGTGGAGATGAGGGAATCTGAATTGAAACCAAAGTGGATGGCTTGAGAGAAGAGCTGGGACCATACATGGAAAATAATAATAATTACATTATAATTTAAAAAGGTTTTGGAAATCCTTGATTACATTATACAAATTTGGCAAGTGAGAGTACATCAAAGAAATGCCCTTGTATGTTAAATTATCAATAAGTGATAGATAATCTCACATTTTCATTTATTTGCTGAAAAGCTGATATTACAAACATAATCATGTTCAGAAATTGAACTTTGTAATGACTCTTTATAAATGTAACACAACTCATTTAAACTGTTTATTTCGAAATTACATTTTCAATTTATTTTTATAATTTAATCGATGACATTTTATTTAAAAGCCTGGGGATACCCCTTCAAACTTGTTAAACTAAAGGTATCTGCACTTGTTTATATCTTATGTTTGTTGAGTGAAGCATATGCTTTCACCAAAGGATTTCAGAGTAAATCACTTTAAATATATTTTCCACTTTTTGTCTCTTGATGTTTTATCAGATATCTATGAGATTTTATATTTTGCTACTATATTTTTAAGGCACAATATTAAAAATATGACATTCTGATGGAAAGTCAGTCTGTGCTGCTCCAGCGCGGAGCCAAAACCTCCTACCTAGGCCTATATATTTTCATGATTTCTGTGTTCCAGTAGAAGCTGAATGACACATATGTATATGTCTATAGTCCCCCTGTAGGATCTTGGATAATGCTTAAATGTAGATAAATGCCATCAGTTGCACGGGTCTAGTCATCATTAAGTAGTCTGGATTTCCTTTGAGGGTATATCTTGGTGCTCTTCAAAAAGAGGTGAGGTGATGCACATGACAGGGCAAATTCAGTTTGTGATCATCTCTGTCTTAAGATCTAGCTCATTTCAATACAACAGATTTTCTAATGTGAATTCACTCAACAAAACTGTACCCTGTTTTGAGACCAGTACCTGGTGGCTATGGTTGAAGGAAAGCCAGGTTTTGATGTCACTTTGAAAAGCAAGATTATCTGAACTTACTTCTGTGTGTGAACCAATATTGCCAGTGTATTACCATTTGTGCTGTGAAAGACGTGCCTCCCAGGAAAAGTGTTTGAAGGTTGGTGTTATCAATATGGATCATTGCTTTATTGTAAAAGGTCAGACTGAAGGAGCTGAATTTATTTGCCAGACTATGAGATAAGCACTGAACAGTGGAGGGGCTATGTGGATCCCCATGGTACACCAGCAGGCACTGGTGTCAGTCTTCTCTGATCACAAGTGAAATAAAAAGCGATCCAATCCAAAGCTTTGTGTTTGTTTGATGCCCATTAGATGCATTTTCTTTATAATGGTGGAATGGTGTCCAACGTTGAAGATGATGAGTGGTCCAGTTATATAAAAGAACCCTTGCACTGAAGAAAATGGCAGTACAAAACATTTGGGCACTATGTTTCTGCTTCTTTAACATGGAATTGTGCAAACAACTTTGGCGACACATATTGCATAAAGATTTCTAAATTAGACCAATGATGAAAGAATTATTTGTGGTACCATTGCAAAACATACTGAAAAAACTTTTATCTGCCTCTAAATCAGCCTACTTGTATAATAATTATATTAACACCTACAAAACTTTCTTTAAAAAATGAACACCCTTATTTTACACCCATTTTACATCTGAAAATTAGAAAATACATATTTTCTCCAGTTATTAATATGCAAAAACAACAGAAATAAACTGAAGTCAGTTTTGTTTTATTTTTGACCAGGCACAAATCCCACCTGATGCACTTGTTGCACTTGAGGCCTGGATGCTTCTAATTGCTTTTTGATTTTCTAATCATGTGCAAAATTAGTTGGAGTGGCCAACCGCAAAACCTTTGATTAATACATAGCCCGACTTCATGATGTTTAAAGATTTTTTGGGGAGGAACAAACTGACTGAAGTCCACTTAGAAACCTCACTTAAGGAACTGCGTTCGTATTGTCTGTAAGTTGTGGCATTTTAAAGTAAACGAGTCTGGGTCAGGCATCTTTGTGGGTGGAGCACCTCTAGGTACCTAAGACCGCGGGGCGAATAGATTTGACCATGGTATGGATGCTTTATGGCCATATGGTAAATATTTGACTTCTATTTTTTGTATGAGAGCGGACCCTTGCTCTGTTGATTGCACATTGTGAACTATTGGCGGATACTAGTGGGTGGATGAAACTGGTAGGACCATATATGGGGTTTTTCTTTTAGGACCTTGTGGTAATACACCGCACTTTAGTGGAAAGTGAGGCAGGGCGCGAGCCTCTTTGATCATTTTTTCAGGTTTGCTGTTTCTTTTCATGTTTCTTCTGAAATAGTGTTTCAGTGCTACTTTGTTTTGATTTTTGCACCTCTCACAAAAACAAAAAATCATTCACCATTTTGGGTGTGTTAGTGGTTTTCTTTTGGAAGTTTTCTGGGCACCTTTTGTCTCTTCTGCCAGATGCCCTTTTAGAGTTGATGAAGTAACTGTCTTTTGGGTATCTAATTTCACTTTTAAAACAGATGTTTTCAAGTTTGACTCTGCTCGAAATCAGTTTTTTTGGGCATAAAATGTGATGATTTGACTCGAATAGGAATGTTCTTGTCCCCAGACCAACGATAGTGCATTTTAAACAAAACATTTTTGGAGACTGATGTGCATGCTTGTTGTACCAAATATATGTTTTCCATTAGCAAGATGTTGTTTAAGATATATGTTTTTTTAATGCCATGTGACGTTTTTCGTATATGTGATTTGTTACATATATGTCTTTTGCATGTTTGCAACCCTGAGGAAGCCTTTGTTAAGGTGAAATGCACTGGAAGCGCTTTTGCTTTTTGAATGAAGAACATGAAAAAAAGATAAAACCCATACAAAAAGGATCTATTAGTCGTATTTTGGATTAATCGTTTTTATACATGTTTGATTGTTGCCTCTCTTTGCTAGTATAAATTGTCTGGCCAATGATCAGCTGGCTGTTAGAGTTGGGCAACAGGGTTGTACTGTTATGGTGAACACTCCAGGTGGTGCGGCATTGGTTTCCTTTTGTTCCCAACACTCTAAAGATGGCGGGAGAAGAGTTAATTTATTTATTTATTTATTTTGAAGTTTTTAGAGCGCACAGCTATCCCCAACGGAGGTGTCCCGATGCTGAGGCAGTCGACTATTACAGGTGCGGGGGGGGGGGCGTCTAGGAGCTGGTGAAGAACCAGGTTTTCAGGGCATGTCAGAAGGTTAATTCAGTCTCCGCTATGCGGATGGAGAGTGGCAGGGCATTCCAGAGCTTCGTGCTCCTGATCGCGAAGGCTCTACTGCCTGTCCTTGCCTTGCGAAAGCGGGGAATGGCTAGAAGATGCAGGTGGTTGAATCTCAAGGCCCGTTGTTAGACGGCGACCTCAAAGGAGCCCGGAAAGGGGTCCTAACTACCCTGAGACCCACCCTCGAGGGATCGTAGCCGGGCACTGGCGGGAGACTCCTCAGGGGGAGGAATCTCGTATCTAGGATCGTACCCCTGGTACCACACGACACAGAGACACCACACCGTGCATTCTTAGGAATCAATCTTTATCAATCAGATTAGCACTGCAAATATGTACAAGGAGAGCGTGGGCTCAATGAGTCTCGGCAGGGATAGGGGGTAGCGGGACAGTCTCTGGCAAAGGTTCAAGGCAGGGGCGTACCCGGCGCACAGCTCACAATCCTCGAGCCGGGGGGGTACGCTTGCTGTAGTGGGGGTCCGGCGGGACCGGGAGCGTCCGTGGGAGCCGCGAGTCACTCAGCAGGGCTCAGATACAAGTCGGAGGTCTTACGATCTTCAGGGAGCCGCGAGTCACTCAGCAGGGCTCAGGTACAAGTTCGGAGGTCTTACGATCTTCAGGGAGCCGCGAGTCACTCAGCAGGGCTCAGGTACAAGTTCGGAGGTCTTACGATCTTCAGGGAGCCGTGAGTCACTCAGCAGGGCTCAGGTACAAGTTCGGAGGTCTTACGATCTTCAGGGAGCCGCGAGTCACTCAGCAGGGCTCAGGTACAAGTTCGGAGGTCTTACGATCTTCAGGGAGCCGCGAGTCACTCAGCAGGGCTCAGGTACAAGTTCCAGGAGCCGCGACCACGTCAGCAGGGCTCTCGTTGTTCCAGCGTCGAATCTGCCGGACAGTCTCAGAGCACCCCTTGTTATAGGTCGACCCCTCTTTGATGTCCGGCAGTTGTGCAGGCAGGGGTCTCGTCACCTGGGGGTCGCTTGTCGGGGTTTCCTGCCATTGTCTTTTGATCCTTTCAGGGCCGGGTCGGGAGGAGTCCCAGACACCCAGCAGGCGTGGAGCCAGCCCTCAGGGAGGCCGGAGGGCCAATCGAAACCCATCGTCCCAGGGGAGTTCAGAGGTGCGATAGAAACTGCTCCTCCCTCTCTCATCCCCTGGAAGCGTGATGTCCTCCAGCCGGAGTGGTGCCTCTAGGCCCGGGTCGCGCTGGGGCCAGGCGGCCATCTTGGTGCATGAAGTGGGCACGCGGTCCCGGGGTGGCCGAAAGGAGAGGCCATGGACGAGGATGTCCGGGTCGGGTGCGGGTGTTCTGGGGGGAAGGATCGGCTAGGCCGTGGGCTCGGGGCTGCAGGTACCAGGTTAGGTGGTGCGGGGACAAGTAGAGCCATGCTACGAGGCCGGGTCCAACACCCGTTCATGATGGTAATGCTGGAGTCTGACTCTCAGGTACGCCGGGCCCAGTCCCCTGGTGGAGCTGAACACCAGGGTGAGTGCCTTGAATTCTATGCGCCTGATCACAGGTAACCAGTGAAGGTTTCTCAGTTGGGGAGTGATGGAGTGACAAAACGGTATCTTGCAAATCAATCTGGCTGCAGCGTTCTGGATTATTTGCAATCTACGAGTCAGTTATGTGGGGAGGCCACCAAGTTTTGTGAGGGAATCAGGTCGGTGGCCAGTTGGTTGACAGACAATTGTTTGCAACTGAACGCCAAAAAAACGGAGGTGCTGATTGTGGGCAATCAGAGCCAATTATGGGATGATCGTTGGTGGCCACCTGAGCTTGGCTCTACCCCTCTTCCTGCCACTGAGGTAAAAAATCTTGGCATTTGGCTAGATTCTAAACTTAGTTTTGTTCCTCAAACTAAGAAAATCGCTGCCATGTGCTTTGGGACTCTCCGTAGGCTTAGACCTATTTTTAAATTCGTTGACGCTCCAACCAGGCAGCTTATTGACTATGCGAGTTCCCTTTTGCTTGGAGCCAATCAGGCAGAACTCTGTAGACTCCAACGAGTCCAAAACGCAGCCGCCAGGGCTTTGATCGGCTTGCCGAGATTTTGCTCGGCCAAAAAATCTATTCATGGACTTCATTGGCTCCCTGTCTGTCAGAGGATTAAGTTTAAGTCTCTCAGCCTCTCGTTTAAAATTCTGAAGCATTCTTCCCCCCAGATTCTGAAACATCTTATTTCTCCGTATGTACCATCGCGGTCCTTAAGATCCTCAGGGGTATATCTGGTTACAGTTCCACGTTTTAAACGGGTTAGAGCCGGGGGCCGATCTTTTAGTGTGCTCGCTGCCAAGCTTTGGAACTCACTTCCTCTCCATATTCCCGCCATTGATGAACTTTTGACTTTCAGGAAGGCCGTCAAGACCTTCCTGTTTTCTTTGGATGTCTAGCACTATCATGGCTCGTCCACTGTCCGTTTATGTGCCGTTCCCTTGTCTGGAAGCGCCGGTACGCCCCTTTGCTGGGGCAGCTGTGCGCTATATAAATTTGGTTAACATAACATAACATAACATAGAGACTGTTACCTTAGTCCAAGTGTGATGTAATTAGGGCGTGGACTACTGTTCTTCGACACTCCAAAGGAAGGAAGTGGAGGAATTTCCACATGGTACGTAACTCCCCAAAACATGAGGAAGAGACTTGCCTAATTTGAGATTTACAGGAGAGTTTGTTGTCGAATCTGAACCCCAAGTTTCTCACTGAGTCAACAGGCCCAGGGGGAGGATACAGCTCCTGAGGCCACCAGAGTGCCATGGGGGTGGGGACTTCTGGTTGAAGGAGAGTAGCTCAGTTTTACCTGAGTTCAGCTTTAGACAGTTTAGAGTTATCCAGGCTAAAATGTTACTCAGACACCTTCTGAAGTTACAAATGCAGCATTCGACTGATCCTTGAAGGAAATCACCAGTTGGGTGTCATTCGCATAGGAGATCACCTTCACCCCACAGGATTCCACAAGAGCCACAAGTGGTGAGAGGTAGGCGTTAAAAGGAGAGGACTCAATGCGAATCCCTGGGGGACCCCACAAAGCAGGGGTTTCTGGGAAGAGATGTAAGGGCCTAGGAAGACTTGTTGTGACTGGTTTTCCTGAAAAGACCAGAATCCAGGTCAGGGCCATCCCTGAATACCCTGGCATCTTAATCTTTCCAGGAGAATGGAGTGGGAAACCGTGTCGAAAGCCGTGGATAGATCAAGTAGCACAAGCATAGCTGCACTGCCATGGTCGATAGTCTCACGGAAACTCTTGGATACTTCAAGGAGGGTGGCCTCCGTGCTGTAGCCAGCTCTGAAGCCTGATTGGGAGTCATGGAATTGGGACTTAGATTCCAGATAATAAGATAGTTGAACCTGAACTTCTAGTTCAAGAATTATTGCTGGTGCAGGAAGAAGGGAGATGGGTCTGAAGTTTTTGTATTCTGCAGGGTCAGCATCTGGTGTTTTGAGGATCAGCAGGAGGTAGGCCTGTTTGCACACTGCTGGGAAGATGCCTGAGCTCATGGAGGTGTTCCAGATCTGATTTAGTAGGGTGTTGATCAAGGAGTACTCCTTGTATTCCCCAGTCCATCAATTACATACACACATTGATAGAATGCTATGCTCCAGCAGAGTTTCAACACAAGTGACCCACGCCACATACTTAGCAAAGACCTTCTCGTACCACAATCACCTGGAGATCTCCATTGCATGGGACAGAGTCCGCACTCCAGTCCCTACATGGAAGCCATGGGCGTCTGCAGAATTTTTTCCAGGGGGGGTAAAATGTTAACGTCACCATCCTCCGACATGATGTGTGCCAGGTGGGGCACAAGAAACAGTGGGGCGCAGGAGGAGCAATGGGGGCAGGAAGCAGGCTGCATATGATCCCATACACCATAGGGTTGTTGTGCCACAGATCTTTCTTTTGTGGCACCCCAAAATCCATATCCACCCTGGTCCCTAAAATTACCCCCTAGCACCCCAAAACCCATACCCACCCTGAACCCTAAAATTACCCCTGCCCCCCCAAAACCCATACCCACCCTGAACCCTACAATTACGCCTCTAGCACCCAAAAACCCATAACCACCGTGAACCCTAAAATTACCCCTGCCCCCCCGAAACTCATACCCACCATGAACCCTAAAATTACCCCCCATTGCCCATACCCGCCCTGACCCCTAAATTTGTCCCCCGGGGCACCCCAAAGCCCATACCCACCCTGAACCCTAAAATTACCCCCCTGGCCTCCCAAAACACATAACCCATACCTGCCCTGACACCTAAAATTGTCCCCCTGGCACCTCAAAACCCTTACCCACCCTGAACCCTAAAATTACCCCCAGTCCCCCAAAACTCATACCTGCCCTGAACCCTAAAATAACCCCCCTTGCACCCCAAAACCAATACCCACCTCGAACCATAAAATTACCCCCTGGCACACCCGCCCTGACTCCTAAATGTGTCCCCCTGGCACACCAAAACCCATGCCCGCCCTGAACCCTAAAATATCCCCACCTTACACCCAAAAACCCATACCTGCCCTGAACCCTAAAGTACCCCCCCTGGTACCCCAAAACCCATACCCACCCTGAACCCTAAAATTATCCCCCTGGCACCCCAATCCCTAACCCACCCTGAACCTTAAAATTACTCCCTGGCACCCTAAAACCCACACCCACCCTAAACCCTAAAGTTACCCCCTGGCACCCCAAAAGATGAACACTACATTCTGCTTGTGTATCACGCCGTCTCCCTGCTCATGAGGATCTGCTGGCCCGGATCTGCTCGCCCTGGTCCGGTTCTGCTTGACCTTCTCTGGAGCTGTTCTGCCTGCCCTGTCCCTCTTCCGGACACACCGAGCCTGCCTCCGTGCACACTACCTGGACCTACTCTATCTGGCCTGGTTCTTTCTTCTTTGGACCCGCCGTCTTCACTGGCAGAGTCAGGACACAGGTCTCACTTCTCTGAAGCTGCTCTCCCTCACCCAGATCCCCCACCCCCCTCCACTTGCTCTCTCATCATCCTTCCTCCCTACTTCTCGGTCTCTCTTTCCCCACTGCTTCTCTCTCTCTTTCTCTCCCCCCCTCTTCGTTCACTCTCACTCCACACCGTATCCGTCTCCCGACCCCACCAGATCTTCCTCTGTCCCCCCTCTCTCTTCCTCCTCTTCATGTTGGTGATAGGGAGACCGGGGCTCTCTCTGAAAATGCGAGCTAGAGGTGACGTTAAGTGTGAAAGCACCAAGGTGTGAACCAGGAGAAGAGGCGGGGGAGGGGGTGGGCGGCAGGTAGAGGGTCAAAGGGGGCACTGGCTCTCAGAGAGGTGAGAAGGGGAGGGGAGCAGCCTGAGGACAAAAACAACACCAGAGCAAGAGGCACACGCTCCATTGGGGAGCCTGGTGTTGTAAAATGAAGAAACGCACACTTCTTAGCACAACAAAGCAGCCGATGTGCGCCTTTCACTAGAGCCAAGAACCAAACCCATCGCGAACAAACAGCAGCCACCGGAGAAACCAGCGGTGTCATGAAAACAACAAAGGACAGAGACAGACGACTGCCCCCGAAACCTGGAAGTACAACTTAAACCTTTAACTAAAGGCAATTCCTGATGCAAGCACCACACGCCAGAACACTATATAAATCTCCCATCAATGCACACCTGAGAGTGAATAAAAAGTTGAGCAGCAAACTAAGGCAGTGACTGACAGAAACTAAGCATGGGCGTCCGCAGGGGGGGCAAGGAGGGGCGCTCTAGGGGGGGAAGCGGACGCCCATGATGGAAGCTATGGACCCAGATGCTAGAGGACGCTCTTTTTCGTAGCACATTATCCACGGCTATCACAAACTACTTTGTTAGAAAATGGGAACACTCCCCCCTCGGTTCTAATTGAATGCCATGCGCTCAAGTAGTTATAAGGGACACAGCGATTAGCGGCACAGTAGGAGCCAGGCAGGAAATACACCAAACTTAGCCAAGGTGGAGAACACAATGAGCAAGTTGGAACAGGAGGCAGTATGCAACTCAGCTGCAGGAAGTGCGCATACAGCATGCCAAGTTGTTGAAAACCCTTAGGGTTATCAATCAAAGGGCGTACACCCAGCTGAAACACACTGACGCTGATAAATCCGGCACATTGTTAGCTAAAATACTGAGGGACGATCCACCGCTTCATGTGATCTGCAATGTCAATACACCTGGGGGAGGAACGGCTCTCTCTCAACAGGACATATACGAAGCATTCCGCACATACTATAGCACCCTATACAGTAAGCCCCCTCTAATTGATACCATACATATAGATGCATTTGTAGAGAACCTGCCCTATCACGCAGCTCACTACAGATGCACAAAAAAGCCTATTAGGCTCAGTCACAAAAACCGAAATAGAAGTGGCCATAAAAGGGCTCCCACGAAACAAAGCGCCAGGACTGAACGGCCTGCCGGTTGAGTTTTTTTATTTGCATTCGGAGGCCTTAATCCCTAAACTGGAGGAACTATACAATAGATCGTTGGAACTGGGACACCTCCTGCATTCTACCATGCAGGTGCTAGTGGTCTCACTATTGCCCGTTATCACTCTTGTCAACGGAATATACATTTTAAGTAAGATCCTAGCAAGCAGACTTCTTCCCCACTTACATAAGCTAATACATAGGGACCAATGTGGATTCCTACCGGCACAAAGCACACCGTTGAATATCAGACGGTTACACCATATCATGGCCACTACCCCGAGGGAATGTGTGAATGCTGGTTACATCGCACTAGACTTGCGGCAAGCATTTGATACCATCACATGGGAATACATGTTTATTTCCCTAGAGAAGTTTGGGTTGCCCCATGAATACCTCCGGTGGATTTGGCTACTATACACTGCCCCTTCTGCAAGAGCTTGCACCGGCAGTCTAATATCGCAAGAATACTCAGTGCATAGAGGCAAGAGGCAGGGCTGTCCCCTATCCCCATTATTATTCGTGCTTGCGCTAGAGCAGCTAGCGCTTAGGCTGCGTCAGGATGCTGGGCAGCTGGGTATTCAAATAGATAATGCAACGCACTTGATATCAGCTTATGCAGACACCATTATCATATATGTGCAGGATCTCACAGATGGGCTGGAGCCCCTTCCCAGTACTTTCTTCAATTTCGAACGTATTTCGGGTCTAGCCATCAATTAAGGAAAATCGAGTGTCTTCTTTTTCAACGAAGGCGCCCGTCCAGATGTAATTGGCTTTGGCCAATATAGTCTACCGGTGACACACCATACGTTTAAGTACTTAGGCATACATATATATCGGTCACACGAGGACATGCTTGATGGTAACCTCACCAGAGCAGTAAGGGCAGTGCGATCGAAAGTGACGTTCTGGACATCACTGCCCGCCGCTATGGGTCGGGTAGCAATACTAGTCCCACCATTCACCTTTTGAATGCTGAACAGCATACTCCTAGACCTGATATGGGGGACCGGAAGACGAAGGGTGAGCCTTAAAAAACTACAGTTGGAACCACATAAAGGGGCACTGGGAGTGCCTAATTTTAGAGCATACTACAATGCGAGTCAGCTACAGTGGCTATCCTATTGGACTGTGGGCAAGAACCTGCAGGAACTAGGGTATACAATGCAGGAAATCAATCGGGGAACATTGCACACGCTATTGCTGCCAAAGAGCAAAATCCCCCCATTTGCACCATCATTGCTCAAAACCGCGCTGCAGTGTTGGAGAAAGCGCTGCAATATACGTCCCGCTCCATCCCCTACGCTGGAAATTTTCCACTACTGGAGATTCTGATACCTGGTGGGAGACTCACGGCGCGCGGGCTACAGGTCTGGGCTGATGTAGGAATAGACACGGTAGGATCACTGTTTGGCGATAACACTCTCTTAGATCACGACAATTTTACACGTATGACGAGGGCGCCACATCACTTGTATTTGACACATGCCATGGACCTGCACTATGTAAGGAAGTACTGAGCCCCTCAGCGTACGGAACGTCCGCCACATGAGTTAATTCGCACATTATACTACATAGGTGAGGGACGGCACCTCATAAAATGGTTATATGTTGGTATCTGAGCTCATACAGCCGTGCCCCTTACTGATTTGAGAATCAAATGGTCGGGAGAAATAGGGCGGAACTATCTGACAAGGAATGGGCCGCTATTTCAGAACATCCTAAACGAGTGACCCGAAACGCAAAGTTTAAATTCATATCTAACACCACGCCGCCTCCACCGAATGTTCCGAAACGCACAACATTGCTGTCCACATTGTAAGACAGATGAGGCAGAACTCATACATATGTTGTGGGCATGCCCCCCCACCTTAGGGGATTCTAAGAGGAGGTGCGGAGCGCTATTGGGGCAGCCACACATTTACAAGTCGCAGACACTATCGAAGAATGCCTATTAGGGCAACGTAAACGCACAGGCGCTCAGAAAGTCCAGCTTTGATTCCTAGACCTTGCTCTTATAATAGCAAAACGGTCCATAACTATAAGGTAGAAGTCAACGAGACTCCTGCGATATACACCTGGCATAGCGAGGTAGTACGATGGAGCAGTGCCGAAAGCGCAGCTATCAGGCAGGAGGAGGCCCGGGGGCTACGCAAAAGCCCGATATCCATGGACTGGGACATAATGCTGGAAAGCTTTAAAGCCGTGGACCCCGTTCCTCATCCTGACACCCCAGGGATGTGGGGATGGAAGATAGTTGTTCTTAGTTGAGTTGTTAGCTTTATTTTCAATATGGACGTTTGTAAATTACAAGCCCTGAAGCAAAACTATGGGCTGCAACAGAGCGACCAGGCTATACAAAAGGAAAAGGCTCCTACGGAAAAATGGTACACACTCCATCTCAAAAGTCTAAAAAGAGAATGCCAAAAGCTCGAACATCTATGGAGGCAATCCAAGGACAAAATAGCTAAACCCACACTTAAACTCAATTACACCAACAATCGCAAAAAGTATATCCTAACTATTAGGCAGGCTAAGAAAGATTACCTCACTCAGCGTATAGAGGAGAATAGTAACTCCACGAAAGAGCTATACAAAATAGTGAAAGAACTGAGCAAACCTGCCACTATTTCCCAAACACTTAAACCCTCGACTGAGGCCTGTAACCTCATCAGCACTTTCTTTTCAGAAAAAATAAAGAAAATCTATGCTGATTTTTCTCCTCAAACTGATGATATAAATAAAAAAAAACCCATTGGATCCGACTCACTCTCTTCAGACATCCCTCGTCTATTGGATTTTGAACCCTTATTAGTAGCCGATGTCCTAACAGCAATGCAGGCAGTTAAGTCAGGCTCCCCCTTGGACCCTTGCCCCCATTTCGTGTTTTCCAAGATTGCACCTATACTCTGCGGTCCAGTCACTCGAATCTTCAATAAATCACTTAAAACTGCCACATTCCCTAACGCCTGGAAACACGCAGCTGTTATTCCCCTTTTGAAGAAGGCAGGCTCCGACATCGCTAATCCTGAGAATTACAGACCCATTTCTCAACTTCCATACCTTTCTAAAGTCCTGGAAAAACTGGTCAATGTCCAACTGACCAAATATCTGGAAACCAACTCCCTTTTGGACCCCACCCAGACTGGCTTTAGAGCCAATAATAGCACTGAGGCCACGTTGCTGGCAGTCTCGGACAGTATTAGGTCGCACACCGACCAAGGAGGATCGGTGGCACTAATACTGCTCGACCTGTCAGCGGCATTTGATACGGTCTCCCATCAATGCCTGTTGAATATACTTCAACATAAAGGAATACAGTCCAATGCCTTAAACTGGTTACACTCCTTCCTGAGTGCCCGCTCCCAGAACGTTCACATGGGTCAATTTCAGTCTAACACCACCTCCATTGATTGCGGGGTCCCCCAGGGCGCATCGCTGAGCCCCACACTTTTCAATGTTTACATGTCCTCTCTGGCTGACATTGGAAGGAAATGGGGCATCGGCATGTGCTCATATGCGGATGACACGCAGCTAGTAGTGGCCTTAAATGAAAAACCAGCAATCACCAAAACCAAACTACAAGGCTGCTTGGCTGAAATGGCCCAATGGATGCATGCCCACTGCCTGAAGCTGAATGCCGGAAAATCAGAGATCCTGCTATTTGGGGGAGCCAAACGAATCTGGGATGCCTCATGGTGGCCTTCAGCTCTGGGTCAGGCTCCCACCCCTAAACAACATGCCAGAAATCTGGGAATTACTATGGATGACGAGTTATCCATGAAAGACCATGTACAATCTCTTTGTGGCAAAGGCTTTGCCATCTTGAAGCTCTTAGCAAGACTATTCCCATGGATACCACTGAACTGTAGACGCTCAGTTACCCAGGCCCTATTGGTCAGCCGTCTCGACTACGGGAATGCATTATTTGTGGGGATGAACGAACACCTCTTCTCTCGCCTACAAGTACTGCAAAATGCAGCCGCCAAACTGATCTGTGATAAGGGCAAATTAGACTCGGCATCGGAATGCCTGAGAAGCCTTCACTGGCTCCCTGTGCGCCAGAGGGCTGCCTTCAAGCTGCTCTGCCACGCCCATAGAGCCCTGTATAGGACGGGTCCTACCATACTCCAGGACAAAATGGAATTCTATGTTCCTACCAGGAACCTACGTTCCACTAATTTGGCTCTGGCTAGGACTAAGCGCATATATAAAGTAAGAACGGGCGGCCGTTCTTTCTCCTACCTAGCGGCCAAGAGATGGAACGAGTTGCCCAACGATCTCAGACATACAACCAACTATCTGTTGTTTCGGAAAAAGCTTAAGACTTACCTGTTTCCTTCCTCTCATTAAAAACCCTTCTAACCGTCAGCTGTTTTCACCTGGTCTCAGCGCCGTGATATCCCTTGGGATGAGTGTCGCGCTCTACAAATACCATAAATAAATAAATACATACACCCGAACAATTTTGTATATTATGCAACTCTGCAAACCACCGGCACACAAGACAGCAGACATGTAGGGCCAGAACTTGGGTGGGGGAATGGGGGGAGGGAAGGTAGTTGTTCTTAGTTGAGTTGTTAGCTTTATTGCCAATATGGACGTCTATACATTAAAGCAATGTACTGCATAATATTATGCAAAATCTATATGGTTGTTAAGCCCACATACAGACAATGCAATGCACTCATTCAAATGCAGTAGAATGTAAAGGCAAGAAATATAAAAGATAAATGTGTGTAATTGATACATGCGACATTGTGACAATAAATAAAATCTGTTTAAAAAAAAAAAACGGGTGTTGATACATGGCGCCAAGACTTTGAAAAACTGCCTGGGCATGGATATCCCGGCGACCCAGATTTGCAGGTTAATAATTTTTGCAGGGAAGCATCAAGAGAGAGAGGACGGAAACTGGTCAGCGCATCACTGATGTCAGGCAAGAGAGAGGACTCAGAGGTAGTCAGGGTGGAGGTGAAGGTAGCATAGATAGATTGATTTTGTACTGGAAAAAGTCAGACGGTCCCGTACAAAGGGAAGGGGTGGGAAGTACCGTACTGGCGACGGGCAGTTGTATGCTCTCCATAGTCATAAACGTACAAGAAGTACAAATCTTCTGGAAGAAACAGTAAAACCTCTTGTGAAAGTGCCATACGTTCATGTACTTATATAGAATGACAAACCTTCACCAACCCAGCATGGTGTGCTTTATAAGAGGATTCCACATCTCGCACTGGGAAGCATCAGAAAGTAATACTGTTCACTGGTTTTACTATCTCCTAGTTATGGGTTCCCTAGTTTGGGTGACGTTAGGCTACTTATGTCACAATTTATTTTCTCCCTTTTTAAACTGTCAGAAATATAATAACGTCGTGTGCGGGTGAGCAAAGTTTTTTTCCCCTACCACAAGAAGATAAACAAGAGGCTTGACCAATGGAGACTGCTTCTCTTTTCCATCAACAAGTTTTGGTGTTTGAATATTAGCTCTACAAGGTCTGGTGCCTTCTTCAGGACCATATGTATCTCACATCAAATTAAGCAATTACTCATTCATAAACCATGTTATGTACCTACATCCAATAAATCTTTTGTATTTTCATTAAATAGGGCAACAGTTGAAACACTCCTTCTTCATAGAACAGCTACAACTTGGGCAGAAACAATGTAAACTTCTCTCCTTCAGAGGACAGGTACAGCTAGGGTAGAACAAGCTTCACCTATCACAGGGCAGGTACAGCATGGCATCTTACCTTACTCTCAAGAGTTTCTGTTATCCGCAGAACAGATCCAGCAAGGTAGACTACTACAAGCTTTCATCACTCCCAGAACATGTACTGTTAAAGCATGAGTGACATGTAGGTTACAGAGAGATCTCTGGATAGGGTGACCAAGTCACCAAGAGAAACGTATGAGTGAGTGAATATTTGAGTTCTGACATCATTTCACTTAGGTGACATTCCAAATCAGCATCCTTAAAGTCCTGCTTCTGTCACTCAGAGACCTGCTGTTTGAATTGATCCTTTGGTTTTCCACATATTAAAAAGTAGCTATTATCTAGTAGCTCATTGTTTTTGGAGCAGCCCATCCCCAGCCTAAGTCCCTATCCTCCAGAGAGCTACACAGGTGTCAACCTGTTCGAAAAAAGTTGGAATCCACGCATACCCGACGCTGTGTAATCCCAGCTTTGGAAGTGCAAAATGTTGAGGGCTGACACCTTCTTATCACTTGTGTTCATGGAAAGTAAGAAGTACCTCTCTGTTCATTCTTAGAGGTGAATGATCACACCTAATTGTCAATGTCAACAAGGATTTGTATTTTAAAATAGCTCTTAATGCTAGCATTAACTCCTTTTCTAAGCCATCCCAATTGTGTTGGATGAGGAGAAGGAGGAGCAGAACATTTATTATCTGAGACTACCACAAGATTGACATTTTAAAACCTCATTTAGAGAAGAGGAGAAGGGAGATAACGGGGCATCTGCCAAAATAGGGCAGACATCTCACCCATCCACTGCTGAGTTTTCCAGCCTCACTTAAAAAGTTGGAGAAGTCAACAGAATGAGTTGCAGTGCATCCTGTAGCTCCTCAATTGGGACTGCGATCGGGATGATGCTCCCGAAAGTAGGGGAGGACAACCTTACAGCCGTGGCTGGAGCAGGTAAGAGTGGTGGGGGGAGTCGGCCATGCGGCGAGCGCAAGGTAAGTGTTTTTCTTTATTTTTATTTAATTTTCGCTCTGCGTCATCAGTCGACTCCTCTCACCTCCCCCCACCGCTCTTACCAGCACCGGCCGTGGCTGCCAGCTTAAGGTTTGTAAATTAAGGCTGCCCATGATAAGATGTGTCTAAAATGTGCAACTGTCTTAGCTAAAATCAAACTCCTGGAGAGAAAACAGATTTGGCCAGCCTTGCATCTAAAATATTGCCTCTTTCTATGATTCTTCTGTTTTGTACGGCATGTACATGAAAATCCGAGTTCATAGTTGTCAGAATACAGAATACTTTATTGTGTCTGCCTGCCATAGAATGGCCATACAATATACAATACAAAATCTACAGTGTTATACATTTTATAACATACCTAAATATGTGAAAGGCTAAAATTATTTCTAGGAAAACCAAAAGCAATCTTTACTGTCAAAAGACTGCTCATGATGATAAACAACCATTAATAAAGTGCCAGGCCTTAGCCGCCCGGCTGGAAAGCGCTGATACTCATAATAAATGCATTAGTGGCAGCTGGCCAGAAGGACATCTAGTTACATGGTGTCAGTTTTGCTGGCACTGCTTCGATGATGTATTGTTTTTCCCCCCCATTTTGTGCTCTGAGTTGTAATGGCTGCTGATATGGTCAGAGGTTAAAATTGAAAGGATCTATTGGGAACAACAACATTCCTAGTGCTGTAATGAGACCTGCACATGCCTCAGACTGAAAGGGAAGGAGGAATCTCCTGCACTGTGAAGCAAGGGAATTCTCTCCAGGGCGCCTGCTACCAGAAAGAAATGCAAATGTGTGAAATTTATAATAAAAAAATCTAAAGGATTCTTGGGAACCAGTACAGGCTTTAGACTCATTTGCAGCTTTTTGGTGTTAAATAATAATTCTTTTTGGGAGGTACTGTTAGACTGTTAGAAGTTTTGGAATGTGTCCTTTTAATGGAAACCTATAACAAAGGTTTGCACCAGGTACACTCTGATTGCGTTGAGCCTAAAAAGCAAAAGATCTATTGTGAACTTACAGTCGGCTTACATCCCACCAATTGCTTACCTTTGTTTGGCTTAATTGTCACTCTCCTTTGCTTGCTTATTTGAGGGCTTGTCTTTCCTTTCATGCGATTTTTTCTCCCCTGGAGCACAGCCTCTTTATGATCCTTTTAAATCACTACTTGTGCCCTTCTACTGCTCACATTTATGGTACTACATTTTTCTTTTCCATCCGATTCCCCATGAGAGTGCATGTGTTTGAACGTTTCTCTCTCTTGTGCTGCTTTACTTCTTAAATACCACCACATATTGTATTGCATCCCATCCCTCCCAGTATGTCTGTAGTAGCACAGAAAACTAGATAAGGGTGAAAAGAAGACTCTAAGGGTTTGTTTTTTTATCTCCTGTGTAGCAAATGAGTTCCGCCCATTTAGTCCACCAGCATTTTTCACCTTTGTCAACCTTTTTGTAAAACTTGAGTCTCACTGTACATTCACAGTAATTGGACTGAGCATGTTAACCGCCAGTGCCTGCCTTTTACGATAAGGCTGCATGTAGCCTGTCGCAGTGGGAGCTCTGCAAGGATTGGTACTGACCTGGGATAGGCCTTATAATATAAGCAGTGCTTAAAATGGGCGGGTACTGTCTGGTACTCAGAACCTGCCCTACTTTGATTTCAGAGGGAGAATACCTGCATTTCTCAGCACTGCTGCTATACAAAGGCTGTCCATGGGTGCAGATGGGCTAAATGGGCCAAAGGCTGAGGTAATGCTTAGTCCGAATAGGGAGCAGGATGTGCTCAAGAATCACAGTTTTAATGAGGCCCTGGGCAACCCTGCTTATCTGCGCCCCTCACCCTCACCGTCTGTGTTAGTGGCAGTGCCTTCATTCACTAAGGCCCCTCTCCACTTAAATTGTTCCCCAGCAGCAAAGCACATAAGGAATAGTGGAAGGGCTGCAGCTACTAGTCGCAGTCCTTCTTTTCCTTCTGGCTTGGACAATAATGGGGCTGGTAACCACTCTGCCCCTTTGGATGATGCCCCTTAGGCCCCTATCCTGTGGAAATGTGTTGATTCTGTCAAAGATCTATTACCACCACTTTGAAAGAAACTATATATGCTGGAAAAGATAATTGAGAAGTTAAACTTCTTTTGCCAGGATACGCTGAGTGCCAAGATAGTGGAGCCCTCCCCCCTCGAACTTTCGACTCTGGGAATGAGTAAATCTACTGCCGAGCTGGGTCGTGCGCAATCATTTTTGAGGGTTACTCTTAAGGCCTGTGTAGTTCCAAGGGACCAGCTGACAGTAGCATGTATGTAACTGACTTGGGACCTTCTAGAAGTGTTCTACCATCCATGGTAACATCAACTGTGAACAGTCTCCAATCAAACCAACCAGCTCTTCTAGCTACCCAGACACATATTTCAGTGGTGAGTCGTGATGTTTTTAATGCCTGTGAGACTGCATGTGATTTAGGTGACCCAGCGATGATTGATTTACCACCAGCTTGTTGCCCTATGTGCCTATTTTAGTTAATGTCCCCCCTGAGCCCGGGATCAAGAGAAACTTCAGAAACCTTGAAGAATAAGATTGTGTATTGGCTCAAGATGCGCCAAATATTTGCATCTAATAGAACACATCAACTTTTGTTAACCAGAAGAGTGGGATGGATTGGACCACTAAAGAAAAACTTTAAAGGGGACTGTATTATTTTTAACTTTCAACAACTGAGTTTTGCAGGGGAAACCCTGGCAAGGTCAACACCATCTTCTCCCTTCAATAGGAACATGTCTCTTTTCCCATTGGGTTTTTTATACTGTCTTCTACGTAATTCTGAGTGTGGGTTTAATGACAAGTCTAACTTGCGAGGGGTGACTGGTTGGGATCTTCCTTTTATTCAGTGGCGGCTGGCTCAGGTAAACACGGTGAGCGGTGGCAGGGCGGTGTGGGAGGGGGAGAGTTAAAAGACGACAAAATCGGTATAATGAAATAAATAAGTAATACCTCTTCAGGCGTCTGTAGGTTTCTCCCCCTGCCGGGCCCTGCCCCGCCTCACCGCGCTTACCTGAGCTACCCGCCTCTGCTTTTATTCCCTGCTGGGTATGTCCAATAGGTTCCAGGTGTTAAACTCATTACAAGATATTGACTGACTTAATTATAGGGGCCTCAAACATCGATGAGCTGTGATTAATGCACTGGTGACAACTTGGTGGTTTCTATTGTAGATCGACTTAATCAAGATTCAGTGGATATTACTGATCCGGAGATTTAAGTGTTAATTCTAGGTCCGTTATTACCAACAATGAAGATCTCTGCACCCCAAATCATTTGCCTTTTGATGAGCCAGTTAAAACTGCAATGGGTAACCCAATCAACCCTTGACGGCTTGGGCAATATAAGATAAACAGGTAAATGTGCCAACAAGGGATTTGTTTATATAGTTGATTTTGAATTATTGATGCTTTTTTACTTCAAGGAAGCTTTTATAATATGCTTGTAAATTTATGACTCTTAGATTATTTGTCTATGTAGCAATTCATATAGTTTTTAGTTTCCTACATATATAAAAAATCAGCATATGTCAGAGAAATACATGAAACAAATGTAACAATAAATGATGTTTTAAAACACGGGTGTATAGTGAAAAAATAGATTTTATCGTATTAAAAAAATATATATTGAGGGGTACTTGGATTTATTAAACGCACAATGTAACAGGAAGTTGCATACATCAGAAATTATTCATTCTGCTGATGTGTTCATATATATAGGAAACTAAAAACTATATGAGTTGTTACATAGACAAATAATTTAAAAGTCATTAATTTACAAGCATATTATAAAAGCTTGCTTGAAGTAAAAAAGCATCAATAATTCAAATCAACCATATAAACAAATCCCTTGTTGGCACATTTACCTGTTTATTTTTGATGAGCCAGGCATGAGTATTATAAACTACAAATTAGATGGGTGTTAAAATCTAGCTAGATGGAATGTGACTGGTCTACTGAATAAGTTGGGAATTCCTGACTGGACAAAAACTATTTCTGATTTTGATATTATTTGTATTCAAGAAACTTGGGGGTCTATTTTAATGGCGGGCAGATCGCCACCGCCCGTATGGCGGTGGCGATCCGCCGCCATTATTCTCCGCCCACCTCCCATTTCCCCCGCCATATTAGGATGGCGGGCGGACCCCGGCGGACGGAAAGACCGTCCGCCGGTTTTCCGCCTGTCTCACAGGGGACCGGGCAGAAAAGGGGTCTAACATGGCGGTGTCTGCAAGACACCGCCATCCATATTAGCATGCAGGCGGAGATGTGCCTTTCCATGGCGGCGTTGCCACCATGGAAAGGCATGCGGTCTTTGCCTATGGGGGCCTGTAGCGGGCCCCAGGTAGTTGGGGGTTGGGTGGGGATGCACATGGGGGGTACCTGTGGTACCCCCCTGAATTGGCATGGACAAAGTGGCAGGCACACCTTGTGCATGCCAATGCACAACGTGCATTTCCAGCATTGTGGCGGGCGGTGCTGTGAGCACCGCCCGCCACAATGCTGGGAATAGGGGATGCCACTGCCACGGTGGTGGTGGCATCCTAATTGCCGGTGCGGGACCGCCGCACCACTAACGGCCGTTCCCAGCACCGATAGGGTGACGGGCGAACGAAAGCCATCCTAATAGGCCCCTTGGTGTGTGAACCCTACATATAGAAGGTTTCTTTTCACATTTTGTATGTGGTATACTTTCTTAAGCTGGGTGGGTTAAATGGGCGCTGCAGATATTATTATCCAACAACTTCCCAGTAATGGTGAAAAAGCTTTTATCTGTTGGACCACACATCCAGTTGATGTGGGTAACTTTTAAGGGTGGTACCAATTTAGTATTAGTTATTTTCTATAATAATGTTTTTGACTCCTCTTATAGTAAGGTGGACCGTGCATTGGATACAGGCCTGGAAGCCTTTTTACATCCTATTCATAGCAATCCTGTATTAATATGGTCAGGTGATATCAATATCCAGGCTTGCCCCCTTCCAGTGAAGTATGTATGTGGTATTAGTAATTTGGATGGGGTGGGGCCGGTACACATCACTCACAATGACCTTGGGGAAGTGCTAAACTCAATCATTTTTAAATATGTTCTCTATATGTTGAAGTGTAACCGTGATGCCGGGGGAGAACAAATTCTGTCTTTTACTGACAGAAATGCCTCTACTGTTATTGACCACGTACTGGTGTCTGTTTTCACTAGTTGCATGATCAGTACCCCTAGAATTGTGCAATCGAGATTAAGTGATCATGACCCTCTTATGCAACCTTTTTTTGCGGAAGGATCTGAGAAGAGAAGCCTTCCCTTTAGCTATTAATATTATCCCATCTAGGTCCTCTAGTGTACCAATTAAATGATCAGGAATTAATCCCGATTATATTCTACAGGAAATACTAACCAAATTTAAAAGAAATTAGCTACTGTTTATATAAAGAGGTGTCTACTAATGAGTTACTGTATAATGTTAACCATATCATCTGTTCCATAAATTTCCTTTTGACCACGAATTTGAACCCTGCCCGAGCTACAAATAGGGGATGGGCTGATCATGCATGTACCCGAGCTTTCCAGAACCTAAAAAATGGCCCTCCATAGCTTCCCTAGGGATAGCTTGACAATTAAGTCCCTTCGTTTTGATTATCGACAGACACTTGCAGTAAGGAAGAAGGTGCTCCAGGAAGAGGCATGGATGAAATTAACCCGTGCAGCGGAAACAAACAATAATAAACTGTTCTGGGATACAGTTAATGCTCCTTTCCTTAAAAATAACACCATTCCTGAGTTCAATTAGTTTGTTTCCTGTGAAACATGGGTGACACATTTTTCTGAAATTTATAAAAAAGAAACAGGATGTCAGTGGGCAAGAAGTATGTGAGGTGACCTGGAGGGGGAATATTCTCCTACCTGATATTTCTATCGAGGAGGTTACCCTTGCTTTGCCGTAGATCGTAGGTGAAAGTGCCCCTGGCCCAAGCAGGGTACCTGTAGATGCATTTAAAGCAGTCAAGGAAGTATGCAGCCCCATCTTGACTAGGGTGTTCAATACAGCTGTTGTATGCAGGATTCCTCCCTCTTGGACTACCCATCAATCGTACCCATCTATAAGAAGGGTGATAAGTCAGATCCCAAAACCTATCACCCTATAACACTCTTAGACTCCTCAGTAAAACTAATGAGTAGGATCTTGCTGAGGAGACTAGAGGAGTGGGTACAGGAATCCTCTATGTTGGCGCCAGCCCAATATGGATTTAGAAAAGGCCTAGGGACTCTAGAGCAAGGTGCTATTTTAGATCTGCTGATTGGGAAGCACACTAGGGCGAAAACTGGATTTCTTTATCTCTGCTTTGTTGATTTAGGCAGTGCATTCAGCCTAGTTGGCCACTCCATTCTCTGGACAAAGCTGCTCTCCCTTGGCGCTACTAGGGTGATTATTGGGTTCCTACATGTTTATATAAGAATCTATCAAGCAAAGTACGATATGGGCCCCAAGGGGAATGTCCGCCCTCAGTTAGTGTTGGGAAAAAAATAAGGCAGGGCTGTGTTTTAGCCCTTTTTTTGTTCTCACTTTTAATTATTGGGGCTGATAATGCCTTACAGGCTCTACAAGCTGATGCCCCCTGTGTCACTGGGCATTCTATACCTGTATTATTATACACTGTTGACGGCGTATTGCTATCCAGGACCCCTGCCCGTTTAGAGCAATTGATGAACACTTTTGGGGACTTTAAGGTAACTAAAAAAAATGGTGATCAATAAGTCTTAAACTTATACTATGGTATGTGGTAATACCCCAAAAAATGCAGATCCTTTTTTATTGGCGATACCCCAATCACCAGAGTACACTCCTTTTGTTATCTAGGAGTTCTAGTTGCGAGTAATGGCTACAACAGATTCTAAATGCCAAAGCCAAATTGAGCAGGAACTCAGATGGGTTTTTTAGGTTATCATCAAAATTGGGTAGTCGGTCAGTCAAAGAAATAGTTTAAATATATATGGCCAGGGGGAAACAATGGCTACCTATGGAGCAGAATAGTGGGGTTTAACCCTCAGCACCTCTTTACAAATTGAAGAAAATAGTTTTTTAAAATGTTTGCTTTATTTACCCATTTCTGCGTCATCCTCAATTTCCCATCGGGAGGTTGGGCTTCAATATTTGGAGGACCTGCCTATGGTAAGACCCCTGTTACTATGGGTTTCTATATGATCTAAAGAAGAAACTAGTTCTACTAAATCAATAATTTTAGATTGTTTAACTCTAGATAATGTTTCTCGCATTCCTTGGGCGGCCTATATAAATAACTTTTTTTGCACTTTATATAATTTGTTAGTGTGGTCAGATCCTTTCCAGGTTTTAACACTTACCAAGAAATCTTTTAATGACACATTTTACCAAGATAGATCTGAACATCGAATGAGCATAGAAAGGAATAAGTCAACAGCTGCTTTTACATGACCTTGCCCCTGGAGGAGGGTTGTCAATGCTATTTATCCTGTATTAATAATATTCAGCATCGATATGTCCTGAGTCGATTTAGATTTCGTACTTTGCATCACCTGATTGCTTTCCTCACTATGAGAGCCTGTTCCCCAAGACACGATTCCTTGCTCGTCTGATGGCCTGAGTAAACAAAGCACGTCACACTTCATCTTGCTGAGCAACTCATACATGAGCTTAAGGCGCTACTATCTTTGACCCAGTCTTGTTGAACAGAACTTTAGGTCTCATAAGGACGCTTTGAAATTCTAGCTTGTATTAAATGAACCCTATGCGTGTTTTAATGTTGCCCTATTTATCACGAAGGCAAATTGTATAAGGAAACGTGCTATGTACCAGATACCAGTATGATGTGGAATGTTTTAATGATTGGAAGGTGATTATGACTTGTTTACTATGGGGCAGATTTACAAGCCCCTTGCGACAGTTTTACGCCACCATTGCGTCACTTTTGTGATGCAGCGGCGGCATAAACAATGCGCCACTATGTGACATATTTACAACGTGACGAATCTGGTGAAATGCGTCACGCTGTAAAGCCCTGCGCTACATTATACCTGCGTCAGGTATAATGTATGCAGGGTGGGCGTTCCCTCGCAAGGAAGCCCCGTAAAAGGGACGCAGTGAAATCTACAAGATTTCACGGAGTCACTTTTACGTCCCCGCAGCGTCAGTAAGGAGTGACGCAGCATATAAGGTATAGGGCACCCCTGAGCAGTGCTGGAGTTGCGTCTTGCTTGCGACACGACTCCAGCACTACGTCACCCTCATTGCGACAGATGCGTCACGCATATGTCTATACTTGCTCCAGGGTGCGCCGCATTGTAAATGCGACGCAGCCATGGTGGGGCAAGGGGGTTTTTGAGTCACGCAAAATAACTGGCGCATCCCTCCTAATATGCAGGGATAAGCCAGTTATTGTAAATCTGCCCCCAAGTGTTTTATCGGATTTGTTTTAATATAGTGTATTTTATACTATTTTGTGTACTTTTATGGCTGCTTTTAACTTGCCGGATAAAGTTTTTGAATGGAATCGAACTACAGTGGGTGAGAGTCCTTTTAAAAACTAAAAGGTATGATTCAGGTGGATGTAAATAGGCATACATTCCACTAATGGAGTGAGTTCACTCCCTTTGAATAGACATAGTCAGATATTAGAAGTTGAGTTTTCTCACTGAAAACCCCTGCCTCCCTCCTTGTGATTGAGACATGTATTTTAGGTGTGTGTCAGTTGTTATTGTTATATATCTGGATGCAATAACAGAAAGCTCAGACAAACCAAAATCCTGATGCATGACAAACTATGGGAATCACAAAAATTCAGTTTATGTATTTAAGCCTCTCCCTTAATTACATAACCAACATACCTTTAAGAGACCCCCGACCACACTTTTTTAATCCCACTTGAAGGATTTTAAGTATTTAGGGGGGAAGGGGGCAATGCATATTTTTGGGTTCCCCTCCAGAATAACTTTGAATTTTATTGCCCATTTTATGCCAAATGATGCTAAAAAAAATGCTTCATTTTATGCTAAAAGTTCAGTAAAATGGTCACGCAAAGCAGATAAAATATGTATTGTCCAGGACACACATATCCTTATTATGTCACTGGGCAGCAAAAGAGAGAAGTAGTGGTAGGCAGAGAAGAGTAAGACATGATAAGATAGGGGAAAAGGTGAAAAGAGAGAAAGCTAACTTTACGTGGGGTCACTAGGAAGGTGGGGGCCCTTGGCCAGTGCCCACTTTGCCCATGCCTCAAAAATGGCTCTGCCTCAAAGCCATGCTGGAGTCACAGATCTCATACCTTTTTTATGCGCTTCGATAGCTGGATATGGTATGGCCTCATCGCCGAGGCGCTTCATAGTCGGGCCTTGGATTTGCAGATGTGCAGTGGTCACATCTGCGTTTGACATCATGCGCTCAGAGGCCTCACGAGGCTCTGGCTACGCTATCGATCTCCTGGTTTATTCGTATTCGCTTTGCACAGCAGCACAGCCACATGGCCAATTAATGTCGATTTATACATTGTTTTATTCACTGTTTCAGTTTTAGGTCTCTCTGGATTTTGAAGCCGATCCAGAAGATTGAAAGATGGGGCTGGGTGGAGATGTGCACGATCTCGCAAACGCCAGCTGCTGCTGTTTGTTTACATCCTCGCCCAGTGGAGTTCGGAGCGCTATTTTTGAAGATGCGGTGGGATTAGACAACACTTTAAAATGTGACATATAAACATGATGAATGGAGGAAGTTGGCCGATGCTGAGAAGCTTCTGCGGCCTGCGCTTCTTGAAATATTGACAGTCTATTTATATAGAAAAGGGACGAAGTGTCACTCGAGGATATATTTGCAGAAATTGACCATTATTATGCTTGGGTAAGGATTGAGGGGCAGATTTACAAGAACGTGACGCATCTGTACAGATGCGTCACTTTCCCTGCGCCACCCTGAGAAACCCTGGCGCCACCATTGATGCGCCATATTTAGAATACGGCGCACCATGGGGCAAGGATTGACAGATGCGTCAGAAATTCTGACGCATCTGTTGGGGCAAAAGTCACGCATTGCTGGAGTCGTATCGGAAGCTCGACGCAACTCCAGCAATGCATTTTGAGGCCTAATCCCACTACACTGCGTCACTCCTTAAGCCTGCTTCAAGCAGGCATAAGGTTTTGACGCAGTGGTGTCCTAGAAGTGACGCAGTGAAATATTGTAGATTTCACTGCATCACTTCTACGAGGCTTTCCTGCGTGGGAACGCGCACCCTGCATACATTATACCTGACGCAGGTATAATGTGACGCATGGCTTTACAACGCGACACATCTCTCTAGATGCATCACATTGTAAATTGGCCGCATTTTGTACGCCGCCGCTGCTTCATAAAAGTGACGCAACAGCGGCGCAAAAGTGTCACAAAGGGCTTGTAAATCTGCCCTCAATGTGTTTTTGTTTAAAAGATAGCGCATCTCACTTTAGGTTCAGCTTGTCGCAGCACTCAGACAATATACAAAATAATTGGATATAAGTCATGCAGCACACACCTGTATTGATAAAGCTCCATTGCTGATGTTGGCCCTTTCAGCATTAAAAAAGCCTGTCAGTCAAAAACTCCTGTCATTTATCTCCCATTATTCGGAATTGGTGTATCTAAGAATAACTAGTAATGTCATTGTGTGAAAATTGCTCTTTCTACAGAGTCACTCTGGATTTGTTACCTTTTTGCTGAACCCTCTTTTTTCTAGCTGTAGAAGTGTGTACAGTTTACCCGAGCTAACCAGTGGTAAAGTCTCTGTGCGACCTCTTTCAACATGATGAAATTGGCATACCCACAATTGGAATAATTAACTCACCTCTAAGTCCCTAGTACTTGGTACAAAAGGTACCCAGGGCCTGTAAGTGAAATGTCAGAAATGGACTGCAGCACTAATTGTGCCAAAAGTGTGAACATGACTGCAGGCCAACTCTCTGTAGCCTGACTGTGCAGTTTCGACCTGTCAAACAAACCCCTTTTGACCGACCTAAAACTTCCTTTTAAATATTCACCACCAAGTAGGCCTTACTGCACATAAGGCAGAGTGCATTATATTTAAAAATAGGGTGTGTAAAAGTTTAATGCAGCCGCGGTCGGGAGTGGGAGTAGCTGCCGGGCGGTGACGTGGGGAGGGGGAGGGGCAGGGTGGGGGGTAGTAAACTATGGATTACGGAGGTTTACAGGTAACTAAACATATAAATTAATAAAATGAATTTCGTTGCTTCTACTGCATCGCATTTGGGGATGCAGTGTACGCAACGAAATTTGTTTTATTAACCTCTGGAGGCATATTTCCTTGAGCTCCAACTATCACCCAGAAGGTGAATAGCACCCGTGATCAGGGGTGAACTTGCTCCCAGAACTAAGAGGAAGATCTTGGGTTTCGGGATGTGTTCTGTTTCTCTGGCAGGATGATCAAGTGGGCTGTGTCGAGGAACTTGTTTAACTTCAAACAGGCCTACCTTGTCACAGGCAAATGTTAGCTGATACCTGGACAGGGCACTTCTAGCTTCATCAGGCAGGCAGGCGCTAATCCCAGTCGGAGAGGAGCTGCCTCCAAAACTGGGTTAGAATAAACACAAAGGAGGGTTGCTCATTTTTGTGGCCACACCACTGGGGTGGGCGCACATTCTCTGCACAAGTGGAGCAGGGTTTCTCCATCTCGTATTTAGACAGAGGGGGTGATGTGGGATTGTTTGCAGTAGGGCACACAGGAAGTGCTGCAAAAGTAGGTAGGGTAGTCCCTGGGAACCTTTACCCTATTGGTTAGGGAGGGGCCAGGAATTACCCCCCAGCTAAAAGCTGGTGCCAGGCATAAATGTGGCACTCTAGGCGTCAACTGCAGAACATTTCCTGGACCTGCAGAGAGTCAGAGAAGCACTGGATCTGCTGCCTGTAGGCAGAGAAGAGCCTAGACCCGCGTGAGGTCTTTGAGTGCATGACGTCAAAAGCAGATATGACCAGTTGACATTTGTAAATTGAAGGCCCCGGATATGAAGTAGCATGATAAAGAGGTGGTATTACTACCGTGACAATACCATATCCAGTCCAGACTGGACATGCTCCCCCTCTTATACCCAGAAAATAAATCTAGACTCCAGGGGTCATTAGGCTGACCTCCTGTTCAAGCTACAGGGGAACAACAAGCTACAAGTGGCTTCCTGCCAGGCTGATCAGTTCTAATTGGATCTGCCCTGGACCCTGCTGCTGGCCTTTGCTGGAGTGCGTTTTGACCCCAAGTTCTGTCCCCAAGGTTCTGCACACTTGGCGTGTATCAAAATATACTCTTTCTAACTTTTCCCGAATCCTGGGATTTAGAAATGTTTTGGCTACGAAGGCCTCCGGAGTACCGGGACCATCCAGTCAAGCTGATTCGATGATGGCGCGCTGCTGCTATGCCAAATATTCAGGTTGTTCCTGTTCAGGGCTTTTCCAACGCATGAAACCCCAATTTAATGGGACCTTGCGAAGAAAGTATCCGGCCACGTGGAGCCCTCTTCAGCTACAGCCTGCAGCCTTGCCCTGCTGGCAAAACCCAAGCTCCAAAAAGTGTCTGAGTCCTATGGTGGAAATCTTCACTGTGGAGGAGGTGGAAAGTATCGGGCCACCAAGAGAGCTTTCTTGGGCACTAAATTCAAATTTCTCCAGCTTGGCGCTTTCCCGCCAAAGTCAATAGCTTTCTCGTGACTTCTTTTAACTGCTACCTGATGATTTGCAGCCCTCTTCAGTCATCTTGCTGCTTTTCCCAGCTGAAGAATTTTGACTTCCATTTCAAAAACTAAGTCAAAAGATAAAACTTTAGACGGGGTTGAACCTGGCTTCTGTATCCTACTCGTGCTCCATTGTGGTCGGCCTTAACTTGTGTCTAGGTACCAGTCAACTGCAACCAAATTGCCATGTTTGTTCATGATGTTTTTGGGCACATTTAAACTTTAAAAATTCACATCTCCGATGTTCCTTATTGGTTTTTGTTGTTTTTGCTGTGATTTTATTTATTACAATTTACTCCACCTTTCTAAATTGGCTTGGGATTTTTCTTGTGTTGTATTTTGATTTTAATATTGTTTTGGTACTGTAAAAATACTTTACACATTGTCTCTCAGTTAAGTCTTTCTAGTCTGTGCCATAGACACCTGGGGGTTGTCCTAAGTTGTACATAGTGACTTTAAGGGTTCACCCTGACATGGAGTTGTGTTTATTACTTGAAGTGGATACTCACCTCAGTCAATTAATATCGTAATTTCTTCTAGTCGTGAAGTCTAAAGTGCTGTTAGTTAATTGTCAGTCAGGGACAAATTATGGAAGGGGTACTGAGGTGGCAGAGATGGTGGTCAGGGAGGGCCTGGGTTCACAATGTGAACCCACTACCCCAGTGATCCTATCTATGGCCTACATCTCGATGGATTACTCCAAATTTGCTCACTCATCTGTCAGGAATGAATTTTCGGCACTCAAGGTAGACTAATATTTTGATGCTGGAGTGCTCACCATCCACCAAAAAAAGGCAACTGTTTACTTCCTTTAAAGTAATTTGTCACTGTCTACTGACTTTTGGTCACATGTATCATTTTTGGAAGTAATGATTACCTAATCGTGATTGTCTGCGGATCGCAACTACGGAATCGCTATTCCTAATGTATGAATCTCTTTTGAGTTAAATTAGCGATTCCTAATGGGTCGCAAGTAAACCTACCTCATGCATATTAATAGGGAGCTCGCAATATGCGGCCCATTAGGGATCAACGTCATCACAGGGATGGTGGCCTGCTGAGGTCAGCAGACCACCATGTCTGTGATTGCTTTTAAATGAAGCTGTCTTTTTTTTTTTTTAAATGCATCCTATTTTCCTTAAAGTAAAACGGGATGCATTTAAATAGAAAAAATTCAACTTTACAGTTTCATTTTCTGAGAGTAGGCAGTGATCTGTAGGATCACTGCCTGCTCTTAAAAAAATATTTGTTTTCCATTCTCAAAGGGGAAGGGGTCCCCTGGGAAATGCAAATGGGTTACCACCTCCTTCAAGGAGTCGATAAAAATATTAATGTTTTGCAAACGTAATTCAATCACAAAACATTCATACATCCCATTCAGATTTGGTATTTGGAAGGGACACCCTAAACACGCCACTTCCAAATGCCGATTCAAAAACACAAATAACGATACGGTAACGTGTTACCGAATCGCAATTTGTGTTGCATACATATGTAATAGCATTTTTTCGGTCGGAAACGGACCGATCGGCTGCATGCTCACTCTTCAAGGCTGCATCCATTTGTGCGTGAATGACACTCCCCCGATGACTGATGGCAGGTTTGGCCGTTGGAGGAGCAACGCGTTTACTGGCTGGGATGTGAGAGGGTGTGTTTGCTCAGGTCTAGGCACCTGTACATGTCATGGGCACATCACAGCGGTACATATATGTAATCTAAAGAGGGTGCGTCCCTGGGACCAGCTGGGTTAGCGGAGATGAGAACATGACGAAGAGAATTAAATATGAATCACAGCACGATTGCATCCATAGCAGTATTGCAGAGCCTCGGACAACCCATCCCTCCTAAACACGTGCTGGGCCCGCTTCAGGTGCTTGGCAGTGATTACATTCTGAGGAGTGACCCGTCTCACAGGGAGGCTGTTGTCGGGTATCTGCTAGACAATATTAATCTCCTGAGCGTGGCTCTCACGCCTAAAGCTGTTCAGTTTGTAGAGTCATAGGCAGTGTCAGTGGGGGGGGGGGGCGACCTGTAAAAGGGCCGCCTGCCTATATGAAACAGGTTATTGTCATATATCTGCTAAGGATATCCATCTGCACTGGTTGGAGAGTGGGGTGGGGGGATATAATTTATCTTAGAGGGGCAGAGGGTGGGCTCATCACCGGCTATCTCTGCACTATATCTAATGAGGGGGAGCGTGCACGGAATGATTACAGTTTTGCTCCTGTCAGAGCAGATCTCTGGGGCTGTTTTATTGTGTCACGCACAGGGTGAATGTGCACACTAGGTCTGGTGAACCGTGAAGCCCCGCTGCTGCTCTGACAGAGTGCTAGCCGCACTCCCTATGCAGCAAGAATATCCTTCAGCCTGGGGTGGAAAGTCCACGCAGCGTCCACTTTAACAATACCGTGGACGGAAACACCAGTACCTCAAAAGGGTGAATATGTATAGAATCTGGGGATTATGCTGAAAAACACCTGAGGCTGCAAGGGTACCCAAGTGAAATAATTATTTCAACGTCCAGTGACACAAGGGTGTTGTATTTGAGGGAAACACCATATCTCACTAAAAGGCATATTCTAGCTCTTAGGAGACACCTTTGCATGCACAGCGATAAGAAAATG
Source organism: Triturus cristatus (assembly GCF_964204655.1). NCBI lineage: Eukaryota > Metazoa > Chordata > Amphibia > Caudata > Salamandridae > Triturus > Triturus cristatus. The sequence goes on from NC_140580.1 coordinate 752,359,528, forward strand.
TGCAAACCTTCATAGATCGAGCGGGATATCTGTCCACCGTCACATCCTATGCCATTTCACGGGTCTTTGGACAGCAAAATGTACTACAGAGGCATTCATGCTACCATTCACAGGAAAGCCAGCAATGCCCCCTTGTACGTGAGACACTGATCCCATGCATCTGCAGTACACCGCCAGCACTGACCTGTTAAGTCCCGACACTGCTGCACACTTCACAAAGTTATTGAAATGACTGCCCTAGTACCTAGCAGCTCCTGCATCAATTCACTCTTCTATCCTTTCCTCCGGCCATCCGTGGTCCCCGACACCCCTGCCTCCCTGTTTTCTACCACCAAACCTTTCCTTCTCCCGGCCATGGTAGACATCGTTTAGTTCGCATGCGATACATCTCATGCCATTACAACGCGGTTGTTACAACGACCGCGTTGTTACATCACATATGATTACATCGCAAGTTGTTATAACGACTTGCTGTAGGGGGCAGAAGGTGTTGGATTTACAATCCAACACCTTTCGTGCTGTTGCACAAACTAGAGTAGGAATAGTAAATGATACTATTCCTAAGTTCAGCTTGCCGCCTACAGCAAGTCGTTGTAATGATTTGCGATGTAATCGTGTGCGATGTAACAACGCGGTCGTTGTAACGACTGTGTAGTAATTGCATGCGCTGTATCGCATGCATTCTAACAACATATCTTCCCGGGCCAGCTCTGCACTTCTCATCTCCAGTGCCCAAGGTGAGAACCTGTCAGCTACTTATGAGGATCATCTGTGGACTCACGCTCCTGTTCGCCGACCGTTGTCGATCTTTTCACTGATGCCATTTGTCCAATAATTTTAGAAGTTCCAGGCGCATACCAACAACCAATCCCATGGCTGAAAATATTCTGGGAGTCAAATGGGAGTGGACGGTACTGTGTAAGGTGACAAATGATTGCAGCATTAGAAGCACCCTAGCCAATCCTAGCGTACAATGCAGAAGTTGGAAGTGCTGATTGATTGTAAAGCCCACACATGCTTTTGTCTGATCTTTCTTCTCAAAGTCAGCAGGTGCCATCCAGCTTGCAGTGAGTGGGATTTAGTTAGTTTAACTTTCTCTGAGGTGAGTTTGTCACTAACCAGGTTGTGACAACCTGTTCTTCAATGGGCTGCTGCTGCCTTGGACAGGACTGTAGGGGTGAACACCCGTAAAAAACTCTGCCACACGGCAGAGGTGGAGATTTTGCTGAAGCGTGGAGTAGTAAAACTCCACGAACTCAGCTCGTGGAGTGGAGTTTGCCTCACACCCCTAAAAATTACCCATTTATCACCAATTTCCCTGGTTCCTCCCACAGTCACTACTATGGAGCAGATTACGATGTCAGGCGTAAAGCCTCCTCACGACACCGACTAGGAATCGAGACCGACCGACTTGTTGTCGGCGGTTCTGACTGACAGATTACGATGCAACCGAAGACTGTTCTGTCGGAGTCTCATGGTTTCCTATGGGAGCTCGTGTTTCGCCCGTAAGGCTCCTATGGGGAAATGGGGTGTTTGCGGAAAAATCTGTGCCCTGTGGCAAGCTCCCCATGGTGCCTGCCACACAGTGCAGAGTTTTACAGAGAGGTCCCTTAGGTACCCCCTCGGACATCAACCATAGGCCGCGGGGGATAGGGGGCCCTACTAGGGGCCCCCAAAGTCACTTTCCAACAGCATTTTCATGTAACAGGCCGATGCCGAAAGGCTGTTGAAAATCGACATCGTAATCCCGAGGGCGGAAACGCTGTCCATAGGGATGTACGATGTGGTTCCAACCGACACAGATTCTCTGCGAGTCACTCTGAACCGCTTCGGAATGACCACGCGGTTTGCTTTCCGAACGCGAACATCATAATCGTGCATTCGGAATGTAAACAGAGTTGGTCGGAAGAGCCCTGACACAGTCGAGGAGATTCAGACAGTCGGGAGGAGGTTTTCCATTCGACATCGTAGTTGGCCCCTAAGTTGTAAGCTTACATGTGTGGACATCTCTCCATAGAAAAGATATTAGAAGAGGAGGTGTAGGTCTCCACCTGTAGATTTGGGAGTAGCACTGTAGAATTGGGTTTAGTACTTTAGTACTACTATGTACTAGACAATACAGTTTGCCAATCAGGCCCAATAGCCGTGACTTGTGGAATTGTGCAAGGCATAGCACCATACTCATTACCCGTGAGTTGAAGAAGGGATCAGCACTATACATTTCACCTTTGGAGTCACCAAAGTCAGCCCTATACCTATTCCCTGTAAAGGTTCTGATGGTGATAACTATTAGGGAGCCATGCAGTGTCGGTGCTATAACTGATACTTGTATAGTTCTGCAGTCATAGCGTTTTAATGCCTTCTGGGGAGTCCTGAAGATCAGCATTACACAATATCACCTGTATAAGCAGATAAGGTCAAGTTTAGCATTATACCTAGGCCTGGGGTAGTCATGAATATTTTAGCAATGTACCAGCCATCTATAGAGTTCTTCAGTACCTATGGTAAACCTATCAGCTGTGGACTCCCTCAGGGACCATATAGCATCTGTCACTTGTGGAGTTTGAATGTATATAGCTATGTGAATTTACATAAATCAAACCCAGCTACAAAGCAATAGAGTAGTATGCAGTAGTAGGTAATGAAAATAGATGCATCAAAATATGAATGTCCTACGTTTCTCAGCATTACTCATTTTAACTGTGGTGAAGCAGTGTTTAGCACCATATTTGTCACCTGTGGAGTCCTGCAGATTCTAATCTGTACCTTTCACTGGTACCACTCTCCAGGACTTATTGCTATAAGCGGGATTCAGAAGTCTTCAGCAGTAAGACTGTATGAGATTGTTGCTCTTAAGCAACGGCACTAGACAAGGTAAGACTTGTAAGTTTGGTGGGAACCCTGGAGTCATCACTCAAGAAAATATTTTCAAAATAGTCCTTAAATTCACCCAGAAATCTGGCAGCAACCCAACAGAGTATCTGCTTTCTAGTAGAATCCACATGTTGATCATGAGTGCTCATCAAAAAGTAATCCTTTGGCTTGAGCAAGCCACCTGACTCTTTATTGTGTTCAAAGCAGGCGTTGTGTTACACAGACAAAGGTCATGTGTAGCCCTGCCTGGAGTGGATTGAGAGTTACTTGTCTAGCTGTTTTTAGCTCTCGTCTGCAAACAGCTATCCCTCTCTGCTGACAACAGACCTTTTGCATTCAATATTGTGAGCATGGGCTTTGCCCCCCCCCCCACTTCTCAGGAGCTATGTCTTTATTGTTTATCTCAGTACCCTGCTCTGCTTAGGATTCAGTGGCTTTCCTCCCTATATTGTTTGTCCCCACATAGGAGCATTTCAGTCTCACTGCGTTTTGATCTGAAGAGTTGTATCCTTCCACCGCAGGATGCAAGGATGCAAGATGGAACATTTACTCTCCCTCTCTTACTTGGTATTCAGTCAAAATATCAACTTAAATCGAGTTTGAAATTTTGTGACACATTAAAATCGACAGCAAGAATATCGTGGTCAAGAATATCGACTTTAAGGTAGGAAATATCGCTTTTAAAAATATAGAAGCCATTAATATTGTTTGGAAAAATATAGTTGTTTGAAATATCAATTTTTTTATTAGTGTTTTGTATTTTAGTATATATTTTAAATGTATGTGATGTGATTTTTTGTATAAGTATTGTTTATGTTTTTTAATATATGTGTTAAACTTTTAGGAGTTATTAATTTTCATTAAATTACATTTTGCGTTTTTTAGTTCAGTAGTGGATTGTGAGTTTATAGGGGAATAGGGTGGGAAGTAATTTTAGTTTCCTAAATTAATGAATATTTATTATTCAATTAATTGAGATTTTATAATGTTGATTGTGTTTTTCATTTTTTGGAAAAATTTTGGTGGGGGTTGTGGGGTTTATAGTGTTAAAAGGTGGGAAGTAATTTATTTTTAATTAATTAACAATTAGTTGTGAATTAGTTGTGAATTGATGTTAATTAATTAATTGACAATTAATTATGGTAATAGTGTAATTAATTTTAGGTGCGAGTTGTGGGGTTTATGGGGGTATAGTGTGGGAAGTAATTTATTTTTAAATAATAAATAATTCAATGATAATTAAAATAATCAATTGATAATTAATTAGGGTAATTGTTTAATTATTTTTGTTTGTGTGGGTTTTGGTTTTATACGGGTAAAGGATGGGGAGCTAATTAATTTTACTTAATTTATAATTAGTTGTTAAATACTATTAGTTATTTAATTGAATTTATATTTTTAATTGTGTAATTAATTTTTTTAAGTTTAATTTTAGATGAGGGTTGTGGGGATTATTGGTGTAAAGGGTGGGAAGTTAATTGCATTGTATGTATTTTCATTAGTTTTTTAATTAATAATATTTTTAATTGATAAATAATTATGTTAAATAATTTTTTATATTTTTGATTTGGGTTGTGAGTTATGTGGTGTTATAGCTAGGAAGTAAATAGACAAAACCTATGTAATAATTAATGTTTTGGTTAATAAATCATTTCAAAATAAAAATATTTATTGTTTGAAATTAATTTTTTTATTTATTATAATGTTTGTAGGTATTTGTGATATGTATTTAACATTATAATATGTTTTCATTGTTTTATTTTTAGCATTAAATATATTTGTATTTAAATTTTGAACATATATATATATATATATATATATATATATATTCACAGAAAAAACCATAGGTTTCAGGGGTGTTATAGTTAGCTGCCCATTTCACTCGTACAAAACCATAGAAATTCCTCCGTTATAGTTAGTTCTGCTAACTATAACTCACGCGCCCGCAATGCACTTCTGATGATGTCACATATTGCATCATTCATAACATGGTCAGTGACATCACTGATGACATCACTGATGACATCTCAAATGACATCACTGATGACATCACTGATGACATCATCCACTGAATGTGGTTTAGTTTGAAATTTAAATATGTATTATATATATACCAATCTGTATTGAAGATTGAGTGGATATATAACTGTCTGCATGGAGGATTTAGTAGCTGTCTGACTGTCTTTTTAAGTGAGTAATTAAAAGTATCTCACTTAATACATGGATTAGTAACTAAACTATGTGAATGTGTGCAGCACTGTCTCTGTTGTTGTATAACATGCTGCCTCATTTGGTCACTAACTACATGAGTGTGTATATTAGTTGTTGATTAGTTGGGTGAGTATTTGTATGGGACACTGAGTTTGTGTGTGGTTGGATGGGGTGTGTGTAACTCTATGCATAGATGTGTGAATGGTTGATTGACTAGGTGTATGGGTTTAAGAGTGCATGTGGAAACAGTTGTTTGGGTGACTGAGTGTATTTATTTATGTGTTGGTGAGCGAATATATGTTTTAGTTGTACATCTTCAACAAAGTAAAAAAATAAAAGGCATTGTGTGTGAGAGTTGGTGTATATAAATAAGTCTGTGTAAGAGTCAGTGATTGTGAGAGTAAATATATGAATGAATGTATAATTGTAATGGTGCTTTTTTAACATATTAACGATTAGTTACTATGTGTTTGAATAAATGAGGTGTCGTTGGATAATTGTGTAAGTGAGTAAATTTAAGTGCGATACATTTTTTTCATGAGTGAGTAGGATGACTGCATATCCGACTAAGATGACTGCTGATGTGTCAATGTCTATATATGTGTATAAGTGCATTTGATAAATGACTGCATGTATAGATGATTCTGTTGTTGAATGGGTAGTTGTGTGTGTAGACTTAGGACTCAGTGAGTGGGTATGTAGTAACTGGTATTGGTGTGTCAATGGTTTCAAATATGGTATTCTGTATTTTACAGTGAGTGATGAAAGGTTATACTAGTGTATGATGTGGTGTATCGGATTGTCAAGTGCATGATGTCATCAGTGATGTCATTTGGGATGTCATCAGTGATGTCATCAGTGATGTCACTGACCATGTCATGAATGATGCAATATGTGACATCATCAGCAGTGCATTGCGGGCGCGTGAGTTATAGTTAGCAGAACTAACTATAACGGAGGAATTTCTATGGTTTTGTACGAGTGAAATGGGCAGCTAACTATAACACCCCTGAAACCTATGGTTTTTTCTGTGAATTTCTAAGGTTTTTTAAATGTTAATTTCTAACTATAACGTCTCTGAAACCTGTTTTTTTTCAGTGAATTTCAAAGGTTTTTTAAATGCTAACTTTTAAGTGTGATAGTAGTTATATCTATTTTTTTTGTACTGATTTTCTACAGTTTTTTAACTGTTTATTTATAAATACTTTATTCATTAAATAACATTATACATTTTTCTGAAAATTGCAAAAAAAACATTTTTTAATTAAAACTGAAATATTGATTAATTTTCTTGTTTTCATTTTTTATTTGAATATATTTATATCATTTTCTTAAAAAAAACAAATTCCAATTTTTTTCGCAGTCGCGCACTCAAAGTGTACACATCACGGTGGGTGCGCACATTCTAGCCGCCATTTTTGAAAAGTCATGAAGGATTCGCGTATGGTGTGCGACGGCTTTGTGTTTTTCAGTTACATCATATACATTTAATATCACGTGATATGCGCGATTGGTATGTGACCAGTCTGCGACTCCTGCTCCCGCGCATTCGCGACACATGCACATTACGGTATGAGATGTTTGCGCGCTTGCGGGTCCCGCGTGACATCATATACGTGCTGGGGCGCGCTGGGTGCACGACTCCCGCAAAAAAAAATGATGTTCCAAAATGATATGTATGTGTCTTTAATATACATATTAAGGCAAGAGATTATGTAAGATATTCAGCAAAATAATATATTTGTACTTATAAGAAACTTATATTATTTTTAAATATATTTTCACGAAGTCGGGTGCGTGCGTTGTGAGTGCAGAAAACCAGGTCAACAGAGCTGCTCTAGAGCCAGAGAACGAGGTCAGCAGAGCTGCTGCAGAGCCAGAGAAACCAGGTCAGTAGAGATGCTTTAGAGGGAGACAACCAGGTCAGCAGAGCTTCTATAGAGCCAGAGAACCATGTCAGCAGAACTGCTTCAGAGCCATAGAACTGGGTCAACGGAGCTGCTTTAGAGCCAGAGAACCAGGTCTGCAGAGCTGTTGTAGAGCCAGAGAACTAGATCAGCAGAGCTGCTCTGTAGCACAAGAACTAGGTCAGCAGAGCTGCTCTAGAGCCAGAGAACCAGGTCAGCAGACCTGCTGTAGAGCCAGAGAACAAGGTCAGCAGAGCTGCTCTAGCTGACACTGACTGACTGACACTGACTAACACTGACTGACTGACACTGACTGACACTGACTGACACTGATTGACTGACACTGACTGACTGACACTGATTGACTGACACTGACTGACACTGATTGACTGACACTGACAGACTGACTGACACTGACTGACTGACATTGACTGACACTGACTGACACTGACTGACACTGACTGACTACTCTCTACTACTCTACTACTGACTCTCTACTACACTCTACTACTCTCTCTCTACTACTCACTCTCTACTACTCACTCTCTACTACTCTACTACTCTCTACTACTCACTCTCTACTACTCACTCTTAACTACTCACTCTCTACTACTCTACTACTCACTCTCTACTACTCACTCGCTACTACTCTCTACTACTCACTCTCTACTACGCACTCTCTACTACTCACGCTCTACTACTCTCTACTACTCTCTACTATTCACTCTCTACTACTCATTCTCTACTACTCACTCTACGACTTTCTACTACTCTCTACCACTCACTCTCTACTACTCTACTACTCACTCTCTACTACTCTCTACTACTCACTTGCTACTACTCTCTACTACTCACTCTCTACTACACTCTCTACTACTCTCTCTCTCTACTACTCTCTACTACTACTCTCTACTATTCACTCTCTACTACTCACTTTCTACTACTCTCTACTACTCACTCTACTACTCTCTGGTGCTCCCTAGCACTCACTCTCCACTACTCTACTACTCTCTCTCTACAACTCACTCTCTACTACTCTCTCTCTACTACTATCTACTACTCACTCTCTACTACTCACTCTACTACTCTCTACTACTCACTCTCTACTACTCTCTCTCTACTACTCACTCTCTACTATTCACTCTATACTACTCACTCTCTACTACTCGCTCTCTACTACTCACTCTCTACTACTCTCTACTACTCACTCTCTACTACTCACTCTCTACTACTCTACTACTCTCTACTACTCGCTCTACTACTCACTCTCTACTATTCTCTACTACTCACTCTACTACTCTCTCCTATTCTCTACCACTCACTCTCTACTACTCACTCTCTACTACTCTCTCTCTACTACTCACTCACTACTACTCACTCTACTACTCTCTATTACTCACTCTGTACTACTCTCTACTACTCTCTCTGTACTACTCACTCTCTACTTCTCACTCTCTACTACTCTCTACTGCTCACTCTCCACTACTGATTCTCTACTACTCGCACTCAACTACTCTCTACTACTCACTCTAATATTCACTTTCTACTACTTTACTACTCTCTCTACTTCTCACTCTCTACTACTCTCTCTACTACTCACTCTCTACTACTCACTCTCTACTACACACTCTCTACTACTTGCTCTCTGCTACTCGCTCTCTACTACTCTCTAGTACTCACTCTAATACTCACTCTCTACTACTCCACTACTCTCTACTACTCACTATCTACTACTCACGCTCTACTATACTACTCTCTACTACCCTCTCTCTACTACTCACTCTCTACTACTCACTCTCTACTACTCTCTACTACTCACTCTCTACTACTCTCTACTACTCACTCTCTACTACTCTCTACTACTTACTCTCTACTACTCTCTCTCTACTACTATCTACTACTCACTCTCTACTACTCACTCTACTACTCTCTACTGCTCACTCTCTACTACTCTCTCTCTACTACTCACTCTCTACTATTCACTATATACTACTCACTCTCTACTACTCGCTCTCTACTACTCACTCTCTACTACTCTCTACTACTCACTCTCTACTACTCACTCTCTACTACTCTCTACTACTCTCTCTGCTACTCACTCTCTACTACTCACTCTCTACTACTCTACTACTCTCTACTACTCGCTCTACTACTCACTCTCTACTATTCTCTACTACTCACTCTACTACTCTCTCCTATTCTCTACCACTCACTCTCTACTACTCACTCTCTACTACTCTCTCTCTACTACTCACTCACTACTACTCACTCTACTACTCTCTACTACTCACTCTGTACTACTCTCTACTACTCACTCTGTACTACTCACTCTCTACTTCTCACTCTCTACTACTCTCTACTGCTCACTCTCCACTACTGATTCTCTACTACTCGCACTCAACTACTCTCTACTACTCACTCTACTACTCACTTTCTACTACTCTACTACTCTCTCTACTTCTCACTCTCTACTACTCTCTCTACTATTCACTCTCTACTACTCACTCTCTACTACACACTCTCTACTACTTGCTCTCTGCTACTCGCTCTCTACTACTCTCTAGAACTCACTCTAATACTCACTCTCTACTACTCCACTACTCTCTACTACTCACTCTCTACTACACACGCTCTACTATACTACTCTCTACTACTCTCTCTCTACTACTCACTCTCTACTACTCACTCTCTACTACTCTCTGCTACTCACTCTCTACTACTCACTCTCTACTACTCTCTACTACTTACTCTCTACTACTCTCTCTCTACTACTCTCTACTACTCACTCTGCTACTCACTCTCTACTACTCTCTACTACTCACTCTCTACTACTCACTCTCTACTACTCTCTACTACTCACTCTCTACTACTCTCTACTACTTTCTACTACTCACTCTACTACTCACTCTCTACTATTTCTCTACTACTCACTCTCTAATACTCACTCTCTACTACTCACTCTCTACTACTCACTCTACTACTCTCTACTACTCACTCTCTGATACTTTTTCTACTACTCTCTACTACTCTCTACTACTCACTCTCTACTCTCTATTACTCGCTCTCTACTCTCTACCTCTCTATCTCTACCTCTCTACCTCTACACCTCTACCTATACACCTCTACCTCTCTACCTCTCTGTACATGCACACATATGCACATATATATATGCATATATATGCATATGCATTTATACATATATGTATGTGGATATATATATATATGTACATATATAAACATATAAATATAATCTGCATATCTATATAAATATAAATTCATGCAAACATATGCATATACATATATGCATACATATGCATGGTATGTACATGAAAGTTTGAAAAAAATCTAATACAAGCAAAGCTAAAAAGCCACCTAATTACAAACAGAATTGCTTTAACTTAAACGAGGGCGAGACCTATTGCATTTTCAATGCCTGTTTACTTTGATTCCATCAAGAAGGCATTCAGATGTGTCACACATTTTCCATAAATTCTGAATGGTAGCACTCTAGTTGCTCATTAGATCACTGTAGTAAAGCTACTGCTCACCAGGGAAGTCTGCTGCTGGTATTGAAAGTGCATGTTTCAGTCTGCATGTCAGAATTTTTTAATGAAATAGAAGAGGATTTGAGAAGTCACTCAAAATGTGCCCTAATTTTTCTTTTTTCCTCACTACTCATAATTTCTATGGCAAAATGAACCTCCTCATTGTGTTCCTTTTAAATTAAACTACTCACTCTCTACTACTCACTCGCTACTACTTTCTACTACTCACTCTCTACTACTCACTTTCTACTACTCTCTACTACTCTACTACTCTCTACTACTACTCTCTACTACTCACTCTCTACTACTCACTCTCTACTACTCTCTACTACTTTCTACCACTCACTCTCTACTACTCTACTACTCACTCTCTACTACTCTCTACTACTCTCTACTACTCTCTCTCTACTACTCCCTCTCTACTACTCACTCTACTACTCTCTACTACTCACTCTCTACTACTCACTCTCTACTACTCTACTACTCTCTACTACTCTCTACTACTCTCTACTACTCACTCTCTACTACTCACTCTCAACTACTCACTCTACTACTCTCTCTACTACTCACTCTCTACTACTCTCTACTACTCACTCTACTACTCTCTACCACTCACTCTCTACTACTCTCTCTCTCTACTACTCACTCTCTACTACTCACTCTACTACTCTCTACTACTCTCTCTGCTACTCACTCTCTACTACTCTCTACTACTCACTCTCTAATACTCACTCCCTACTACTCTACTACTCTCTACTACTCTCTCTAATACTCACTCTCTACTACTCACTCTCTACTACTCTCTGCTACTCTGTCTCTACTACACACTCTCTACTACTTGCTCTCTACTACTCACTCTACTACTCACTCTACTACTCACTCTCTACTACTCCCTACTACTCACTCTACTACTCACTCTCTACTACTCTCTACTACTCACTCTCTACTACTCCACTACTCTCTACTAATCACTCTCTACTACTCACTCTCTACTACTCTCTACTACTCACTCTCTACTACTCTCTACTACTCACTCTCTACTACTCACTCTCTACTACTCTCTCTCTACTACTCTCTACTACTCACTCTCTACTACTCACTCTCTGCTACTCTCTCTACTACTCTCTACTACGCACTCTACTACTCATTCTCTACTACTCATTCTCTACTACTCTCTCTCTGCTACTCAGTCTCCACTACTCACTCTCTACTACTCTCTACTACTCACTCTCTAATACTCACTTTCTACTACTCTCTATTACTCACTCTCTACTACTCTCTACTACTCCCTCTACTACTCACTCTCTACTACTCTCTACTACTCTCTACTTCTCACTCTCTACTACTCTCTACTACTCACTCTCTACTACTCTACTACTCTCTCCTACTCACTCTCTGCTACTCTCTCTACTACTCTCTACTACTCTCTCTCAACTCTCTACTCTCTATTACTCATCCTCTACTCTCTACCTCTCTACCTTTCTCTTCCTCTCTCTCTACTACTCTCTACCTCTCTACCTCTACGTCTCTACCTCTACACCTCTGCCTCTCTACCTCTCTATACCTCTCTCTACACGCACACATATGCATATATATGCATATGCATTTTTATTTATGTATGTGTATATATATATATACATACATATATAAACATATATAATCTGCATATCTATATAAATACAAATATAAATGCATGCATACATATACATATATGCATGTTATGTACATGAAATTTTGAAAAACACTAATAAAAGCAAAGCTAAAAAGCCAGCTAATTACAAACAGAATTGCTTTAACTTAAACGAGGGCGAGACCTATTGCATTTTCAATGCTTGTTTACTTTGGTTCCATCAAGAAGGCATTCAGATTTGACACATTTGCGATAAATTCTGAATGGTAGCACTCTAGTTGCTCATTAGATCACTGTAGTAAAGCTACTGCTCACCAGGGAAGTCTGCTGCTGGTATTGAAAGTGCATGTTTCAGTCTGCATGTCAGAATTCTTTAATGAAATAGAAGAGGATTTGAGAAGTCACTCAAAATGTGCCCTAATTTTTCTTTCTGCAGCACTAATCATACATTCTATGGCAAAATGAACCCTCTCATTTTGTTCCTTTTTAAATTAAATGTTTTAAATGTTACCACTTTATTCCAATCAAGATGGCTTCAGGTGTGCCATACCTTTGTCATAAGTAAGACTGTTAGCGCTCTAGTTGTTCTTTAAAACACTCTGGGATTTCTGTCATTGGGCTATACTTGGGCTACATCTCGGTGATATTTGTGCTACATTTGGGCTCTTTTGTCTCTGGTGGCCATCTTGGGAGACTTGTTATGAAGTTTCCTGATTTCCTCAATTACTGCAGTCTCCTCAGTAGGCATACTGTCAGTTTTTTACTTTGATTCAATGAAGAAGGCATTCAGATGTGTCACACATTTGCCATAAATTCAGAATGGTAGCACTCTAGTTGCTCATTAGATCACTGTAGTAAAGCTACTGCTCACCAGGGAAGTCTGCTGCTGGTATTGAAAGTGCATGTTTCAGTCTGCATGTCAGAATTCTTTAATGAAATAGCAGAGGATTTGAGAAGTCACTCAAAATGTGCCCTTATTTTTCTTTATGCAGCACTAATCATACATTCTATGGCAAAATGAACCCTCTCATTTTTTTCCTTTTTAAATTAAATGTTTTAAATGTTACCACTATATTCCAATCAAGATGGCTTCAGGTGTGCCATACGTTTATCATAAGTAGGAGTGGTAGCGCTCTAGTTGTTCTTTGGAACACTCAGGGAAGCTGCAGTAGAACACAAAGGAATCAACTGACAGTCTCTGCCCTTGTTGGATGTACATGTTTTACTGAGAATGTCAGACTTCATTCTCACATGACTGAGAAAGATAATGTGAATTTACAGAAAATATGGTCTCAGTTTAGCTTATAGATCACCTTCCAAACCTCTATGGGAAAAGCATGTGAAAATAGTTTTCTCTCAAACATGATTCATGATATCCCAGCAGAAGGCTTTTTCAATGAGTATGGTACCTACAACAAAAGATTTATAATGTAACTAAAGTCTTAAAACCTTCTATTAACTGCAATGCTTTTTAATGAGGTGCTATCATGTATATTGGTCCCAAGATGGCTGCCAACACTTCTTGGATGAAGTGCTGACAGCCAATCAGATCTCACAATGAGATGTGTGGTTAGGCTCCGCCCAGATATATATATGATTTTACTTTTGATTTTCTCAGGAACTACTGAACGGATTTACACCATATATGCAAAAGGCACATGCCTGACCTGAGGACTACCTCTTTGCCAAATTTCAAGTAATTCTGTTCAGCCGTTCGGGCTGTACCTTCGACTAAAGGTCCTATGGGAAAATGCATGGGGAAAACGCGTTTTGGGACCCCCTTTTTTCTCAGCCCCCGCTTGACGAATCACCCCGAGACTTTCAGGGTAGGAGCTGAGTGGAGCGCCCCATTAGTTTTGAAAATTTCACGAAGATAAGTCAACCGGCGCCAAAGTTATTCAAAATAGAATTTTCAGATTTCCTATGGGAACTCGGTCCTAACTATAACTATCTACTGGCGACCGCCAGTAGATAATATATATATATATATTATTCCTCAAATGTCCAAAGCATTTGGGCATTTGAGAAACGCGTCGGCACAGAGACTATAATTCCGGGATGAAATTGCTGGCCGCCATGATTTAAAAATACAAACCTCCGGTTTTGCAACAGCAGCTGAGTGCTTCTGATGGAGCAGGGTTTTACTTTAAAACCGAATACCTGTTTCATTTTCGCATGTTATAACTAAAAGTACTACTGATTAATTATTAAGTATTAAAAGTTTGTGGAATGTTGTCTAACCAACCTTATTAACAAAAGAATTACACGTGGGAATGCTATTGCATGGCTAAAATAATAAGTGAACTAAGTTGGTGAGCAAACTGACAGAAATCAATGTTGCTTATGTGATGTTATTGTATTTGCGCTTATAATTAATATGCATTAATGGCTTTTGATGTCGCAAATGGCTAGATAAATACATACACATAAGGGTATTAGCAGGGGAATAACACTGTATAATCATTTCCGTGCAGTAATTATGTTTTATGTTTATTTTCACTTAAGTTGTCAATTGTGGCCTGCCACAAGATGGCTACCACCCGCAGCCTGCATTCGAGTAGATGGGAATTTTACAAAAAGACTTCGCACTGCCTGTGACCTTGCACCTCCGATGAACTGAAAAGCCATGAGCATGATGACAAGTCCAGGAAATCTGCCAAGTGCCCCTGGAAGATGGAGATGTTGCAATTTTGAAATATTGACTTCATGAACTTATAATGATCCCACCATTTGATACAAAGTCACCCAGTAGAGACATCCGTAGATGTATCGAAATTAGTCATGGACATTCAATTTTTCTATTCATTATTTGGGAAAATCTATGTGTGAGAAAATCTCGCACAATATCGAAAATGTACCAAGATGACATTGTTTCCGCCATTCATCCGTTCTGAACAAAGAATTGTAACTTTATAGAATGTAAATTTTAGTATAAATATTAGTAGGCTAGAGAGGTCTAGCGCCACTTCTTCCCGAGCTGATGATCCGAGGTCCCTATGCTGACGGAGAGGACGATGACTCTACATGATAGCAGGAAACTCTAATTCTTCTACAGAGGACCGGTTCTGACTTAGGATCTGACATTTAGACAGAATAGGTAAATATGAGAGAAATGAATTTGCATTTAATTGGCTTTTCTTACAATTTTAGATAAACAAATAATTCTGTTTGAATTTCTGTGTCGGGTGATTATTTCTGGTCATGTTTATTGAATTTATTGTGTATTCTTTGAAATGTATTTCGCTAGAATTTTAAGCAACTAAGCAGATGCCATTGACCTCAAGGTACAGGCAGATTGGATAGGTATTAAAAGGTGTGTTTCCCCTTATACATGGCATGGATAAGAGTGGTAGGATGAATGTTGGTGTAATGGGCCCCACCAGCGTGTGATGTGTGTATGCGTGTGTGACTGTGAGATCACTCCGTCCGTGGAAGTAGAGGGGATTCGGAAGCTCCGATCTGCACCAGTTTCTTGGTAGCAGAATGATGGTTTGCTATTGTCTTGGTCTGGCGAAATTGCGTGTATATAGGCTTGTTGATTATTGATTGATATTTGTACTAACACTATGGTGCCGATTCCGAACCTGGAGAAACCGGGTACGAACCGTCGGACGGAGGGTTTTCTCCGTCCGACTTGTACCCGGTTGTAAAACTTTACAAACATGCAAGTACGATTCGCACGGAAACACTATTTCCGTACGATTCGTACAAAACACCAACCGAGGAAAATAAACATACAAATGACATCCGGAAAAGCGCCGACGTGACGTCGGGACGTATGCAGCCTGCGTTCCACGAACCAGGAAGTACGATTCGCACCGATGTCATCCCGCATGGAGAATATTTTCCGGCAGCCAAAAACTGCCGGGAAATCAGGACGACGCGCACAAGGAGCACCTGTACGCGACGGACAGACATGGACCCGAACCTACGTGTCATCCCGGCCCTCATAACAGTCGACCTCCTCTACAGGTACCGACCCAGACGCCGCAGAAGGTCAGAACAACACCCAGGGGCAAAGGGGGGGGCAGGGGCAGGACACAAAACCCCCACCCAAGTCACACAGCACACATGCCCTGGACATACCTGACCTCCAGGCCCTGGTCACTTCGAGGGGGTGGGGGCGTGTCCAGCAACGCCAGCGTCCACCACAACGGAAGTGGGCGACGACGCGAACCGGCAACACAACAATACAGGTACGTACCGTACCCACGCCTTAAGAGCGTGGGTACAAGTCGTACCACGCCCACACCCACGTCACCCCAACAATGGCGGTACAGCCCGTACCCATGTGCCAAAGGCCTGGGTACGGGCTGCACAAGCATTCCACAGCGTGGGCACGGGTACGTACGGACCGTACCCTCACCCGCATATGTATGGAGCGTACCCCCACCCCAACAGTGTATGTATGGACCGTACCCACACCCGCGTATGTATGGAGCGTACCCCCACCCCAACAGTGTATGTATGGACGTACCCCCACCCGCGTATGTATGGAGCGTACCCCCACCCCAACAGTGTATGTACGGACTGTACCCCCACCCGCGTATGTATGGAGCGTACCCCCACCCGCGTATGTATGGAGCGTACCCCCACCCCAACAGTGTATGTATGGACCGTACCCCCACCCGCGTATGTATGGAGCGTACCCCCACCCGCGTATGTATGGAGCGTACCCCCACCCCAACAGTGTATGTACAGACTGTACCCCCACCCGCGTATGTATGGAGCGTACCCCCACCCCAACAGTGTATGTACGGACCGTACCCACACCCGCGTATGTATGGAGCGTACCCCCACCCCAACAGTGTATGTACGGACCGTACCCTCACCCGCGTATTTATGGAGCTTACCCCCACCCCAACAGTGTATGTACGGACCGTACCCACACCCACGTATGTATGGAGCGTACCCCCACCCCAATAGTGTATGTACGGACCGTACCCTCACCCGCGTATGTATGGAGCGTACCCCCACCCCAACAGTGTATGTATGGAGCGTACATGCCCAGACGCAGGAGGGGTGGGTGCAGAGTCCTCCCAGCAGTGCCCAGACGCAGGAGGGGTGGGTGTAGAGTCCTCCCAGCAGTGCCCAGACACAGGAGGAGTGGGAGCCTATCACTCCCAGCAGTGCCCAGACGCAGGAGGGGTGGGTTCCTATCACTCCCAGCAGTGCCCAGACACAGGAGGGGTGGGTGCAGAGTCCTCCCAGCAGTGCCCAGACGCAGGAGGGGTGGATGTAGAGTCCTCCCAGCAGTGCCCAGACACAGGAGAGGTGGGTGCCTATCACTCCCAGCAGTGCCCAGATGCAGGAGGGGTGGGTGCAGAGTCCTCCCAGCAGTGCCCATACGCAGGAGGGGTGGATGTAGAGTCCTCCCAGCAGTGCCCAGACACAGGAGGGGTGGGTGCCTATCACTCCCAGCAGTGCCCAGACACAGGAGGGGTGGGTGCCTATCACTCCCAGCAGTGCCCAGACACAGGAGGGGTGGGTGCCTATCACTCCCAGCAGTGCCCAGACGCAGGAGGGTGGGTGTAGAGTCCTCCCAGCAGTGCCCAGACACAGGAGGGGTGGGTGCAGAGTCCTTCCAGCAGTGCCCAGACGCAGGAGGGGTGGGTGTAGAGTCCTCCCAGCAGTGCCTAGACACAGGAGGGGTGGGTGCCTATCACTCCCAGCAGTGCCCAGACACAGGAGGGGTGGGTGCAGAGTCCTCCCAGCAGTGCCCAGACGCAGGAGGGTTGGGTGTAGAGTCCTCTCAGCAGTGCCCAGACACAGGAGGGATGGGTGCCTATCACTCCCAGCAGTGCCCAGACACAGGAGGGGTGGGTGCCTATCACTCCCAGCAGTGCCCAGACGCAGGAGGGGTGGGTGCAGAGTCCTCCCAGCAGTGCCCATGGAACGCTAAGGGTGGAGTAGCCACAGATACAATGCCCACAAATGTCAGTCAGGTGCACAAAGACCCTGCAGTACATGTACCACATGTGTGCGAGGCTGGGAGTACACACATGCATAGCGCCTAAAAGAGAACATGTCCACATGAAGTCATGTCAACAGTCTACATACACAAGTACAGTGACCACCAAGGATGCCACGAATGATGCAGGTGGAGACATCGCTCAGCATGCATGTGCAAAGTTGAAGGAGTCCGTCACACACCCAGCTGATGTAGACACAGCTCAGCACCACATAGTGGAAACACCCTGCAGGGAAGATGTCAGGTTACACAGAGGAAGGAACACACCTTGGGACGATGTCACCATGCAGTAACTGCTTACATGAACAAAGTAATTTAGCCAACAGCTTGTGATGGCACACAGATACCAGGGTCCACCCTATGACCAGCACAAGACTACATTTCCCACACACCCAACACATTACCACCACCCAAAATCATGGAGCTGGTCCACCAACAGCAATACCAGATAAACAGTAGTGTTCCTAGGAAAAAAACAAATTGCTTTATTCAGCAGGATGTAAGTAATAATCATCATAAATGTCAATATATACAAGGCCCATAGGGCAGTCCATGACTCAAATCCAGATGGGGGACACAGTGGTACATGTGTCCCCTAGCTTGCCTGCACAGTCAGACTCCTTTGTCTTCCACAGGGGGGGGCATCTTGTTGGGGGGAAGGACCAGGCACCGCAGGGACAGGAGGGGCAAGGGGAGGTGTTGTGGTTGCAGGGACGGACGACTCCAACACAGGGGGTGGGGCAGCGCCAAAGGTGGATTCGAGCACGGCGCTGCACACTACTGCCAGGTCGCCCAGCGTCTCCCCTGCACCCGAAGGAACCACAGGCCCCAAGGAGGGGGGGGGGTTGGAGGGATGGGTCGCAGCACTACTGGGGGGGTGTGGACAGGGGGGGGACTCAACTCCCCTGCCGGTGTCCTGCCTCCACCGCTTGCGGGGTGGTGCCACACTGGGGCTGATGGACACACTGGGCAGGACTGACCCTGTGTCCGACTCTTGGCCAGGAGAGCTGAGGGGAGTGGATTTGGAGGGTGGTGGTCGTAAAGGAATGTGGACTCCCACTCTGGCTGCGTTTCTTCCGTTTCCCCCCCGACCCAGTGGGTGTGCCTACTTCACCCTGTGTGTGCGTGCCAGGAGGTGTGCGCTTTGCCTTCCCTGCTGGTGTGGTGCCTGTGTCTGGTGGGGTGTGTGCATGCTGACGTCTGGGTGTACGTGGGACAGGCATGGGTGTGGGAAGTGTGGATGGGGCATGGGTAGGGGGTGGGACGAAGTGCTGCAGGAGACCCACTGCTGCAGTCAGTGTCGAGTCAATAGACCGCAGCAAGTTGCGTTGGTCAGCCTGCGATGCTGAAATGCCCTCCAAGTATGCCTCCATGTTGTTGAGCACTTGGCTGTGGCCATGGAGGACATTAAGCATCGCAGCCTGACCAACCTGCAACTGCCGCAGGATGTCCACAGACTCGGCATTGGCGGCAGCAGTGGAGACAGGGGCAGGGGGTGCGGTGCCTGGCAGGAAGGAGACACGTGGTGACCTAGCACGCCAGGAAGGGACACGAGCAAGTGGGAGGCCAGTGATGGCAATGGAGGGGGCGGGGAGAGATGTTGTGCTGCTGTCAGCTGTTAGAGCAGCCTCCGCCCCCTCGGAGAGCTCAGCCTCGGACCCGTCAGCTTCATATTCTGTGGTGGCAGTGGACAGGTCCTCCGGCTCACTCCCCTCGGCCTCAGTTCCACTCGATGTGCCAGCTAAGATGTCACTGCTGGCACTGGTGCCCGGTCCCTCCACCCGGTCCGTGCCGGTGTCTCCATCCGTGTCCCCCGACGATGCTGTGGGCAAGGTGAATAAACAGGAATTAACCTCTTCAGTGCCCATGACGAGATAGTCTCGTCATGGAGCACGGTTGCGCTGTGCCCATGACGAGACTATCTCGTCATGAACCCCGGCCGCTAATGTAACGCCCGGCACAGGGCGGGGAAAGGGCGAGGCACTGAAGGGGTTAATCAGACACCTGTATACATATGTCACATGAGTCAAATCTACATAGGTTACAGTGCATAGCCTGAAATGAAAGATGAGTAACATCTACAATACAAGGTACATATATAGGCCCTGCAACACACAGTTGGTTCACCCACCATGCCACTGAGAAACTATGGAGAGCATGACACATTTCCAAATTACATGATATGGATTTGGACAGAGGAGCCAGGCTCTGGGGACAATCCAGCACTGCATCTGCACCACACAGCGTTGCCGTAACTAGGGATGAGCAGGGACCATCTCCATGAACTTGAGGCACATGCTGCAAAGGTAATACTTAAAGACATGCCCAACATGAATGGGACACTGCACCTTGAGTGTATGTCCAGACAAACATCACACATTGGCCAGACCGAGCAATGAGATTTCAGGTGTCGACATGTAGGCCTTGCCCGCACCAACCACCCCCTACATGCGACAATTTGATGAGACACAGGAAGCACTTGCATCTCTTAGTCTGGGAGAAATACACATGGGCTGCCAGAAACCCATATTGGACCCAAAATACCCCATGTGCGCCTGTACAACGATCTCACTTACAAATGGCCATCGTCAGATAATTGTAACAAGACACACAGGCACTGGCCACCGTGAGTATGAACGAGGAAAATTAGGTCAGGCTGTACAGTGGACACTTGTAGAACACGTTACGGAAATATACATGGTGCCAGGGGACAATGGCACAGAGCACATCCTATGCTGTAGACACTGAGAGTGTCCACATATTGTGATGACACACATGATACCTAGCAAAATATGCCCCAGGGGACAGTAGTGGCCACAATATTCCATGGTCCTGAATGGTAATGACTGCAACACAGGCCACCATCCCTGCACTCTGCGTATCGCACACTCATGCACATCATGTCACAGGCCACAACATAGGACATGCTTGCTGTAAGGCATTACACTTCAGAGACATACTCCTATGTCTGGACTCAGCATCAGTGCCAATTGACATGGACTCCACAAGTACTGAACTGGACAGGGCACAGGCAAGGTCCCAAAACCTGTTACACACCACCCCCACACATGATGCTGCAAGCATTGGTCACATGGATAAACTGCCAGCCCAGATGAACTTGTGAAAGAGTGACTACACACAGACCAGGGAACACATGGTAAGGAGGGGAAGGGAGGAAGGACAGCACCGCTATACTGTGGGTGAGAGGACCTGCACCGCACATTTAAACACTGGCAGTGTATCCATTCAACTGCGCACTTACAAATGCTGGTGACACACAACAAACACACATGTACCTACCCCCTTCCTGCTGCTGCTAATCCCGTAAGCGCCTGTACATGTCTGGAAAGACCACCGCCAGCACACGCTTGTGGATGTGGGTCAGACGGCGACGCCCATGGTTCTTAGGGCCCACAGGTGAGTCCCCCAGCAGGACCCGTGCGATCCTCCGCGTCCAGCACCGGATATCCTGCCAGCGTTTTCTTACCTGGGCCAGGCGCCGCTTGCGACCCTCCGTCCTCCTCACGGCACTGACGGCGTCCCTCCAGATCTGCTCCTTGGCAGAGGCGCCTACCTGTGGGGTTGAAAAAGTGAGACTACATCAATACACCTGCCACATGTCACAGAGACACACATTAGAACTATTTTTCTGGTTTCAACAAGGCATAGTATGCAGCCAAAGCATTGCACCTTTGTCATAGGGACATTTTTCTCTGTGTAAGGGCAAATGCACCACGTGCCATTGAAAGTACACAGGTGGCATGAGGGGTACGACACAAAAAATGATCCAGACTCACACTGTGCATCAGAAGGTACACCAGGATTATGTGCAGCACCTCAAAGCAGTCACATGCCACAGGCCACTGACGCTACCTCAGCAGAGTACACAGACACACACAGGCACAGGACATACACCTGCCATTGCCAAATGCAGCTACAAACCTCACTCTGCACATGTGCCACTAGACTGGGGGGGCTCACAGGTGTGGGGTTGGCTCTGCACGTCAGACACACAGCACTGCTCCCTGCTCGCATCAGATGGGCAGGGTATATCCATCCCTCATGCAGCCGGGGTGCTACACTCCACATATGCACCCACCCACATGACAGGGGACTTACACACACACCGATGTCCAGGGTACGCCCACATCATGTGGACACTCTCAGCACAGGTACACTGAACAAACACACATCTGTGGGTACAGTCACCTGTCACACTGGGGTGACCACAGAATCACATGAGGACTGTAAAAGCAACATTCCCAGGAGGATTAGACAGGCAGAATGTGGCATGCACCATGCAGTGATTGTCACAGTAAACACAATGCAAGTGAGGACGGCAGACATGCACCACAGCATGCTCTGGCTGGGAGACATCAGGCATTCCCCCCCTGGGACCCACTCTACAGTACAATGCATGTGTGTCACACCTGGACACAATGCCAGAAGTCCCAGTCACAAAAAAGGGACACAGTCTGTGCTAGTGGACTCTGCAGTCACCTGAAACCCTGGTCGCCCATACAGCATGGGGTACTGTGGGAGGATCACATCCACCAATGCCAGATTCTCCTCCAGGGTGAAAGGCTGGGCCCTCTCCACAGACCTTGACATGGTGGCAGGGAATCACGACCAGCAGCAGTGTTGTAGAATCAAAAGATGTGCAGGCAAGTGCTCTCTCATGGGACCTGGCTGCCTTATATCTGCCTTGCTGGCCTGTTTCATGCACAGGAGTACAGAGTGATTGGTCACTCACATTTGCATCCTATGTTTCCTCCAATCCATTTAAACCTACCCCTGTGAGGGGGTTAGATTTTTTTAGAATTCAGCATGATGTCATTTCCACAACAACTTTGCAACAAAGTAGATTAATTCAAACCGACTTTTGCAGGCCACCTCATTCAGCAAATTCAAAGTTTAAACTCGGTCTCCATGGCAACCAGCATGCATCTCTGGCTTCATACTTGTCCCTCATGTGTCCCATATGTAATTTGGAGATTCACACACAGGTACGGTGCATTCCGGGGCCCTAGGGCACCCCAAATGCATAGCTACGGGCCGTACAGGCATGTGTACGGTCCGTATCACTATGGGTAGGCATACGCGAGCAAACCCATAGTGATACGGACCGTACACATGCCTGTACGCTCACTATCACTATAGGTGTGCTCGCGTATGCGTACCCATAGTGATACGGACCGTACACACGCCTGTACGCTCACTATCACTATGGGTGTGCTGGCGTATGCGTACCCATAGTGATACGGACCGTACACACGCGTGTACGCTCACTATCACTATGGATGTGCTGGCGTATGCGTACCCATAGTGATACGGACCGTACACACGCCTGTACGCTCACTATCACTATGGGTGTGCTCGCGTATGCGTACCCATAGTGATACGGACCGTACACATGCCTGTACGCTCACTATCACTATGGGTGTGCTGGCGTATGCGTACCCATAGTGATACGGACCGTACACACGTGTGTACGCTCACTATCACTATGGGTGTGCTCGCGTATGCGTACCCATAGTGATACGGACCGTACACACGCCTGTACGCTCACTATCACTATGGGTGTGCTCGCGTATGCGTACCCATAGTGATACGGACCGTACACACGCCTGTACACTCACTATCACTATGGGTGTGCTGGCGTATGCGTACCCATAGTGATACGGACCGTACACACGCGTGTACGCTCACTATCACTATGGGTGTGCTCGCGTATGCGTACCCATAGTGATACGGACCGTACACACGCCTCTACGCTCACTATCACTATGGGTAGGCCTACGACAGCACTCCCATAGTGATAGGGAACGTACACACGCCCTCAGAGCAAATGTACGGTGCCTTTCACACATTACAGTGGTGACAGGCAGCACACAGAAAGGAATAGAGCTGACATACTTGTCCATGGATGGACATCAAGGCATTGTCTGTGCAGTACTACATGTGTGGGGCACAGGTGTGAAAGGCTGTGATGTGGCACATTACTCCTGAGTTGTGAAGGCAATAGATGTATGATGAGATGTGTACAGAGGTTATGTGTGATGGTGCACTATGTGCCAGACATGCCCTTCACTCCTTTGACATGTGTGCATGTCGTACAGAACACTTGAGATGAGCGTCACTGGCATGGCATAGTCAACAACACACGCAAGTGTCCCCTGATGCCCGCTACAGGGGTTACCACCCCTGACATGTGACTACCCACGTTGCACGATGTGACTATGTCATGTATGTGTGGTGTGTTCCCATTAGCTTGATGTTGGTGTTCCCTCAAATGCATCTGCAGTTGCTGCAACCAACATGTGTCTGTGTGTAGATGGCCATGGCACACTGTTACGCACACCAGGCCACATGTGGTATCGGATGTAAGGTGTGTATGTATGCATGGGACACGGAGAAGCGTAACAAGGACCTGTCTGCATACTCTCAATGTATGTGTGATCAGTCATGACATGTACACCTTCATGGCAAGGTGTGTGGGCTGTCCTAGTGTTATGTCATGTGACCTGTGGCTCTAGTGTTCCGCTACCTGTCTCTGCAATCAACATCCTACATCTGCTGATATGTTGATACATGTCACTCCTGTATTGCGTCTGGCTGTTCACTTACACTGGGACACAGCTAGTCCCATGCCATGGGATGTGGAGGTCCACAATCCCCGTGTGTAGCTGGGTCTTGGTAGGAGTGTCACCTGGCAGCCATACATGTCCAGGGCATGTAGCACATACCTGACTCCGTATGTAGCATATGTGTATTGACAGATTAACATGTGCTCACTACATATAAATTGTTGTTGTAGTGCACTCACTCTTCCTTGTCACTTCCAAATTACTGCAGAGCGCCGCCTCTTCCCCGACCAATTCCGGACTTGGCTGACATGCGGGAGAATGACTGTATACGCTGCTACCGCTTCCCCCAACCGTTGATTGAGGAGTTGACGGCAAGGCTGGCACCACACCTGCAACCGCTGCACAGGTATCCTACGGCACTGACACCCAAGCTGAAGGTAATGGCAGCCCTACATTTTTTTGCCACGGGTACCTTTCAATATACCATAGCTCATGTTGGTGGCATGTCCCAGACCATGTTCAGCCGTGTGCTGCATGATTTTTTAGAGGCCATGTTGCTTCACCTGGATGAGTTCATCCATTTCCCAACTCCTGAACAGTTGACAGGTGTCAAGCGTGGATTCTATGCCCTGGGAGGGATGCCCCATGTCATTGGGTCCATCGATGGGACACATGTGGCTTTGGTACCACCACAGGCACAGGAGGTAGCGTACAGGAATCGCAAGCACTACCACTCCATCAATGCCCTTGTGGTGTGTCTGTCCAACATGGTGATTTCACATGTCTGTGCTCGTTTTCCAGGATCAGCACACGATGCCTACATCATGAGGCGTAGCAGGGTGCCTGAAATGATGACGCTGCTGCGCAACGAACGAGCATGTGTTGTTGGTGGGTACACTCTGTCTGTCCTGTATTTTGCGTAGACTTCCTGCCCGACTGCTTCTCCTGTCCTACTTATGTCCATGTGGTTTCCATGTAGGGGACACTGGCTATCCCAACATGCCATGGCTGATCACACCTCTCCGCAACCCCAGCCCGCCGGCCCAGCTCCGCTACAACACCGCCCATGGCCGGACAAGGCGAGTGATAGAGAGGACATTTGGCCTCCTGAAGAGCCGATTCAGGTGCCTACACAAGACCGGCGGCACCCTTCCATATGCCCCGTTGAAGGTCTGCAAAATCTTCATGGTCTGCTGCATGCTGCACAACATGGCAGTTGAGAAAGCTGTGCCACTCATCCTGGATCAAGATGATCAGGACCATCCACCCGTGGAGGACGAAGGGCTTGGCAATGGGGCTAGTGATGTGGAGGATGTGGAGCCGCAAGAGGACATCCGGGGTCGGCTGATACGCGACTTCTTTGCTTAGTGGTGAGTACCAGTGTCTGAGTGTGCACGCATTGGTCCTCGTGTGGCATGTGTTGCAATGTGTGTGTCCATCTGCATGTATGCCACGTGAGTCAGAGGTGTGTGTGGATGTGTCACTCGAGTGATGGTGCCAGTGATGAGTGTATTTCCACAGTCATAATTGTGACCTAGCATGTTGTCATCCTTATATGTGTCGAGTACATGCACATGCAAGTGGATGAGCTTTTTGTGGCTGACTTCTTGTGTGTCTCTCATCCCCAGGTACTTGCGCATGCCGTCTGCTGGTTGCATTGTTGTGGCACTGCTATTCCTCATGGACACGTCATCGTGTGCTGACTCAGCATTACACGCACGGACAAGTTTGGAAGTCTCCTTAGGGTAAGGGATGCATCAGGGGTGTATTGGGTGTGGCAGTTGTTTACGATGTGTGCACACTGCCCCTGTCGATGTTTGGTTCCTCTGCAGACATGTCGCATCACCATGGGACACATGACATGTAGCTGGATTCACCTGAATAGATGGCCAGACTTGTTGACAGTCATCTCTAATGGGATAGTGGATTGTGATGAAGGCATCAATGTGTGTAACACTGCCCTCGGACACATATGGTTTGCATTGGCTTGACATGGTGTGGGACTTCCACATCAGAGGATCAATGGTGTATGGCAGCCTCTCCGTGAGCAGCAGGGGGTGTTAGCTGTTACCCGACACTTGTGTGCCAGTTCCATGGATATCAAGCATTTGTGGTGCAGAAGGGGGGTGCCAGTGTTGGACCCACATGTTACTCCACATGACCTGTGTATGTGTACTCCGAGTTGCCTCTGCATTCCGGAATACATGACTAATAAAGGTGTCCCTATGCCTCCAAGGTGCCTCTTCTCAGTCAATGCTGGTGTGTTGCCATGGTGCATACGGCATGTCTGGCATGGTTCTCAGTGATAGTGGCTATGTGTCTATGTGTAGAGTAGCAAGATGCAAGCTGTTTGTCTGGGATTAGACTCTGTATTGTGCATGATGTCCATGACTATGTGGGTATTGTGACATGTGCCATCCCCATGCATCCAACGTTGGCCAGGCCACCATTCTCTGCATCCACCTTACTCAGCCTTGTAGGACATGGTTCTGCCACCTGTCTACACATACCTGGGTGCCCCCCAGGACACTCCACATGATCCCTGACCTCTGCGCATGACTGTAGCTGTACTCAATATGTCTGTCAGCACGGTTGTGCGGCCACCCCCTCAGCTGGTTGGGCCCATCACGGGTGTGTATGGTGCTCCATGTCTGTCTTGCCTAATACATTGTGACCCATGTGTGTCCTGTGCCAGACTCAGGCCCCAGGGCATGGATGGTTGAAGTCATATGAGAACTCAGGCATGGTTAGACTTTACAAGACACATGTAATGTAATAATGCAAAATGTAGGCATCATCTCTTGATCGTGTAATTTTTTATTTGTGTTGGGGTACATGTTTGGGGGGTATGACAAGAGGGGCTTTCCGGGTGTGTGGAATCCAAAGTTCACTGGGGGAGTTGGTATCCTTGCCATTGGAAATCATCAGAGTCCATGCCACAGTCTTTGTCAACATTGGTCAGTGACCAGCAAGTCCATGTGGCAGAGAATGTCATTTGCTGATGTGCTGCTGTTGGGCCAGTGGGCCAGGTGCCAGGCCAGGTGTCCTGGGAGATGGTGCTGTTGCGCCGACCCTCACGGTCTTTTCCGTGGACGACCCGCCCTCCTGCGGGAACCCTCAGAAGCAGGCCGTGACGATGCTTGGGATGCTCCGTCGGATGTATCCTCCTCCTCCTGATCCCTCCCTGTGGGAGGTGATGTTCTTCGCCTGGTGACACAGGGAGGGTTGCACATGTTGTCGGCTATCCGACGGAGTGAACGGTTAATTCCCGTGAGCACCGTCACAAGCTCAGCCTGTCTGTCCTCCATCCGTCCTTGGTGTCGCTGTTGACAGGCATGTTGCTCCGCATGTTGCTGGGCCTGCTGGGTCTTGATCTCCTCAAGGGTCCCCTTCATCTCGTTGAGGGTGGACACAACCTGGCTCATGCCCGTGGTGTCCTGCTGGTATGTGTCCAGGATGTTTCTTACATGGGAATATACCGGTTCCGCAGCCAACTGGTCAGGCTCGCGCCTCCGCCGTCCTCCACTCCCACCACCCCTGCCCACTTGCGCCTGGCCTGCCCTTGTGGGCACATCGGGTCTCCGGGACCCCTGAGGGGTGGCATTTGCGTTGTCGCCTGCCTCCTCCTGGGTGCCCGGTACACCGTGTCCCTCCTGGTCAGCCTGGCTGCGTTGTGGTGGTGGGGCAGGGATCCTGGGTGTCTCCTGGGATGTGGCAGGAGTGGGGGTGGTGGTTGGCCCAGTTGTACATGACGCAGGTGCTGCAGGTGGTTGGACACCAGAGGGGCCGGGTTGGTCGGGGTCGTCCACAGAGTGGTGAGAGTCGTCGCTGCCGGTGGGATCGTCATCCCACAGAGACAGGTCCTGTGAGTCTTCCCCCCAGTGTTGGGAAGTGATCCACGACGTTGACCTGTGTGTGAGAGAGACAATGTTATTTTTGTTCCATGCAACATCCATGTTTCATTCGTTTCAAAGTTGGCACATTTCCTCTGGGTATTTGGATATGTCTTGCATTCCACTCACAGTGCACTTGTGCATGGGTATGTCCCTTGGCCACAACTTTTGAGACTTGACCTATGTGTGACACAGTCTTACTTGCTGCGTCAATTGTGACTGCAGTCAGCAGTGGAGTGTGCAGGTGTGGCGAGCCATGCATTGGCGCCTTCCGTGTTGCACTGTACGTGGGCAAATGGAGTTGTTCCACACACTTATATAATGCAGGTAGCTGGCATTGTGCTCGTGCACAGGTTGACACATGGCCCAGTGTTTTGCCATGGAGAAGAGAGGGGGATTCAGGCACTGGCCACCCTTGTCTACATGCACGCAGTCCACCTGCTGACGAACAGACATTCCCACACCACCCAAGGCTGAATTGGTCTCCCTGTGTATCGCTTTCTCACTCCCTCTCTGTCCCCCTCTCCCTCCCTCCCTGTGTCAGCCTCCTCCCTCTGTCCATCTCCCTGTGTCTCCCTCCCTCTCTCTCCCCCTCTCCCTCTCTCTGTGTGTCACCCTCTGTCACCTCAGCCCAGCTTCCTAGGCACACACTGTTTGCAGATCTTTGAATGGCCCTTGGCTTGTTCATGTGAGTTTGTTTCTGATCTCCAGGCACTCATTGGGTGCAGTGTCTGTGTGTGCGCTGCTGCTGTGGTGGTGTGTGCTGCCACTCTTTCACAGTGTTGGCTGTTCATTAGCTGCTGTCATGTGCAAAAAGTGCCTTCACCCCCATGTCTTCATGCAAGGCGTCCGCCATTTACAGGCAAGTCTTTCCTGTGTGGGGACACACTGTTTGTCTGGCTGTGACCTAGGCCATATGGGCTGAGGGCATTGTTGTCTGCTTCTGAGTTGCACTATGTGATTTTTGAGGCCCACACTCCCGCCATCCGGGTTACCGTGTCTTGTGTTGGTGTTTTCTGTGGCCTGTGACTTGGCATTGTCTAGCTGGGGGCATGGGGCATGGTGGCGCTTGTGGCATGTGTGTGTTTATGGAGTGTGGTTGAGTCATGCGATAGCTTTGGGGTGGTTGCGTGCATGATTGTGAGTTTGGTTGTGGATGACGTTCCCCCCATGTGAGGTGAGTTGTTTGTGTACTCACCAGGCTCTCGGAGTCCTTCTACTCCCTCCACTCCCACCAGCGGCAGCATGGCCATCACCTTCTCCTCCCAGGGATGGTAGTGTACCGGTCTGCGGGGCGGCCCTCCTCCAGTGATGTTGGCCTGGTTGTGGTCGTCGGTCATTTTGCGGCGGACCGTCCTCCGCAGATCGTACCACCTGGCTTGGCATTCATGCCTGGTCCTCCTGGTGGACGCAACAGCATTCACAGCATCGACAATCGTCTGCCACATGGCTTTTTTTGCGGAAATGCTGGTCTGTCTGACCAATGTTCCAAAGAGGTGTGGCTCGGCTCTGATGATTTCGTCGACAAGGACCTCCAACTCTCGGCTCGAGAACTTTGGATTCTTGTTAGTGGGCATGGTGAGGGGTGTGGGTGTGGATGGTTGTGGGGGGTGTGGGTGTGGATGGTTGTGGGTGTGTGGGTGTGGTTGTGCAGGTGTGTGTGTGAATGTGATGAGGGGGTGTTTGTGAAGGTGGTTGTGTGAAGGTGTGCAGGTGTAAGGTGTAGTGGAGGTTGTAGTATGGTGCAGTTGTTTCTCTGTGTGGTCTGGCAGCAGTCGGTCTGTTGCAAAGGATCATGGTTTGTGTGTGTTGGGCCTTTTTATTGGTCCATTGGTGGGTGTGGCTGTGTTTGAACTTTGGGTGGGTGTGTTATAAGGAGTGGTTGTGTTTTGGGCCTCTGTTTGGGAGTTTGGCAGTTGCAGGTCAGTGAATAGGTTGTATTTGTGCTTGTTGGACATGTTTTGTGGCTTTGTGCGATTCGAATGGAGTCTTCTTGTGTTGTTTTGCTTTGTCCTGGTTGTGTACGTGTGTTTTTAGCATCTGTACGGTGCGTACATCGGCCATTTTGTTGTACAGTGCTGTCCTTGTCTCTGGCTTGGTACGACTCATGCATGTGTGATGTTGGGTGAGGGTGCTGGTGTTGGGGCCTGGGGTGCGCTCCGTACTTAGACTGGTGGGGTGTGTGTTCGCTCCGTACATACACGGGTGGGGGTACGGTCCGTACATACACTGTTGGGGTGGGGGTATGCTCCATACATACGCGGGTGAGGGTACGGTCCGTACATACACTGGTGTACATACACGGGTGGGGGTACGGTCCGTACATACACTGTTGGTGTGGGGGTACGCTCCATACATACGCGGGTGAGGGTACGGTCCGTACATACACTGGTGTACATACACGGGTGGGGGTACGGTCCGTACATACACTGTTGGGGTGGGGGTACGCTCCATACATACGCGGGTGTGGGTACGGTCCGTACATACACTGTTGGGGTGGGGGTACGCTCCATACACACGCGGGTGTGGGTACGGTCCGTACATACACTGTTGGGGTGGGGGTACGCTCCATACATACGCGGGTGAGGGTACGGTCCGTACATACACTGGTGTACATACACGGGTGGGGGTACGGTCCGTACATACACTGTTGGGGTGGGGGTACGCTCCATACATACGCGGGTGAGGGTACGGTCCATACATACACAGGTGTACATACACGGGTGGGGGTACGGTCCATATATACACTGTTGGGGTGGGGGTGCGCTCCATACATACGCGGGTGAGGGTACGGTCCGTACATACACTGGTGTACATACACGGGTGGGGGTACGGTCCGTACATACACTGTTGGGGTGGGGGTACGCTCCATACATACGCGGGTGAGGGTACGGTCCGTACATACACTGGTGTACATACACGGGTGGGGGTACGGTCCGTACATATACTGTTGGGGTGGGGGTACGCTCCATACATACGCGGGTGAGGGTACGGTCCGTACATACACTGGTGTACATACACGGGTGGGGGTACAGTCCGTACATACACTGTTGGGGTGGGGGTATGCTCCATACATACGCAGGTGTGGGTACGGTCCGTACATACACTGTTGGGGTGGGGGTATGCTCCATACATACGCGGGTGGGGGTACGGTCTGTACATACACTGGTGTACATACACGGGTGGGGGTACGGTCCGTACATACACTGTTGGGGTGGGGGCACGCTCCATACATACGCGGGTGTGGGTACGGTCCGTACATACACTGTTGGGGTGGGGGTACGCTCCATACATACATGGGTGGGGGTACGGGCCGTACGTACACGGGTGTATATATACGGGTGGGTGTACGGTCCGTACGTACAGGGGTGTACATGCACGGGTGGGGGTTCGGCGCGTACATACAGGGGCTGGGGGGGTGGTTCGGTGTGTACATACGGGGGCTGGGGGGGTGTTCGGCGCGTATGTGGGCACATGTCTCCATGGTTGCTATGGGAGTTCGGTGCGGACGGTGTTTTTTCCATACGGTTGTAACATCGGACGCACGGGATGGATCGTACTTGCGCGGTCGGACTTCACTTTTCACATTTGTACGGTAAATCGTCCGGGGACGTGTCGGACACATTTTCCGACCCGAGGACGTGTGGGGAATTATTCCCAATGCGATTCGTATGGACTTTTTCCCATGTGAATCGTACTTGGCAGTTTGTACGGCACTTGTACGATTCGTACGGTAAAAAGACCGGATACGAGTCGTACGGGGAAAATTTTTCCAGGATCCGAATCGGCACCTATATGTTGAAATCGTGTTGAGTTTTATGTATTGTGAATGGCTTCTGGGACGTAGGGAGTCGGTGACAGTTCCGTAGTAGAGCAGAGGGAGTGTTGCTCTCAGAAAAAAGCGGGATTGTTAGCCCTGTATGCAGACAGGGGAAAACGTGTGACAATTGAAGTTGCACGTCGCATTGTCTGGGTTCGACGAGGTGACATCGCCGTGTGTTGCCATTAGAAACGTATTTTCTGTGTGAGAGAAGTGTGTATGATAGCGAAGGTTATCTGTGAAACTCTGGTCTTAGGTCTCAGGGATCCGTATGGCATTCCGTTAAAGCTTACCACTGGAGAGGTAATAGGTATTCTCGGAGCTTGTTAGAAGGACAGGGCAGAGGTAAGCGCTGCTTTGTTAACGTGTGATATAATTCTGTAGTAGGACAGACTGTTCGCTGTTCTCGGGAAAGACAGAATTCTGTGTGAATGTACTACATTTTCTGGTGTGAAAGTGTGTGAATGAAGGCATTCTGGTTAATTGTGAAACTCTTAGGAGCATTCCGGAGAAAACAGTTAATTAGTGCTTGTTAGAAGGGTAGAGTAGAGGGATGTGCTACTTTATCAACGGAAGTAACGATTCTGTAGTAGGGCAGAGGTAAGCACTGCTCTCGGGAAAGGCAGAATTCTCGTGGGAAAGGTCTTTTGCTGTTCTGTGGCTAGCGAAGCAGACAATGGAGATGTTTGTATGTTGTAACTAACAGACTCGTAGAAGTTGAAACAAAGTCTACCGAGTAGTCTTGTAAAGGAGGGGTAGACGAGAAGTACAGGAGACAGGAGGAGAAGCGACTGCAGCGACTGCTGACGTCAGGGAGACCGCGCTGTGATTGGACAGTGGGTTAGAACAGTGGAAGCACGGTAATTGGTGTGCTAGTGTACGCCGCGCTAGGATTGGGAGACATACAGGGTGACGTAAAACGCTCCAGGATTGGTGCGTTAGTGTGAGTCGCGCTGGGATTCGCGGACTGAGTCAGTGACGTAGACACGCCGGGATTGGTGCGTTAGTGTGAGTCGCGCTGGGATTCGCGGACTGAGTCAGTGACGTAGACGCTCCAGGATTGGTGCGTTAGTGTGAGTCGCGCTGCAATTGGACAAGAGATCGTACAGTTGTAGAAAGAGCAAACAGCTTGGGAAAAATAAGAAAAATGTACTACCAGGCTGAGGAAAAGAAGAAGAAATCCTTGCTTAGTAAAGTGAAGAACTGGTTCGACAAGGATAAAGATATAGTGACTAGGGAAGGACAGTTATTGCCCCCGACATCCTTCATGGTTGCGAAGTATGGGTATCATACCTGTATTTTGGTTAGATAACTGGGTGAAATATACAAAGGATGATGGAGTGTTAGCGTTCCCGGAACATGGTTCATTTGATCTGGCCATACTGAGGAACTTACGGGGGCAGATGATGAATCTAGAGCCCCGGCCTAGGCCGACGCAGTTCGAGGCATTGACTGAATGGGAAGATGCATGAACGAGAAAAGCAGAGGGGTGGGGGTAACTACAGATACATGTTTGGGTGAAAGTATGATCGCGAAACCCATCATGACCGGATGAGAAGGTGGCGTGATGCCAGTATGACCGAGGGATTATATCCTGTAAGAACGGCAGAGGAATCAGGAGGGAGAAAGTGTACAGAGAAATAACATAATGTAGAACCCAGGAGATATGGGGCAAATGAGTCTGATGATGATGTCTTAGAGGACATGCTCTATAAAAGACCACCCCCGTATAGACGAGAACCAGAGGTAGGAACAGCAGTGACCCCAATGAGAGACACCCTGCGGATTATTAAGACAGAGGGTACCACCCCTGGGTTGAAAAGCAGTTGTTCTATGGCAGAAAGAGAAAGAGAGAGAGATAGAGAGATAGAGAAGGATAGAGAGAGAGAAAGAGAGAGAGAGAGAGAGAGAGAGAGAAAGAGAGAGAGAGAGAGAAGAGAGAGAGAGAGAGAGAGAGAGAGAGAGAGAGAGAGAGAGAGAGAGAGAGAGAGAGAGAAAGAGAGATAGAAAGAGAGAATGAACTTGAGGATGAAAAGACTAGAGAACTAGCAAAAACTACTTTTGAACTGACAGAGAAAATCAGAGAACTGACAAAAAAATCTTGAGGCTGTTACAGTGCCCGTGACAATAGGCCCAGTTATGCCAATTTTTGACAAGCAGAGGACGGGTGAGAATGGTTTGACAGTACCATATGTGAGCAATAGATTGATTGTTCCTCCGGAGCAGGTAGAAATGAGAGCAGGAGAAAATCAGTGGAGACATACCATATGTGGAGGAGAATTGAGTGTGCAGACTAACTCAAGTTTGAATTCTGGATGTATGGAAGGGAACAGAGGATCAATTTTAGAACCACAAAGAGTGACAGAACCAGGGGGTGCAGAAAAATCTGTGATAACTGCTGAAGATTTGAATGATTGGCTGAAAACTTTACAAAGAAAAGAAAAAGAATCACAGGGAATTGATGTAGCTAGGCTACGTATGGAGATGGAAGAGATGATAGTAGGAACAATCCCTACAGAAACACTGAAGAATTATCAGGAAGGGGAAATCCTTTTCCTTTGCAAGAGTGTCACATGGAGAGCAAAGAACATACATGACAGATTGAAAGGAATAGCCAGTGAATTGGGAATTGACATGCACAAGGTAAAATCTTTACAAAAGCCTTACCGAGTGGATTTTACAGATAAGGACATTGAGAATCTGAACAATGCAGGCCGAACAGGACAGATTAAGGAAATTATTGCTTTGCTGAAGAAATGGGGAGATGTAGAAAGATGGAAAGATAGATGGTACCGAAAGCAAGAGGATGGGGCAGATAGAACTTACTCGGCATTCCCCGTGAAAGAAAAAGAGAAGGCAGTGACCGCTTAGCCCATGAGAGAGATTCCAGGAGGTGGGTATGTACATGTCCCATGGACCAGACAGGATATGTTATCATTTACGAATGATTTCCCTAGATTAAGGGAAAAGGCCGTTGAGTGGTACAGACAGGTCGACAGATTTGTAAAGCTGTCAAAAGTACTGTGGATTGACCTGAATAGTCTGTTTGATATAATTGTACCAGCAGACCTGTGGGCAGAATGTAAAATAGTCATAGACTGGCCCACTAAGGAATACCCGAGAGATCCAAAAACAGGAGCTCCAGACCCGGAGGTAATGAAGAAGTAAGAGCAGGTTATGGCCTTCTTGAAAAATAAGGTACCTCCCAAGGAAACAGACTGGGTTAAAATAGATCGAACACACCAAGAATTGAAAGAATCAGTCCATGCTTACTATGAAAGACTGATACTAGCTTTTAAGCAGTTCAGTGGAGATGAACACCTGGGTGACAAGGATCTGAGTTATTTTGTGTATAGATTTGAGTATGGTTTGCGACCTGAAATCAGTGAAATGATACGTCAGCACACCATAGACTGGCAGAGTAAGAAGATTGATGAGATTCTGAGACATGCAAAATACTTCAGTGATGAGATTGAGGCAAAGCAGAGGAAGCTAAAGGAAAAGGCAATGTGGGCACAGGTGAAAGTTGCAGAAAGACAGGAAGCTCAGTTGGTTGAACAGGCAAATAACCCAGGAAATAAACCCAGGTTTGGTCCAGGAAAAGGAAAGGGGAACATCGAAGAAGCCAAGAAAAAGTTCCCATGCCACAACTGTGGAAAATTGGGACACTGGAAATCCGAGTGTAAGAACCCACTGTCTACTAATGATGATAATCCATCATTGAATTCACAGGTGCAGAGTGAGGGGTGTGGTCAGCATCGGCAACAGCAGAAGGCTGATAAGCAGCAGAATCAGGTGCCAAAACCACCCTTGCCACAGAGAAGAGGATCTCAGAAGTACAGCCAAGAGTCGGGATTCTACGATGAAGAGCAGGTAATCAAACCAAAACGCGCAAGCGCAGTTTCTCAGTACTGGCTGAAGAATGAGGGAAGTGACTCTGAGGGAGACTTCTGACGTTGCCGAAGAGAGGAAGAAGAGTGCGTACTTGGCGCAACTCTAGAAATAGACCAGGCAGGGCCTTTTGTAGATGGGAAAATTAATGGCGAAAGTGTCACTTTTCTAGTTGACACAGGGGCCACGAGATCAACTGTCAGGTCAGCCGATATAAAGAATCTTCCTCTCTCGGATGAAGCCATCCAAGTAGTTGGTGTGTCCAACACACAGATTAAAACCCTATTTACTGAACCAGTAAGGGTTAAAATAGGGAAATTTTCAGACATGCACCGATTCGTGGTGTGTGACACAAGTCCTGTGAACTTGCTAGGCAGGGATCTGCTGTGCAAGATGAATTGCACTATTTTCTGTACTCCAGATGGAATAACCTTTGAGACACCTGATGAGGATGTTCTATACAGGATGACCATGGATAACAGAGAATGTGAGGCTTTGGGAACATATGCAATATTTAATCCAGATGCATTACCCCCAGAATTGAAACAGACAGTGAAAGCAGCAGTTTGGGATTTTACTGGAGAAGAGGTGGGTCTGATGAGAAATGTAGATCCAGTAAAGATTACTGTAAAAGAGGGAGTGGTTTACCCAAACATACCGCAATACAGATTGACACCTGAAATAATTGAAGGAATAACACCCATAATTGAAAAAATGATTCAGCAGGGGGTGTTAAGAGAAATATCGAGCAGCCCATGTAATTCACCAATAATGGGACTGAAGAAACCTAATGGAAAGTTCAGAATAGTACAGGATTTGAGAAAAATTAACAAGATTGTTGTGTCATGTTGTCCCATTGTGCCAAATCCATCAGTGATTTTGTATCAGATTCCCCATGATGCAGAATGGTATACTGTAATTGATTTATGTCATGCTTTCTTTTCAATCCCATTGCATCATGACAGCCAGACAATATTTTCTTTTAGATTTGGAGAACGGATTTTGGCATGGTGCCGAATTCCACAGGGGTATACAGAGAGCCCTTCAATATTTAATCAATTGCTAAAGAAATCTCTGGAAAGTCTGACAATGCCTGAAAACTCAGTCTTGGTCCAGTATATTGATGACCTACTTGTGGCATCAAAAACACGTGAAGCTTGTGAAGTAGACACAATTGCATTACTGAATCACTTAGCAAATGGAGGGTTAAAAGTATCTCCAGCCAAATTGCAGTTCTGTAAGAAAGAAGTCCAGTACCTGGGACATAATATTGAGAAAGGCCTGAGAAAAGTGACCATTGACAGGATTAAAATCATTAGAGGAATGAGAGCCCCACTGACACAAAGAGAGGTAAGAATGTTCCTGGGAATGGTGGGTTACTGTCGTCAGTGGATAAGTAACTTTTCCCTGATTGCCAAACCATTGATTAAATTGACCAAAAGTGAGGTGAAAGACCCATTGGAACTAAACCCAGAAGAAATGGCTGCATTCAGAGAGTTAAAAGACAGACTATGTGAAGCTCCTGCCCTAGGAATGCCTGACTATGAAAAGGAATTTGAGCTGTATTGTAGTGAGAGAAATGGATGTTCACTTTCAGTGTTAATCCAGAAACATGGACGTCTGAGGAGGCCAATTGCCTATTTCTCAGCAACTCTTGACCCAGTAGCTGTGGGTTTACCAGGTTGCCTGAAAGCAGTAGCTGCTACCTGCAAAAGTCTGGAACAAAGTGAGGGAATCATAATGGGATACCCTGTACGGGTATTTGTACCTCATGATGTGGCAATCCTTTTGACAAGGAGCCGGACACAGTTCATGTCTCATAGTCGGCTGACTAAATATGAGAAAGTCATTCTTGGTGCAACCAATGTAAGCCTGGAGAGATGTGTGAATGTGAATCCAGCGACATTGTTGCCTGATGCTGAATGTGTGGGAGTGAGAAATGACGTTGATCATGACTGCTTGGATGTACTTGATTACTGCACAAAGCCAAGGCCAGACATAAGAGACCTGCCACTGCCTGAAAGTGATCATGTGTTGTTTGTGGATGGATCTTGTCTGAGAACAGATGAAGGAGTGTTGAGTGCTGCATATGCTGTATGTAAAGTCTCGGAAGTTGTGGAAGCATCACCCTTGAAAGGAGTTAAATCCGCTCAGGTGGCAGAATTGGTGGCACTGAGTGTGAGAGTGACTGTGATGACTGACAGCCAGTATGGCTTCGGAGTTGTCCATGATTTTGGCCAGCTATGGCTACAAAGAGGTTTCCTGACCTCAAGTGGAACTCCCATAAAGAATGCTGAGGTGGTTGGAAAACTGCTAGAGGCGATACAGCTGC
This sequence comes from Triturus cristatus, assembly GCF_964204655.1. Taxonomy (NCBI): domain Eukaryota; kingdom Metazoa; phylum Chordata; class Amphibia; order Caudata; family Salamandridae; genus Triturus; species Triturus cristatus. Next base: position 752,398,189 of record NC_140580.1, read on the forward strand.
CTAAAGAACTAGCAGTTGTAAAATGTGCTGCTCATGGTCATGGTGATGATTTTGTAACTGTGGGAAATAAGTTCGCCAATGACATAGCACAATAATGTGCAAGAAACAATCATTCAATTAACAGGAGTAAAGAGCGAGAAATGTCTTCTTGTTCCTTAATGTTTACTAATGAGGTGGGAACATGGGAGGAAGTAAAACAGCTGCAAGATGAGGCAGGAGATGAAGAAATGAGAGATTGGGTGAAAGCAGGTTGTGCACCTAGAGAAAAAGATCATGTGTGGGTCTATAGGGATGGAAGACCAGTCATGCCAAATAGCATGCTATCAACAATGGCAAGGATGTATCATGGCCAAGGACACCTGGGGAGGGATGCTATGATAAGAGCCTTTAAGCAAACCTGGTACAGTCCAAAGTTCAGACTGATAGCAGAAAGTCTCTGCCAGAGATGTCTGATATGTCAGCAATTCAATCCTGGAAAGAAAACAGTGGTGAGCCTAGGAACAATAGGCAGGGAGGGAGGACCCTTCACAAGAATGCAGATAGACTTCATTGAAATGCCCTCAGTCAACAGATTGAGGTATGTCCTGGTGGTGGTCTGTTTGTTCTCCAGGTGGGTGGAGGCATACCCAACAAGAAGAAATGATGGGATAACAGTGGCCAAATTACTGTTAAGAGAGTTCATCCCAAGGTACGGGTTCCCAGTAACCATTGAATCAGACAGAGGAGGACATTTTTATAATGAAATCATGGGTCTAATTTGTGAAGCATTGAGTGTACAGCAGAAGCTACATTGTGCTTACCGACTAGAGGCTTCTGGTGTGGTTGAACAAATGAATGGTACCATCAAAAACAGAATTGGCAAAATGTGCTTAGCCACAGGAATGAAATGGCCCGATGTCTTGCCTCTAGTCCTGATGACCATTAGGTCTACTCCAGACAGAACAACAGGTTTGAGTCCACATGAAATTATCATGGGACGTGCTATGAGACATGCATATGTACCAGTGAACAAGCTGATGACTATAACTGATGACATGATTTTGGATTACTGCAAAGGCCTGGCTGACGCAGTTCATTCTGTGTTTCACCAGGTTGGAGAAGACGCCACCACACCTGAAAAGAAACCAGCCCATGATCTGAGCCCAGGGGACTGGGTAAGGATAAAAGTCCACAGAAGACGGAATTGCCTGGTTCCAAGGTGGGGAAGGCCAAGACAAGTCATCTTGACCACAACGACTGCTGTGAAGTGTGCTGGAGTGAAAAATTGGATACATGCAAGTCACACACTGAGAGTTCCAAATCCAAGAGATGGTACTGGAAAAGAATACTTTGAAGAATCCGATTTCAGTGATGATGGAGACAGTGAGGCAGTAAGAAGGAAAAAGAATCCTGAAAGTGGGGAAAGTGAGTCAAGGGAAATTTTCATCCCACCAGAAGAGGTTCTGAAGAGAACAGTGCAAACTGCAGAAGCAAGTTCAGACTCAGAAGAATTACCAGAGGTTCCAATTGACAGTGACCAACACAAAAAGAAAGAAAGGAAAGAAAAGAACATTCCAACAGAAGAGACACCTGAATCACATGGGGAAATTGGACAAGTTCCACCTGAGATAAATATTGAAGGAAAAGGGACAGACAAAGACAGCGAGGGACAGATTGCGGAAAACCCCGAGGAGGTGTAGGGAACATCAACAACAAGCTAGGTGAAGGGACAAGTAGACAGCAAGAAGATTGCGTGTCGGAGACCCGAGGAGGGACAGAAGTAGGGAAATCTAAATTGGTGGAAAAAGAGACTGTTGGAGAAAAGGAAGTTGTTGGAGAAAAGAAAGCTGTTGATGAAGAAGAGGCAACTGAAACAGAGTCTGATGAAAGTGACAATGAGATACATGGAGGACGAGTTCTGAGAAAGAGAACTTGGCTTGGGGAAAGAAACAATAAAGAAGGAAAACAAAAGAGAAATGCTAAAGGAGATCTTTGGCCGAATAAGATAAAGAGACTGAGGTATAGACTGACACGAGTTAACTCTTCAAAAGCTGAACAAGTGAACGAAGTGTCGAGTCAAAATCCAACTAAAGAAGAAGAAATAAAAATACCTGAGAGAACTAAAAGAATAAGGAAACCAAACCAGAGGTACAAGTCACCGGAATGGACGTATGTGGCACTGCCTGAACAAGGAGAAGAGGCGGACAGCCAAGGAAGTCCAGAGGAGGCTTTGCTGAAGGAGGTTGCTGAAGAAGAAGCTGTGGGAATCCTGAGAGTTATCTTATCCGACATTGGAGAAGAGACGGATGTTCAGGACCTGATACAGTTTGATGATGATGATGAAGTGACAGTGAAAAGTGATGAAAATCCAAATTGAGTAAATCCAAGGAAAATCACTTGGAGAAGAGAAGAAAAAGTAATACTAAAATTCGTAGATTGTAATAATCTGGTGGGTACTTGCTGCCCTTAAAGTTCAGTAGAGGAGTAGAAGAGGCTAAGTCAAAAGACACGGTCAAATTAACAAAATGGCTAACACTGAGAATAATAAAAGTAGATGTACCTTTCTGAAAAGATGGTGCAAGATGTGCTGCTGCTGTACAGGTTTATTAATGCTGCTTTGGAGCGTGCTTGCTCTACTGATTTCATTTAGAGTCACTATAGACACTTTAGAAGGTCATACTGAGAACAAAACTAATATAGGAAAAAGTTCACCCAAAATAGTACCGACTAGAACTAGCAATGTACATATACATAAAGATAGGTCAATTAATGATTTTTCTAGCAATGTTTTTTCTAAATTGTTGTATGAGTACGTAAAGACAATGGAAGTAACGAATTGCTACGTTTGCATGCAATTACCTGCCTCTGTTTCGGAAGGAGTGACTTATCATCATCTTCCGGCTACGTATGGAATTTCCTGTAGTGTGTTGATTAGTATATTTTATCAGTTAGGGAAATTAGATTATAATATGTCTAATGTAGATAATATTCTTGGGCAGTTGCCTATGAATAAAGCACTGAATCCTGCAAAAGAAGCTAACACTTTAGGAAAGATTTTTTTAGAAACCAAAGAATTAACCTTAGAATATGTTTTTAGAAATAATTTAACTTGCAGTTTGAAGGGAGAAGAGAAGAATTTTCTAGACATGGTTGAGAGAAGAAGATTGAACATGCACAAGAAAGCAGAAGGGCATAAAATGAGTGACACAATGTGGGATATTGAGAAAGAAAAGGAGTTGAAAAATGGAGCCAGTCCAACTATGGCTATATATGCCCCACAGAAAGGTAAACTGTGCATTACCAGGAAGAGATCCCAGTATGATTATTATTTCATAGGGACTAGTGAGTGCCATGATACATACTTTATTGCAACCGGATGGGGATTTAGAGGAGGAGAAGATCCAGTTTTCCCGGGAGTGTATTATATTTGTGGGAACAAGGCTTATTACCGTTTGCCTGACCATTGGTTTGGTACATGTTATGTTGGCCTGGTCTTTCCAAAGATTTTTCACATGGATAGAGTAGATGATGCTGAACATTCTAACACATTAACACGCTATAGAAGAGAAACATGGACAGAATTTGTAAGAGATATTTTTGGAGCTTTAATTCCAGCAGTGGGAATTTCTTTGAATGCATTTGGCATTCGGAAGCTGTCAACTGTGGTGGATCGCTTGTCAACAAGCACCGCTGGAGGCTTTCTTTTGGTTAATACAGAAATGGTTGCTTTGCATGCTATGGCGATGCAAAATCGACTTGCCCTTGACATTCTTTTGGCAAAAGAGGGTGGAGTCTGTGGAATGCTGAAAGTTCAACATTGTTGCACTTACATTCCTGACGAAAGTAAAGATCTAAAGGTTTATATCAAAAATATTACTGATTTGCATGAAGAATTAGTACCACTGGAAGCTGAAAGTATCTGGACTAGAATGGCTAATAAGATGATTGCTATTAAGAATTTTATTGCTAAAATAGGTAGTACCATTTTTGGTAAGATATTATTTCCATTAACATGTGTAGTTGTTGCATTATTAATCCTTAGATTAGGATGTATGTGTTGTAGATATAGAAGAAATAAAAAGAAAATCACAAAAGAAAATGTTAAAAGGAGACAAAAGAAACCAGAAAGAGATCCACAAGAAATAGAATTAGAAGAGCTAAGAGAAAGCATGTATATAGAAACTAAAAAGGAAGATGAGATGGAAACAAGGGTTTAAAACATGAACAAGAAGATATTTTGAATTCTTCCAAAAGGGGAAACTAAATTGATTTTTGGGGTTTTGATTTGTGGTGATTATATATCACCAAAGGGGGGATTGATGGAGCAGGGTTTTACTTTAAAACCGAATACCTGTTTCATTTTCGCATGTTATAACTAAAAGTACTACTGATTAATTATTAAGTATTAAAAGTTTGTCGAATGTTGTCTAACCAACCTTATTAACAAAAGAATTACACGTGGGAATGCTATTGCATGGCTAAAATAATAAGTGAACTAAGTTGGTGAGCAAACTGACAGAAATCAATGTTGCTTATGTGATGTTATTGTATTTGCGCTTATAATTAATATGCATTAATGGCTTTTGATGTCGCAAATGGCTAGATAAATACATACACATAAGGGTATTAGCAGGGGAATAACACTGTATAATCATTTCCGTGCAGTAATTATGTTTTATGTTTATTTTCACTTAAGTTGTCAATTGTGGCCTACCACAAGATGGCTACCACCCACAGCCTGCATTCGAGTAGATGGGAATTTTACAAAAAGACTTCGCACTGCCTGTGACCTTGCACCTCCGATGAACTGAAAAGCCATGAGCACGATGACATGTCCAGGAAATCTGCCATGTGCCCCTGGAAGATGGAGATGTTGCAATTTTGAAATATTGACTTCATGAACTTATAATGATCCCACCATTTGATACAAAGTCACCCAGTAGAGACATCCGTAGATGTATCGAAATTAGTCATGGACATTCAATTTTTCTATTCATTATTTGGGACAATCTATGTGTGAGAAAATCTCGCACAATATCGAAAATGTACCAAGATGACATTATTTCCGCCATTCATCCGTTCTGAACAAAGAATTGTAACTTTATAGAATGTAAATTTTAGTATAAATATTAGTAGGCTAGAGAGGTCTAGTGCCACTTCTTCCCGAGCTGATGATCCGAGGTCCCTATGCTGACGGAGAGGACGATGACTCTACTTGACGGCAGGAAACTCTAATTCTTCTACAGAGGACCGGTTCTGACTTAGGATCTGACATTTAGACAGAATAGGTAAATATGAGAGAAATGAATTTGCATTTAATTGGCTTTTCTTACAATTTTAGATAAACAAATAATTCTGTTTGAATTTCTGTGTCGGGTGATTATTTCTGGTCATGTTTATTGAATTTATTGTGTATTCTTTGAAATGTATTTCGCTAGAATTTTAAGCAACTAAGCAGATGCCATTGACCTCAAGGTACAGGCAGATTGGATAGGTATTAAAAGGTGTGTTTCCCCTTATACATGGCACGGATAAGAGTGGTAGGATGAATGTTGGTGTAATGGGCCCCACCAGCGTGTGATGTGTGTATGCGTGTGTGACTGTGAGATCACTCCGTCCGTGGAAGTAGAGGGGATTCGGAAGCTCCAATCTGCACCACCTCCAGGCATGCTTTGGGCATTTGAGGAATAATTTACTACGCGGTAGCCCTGCCGCGCTGGAGTGCACCGTCTTTAAACACATGAGAAGCTGTGGTGGGAACGATTCCTCACCGTTTCGGCACTACTGTTGCGGCATAGAATGGCCAGGAACATACCCGGAGCCCTATTCAGGGTACAAAGTTTAACACTGCTAAGAAGTTGTCGGAGCCCACTCAGGGTTTGAACTATATGTTCCAGCATGCTCCTGGGCACCAGCCACACCAACTAAGGGCGGGACATTAATCAAGGCATGCTGGACCTTCCGAGATCACTTCAATGCATTTGCCCATGAAGAAGAGATGAAATTCTCGAAACGCGTCGGCACAGAGACTATAATGCCGGGATGAAATTGCTGGTCGCCATGATTTAAAAATACAAACCTCCGGTTTTGCAACAGCAGCTGAGTGCCTCCAGGCATGCTTTGGGCATTTGAGGAATAATTTACTACGCGGCAGCCCTGCCACGCTGGAGTGCACCGTCTTTAAACACATGAGAAGCTGTGGTGGGAACGATTCCTCACCGTTGCGGCACTACTGTTGCGGCATAGAATGGCCAGGAACATACCCGGAGCCCTATTCAAGGTACAAAGTTTAACACTGCTAAGAAGTTGTCGGAGCCCACTCAGGGTTTGAACTATATGTTCCAGCATGCTCCTGGGCACCAGCCACACCCACTAAGGGCGGGACATTAATCAAGGCATGCTGGACCTTCCGAGATCACTTCAATGCATTTGCCCATGAAGAAGAGATGAAATTCTCGAAACGCGTCAGCACAGAGACTATAATGCCGGGATGAAATTGCTGGCCGCCATGATTTAAAAATACAAACCTCCGGTTTTGCAACAGCAGCTGAGTGCCTCCAGGCATGCTTTGGGCATTTGAGGAATAATTACTACGCGGCAGCCCTGCCGCGCTGGAGTGCACCGTCTTTAAACACATGAGAAGCTGTGGTGGGAACGATTCCTCACCGTTGCGGCACTACTGTTGCGGCATAGAATGGCCAGGAACATACCCGGAGCCCTATTCAGGGTACAAAGTTTAACACTGCTAAGAAGTTGTCGGAGCCCACTCAGGGTTTGAACTATATGTTCCAGCATGCTCCTGTGCACCAGCCACACCCACTAAGGGCGGCACATTAATCAAGGCATGCTGGACCTTCTGAGATCACTTCAATGCATTTGCCCATGAAGAAGAGATGAAATTCTCGAAACGCGTCGGCACAGAGACTATAATGCCGGGATGAAATTGCTGGCCGCCATGATTTAAAAATACAAACCTCCGGTTTTGCAACAGCAGCTGAGTGCCTCCAGGCATGCTTTGGGCATTTGAGGAATTATATATATATATATATACATATATATATATATATTCAGTGAAAAAACCATAGGTTTCACACACGTTATAGTTAGGAATTAGCATTTAAAAAACCTTAGAAATTCAGTGAAAAAACCATAGGTTTCACACATGTTATAGTTAGCTGGACATTTTACTCGTAAAAAACCAATGAAATTCCCCCATTATAGTTAGTTCAGCTAACTATAACTCGCGCGCCCGCAATGCACTGCTGATGACGTCACATATTACATCACTCATGACATGGTCAGTGACATCACTCATGACATCACTGATGACATCTCAAATGACATCACTGATGACATCATCCAGTGAATGTGGGTTTTTCTGAAAATTAAATATGTTTTATATATGTATATCTCAAGGTCGATGGAAGAATAAATGGGTATATAAGTGTCTAAATGGATGATTTGTTTTTGAAAAATTGATTGTGTAACTGACTGATTAAGTGTATCATAGTGAATACATGGCTTAGTGAGTAATGTTTAAATATGTAAATATCTGTATCAGTCTCTCACTTTGTGTATAAGTGGCTGCATGGGTTGGTGAGTAGCTACATGGGTGTCTATATAGGTTATTAGTTGGTTTTTTGAGTATCAGTCTGAGTGTCTGCATGGTTCGGTGGGGGGTATTACGTAGTGCATAGGTGCATGAATGAGTGACTCACTGTTTGTATGTGTTGAACAGAGCATGTGTGCAGGACTGCATGGGTGGATGAGTGTGTGTATGGGTGTGTTAGTGAGTGAATGACTGTCTCAATAGTGTCTTTATGAGTAACTACATATGTTTAAAACTAGTATATGTGACTATTGGTGTATATATGTGAGTATATGTGAGAGTGAGAGATTGAAAGAGTTCCTGTATGAATAAGTATGTGTTTCTATAAGTGATTGTTTAAAAGACTAAGTATGTGTAAGTTTCCGTAGAAGTAAGCGTGGTGGTGTGTGTATAACTGTATATGCAAGTAAATGTATGTTTGATTCTTTATTAGCATGAGTGACTATGTGTGTGAGTTGCTCTATGGATGAGTGGCATTGTGTAACAGGATGTATAGGTGTATGAGTACATATGATAAGTGAGTACATGTATGAGTGACTGTATTGGACTGTTGGTGAATGAGTGGATGTGTATGTGGATCTTAGAATTACTGAAGAGGTTGTTGTAACTGTTATTGGTATGTCCATTGTTTTGTAAATTTTAGTCTCTATTTTTGAATATGTGTGTCAAAGGTTATATTAGGGGAAGAGGAGGTCTGCCACTCTATCACAAGGATGATGTCATCAGTGATGTCATCAGTGATGTCATTTGAGATGTCATCAGTGATGTCATGAGTGATGTCACTGACCATGTCATGAGTGATGTAATATGTGACGTCATCAGCAGTGCATTGCGGGCGCGCGAGTTATAGTTAGCTGAACTAACTATAATGGGGGAATTTCATTGGTTTTTTACGAGTAAAATGTCCAGCTAACTATAACATGTGTGAAACCTATGGTTTTTTCACTGAATTTCTAAGGTTTTTTAAATGCTAATTCCTAACTATAACGTGTGTGAAACCTATGGTTTTTTCACTGAATTTCTAAGGTTTTTTAAATGCTAATTCCTAACTATAACGTGTGTGAAACCCATGGTTTTTTCAGTGAATTTGCAAGGTTTTTTAAATGCTAATTTTTTTTTTTTCTTCTATTTTTTCTAACATATTTTTATTTTAATTTTCTTACCTTTTATAAAGACTATGATTTAATTTTTTTAATTCTTTAATATGTTTTTTTTATATATTTTTTAAAATAAACATGTAAAATTTATTTGCAGTACTTTTTTTCTATTTTTTTTTAAAAAAAAATTTAGTACGCGTACCGTAAGCTCACGGTAAGCGTACGGTTTACGCAACGTCCGTAATTTTCCTACGCTGCTTGCGTATAGTTACGCAATTTGCGTAGCCGCGCGTACTCCGCGTGGGACGCGTACGCGTGTACGCTACACGCGCACGTTACGCGGAAGTGTCGGGTAGTGACTGTTATGCGCATGCGCGCAAGCGCGTGTCTTTTTTACGCGCATGCGCACTTTTGCCGTAAGCGTACCGTAAGCGTACCGTAAGCGTACGGTAGGTCATGTGATCATGAAACACAACTTTTGATTGGTTGAAACTACTTTCAGTTCTAGAACTCTCCTACACCACACCCATTCCCCTCATTTCTGCTTGTGATCCCTTGGGAGAAGGAGCTGGTTTGTCTTTGGGATACGATGGCAGAACAGCAGAGCTCTTCTGAGAGTGAGGCTAGCACTAGCAGCACTGTCTTGAGGCAGAGATCGAGGAAACAAAAGCCCTCTTATGTATGGGATTATTTTACTTTTCCTGAAGGCCAGCAAAAGGTAAATGCACCCTTAGTGACTTGTAAGCTGTGTAAGCGTGTACTTTCTAGAGGTAATCCTAACAGGAAGTATTCCTTTGGGAATCACACCATGAAGAGACACCTCCAGGATGTACACAGAAGGACACATGGTCATCTTTTTGGAGGTAACTCTTCAGAAAGACAAGCCAGTACATCCACAGCAGCTCAGCCTGGACCATCATCTGCAGGGCTGACTCCTTCTTCTGCAGGTCAGGTGAGCCCTTCATCTGTGGGGGGAGAATCTCCTTTTGCTGGCCCTCTGGAAATCAACCCTCGATTTCGGAAGGTTGATATTCGATGCACATTTTGTCAAGATCTAATTTGCTATAGGGAGACCAGTGTTTTCCTAGTGAACAACAAAATAGATCAGCACATTTGTCGCTTTGAATAATTTTCCCATGCTTCCTTTCCTCTGTCCCTGCATGAACACAACGGTTCTTTTAAGAGCCAACCTTATCTTTCATCTTTTTTTTACATATGTTTTTAAAAACTTTTTTTTTTTTTTTTTACCGTACGCGTACGGTGCGCGTACTTTTTTTTTTTTTTTTTTTAAAAACACTAAAAATCAATTATCACATTACAAGGTCCTTGAGAGACTACAATTATTATTATTGACTTACCATACTCACTCAAAAAAATATTTATTCATTTGTTTTTAAAAAAAATAGTTTTAAAAATGGTTCTAGTTTTCGAAATTTTTCTATATCTATCTGGAAAAAAAGAAAAAAGTATTAATATTTTTAAAACATTTTATAATACAGTACACATATTTACATTTTTTTCCAAAAAATATTTTTGCCTTATTTTTGCTGTTTTCAGAATATATTGCATTTCACTATAAATTGTGAAAGCAATTGCATTCATCATTTTACAACGGGCAAAAAAAAATAACAATCACAAAGATTGTATTAAAAAAGCCCTGATTCTTTTTTTACTTAAACTTAACATTATAGAAATGCATAATATTCTAAAAAAATATCATCTAATACCAATACTTATTTCTTTAAAATACCGTCTGATATGTTTGTTTCAGAAGTATAATCACAATATTATATCTCAAATAACTCCAAAATACATCTGATTTCATTTCCTTTAGACCAAATAGTAATTTTAAATTTTTTTTGGGAATAAATTTCCAACGGTAATCCAATAAAATTCTAAAGTTTAATTTGTCCAGATCTCACCGATTCTCTGTAACATTTTGGTTCACGAAAATTTTTTGAATAATTTATTAAGTCCACAATAGAATTGGTTACTTTTCCAAATGGCCAAATAGTAATTTTTTAAATCATTTTTGAAAAAATTTCCAATGGCAGTCCAATAACATTCCAAAATTTAAAATGTGCAGAAGTTACCGATAATCTCTAAATTATTGGTTTTTCAAAGTTTCATTAAAAATTTAAAAAGTCCACATTACAATTGGTTATCTTTCCATTAGGCCAAATGATAATTTAAAAAATCTTTTTTCTACAAAATTGCAATGGTAATCCAGTAAAATGGTAAAATTATTTTGTCGAGATCTTGCCAAATCTGTCTAAAATTTAGGTTTCAGGAAGATTAGATAGGAATTTGCTAAATCAAAAGGCAAACGTTGTTTGAAAATCAATTGGGAATCATTACACAGTGTCCAGCCTTTTTCACATTTAAGATAAACTGTGTAATGTCCAGAAGTAACAGTAGGTCCATCATGGAAAATTATTGCAACAGTTACAAAAGTTTTTCCTGAAATTGATAATTGCTGTCCTGTAAACTTCTTTATTAAAGTATCCAATTTTGAACCATCAGCTCTACATCGTTGCATCATTAAAATTACATACTGTCCGTATTCCTTTAAAATTAATGTTGAAAACATGTCAGAATTACACTCACTACATTTCATGCTATGATTAGCATCTTTAACTAATTTTGCAAAAGTGACTGTTTTACTCTCTGGCAATGTCAAATAAATAAATCTTTCATTATCAACAATAGAGCCACATATATTATAACAATTATCACAACTATGTTCCCATTTATAAGAGAGACCAAAAAAAATGTCAATGGGAACTCCTTCTTCTTCCACTACCTGAAGAAAATACATCAAAAATTCATGTGCATCTTGCTGTTCATTTTGAGAAAACTGTGTTCGTCCTGAACATACATCTAAAAGTTTTCTAATTTCAGTAGCACTTTCTATTTGAGTTTTATCTTTACTCAGCTTTTGAAAAAGGAGACTCAGCTCTGAACAGAATCTTTTTCCCTGATTTACTATTATCTGCTCTTGCAAACTTTTCAGATAAAATGCAACATTCAGCACTACATTTGCGTAGCAGTTGACACCAGAGCTATTTTCAAAATGACATCCTACAACCTGTTCTTCATTTTCCTTTTTCTTTTTGCTTGCAATTACATCACTCCTCTTTTTTTTCCTCTTCTCTACATCTTCATTACAGATATTCTCATTTTTTCTTTTACGAGAAACTACACGTTTCTCCAACACAGGATACTGACCTAAATGAGGAGCATAGCTTCTTCTTAATCTATTATACTCCTTTACACAGTTTGTATCAGCACTAACTTTTGAGTCATCAAAGTCTATCATGAATAAACCTGATAATGTTTTCACTCGTGACAAAGCTACATATGCCATACCTTCTTTGAACACAGTTGAACCAATGTTCACAAATGCACAATCTACAGTCAATCCTTGAGACTTGTGAATAGTTACAGCATATGCTAGAGAAAACGGAAACTGCTTCCTACGTACATATAAGTCTCTCACAAGCATAAAACGTACTGTACAACGACAAATATCTTTAACTTCTTCTATCTGATCAAATTTTATTTTTAAACATTCAACTCCTTCTTTTTTCTGGTAATTAATAAAACCCACAACTCTTCCCATCGCTCCATTAACTAAACCTTTTTCAACATCCAAATTTCTCCTTAAAAATACTCTACAGTTCATGCAAACATATAGATTTTTTTCTAATCCAGCTGTTTTGGAGATGTTCTTCTCTAGTGAGTCCAATTTATTTTTCAGTTTGCCTGTTACTGTGACACTAATTCTTCCATCCTCAATTTTGTCCACTGCTTCCAATTTCCTGATCTCTTCCTTTTCCAATTTCAAAAGCTCCTCATTGAATATTGAGCATTCACGTAGAGTTGGCATTAAGCAGATGACACTTTTGTTTTCTGCAATGTTCTTGTATATCTTCTCTGCAACTATTTCTTCCTTTGGAAATAAATTATGTAGCAGCCGACTCTGTAATGTTTTTTTGCCAACTTCTGTGAGTAGTCCAATCCTGATATCTTTCAGAATACTTCCATATTCTTCATCGTTTGCTTGCCTCATATTAGTAGTAAGTTCCTTGTACTCAAAGAAGGACCAAATATTTGTATTTCCGATGCTTCCCAATGACTTCTTCGTGTCTTCATGTGTGACAGTATTAAACACTGGTTGTCCTTTAACTGGAGTAAGTTGCAAAAGATCTCCAAAAACTATGACGTGTTTTCCACCAAATAACATGTCATAGTCTGTCTTCAAAATTTGCTGCATTCTTAAATGCACAAAGGCAAGCATTAAGTTTGATACCATGCTCACCTCATCAATAATGAGAACTTGCATCTTCTTCAATACTCTTGAAACTTCCAAGGATGCTTCTCCAGTTAGCTTGTTGAATTGTATTTTGTTCTCATGCTCCACTGGTAACATTAGCAAACGATGTAAAGTGATTCCTTTTATGTTATATGCTGCTAACCCAGTTGGAGCAGTAACCACACAAGACAAAGTAGAATCCGTTTTTTGCTTTAGGTAGCTTCTGATGACTTTTATTAGGAAACTTTTTCCAGTTCCAGCTTGTCCGCTTACATACATCCTGATTGGATGAAATGATGTGCATGAGCACTCTTTTTTTTCATGTAGAAATCCGTGATCAATTTTGTTTTTGATCTCTTCATAAATTTGTTGCTGCTCTTGATTCAGTTGTCTTTCCAAATTTTCTAAGTCTATAAATTCTTCTTGAGCTTGATTCATAGCCGTTTCCACTTCATTCATGGCTATTGATGCTTCATTTTCAATGATTGGTTGTCCTAGGGGATCTTGACTGAGTGTTCCTGAACTTTGGCTGTCCTGAGAACTATCTCTAGCGATTTCTGCTGCAATTGTAGTTTCCTGATCAATTTCTTCATTTAACATTTGCAGATAAGTTGAGAATGTACTGCATTGTATGCTGTCTTTGCAAGCATTAAAAGAATCTTCATAGCTCTGGAATTCTCCCAGTAGTTCATCCTCTGTACGCCATGGTTTAAACAACTGTAAAAGAGCCAAGTAGTAAAATTCCTTCTTGTCAGTAGTGTCGCAACTCAGCTTCCGGTGATTTATCAAACTTCCTTTTGTTTGCTTCACCAAACATCCTTCTTCACCAACGACTTTATATTTTCCATTATTGATGTCTTCTGTGGCTTTCCGTGAATAAATGTAGTTCTGCAGCACTTCATAGAGACACATGTTCTCCAGATGTTGACTTCTCTTGGGATAATATGTGTCCAACATGTTTGTTTTCAAAATATCTGTACTTTCTGGGTCATTCTCGGCCAAATATTCAATTTCTCCTACAGATTTCAGTACCCGATTTCTCATTGCTGCAAGGCCTAAACTTGCCCAAATTATTCTTCTTGACTTCGAGTAGAGACTTGCAGAAGATAACCTATCTGAACATTCGTAGGATCCAATTTCTCGATGCGATAACATCTTCAAACTGAAACTGTACAGCTTCTTACTGACAGTCTTCTCGTGAGAAATCTCTTCCCACATTTCCTTCAATTCTGTTTTTTCTGATTTCGTAATGTAAGACGTTACATATCGAGCAACAGCAATGGAATTGTCAGCTACATACTGTATATCCATGTTAGCGTTCCACATGGATAAAATGACTGGGTTGTAGTCATTTATATTTTTTGATTCTTCTTTTCTTTTTAGGTTCTAGGTATTCTTAGGTGATTTTCTTGTGATAGTATGTCTCACAGCTGACATAAAACTGTTGACTCTTCCATTTGAAAGAACAGGTCTAGGAAATCCAAATCGACATTTAGTGTAGTATTTTTCTTTGCTCTTGTATTTCCGTCGACAGTATTTTCCACACCGATGACTTTGGAAACGTAAAACTTGCTCCTTTAACTTGTTCTCTTCTGTGCTTTTTGGTATAGCACATGTTGCATATTCTTCAATGTAAGATAACACTGCTTCATCAGCATCTGTTCCAAACTTTGGGGCATCCTTGATCCACAACAGCATATGAATATGAGGAGCACCTCTTGCCTGGTACTCTTTTCTCCAAAAGAAATCCACTACTTCTCCAAGGGGTGGATTTTTTTTATTGCAGATGAAGGACATCATAGCCTCAAATCTATGATTGAAATATCTGCAAACATTAACCGGATCCAATGAGCACAGTTCTCCTGCTGTCTTGTATTCGATGTTTTTAATGTTTGAATTGGCCTCTCGTAGAAAATCCAGTAAATCATCCCAAGCGTACTCGGCACAGCTTAGGGTAAGGAACCATGTTGGTGTTCCTAAATTCCGTAACATGCATTTTAGTTCACCATGGCGTCGGTACCAATATTCATTTGTCCCACGCTGACAAGCCATCAGATTGATCAGTTGTGTTTCCAAATGATCATCTCGGTGCTGCACTTTCTCCATAAAATCCTTAGCAGACACATTTTGTAAATGTACTCCACTTTTTAAAATGTGATTTACTGCATAAGACAGTGCAGACAAGTCGCTTTCAAATAAAAGATGGAACAAATAAGGAATACTTTGTCGAAATCTGGGATCTTCAGCATATAGTCTTGTAGTCCGATACTCAGAAGCTGGAATCTGTTCTGGACGTTCATCGTATCGTCCTCCTTTTCCTTTAGGAAACAGCTGGGGAAAACATCGAGCTTCCAAGCTCTCCTCCCATACACTCACGGGAGTTCCTTTTGCTTTCTTCATCTGAAAGAGATCAATATTGTCTCCCATAACTTCTTTCGAATGAAGAGGATGTATGCTAAAATGTTCATAAATTTCTTCTTCCTTTGACTTGTCCACTTTTTCAATTTGTCCAGTTGGTATTTCTGTGTCTTCTTGTAAATCTTCTTCTTCTTCTTCTTCTTCTATATAAATTGATTCATACCATTTGTTATTTTTTTTCAAATAGAAATTTGCTCTTTGTACTTTCCGCACATCTACCAGCTCCTGCCAAATCTTCTTATTCTTTGTAGGTACACGATTAACCAGAATAATTAATGGTTCAGTTTCCAAAGTATCCGCATCAATAGTTTCCATATTTTTTTTCAAATCCAAGGGCAAATACACCACTCTACCTTTTAAACCTCTCAGTAAATCTGAAGGAGGTAATTTACCAGTTTTGGGCTCCATACGTACTATGGTCTGGAACGGATGAACACATTGAATGAGTATAGACTCATATGTATTTAATTCAGAAAGTTCAGCAGGAATAGCATCCAATTCTAAATTATTATGTACAGCTCTGGTCGGCATTCTATTTTCCTCTAACTTGTTGTAACAGTATTTACAAATACGCTGATCTTCACCCAATTCAAAACAATTTTCTAGAAATATATATGTGGCAAAATCCTTCCACTTATAATTATCTTCATTTTCACTCTTTCTGTAGAGATCAACATTCCTAGTTTGTTTTCTATAATGAGTTCTGCGGCAACAAATACAAGTAAAATTTGGTCTTTCATTAGAGACTATTGCAAATTTTGTTATGTGATCATTAAATGTGTTACTTACAGAGGGTTCTACATTCTCTTCCACTTCTTCCTCATTTACTGTGTCCTTCTCTGCACTGTTTTGTTCAGGACCAAAGTAACAAAACTGAATTTCATCAACAACCTTCTCTACATCTGATACTGTTCCTCGGAACAGAGCCCTATTCAATTCATTTAACTTTATTGCTGGACTTTTGGCAAAATACAACCGTCTCACAAACTTTCTCATTTCAGTATGATGAACAGCCAGCATCCTAAAATGATGGAAAACACTATTGCACACTTTTCTAGATAGACAAGCCAGAGAATGACCCTGCAAACCAGTATTCTCTCTCACTCTGCATGGATCCAGACTTTGAAGCACCTTAATCTTCTGTTTTACACTTTTTTTACTATATTCTCTTAGAAACTCTCGAAATTTGTCAATAGATTCCTGACGCACAGTGCAAATACTACTACAATTCCAAGTGTACACTGGGGCTTTAGGACGTCTCCCCATTGCCTCATCTGCCATCACTTGTACCTCATCTCTTGGAACCATTATCTCCTTCTCCATTATGCAACCATTTGTTACTTCGTATGAACGACCTCTGGTGTCAACTGCATGCAGCAAACTATTACTTTGAAAATAGCTCTCTTCATTAAAAAAAGGTTCACTACTTGAACTATGCATCCACTTTCCTAAAAACACTTTACAAAAGTTTGTTCTGTTCACTACTCTTTTCCTTTTGCTATGTGATTTCAGTACATTAACCATTTTGTCTAATGTACGCATCCTATTCAAAATTAATATGAATAGTTTCCTTTTTAATTCTAATGCCTTTGCTGCAATGGCTTCAATTTCTTTTTTTCTCTTGTAATATTTTGCCTTTTGCTTATATTTCTTCACATCCTTTATCAAATTGGACATAACTCTTCTCTGAAACATTTTTCTACGTATCTCTTTAAACGCTGTTTTTCTGTTTATGTAAATCTTTTCAGTTGCAGAAGGTATATTTGTATTAACTAAATTCTCAATTTTTTCCTGTTCTGTTCGTTTCGTAACATTCTTTCCAGTACAGACATTTTGTACATTTTTCCTTGTTTTGAATATATTTTTAAGAAATTGTTTTTTCTGCTTACCAGAAGATTTTTTCTTTTTCCCAACATGAGCATCTTCTACTAACTTTGGTCCTCCAGTTGTCTTCAAATATAGTTTTTTTTTTAGCATTTTTTGAACTCTGGATTTCGTAGGCATCTTAAATTTTGTTCACTGCTCTTCAGCAATACCTGAAAAAAACTAAAAAAAAATTCCTTTATTGTATTTAAATATATTACTACATTTCTTTTCACAATACGAAATTTCTATGCCAATTTGAATGCACACTAACTGCTCTTTTTTTTGGGCAAGTGAAAATCACTTTTACAAACTGTCACATTATGAAACCACTTTTCAGATTTTTTAAAAAGCCCATGTCCAGACTGCTACACTACAGCAAGGGCAACCAGCCTTAGTGATGCTGAATGTATTTGCATTACAGACTGAAACCTGAAAACCCCACTCGCTTGTAAATACTGTGCATGATTATACATGGCAAGCACATGGGTGTGTGCTAAGAGTCTGCTTCTTCCCCCAAAAATTCGCTCCCCCTTTCCATCTAATGCAACTGTGAAATCACCAGAGCAATATGCAATAAATCTCTGCCTATAATTCCTCTCTGCACACAGAGTCATATTTTCACATTAGTCCCAAAACGAAATTTCTTTGCCAATTTGAAAGCACACTTACTGCTCTTTTTTTTTTCGGGGCAAGTGAAAATCACTTTTACAGACTGACACATTATGAAACCACTTTTTTTGATTTATTTAAATGCACATGTCCAAACTGTTTTTTCAGACCACCACCATGTGTATTCTCGGTGACTGCCTACACTCCAGCAAGGGCAACCAGCCTTAGTGATGCTGAATGTATTTGCATTACAGACTGTAACCTGAAAACCCCACTCGCTTGTAAATACTGTGCATGATTATACATGGCAAGCACATGGGTGTGTGCTAAGAGTCTGCTTCTTCCCCCAAAAATTCGCTCCCCCTTTCCATCTAATGCAACTGTGAAATCACCAGAGCAATACGCAATAAATCTCTGCCTATAATTCCTCTCTGCACACAGAGTCATGTTTTCACATTAGTCCCAAAACGAAATTTCTTTGCCAATTTGAAAGCACACTAACTGCTCTTTTTTTTTTCGGGGCAAGTGAAAATCACTTTTACAGACTGACACATTATGAAACCACTTTTTTTGATTTATTTAAATGCACATGTCCAAACTGTTTTTTCAGACCACCACCATGTGTATTCTCGGTGACTGCCTACACTCCAGCAAGGGCAACCAGCCTTAGTGATGCTGAATGTATTTGCATTACAGACTGAAACCTGAAAACCCCACTCGCTTGTAAATACTGTGCATGATTATACATGGCAAGCACATGGGTGTGTGCTAAGAGTCTGCTTCTTCCCACAAAAATTCGCTCCCCCTTTCCATCTAATGCAACTGTGAAATCACCAGAGCAATACGCAATAAATCTCTGCCTATAATTCCTCTCTGCACACAGAGTCATGTTTTCACATTAGTCCCAAAACGAAATTTCTTTGCCAATTTGAAAGCACACTTACTGCTCTTTTTTTTTTCGGGGCAAGTGAAAATCACTTTTACAGACTGACACATTATGAAACCACTTTTTTTGATTTATTTAAATGCACATGTCCAAACTGTTTTTTCAGACCACCACCATGTGTATTCTCGGTGACTGCCTACACTCCAGCAAGGGCAACCAGCCTTAGTGATGCTGAATGTATTTGCATTACAGACTGAAACCTGAAAACCCCACTCGCTTGTAAATACTGTGCATGATTATACATGGCAAGCACATGGGTGTGTGCTAAGAGTCTGCCTCTTCCCCCAAAAATTCGCTCCCCCTTTCCATCTAATGCAACTGTGAAATCACCAGAGCAATACGCAATAAATCTCTGCGCACATGGGTGTGTGCTAAGAGTCTGCTTCTTCCCCCAAAAATTCGCTCCCCCTTTCCATCTAATGCAACTGTGAAATCACCAGAGCAATACGCAATAAATCTCTGTTTTTTCAGACCACCACCATGAGTATTCTCGGTGACTGCCTACACTCCAGCAAGGGCAACCAGCCTTAGTGATGCTGAATGTATTTGCATTACAGACTGAAACCTGAAAACCCCACTCGCTTGTAAATACTGTGCATGATTATACATGGCAAGCACATGGGTGTGTGCTAAGAGTCTGCTTCTTCCCCCAAAAATTCGCTCCCCCTTTCCATCTAATGCAACTGTGAAATCACCAGAGCAATACGCAATAAATCTCTGCCTATAATTCCTCTCTGCACACAGAGTCATGTTTTCACATTAGTCCCAAAACGAAATTTCTTTGCCAATTTGAAAGCACACTTACTGCTCTTTTTTTTTCGGGGCAAGTGAAAATCACTTTTACAGACTGACACATTATGAAACCACTTTTTTTGATTTATTTAAATGCACATGTCCAAACTGTTTTTTCAGACCACCACCATGTGTATTCTCGGTGACTGCCTACACTCCAGCAAGGGCAACCAGCCTTAGTGATGCTGAATGTATTTGCATTACAGACTGAAACCTGAAAACCCCACTCGCTTGTAAATACTGTGCATGATTATACATGGCAAGCACATGGGTGTGTGCTAAGAGTCTGCCTCTTCCCCCAAAAATTCGCTCCCCCTTTCCATCTAATGCAACTGTGAAATCACCAGAGCAATACGCAATAAATCTCTGCCTATAATTCCTCTCTGCACACAGAGTCATGTTTTCACATTAGTCCCAAAACGAAATTTCTTTGCCAATTTGAAAGCACACTTACTGCTCTTTTTTTTTTCGGGGCAAGTGAAAATCACTTTTACAGACTGACACATTATGAAACCACTTTTTTTGATTTATTTAAATGCACATGTCCAAACTGTTTTTTCAGACCACCACCATGTGTATTCTCGGTGACTGCCTACACTCCAGCAAGGGCAACCAGCCTTAGTGATGCTGAATGTATTTGCATTACAGACTGAAACCTGAAAACCCCACTCGCTTGTAAATACTGTGCATGATTATACATGGCAAGCACATGGGTGTGTGCTAAGAGTCTGCTTCTGCACCAAAAAATGGCTCCCCCTTTCCATCTAATGCAACTGTGAAATCACCAGAGCAATACGCAATAAATCTCTGCCTATAAATCCTCTCTGCACACAGAGTCATGTTTTCACATTAGTCCCAAAACGAAATTTCTTTGCCAATTTGAAAGCACACTTACTGCTCTTTTTTTTTTCGGGGCAAGTGAAAATCACTTTTACAGACTGACACATTATGAAACCACTTTTTTTGATTTATTTAAATGCACATGTCCAAACTGTTTTTTCAGACCACCACCATGTGTATTCTCGGTGACTGCCTACACTCCAGCAAGGGCAACCAGCCTTAGTGATGCTGAATGTATTTGCATTACAGACTGAAACCTGAAAACCCCACTCGCTTGTAAATACTGTGCATGATTATACATGGCAAGCATATGGGTGTGTGCTAAGAGTCTGCCTCTTCCCCCAAAAATTCGCTCCCCCTTTCCATCTAATGCAACTGTGAAATCACCAGAGCAATACGCAATAAATCTCTGCGCACATGGGTGTGTGCTAAGAGTCTGCTTCTTCCCCCAAAAATTCGCTCCCCCTTTCCATCTAATGCAACTGTGAAATCACCAGAGCAATACGCAATAAATCTCTGTTTTTTCAGACCACCACCATGTGTATTCTCGGTGACTGCCTACACTCCAGCAAGGGCAACCAGCCTTAGTGATGCTGAATGTATTTGCATTACAGACTGAAACCTGAAAACCCCACTCGCTTGTAAATACTGTGCATGATTATACATGGCAAGCACATGGGTGTGTGCTAAGAGTCTGCTTCTTCCCCCAAAAATTCGCTCCCCCTTTCCATCTAATGCAACTGTGAAATCACCAGAGCAATACGCAATAAATCTCTGCCTATAATTCCTCTCTGCACACAGAGTCATGTTTTCACATTAGTCCCAAAACGAAATTTCTTTGCCAATTTGAAAGCACACTTACTGCTCTTTTTTTTTCGGGGCAAGTGAAAATCACTTTTACAGACTGACACATTATGAAACCACTTTTTTTGATTTATTTAAATGCACATGTCCAAACTGTTTTTTCAGACCACCACCATGTGTATTCTCGGTGACTGCCTACACTCCAGCAAGGGCAACCAGCCTTAGTGATGCTGAATGTATTTGCATTACAGACTGAAACCTGAAAACCCCACTCGCTTGTAAATACTGTGCATGATTATACATGGCAAGCACATGGGTGTGTGCTAAGAGTCTGCCTCTTCCCCCTAAAATTCGCTCCCCCTTTCCATCTAATGCAACTGTGAAATCACCAGAGCAATACGCAATAAATCTCTGCCTATAATTCCTCTCTGCACACAGAGTCATGTTTTCACATTAGTCCCAAAACGAAATTTCTTTGCCAATTTGAAAGCACACTTACTGCTCTTTTTTTTTTCGGGGCAAGTGAAAATCACTTTTACAGACTGACACATTATGAAACCACTTTTTTTGATTTATTTAAATGCACATGTCCAAACTGTTTTTTCAGACCACCACCATGTGTATTCTCGGTGACTGCCTACACTCCAGCAAGGGCAACCAGCCTTAGTGATGCTGAATGTATTTGCATTACAGACTGAAACCTGAAAACCCCACTCGCTTGTAAATACTGTGCATGATTATACATGGCAAGCACATGGGTGTGTGCTAAGAGTCTGCCTCTTCCCCCAAAAATTCGCTCCCCCTTTCCATCTAATGCAACTGTGAAATCACCAGAGCAATACGCAATAAATCTCTGCCTATAATTCCTCTCTGCACACAGAGTCATGTTTTCACATTAGTCCCAAAACGAAATTTCTTTGCCAATTTGAAAGCACACTTACTGCTCTTTTTTTTTTCGGGGCAAGTGAAAATCACTTTTACAGACTGACACATTATGAAACCACTTTTTTTGATTTATTTAAATGCACATGTCCAAACTGTTTTTTCAGACCACCACCATGTGTATTCTCGGTGACTGCCTACACTCCAGCAAGGGCAACCAGCCTTAGTGATGCTGAATGTATTTGCATTACAGACTGAAACCTGAAAACCCCACTCGCTTGTAAATACTGTGCATGATTATACATGGCAAACACATGGGTGTGTGCTAAGAGTCTGCTTCTGCACCAAAAAATGGCTCCCCCTTTCCATCTAATGCAACTGTGAAATCACCAGAGCAATACGCAATAAATCTCTGCCTATAAATCCTCTCTGCACACAGAGTCATGTTTTCACATTAGTCCCAAAACGAAATTTCTTTGCCAATTTGAAAGCACACTTACTGCTCTTTTTTTTTTCGGGGCAAGTGAAAATCACTTTTACAGACTGACACATTATGAAACCACTTTTTTTGATTTATTTAAATGCACATGTCCAAACTGTTTTTTCAGACCACCACCATGTGTATTCTCGGTGACTGCCTACACTCCAGCAAGGGCAACCAGCCTTAGTGATGCTGAATGTATTTGCATTACAGACTGAAACCTGAAAACCCCACTCGCTTGTAAATACTGTGCATGATTATACATGGCAAGCACATGGGTGTGTGCTAAGAGTCTGCTTCTTCCCCCAAAAATTCGCTCCCCCTTTCCATCTAATGCAACTGTGAAATCACCAGAGCAATACGCAATAAATCTCTGCCTATAATTCCTCTCTGCACACAGAGCCATGTTTTCACATTAGTCCCAAAACGAAATTTCTTTGCCAATTTGAAAGCACACTTACTGCTCTTTTTTTTTCGGGGCAAGTGAAAATCACTTTTACAGACTGACACATTATGAAACCACTTTTTTTGATTTTTTTAAATGCACATGTCCAAACTGTTTTTTCAGACCACCACCATGTGTATTCTCGGTGACTGCCCACACTCCAGCAAGGGCAACCAGCCTTAGTGATGCTGAATGTATTTGCATTACTGAGTCCAACCTCAAACCCTTAAACTATTCTTTTTTTTTCCAGTACACCTTAATTTATTGTGAAAACATACTCCATATTATTTTACATGTTCCTCACATTTAAATTTCTCCCAAAACAGAAAATGATAAACGCAACTACAACAAAAACAATTTCCATTTCTATTATTCATTTCTTAAGTTACCACATACATCCCCTCTCAAACTGTAAACTCACCTTTAAAATTAGTTAGTTGTGAAAGAAATGTGACACTCAAACAGCAGATTATCAGAGCCAGGATCTCTGTTGTGTTCACCTCTCTCCTCTCAGCAGAACCAGATAATGGCCAACTTTCCCTCTATTTTTCCACACATATACATGTAAGTTTCAAATCTCAGTGCTTCCCCCTTTTTTTCAAATGTAATCACACATTTCTATTGGTTGAAAACCAACCCTTTTCCAAAAGTACCCTTCCCCCAACTTGACTTCTGCCTAGTACCCTTCCCCCAACTTGACTTCTGCCTGCTACCATAGCAACAGCTCATGGAACACTGCTGTGTTGAGTTAGGTCAGAAGTTCGCCAAACAATGTTTCAATTCCACAGAGCAAGAGTGCTTGACTTTTCAAACCTAACAGCAAATCCATAGTACTGTTCTTTGGTTACACATTTTTTTGTACCAATACAAAACATGCTTCTATTAATTTACACATACAGCCTAGTTTTTATTCTAGAATGGTATGAAACAGCCAATCAGTTCTTTTTGTTTTGAAAAAAATATGTATGCCTCCATTTCCAAACTGTCTTTCTTTTCATATTGCCATTCTACTGAAAGACACCTCCTGAGTGCATCCAGATCTCCTTTGAAGATGTTCACAGTGTGGATTGTAGGGCACAGCTATGTCTTCTGGAGTGAAAAGTTTGCAGAGAAAACAGATATGGTGAGAGACCTTGCTTTGCCAAATGTAGACATTAAATGGATTGGTCAGAGAGGGTTAAAGTGGCACCAATTGATGCCATTGGTGAAATCCTTCATGCAAATCCAACACCCTGACCTCATAATAGTGCACTGTGGTGGCAATGACCTAGGCACTTTGACTGGGGTAGGTCTGGAAATGCTTATGAAGGACACCTTTGCACAACTGTTTTCACTTTTCCCTAAAACTGCCTTTGTGTTTTCCAACATATGCCAAAGGCAAAAATGGAACTGGTCCAATCATTTCTGTCCACAGATTGACAAAGCAAGAAAGCACGTCAACAAATCTGTTTCTGCTTTCCTCCGTGACTATGGTATGGGTGCCATTTACCACAACAACTTGCGTTATGACATGCAAGACATTTATAGAGGAGATGGTGTGCACTTCAATGATGAAGGGAACAGAGTCTTCCTTTTGAACCTTAGACTCTGCATCGGTACTTACTTGTGGGTACCACTAAAAAAATGACTTCATAAACACAACAGCTCTTTTTAGAGCTCCCTAATATCTAAACTCTTAAATCTGCTTTTCATTTATTTATTTTTATTTTTTTTACCGTACGCTTACCGTAAGCTTACCGTACGCGTACCCCGTGATTTTTTTAAAAATCAATAAATGTTTTTTTTGTACTTTTCTGTCCTTCTTTGACCCCCTTACAAATGTTAGGGGGTCTGTAACTCTCCTCATTGCCCCCTTTTCTTGTTTTCACTCTTTTTTTTCAGAGTGAAATACACAAAATGGCGGCCGCCGCTTCCTGGTTTCGGCCGATTCGAATGTTTACTAAGATCTAAGGGCCAATCAGAATCGCGCTCGCGCACGCCACCGTACGCTTACGGTAAGCGTACGGTAAGCGTACCGTAAGCGGGCTCAGATATATATATTGATTTAAAGGCTATTTTCTCAGAATCTACTGAACAGATTTACACCAAACCTACAAAAGGCACTTCCTTGACCTAGGGACTACCTCTCTGCCAAATTTCGAGTAATTCTGTTCAGCCGTTCGGGCTGTAGCTCGTTCTAAAGGTCCTATGGAAAAATGCATGGGAAAAACGCGTTTTGGGACCCCCCTTTTATCTCAGCCCCCGCTTGACGGATCCCCCCGAGACTTTCAGGGTAGGAGCGGAGCGTAGCGCCCCACCTATTTTGAAAAATTCGCGAGGATTCGTCGACCGGCGCAAAAGTTATTCAAAATAGAATGTTGCGGATTTCCTATGGAAAAGGGGTCCTAACTATAACTACCTACTGGCAACCGCCAGTAGGTAATATATATATATATATATATATATATATATATATATATATATATATATATATATATATTCACAGAAAAAACCATAGGTTTCAGGGGTGTTATAGTTAGCTGGCCATTTCACTCGTACAAAACCATAGAAATTCCTCCGTTATAGTTAGTTCTGCTAACTATAACTCGCGCGCCCACAATGCACTGCTGATGATGTCACATATTGCAACATTCATGACATGGTCAGTGACATCACTGATGACATCTCAAATGACATCACTGATGACATCACTGATGACATCATCCACGTGACAATCTGATACACTTCATCATACACTAGTATAACCTTTCATCACTCACTGTAAAATACAGAGTACCATATTTGAAACCACTCACACACCAATACCAGTTACGACATACCCACTCACTTATTCCTAAGTCTACACACACAACTACCCATTTAACAACAGAATAATTTATACATGCAGTCACTAAT
This sequence comes from Triturus cristatus, assembly GCF_964204655.1. Taxonomy (NCBI): domain Eukaryota; kingdom Metazoa; phylum Chordata; class Amphibia; order Caudata; family Salamandridae; genus Triturus; species Triturus cristatus. The sequence continues at coordinate 752,424,167 of NC_140580.1, forward strand.
TAATAGAACACTATCAAATGCACTTATACACATATATAGACATTGACACATCAGCAGTCATCTTAGTCGATTATGCAGTCATCCTACTCACTCCTGAAAAAAATGAATCACACTTACATTTACTTGCTTACACAATTATCCATCAACACCTCATTTATTCAAACACATAGTAACTCATAGTTAATATGTTAAGAAATCACCATTACAATTATACACTCATTCATATAGTTACTCTCACAATCACTGACTCTTACACATACTTATTTATATACACCAACTCTCACATACAATGCCTTTTATTTTTTACTTTGTTGAAGATGTACAACTAAAACATGTATTCGCTAACCCTGGGCGTAGTTTGCGTAGTCGCGTACGTGAAGATGTTCTTGCACTACGTGAGCGTGCGTAGTTGCTTGAGGCGCCTGTTCGGGAGCGCGTTGTACATGTTCCGGGCGCTGTTTGTGTGCTCTGGGGATAATATCTCGCGAACTTACCCATGCGGTCATCCATGAGTGCGGCCATCTTGTTTTTCAATTGTCCCGTCCGCTCGCGATGCCTTATTTCCTGTTCCGGGTCGCGTATAGCGTGTTCGCGATGCGCATGTAATGTTCAGGAGCGCATTTTACTTGTTTGCGACAATTATTGCTTGTTCGCGAGAAATATCGCGCAAACTTACCCACGTGGTCGCGAATGGGCGCGGCCATCTTGTTTTTCACTCTATGCTATGGTTCTGGGCCTACTTTTCTATCCTCTCTTAATCTTTGGAATCCTTAGTTTTTTACACAGTTTTTCTGACTTTTTTTATTTATTATCTATCTCTCTCTGTCCCTAAGTTTATATTTTGCACTTTATTTCTACTTTTACTGTGTTTTTTTTACTTTATATCACTTCTTTCTTTAAGCTACTACTTCTTCCCCCTAACTTTATTTTTTCCCTTCTCACTTTTCTTTTCCACCTCCCACCCCCCCCAGAACCGTGGCCAAGGTCACTGTGACTAACGGCTCAAAGGGCAAGGCGCCTGCCCCCAAGAGCCGCCTGCCTTACAGCAGAATGCTCCCTGCAGGGGTGCAGGCCCGGCAGCTTTTTGGCAAGGTGGCCGCCCTTGTTTTTTTTATCTAGCGCCACCTCCTTGGTAGCAGGCGGCAGGCCCGGCTCTGGGTACCCTGCCCAGCAGCGTCACCGTCGGTGGGCGAAGGTGCACCGGGCAGTGTTTCGGTGCTCAGGGGTCCGGCGCACCCATAACCAGCTGGCCCACCGGTGGTCTGACATCCTGGACTGGGAGCAGGACCTGTTGGACCTGCTAGGTGTCGAGGTCGTTGGGCTTGGTGAGAAACTAACATATAGTAGTATAAGTATTGTTGTGTATACATTTTGGACGAATAACAAGATTACTGCTGCTAACGTTGCTGGTAAATTACGTTTCAAAATCTTCTGTGATTGTAGGACCCAGGTGCTCGGCGCTTCACTTACTTGTTTGCAACTTTGCGCTAGCTTGGGCTGATTAATGTAAGAGTTTATTTTAGAGAACAGAAGTTAGGTAATGCTATTGCTAGAGAGACTCTAGTCCTTCCATTGTCCTCCTGCGAAATAGTGGTGGATGGATACTAGGTTTAGTTAGTATCAGTTCATAATTTTTTTACGGTCTGCCTGACGCCTCCTCTGTCACTGAGTGCTGCTTACCCCAGTCCTCCGTAGAACCTTTTGTAGTTTGTTTCATGAGTGGTAGGCTTAGCAGGGTCAGTCAGTAGCAGAACAAGATCAGATGCAACCAACCCACAATTTGGTGTATGCACAAATTTATTCATGTGTCCTCCATCTCATCTATACATGTTTGATGGCTAACAAAAATGGAAATGCAGACTTAGTGAACAATTGGCCCGTCTGGAATAGGTGGTCTAGGTCAGGTGGTACTTAGGCTTCTTTAGTATTTGGAATCAGAATGATTATGGAACACTGGAGTGTTCATAAATAAGTAGACGATCCATGAATCCAGCAAGCAGCCCAGTAGTCGATCCATCTGATTAGAAGGTCAATTTTATTGCAATTGTTGTTTCCTAAAATGTTTTTTGACTTTTTTTTTAATGATTTATTTGTTTCACAGCACTCCCTAATGTTTGTCTCTTTCTTTATTATATCTTACATGAACATCAGCACCACCCAGGGGCAAGAAGACAGGGTCCGAGTCAGCGGGACAACAACCAGAGGACCGCTCCTCTACCAAGACTCCTGCTGCTGGCCCCAGTAAGTCCTCCAGTGGTTAATATTTATTAACAATTATATTTCCTTAACTTTTACTGCATCTTTTTTTTCCGAACTATTAATTATGGTTCCACTTTCTAATTCTATTTTTTGTAAAAGCTTCTTTGACCTTGACTATCTGTTATGACTCTCTGTACTACTACTACTATTAGTCTGTCTGTAGCTAAGCTTGCCCAGTTGGCCACTCTTTATTGAAGGTTTTCTTTGGAATAAAACTCAGATTGACCAATAGCTCTAGCCACTGTGTCCTGTCCTTTGGGTTTTCCTATTCTAGTCTTCTTAATCTTGAGGCTTTGACAATTCCCACCAACAAAATGCCCAACCAGATATTTGACTAGTATTTTGGATAGGATAGTACATACTACTACTGTTGTAAGGATTCTGCAGAGCCACATACAGAACTATGCACAAGAAAATAGGATGTTGGTGATGGGAGGTTGGACCTTACTCACACCTCAGTCAGAAGAACCACAATCCCCTGACCAACTAGCTGTAGTGTCTCATTAGGTCCCGACCCCCCACACGAAGATACACAATGATGATGAGACAACCCAGAACATAATAACACCCTTTTGCTCACTCACTTGTGTAAGTCCACCCCACCACACCAAATACCACAGAGTTTATGTGTAAGTTCAAAATGTTTATTTTCGAATAAGTAACAAGCTCTGTACGTTGTTCTATGAAATTAATACTACAGCCAGCTTCAAAAGCAAAAAGCATAAGATTAAAACAGTAAACATTTACAAGTGCATGATGCAAGACAAAAGATCTGTGTGAATTCTGGAAGACCCCTCACCGTAGAACGTAGAAATACTGGTTACATCTTTAAGCTCTGCAAATCTCTGGTTTGTAGAAGGGAATCTTCCGCCTATTATGAGAAAAATGGTGTACGTTAGATAGTATACTGCATGGCAAAAAGTGTAACATGTACATGTGATGGCTAAGCAATGCGGACTAACCGAACTCCATAACAAAGTGGCTTGTTTTGTTTTACGACCTCTTCACTTGTACGCAACGTCATGTGGCATCAAAGCGTCTACTGCACAACAAGCTGCGAGGTATAATATGCGCAAAAAGAGTAGTAGACATGACGAATCTAAAAGGGTTTCATGGCTCAGGCTAACTTTCCAATGGGTAGAGTAGGACTAGATGACCCTAGGGACCATATAACACTTCTAGTGTCTGTCTACTGACTCTACTCTAGTACCTGATTTGGACTAGTGAGGATTTATGTTGTATTAACTTTTTTTTCAATCTTCCTAGTGAAACTAATAAAATAGGGGGAGGTGTACAGGCATCTAAAAATGTGTAATGTTTTTTCTAGGCATACTACCAACCACCAGTGCCGGCGGGGCCAGCGGCGATGGCGATGCGGCCATTCCGGAGGGGGCAGGAGACCAGGCGGCACCTGCAGGAGCTACAGGAGGGAGCCAGCAGCAGTGGCGGGCGGTGGTAAGTTATATTCATTACTTCTTGACATTACTACTAGATGGAAGTGTGTTCACTTCACTCACTGTACTGTGAGACTTATTAAGTTGTTGTGAACATTATACATCAGTTGAAGAAGACACCCTTTACTTAGCATTAGCAATGCATTAGCAATAGCATTAGCAGCGTGAGTTGAGTAACCAACGGCCTCTTCTATCTGACTACAACTCAGCTGTGAAGGTTTTATGGAGAAGACTAAAACTCAGATTAGATGACCTTGATGAATGTGTTGTACAAAGAGGGAAAGAAGGGTGGACGGAGGAAGGACGGGTGAGATGTTATATGACTTGCAGAGAAGGATATGTTGGAAGCATGCATAGGTGGCTGATAGGATTCAGATCAGATGCATGGGTTGTTGAAGGATGGGTGGAAGGTGAAAGAGGATGCCTGCCTGGGGGGTGACACAGTATAGGTGGATACTAGATAGCAAGAATCATCAGCGGTGTTTGGTTCAAACTCAAAGCCAAGGCAAGCAAGGAAGGAGCGGACGCATGGGTGGTTGTTGGTGAAACCAACTAAGGTTTGTTAAGAGGTATATAAAAATGAATGATAGACATTTACTTTAATGGATATATGCCTGGATGTACTATCATCAATAGACAGCATAGGTGGAGACTGTCACTGGAGAGTCTTACTTTGAAGAGAATGTAAAAGAAACTGCGCCAGAGTAGCAAAGTGGAGGGGAATATAAGTAGTATTTTCAGAATACAGTTGACTCACAGTAGTTTGCGAGCACATCTTATATATATATCATCACGTACCTTCCTCCTACTCCGAGGACCACTCCCTACCTATGTTAATGTATTTTCGATTGTGTCAGCCAGCCTGCAAAGGGTGGCCTATCTGTTGATTACACAATCAATGAAAACAAAGTACCCTCGGTGGTGGTGGGAATGCTGGCGGGCGGTGACGTGGGGAGGGGCAGGGTTGGGGTATAGTAAACTATGTATTACGGCCAAATACAGGTAAGTAAACATAAAAATAAATAAAACAATTTTCATTGTGCGCACTTCACCGCCAAATGTGATGCAGTGTTTGCAACAGAATTTGTTTTATTTATTTATATGTATTGTTTACTTACCTGTGATTGCAGCTGCAGCCTCCTCCAATGCCCCAGGCCCCAGTCAGGCCCTGCCTCTAGTTTTACAGCGCCGTGGTCAGGCAGCCGCCCGCCACCGTGCTTCAATATCAAGCACTGCTGCCCTCACCCTGGATGTAACTGCAGGGCATTTCGCCGCCAGATGCTCCTCCAGATGACATGCTTGGAGGAGCACCTAGAGGAGCGGGTGAAGATCCTGGTAGACAAACATCTGAAAGCCCGCTGAATTTAGGACCTTGTTGAATTGCCCCTTTTTTAATTCCTTTTGTTGGTGGGTGGGTTTTGGGCGTTGGGGTTTTTTCTGGACATTTGGGACTTTTGGACATTGGTTGGGGTTAGGGAGGGGGGTGGGTCAGGTCAGAGTAGGATAGTTTATTTTTGTTAGGGTAATACATTATATATTATTTACTTAAACATACGATGTTAATGTTTCGTGGGTGGGTTACTGTTTTACGAATTTAAGTCACATGGGTGGTTTCCTTGCTGCTGCAGGCCCGCAGACAGTGTTTGATTTAAAAGATCTGCGGATTTTGTAACACACAAACAGATAGATGAGGTACCCCTCACTGAGTTATTTTATTGGTCCTACTAGTACTGTCAGTCTCTCCTCCTAGTCCATTATACCTCCCACCAAACTTATCTTACCTGTGATTGATGATGATGAAGTTCGGCACAGCGATGGCTGCATGGTTGGTTTCCCAAGTGAATGGAGAAGATGCCACGGTTGTGGTGGTAGTAGTAGAAACTGGCACTAGCATTTGAAAAAAAAAAGAGACACTGTGGTAGGAGTAGTAGAACGAAGTAAAGTACAGCATGGGTGGGCCTGTTCTCAGGACACCCCCGAGCCGCACGGCCACCAGCTGTGTGTGTGCCCCTCGCCTCGCTGCTGCCCGCAGCCTCGTTGTGCCTGCCTCGCTGTTCCCTGCCCCTCCGCCGTATTTTGCGTGTGTGTGTTTAACCGTTTCGTTTCCTAATTGTTTTTTGCCTTTTGACTGTTGTCACTGCTGTCCCCTGAACGTTGTTGTATTGGCTTTGTTGCTTGTTATTCAGTCCCCCTGTGCCTGCCCGCCCCGCTCCCCGCTTCCCGCCGCCGTCCAAGAGGCCACGCCCCCTTTTCGTTTTGTGCCCTCCCCGTTCCCGCCTCCCAGCGGCTCCTCCCTCCCTCCCACTTGGCCATAAATGGCGACCGTGTGGCGCAGGTGAGTGTGACCTGTTCTCAGGACACCCCCGTGCCGCACGGCCACCAGCTGTGTGTGTGCCCCTGGCTGCTGCCCGCAGCCTCGTTGCGCCTGCCTCGCTGTTCCCTGCCCCTCCACCGTATTTTGCGTGTGTGTGTTTAACCGTTTCGTTTCCTAATTGTTTTTTGCCTTTTGACTGTTGTCACTGCTGTCCCCTGAACGTTGTTTTATTGGCTTTGTTGCTTGTTATTCAGTCCCCCTGTGCCTGCCCGCCCCGCTCCCCGCTTCCCGCCTCTGTCCAAGCGGCCACGCCCCCTTTTCGTTTTGTGCCCTCCTCACTCCCGCCACCCAGCTGCTCCTCCCTCCCTCCCACTTCGCCATAAATGGCGACCGTGCGTACGCGCAGCGGTCACTCGCAGCGGGCGCGCCGATTGGGCGCCGAAGGCGTGCCAAAGGCAAGCCCGTCTGCGCCCGTCCGTGCCTGGACCGCGCCCAGTGCCAGGACCCCTGGTCCCCAGCGATGCAAGTCGACCCGACAGACCTACGACGCCGCGGCCCTCAACGCACTCAATGCCGGCCGAAACCCCACCTGCTGCCGAGCCGCCCCAAGATGCATTCACGGACCCTTCACCTGCACAACCTGCAAGTTCTCCTGCCTCCGAACCTGCACCACGCCCGCCAAGCCAAACTCCAGCAGCGACCTCAAGTGCATCCTGCTCAACACCAGCTCCGTCCACAGACACGCCGTAGAACTCTGGAACCTCCTCGACACAACATCACCAGACATCGCCTTCCTCACTGAAACATGGATGAACGCCTCCTCAGCCCCCGACATCACCATCGCCATCCCGGATGGATACAAGATCATCAGGAAGGACCGTGTCAACCAGACCGGAGGAGGCATCGCCATCGTCCACAAGAACACCATCCGCATCACGACCGACGCCGACAACACCCTCGCCACCGCCGAACACCTCCACTTCCAGATTCACACCGACCCAAAGACGACCCTCAGAGGCACCCTCATCTACCGACCACCAGGACAACGCACGCAATTCGGTGAAGACATCACGGACTTCATCAGCTTACACGCCCTCCCCTCCGCCGACTACATCCTCCTAGGGGACCTCAACTTCCACCTGGAGAACAGCAAGGACCGCAACACAGCCACCCTGCTGGACAACCTCGCCAACCTCGGCCTCAAGCAACTGGTCAACACCCCCACCCACTACGCCGGCCACACGCTTGATCCCGTCTTCTCATCCAGCAAGCACATCAGCTTCAGCCACTCCACCAAACTCCACTGGACCGACCACAGCTGCGTCCACTTCAGATTCAGAAAAACCACAACCCACCACCACCCGCAACAGGTTCCTCACAGGAGCTGGAGCAAGATCACCGCCGACCAGCTCACCACCTCCCTCAGCCAGAACCCACCTGCCAGCACATCAGACGCCAACGAAGCAGCCCGCAACTTCACGCAGTGGCTGACCGCCTGCGCCGATGACCTCGCACCATTTAAGAACCCTCCCAGCAGACCCAGAAGCAAGAAAGCCCCCTGGTTCACCGACGAACTCAAGGACTCCAAGAAGACCTGCTGCACCCTCGAGAAAGCCTGGCTCCACGACCGGACCACTGACAACATGACCGCCCTCAAACACGCCACCCGCAAGCACCACCAGCTCATCCGCACCACCAAGAAGAAATCACTGAAGGAGCGACTGGACAACAACGCCCACGACAGCAAGGAACTCTTCAGCATCGTCAAGGAGTTCTCCAACCCCAGCACCGGCAACAACAACATCACCCCTTCACAAGATCTCTGCGACTCCCTCGCCTCATTCTTCCACCGCAAGATTGCCGACATCCACAACAGTTTCGGCGCACCATCCACGCACCCAACCACCGAACCAATGAACCCCACTGAAGACACAGCCCGCACAATGAACACCATCCACTCCGGCTCTCCAACCGACCCCTGCCCCCACAACGTCTTCAACAAGGCTGACTCGACCATCGCACCCCAACTCCGGGACATCATCAACACCTCCTTCAACACCGCTACCTTCCCGGAGAGCTGGAAGCATGCCGAGCTCAGCGCCCTACTGAAGAAACCAACAGCGGACCCCACCGACCTCAAACACTTCCGACCCATCTCGCTCCTCCCTTTTCCCGCCAAAGTCATCGAGAAGATCGTCAACAAACAGCTTGCTGCCTTCCTCGAGACGAACGGATCCCTCGACCCCTCGCAGTCCGGTTTCAGAGCCAACAACAGCACCGAGACCGCCCTCATTGCAGCCACTGACGACATCCGAGCCCTGCTTGACAACGGGGAAACAGCGGCACTCATCCTCCTGGACCTCTCCGCAGCATTCGACACTGTCTGCCACCGCACCCTAGTCCAACGCCTCGACAACACCGGCATCCAAGAGAAGGCACTGAAGTGGATCATCTCATTCCTCGCCGGAAGAACACAGAGAGTCCGCCTCCCCCCGTTTCGATCCGACGCCACCGAAGTCATCTGTGGAGTCCCGCAAGGATCATCACTCAGCCCCACCCTCTTCAACGTCTACATGAGACCTCTAGCCGCCATCGCACGCCAACACAACCTCAACCTCATCTCCTACGCTGACGACACCCAGCTGATCCTCTCCCTCACCAGAGACCCCGACACCACCAGAACCAGCCTACACGAAGGGATGAAAGACGTCGCCGAGTGGATGAAGAACAGCCGCCTGAAACTGAACTCAGACAAGATGGAAGTCCTCATCCTGGGACCATCACCCTCCGCCTGGAACAACTCCTGGTGGCCCCCAGCCCTGGGCACCGCCCCCAAGTCAACAGACCACGCACGCAACCTGGGCTTCATCCTGGACTCCTCCCTCTCGATGACCAGACAAGTCAACGCCGTATCCTCATCATGCTTTCACACCCTTTGCATGCTTCGCAAGATCTTCCGATGGATCCCGACCGAAACCAGGAAGACGGTCACCCAGGCCCTCGTCACCAGCCGACTGGACTACGGAAACACCCTCTACGCCAGAACCACAGCCAAGCTACAGAAAAGACTCCAACGCATCCAGAACGCCTCCGCCCGACTCATTCTGGACATCCCCCGACGCAGCCACATCTCCGGCCACCTGAGGGACCTGCACTGGCTCCCCGTTGACAAGAGGATCATGTTCAGGCTCCTCATCCACACACACAAGTCTCTCCACGACCTGGGCCCCAAGTACCTCAACGACCGCCTGACCTTCTACACGCCCACCCGCCAGCTACGGTCTACCAGCCTCGCCCTCGCAACCGTACCACGCATCCGAAGAGCCACCGCCGGAGGCAGATCCTTCTCCTACCTGATGGCCAAGACATGGAACTCCCTCCCCATCCACCTCCGGCTGACCTAGGACCACCTCGCCTTCAGGAGACAACTCAAGACCTGGCTGTTCGAGCAGTAGCGGACCCCTTCCCCCAAGCGCCTTGAGACCCTTCCGGGTGAGTAGCGCGCAATGCAAATGCTATGATTGATTGATTGATTGATTGGGCAAGCAGAAGAAGATCCTTGCCTGCCTTGAAATTCAGTAAGTGTTGCTTTCACCACATCTGCCCCAACAAGCGTGTGATCAATTGTTGGTGTACATTTAATGTAGTCACATCACACCTCAATATAAATCACACAGCCCGGGGGAAGAGGGCTAGGGATTGATGAATGGATGGGAAGGGGGGTTTGGGGAAAGGTTTGACAAAGAAAAACAGACAGTATGCATGGCCACAACAAAAGTAATACACAATCTTGGAAGACGACCATGATCCAATATCCAAGAAATCTATAAAGGGAGAAAAAGGAAATGCATGCATGATGATGAAGAGAACTTGATGGTTAATGAGTTGTACTTACTAACTACTACTACACAATTAGACAGTACAGGGCAGAAATTATAAATATGAAATTTGCCTTGCCTGTCTGCCCTCAGAGCGAACCAAATTACATGCTGTACCGGGCTTACATTTATTTTTAAAGCTAGCAAAGAAAATGAAAAAATAGTTGTAGGGATCAATTATCAAACAAACCATAACACACAGTCGTAATGATTGAAGAGAAAAAAGGAATCAAATAAATTAAAAGACGATTTGTGAATGGTGAATGATACTAAAGTTACTGTATTATCCTGGTCCAATTGTGGAGTTGCATCATTCTCGTCATTCAGCTTGGTCCTCCCTTCCATGGACACTCCGCACATCAATCTTGGGTACCACTGCCTGCCTGATGCGGATTGGTAAGGTAAGTGTGAGTTGTTTCTCCCACTATAGCACAGGGTAAAGGCCCGCCTGTAAGTGTAGATGGAAAAACAAAAGTGTTTTTGAATAATAACTGAATTAAAAAAAATAAACTCAGTTACAGTGGAGTGCAAGAGGAGAAGACAAGATTCTTGAGAGAACACTTTCAGACTGAGGCGGCTTGGATACATTGTGTCTACTCTACAGCATTAAGCTACAACAACAACAGGACAGGAGCCAGCACAGAACAGGCCCACCACGGCACAGACCCGGCACGGCACCCAACCTCCATTTACCTTAGATTTTGACAGAGCCAGACAAAAGGCATATACAGCAACCTAGCATTTTCCAAATCAAGTGACTAAATCAATACGCCACTGTCACTCATACCACTACACTCTACTCCAGTCCACACCACTACGCGGAAATGTAGCCTAGGTCTGCTGTGGTTTTGTTGAATTGTTGTGTTTACCTTTTATGCCAGTCCATGAAATGCAGTTATTCCATCAGTTATCTCTGATCCAACTGACTGTGTGCAAAGATAGTATGGTCATCATCATGACCGTGTGGTACGTGTTCTCTAACACCAACTCAGTCTGTAGTGACTCCAATTAAGTTTATAATATATTCCATATTACAAAATTGCAATGGATATTGGCCTGCACCTGCTGTAGTAGGAGTACAATGTGGTTATTAAACAACAAGGAAATATTGACTGTCACTTGAGTCACTTTTACTTTGTAGATAAACTAGTATAGTTCAACGTCATGCACATTCATTCGTAGTCAGCAAGCATCCAATGCAATGCATGCCATCATTCATAATAATCATTACCTGTCTTGCACTTCTCTTTGGCTGTCAGATCAGATGCCTAGCCTTCTGACAGTGATGAGTTTCAGCTCGGAAACAAAACGGAAGATATCTGGAGTCACGTTTCACTTCTTATGGAGGGACTGTTAGAGGCAACATGTATTGTACTATTCTCCATCTCCATCCAATGTCTGGCTTGCTTGAAATGTATTTAGGGAGAGTAAGGAAGATGGAGCAGGACTCTGAGGAGTGGAGTGGACAGTTAAGCACAGACGTGCAACTCCAATAGGGAAATTAAAAGAGGAGATGGTGTTGATGGATTTGTTGTGATTAGATTTGAACCAGAAAAACAGATACACACACAAATAAAGGAAGGAAGAACTATTTGAAAGCCTAGCTGTCAGGGAAGAGGAGCTCGTCCTCAAACTCTGGTGGTTCGGACAGAAGTACGTCATTTAACCCACTACTTATGTTATCGAAGTCGCTTTCCTCTTCCTGCTGTGATTCACGTATTTTGTACTCCGGTGGTATAAAGTGCTGATTCATTTTGATCATGGTTAACCTCTCCACGCTTTTGGGCGAGAGACTGGTCCTTTTCACAGTAACAATGGCACCAGCAGCACTGAAAACAAGCTCAGAAGAGACACTTGCAACAGGGCAAGCCACATACTTTATCGCCAGCCTGCTGAGCACTGGCCAATGGCTTCTTTTCCCATACCAATACACCAATGGGCTTTGCGCCATGAAGACCTCTATTGTGTCATCCAGATAGGCCTGGACCATCCGCTCAATGTTCAGGGGTGCTCCGATTTGCTTGGCCTCTTTTGCCTTTGCATCAGCAATGGACGTACAAAACCCTTTCCGTAGAAACAAATCACTTGCCGTTTTTTTAAATGTTGCTGATGATCCTGTTGGTGCTGTTGTTGATGTTATTGCTGGTAGTGTTGGTGACTGCTGGGAGGCAAACGCACTGCTCTCAGGCTCTGAAGTAGAACTTGACTCTGGGAGCCCTGTGGCTTTTTTCCTGACGAAGACGCAGTTTGTGTCGAAACGCTCGTCGAAAAGATTTACCTTGTCTGCCACAAAGAAATGTTGTTTTTATATATACGTAATTGTTTTTATAAAACATGTACAAAAATGCTGATGTATGTATAACTGTATACACAAGATAAGGAGTGATAGATTAATTTGTACCATGAAATGTATTTTAGTAGTTTAATAAATATATGTTTTTAAATTTATGTAACCATTTGCCACATTGATTATTACACTCAGTTTTTTGGGAATTAATTTGCACTCGATAGGCATGAATATTTAGAGATTTAGAACGTTTTGTATACATTGCCTAGGGATCTACATTTCACTTGAATAGTGCCCTGCCCTATGAATTGCTATATCAATTCGACAGGGGGTCCCTGTTAATTTTTGCTATACCTAACTACATTACTGCCACTGTCCGTGGCAACAAAACCAATGTTGAGCCCTCTTGGTCGCAGCCACTCAAACACCTTGCTGTTAAACTCATCCAAAATGTTTGCAGCAGTATGAGATTTCTCCATAGCAAACATGGCTACAGTTGCATGTTTGCGAGTGTCATTAAAAATCTCACCAGTGTCAACAACACCTGCACGTATCTTATCTTTAACACCCGAAAAAGAGACCCAGTGTGCAGTGATGCACATGTAATCAGTGGCTTGGCAACTGGTCCACATGTCTGTTGTCAGGTGGATACTCTGAACAGCACTCTGAAGGCTTTTCCAAGCAATTCCAGCACGTCGTGATGTAGTGCTGGAACAGCAACTCTGGCGAAATAGTAGCGGCTGGAAACCTTCCATTTTGGGCAGATGGTTGTCACAAATTCCAGAAAACCCACACCTTCAACAAAAGAAAAAGGGAGAAGGTCCAGTGCTAACATTTTAGCCAGCTTCGCATTGTACAAACGTGGTATTGGGTGTTTGCATTCGTACTGCCCCTCCGGCCTAGTAAACATGCTTAGAATGGTAGGCTGCTGTTCTGCTTGGGTTTTCGGATCAGATAGAACCCGCTCATCAGAGCCTCACTAACCCAGCCAGAACGTTACCCCCTCCCCCTCCCTAGGGCCTATTTACAATAGGTAACCACATATATCTACCACCTAAGGACAGGGAATTCCTACTATACATACCAAGACCTCTTATAATCGGCGGCCTCGCGATCCCATACGGATCCAGACCTCTCTACCCAGACGGCAGTCTCAGCACAAGTGGAGGCCTCGCGATCCCATACGGATCCAGACCTCTCTACCCAGACGGCAGTCTCAGCACAAGTGGCGGCCTCGCGATCCCATACGAATCCAGACCTCTCTACCCAGACGGCAGTCTCAGCACAAGTGGCGGCCTCGCGATCCCATACGAATCCAGACCTCTCTACCCAGACGGCAGTCTCAGCACAAGTGGCGGCCTCGCGATCCCATACGGATCCAGACCTCTCTACCCAGACGGCAGTCTCAGCACAAGTGGCGGCCTCGCGATCCCATACGGATCCAGACCTCTCTACCCAGACGGCAGTCTCAGCACAAGTGGCGGCCTCGCGATCCCATACGAATCCAGACCTCTCTACCCAGACGGCAGTCTCAGCACAAGTGGCGGCCTCGCGATCCCATACGAATCCAGACCTCTCTACCCAGACGGCAGTCTCAGCACAAGTGGCGGCCTCGCGATCCCATACGAATCCAGACCTCTCTACCCAGACGGCAGTTCATACGACAGTTCATCCTATGATCACCATAACATACAAAAAGGGAATCAGTCTCACTATTCATCAGATCACACAAGGACTGCCAGTTCGAGCATAGCCTGTTCTCCGGTTCGAGGGGCTCCTCTCTCCCTTATTCAGTTACCACTTACCTGATCAGGGTTAACATCTGTTCATGTAGCCGCAGCTGACTAGAAGAATAGGCTACCCTCTCATACAAGAACACGCAGCACATGTTGGTTCACTACAAACTGGGTACTTTATTACTCATTACATACGCAATCACATAACATTACAATATAACACATAACCTGCAAAGAAAAGTGAAAGATTAAGTTGTGCACTCTAATAAGAAAGGGTCGACATCACCTTAGTAGTGTGTAGCCTGCACTCAGTGGTCATCTAGGTTCCCTTCTCGTCTGTGCCTCGGCTCGCCTGGAAGTCACACCTCCGCAGTCACGGATACACGTCTGCACCACTATGCGCTGTTCCCTTCACCCTTCTCCGAGTCACTGGGACCTCTTCCTTATTGGCTACTCTCTCCTCTCTGGCTATTCTGCTAGGAGAGTATCTGTCTCTCGGTTTTTCTCCGCCTCCAAGATGGCGTCTGTCTTCCCTGGAATAAGTAGTAGCTTTACTGCTAACGGCTAGATGCCGCCTACGGACTGAACATGTAACTGCCTCAGACTTTCACTAATATAGAGGTGCGTTTCCTCATGGAAAATTCCGGCCCGTAACCTGCCGCCCACCAAATTCTTGTACCTCCCCGTACCAAGGACACGTTCCCAGCCGGCCGGCCTGATGTAGTGTCTTCGGCATGAAGAAAAATGCAATCCTTCGATAAGGGCCGGCCTGAACCGGTTCTCTCCAAGCGAATAACACCTCATAACTAAAACATTACATTTGACCTAGAAGCATCCCAAGCTGCCGGAGCAGAAAGAAAGATGGAGTCTCTCCCGTTTGAGGCCTACCAGGCCTGAATTCAGCACGGCTCCATGAAATACCCTCACTACAGGACAGGTTATCCCTAATACTAACGAATCTATCCCCTAGGCTATGTGTGCAAGCCCTGATCTATGGGGAAGAGCACAGGATCATGTCGAAGTGCCTAGTAAATAGGCTCCATTCACTACTCTAACCCTTAGACTTGAATGGTAAGAGACTGAAGTCACATTCAATCACCTTTCCTCACAAGAAGGCCGGGAAAATCGAGCAGAACATTTCACCCTTGACTTCAGTCTATTATACATCCATTAAACAGAACTAATATCTGTGGAAGAATAATATGAAACAAAACTAATTGATCTATGTCTAGTACCAGGTGTGCAGAATTGAAGTAGTGAAGGAATACACTGAATAAAGCAACAGATAGAAATCAAAATGCCGATAGTAACCAGAATACCTCCTAATATCTGACGTAACATATGCAAATCAGGTAACCAATTAAAGAGCCAGTCAAACCAGCCCTGGTCAATGTGTTTTCTAACTTCTTCTGTCAAGTCATGTAGTTTATCAATGTGAGCTTGAATGGATTTTGTATGATCAGACAAGTTAAAACAACAAAGACCCTCAAAATCAGAACAATCGTGTCCATGTTTAAGCAAAAGATAATCAATGGCCGCTCGATTTTGCAAGATAGCTCTACGTTCACCCTGGGCGTCTAATAGCATGTCAGACAGGACTGTAGAAGTATGATTAATGGATTTTACCATCCAGCAGGCCATTTTCCCAATAGATTTGGCATTATAAACTGCCAAAGCAGGTACACCAACAATTGAAATAGCCAGGCTAAGGTATTCAGACTTGGAATATAAATGCAAAGATGAGTCACAATCCTCCTGTAACCTCACTGTATCTCGAATCACACGAGAGTTGGCATTCGGATGTGATGAAAACATTAACAAGCTCAGTCTAGTAATGGCACAAGGGCCTCCAGAAATATTTGCGGGGATATATGGCCAGGAAGTATTACCACATGAGAAAAGCCATCCGGCAGGTAGTAACATCGTGCGATAATGACTGGGGGTAACTACCAAACTCTTGCAAGTCATGTTATTCTGAACAGAAGTACATGTTTTCGGTGTCCTTTGAAGGCACAAAGTTCGTTCATGAGCGGTGAATGAAGTGGCACCTTTCAATCTTAAACGCATACATTCAGAAATCGCACTAGGATCACAAGTAAGGAAAAAACACAAATCACCCTGTGTGATATTATAGGTAACTATTTGGGACTGGATGGGGGGTATCGGGTCTGACAGTACAGTACACAAGGGGCAATACTCATGGGTAGCAAAATCGCCCAGAAGAACATTGGGGCGAGCATTCGATATATTGAAAATATGAGTCAAAGTCTCCAATGAAGCAGGGACAGCAACTAAACAAGTCGCTAGAATGTCAGTCACCGATCTCATCGGTGTCAAGCAGAAATGAGGGGCTTTAGTCACTCGTTTGGCTAACGTAGTCCAAAAGTTCGACGACGAATCCCACGCAGCGAAGGAACGCGACACTCGGGTTCTCAACTCAGCCCGGGTTGATGGGATCCCTCCTCTCTCGTCGTACCAGCCCAAAAGGAGTCCAACGCCGACACATCCTGCAGCAACAATCCAAAGAATGATCTGAAAGAGAATCAAATACAGGCATTATTCATTCTCGTAAGTAACATTTGTCAGCCGGGACTGCTTCCCAGCTATCTTTCCCTGGTCTCATAACTAAAATGGTGTTGTCTTGACCGGTTGCAATGACCTCTGCTTCTTCAGGGGGATTCTTAGGCGACTGCACCCAAACTCTGGCCCCAGGATTATCTGTGGAGCCAAAACCTTTCTGGCCTCGTACAGTTAGCAACGTTGGGGCAGTGCCTTTTGTGATCTCACCACTGAAAACAGGCATTATTAGCAATTGAGCCACTCGGTCAGTTTGATGTATCAGTAAGTCAACCTCACTGCTATTCAGCAGGAGCACCTTAATCTCTCCCTGATAATCACTGTCAATGATTCCTCCAAGCACCTGAACGCCTTTTACAGCCAGCCCCGATCTAGGGGCGATTAATCCGAAATTCCCAGTTGGTATATGAACACCAACACCAGTTTCAATGATGACTTGATTCTTACTTTTTATAACGGTGTCATCCATGGCATGCAAGTCTAAACCTGCCGACCCTGGGGTCGCTCTACATGGAGCCAAAGCTCCGGGAGTAATTTCCCAGTACATCACAGTCTCTCTGATTTCATTGGGCTTAGCATCAACATTCGGAGGAAACAAACGCATAAGTGGGGATTCAGCATTTAGAAAAGGACGGTTATTCAAAATCAATAGCGCTTGAGGCAAAAAGTCTCGCCAATTCTTATACTTGTCATCTGTTAATTTACGTAACTGATCTTTCAGCAGGCCATTCAACCTCTCCACAAGACCCGAGGCCTGTGGATAATATGGTATATGAAACACCCATTCAATATTGTTTTCCACACAGAATTCCTGTACCAATCTTCCACGAAAATGGGATGCATTATCAGATTGAATTTGGAATGGCACACCATAATACATCATAATCAATTCCAATGTTTTAATAGTATTCAATTGGGTAGCTTGCTTACAGGGAAGGGCCACCAGCAGGCCACTGTATGTATCAACAATAGTGCAAACATATTGACAATTCCTACTCATAGGAAGTGGACCGATGTAATCAATCTGCCAAATTTGAGCGGGCAATTTCCCACGATGTAAATGACCTTTAACAATTTGGGGCACTTTGCGCTGCCTGATATGCTGACAAATGGGACAATGTAGAATAACATTTTTGATTAAATCTAGGGGAATATAAATTCCTCGATCAGCAGCCCACCTGCTAGTGGCTTTCTCTCCAAAGTGTCCTGCTTTCTGGTGGGCCCATTTCGCCAATCCCGCAATATCAGAATCTTGCCTGTCCACCACTGCCTCAGCAATTTTAGATTTCTCATCTGCAATGTTATGAAAGAATTTGTCAAGAGAGTCTATCGGGGTATGAGCATCCACATGGAAGATTGTAACAGTACTCTGTGGGAGCATTTCCCAAATCTCCTGCCATAATTCTTTTCCCCACAGTTCTTTTGAATGCAATTTCCAACTATGGGAATGCCAAGTCGGTAACCAAACTGCCAGTCCATTGGCAGTAGACCAAGAATCGGTGAAAATATGACATGTGCCAGGTAACTCTTGTTTCAGAACTTGATAAACAGCATAGAGTTCAGCAAATTGACTGCTCTTACCCTCACCAGTTGTACTCAGCAATTTTTGTGTGATCGGATTATAGGACACCGCCTTCCAATGCCGTTTCGTCCCTATGAACCTTGCTGAACCATCCGTAAACCAGACATGGTTTCTGTCCTCCGCGGACAAATCATCAAAAGGTCTACCCCACTTAACAGGAGACTCCTGTACTAAAGGTACGGAACATTCACTCTCAGTCTCAGTCGATGGCGCCCGCGCCACCTGCTCATGCAAAGATGCAACTCCTTTTTGTCCCACACGTGCCCTGTCTTGTATATACCATTTCCATTTAATCACACTTGCCTCTTGAGCGTGTCCAATTCGGTGAGTTTTCGGCGAACTCATAACCCACTGCATGATAGGAATTTCAGGTCGCAAAACTATATCATGTCCCAAAGTCAATTGCTCGGTATCCACCAGAGCCCAATAACATGCAAGTAACTGTTTCTCAAAAGGTGTATAACGCTCACCAGCATCAGGTAACTTTTTGGTCCAGAAACCTAACGGTACTCTACTCTTGCCTTGTTTCTGCCACAAACTCCAATTCGCATAAAGGCCTTGTACAGACACATTCAAATCCACATCACCATCACATACAGGCCATAAATCCAGAGCATGCTGAATTGCTTCTTTTGCCAGACTGAACGCATCTTGCTGTGGTTTATCCCATTCAAATGCATTCTTTTTACGAGTGACATGGTACAAAGGGGCCAATATTTGACTCAAATGAGGAATATGCTGGCGCCAAAAACCAAACAAACCAATGAAGCTTTGGGCTTCTTTCCTATTCCTCGGAACTGCAAAATCAAGAATTTTCTGTTTAACCTGAGGGATCACTTCTCGGTGCCCCTCATGCCAATTAATACCCAAAAATTTCACAGCCTGGGACGGACCTTGTAATTTATCCGGGTTGATTTCCCAACCTTTCTCACGCAGGCACTCAATGACTCTGTCCAATTGGGTCTGAACTTCCTCTTGTGTTTCGCCTTGGATCAAAATATCATCAATATAGTGACATATCTGAATTTGCGGATGAACCGGTACCTCAGCCAAATGCTCTGCCACCAGCCGGTGACATATCGTAGGACTATGCACATAGCCCTGGGGAAGACTTCTAAACGTCATCTGACGCCCGTTCCACGTAAAACTGAATTGTTCCTGACACTCAGGGGCAATCGGAATCGAAAAGAAAGCATTAGCAATATCAATGGACGCATACCATGTACCTGGATGTTTTTTTGATTCTTTCAATTAGGGTAATAACATCCGGTACTGCAACAGTCAAAGAGGGTGTGTGTCTATTCAATTCTCGATAATCAACAGTCATGCGCCAAGAATTATCACTCTTACGTACAGGCCAAACAGGATTATTCCAAGCAGAAGTAACTGGGGTTATAACTCCTGCATCCACCAACTCCTGAATAGTGGTACTAATCTCTTCATGACCACCTGGAATACGATACTGCTTCTGACAAACCACTTTTGTCGCCTGGGGAACTTTTATGGGGGGCATTCTTAAACGACCAACCCGTACAGGCCTGGACGATATATAATGTTTAGTTCCAAATTGGTAACATCCATCATCTAAGTGCAAAGTCATTCCTTTCAAAATATCAATTCCAATTATGAATTCTAAGAGTGGCACCACTAATACAGAATATTCTTTTCTAGGAATTCTACCTATTCTCATTTCAAGTAAAGTTTGAACTGCGGGAGTTTCCTTTCCACCTAATCCGGTAATTGTAAAAGGCTGACCTTTAAACTTCTTTGATTTTCCATGAATAAGAGTGGCCTCCGCTCCTGTATCTACCAATGCTCGGGCCCTTTGGACATTACGATGTCTCCAATAAATATCAATATCTACATAGGGTCTATTATCTCTGTGAGCCCATCTGTGTACTGGAGCTTGACCTATTTCCTAGTCATTTTTACTGCGTTCTGTGTACCAGGATAAATCAGGATAAAGACTCTCACGTTTCTCAGGTATCGATACCTCCTGTTCATATCCATCTCTATTACGAAATGGATTCCTGTCCTCTGCATTGTACTGCGGGTTTCGATCGGCCAATCTGTGTCGATCCTCTCTCCTTCTCAACTCAGGGGATTGATCCCTATCATCTCTACGTCTGCTGTTAACATAATCATCTCTCCCCCTTTCTCTTTCCCCCTCTCTCTCTCTGTCTCTCTCACGACGGGGGGACAAATCACGTACATAACGTCGATCATCACGACGATTAGAGCGCCCACGGCGGTCGTCATCACCGCTACCGTCAGAAAAACCACGATCACACTCAGTCGTCCGAACACGCCGGGCACCCTCCTTTCGATCCAAGCCACGTTTGCGAAACATTTCCCACAAACGAGGAGTAGTCTCACCGTCAATGTCCTCCTTCCGCACACCATCGGCCATAAGACCAAAAAACATATCACGTCTAGTAAGTTTATTGTCACCAGGAGTACGAGTGTCAGGCCGGGACTGCCGTTCAGGTTTAAACCACTCACCCAACTCACCGAGTTGGCGTACCGATTCCAGCACCATAGATAACATGTTACCAGTCTGATTAATCAATAAAGTCATCATGACCTGCTTATAAGCAACAGGGAAAGAACGAATAATACGATTCCGCACAGAAGATGTCAACAAACCATCAAGCAACCTGTCAGCAGTATTCAGAAAAATTGCCGTTTTCATCACCTCCTCTTTGAGACGTTGTGCAGCATCGCGCAAAGTATACCACGGTTTGTCGTTCACAGGCCAGTCAGACTCAGTAGGATATTTTTGATTACAACCCTCAGTCGCCAATTGAAGCAAAGTAATTTGACCACCACCATTAAAGTTACGAAAATGATCCTGTACAGTAGAATCCGAACTCAAGGAACAAAACTTCCAACAATCGCCAGCATCCAACATAATGCCAGCAGCGCCCAGTTCATAAAGGCGCACCATCCATGTGAGTAAGGTCTCACCAGCTCGCTGCCGAAATCGCTGCAAAATATCACTAATTTCTTGTTGAGTAAAATCCTCCAAAGAGTCTAAAGCAATACCATTCGGAGCACCGGGAGCCTGCTGCAACTTCCGCCGAAAAACTGGATGCACCGAGACCGCGGGACGAGCATCACAAGGAGCTCGATCAGTACACGTAGAGGAACAATCAGTGTAAGAAGCATCGACCCCACTCGAAGGACGAGCGCAATCACGGGGTGCACCATCAGAGGCGCAAGAAACAGACTTACAATCACGGCCGGAGCGAGAGGACTCGCGCTTGGCAGACTCCTCACCCGAGGAACGAGAATCACTCGAGTTCCAGATATTACCATCCCATTCATCAGGATTCCAATCCAGTCCGGCTTTCGCCACGACCAGACGCACCTTTCGCGTCGAAACCCGACCACGCCGATTCTTGTATTTATAACGAGCAATTCGCACAGCCGCCCTCTCGGCAATAGTTTGGTACGTCTCAAGTTTGTCAGCAAGCAACTTATTTTGACACCGCAACAAAGTATGAGCATTCTGAATCTCAACAAAGTTCGCTTCCACATCCTTATGCAATTTCTGTAACTTCAACAACCTCTCATGCAGAATCCTGTACGCAGACAGAACAATCCAACCTCTGCGCCCCAAAACGGGAAGCTCATCACCCTTAGATACCGGCGCCTTCTGTAAACAAGTAATCACATTAGCCGGCTCCGCCAGCTCCAAAAAAGAATTCCAATTCTCACTCAAACCAGTAGAATCAGCCCACTCACGGGCTAAGGCTTCATAAGGCATTGAATCCCAGCCGGGAATATCAACGGGCAACTTAAAAGTAGATTTCGACTTTCTAGAAAACATCTCGGAAAAGAAAGAAAAAAAAAAACTATACACACAATTATATACAAATAATATACAAACGAAACCACGCACGCGCCGAAAGCAAACACGATACAACCACAACGCACACAGGTTTCGTAAACGGTTCGTGACGCCAAATGTTCTGCTTGGGTTTTCGGATCAGATAGAACCCGCTCATCAGAGCCTCACTAACCCAGCCAGAACGTTACCCCCTCCCCCTCCCTAGGGCCTATTTACAATAGGTAACCACATATATCTACCACCTAAGGACAGGGAATTCCTACTATACATACCAAGACCTCTTATAATCGGCGGCCTCGCGATCCCATACGGATCCAGACCTCTCTACCCAGACGGCAGTCTCAGCACAATTGGCGGCCTCGCGATCCCATACGGATCCAGACCTCTCTACCCAGACGGCAGTCTCAGCACAAGTGGCGGCCTCGCGATCCAATACGAATCCAGACCTCTCTACCCAGACGGCAGTCTCAGCACAAGTGGTGGCCTCGCGATCCCATACGAATCCAGACCTCTCTACCCAGACGGCAGTCTCAGCACAAGTGGCGGCCTCGCGATCCCATACGGATCCAGACCTCTCTACCCAGACGGCAGTCTCAGCACAAGTGGCGGCCTCGCGATCCCATACGGATCCAGACCTCTCTACCCAGACGGCAGTCTCAGCACAAGTGGCGGCCTCGCGATCCCATACGAATCCAGACCTCTCTACCCAGACGGCAGTCTCAGCACAAGTGGCGGCCTCGCGATCCCATACGAATCCAGACCTCTCTACCCAGACGGCAGTCTCAGCACAAGTGGCGGCCTCGCGATCCCATACGAGTCCAGACCTCTCTACCCAGACGGCAGTTCATACGACAGTTCATCCTATGATCACCATAACATACAAAAAGGGAATCAGTCTCACTATTCATCAGATCACACAAGGACTGCCAGTTCGAGCATAGCCTGTTCTCCGGTTCGAGGGGCTCCTCTCTCCCTTATTCAGTTACCACTTACCTGATCAGGGTTAACATCTGTTCATGTAGCCGCAGCTGACTAGAAGAATAGGCTACCCTCTCATACAAGAACACGCAGCACATGTTGGTTCACTACAAACTGGGTACTTTATTACTCATTACATACGCAATCACATAACATTACAATATAACACATAACCTGCAAAGAAAAGTGAAAGATTAAGTTGTGCACTCTAATAAGAAAGGGTCGACATCACCTTAGTAGTGTGTAGCCTGCACTCAGTGGTCATCTAGGTTCCCTTCTCGTCTGTGCCTCGGCTCGCCTGGAAGTCACACCTCCGCAGTCACGGATACACGTCTGCACCACTATGCGCTGTTCCCTTCACCCTTCTCCGAGTCACTGGGACCTCTTCCTTATCGGCTACTCTCTCCTCTCTGGCTATTCTGCTAGGAGAGTATCTGTCTCTCGGTTTTTCTCCGCCTCCAAGATGGCGTCTGTCTTCCCTGGAATAAGTAGTAGCTTTACTGCTAACGGCTAGATGCCGCCTACGGACTGAACATGTAACTGCCTCAGACTTTCACTAATATAGAGGTGCGTTTCCTCATGGACAATTCCGGCCCGTAACCTGCCGCCCACCAAATTCTTGTACCTCCCCGTACCAAGGACACGTTCCCAGCCGGCCGGCCTGATGTAGTGTCTTCGGCATGAAGAAAAATACAATCCTTCGATAAGGGCCGGCCTGAACCGGTTCTCTCCAAGCGAATAACACCTCATAACTAAAACATTACATTTGACCTAGAAGCATCCCAAGCTGCCGGAGCAGAAAGAAAGATGGAGTCTCTCCCGTTTGAGGCCTACCAGGCCTCAATTCAGCACGGCTCCATGAAATACCCTCACTACAGGACAGGTTATCCCTAATACTAACGAATCTATCCCCTAGGCTATGTGTGCAAGCCCTGATCTATGGGGAAGAGCACAGGATCATGTCGAAGTGCCTAGTAAATAGGCTCCATTCACTACTCTAACCCTTAGACTTGAATGGTAAGAGACTGAAGTCACATTCAATCACCTTTCCTCACAAGAAGGCCGGGAAAATCGAGCAGAACAGCTGCGTGGTATTCCTTCCTGTTATGCTCAACGTCGCACTTTTTTTAAAAGCAGTACTCCTTAGTGTCTCAGGCTGACTCTTACTCTTGTGCCATTGAGATGTTGCTGAGGAGGATGTGGGCGTTACCACTGCAGTGCTGGAGACAGGGCTACTTTGTGTACCACTACGATAGAGAATGTCTCCCTCTTCTTCTTCTTCCTGTTCCACCGTGAGCGGACCTTCTTCTACTCGTTTATCCCCACCAACAGCAATGGTTCCAGTTTTTATGCGACTAAGGTGCTTCTCCCACTGGATTGCGTGGTGTTTTTTCAGATGGGTCATTTGGCCTCCGGTACCATAGTTTGTACCAAGCTTACCACAACTAACAGAGGTATGACAAATGGAGCATATAGCAATTTTCTCCTCCTTTTCGCTAACCGTAAAGACGTCCCACACTGGGGAGCTTAACTTTTGTCTCCTGCTGGAGGTGCCACTTCCAATGCCGGATGAATTGGAGGGTGTCCGTTGAATTTGACTCCGTGCAATACCACTACCTACTTCTGCTGAGGTGGTGCTTGTGCTGGATGTGGGACGCTGCCGGCCCTTTGCTAATGTAAATATGGAAGCTGGAGGTCGTGTTGGTGTTACCTGTGTTGGAGGTATGCGTGCTACATCCCTCGCAGCCATTTTGGATAGGGTAAAAATGTTGGTCTCCATCTCCTCTGGGCCGGGAGTGATGTTCGTGATGACTGGCTCATCATCATCATCATCAGCATCCTGCTCTTCTACATCAGCCTCCATAAGTGTAAGGCTTTCTGGAACATTCCTTTTCCCATGCCTGATCTTAAGACATGTCTCCCTCTCAGACTCAGTTTGTGGCTTCCAAGTGGCATCTAGATCCTCAGAAGGGGGGCTTGGCGAAGAACTTGATGGACTAACCCTCCTTTTCCTTGCTGGGGATTTGGAAGACAATGGAACATCTGAAGGAGTGGCTTCCTCTTCTTCCTCTGCATGAGGCTCAATTTCCTGAACTGCCCGTACTTCGGGAGGAACAACAACTACTATTGCAGGCGGTGGTTGCAGCTGTTGTTGTTGACCACTTATCTGCTGTGTTCCCTCCTGCGTTGATTGTGTACTACTTTGAGATAGCCATAAGTTTAGTTCAGGCTCAGCATCACTGCTTTCCACCATTAGGCTGGCTACCTCTTCCACACTCATCTGCTTGGGCCTGTGTTGGTGGGTTGGGCCCACTGATGCGGAGGTGCTGCCCCCAGCTTGGCCCCCGGACACCGCTGCTGCAGGCGTCATTTTTGGTGTCCCAAAAAAGGTTTTGAGTGGCACACCAGACTTAAGTGACACTTCCTTCTTCTTCTGTTCCTTCTTCTCAATGGCAACTTTCTTGGTACTGGAGGACCTGCTACCTGCCTTCTTTGGGGGCATCTTCTTCAGATGTCAACAGCACTCAGTTGCACAAGTTGCAGAGATGGCTGGTCAGGTCACTCACACGTCACGTTGTGTACAGCAGCAGGACGTCGGTCTGGCACCACAACGGGCGATGATGACACACCTCCTCCTCAGTCTTTTGTACACCTAAAAGCAAAGAAGCCAGAAGAACATCAGTAAAAAGATAGTACAATCAAACTAATATAATATATAACTTCTTAGTGTGTGGTGGGTGGTCACAATTATTACATTTTATTAAGTCAGTGAACAACAACAGTGTAGCCATTTATGAGACTTTGACAACAAGGCCAGGGCTCCTGGTGTACTACTGTACTGTGTACACTCAGGAAGAATAAGAATAGCAAAGAACAAAAACATAAATGTAGTGTAGCCTGTTTGCCCTAAATAAAAATGTGTGCATCACATGGGATGGATGTAGCATCAGGGAGCAACAACAAAGAACACATACACATAAAAAGGCATTTATTTACAACACCCAAAAAGTGAAATATACCCCAGAAAAAAAAGTAAAACCCACATTTTGCAATTCAATCCAAAGCCATCCATGCCATACATGATGTTGAAATTCAACAGACAACACAAAAACAGTTGTTTAACTTCCATGCACCCTTGATGATTGATGAGTAGTACCCCTGGGCCTACTGGCAGACTAGGCCACAAGCTTGGAGGCCTATGGAAAAAGCACAGTGACTGGTCCCACAAAATGGCCACCACCACATGGCCAGGCCACTCACAAAAACAAGAAAAGGTCAGGAATACAAGACAGACAATGCAGGCCTATGGCAAAAGAACAATGCCTGTCTTCACAAAATGGTCGCCATCCACATGGTCGGGCCACCCACCACAATAATAACAAAAAAGCGAATACAAAGGACAGGAACAGGAAGTTGGAGTCTCTGTGGAACTTACTTCCTCTTTGAAAATATTTTTCAAAAATTAAAAGTGACTCCGTGCTCCAAACTACAGCCAAATGACAACCTGAGGAGTTTTTTTTAGCAAAATGCACAAAATCATCGTTTTCGAGAAGGTTTTATGTTGCTCGCGAGATATTGTTTGCCAGATTGCAAATTCTGCGTGTTCGGCATCGCGAACTGTACAAAAAGCATATTGAGAGCGCGAAAAAGACAAAAACTGTGAGTCCGCGTTGTCGCGCTGTGCAGAGTTGCCAAAAGTACACGAGCTGAATTCCTAGGGTTACCTACTGGCTGAAAAGCCCTATTTCATTAACACACACCCAAAAACTGCAATGCCACCCCAAAAAACACCTTTTGCAATTCAATCCAATGCCATCCATAGTATTAAAATTCAACAGACAACACAAACAGTTTTTATGCACCCATGATTTGATGATTACTACCTCTGGGCCTACTGGTAGACTAGGCCACAAGCTTGGAACAGAATGCCAAAAGCAAGCACACTGCCTGGATGGCTCCACAAAATGGCCGCTAGCCACCCACAACAACAAGAAATGGAAGACAGACAATGTAACCCTATGCCAAAAGCACACTGTCTGTCTTCACAAAATGGCCGCCACACACATGGCCAATTCACACAACAACAAGCATAAGCCAAGGGGAACAAAGAAAAGACATGCAGGCCTATATGGAAAAAGAAGCACACTACTAAACTACCACCACAAAATTGCCACAAGCCACATGGGCACTCACAGTCACAACAGGCCATGGAAAACTGAAGCAGGCCTATATATCAGACAATGGAGGCCTGCTAAACAACACAGCTTTAATACAAAAATAAAAATCAACAGGGCTACGAAAGAATTGGAAAGAAGTTACACATCAAGCACACACACACACATTCAACAAAGGTATTTAACACACATACCCAAACAGTGAAATACATCACAACCACATTTAGCAATTCAATCCTATGCCATCCATGCCCTACATGATGTTTAAATTCAACAGACACCACAGAAACATGGACCCATGGGTACCCTACTGGCTGAAATTGCAAAGAAAAACAACTAGGCCCCTATTGAAAGTACAGGCCACCCACAACAATAATTTTTAAAAACAATGAAAATTCCAGAAAAATGTAGGTGCAAACAAGCCCCAATGAAACAAACATGTACACCAATTCTCCAACTTACTTTTAAAATTCAATCTCAAATCAAAAAGTCCTCAAATAATTCCAATCCAATGATATGATGCAGCAGACAGACATATTGGGCCCGATTCACAGAACTTACTTAAGACAAAATCCTAAACTTACTACCATTTTGGTATTCACAGAAGGCACTTACTCATTTTGGTATTCACAGAAAGCACTTACTCATTTCGGTATTCACAGAAGTTAGGGGTCCTAACTTTAGGACTCCTAAATGCCTTCTGTGAATACCGAAAGTCTTTAAATTAGGATTTTTCTCAGTTTAGTAGTAGTATAGTTAGGACTCCTAACTTTAGGACTCCTAAATGCCTTCTGTGAATACAGAAAGTCTTAAAATTAGGGTTTTTCTCAATTTAGTAGTAGTAAAGTTAGGACTCCTAACGTTAGGACTCCTAAATGCCTTCTGTGAATACCGAAAGCCTTAAAATTAGGATTTTTCTCAGTTTAGTAGTAGTATGGTTAGGACTCCTAACTTTAGGACTCCTAAATGCCTTCTGTGAATACCGAAAGTCTTAAAATTAGGATTTTTCTCAATTTAGTAGTAGTATAGTTCGGACTCCTAACTTTAGGACTCCTAAATGCCTTCTGTGAATACCAAAAGCCTTAAAATTAGGATTTTCTCAGTTTAGGAGTAGTAAAGTTAGGACTCCTAACTTTAGGACTCCTAAAGTGAGAAAAATCCTAACTTTAAGACTTTCGGTATTCACAGAAGGCATTTAGGAGTCCTAAAGTTAAGACTCCTAACTTCTGTGAATACCAAAATGAGTAAGTGCCTTCTGTGAATACCAAAATGGTAGTAAGTTTAGGATTTTGTCTTAAGTTAGTTCTGTGAATCGGGCCAAAAAAGTTATCCTTCCAGCTCCAAATCCAAATGAAAGTAAACAGTACATGGACAAAGCACTGGGAGGAGCCTGCTGGACAGGAAGAGGAAGTTGGAGACTCAGGGGCACTTCCTTCCACTTGAAAGAAAGAGTAAAAAAAAAAAAGGACTCCTTGCACAAAAGACTACAGCCAAATCACAATCTGAGGAGTTTTTCTGAACAAAATGATCATTTTCGAGAAGGTTTTATGATGCTCGAGAGATATTCTTCGCCAGATTGTAGTTTTTGCATGTTCGGGATCGCGATCTTACCAAGACAGCCGCCGGAAGTCAGCTCGCGCGTTCGAATGACGTGTCCGCGTTTGCATACTCTCGCGGGATTGGGCGGCCATATTACAAATCTCGTGGCGCACGCGAACGGAAAGAAAATTGAGTCGACGAATGCAGAATCACGGTAAGACGTAACTACGCACGCGACAACACATATTGAGCGTGCGAGGAAGCAAAACAACTACGCTACGCTGTAGATTGCGTAGCAATTGGCAACTTCGCACTCTACGCGAATCGCAAAGTTACCGAAACTTTGCAACCTCCGCAAGCAGAGCGTAGTTCACAGCCCAGGCTTACTATTCGCTCACCAACACACAAATAAATACACTGTCACCCAAACAACTGTTTCCACATGCACTCTTAAACCTATACACCTAGTCAATCAACCATTCACACATCTATGCATAGAGTTACACATCCCCCATCCAACCACACACAAACTCAGTGTCCCATACAAATACTCACCCAACTAATCAATAACTAATATACACACTCATGTAGTTAGTGACCAACTGATGCAGCATGTTATACAACAACAGAGACTGTGATGCACACATTCACATAGTTTAGTTACTAATCCCTGCATTAAGTGAGACACTTTTAATTACTCACTTAAACAGACAGTCAGACAGCTACTAAATCCTCCATCCAGACAGTTATATATCAACTCAATATTCAATACAGATTGGTATATGTATAATACATATTTACTTTTCAAACTAAACCACATTCACTGGATGATGTCATCAGTGATGTCATTTGAGTTGTCATCAGTGATGTCATCAGTGATGTCACTGACCATGTCATGAATGATGCAATATGTGACATCATCAGCAGTGCATTGCGGGCGCGAGTTACAGTTAGCAGAACTAACTATAACGGATGAATTTCTATGGTTTTGTACGAGTGAAATGGCCAGCTAACTATAACACCCCTGAAACCTATGTTTTTTTCTGTGAATTTCTAAGGTTTTTTAAATGCTAATTTCTAACTATAACATCTCTGAAACCTATGTTTTTTTAGTGAATGTATATATACACACATATATAAACATTCCACAATTGTAGCTCCACAGAGATCCGTATCCACGAAGAATGGAAGCCACGCAAATCCAAAGTAAGGCACAGTTATTTTATTTTATTTAGAGCCGAGTTTCACCAATCTGACGCGTTTCGGGCATCCACCCTTGCTCACAGACAGTCAGTTAGTAAAAATGAAGTCCATTAAGTACCCAAAGGTTTACAATTGGTTGCATTTTTTTCTTTTTCTCAGCACCATGTGACATTCAAAAAGTGATGACATACTACTCAGTTTGAAATCCGCATAGTCTGTTTTCCAAACATTTTTACAAAACCCCAAGTGTTTATATTTTGTATATTGGTTAAAATCCAAGAACCATAAAACATGAGCTAAATGCATGACTTTAAGTATATATAAACCAAAATATTGAAGCATGTATATATTTACATAATTTTTCGCATATAATGCTAAAATCCTACTCAATGTGTTTAAGACCGTTGTTATATTAGTATCCATATCGGATTAACTGTGCACATAACGCAATAAAGTGCAAAAATTGTTATTTGTGCAAAAATAGCGAACACTTAAAACATATATATATAAATATCGCAGATTAAAATTCATTAATCCAGTTTAATTATAAATATATATGCTAAAATAAAGTGCAAAAGTTCAATGTGCAAATTACGCAATAATGTAAACACACAGAGAAAAAATGTGCAAATTCTGTAATTTTTTAGATATGGAAACCTGTCTTAGACATCACATTGAAGCCTCATTATTCTACTGCATACAATGCAATTGTAATGTCACACAAAATTTGTATTTGACGTTTTAACATTAATAATAATATTTATAAAGCTCTCTAAACAAAACACTCGAGATGAATTGACTATTAGTTCAGAATCAGAGTCTAAACAGGCAAATCAATGAGTCTATGTCAATAAATGAAGTGAAAAAAATGTGTATCCCTGAATTATATATCCAACAAAAACAGGGAAAAATTAAAATAAAAAAAGGGGAAAATGGGATATTAAAACATAGAAATTCTTATAGATATTTGTGAAAGCGAAAGTGACATAACACTCTACCAAGATCTAATCATTAATAATGTACGTTTCTATATCAAAGAAATACATGCAGGTCATCCGTCGTGTTTAACCCATTGGGGAATCTGCTATCTAATTCTAGAATGAATTCAGATTCTAGTCTTCTTAGCATCTTATCCCGGTCTCCACCTCTTCTAGCTTTTGGAACCGAGGTCATAACAAAATAATTGAGGCATTGCAAATTGTTATTGTGGCAGGTCTTAAAATGCCTCGCCACCGGATATGATGCATCATTGTTTACAATAGCACGCAAGTGCTGAAGAATTCTAACATGCACTGGTTGTCGGGTACTCCCAACATATCTGAGATCACAAGTGCATGTTAGCACATAGATAGCAAATTCAGTTTTGC
The DNA here is from genome assembly GCF_964204655.1 of Triturus cristatus. Taxonomy (NCBI): domain Eukaryota; kingdom Metazoa; phylum Chordata; class Amphibia; order Caudata; family Salamandridae; genus Triturus; species Triturus cristatus. The sequence goes on from NC_140580.1 coordinate 752,455,369, forward strand.
AGGTAAAAGACCCACGTATATCCAACAGATCTGGGCTAAACGGTGTACGGTATTGGGTGGTGTTCTTCCCAAATTTACACGCTCTGCATGTGGAGCAGCGTTTAAATCCCGGCCGGGATTTTAACCACTCCTCCTGCTTTCTTAACTCAGGAAAGTCATGGCAGACATGAGTTCTCAAGGAGGGTCCCTTACGATAAGTTATCGTTGGACCATCCGGTAGTCTAGGTTTTAAGACTAAATCCGTTTTAAGTACAGGCCAACGCTTCTGGACAATTGATCTAATTTGTCTTGCCTATTTACTGTAGGCTATGATTAATCTAGGGGATTGGTCCGTATTGGTAGAATCACTGTCTAAAGATGTATTAGATGTAGACAAAAATAGTGATTCCCGAGTTCTAGCTTCTGTTTTAAGAACTGCCTGTTTCAAGACCGATTTGCTATATATAAACATATATATAATCCGCATATCTATATAAATGCAAATATAAATGCATGCATTCATATACATATATGCATACATATGCATGATATGTACATGAAAGTTTGAAAAACACTAATACAAGCAAAGCTAAAAAGCCACCTAATTACAAACAGAATTATTTTAACTTAAACGAGGGCGAGACCTATTGCATTTGCAATGCTTGTTTACTTTGGTTCCATCAAGAAGGCATTCAGAATCTCAGATGTGTCACACATTTGCCATAAATTCTGAATGGTAGCACTCTAGTTGCTCATTAGATCACTGTAGTAAAGCTGCTGCTCACTAGGGAAGTCTGCTGCTGGTATTCAAAGTGCATGTTTCAGTCTGCATGTCAGAATTGTTTAATGAAATAGAAGAGGATTTGAAAATTCAAAATGTGCCCTAATTTTTCTTTCTGCAGCACTAATCATAATTTCTATGGCAAAATGAAGCCCCTCATTTTGTTCCTTCGCAAATTCAATGTTTTAAGTGTTACCACTTTATTCCAATCAAGATGGCTTCAGGTGTGCCATACTTTTGTTATAAGTAAGGCTGTTAGCGCTCTAGTTGTTCTTTAGAACACTCTGGGACATTCTGTCATTGGGCTATACTTGGGCTGCATCTGGGTGATATTTGTGCTGCATTTGGGCTCTTTTATCTCTGGTGGCCATCTTGGGAGACTCATTTGTTATGAAGTTTCCTAATTTCCTCATTTACTACAGTCTCCTCAGTAGGAAATACTTTCAGTTTTTACTTTGATTCCATCAAGAAGGCATTCAGATGTGCCCTAATTTTTCTTTTTTCAGCACTAATCATAATTTCTATGGCAAAATGAACCCCCTCATTGTGTTCCTTTTAAAATAACCTACTCACTCTCTACTACTCACTCACTACTACTCTCTACTACTCACTCTCTACTACTCACTCTCTATTACTCTCTACTACTCTCTACTACTACTCTCTACTACTCACTCTCTACTACTCACTCTCTACTAGTCTCTACTACTCTCTCTACTACTCTCTACTACTCTCTACCACTCACTCTCTACTACTCTACTACTCACTCTCTACTACTCTCTCTCTACTCCTCCCTCTCTGCTACTCACTCTACTCCTCACTCTCTACTACTCTCTCTCTACTACTCACTCTCTACTATTCCCTCTCTACTACTCACTCTCTACTACTCATGCTCTACTACTCATTCTCTACTACTCTCTACTACTCACTCTCCACTACTCACTCTCTACTACTCGCTCTCTACTACTCTCTACTACTCACTCTCTACTACTCTACTACTCCCTCTACTACTCACTCTCTACTACTCTCTCTACTATTCACTCTCTACTACTCTCTGCTACTCTATCTCTACTACTCACTCTCTACTACTACTCTCTACTACTCTCTACTACTCGCTCTACTACTCACTCTCTACTACTCACTCTCTACTACTCTCTACTACTCACTCTCTACTACTCTCTCTCTACTACTCACTCTCTACTACTCTCTACTACACTCTCTCTGCTACTCGCTTTCTACCACTCTCTACTACTCACTCTCTACTACTCACTCTCTATTACCCACTCTCTACTACTCTCAACTACTCACTCTCTACTACTCACTCTCTTCTACTCACTCTCTACTACTCACTCTACTACTCTCTACTACTCACTCTCTGCTACTCTCTCTACTACTCTCTACTACTCTCTACTACTCACTCTCTACTCTCTATTACTCATCCTCTACTCTCTACCTCTCTACCTCTCTCTACCTCTCTACCTCTCTACCTCTACCTCTCTACCTCTCTACCTCTACACCTCTACCTCTCTACCTCTCTCTACATCTCTCTACACACACACATATGCAGATATATATATGCATATACATTATCTACTGGCGGTCGCCAGTAGATAGTTATAGTTAGGACCGAGTTCCCATAGGAAATCTGAAAATTCTATTTTGAATAACTTTGGCGCCGGTTGACTTATTTTCGTGAAATTTTCAAAACTAATGGGGCGCTCCGCTCAGCTCCTACCCTGAAAGTCTCGGGGTGATTTGTCAAGCGGGGGCTGAGAAAAAAGGGGGGTCCCAAAGCGCGTTTTCCCCATGCATTTTCCCATAGGACCTTTAGTCGAAGGTACAGCCCGAACGTCTGAACAGAATTACTTGAAATTTGGGAAAGAGGTAGTCCTCAGGTCAGGCATGTGCCTTTTGCATATATGGTGTCAATCTGTTCAGTAGTTCCTGAGAAAATTGCAGTTAAAAGTACATAAATATCTATATGCGCGCACGGTGCTCACACGGGGCGCGCACCAAATGTCCGCGACCGTAATTCTGATTGGTGGTTAGATGTCAGTCAACATTCCAATCAGTCAAAATCAGGCAGTGTCGGACGCCATTTTGTGTGTGACAGTGAAAAAGAAAGGTGGAGAACGTGAAAAGGGGGCAGGGTAGAGAGTTACTGACCCCCTAGCCTTTGTCAGGGGGTCCCTGAAGGACCCCGAAGGGTGAAAAAAACATTTTATTCTTTTTCAAAAAATTGCAGGGTGGAGGGAGGAGCCTAGCGCTTGACCAAGATGGCCGCGTGAGCTTTGAGCTCCCGAGACCCTCGTGCCCTCCGTCGACTATCCTGTCTCTAATCCTGTCTGTATGCATGGCATCGTGCAGATGACTTGTCAGGGAGGCGATTGATGCTACCCGAGGTCGGATCGCCCACCGGGAACCGGAGTTACGCATGGCGGAGGATTGAGGCCTATCTCCGAGGGATGGCAGGGGCTAGAGTTGGCAGGATGCCCGACCTCTAATTGAACAACAGCGGCCAGGCGAGGTGTGAACTACCGGACGGAGGTCCCCATCCTTTCACTTTCACTTTCTCGCCCTTTGTTTGCCCTGCCCAGGGAGTGCTCTCGGCTGCTTTATTATCATTTAGGACGCTCTGCACGCTACTCTGGCGGCCCATTGCAGGACTGAGCACTCCTGATTCCTTTCGCTGAGAGAGGGCCGTCCTGTTTGAACCGACCTGCTTGAACCAACCATGTCGGGCAAAGCAGAGGTGGATCGGCTGAAGCCTAAGGCCACCAGGCGGGGAGCCTATACTCAAGCCAATAATATGGACCGCTATGCCCAGCAGAAGGGGTCACCGGGTGGACCGAGCCAGTCGCCGGATACACAGAAGACTGCCTCACCCTTGGCCCCGGAGCTCTCGCTGCAGGATGTCATGGGCGCGCTCGAAAGGCTGCAGACTTCGATTGGGAGACAGTTTGATGCCCTGGCGCACAAAGTGGATACCATCTTGGTGGACGTTAATCTGATCCGCGCGGATCTGGGCAAAACAAATGAACGAGTTAAAACCCTGGACCTCAAGACCACGGGCCTCGCTGATGATGTCTCGGAACTACAGACCGAGGTCCGTAAGTTGCGGACCGAGAGTGATCTCGCCGCACGTCGGCTGGAGGACTTTGAGAGCCGGGCCAGGCGCAACAACGTGCGCGTTATCGGGGTCCCGGAGTCCTCGGACGAGACTTCTGTAGACCTGCTCGTGGAGGACTTGGTGCTTAACCATCTGCAGCCTAAGGGTCTTGGGAAGTTTTTCGCAGTTGAGAGGGCCCATAGAGTGCCGGGTGGGAGGCCCAAGGTGGGAGCCCCACCGAGGCCGATTGTCGCCCGGCTCTTTCATTTTCGAGATCGGGAAGCTATCCTGCAAGCATCGAGGGTGACGGGCCCGGTCCCCTTCCAGAACGCGTCGGTGAATTTCTATCCTGACTTCACCCAGCAGGTGCAGAGGCAGAGGCAGGGCTTCCTGGGGGTGAAGAGGCGGCTTCGGGAGAGGGAACTGAAATATGCCATGCTCTTCCCTGCCAGACTACGTGTGGTGTACGAAGACCGAACATGGCTGGACGCTCTGCCCCGACGACGGACGGGAGAGGTCACTGCCGCAGACGGGGACAGTGGCCGGGATGAACAAGGTTGATGTCTTCGGAACCGGACTGACTCGATTTGACTCTAGCTAATGACTTGAACAGAATGCAGTAAATACGGAGGGTTGTGGGAGGACGAGGGGAGCTCTTTCCTCCCTTAGGGTACTTTTTGTAGATTTTGGGTTTGGTAGGGCGACAGGCACACTGCAAGTTGGGGGGGCTTTGTAAGCTGCAGCAGGGGTGCAGGGTGGGGGGGATAGTTGGGATTTTGGGTTTGTTGTTGGGGGGTTCGTTTCTGCAAGGCGTAGTGATTATTTTCAGGACTGTTCCATGGTGTGGGGATGGGGGGTAGGGGTTTAAGTGTTATTAGCTGGAATGTTAATGGTTTGGGGGATCGCATTAAGCGTGGGATTGTTTTGCAATTCTTGAAACGGTCATTGCCGGATGTCGCCCTACTGCAGGAGACGCACCTTATAGGTAACACGTGCTATGCTCTTAATAGGAAGGGTTATAAATTCATAGCTCATTCGGGATTCTCCTCTGGGTCCAGGGGTGTGGGCATCCTAGTCAGAGCCTCGTTACCATTTGAGGTGGACTCCACCATTGTTGACGATAGGGGGAGGTTTGTGGCGGTGGCGGGGCGGTGGGAGGGAAGAACTTTGGTTTTAGTTTCGGTTTATGTCCCGCCGGCCCTGCAGGCCTCCACGTTTACAGATCTGGGTAGGGCCTTGCTGGATCTCCCGGGGGGTATGCTTGTGGTGGGTGGTGATTTCAATGCTGTCGGCTCTGGGCTGCTGGATAGATACCCGCCCAGAGACACAGGGGGGGCTCAGAAGTGGCTTCCGGACTTTCTAGACACACTCGGCCTGATAGACTGCTGGAGGCTCCGGCACCCCACACAGAGCCAATACACCTTCCACTCCGGGGCGCATGGTAGCCTCTCTAGGATTGATTACCTGCTCACTCTGGCTGCGCACGCCTCATTGGTGTCCGAGGCCAGGCACATGGCGCGTGGTATATCGGACCATTCGCCAGTGTGGGTCAGGCTGGATGTCGGCCGTGAGGGAGGGGGAGGGGGAAGGGTGGCTCCTATTAACCCTTGGTACTTTCGAGACCCCAAGATGCGCAGCGCACTGGTGAAGACAGTTGATAATTTTTTCAAGGACAATCAGGGATCCGTGGACTCGGCTGTGTCGCTGTGGGAAGCATTTAAGACCGTGCTGCGAGGGGAGGCCCTCTCCCTTGTAGTGGCGGCCAAGCGGCGGAGAGATGGCGAGGTTATGCAGGTTGAGGAGGAGATCGTGGCTTTGGAGGGAGCGCTCGAGGAGGAGGTTACAGAGGCCTCACTGCATGAGCTGAGCTTGAAGCAAGCCGGGTATAAGGACCTGGTGACGAATGCCGCTAAGAGCCTCAGTAGGGAACAGCAGGGCCGCCTGTATGATGTTGGTGACAAGGCCGGGAAACTCCTAGCTTGGCTGGACAAAAAAGAACGGGTTAATAGAGTAGTGCCGGAGTTGACGGGAGAGGGGGGAGAGGTGATTGTGGAACCTGAGAGGATTGTACAGTGTTTCTCGGACTATTTCCGTATGGTTTATGCCTCAGTGTCGGATAAGCCGCCCGAGGACTCGTGTGACCTCTTGCGTGATACCGCTTTGCCCTGTCTCTCTGACGTAGATAGGGATGATCTTGATGGAGACATAACGGTCGATGAGGTGGCGGGAGCTATCCGCGCGCTGAACTCGGGTAAGGCCTCGGGCCCGAATGGCTTGCCGGTTGATTGATTGATTGATAGATTGATGTACTTATAGAGCGCAGCTATCACCCTACGGGCATCTTGGCGCTTGCATTGGGAACCCGTCCTGGTTTTTCCCTGTAAGATAACCCGTACTGGGCATCCCCAAGGTGAAAGCCAGGCATCCCGCCGCGGGGGGCCGTTGTGGAGATTAAGCAGGCTTGTTGCCCAGAGCTGCATAGTGTGAACTCGTGCTTAGAGTGGGCACCAAAGCGAGAATTATCAAGTCCGTGGACGATTGGGCTCTGGACCCTGCCGCGTCGGGAATCGAACCCAGGTCCCGGGTCTGATCTCTGCTTCAGGGTATGCCTCCTCTAACCAGTGAGCTACACTTCTCCACAGGTTGACCTGTATAAGCTGTTTCCGGATAGGGTCGCCCCTCACCTGCGCGCCATGTTCGTGGAGGCGCGGGGGAGTGGGACCCTCCCGTTGGATCAGCGACTGGCGACAATTGTTGTTATACACAAAGATGGTAAACCCCGAGATAAGTGTGCCTCATATAGGCCTATCTCACTCCTTAACGCCGAGCCGAAGATTCTGGCTAAAATCCTGACAGCCCGATTGATCAGGGTACTTGGAGACTTGATCCACCCAGATCAATACGGTTTTATTCCGCATCGTAACACTGCGTTAAACCTTCGGCGCCTTCATGGTGTAATCGCCAGGGCGGGCACGCTGCGTGAACCAGCTATTGTGGCGTCTCTCGATGCCACGATGGCCTTTGATACGGTGGAATGGGCATATTTGTGGGCTGTGCTGGCCAAGTTCGGCTTTGGCCATGGTTTTGTGAGCTGGGTGAGGTTGCTGTATGAGGGACCCCTTGCGAGTGTGGTGGTAAATGGCCGGGCATCGACTCCGTTTCAGCTTGGGAGGGGTACTCGGCAAGGTTGCCCCCTGTCGCCTTTGTTGTTCGCCCTCGCCCTTGAGCCGCTGGCAGCGTGGATACGCTGGCACCCGGATATACGGGGACTTAGATGGTCGCCCGAACACGAGGACCGCATTTCGCTATATGCTGATGACATCCTGTTGTATCTTGCCTCGCCCAAGAAATCACTTATAGTGGTCTGTGACGTTCTTACATCTTTCGGTAAGAATTCGGGTCTCGTCATCAACTGGAGTAAATCGTATTTATATGTTCTGAGTGGCGAGGTTCCACCGATCCCGCGAACTTGTTCGATCCAGATCGCTCAGCAGGGCTTCGTGTATCTGGGGATCTTTATCTCCACGGACTCCGCTTTGCGGTATGAGAGGAACCTGCTCCCCCCCCTAGCGCGCCTGCGGCGGGATGTAGAGGGCTGGCGGAGGCTGCCGCTCTCCCTCGTTGGGCGCGCTGCCTTGTTCAAAATGATGTCTCTTTCCCGGTTCCTCTACGCAGTGCAGAATACTCTAGATTGGGTACCGGCCAACTACTTTCGGGAGGTCGAAAGCCTCCAACGAACGTTGTTGTGGGATGGGCGGCCGCGAATAGCAATTGCTAAGTTGACGCTTCCATGGTATGATGGGGGTATTGCGCTTCCAGACATCCGACGCTACTATTGGGCCACCCAGCTGAGCGCGATTAATCATGGTCTCTATGGCCCTGTCCTCAGCCCTGGTTATGCCATGGACAGGTGGTTGCTGCGTGGTGGTAACTATCACAGGGCATTGTACTCGCGGTCCCTGGACTCGTCCCTCACGGGGCCCACTGGGGTGGCGGTGCGTGTGTGGAAGATGGCAACTGACTCGCTGGGCTGGAAGGATAGGCTCACCCTTGCTACCCCGCTGTTTGAATATGAAAGATTGGGTAGGCTTTGGCATACAAAAGGTTTTGATAAATGGGACTTGATCGGCATCTCCAGGGTCGGAGATGTGCTGATTAAGGGGAGGGTGAAGTCCTTTGAAGAGTTGCAGAAGGAGTATGAGCTGGGGACATCCGAGTTTTTCCGCTATGTTCAGGTGCGTCATGCCCTCCGGTCAGTTCTCGTGGAGGGTGAGAAGGTGCCTGAGTCCTCTCCTTTGGAGGACCGGATCCTTGATGGCCATATGCCTGAGAGCACGATCTCGCTCATCTACAAGAAATTGATAAATGTCCGGGCGGATATGCTTCTGGGGCTGCGGGACCAGTGGACTAGGGATGGACTCGAGTTGGATGACGAGGATTGGCAGTCTGCTGTTTCCTCTCCCAAGGAGGTTGCGATCCCGTCGCGTCTGAGGCTGGTGCAGCTCAAAATACTGCATCGAGTGTATGTGACGGGGCCAAGGCTGGTTCATATGGGATTCTCTGAGGAAGGCCTATGTAGGAGGGGATGTGGTATGGTGGGTACTTTCCTGCATATCATTTGGGAATGTGGTGTCATCACGGAATTCTGGAGGAGAGTCCATGCAGTGATGGGGGAGGTGACGGGCATTGCTATGCAGCCGGAAGCGCGGTGTTGTCTCCTGAATGTCTGGGGGCCCACTGATCACGATGAGGCACAGACCCAATGGGTGACTCTGGGTAACATGGTCGCTAAGAGAGATATCGCGCGATTGTGGGGCTCCGCGGGGCCCCCCACATTGACCGCGTGGAAAGAAAATATGGACTGGAGTATGCTCAGGGAAAAGACAGTATATTGCGCTAGAGGCCGCCCTCGGAAGTGGCACGCCATCTGGGGGCGGTGGAATCAATACAGGGGGGGGAATATGTCTTGCCCCTGATTTGGATCCCCCCGAGGAACAGCTTTCTTCTTGACATTCTTTCCAGCTCAGTATATAAGATGTGATGGTTGATTGACTTCTTGGGCCTCTGCTGTCCCCCTTCTTCCTCTTATCACAGTACTGTGACTGTTAGATGATTGGGGTCCGGCCTCCCCTGGGGGGCTATCACCATGGGCATTCAGTGTTCTTGCCTTGCTGGGGTTTGTTGTGTGTTTGCGTTTATTTAAAAATGGAATCTTTTCACTGCTCCTCTAATGCAATGTGGACGCTTCTCTGTCCTTCTCTACCGAAGCTGCCGAACCTCCGGGTTGTCGGCTGAATAGCTGTGTCCAGACTCTTGAAGAAATAAAGGTTTTTCAAAAAAAAAAAAAATTGCAGGGTGTGTGCACGGTGCGCGCACCCCCCAGCCGCCATTTTGAGTTTTAGAGGCAGAAGAGAGCTAAAAACACAAGTGGAGAACGTGAAAAGGGGGCAGGGTAGAGAGTCCCTGACCCCCTAGGCCTTCTCAGGGGGACCATGAAAGACCCCTAAGGTCCCAAAAAATAAAAAAAATTATAAATATTGCGCGGTGCGCGCATGGTGAGCGCACGGCGGCAAAAAATTCATTAAAAAAATAGAATTAAAAATCAAGTTTAATGCACCACCAAGGCAAGCTTGCTAAGTTCGCCTACACCAAGGACTCCGAGGTGTCGGACCGCGGCGGCCCCACCGGGAAGATGGCGACGACCACCGACACGCCGAAGGTGACGCTGGAGGACATCATGATGGCCTTAACGCAGGTACAATCCACAGTGGGGTCAATCTCTACGGACGTATCCCTGCTCCGCGCAGACTTCCAGAAGATGTCCGCCAGGGTAGCGGAGGTGGAGCAGGCAACGGAGACTTTGGCGAAGGACTCCAAAGGCCTCTTACAGAGAGTGTCGCAGTTGGAGTCAGAGAACAAACGCATGGCGGCCCGGCTGGACGACCAAGAAGGGCGCTCTCGCTGCAACAACGTGCGCATTATTGGGATTCCCGAAAGTGAGGGGCACCCGGCCATGGACCTTTATGTGGAAGAACTGATTAAATCCAAGTTGCAACCCCGGGGCCTCTCGACATTCTTCTCAGTGGAGCGCGCACATAGGGTACCGGGAGGGCGTCCGAAGGTTGGGGCGCCTCCGAGGCCTGTCCTGGCCCGCCTGTTTAATTTTAGAGACAGGGATGCCATTCTACAGGCGGCGCGGGTGGCACCGCCGATTCGGCTTCAAAACTCCACAGTGTCCTTCTTTCCAGACTATACGGCTGCGGTGGCGGCGCAGCGGCGGAGCTTCGTGGAGGTCAAGAAGAAACTACGGGCTCGAGAACTTCCATATGCAATGCTCTTCCCGGCGCGTCTCAGGGTGGCGGCGGAGGGCAAGACTTTCTTTTTCGACACACCGGAGGAGGCTCATGACTGGTTGGAGGGGTGGCGCCGAGCTGGTGGCGCAGGGCGCTCGAGCCGAGGGACGAGGCGTCCCGGGAGTGAGGTCGATCCTACTGGACATGAACAGCGCCTTGAAGAGGTTGAGGAGGGACCCACGGGTTGATGCGGCGGCTCGCATCCTGACCGAACTGTAGTTCAAGACTACCCGCTGGGAACTGATGTCGATGTAGTGTCCGCATACTGGCTGGTTTGGGACATGAACGATGAGACCTGGGGACGGGGGATGTCCTGGTCCCCCTCGGACTCCACGTTCCCTAAAAAGCGCAAGTACTGTTTGGGGTTCAAGGGACTGAGCACTCTGCTGAGTTGGGGTGGCGGGCAGTTCTGAGTCCGTGTGGCAGGGAGGCAGGGAGGGGGGTGGGGGGACGGGGTATGTTCTTTGGTTTTGTTTCCTTGTTTTGGTTTGATAGGACACGGCCCTCTGACTTACATCATACACATGTTCTGCACACAACCTGGGTCACACTATGCTCTATCCGACTATTGCTTTATCTCCTCTCCCACCCGCCGTGAAGTCAGATTTGATTACTCCAATAGCCTCTGACACTGATTTGACCCCGGTGCAGCCCCTCTCTTTACTGACCTGGAATGTACGGGGTTTAGGAGACAAAATCAAACGAGGCCTGGTCCTGCATAGTATTAAACGGTGCGCCCCGGCGCTGGTCTTGCTTCAGGAGACCCATCTCACCGGCACGGCTACTAAAGCGCTGGACAGATGGGGATATAAGATGGTGGTCCACTCTGAGTTTACTTCTGGGTCCCGAGAGGTTGGCATCTGGCTGCGCAAACAGTCCCAACTAATAGTGCTTGATGTACAAACGGACGGAGCCGGGCGGTTTGCCGCGGCTCACATACAATGGGAAGGGCATCTTTATAATGTAGTGTCGTCTACATCCCTCCTGGGTTGCATGCCACGGCGTTCCCGGCACTTAGTGAATTTCTCCTTACCCTACCGGAGGGAGAGGTGCTGCTTGGGGGTGACTTTAATGCGGTGATGAACGATCACATTGACCGGTCTCCGCCTCGGGCGCAGGGCAGCGGTGCAACGCGACTTGCAGGCTTCGTGGCGGCGCTGGGGTTCACAGATCTTTGGCGCTGGCACCACCCAGAGACACGCTCCTATACATTCCACTCCGGGGTGCACAACAGTCTAACCCGCATTGATCATTTTCTGGGCTCCCCTGGATGCCTCCATAACGTTGAAAGTATTGACATTAGACCCAGAGGCATCTCTGACCATTCCCCGATCCTTCTGCACTACCACAGTTCCCACCTGATGCGCCGCCGCGTTTATCCGATACGCCCCAGCTATCTGCGTCTCCCGAAGATTAGTAAATCCATCACACAGGGGTCGAAGCTCTACTTCTACGAGAACGCCGCTTCGGTCGACTCTCCCACAATTCTTTGGGAGGCGTACAAAACGGTGCTGCGGGGCCAGGCGATGGCTGCCATCACGGGATATAAGCGCATGCAAACGTCTGAGTTGCAGACGCTGGAGCTTGAGCTCCGGGCTGCGGAGGCTCATCAGGCCGAAACCCCCTCCCGTGAAACCTCCCATGACCTGCGAGTGGCTCAGGTAAAACACAGGGAGCACCTGGCAGACCGTGTCAAACAGCGACTTGAAGCCTCACGGCATACGGTCTACGATGTCGGCGATAAAACCGGCAGGCTACTGGCGTGGTTGGACAGGCGAGACAGCGGAGCCCGATGGATCGCGCAGCTGGCCACGGCCGAGGGGTCAACAACGTCAGACCCACGAGAAATAGTGCGCACCCTGGCGGGGCATTTTCGTGGTGTGTATTCCTCCAACTCCTCCATGTCGGTGGAGGTGGCGCTGACATACATTAGTGACCTACAGATGCCTAAGCTCTCCCCTGAAGCTAGGGAGTCCCTGGAGGCCGATCTTACGGTCGAGGAGCTACAGGTGGCTATTGCGGCATTACAACCTGGCAAGGCACTGGGTCCTAATGGCATCCCGATTGAGCTGTATCAACGGCTGCCCGAGATGCTGACCCCACACTTGCTGAATATGTACAAACACGGCCTGGAGATGGGGGAGCTTCCCGCGAACCAGCGAACAGCCACCATCGTGGTACTGCCAAAGCCGGGTAAGCCGGCGGACCAATGCGCCTCCTATCGCCCCATCTCACTGCTTAATGCAGAGGCCAAGATCCTTGCGAAACTGTTGGCCCTCCGACTCACGCCACACTTGACTGACATAGTGCACCCGGACCAGTCGGGCTTTATGCCCGGGAGGAGTACCTCCCACAATCTGAGGCGCTTACATAGCGTGCTGGCCCGAGTGGACCGAATTCAGGAACCCGCTGTTATTCTCTCCCTTGATGCCCGTATGGCATTCGATATGGTGGAGTGGCCCTTTCTCTTCGCAGTATTGTCTCATCTGGGGTTTGGGCCGAAATTCTGTGCCTGGATCCGACTCCTATACACCAAGCCGCTGGCCCATGTCGCGGCCAACGGGCACATGTCGGAGGATTTCCCCCTGGGGCGAGGTACGCGACAGGGCTGCCCGCTCTCGCCGCTGCTTTTCGCCCTAGTACTCGAGCCCCTCGCGACATGGATACGGTGGGAGCCTATGATGAGCGGCCTTCGATGGTCGGCGAATTGGGAAGACCGCGTCTCCCTATACGCGGATGACATACTGCTTTACTTGTCATCTCCGAGGCGATCCATCCTTACATTACTTAATATTTGCGAGGTGTTTGGCCGGGCATCCGGCTATACGATCAACTGGTCGAAGTCGGTCCTCATGGTGCTGAGGGGCCCCCCCCCTCGACTGTCGGAGGGCTGCCAGATACAGGTGGCGAAGGGGTCATTCAAATACCTGGGGATACACGTTGCCTTGGATCAGATGGAATTTTTCAGGCACAACTTAAGCCCTCAACTGGACCGCCTCAAGCAGGATGTGCGGCACTGGGGAACGTTGCCCTTGACCCTGGTGGGGAGGGCGGCGCTCTTTAAAATGATGGCCCTGCCGAGGTTTCTCTATGTGTTGGAAAATACTCCTTATCCGGTGCCGCCGGCCTATTTCCGAGCGGTTGCAGCGCAAGTCTCTAATTTGCTCTGGGGCAACAAACCAGCACGCATTGCACAAGCGAAACTGGTCTGTGGGTGGTACGATGGGGGAATTGCTCTCCCAGATATCCAGCTGTATTATTGGGCGGCGCAGCTTAAGGTGATTAACCAGTGGCTCCATGCGCCGCAGTCGGATCCAGCGTTTAAGGCAGATAGGGATATACTGGGCGAAAGGGGTATGCTAACCCCATTGTATGATGCCCGGCTGGCCCCGCAGCTGATTGGCCCTCTGCGTCAGACTGTGTCTATCTGGCATGTGGCACAGGCCAGGCTGGGGTGGCGCGGAGTCCTGACGCAGCTTACGCCTCTCTGGGACACGAAGCGACTGGGACGGCTCAGGGACAGCAAGGGCTTTGCCGCTTGGGACGCTATCGGGATCTCGGTGATAGGCGACGTGTGGCACAAAGGGGAGGTTGTTCAATTCGCTCGCTTGCAACAACAGTATGAGCTGGCTCCCTCAGAATGGTTCCGATACCTACAGATGAAACACGCCTTGACGGCACAGTTAACCCCAGGTGTGCAGGTTCCAGAGGCATCTCCGCTGGAAGACAGGCTGCTGACCGAATACATGCCTAAGCGGGCCACATCTTTCACATACCGCAAACTGATCAACAATTTGCCGGACCCTATGGGGGTCTTGCGGGAGAAATGGGCCGACGAGGTCGGCGATTTTGATGACCCAGATTGGCGGGAGGCGCTGGCGTCACCGCGCGAGGCGGGTATACCCTCACGGCTGCGTCTTGTGCAACTTCGTATTCTACATCGCTCATATTTCACCAGAAGCCTATTGCACAGACTGGGCAGAGCACCACACCCCTTCTGCCTGCGGGGTTGCGGGGAGGAGGGAACCTTCTATCACCTGCTCTGGGACTGTCCGGTTCTTCAACTCTTCTGGAGGCGAGTGCTGCGAACGATGTCGCAGGTGTGCGGGGTGTCACTGCTGCCAGAACCCAGACGCTGTCTGTTGAATGTGTGGGAGCCCACGGATCTTAATCGCCAGGCGCAGGGCTGGGTGACGCTAGGGAACATGATGGCTAAACGGATCATAGCCCAAAAATGGGGAGCGGTGGAGACACCGCTGCTGTCGATGTGGAAAAAGGAAATGGATGGGGCTATGTTTGCTGAGCGCTTCGTATTTATCAGGCGGGGTTGTCCTCGAAAGTGGGTCAGAGTGTGGGGAGCATGGAACAAATATAGGGGCAACATATGTGATCCGCCACCTCTTTCTGATGAGGAGTCTTCTGACTCAGATGACTAGAGAAACTGAAGGGGAGAAGGGGAGGGTGGCTGATAATGATGGCCTCAGGAGGCCCGATCTAGGTCTACTTGGAGAAATGATGATTATGTGTGATGTTTTGTCTATTACAATGTGTATGCGATCTGATTTCGTGTCCTTTTGTTGTAGTTTTTGTGAAAACAATAAAACTTCTTTCAAAAAAAAATCAAGTTTAAGTGTTTAGATATTGGTTGGCTCTAAAAAGAGCCGTTGTGTTGTTGTACCTACAAGTAAGTACCGATGCAGAGATTAAAGTTCAAGAGGAAGACTCTGTTCCCTTCATCTGTGAAATGTACACCGTCTCCTCTATAAATGCCTTGCATGTTGTAACGCAAGTTGTTGTGGTATATAGAATCCATACCATAGTCTCTGAGGAAAGCAGAAACAGACTTATTGACGTGCTTTTTTGCTTTCTCAGTCTACGGACAATATTGGTTGGACCAGTTCCACTTTTGCCTTTGGCATATATTAGAATATACAAAGGTAGTTTGTGGAAAAAGTGACATCAATTGCACAAAGGTGTCCTTAACAAGCATTTCCAGACCTACCCCAGTTAAAGTGCCTAGGTCATTTCCACCACAGTGCACAATTTTAAGGTCAGGCTGTGGGAGATGTAGAAAGGATTTCACCAAAGGCATTATTTGGTGCCACTTTAACCCTCTCTGACCAATCCATTTAATGTCTACATTTGGCAAAGCAAGGTCTTTCACAATACCACTTTTTACCGCATACTTTTCACTCCAGTAGACATAGCTATGACCTACAATCCACACTGTGAACATCTTTCAAGGAGATCTGGATGCACTCAGAAGGTGTCTTTCAGTAGAATGGCAATATGAAAAGAAAGATAGTTGTAAAATGGAGGCTTACATACTTTTTTTTTAATAAAAAGAACTCATTGGCTGTTTCAGACCATTCAACACTAAAAACTAGGCTGTATGTTTCAATTTTTAAAAGCATGTTTTGTATTGGTTCAGAAAAATGTGTTCCCACAGAAGATTACTTTGGATATGCTGTTAGGTTTGAAAAGTCAAGCACTCTTGCTCTTTGGATTAGAAACATTGTGTGCTGAACTTCTGACCTCTCTGCTCACACCAATGTTCCATGATCTGTTGCTATGGTAGCAAGCAGAAGTCATGTTGGGGGTAGGAATCATTTGGAAAGGGTTGAAATTTGCAACCAATAGAAATGTGTGTTTCCATTTAAAAAAATGTGGGAAGCAATGTGATTTGAAGTTAACATGTATATGTGTGAAAAAAGAGAGGGAAATTTTGCCATTTAGTGGTTCTGGTGAGAGGAGTACAGCTCAGAGATTCTGGCTCTGATAATCTGCTGTGTGAGTGGCACATTTCTTTCTCAACTAACTACTTTTAAAGGTGAGTTATGAATTTGAGAGGGGATGTATGTGGTGTATTTTGATATAAATAATAGAAATTTGTTTCTTCTTTTAAAGTTGTGTTTTACATTTTATGTTTTGGAAGATATTTAACTGCCTTGAACTTGTAGGATATTATGGAGTATGTCTTCACCATAAGTTAAGGTGCACTGGTATCACCCAGGAATACTGTTTTGTGCCTAGAATCACATCATGAGTCTGTGTGCACACAGGAATTGTTGTCAGAGATTTAATTTGTGTTGCTCTTGTCCTGTAAGACTTGCACTCGTAGGAAAGGGGCAGGTTGTTTTCTTGAACTGTGATGGTTAGCATTCAGCAGAAATCACTATCTCACAGATGAGAGGCAAATGCTAACACATTTGAAAACAACAGGGTAGATTTTCCTTCCACTCCTGCAATGGGTGAGGTAGTTCCTACATGTTCAAAACTCCAATTAACCCTTACCACAGGTGATCTTACATACATCTCTGCAGTCTTCATGCAGTTGTGCAGGCGTCCATGCAGATCTCTCTTGCACCTGACAATACACAGTCTCCAGAAATACACTCTTAGCACACAGGCAGCTGCTTCTCCTGCACTCCCATGCTTACTATTCAGCACTGTGTGGTATTTCAGATAGCAGTGTGTAATGCTAACACATTCAACATCACCAAGGCTCATTTCCTTTGCTCTAGTCTAATCACTCACCCAGGTTCCACATGCTCATGGTCTCAAGTAGCTGTTAGGACATGTTCTCTTTTCTGCCTCTCTAAACTATAAGAAAAATGTGTCAGGCTGTTACAGTAATTATCACTTGCTCTACCACAGTAGTAAATGTGCTTTGAAATTGCCAATCAAATATCGTTTTCTGCCTAGAATCACACCATGAGTCTGTGTGCACACAGGAATTGTTGTCCGAGATTTAATTTGTGTTGCTCTTGTTCTGTAAGACTCCCACTCGTAGGAAAGGGGCAGAATGTTTTGTTGAACTGTGATGGTTAGCATGCAGCACACATCACCATCTCACAGATGAGAGGCAAATGCTAACACATTTGAAAACAACAGGGTAGATTTTCCTTGCAGTACTGTAATGAGTGAGGTAGTTCCTACATGTTCATAAGCCAAATTAACCCTTACCACATGTGCTCTTTCATACATCTCTGCAGTCTTCATGCAGTTGTGCAAGCGTCCATGCAGATCTCTCTTGCACCTGACAATACACAGTCTCTTGCAACACACTCTTAGCACACAGGCAGCTGCTTCTCCTGCATTCCCATGCTTACTATTCAGCACTGTGTGGTATTTCAGATAGCAGTGTGTAACGCTAACACATTCAACATAACCAAGGCTCATTTCCTTTGCTCTAGTCTAATCACTCACCCAGGTTCCACATGCTCATGGTCTCAAGTAGCTGTTAGGACATGTGCTCTTTTCTGCCTCTCTAAACTAGAAGGAAAATGTGTCAGGCTGTTACAGTAATTACCACTTGCTCTACCACAGTAGTAAATGTGCTTTGAAATTGCCAATCAAATATCGTTTTCTGTCGAGTCTGTCTGCACACTGGAATTGTTGTCAGAGATTTAATTTGTGTTGCTCTTGTTCTGTAAGACTTGCACTCGTAGGAAAGGGGCAGCTCATATGATAGGATTTGAAAAGCTCAAAAGAAATATAGTTATATATTTAAATTACATAAAGGTTTTTTTTTTTTAGTTTCCTTTAGGTATTGCTGAACAACACTGAAATAAATGAAACATGCCTATAAAATCAAGAAAGAGAAAAGAACAGCAAAAACATCTATATTTGAAGACAACTGGACAACAAAAATTAGTTGAAGAACCTCATGTTGGAAAAAAAAAGTCTTCTGGTAAGCAGACTAAGGATTTTTTTTTAAATATCCTCAAACATAGAACAAATGTACAAAGTATATCCACTGCAAATAGTTTTTCAAGAAGAAAACAAGACAATAGAAAGAAAATACTAAATGCTAATGTAAAATCAGAAGCAAGAAAGAATGACTTAAAAAGAAAAACAGAATTTCAAAACATTCGTAAAAAAATGTTTCAGAGAAGAGTGATGTTCAATTTGCTAAAGGATGTGAAAAAACATAGGAAGAAAGCAATATTTTAAAAGAATCAATTGTTGCAAAGGCTTTGGAATTAAAAAAAACTATTCATTTTAATTTTGAACAGGATCCGTACATTAGATAAAATAGTCAATGTAATGAAGTCAAAAAGCAAAAGGAAAAGAGTAGTGAAAAAAAATTACTTTTGTAATGTGTTCTTAGGAGAATGGAAGCATAGTTCAAGTAGTGAACCATTTTTTAATGAAGAGAGTTATCTTCAAAGTCATAGTTTGCTGCATGCAGTTGACACCAGTGGTCGAACTTATGAAGTTAAAGATGAAGTTAAAGATGGTTGTGTAATGGAAAAGGAGAAAATGGTTCCAAGAAATGAGGAAGAAGTGTTAGCTGATGAAGTTATGGGGAAACGTCCTAAAGCCCCAGTGTACACTTGGAATTGTAGTAGTATTTGTACTGTACGACAAGAATCTATTGATAAATTACGTGACTTTCTAAGAGAATATAGTAAAAAAGTGTTAAACAGAAGATTAAGGTGCTTCAAAGACTAGATCCATGCAGAGTGAGAAAGAATACTGGTTTGCAAGGACATTCTCTGGCTTGTCTTTCTAGGAAAGTTTGTCAAAGTGTTTTTCACCATTTTAGGATGCTGGCAGTACATCATACTGAAATGAGAAAGTTTGTGAGAAGATTGTATTTTGCTAAAAGTCCAGCACTAAAGTTAAATGAGTTGAATAGTGCTCTGTTGCGTGGATCTGTATCAGATGTAGAGAAGGTTACTGATGATATTCAGTTTTGTTACTTTGGTCCAGAACAAGAAAGTGCAGGAAATGACACAGTTATTGAAGAAAATGTGGAAGAGAATGTAGAACCCATTGTTAGTAAAAATTTTGAAGATCAAATGACAAAATTTACTATCATCTCTAATGAAGGACCAAATACTTGTATTTGTTGCCGGAGAAGCCATTATAAAACTCAAACAAGGAATGTTGACCTCTATAAAAAAAAAGTGAAAAAGAAAATATTTATGAGTGGAAAGATTTTGCTACATATTTGTTTCTGGAAAATTGTTTTGATTTGGGTGAAGATCAGCGTATTTGTAAATACTGTTATAACAAGTTAGAAGAAAATAAAATGCCAGCTACAGCTGTACATAATAATTTAGAATTGGTTGATATTCCTGCAGAACTTAGTGATTTAAATACGTATGAGTCTATACTCATTCAATGTGTCCATCCGTTTCAGACTATAGTTCGTATGGAGCCCAAAACAGGTAAATTACCTCCTTCAGATTTACAAAGAGGTTTAAAAGGAAGAGTTGTCTATTTGCCATTTGATTTGAAAAAAAATATTGAAACAATTGATGCAGATAGTTTGGAAACTGAACCATTAGTTATTCTGGTTAATGGTGTACCTACAAAGAATAAAAAAATTTGGCAGGAGCTAGTAGATGTACGAAAAGTACAAAGAGCAAATTTATATTTGAAAATAAATAATAAGTACTATGAATCAATTTATATGGATGAAGATGAAGAAGGTTTACTAGCAGACACAGGAATACCAACTGGGCAAATTGAAAAAGTGGATAAGTCAAAAGAAGAAGAAATTTATGAACATTTCAGCATACATCCTCTTTATTCTAAAGAAGTTATGGGAAACACTATTGATCTGTTTCAGATGAAAAAAGCAAAGGAACTCCCGTGAGTGTATGGGAGGAGAGCTTGGAAGCTCGTTGTTTTCCCCAGCTGTTTCCTACAGGAAAAGGTGGACGATATGATGAACGTCCAGTACAGATTCCTGCTTCTGAGTATCGGACTACAAGATTATATGCAGAAGATCCAAGATTTCGTCAAAGTATTCCTTATATGTTCCATCTTTTATTTGAAAGTGACTTGTCTGCACTATCTTATGCAGTAAATCACATTTTAAAACTGGAGTACATCTACATAATGTGTCTGCAAAGGATTTTATGAACAAAGTGCAACAGCGAGATGATCATTTGGAATCTCAATTGATTAATCTGATGGCTTGTCAGCGTGGAACTAATGAATATTGGTACCGACGCCATGGAGAATTGAAATGTATGTTAGGGAATTTAGGAACTCCTACATGGTTCCTTACCCTAAGCTGTGCTGAGTACACTTGGGATGATTTACTGGATTTTCTTCCAGAGGCAAATTCAAATATTGAAAACATCCAATACAAGACAGCAGGAGAATTGTGCTCATTGGATCCGGTTAATGTTTGCAGATATTTCAATCATAGATTTGAGGCTATGATGTCCTTCATCTGCAATAAAAAAAAATCCACCTCTTGGAGAAGTTGTGGATTTCTTTTGGAGAAAAGAGTACCAAGCAAGAGGTGCTCCTCATATTCATATGCTGTTGTGGATCAAGGATGCCACAAAATTTGGAACAGATTCTGATGATGCAGTTTTATCTTTCATTGAAGAATATGCAACATATGCTATACCTAAAAGCACAGAAGAAAAAAACTTAAAAGAGCAAGTTTTACGTTTCCAAAGTCATCGGTGTGGAAAATACTGTCGACGAAAGTACAAGAGTAAAGATAAATTCTACACAAAATGTCAATTTGGATTTCCACGACATGTTCTTTCAAAAGGAAGAGTAAACAGTTTTATGTCAGGTGTGCGACATACCATTACAAGAAAATCTACGAAAAATACCTACAACCTAAGAAGAAAAGAAGAGTCAAAATATATAAATGACTACAAACCAGTCATTTTATCCATGTGGAATGCTAACATGGCTATTCAGTATGTCGCTGACAATTCTATTGCTGTTGCTCGGTATGTCACATCTTACATCACTAAATCTGAGAAAACGGAATTGAAAGAAATGTGGGAAGAGATTTCTCACGAGAAGACTGTCAGTAAAAAGCTATACAGTTTCAGTTTAAAGATGTTATCGCATCGAGAAATTGGGTCATACAAATGCTCAGATAAGTTATCATCTGCAAGTCTGTACTCCAAATCCAGAAGAATAATTTGGGTAAGTTTAGGCCTTGCAGGAATGCGAAATCGGGTACTGAAATCTATTCGAGATATTGAATATTTAGCAGAGGACGAACCAGAAAGTACAGACATTTTGAAAACAAATATGTTGGACACATATTACAAAAACAGAAGTCATCATCTTGAGAACATGTGTCTCTATGAAGTGCTGCAGAACTACATTTTTACACGGAATGCCACAGAAGACATCAACAATGGAAAATATAAAGTCATTGGTGAGGAAGGATGTTTGGTGAAACAAACAAAAGGAAGTTTGATTAATCATAGGAAGCTGAGTTGCGACATTACTGACAAAAAGGAATTTTACTACTTAGCACTTTTACAGCTGTTTAAACCATGTCGTTCAGAGGATGAATTACTTGGAGATTTTCAGAGCTATGAAGATTCCTTTAATGCATGTAAAGATAGCATAGAATGCAGTACTTTCACAAATTATGTACAAATGTTAAATGAAGAAATTGAACAAGAAGCTACAATTGCAGCTGAAGTAGCTAGAGACAGTTCTCAAGACAGTCAAAGTTCTGGTATGCTCAGTCAAGATCCCCTAGGACAACCAATCGTAGAAAATGAAGCTGCAATAGCCATGACTGAAGTGGAAACAGCTATGAATCAAGCTCAGGAAGATTTAATAGACTTGCCAAATTTGGAACAACAACTGAATGATGAACATCAACAAATGTATGAAGAAGTCACAAAACAAATTGATCATGGATTACTACATGAAAATAAAGAGTGCTCGTGCACATCATTTGAACCAATCAGAATGTATGTGAGTGGACAAGCTGGAACTGGAAAAAGTTACTTAATTAAAGTAATTCGAAGCTACCTACAGAAAAATACTGATTCAACTTTGTCTTGTGTTGTTACTGCTCCAACTGGGTTAGCAGCATATAAGATAAAAAGAATTACCTTACATTGTTTGCTAATGTTACCAGTAGAGCATGAGAACAAAATAGAATACCACAAGCTAACAGGAGAAGCATGTTTTGAAGTTTCAAGAGTGTTGAAGAAAATGAAAGTTCTCATTATTGATGAGGTAAGCATGGTATCAAACTTAATGCTTGCCTTTGTGCATTTAAGAATGCAGCAAATTCTAAAGACAGACTATGACGTGTTATTTGGAGGAAAACATGTTATAGTTTTTGGGGATCTACTGCAGCTCACTCCAGTTAAAGGACAACTAGTATTTAATATTTGGTTATACTTTGAGTACAAAGAACTCATTACCAATATGCGGCAAGCAAATGATGATGATTATGCAAGTATTCTCAAAGATATCAGAATTGGACTACTCACAGAACATGGCAGAAAAGCTTTACAGAGTCGATTGCTATGTAATTTGTTTCCAACAGAACAAATAGTTCCAGAGAAAATATACAAGAAAATTGCAAAATGAAATACTGTAATCTGCTTAATGCCAACACTACATGAATGCTCTATATTCAATGAAGAACTTTTGAAATTGGAAAATGAAGAGATTATGAAAATCAAAGCCGTGGATAAAATACAGCATGAAGGAATAACTATTATATTGACAGGCAAATTGAAAACTAAATTGGATTCTCTAGAGAAAAACATATCGAAAACAGCTGGTTTAGAAAAGAATCTTTATGTATGTATGAACTGTCGAGTAATTTTAAGACGTAATTTGAATGTAGAAAAAGGTTTGGTGAATGGAGCTATGGGTAAAGTTGTGGGTTTTGTTAATTACCAGAAAAAAGATGGAATTGAATTTTTAAAAATAAAATTTGATCAGATTGAAGAGGTTAAAGACATTAGTCGTTGTTCAGTTCGTTTTTTGCTTGTGAAAGACTTATATGTACATAGGAAGCAGTTTCCGTTTTCTATAGCATATGCTGTAACTATTCACAAATCTCAAGGATTAACTGTAGATAGTGCTTTTTTAAACATTGGATCTAGTGTGTTTAAAGAAGGTATGGCATATGTTGCTTTGTCACGAGTGAAAAAATTATCTGGTTTATTCATGATAGACTTTGATGACTCAAAAGTTAGTGCTGATGCAAATTGTGTAAAGGAGTATAATAGATTAAGAAGAACCTATGCTCCTCATTTAGGTCAGTATCCTGTGTTTGAAAAACGTGTTGTTTGTCGGAAAAGGAGAATTGAGAATATCTGTAATGAGGATGTACAGAAGAGAAAACAAAAAGAGAGTGATGTGATTGCAAGCAAAAAGAAAAAGGACAATGTTGAAGAGGTTGTTGGTTGTCATTTTGAAAATAGCTCTGGTGTCAACTGCTACGCTAATGTAGTGCTGAATGTTGTATTTTATCTTGAAAGTTTGCAAGAGCATATAATACTAAATCATGAAAAAAGATTTTGTTCACTGCTGAGTTTCCTTTATGAGAAGTTGAGTAATGATAATACTAAAATAGAAAGTGCTTCTGATGTTAGAAATCTTTTAGATGTATGTTCTGGATGTACACAGTTTACACAAAATGTCCAGCAAGATGCACAGGAATTCTTAATGTATATGCTTATGGTACTGGAAGATGAAGGGGTAGAAATAGAAAATATGTTTGGTCTCTCTTATAAATGGGAACATTGTTGTGAAAACTGTGTGGACACATGCTGATTCTGAAAGGTTCATACATTTAACATTACCAGAGAGTAAATCAGTGACTTTTAGTAAATTAGTTAAGATGCAAATCACAACATGGAATGTTCTCAATGTGAATCAGAAATGTTATCAACGTTATTTTTAAAGACATATGGACAGTATATAATTTTAATGATGCAACGTTGTAGAGCTGATGGAACAAAATTGGATACTATAATAAAGAAGTTTGTAGGAAATCAATTATCAATATCAGGAAAGACTTTTGTTGCAGTTGCAATAATTTTCCATGATGGACCTTCTATAACTTCTGGTCATTACACAGTTTATCTAAAATGTGAAAAAGTCTGGACACTGTGTAATGATTCTCAATTGATTTTCAAGCAACGTTTGCCTGCAGAATTACCAAATTCCTACTTAATTTTTCTAAAACCAAAATTTTAGATACAAATTGCAGCATCTGAAGAAACCATTATTTAGATTTTATAGGATTACCATTGGATATTTCACCTAAAAAGGATTTAAAAATTACCATTTGGCCTCATGGAAAGGTAAATGTTTCTATTGTGGCCTTCTTTGACAGATATTATTTTGGTGTATGTGCTTAAGCAACAAGATTTACAGACGTTATTTATTGCAAATAGTTATTGTTCTTAGAAGATATTTTTAATATATATGTTACATTTCTATCAAGGTATGTTTTACTGAGGATAGATTCAGGGCTTTTTTAAACAATCTTTCAGATTGTTTATTTTTTTGCCCGCTGTTAAGTGATGAATACAATTGATATCACTATTTTCAGTGAAATTCAATATATTCTGAAAACAGCAAAAAAAGGGCAAAAAGTTACTTTGTTAAATATGAAAATATGTGTACTGTATTCTAAAATGTATTGTTAAACATTGCTACTTTTTTTCTTTTTTTTCAGATCTAGAAAGAAAATTTAGGAAATTGAATCCATGTTTCTTGTAATTAAAAAAACCCCATTTATTTCTAATTAAGTTATTTTGTTGGTCAGGTAAGTTTAAAATATCTGTATTTCTCACCCCTTCACTTTCATGCTCCCTTTTCTTCACTTCTCCTCACTCTGCTTTTCTCATTCCCCTTCCCTCTCTCTTCTTCCTTTACTGCTCTTTCGTAACTCCCTCACTCCTTCTCTACTACTCCCTTAGGTTTACTGCCTCCATCACTATTTTTCAACCATGTTTCTCTCCCTGTCTCCATATGTCTCAGTCATTCTAACTGCCTTACTCCTTCTCAGTTCCTTGCACTCTGTCTCTGTTTCTGTCTCTCTCTCTTTGTCTGCCTTACCCTTAATTTCCTTAACATCTCTGTTTCTACCACTCCTCCTCTCTCCATCACTCATTTTCCATCTATGTTAATTTTTTAACCTTCTCCGTCATTCTCCTTGAATCACCTTCCCTAACTGTCACTATCCTTTACTCATAGTCACTCCTATTCTCCTACTTCACTTTCTCCTGTCTGTATCTCACACCCCTTCACCTTTTCGCATTCTTTCCTTCACTCTCCCTCACTCTCCTTTGCTCATTGAAATCCTAACTCCCTTTCTCTCACTCCAGTTTCCTAAATCCCTCCATCCCCTCACTCCCCATCTTTCCCTTTCCCTTACCCCCTTTTCTAATCCTCATACCCCTTATCTCACCATCACTCCACTTCTCTTACTTTCAATCCCTTTACCCTGCTGTACTTCATCCGCTTCATCTGTTACTCCCTTTTCCTATCTCCGTCCCTTACTCCCCTTTTCTCACTCCCCCTCCATCACTCTCCATTACTCACTGCCATTCGCTTACTCATTCACTCTTCTTACCTGTATCCTCTACCCTTAGTCCTTTTGTTGCAGTCAGTCTTTCACTTACCTTTCATGACTGATCATACTTTCCTTTTCTCACTCATTCTGTCTGTTCTTTCCTCTTCTTCACTGTCATTTCAATCATTTCAATCATTCATGTATACACTACACATTCATTCAATAAAATTACAACACAGTATATTAGGAATATAGCTCTTCTTGGAGAAGTGAAGTGAGTTCTGAAAAGAACTGTTTTTTTTGTCTTTTTTGTTTTGTATTTTTTTTTTTTTTTTAACAATTTTGTATTTTTTTTTATTTTTTTAGAGCACCAAAAAAAAACTGGTAATGAAAAACTGTTCAACAGGAACAAAAACAATAAATGAAAAAAATTATGGGCTGGAGCATGTGTGCTGCTGTATTTTGTTTTCGATCAAGTTAATACTGCTCTCAGCGTAGCAAAGAACAGCATTGCACACATTACAATGTATGTGCACCTTCTGGAAAAGTGGGCGGATGTCCAGTGACCTGGTACACGGAGAATCTGTGGCCGCAGATGATGTGCTCGGCTGAGCAGGTGGATGGTTGTCTCTTAGGGCTCTAGTTGACTCTCGAGCATAAGGTACAGGATGCACTGTCTTGAAGTGTCTCAACATTGGATAAATACTAAACGAGTATTTCTTGGTGGGATCTCCTCTGGATAACACACTTCCACAAATAGTGCATGTCACCTTCGGGGCATTGACCTTCTTTTGGCCCTCTGGAAAGGTGAAGAATTTCCAGATAAAAGAGTCTTTTTGTTTGGTCTGCCTTGGTGGTACCACAAAGGTCTCCTCCTCACTCCCTGAAGTAGACTGCTGTTCTGCCATTTTCAAGTAAAATTGTACTAGAATAGCTGTTCAGCTCCTTGTCCCAGGAAATAAGAAGAAATAGTGAGGGGAGTGGGTGTGGTGTTTGAAGATTCTGGAACAGAAACTACTATGAACCAATGAAAAGTGTTGTTTCGTAATCACATGACTTGCCGTGCGTGCACGGTGCTCGCACGTATGCGCGCACGGTGCACGCACGCATCAGAAATGAATTACTTTTAACCCGATTTCTAAAACATGAAAAGGAGGCAGGGAAGACACTCCCTGACCCCCTAGACCTTCTCAGGGGGTCCCTAAAGGAACTCGCAAATCAAAAAAACCCATTTCATTTAATAAAACAAATCTTGTGCGCGCACCGTGCGCGCACCGTGCGCGCACCGTGAAAAACCCTTAAATAAAAAACATTTTAAACTGTTTATAAGTTTATAGAAGATATTAACTATGCTGTTCAACTTTATCCAAATTCAAAAAAAAAGAGCTGAGCCATTCCATATTACAGGATACAGTCAATCTATAACTATATACATAGGTCGTTTATTCTAAAATAAATATATAAAAAATATAATAATACATACATAAATTAGCATTTACAAAACCTTACAAATTCACTAAAAAAACCATAGGTTCCACACACGTTATAGTTAGGAATTAGCATTTAAAAAACCTTGCAAATTCACTGAAAAATCCATAGGTTTCACACACGTTATAGTTAGGAATTAGCATTTAAAAAACCTTGCAAATTCACTGAAAAAACCATAGGTTTCACACATGTTATAGTTAGCTGGACATTACACTCGTACAAAACCATTGAAATTCCCCCGTTATAGTTAGTTCAGCTAACTATAACTCGCGCGACCGCAATCCACTGCTGATGACGTCACTTATTACATCACTCATGACATGGTCAGTGACATCACTCATGACATCACTGATAACATCTCAAATGACATCACTGATGACATCTTTGATGACATCATCCAGTGAATATGTGTCTTTCTGAAAAATAAATATTTTTTATATATGTATATCTAAAGGTTAATGGAAGAATAAATGGGTAAATATGTGTCTAAATGAATGGTTTTTTTTGTAAAATTAATTGTATAACTGACTTATTAACAGTATATTAGTGAATACAAGTATTAGTGAGTAATGTTTAAATATTTAAATATCTGTATCAGTGTCTCACTTTGTGTATAAGTGGCTGCATGGGTTGGTGAGTAGCTACATGAGTGTGTATGTTGGTTATTAGTTTGTTTTTAGAGTATCAGTATGAGTGTCTGTATGGTTCAGTGGGGATGTTACTTAGCGTATAGATGCATGAATGAGTGACTCACTGTTTGTATGTGTTTTGAAGACAGTATGTGAGCAGGACAGTATGGGTGGTGAGTGTGTGTATGGATGAGTAAGAGAGTGAATGACTGTCTCAATAGTGTCTTTATGAGTAAGTCCATATGTTTTAAACTAGTATATGTGAGTATTGATGTATATAAGTGAGGATATATGAGAGTGAGAGATTGGAAGAGTTCCTGTATAAATAAGTATGTGTTTCTATAAGCGATTGTTTAAGAGAGTAAGTATGTGTACGTTTCTGTAGAAGTAAGTGTAGTGGTGTGTGTATAGCTGTATATGCAAGTAAATGGATGTTTATTTGCATGTGTGAGTATGTGTGTGAGTAACTCTATGTATGAGTGTAGGTGTGTAACAGGATGTATAGGTGTATGAGTACATATGATGACTGAGTACATGTATGAGTAACTATATAGAAGTGTTGATGAATGAGTGGATGCGTATGTAGATTTTGGAATTACTGAATAGGTTGTTCTAACTGGTATTGGTATCTCTATAGTTTTCAAAACTTTAGTTTGTATTTTTCAATGTGTGTATCAAAATTTATATTAGGATAAGAGGAGGTCTGCCACTCTTACACAAGGATGATGTCATCAGTGATGTCATCAGTGATGTAATTTGAGATGTCATCAGTGATGTCATGAGTGATGTCACTGACCATGTCATGAGTGATGTAATATGTGACGTCATCAGCAGTGGATTGCGGTCGCGCGAGTTATAGTTAGCTGAACTAACTATAACGGGGGAATTTCAATGGTTTTGTTTGAGTGAAATGTCCAGCTAACTATAACATGTGTGAAACCTAAGGTTTTTTCAGTGAATTTGCAAGGTTTTTTAAATGCTAATTCCTAACTATAACGTGTGTGAAACCTATGGTTTTTCAGTGAATTTATATATATGTATGTGTATATATATATATATATATACATACATATATAAACATATATATAATCTGCATATCTATATGAATACAAATATAAATGCATGCATGCATATACATATATGCATACATATGCATAATATGTACATGAAAGTTTGAAAAACACTAATAAAAGCGAAGCTAAAAAGCCACCTAATTACAAACAGAATTGCTTTCACTTAAACGAGGGCGAGACCTATTGCATTTTCAATGTTTGCTTACTTTGGTTCCATCAAGAAGGCATTCAGATGTGTCACACATTTGCCATAAATTCTCAATGTTAGCACTCTATTTGCTCATTAGATCACTGTAGTAAAGCTACTGCTCACCAGGGAAGTCTGCTGCTGGTATTCAAAGTGCATGTTTCAGTCTGCATGTCACAACTTTTTAATGAAATAGAAGTGATTTGAGAAGTCAAAATGTGCCCTAATTTTTCTTTCTGCAGCACTAATCATAATTTCTATGGCAAATTGAACCCCCTCATTTTGTTCCTTTGCAAATTAAAGGTTTTAAGTGTTACCACTTTATTCCAATCAAGATGGCTTCAGGTGTGCCATACTTTTGTCATAAGTAAGACTGTTAGCGCTCTAGTTGTTCTTTAGAACACTCTGGGACATTCTGTCATTGGGCTATACTTGGGCTACATCTGGGTGATATTTGTGCTACATTTGGGCTCTTTTGTCTCTAGTGGCCATTTTGGTAGACTTATTTGTTATGAAGTTTCCTAATTTCCTCATTTACTACAGTCTCCTCAGTAGGAATACTTTCAGTTTTTTACTTTGATTCCATTAAGAAGGCATTCAGATGTGTCACACATTTGCCATAAATTCAGAATGTTAGCACTCTTGTTGCTCATTAGATCACTGTAGTAAAGCTACTGCTCACCAGGGAAGTCTGCTGTTGGTATTGAAAGTGCATGTTTCAGTCTGCATGTCAGAATTTTTTAATGAAATAGAAGAGGATTTGAGAAGTAACTCCAAACATGCCCTAATTTTTCTTTCTGCAGCACTAATCATACTTTCTATGGCAAAATGAACCCCCTCATGTTGTTCCTTTTTAAATTAAATGTTTTAAGAGTTACCACTTTATTCTAATCAAGATGGCTTCAGGTGTGCATACGTTTGTCATAAGTAGGACTGTTAGCGCTCTAGTTGTTCTTTAGAACACTCTGGGAAGCTGCAGTAGAACACAAAGGAATCAACTGAGAATCTCTGGCCTTGTTGGATGTACATGTTTTACTGAGAATGCCAGGCTTCATTCTCACTGACTGAGAAAGATAATGTGAATTTACAGAAAATATGCTCTCAGTTTAGCTTATAGATCACCTTCCAAACCTCTCGGAAAAGTATGAGAAAATAGGTTTCTCTCAAACATGATTCATGATATCCCAGCAGAAGGCTTTTTCACATGGCAAAATCACACCACAATTCCTAAAATGAGTATGGTACCATCAACAAATGATTTATAATGTAACTAAAGTCTTAAAACCTTCTATTAACTGCAATGCTGTTTAATGAGGTGCTATCATGTATATTGGTCCCAAGATGGCAGCCAACACTTCTTGGATGAAGTGCTGACAGCCAATCAGATCTCACAATGAGATGTGTGGTTAGGCTCCGCCCAGATATATCTATGATTTAACTTTTGATTTTCTCAGGAACTACTGAACGGATTTACACCATTTAACCAAAGGACACGAGTGTGAACCAAGGGCTACCTTTTTGCCAAATGTGGTGTAATTCTGTTCAGCAGTTCGGGTTGTAGCTTCAATTAAAGGTTCCTATGGAAAATTGCATGGGGAAAACACGTTTTGGGACCCCCCTTTTTGCTCGATCCCCGCTTGACGAATCACCCCGAAACTTTCAGGATAGGAGCGGACCGGAGGGCCCCACCAGGTCTGAAAATTCTGTGAAGATTCGTCAACCGGGGCCAAAGTTATTCCAAATAGAATGTTGCGGATTTCCTATGGATAAAAGGCCCTAACTATAACAACCTACTGGCGATCACCAGTAGGTAATATACACATATATATATATGCTTTCAAAACAGCCCACTTTTCGGCTTCTGGGCACTCTTGGGCGGTGCGTCAGAGGTACGGCAGAGCCAAGCCGTTTGACTATTCATACTTATTCCCCACAGGGCTTCCTCGCGCACTCACGAATTAGGAAGCGGTTATACAGCGATGAATGCAATTCGATTTTTATTTCATTTCAGCATGGCAGTTTTACAACTCTACGCGTTTCGTTCTCTACGGAGACCTTGTTCACGAGGCTTAAAACAGGAACCACCATTTTTTTCAAAATATGAGCCACACATGTCAGTGATTACGTCATTTCCTGTTACAGGCAGCTAAGCATTCTGGTTTATGTGTTTTTTTATGATTTATCAAAACAATAACACAAACTAGTTAATACATTGTGAAAAGAGTTATATGTGAATTCTAACATACCACTTTAAATTGTACATCTCAAAATATTCGACATGTCTTTGATTATGCCTGATGTTAAACTATATACTGCGCGTATGTAAGCAGTGATCACACTCTCATCCACTAATGCTTTGTTCATTAGAATTAAAAAAAATTGAATTTGTAGAAGCAAACAAAGCCCTCCAGTGGGCAATTATGTTAACTCAATCCATCTGTCAATTATTATAAACTTGCTTCATTCTCGCCCTCTAGTGGGCCTTAATTCAAGCTGGGATGTGATGCCATCATTATATCTTGATACAATGCTGTAGCGTGATCTCTATTTGCTAATGTACAATTATTATGGTCTTGCCGACGTGATTTTTAAACAGATCTTATTTGACTTTTTTTCTCATATACCTTATATCCTTTCATTTTTGTCTTAACTGCCCTCTACCAATCAGCTAATATTAATGGGGACATCTACAAAAAATATTTAAAATATATATATATATATACAGGAGACTAATTATGGTTTCAGCTCTAATATAGTTCACATGATTAATATTTATTGATGATGGAGCATTATCACAGACAGTTCATAAGTGATAATGAAGCTCCTCATCCTGGTTCAAACCATCAGGCATTAATGTTCGAAAGTTCAGAATGTGTCGCGATTCCTTCTGCCTTAGAATTTTTTCTCTGTCACCCCCTCTTGGGTGCATTCCCACTGCTTCCACCGCATAAAATGTTAATTTCTTCCAATTTCCACCATGCTCTTTCTCCATATGTTTAGCTACAGCATTACTTCTGTCCATGTTTATTGTGGCCCGCACATTTTCTAAAATGCATTTTTTCAGTTCGCATTTGGTGCTGCCTATGTATTTCATTGCGCACGGACACTCAATCACTTATATCACAAACTGACTTTTACAATTGATCAACTGTTGGATTTTCCACATACGTTTATTTGTCATCATTACTTCTTTCATGTTCTGAGCAACTGCACACACCTTGCAACTGGTGCATTTGAAGAAGCCTTTCGGTTTCAGCCATGTTTCTGGTTTCTTTTGATCTTGAAAGTGACTGTGAACCAGTTAATCCCGCAAGTTCTTAGCTCGTCTGTAAGTGATATTAGGATGGTCTCCCACTATTTTCGATCCTGTAGAATCCATATGTAAAATGTGCCAATTCCTGCGCAGTATTTTCATTAGTTGTTGATTTTCCGTGCTGTAGGTTGTTATGAGCCGTATTTTGTTATCTTTTTCATCCTGATTTAATTTTTCTTTTATTAAGTCAGTTCTCTTAACAATTTGCGTGCGTTGCAGCGCTGCATGAATGATTTTAGAATTGTATTTTCTTCTTGTGAATCTTTGTATCGCTTGGCTACGATGTTGTTTCCATTCTTCTTCTTGAGAACATATCCTTTTGATTCTGAGAAATTCCCCATATGGGATGTTTTTGATTAAACTGGTTTGATGGAAGCTTTCAGCCTGTAAAACCGCATTTGTAGCCGTATCTTTTCGATGCAGGGTGGTATGAACTACATCATTTGCAATATAGATCTCAGTATCTAGAAAT
Organism: Triturus cristatus; assembly: GCF_964204655.1. NCBI lineage: Eukaryota > Metazoa > Chordata > Amphibia > Caudata > Salamandridae > Triturus > Triturus cristatus. Next base: position 752,488,033 of record NC_140580.1, read on the forward strand.
ACAACACGTTCATCACTGATATCATATGTGAACTTGAGGTTAAAATCTGAGTTGTTCAGTATCTCAAAATATTCAGCGAACTCATCCTTGGTTCCATCCCATATTATCAACAAGTCGTTGATATACCTCAACCATGCTATGGTCTTGTTAACATGATGGTCATTTTCACTTTTCCAGGCCCAGATGTTTTCCCACAGCCCCATGGTGAGACAGGCGTAGCTTGGACTGAAGGAAACACCCATCGCCGTGCCTTTCACTTGGCGATAGATCTCTTCCCCAAACATGAATGTATTATGTTCCAAACAAATTTTGATCATTACAAGCAACATTTTGTTGTGATCAGTGAGCTGGATGTTTCTCTCTTGCAAGAAATGTTCGGAATGTATGAACATATATATCTATATATATATATATATATATATATATATATATATATATATATATATATATATATATTTTTTTTTTAAATATTTTGATTTTGTTGATTATATTTTGTTTGTTTTTAATTTTGAACTGACTGAAGTAAGGATAGTGAATTTTTCCCACTCCGCAATCCAACACTTTCCCTACTGTTGCACTGACTGGAGTGGGAATAGTACACTTTACCCCTCAGCTATCAAACACTTTCCCTACTCCTGCTGAGAAAAAAAAAAAATGAAGCGCGTGCCCCCAGGCTTCATTTTCAAAAAGCTCCCGGGTGGGCCAGGTCCCGGGGGCACTCGCAAATTAATGTGCAGGGGCCCACGGGGGCCCCAGCAGCCCCGGGGACCACCACCTCCCAAGGGCATTTTTCATTGTATGCGGGGGACACTATGGCCCCCGTAGCCCCGGGGACCGCCACCTCCCCGGGGCTGTAAACATAAATGCGTGGGGGGGGTCCAATCCCCCCCACGCTGCCCCAGGGCATTGATGAAAGGGGCGGGGGGCCTCGTGGGCCCCGCTGCGCCCCGGAGACCGCCACCTCCCCGAGGCTATATAGAATAAGTAGTGTGTGGGGGCTCAAGCCCCGCCACACTGCCCCGGGGACCACCACCTCCCCGGGGCACTTAATATTTAAGTACGGGAGTCCGTCGCGGACCCCCGGGACCACCAACTCCCCAGTGCTTTGAAATAGAGGGAGGGGGGTGGTGCGGCCACCCTCCAAGAGCCCCCCAGGGCCGGCTCCTGCAGTGTCCCAGGGTGCCCACCCCCGGGACACTGCTGTTTGCTATGGCAGGGCGGAAGCTGTGTGGCTTCCACCCTGCCATAGCAAACACTGCTTCAATGAAGCAAAGCAGGATTGCTTTTGGGGAAGAGGAGCTGCATGTCACACCAATCAATCTTGGTTGGTGTGATTTTTGTAATCAAGATATATTGTCATTAAAGATCTTACCTCATTCTACCCAATTAATGACTCAATTCAGGATATAAATCACTCTTTGTTTTTTTCATTTTGATTTCACCTCTAAGGTTTTTGTAGATTCATTTTAAGTTGGAGCAATAACAAGGTCTGCCTATTGCCCAAAAATTTGAATGAGGAACCTTAGGGGAGCGTTGTGTCACCTTTATGGAAAGAAATATTAAATAAAGTATTTTCAAGAAGGACAGATTTATAAGATAATATTTATTGTTGATAAGGAAATACAACAATCTCAAAATTAGGAATGTAGTGCACATTATATTACATGCACATTAATGCATCTAATAAGCTTGAGGTGGTAATGTATCATTAAAGATAATTCTTGCCACGATAATCGGCTTTTTCTCTTTTTCTCTCTTTTTTTCCTCATTTGTGGTGGGACTTTTTGTCTGCGTTTCACGTTAGAGGTGAAGGACCTGTACAGTTCAAGGCGAGCTTAGAAGGGTTCGCATAATGTATATGTTATTTGAGTGTGCTTCTTTTCCATGTAGATAGCTGCTGCTTTCCTTGTCCTGAAGAGGCCAAAAGGAATTGATTGGCTGAAACGCGACCGCGTCGACATTTTGGTTTCACAGGGGGCTCCTAAAAAAAAAAATTGGAATGTGTTGGGACTTATGAGTTTCACATTGCTTTTGAACTTATGGAGATAATGTTTTTCCTATGCAATGTATATGCTCTCATGGATGTCCACACTATTGAAAGGTGGATCCTTAATTGAATACTTATTTTTTGGATAGTAGCGTACTTGCGTTTAATGTACATAGGTTGTGTTTTGTAAATATATGTTTGTTATACATGCTCAGCAAAAAAAAATGAAGAATGAGATGTGAATTTATATACACACGAAAGGATAATTAAAAGTATCCTTTTGCAAATAATTTCGGCCTATTTGTTCCTCCATACTGTTTTTTCTACATTGTGGTGAACAAATCAGCACTTTATCCACAATTATTCCAAATGTTAACAATGAAATTAAATTTGAGCTTTTGCTTCCAATCTAACTCAAATGTCCTCATGGTTCTTGTCATGCAATCATCAGTCAACGCTTTCTAGATTTGTGATCCTCTGCTACAGCTCATCATTTCTTCTTCTTTTTTATTTTACTTCACAGCCAGAAAAACAGTCCAAAACATATTTCATTCTGCAGTTAGCTCAGGTCAAATTCTATATGGAAGCAAAAGTGATCAGCTGGGTGGCGGAGTTGCATGTCCATCCGTAAACCAACATTACCTTCTCCAGCATCCTTCTAATTAGTTTTGAAGGTGGTTAACTAGGGCACCCAGTTGTAAGGTGCTCCAGCAAAGAATATTGGTATTGGGTCTGTCCTGTAACAAAATGTAAATGTGTCAATAAGTCGAACAATACCTTAGTCTTGAATAAGGGCTTTAATCACCTACAAAGTTCAGTCCATGCCTTTCTCACTAAAGCATAAAATGTAAAATGGAGTGTCCCGTTTAGTCCCGTAGACTCTCTTGGGGAGGGAAGGGTTTCCAGTATAAACTTCAGATATAAACAGCTTAGTTCCTCAGGTTGGATCCAGTCATTGTGATTGGTCTGAGCGCCGTGGATCAGCGCTCAGACTGGAACAGGGAGCCTGTGCATGTTTCTCACCAGGCTGTGTAATGCAGCTTGGTAGGAACATGCAAAGTGCATATGAACTGTTTGGTCGGGCCAGACAAAAAAGTTCATGCACACTTAGGATGTGCACACCACTCCTTCCCTGCTCTGGCCAGCCCTCGCTGCATCCCACTATTGACTGCAATGAGGAAAATAAAATGATAATAATTATACGTTATTATTATTTTTTTTTCCCCTTTTAGCAGTGGGGTGACGCTCCTCTGCCTTGGCGGAGGATCCGCCACTGCTTCTATCCTTAATTTTAACAGCTAATTTAAAGGAAAATGTATTTCTCACAATACAATAATATAGCCTTATAGCGCACCGTAGTGGGCTATACCGGCTATTAAAGGCCCGCTGCAGCGTTAAAGGCCCGAGCCGAAGGCGAGGGACTTTAACAAAAGCAGCGGGACTTTAATAGCGGTATAGCCCTGCTACAAAGGGCTATAAGGCTATTAGAATATTCTGCCACTAGAGGGCAGAATGTTCTAACAAATTAAACAAAGGCTTCTCCAAGCTCGAGGGGATTTAAATCCCCTCGAGCTTCGAGAGGCTTTTGTAAAACATTGGAATGTTGCTCTGCGGGCCTTTACCGGCCCGTAGAAGCATGGAGCACTCCATTGTCTACAATGGAGTGCTCCACATTCCAATGTTCTAATTTATCATCACTTCTGGCAGCTAACTCCCACTCCCCCCATTGAAATTCTAATGAATGCTGAGCAACATCTAAACTTCTTAAAAAGAGGACCAAGAAGCCACAACGCAAACACCATGGGGGTAGAGGATAACTCCACCTTTTGTTTCGCTCTGGAATTCAGCACCTCAGACTGTTTATGAGAGAAAAAGAAAGCTGTTAAATTAGTTAGCAAGCTTACATTCTTTGTAAAATGATAACTGGCTCATATAGTTCAGGTGGCCTTGACACTGGTCTTCAAAACGAAATAACTTAAAATGTTTTCTCCCACAGCAACGTTTTTTTGTATATACTGTTATACAGTTGCACTATTGTAGCAAGGAAGCCATGGACCCTGGTACAAGCAAGACAAGTGTCTCTCTTGACTGCAGTTTGGGTAGTAAAATACAACATTTATCAGGGTTCAATGGGCCCCTCAGTGTCTGCCACTGCTCCTGCCATCTACACTGCCATAAGACATCTCTGCTCCAACCAACTGGCCGTCGCCACCATCCCACGGATCTGTGAGACCACGGCTGGAAGAAACACCTTCTCCTACCTCGCTGCGAAGACCTGTAACTCCCTGACTCTACACCTCAGGCAATCATCATAGCTGCCACAATTCAGGAAATGTCTCAAGACCTGGCTCTTTGACCGAAACGCAGACCCCCTCCCCCCCCACACACACACTCAGTGCTTTGAGACCCTCATGGGTGAGTATTCACACTTTATAAATTTACCAAGTGATTGATTGATTGTACTGATGTTGCAGCATGGCTGCACACTTCACCACTTGTGTGTTTACTGGTGTGTGTGGGATAGCCTGAGAGTGAAGCCTTGCGCTGCTGCTGCCCATGCTGGATTCGCTTTCTCTCTGTCTCTCTCTTTACGAAAGAGACTTAGAGAGTAGTTTATCCACCGTACACCTTTTCCCTTTCTCTCTCTCTTTCTGTACCACTACCTCTCTTTCTCTATTTATATATTCATCTCCCTCTTTCATGCTCTCTCTCTCTGAGAGATATAAACACAGGCAGGGCGAGGCTTGCACTAATACTGCCCATCAGGGCCGGCTTTGGGGCAGTGTGACAGGTGCAGCCAGACGCACTGGGCGATGACCTGTGGAGATGGTGACGACCTCAGGGGGCGGGCACTGTGGTTAGCAATAACTTATGATTGATGAGATGAGGCGCACTTTTGCCCAGTGGTTGTGAGACAATCCAAGGAGGCAGATATGGGGAGTGGGGGCGCAAAAAATGACTGTCGCACCAGGCGCTGAACCCGGCCCTGCTGCCCATGGTGCACCAGTCTTCTCCCGTTCTCTCTTTGAATCGCTCTCTTTCACTCCTATGAGAGAGACAAAAGCAGAGATTACTTTTCTTCTGCTATTTCTTGTACATCTCCTCTCTCTCTCTCTCTCTCTCTCTCTCTCTCTCTCCCCCCCATACTTTCTGCGCTGCACCTCTTTTTCTCTCTCTCCATGTTCTTCGCCCACATTGTAAACCACTATGCAAGGGGGAAGGTCGTGCAGTGCTGCAAGTACCTGCAGGCCCTGCGAGGCAGCAGGACTGTGAATCACCGTGAACCTGATTGCCTGTTCTTGATATTTTGCATACGACCCTCACATTATTCCTGACCCTGTGGCTGTTCCTGCAGCTGGGATGTTTTCCTCCGAGAGATTCGCTTTCTGGGTCTGAGAAAGAAATACAGTATTGTCTGAACTAAAGAATTTTGATCTGGTGAACAGCCTGGGACTCTGCATCTGTCGGGGGGCTTCACTTCATAAACTGTTGAACTTTGTGATTAATTATTTCAGTGTAAGGCTTCTCCCCAGTGACCCCCTTCTCCAACCCTTGGTTGGCACACAGCCAAGGGCCCCTCATTGCTTGAGGCCTGCAAGCACAGGACCATTCGCTTCATGACAGGGCTGCATTGATAAAAGCCCTCACTCTATGAAGACTACACGACCACACTAGAGCCAGACTGGAGAATAAATCTTGAAGCCAGATTCATAGGTCTCGAATTCATAAAAGTAATCTGAGACAAAGTCCTAACTTTAAGATTTTTGGTATTCACAAAGGGAATTTAGTAGTAGTAAAGTTTGGATTTTGTCTCAGTTAAAGTTAAAGTTTTACTTAAGTTATACTTAAGACCGAAACTTACGTTTAACTGAGAAATCCTAATTTTACTACTCCTAAATCCCCTTTGTGAATACCGAAAGTCAGAAAGTTAGGATTTTGTCTCAGATTACTTTTGTGAATTGGGCCCATTGTTCATGAACCATTGGGGGTGGGGCTCTCAAGAGTAGCCCAGGGCTAACCCTCCAGCTTAGAAAGAAGGCGCTGAGCCTGCTGCCCTCCGGGAGAATGCCAGAGCGGCAGACTGGCCAGTTCGGCCAGTGGTAGATTGCCCTGTTTGATGGTTGGAAATTAGGATAAGTAGCTCCAGTAAAGGGTTGGCCTCACTGGTATAAGCCCTCGTAGAACCAGTTACATTACATATAGGACTTCAGAGTATATGAAGTGTATATAAGATATGAAACAGATACATTTGTCTAAACAGCGTAGAAATAATCTGCCAATATTGGCGGGAGGTGAGCACAAAGTATTGGCAAGATGTGAGCGCAAAGAATATAGAAAAAGCATAATGATCTTATAGAGCATTATGATATCGAATGGCTAGTAAATTCGAAAATACGTCCCAAATGGATATAAGGGCTGCGGCCTCCAGTCCTAACCCAGCGATAAGCCTGCAGTCACCAAGGACCCAGCCTCTCACCTAGCCCCTGGTACTCGTCTTGCTGGCCCACGATCTTGGTGATATGCTCGAAGCGGGGAACTGGCAAGCACTCGGTCATGTTGGCGCTCTTCTTGCGGTTGTCGATGACGCTCATCTGCTCAGCCAGCAGCAAGTGGTTTAGGTGCAGGAAGGCGCCTAAGTCCAGTCCAAGCCAGTCCTGTCCTCCCCAGTGCAGCATGACCACAGGGGGCGGAGACAGCATTGTGATAAAAGAGACACAGCCTATACAGGTGCAAGCAAAACTCCTCTCACCACCTAAATACAGACCAGGTCTATTCAGTCCTGCGATGAGTCACCCAGGCAAGGCAGGGCACACCTCAGCCCCCCCCACCTCCACCCCCCCAAGTGACTGTTTAGTGTGGATGGACATCTCAGCTCCTATCACTCACACACCAGATGCTGAATACACAAACAGCCAGAGGCACACAGAACAGTAAAGTAAGAAAATGCCCACTTTCTAAAAGTGGCATTTTCAAACATAGAACTTAAAAATCACCTTGACCAAAAGGTGTGTTAATAAATTATGGGTTCAGAGAGTTTAAACTAAATGTTTCCATATTGTCCCTATTGCGAGTTGCACATGTACAATTGTTACAGTGCAACCCCATTGAGAAGCCTGTTGGACAGATAGCCTTTCAATAGTGAAAAACGAAATACACAGTATTACACTATCAGGACATGTCACCCACACCAGTACATGTCCTACCTTTCACATACACTTCACCCTGTCCATGGGGATACCATGGGCCTACCTTAGGGGTGTTTTACATGTAGGGAAAGTGAAGGTTTGGGCCAGGCAAGTGGGCGAACTTGCCAGGGCAACATGGCAGTTTCAAACTGTGCACGGAGACACTACAGTGGTAGGTGTGAAACACATTACCGGGCTACTCATTTGGGTGGCAATACCAGTGCTGCAAGCCCACTAGTAGCATTTGATTTACAAGCCCTGGCACACATTGTGCACTTTAATAGGGACTTACTAGTAAATCAGATAGTCCAATCATGGATAACCAATCGTTGTCACAATTTATACAGAGCGCATATGCACTTGAGCGCTGATCAGCAGTGGTAAAGTGACCAGAATCCTATAGCCAATGAAAACAGAGTCAGAAAAATAGGAGGCAAAATGCAAAAGGTTTGGGGATAAACCTGTCAAAAGAGCCAGGTCTAACAACGCTGTAATAGAGCTTTTAGTAAAGGACTCACTGTAATGGACGGGTGACTGAGGCTCACTCACTACAGAAAGGACCTGACTTACTGGTACAAATCGGAAGTGTAAATAGTCACATGGCGAGTCTCTGGAAAATGGCATCATCGTTTGAGGACTATAAGTAAGCTTTCTGCTTTGAACCAGACGGAGATGTAATAAAATCCTTTCTTGCATGAAGGCTTCCGTTCTTGACTTGCTGACTTCAGACATGAGTGTACTGCAGTGGGAATGGCTTTGAAGAATAAGCACCAGTGCTTAATTTGTAAAATATGAAGTGCAGGTGCTGAACTGTTTGTCGGAGGCCACACCTACTTTTCTTTGGCTCCACCCACTTCCTCCACTGGGCCACCTGTTTAATGAAATGCTCAGGTGGCACGCGTTATAGATTGCTTTGAAGTTCGAATTAATTTAATGGAGGACACTGCGACGCTGACGCTGACCTACTCCTGACAATTGTTTTTGCACATCATCATCTCTCTAATACATATTAAGGCACAGCACGATTACACATTACAAATTTGCAAGCACAAACAATGGCACGCTGCACGCTTAAGACTATGCTGGGCTCATTCATTATTAGGTGTGCTGTGTGTGCAACTACTTACTTACTGCTTGGTGATAACTTTAAGTGTATATTAACATCATGCAGATTCGGGAAGCACCACCAGAATTGCTAAAGAAACAAAAATGCTCTTACTATGGAAATTCTCACCCAGACGGACCTACCTATATCTACACTCAGTATTGACCAGTATACATACAGATTAACACAGTGCATTTTAATAATGTGAACAGACACATGGGCCTTGTTTACCAGAGCATCTCAATATTATTAAGAGATCATATGCCTCCTTCAGCAGGGGAGGCTGGAGCTCGTTAATAATGTGGAGGGAGATGCACCCACATTTAGCAGGGCATGATCTAAAAAGTCCCAAAGAGACATGTGGCTGTATCTTAGTGGCACAGGTTCTCATCATCAGCACGACCATGGTGCACACAGCACCGAGTGGAGAATCTCTTGCAGTTGCCGCCACAATCAATGGCAGTTCCGCGTTGTGAATCATGATGGCATGCCAATGCAAACAGTAATATCTGCCTGGCTGAGCGTGCCCTTACGTAGAATCAACAGCAATCCACATGGGTGCCATGATCCATTCCATGGCATCACCATGCGCTGTCTGTAGCGTCTATATAGCCTCCGCTACTGCCGTAATGCTATAGATTACTGCAGTCTGGATTACTGTAGATAACATGGGAGTCTTGCAGTCCTCTCATGGACCTGTCCTAGGCTGAACCGGAACCTCCATGACCCTCACTGACCATCAGATGATGATCTATATTCACAGCCTGGATTTAGACCCCGAGCTATCATTAGTAAGCATCAGCAGTCTCGGCAGGCTCATAAATTGCAAGCTGGGGTTCCACTTCCACACTGAGGCTAGCACACTTAAAAAACCTGTGTGCCTGTGTACGGCCGACACTGATGATTTCATCATTCATGCGGCATGCTACACTACACTGACAGACAGTACTACCACCACACGCGGTGACGTGGGGGTGACCCTGCTGACGACCCTCACGACCCCCCCCCAAAAAAAAAACCTGTGTTGGTTTGGCTTGGCATGGGCCGGGGCAGCACATTATTGGCATCATGAATCATGATGATCATTCATGGTGGGTGGGCAGGCCCGGGCGCATGGCGGCTACCTCGCTACTAGTTAAGTTAATTAACTAAGTTCACTTCTCATACTGCTTAATACTACTGCCAGTTGTTAACTTAAAGTAAACTTATTGGTTTGCGACTTTCCGTTCGTGCTGGGCCGGGACACACACACTGACTGCAGTGCAGATAGTGCACACACTCTCACTCATTGCACTGCCAGTTAGGCTGCTGCTCAGCTTAGGGCAGCATTAGGCCTGCCACCTGCCACTGCCAGCCTGCCTGCCTCACGTGGTGCAGTCAGTACTACTGCTAGTACTATGGCTTGGCTCGGCTAGTCGACTGGCATTGAAGTTGTTGCGAACGGGTCGATGACTTAGTGTGGTGGGGTGCGGCCTGCCGGCTGGTCCGTGAAGGTATGCTGGGGCCCACGTGGTAAATGCGCAATCTGAAAAAATTAAACTGCGCACGCTCGGCTCACGCTGCCCACTGCACACTCAGCCCCAACCCTAGGCTAGAAAGAACCAAAACCCAGGCCAAACCAGTGTCCCTCCGCCCGTCCCACCCGCCCACCAGGCCAGCAACACACTAAACTAAAGGCTGCGATCGCCATAACAAATTGAGAAGATCCATGGGAACCAGCATGAGATTCATTCATCATGAATCTCCATTCCCCTCGCTCTTGGCATCATGATTGAATGATGTTCAGGGTGGGGTGGGGCGGGGCTGGCGACAGGCGCATGGTGGCTACTACTACTATGCCGCCCGCTACAGTTAACTGTTAAAGTCAAGACAAATTTCTTCGGGCCGGCCCGAGACACACACACTGACTGCAGACAGTCAGTCAGTCAGTGCAAAGCACTGCCACTGCCTTAGGCTGCCTGCTGCTGCGCTGTATCCAGCTTTATTAACTGATTGGGCACCACGGCGGGGCCTAGTGCCAGTCAGGTGCCATCTTGCAGTTAACTGCCTCACCTGGGTGCTTGGATGCCGGGGTGGTACTCAGTACTGTGGTACCAGTTACTGCTCTGCTGCCACTGCCAGTCCACCAACGTGACGTTTGTCGTCGGGTCGCGATGGCTGGCACACACTCAGGGACCGAGTTGAAAGGTCGTGGCCCGTTGATTGAACAACCACGATGACTCAGACTCGGTGGTGGTGGGGTGCAGGCGGCCGTGCGGGTATGCTTGGGCATGGCAAATGCGCAATCTGAAATCTGCGCACGTTGCCTCCTGCCGCACAGCTCCACCCCCGCACAACTAAAATCCAGCCCAATTCCGCCCGCCGGGAGAGAACACTGGCACTGTGCTAGTAAACTGGGCAGGGGGCCGTGTTATTTGTACGGGATTGATGCTTACCGCCTGACGCCTTCCCGGACGTTTTTTAAATTTCACCGCGGCACGCCAGAAGAACACTGCTCAAGCACCGTCCTAGGCAGTAGGTAGAGCAGTCGCTGCCAGTGATGTACAGTGAGTCAGTCAGTAGTACCCTCTTCCTGGCACTGCTTCACAGTACCCCCCCCCCAATCCCCCCACACACGCTTATGTGGATAAGTCTTATAAGAATATTTTAGCTTTCTTATCAATTGCACATCTAATAAATATTTTTGGTACTTTGAATATAAAACATACTGGATCCTGTCCATGTCTATGTATGTACTAATTTCACCATTCAAGATTGATGTGTAGACATATGCCCGTCATTTATATTTAATAGTCCCTGCTTAAGACATCTTTTCATGTTATCAAGGACAGTCAGGCAGAATGGCATAAAGTGGAGTAGAGTGTTGTAGAGAGGAGTGGCATAGAGTGTAGGACGCTGGAGTATAGTGGAGTGTTGTCAAATGGGCTGTTGTACAGTATACTGGAGGAGAAGAGCGCATCATACAGTGGAGTATCATAGAGTGGCATGTTGCACAGTGAAGTGTGGTATAGTGTCATAGAGTGGAGTAGAGAGGCATAGAGAAGAGGAGCATACAGTCGAGTTTTCTAGAGTGGAGTGGCGTACAGTGAAGTGGCATGTTGTATGGTACAGTGAAGTGTTACACAGTGGAGTGTCACAGAGTGGAGTATAGCACCGCAGAGTGGAGGGCCATACACTGGATTAAAGTCTTCTAGAGTTTAGTGGTGTAGGGTGAAGTGATGTGTCATAGAGTACACTGCAATGTTATAAAGTGGAGTGGAGTGTCGTACAGCGGAGTGTTGTACAGTGCAGTGTTGTTCAGAGGAGTGTCGACTAGTGGAGTGTCATCGAGTGGAGTGTTGTCGAGTGGAGGATCCTAAAAGTGGCATAGAGTGGAGCAGAGTGATGTAGAGTGGAGTCTTGTTGAGTGGAGTGTCATAGAGTAGAGTGAAGGAGAGTGTCGTTGAGGGGGGTGCCGTCTCATACAGTAAATTGGCGTGCTGTACAGAAAAGTGGAGTGGCATTTTATATAGTGTCATACAGTGTAGCTGAGTAGCATAGAGTGGAGGGGCATAGAGTAGAGTAGAGTGTTGTAGTGTAGCATAGAGTGTAGTAGGGTGATGTAGAGTGGAGTTGCATACAGTGGAGTAGAGTGTTGTAGAGTGGCATAGAGAGACAACTAAATTGTCAGATAGTGGAGTGCAGTGGCGTGGCATAGGTAGTGTGGTATGCAGTGGAGTAGAGTTGAGTGGCATAGCACAGAGACAAGTAAAATGTCATTAATTTGAGTGACGTGTCGTGCAATGCAGTTGAGGGGCATGTCGTACAGTGTTAGAAAGTGTTGTAGACCGGAGTAGGATGGAGTGGCATACAGTGGAGTAGAGTGTTGTAGAGTGGAGTGGAGTAGAGTACAGTGTTGTAGAGTGTGGTACAGTGGAGTAGCAGAGATTGTTATAGACTTGAGTGACCTAGAGTGGAATGGCATAGAGTGAAGTAGATAGTGTGAAGTACTGTCTTATAGAGTACAGTGGAGTAAAGTGTAGGGAAGTGGCGTAGAGGAAATTGTATAGAGTGTCATACAGTGAAGAAAAGTGTTGTAGAGTAGCATAGAGTGGAGTAGAGTATTGAGAACTGGCATAGAGTAGATCATTGGTAAAGGATGGTGGAAAGGACAGGCCAATATAGGAGCACCAGGGTGTTGCTCGAATATAAATTTACCTTGCAGAAATGAAAGACAAAAGGCATTTGGCCAAACAGGAATAATTGGTTTAATTGAAAGCAGGGGCGGGAGAGCAGGCAACAGAGACGGGTTCTGAAGATTGTCTAAAAGTACCCTGGTTTTTGTTGTCATTTATATATTTCACAAGGTGTAATAAAGCGATTTGTGCATTCTTTTTAGAACAGGAATCTGGGCCTAGTCACAGAGTCATAAATCAGGTCAGGTCATGGCCCTGCATGGACTTAACTCGGACCTAGTGGGAGCGTGTCCAGATGTCCGACATGGTAAGCGCGTGATCACTGCGTGTAGTGTGCATGATGTGTTCGGATAGGCAGAGTATTCCTAACATAGTGTGGCATCTAACTTTAGGTGTTTTGGGAATGCACGCCCCTCTGGCCAAACGTGTTTTATTGGGTGCCAATCTCCTGCAAACATTGTGGTTTTGTTGCCTATCTGTGGGATCGATCTCGGTTTTCCTGTTTGCGCATTTTTCTAAGGGTTACATGTCACCCCACTTGTGATCTGTCAATAAGTTGCTTCAGGCCTGGGCCGCAGTGCCTGCCTGACCACTTACTTCTGATTCAGGGTTGAGGGGAAGGTGACATCGGGTGATTTCAACAACAGTGATGCGAGTTCGTCATTATACATAAATATATACATAAATATATCATGACGTGCGTTGATATTGTATTAACAAAGAGGCAGATTTACCAACACTTTGCTCCATTAAAAGGTCACAAACAGTGATGCAAATCGTTGCAGAGGTGTTGATATATTAATTAATTTCTAGCACAAAACATTTTTTGAGCTGGAAAGTTATCTTTTATTTAATGCAACTAGTGCTGTGCACTATGTTGAATTGAGACTTCATCCCATGGGTGGAAAAAGGGCATTACCATGCTATAACCCACAGTTTTTGATGCAGAATCCCATCTACTAAAACTGGTAGAAAAGGATTGAGGCCCCGGAGAAATGCACACTCGAAGCATGCATTAAGTTGGTGAAATTGTTGGTTTCTCCAAACCTTCCGACATTGCATGCATGTCACATAAAATGTGTGGAAAGTTTCATCATCTAGGCATAGTATTTTGTATTGGAAGGATACCCTTCTAGTACAACACCAATGTTGGACAGCATGAACCCACCTTTGCATGTTGCAAAGGTACATGCATGGCACTAGGCAGGCTAAAAGCAAGTGTTCCAGCGCTGGCGATGAGAGCAGTGCCATAGCTTTATAAATATGAATCCTTAATAGTCTTTCCCACACAATGCAAAACAATAACTTTGGTTGCTACACTGCATTGCCCTATAAATTATTATATGTGCTGCTAGGTTTGGACAGAATATCTTTTTGGGTGTATGGACCCACACATCAACTTACAGTGAATGTTATGCAGTGATAGCTTTTAGACGGCAGCACACAGTAAGATGCTGTTTGCTGGTGCTGAAAGTCAACGTTACCATAATGTGACTTGACTGACCACCTTCTGATGACTGCTGTAGCCAGATATTCAAAGAGGTGATAATTTTGTTCAGACAGGGTAAACCTCCTCCACTGATGGATATTAAAATGTGCAGAAAGAATGTTTCCTTTTTTGCCATGAAAATGGTTTGTTTCTAAATTCACACAAATCTATGTTTACATCACTGGTGCTTTCCTCAAAGGAACAGTTACTGCAAGATGGCACTTAGAAATTAGAAGAATTCGAAATAAGATGTCTCTCTTGTCACATCCAATATGGTGAATCCTAAAGTGCCTTCTATTGAGACAGGTATTTTTGATAAATAATACTCTTCTATATTCTTCTATTGGGCTATATCTACATCGAAAGATGAGCTTCCATGGGTCCTATAGTTAGGGCCAATGGGTTTAAGTGATACTACAACTGCAGGATTTTCTGCCAAATTGTTAATTTGCTATTCCAAAAAAAACTGCGGTCCCTTATAATTAACTTTTTCGTACCGTAATTTACATAGAAGTGTAATGATATTTATGTTTGGACTGTCCATTTGGACATAATCATTTAACATAAACAGTTAATTAGAACAACATATAAGTGAGACAATTTAACAAAAACAAAAGGTTACTGTGGTGGCTAGGACAAGCTAGAACCATTGTTGATCAAAGTAATTAAGTGCTAACCCTGGAATCTCAAACCAACCGTTGATCCAGGAGGGTTAATCACGGAGTCAGCGGTACAGTGACCGGGAGGAAGCCGTTCGCGAATTATGCAAAAGCGCAGTGGTCTGGGAGTACACACCGTTTTAGATAGGGACGTTTACGGGCAGCCATCTTGTCAGGGTGACGCTCTAGCTTTCCACCTGGGCCTCTCTATTTCAGGGCTTTTTGGCACCGACACGCAGCCGACAGATTGGCAGAGGTCACACTCAGCCTGCAATGCTGCGCTAGCGCTGTGAATTCATTCATGTGAAACTAACTAGAATGCCAATGCTGACAGATGATTGAACTCTTTGACTGTAGAAGAAAAGTACAACAACTACGTCCGTACTAATTAATAGTCTTTTATTCACAATTGATCTGTTTTTTTACAAAATGAATTAATTTATCAAGAGAATCTGATCTGGACACACAAACATGATGCAAACTAATAAACACATGAAAAAAATTAAAAAATTGTTTTAGGGGCAACAATTAATACATTCAAAACGAGGACAAAAATGGATATAAACACTGGGACTCTACTGCCCAAATGGCAGAGATGCAAATCTGACAAGCAATCTTACACCACTCACACAAACAGTTGAATTTAATAAGCCTTTGGTTCTAATTGAAAACACCAAAGGGGTCTCCGTACACGTCAACTTTAAAGAAAGTACCGCTAACTAGGGTATACACAAAGTGTATTCAATTTATCATCAATTTGAAACTACATAGGATCAAAAAACCAAAGCGGACTCGAAATACACATGACTGGAGAACACAAAGAGAAGGTCTACGCGTTTCGAACCCCGTTGGTTGTAGAATGGGGTTCTCATCAGGACCATAACACTGCAAAGAGAAGAAGGGCAAGAGTAAATGAAAATCTGGAAAATGTGAGTGCAAGTAACCCCAAAACGCCTATTCTATAAAACTGAACTTACCCAGAGGGATGTGTTAGACAAGTGCCCTTTCAGAATTTCAAAAGAAGGATACACTGAGGGGGAGAGAGCAAAATCGAAAGTCTTATAGTAATAAAGAGTGCTTACGGCAAAAGTTGATCAACTTAAAGTACCAGACAAATGAAAAATCAGCAAAGGCCCGGTGGCAGTCATTACCTGGCTGTTCAATGAAACCCAGAAGAAAGAATGGATGAAAAAAGGGTGGAGTCAATCCTTCGAGGTGGAATCCAGACAGGGTGGGGCAGCCGGCGCTGAAATGGAGGAGAAATAATTAATTGGGGATTAGTGCCGAAATCCGAAAGAAAGGGGTGTTTTTCTAAAAGGACGCAAGGATTTTTTACAAAATAATACAGTCCATATTCGTGAACCGAAGGTAGAGCATACCTGGATCCAAAATTGGGTGGTTATTTACACACAGTGTACCAGATGGGCGTGCAGCTATTTCTGTCACGAGTCTCAAGCGGCGAAACTGGAATTAAATAAGAATCCGCATCAGTCAAAGGGATATAATGCTCCGCTTAGTCTGACTCTATGGGGGAAATCCCAGCGCAACGGTAGGAGGGAAAAGCAATTACCTAATTCGTAGCTGTAGACCGGCGTCTTAGAAGTCCGTCGGGCAAAGGAAGCTTCAAAATGTGCTCTTCCTGTTTGGCGTTAAATCGCTGTTTGGACCTGCTGCTAGAGTTCTGGGAAATGTAGTCCCTTATTGACACACTGGCTTAAGGGCTTGGAAGGCTTAGAAAATGTGCAGGGAAATACACGCACTGATTGAAACTTTCCCTTGGTAACTAAAAAGGTCCGTTGCTGAGATTAAATAGTTCCCAATTTTGTAGCTGGAGTTAAGCGTTTTTAAAAAACCTTCCCGTTTGGCACTAACTAATTGGACCCACATGTAGCTTGAATTCTGGGAATTATAGTCCCTTAATGTCACAGAGGCACAATAGTTTAGAGAAAGCACAACTAGGTGCGCACGCTGATTAGAACGTTAGTTTAGTGGCAGATTGAAAAATCCTTATGCTGACACCATATCTTGATCTAATGAATCATGAGGGGAACATCGTTGATGTATCCTTGACAATTAGCATTGCTTCGCGTTGAGCGCGCCTGAGTTCCATATCTCCACCTCTTGGATCGCGCTCTATTTTGGAGATTACTGTCCAGCGGAGATCTTTTTCTCCATGCGACATTTTCAACCAGTGGTTCACCAGGGGTGAAGTTTCTACTTTTTTTCTGATCCGGGACTTATGTTGTGTTATTCTATGTCTGATCTCTTGGTTGATTTTTCCAATGTACAAAGAAGGACATGGACACTTGATTCCATATATTACGTATCTAGTTTGGCAGTTCGAAAAGGTCTCATGTTTCCAAAAAATCCCTTTGTGAGAGAACAATGACCCCTCATCCGTTTGGTCGCAGCATGAGCATGTCCCACATTTATGATGGCCTTTTATGGGTGTCAACCCCATCATTTCTCTTAATGATGGTTTAATTGCGGTTTTCAGTGATGCCCTGACTATGTGGTTGGCCACATTTCTTTCTCTTTTAAAAGCGAACATAGGGGAATTTTCTAATGATGGATCCAGATTTTGAATGAGGTGCCAATTTTGATAAATCGCTTTTTTTAGTTGGTTGGAATTTGGGCAGAAGGTGGTAACGAAAACTTGACGTGTCATTGGCAATTTCTCTTTCTTCATTAGTAATGTTTCCCTTGGTGTCAACCATGCTCTCTTCATTGCAGACTTTACCAATTTTTTGGGGTAGCCCCTATCTCTAAGTTTTTCAATGAGATTATTGGCATGAACATTATAGTCCTCTTTGAAGAAACAATTCCTTCTGATTCTGAGGAATTGACCGTACGGGAGATTTTCTTTGAGACTTCTCGGATGGTTGCTTGAAAATAACAAGGCCTTATTCCTGTCCGTCGGCTTGGTGTACAAAGAGGTCACTAGGTGACCCTCAGCGAGAAACACTTCAACATCAAGGAACGGTATCTTCAATTTAGAAGAATGGATGCTGAATTTCATGTCCGGGGACCTTTGATTGAGCCACTCGAAAAACTGCGTCAGCTGGTTGGAATCACCGGACCATGTCATAAATACATCGTCTATGAACCGTAGCCAGGATGTTATCCAGTGTTTGAATGGGTTGTCATTATAGATGAATTTTTGTTCGTACATCGACATGTACAACACTGCCAATTCAGATGCAAAGGGACAGCCCATAGCAACGCCTTTGATCTGCTAAAAGAATTCGCTGCCAAATGAAAAGAAATTCTTTTTGAGGGCAAAACTTGCCAACTCAACTATGAATTCGGTTGGTACCCTAAATGGTCTAGGTCTTTTGTCCAAGAAGTATGCAAGAACAGCTAGGGCATTATCCTGCAGGATTTGAGTATATAATGAGCACACGTCGAGTGTGACCAAAAGATCTTTGTCTGCTATGAAACTGACTTCCTGTAAATTATTTATGAAGTCCGTGGTGTCTTGAAGGTAAGACTGCACCTCGACCATAAAAGGTTTTAGAAAATGATCGACATAATTAGAAATGGGTTCATTAAGAGAATCACAGCCCGAGACTATCGGCCTCCCTGGCGGCGAGGTCTCATTCTTATGAACTTTTGGAAGGATATAGAACACTGGGGTTGTCAAGTTCGACACGGCAATCTCGGGGCTAAATGAATTATCGGAAATCTTCAGACTTTGAGGATACATCAACGATGTTCCCCTCATGATTCATTAGATCAAGATAGGGTGTCAGCATAAGGATTTTTCAATCTGCTACTAAACTAACGTTCTAATCAGCGTGCGTACCTAGTTGTGCTTTCTCTAAACTATTGTGCCTCTGTGACATTAAGGGACTATAATTCCCAGAATTCAAGCTACATGTCGATCCAATTATTTAGTGCCAAACGGGAAGGTTTTTTAAAAACGCTTAACCCCAGCTACAAAATTGGGAACTATTTAATCTCAGCAACGGACCTTTTTAGTTTCCAAGGGAAAGTTTCAATCAGTGCGTGTATTTCCCTGCACATTTTCTAAGCCTTCCAAGCCCTTAAGCCAGTATGTCAATAAGGGACTACATTTCCCAGAACTCTAGCAGCAGGTCCAAACAGCGATTTAACGCCAAACAGGAAGAGCACATTTTGAAGCTTCCTTTGCCCGACGTACTTCTAAGACGCCGGTCTACAGCTACGAATTAAGTAATTGCTTTTCCCTCCTACCGTTGCGCTGGGATTTTCCCCGTAGAGTCAGACTAAGCGAAGCATTATATCACTTTGACTGATGTGGATTCTTATTTAATTCCAGTTTCGCCGCTTGAGACTCGTCCATCTGGTACACTGTGTGTGAATAACCACCCAATTTTGGATCCAGGTATGCTCTACCTTCAGTTCACGAATATGGGCTGTATTATTTTGTAAAAAAAACCTTGCGTCCTTTTAAAAAAACACCCCTTTCTTTCGGATTTCGGCACTAATCCACAATTAATTATTTCTCCTCCATTTCAGCGCCGGCTGCCCCGCCCTGTCTGGATTTCACCTCGAAGGATTGACTCCACCCTTTTTTCATCCATTCTTTCTTCTGGGTTTCATTGAACAGCAAGGTAATGACTGCCACCGGGCCTTTGCTGATTTTTCATTTGTCTGGTACTTTAAGTTGATCAACTTTTGCCGTAAGCACTCTTTATTACTATAAGACTTTCGATTTTGCTCTCTCCCCCTCAGTGTATCCTTCTTTTGAAATTCTGAAAGGGCACTTGTCTAACACATCCCTCTGGGTAAGTTCAGTTTTATAGAATAGGCGTTTTGGGGTTACTTGCACTCACATTTTCCAGATTTTCATTTACTCTTGTCCTTCTTCTCTTTGCAGTGTTATGGTCCTGATGAGAACCTCATTCTACAACCAATGGGGTTCGAAACGCGTAGACCTTCTCTTTGTGTTCTTCAGTCATGTGTATTTCGAGTCCGCTTTGGATAAATTGAATACACTTTGTGTATACCCTAGTTAGCGGTACTTTCTTTAAAGTTGACGTGTACGGAGACCCCTTTGGTGTTTTCAATTAGAACCAAAGGCTTATTAAATTCAACTGTTTGTGTGAGTGGTGTGTGTGAATGAGGAGTGGTGTAAGATTGCTTGTCAGATTTGCATCTCTGCCATTTGGGCAGTAGAGTCCCAGTGTTTATATCCATTTTTGTCCTCGTTTTGAATGTATTAATTGTTGCCCCTAAAACAATTTTTTCATTTTTTTCATGTGTTTATTAGTTTGCATCATGTTTGTGTGTCCAGATCAGATTCTCTTGATAAATTAATTCATTTTGTAAAAAAACAGATCAATTGTGAATAAAACACTATTAATTAGTACGGACGTAGTTGTTGTACTTTTCTTCTACAGTCAAAGAGTTCAATCATCTGTCAGCATGGGCATTCTTGTTAGTTTCACATGTTCATTGGCTCAGCCTTGCTGACTGGAGCCACACCCATCCTTGTTCTCAAAAAAGTGAATTCATTCATTGCGTCTGTTTTTAAAAATCACGGAAAACTGTTTTTATTCTTACTTGTGTCTGTTGTGAACTGTACTGCACTTTCACTTTGCCGCCTCTGTGCTCACCGACTCCCCGGTCCACCGCAGCTAACCCTATGCTGTTTGAGTGGATGAGATTACCGAGCCCGAGGCAAATAGTTTGACCCTCAGTTCTTCCGGGGAGGGACGATTACGGGCGGCCATCTTGGCAGGGTGACGCTCTAGCTTTTCACCTGGGCCTGTCTATTTCAGGGCTTATGGCGCCGACGCGCAGCGAACGCGCGCAGCGGGCACGCCGCTGGCGCGCCGAAGGTGCGCCTAAGGCAAGCCTGTCTGCACCCATCCGCGGCCGGACAGCGGCCAGGGCCAGTGATGCTGCCCAAATTCCCTGCGATTGTCTACATACGTAGAGTCGGGCAGAGATACTTGCCCTCAGACCCCCCTCTTGCAGCAACCCGCCTCTCTTGGAACCCGGAGGGCCTAATCGAAACTACCTATGCCCTTGTTGTGGGTTTGTCCCTACTACTAGCCGCATTACAAAGCGATGCAAGGCTTTCAGCCTTAACCTTGCTAAACCACCTACGGAAGTGGAGTTAAAAGCTTGCTTAATCAATTGAAGGTCCCTGCCCAAACACTCCTTGGACATACATCAGTCCCTTGTAGATAACAGCTGGGACCTCATGTTCTTGACCGAGACGTGGCTACAGGATGATTCCAATCCCGCGCTGACTTTAGCTATCCCTGAGGATTATGGAATAGTCTGTGTCAATAGGCATAGCAGGAGACTAGGGGGTTGGTTAGCAATCATCCATAAAACTATATGGGAGATTGCTACTTCCAACTTCGAGCAGATTGATATCTTTGAAGGATTGCCCTTCTGTGTCAAACTCTCTGCGTGCACCTCCTGCTCAGGACTCCTGCTTTACAGACCACCTGACTCCAGCCTTAAATTTGCCCCAACCCTTGTGGATTACGTTGCCCAGGCCAGCGCGCAGTATTCCAACTTTACACTGTTAGGCGACCTGAACCTACATGTGGATGATCCTACCTGCCCACATAGTACCAACTTTATTTCCACACTGGCCGGCTGCAATTTAATACAACATGTGCTATTTCCTACACACAAGGCAGGCCATACACTGGACCTTATCTGCTCTAATCTACCCGACATTGTAGTCCACCCTCCTTTTCCGGTGATCTGGTCAGATCACTTCTTGATCCCTTTTCAATTACATCTGATAAGCGATGGGAGAGCCACCTCCATCCCCAAAGATCATAGAAGGAATTGGAGTAGGGTTACCCCTGAGTCTCTTTCCCAACACTTGAAGGACTCCAAGCCCTCTTTCTCAAACGATCTAGATGCTAACATCGCAAATTTAAATAAATGGGTTAGCGAGGCCTTTGATTCCATGACCCCTTGAAACCAGTAAACTCTTCAAGAACATCCCCCTCTACACCTTTGTATTCTGAGGAGATCAGAGCAAAAAAATCTGAATGTAAAAAAGTCAGAACGTAGTTGTAGACTAACCTACTCCGAGGAAAGTAAAACTTGTTATCAGGCAGCGCTTAAAAAATATCGTAAACTCCTTATTGGAAAAAAATGAGACTTTCTGGCCGAACGGATTACTAATTCTAAGAATTCATCTGGGGATATTTTTAAAATTGTAAAGTCTTTCACGAACCCCTTCGCACTCACCCACGTTTGTCCTCCCATCAGATACTATGTAACAAAATCTACGATTTCTTTGAGGAGAAAATCGCACTCATTTACTTGTCCTTCCCTGGTGTACCCGACGCTCCTCAGATGACTAATGCTCACAAATTAGAGCAGACTGATAGGCCAGTCTTCTCAAAATTTGTGGAGATGTCTATGGAAGCCTCACTGACAGAGCTTCAGAAGTGTAAATCAGGGTACCCTGGTGACCCTTGGCCGGCAAAACAATACAGTGCCCTGGCAGAGTGTCTTAACCCCCACTTAAATGCCATTTGGAACTCCTCACTCAGAGAGGGTATCTATCCTGCAGCCTGGAAGCATGCTTTTCTTCTTCCTATTCTGAAAAAAGCCAACGCTGACCCCTAAATCACTAGCAACTACAGGCCTATGTCTCTGCTCCCCGCTCCGGCGAAGGTTCTGGAGAAACTAGTGCACCCGCAACTGGCAGGGTTTATCGAGTCCAACAGCCTCCTTCATGAATCTCAGTCGGGCTTCCACACAGGATTTAGTACAGAATCTGTTTTGATTGAAATGGCTGACCCCATATGTTGGGCAATGGATGGAGGCTCAAAGGCCATGTTGGTGCTGTTAGATTTATCTGCAGCATTCGACACGGTGTCTCACCCAATTCTCTTAGATCGAGTAAAGGACATAGGCATCCAGGGAACAGTTATGAATTGGTTATCATCCTTATTATGTGACCATAATCAACAGGTCCTGACTCAACCCCTCTCCTCACCCGCCAAAACTCTTAAATGGGGAGTACTTCAGGGCTCGCCCCTGACCCCGCTCCTCTTTAATGTCTATTTAACACCTTTGGTGGAGCTTATCTCCAAAACGGGGATTAAAGTAACATCATACGCGGATGACACTCAGTTACTGTTCACCATTAGAGATGTGTCAGTCTCCACCTTTGACCCTCAAAAAGAATGCCTCAAAAACATCGCCGACTGGATGACCCGCAATTTTTTTAAACACAACCCTCTCTTCCCCCGCTCGGACTCGGTCAAAAATTTAGGTGTGAGATGGGACAAAGATTTGTCCCTCTCGACTCATGTTCAAACTGTCTCGGCGGTTTGCTTTGGCAAAATTAAAACTATTAGGAAATTTATACATTTCCTGCCTATTGCAACCCGCAAAACTGTGGTCCATGCTCTGATCACCTCTCACCTTGATTACGCGAACGGCCTGTATATGGGCCTTCCGCTTGGCTTGATCCACAGACTCCAGCTTGTTCAAAATGCTGCTGCCCGTCTGGTCTGTGGTGTCCCGCTTCGACACCACATTTCCCCTTACCTTAGGCAACTAAATTGGCTACCAATAGCCAAACAGATTGAATTCAAGGCCCTGGCGTTTGCCTTTCGCGCAGATAAAAGAAGAGGGACGATCTATTTGAGGAGGAGACTCCAACCCTATCAACAAACCAGATCTTTAAGGTCTAACAACAAAAGTTTTTCTTTTCATACCCCATTTTGTGAAAGCTAGAATGGGAGGCAGAACATTCGAGGTGGGGACCACCAAATGCTGGAACAACCTCCCCCTGCATCTTCACACGATGCAGTCCGAATAGGAGTTCAGAAAGTCCCTGAAAACCTGGCTTTTTAGTCGGCATGACTAGTTCTGCGCAGTCCCTTATCCTGCCTACTGTCTGTAATAGCGCCGGGACACCCCATTTGGGGTAGCTGAGCGCTCTACAAATGCCTTTATTATTATTATTATTATTTAGATGTATGTCAAGGATCAGCAAGCGGTCGTACCAAGCCCGGCAGACCAGCAGTGAGTCTATGTGGATACATTAACCTAGCGAGAAAGGAGCAGAGTGAGCGTATAGAGCAAAACGTGGGAGAGGGATTAAGGTGTCAGGTGAAATTATATGAACCAAAGGTGACCGGGACTTCAATCCCACAATATGCTCTACTCTATATGTCTGAATCAGTTATTTCTTACTGTTAGCAATAATACCTTAATCTAGGCATATTATTAATTAGTACTATGGAAAGTATAAATGGCTGTTATGATTACCAATTCAACTGACAGTCATAAGGTAATCAGTATTACATTCCCACTGTATGCACTCTAAATATGACTTTTTTATTGTTTTATATGCTGAAATTCGTTATTTTTTATTATTAGAAACCTAACTGTACTGATATTAAAATTGATAACTGTGACTACTGTAAGTGGCAGCTAAGAGTACCTTATCCTACTTGCCTTGCCAGTTCTTTAACTCTATCCCTCACAAGGAACGTTTATTGACCAGTTTAATATGGGAGCGACAATAACCCACGCGCGTCTAATTGAGTCAGTCAGTCAAAAAGTACTTTATTCGGTTAATTAAAACCATAAAAGCAATCTATACAAAAAATATTAATATTAATGTGACATTTGTTAACAACAATAATATTGCACTAATTATAAACATAGAATAAACAAAGACAAACAATTTAAAATACAACATTAAAAACCCTGATTTATTAAAAGTTAATTAATGTAAACTAGGTCATAGGAATCACTCTCACTTTTTTCCTCCTTATTTTAACTGCTGCGGTAAGGAAACTCGCTATACTGAAAATCTCCCAGACATTGGACAGCATCTGTAAATATATATTTGTGCTGGTTTTGCTTGTAAAAATCCTCTGTCCTTTAAAATTGGGAGGATAAAACGTTTCCGACTGTGCAAAAAGTGCTTGCAAAACAAAGTGCAATGTATCCTGGGTGGAGAAATTGTCACATGAACAAACTCCCAGGTCCTCCACCCTTCTCCATCCCGGATGATCGGCAAGGAGAAAATGTAACTGGTTCAGCCTAAATCTTACCAGGAGAAAGCAGTGGTTAGAGTTGGTTACCACATTCAAATAAAGTTCAATTGCACAGGACGTATTTAACAATTGAAGGGCACGTACCGTTGGTTTTGCCAACTCCCTTTCTTCTCTTTTCATGAATGCCATATATAAATAGGATTTCTTCGCCCACTGCATATCACCCTTTACTAGTTTATCTGGGGAATGAAACAGTTCTGACCATCCCTGTTTCTCTGCCAGCCTTTTAACATAACACAGCCAAGGAATGCAACTAGCTCGATCTACAACTAAGCAATCTCTCATGATTTCACGATTCATTTCAAGTTCAGGATTTAACCAGGTTGCAATCCATTTTAGTAGAGGTGCTATTGTAATTAAGTCCTCCACAAAGCCTGTCCCAGTCTCTTGGTGAATTATATATGTTGGTGAAGATTGTGGCACCCATAGCAGGTTTCTTAAAAATGTATTCTCAACTACTTGGATTTCCTTTGCTTCTCTAAATCCCCATATGTCCGAGCCGTAAATTGCGATGGAGATACATTTTGCTCTATATACCTTTGACAATGCTTGCAATGGTTTTGCCCCTAACCTACGTGCAAAACCTAGAACTGCAGATGTGGATCTAGCTAATACATTTCTCTTTGCATTCAATTGCGGGATCCACGTTCCTCTATCATCAAATAGGACACCTAGATAAGGGAAAGTGGTAACCCTAGTAATAACATTACCCTCGCAATAGAGAGTTTTGACCATTTTAGGCTTAGAACCTATTATCATTGTGTGTGATTTTGAGAAATGTACGCTTAGATCCAAAGATTTCATAAAAACAGCAAAGGAGGTTAAAAGACATTGTAGACCAACCGCAGTTCTCGCTAACAGGGCAGCATCATCCGCGTATAGGAGCGCTGGAATCAATCGCTCCCCCACACGCAGAATATCTTTACTGGCTTCCCCTAAGACTTGATCCAGGTTATTGATATAAAGGGTAAAGAGTAGAGGAGCCAGAATACATCCCTGCCTAACACCATTAGAGATGCATATTCCCTGGGTACAGTTCCCCCTTTGATTTTACCTAACTGTGGCGGTCAAATCCCTATGTAAATCGGCAAGGAAATGGACAATATTTCCATCCACACCTAGTTTGATAAGTATGGCCCATAACTTGAATCTATTCACTCAGTCAAAGGCCGAGGAAAGATCCATAAACGCCAAGTACAGTGTTCCCTTCTTGGTGTACTTCCCAATTAATAGGTGCAGATTCAGGCACTGGTCAGTGGTGCCCCTTCCTTTCCTAAATCTGTATTGCAGATCTGATAGGGTATTGGATTCAGTTAACCAAGCCGTGAGTTTACTAAGTACCACCCTTCCAAGCACCTTTACAGCAAAGTCTATGAGTGAAATTAGTCTGAAACAGCTTCGATCCCCTCTATTACCCTTTTTAAAAATCGGGACAATAACTGACTCAGACCATGATCTTGGTAGACCTAATTTACATGCCATGTTAAAAACATGAGCCAATAGTTTTTACCAAAGTGTTACATTAGATTTACAAAGATCGGCGGGGCGCCATCTGGTCCAGGAGGATGTATGTCGTTACAACGCACACTTTTACAACGCATGCACTTACAACGCATTTTTTACAACGCAAAATCCATTACAACGCATTGCATTACAACGCATGACACTACAACGCATTTTTAAAAACTACCTTTACAACGCATTCCATTACAACGCATACTACCTTTACAACGCATACCATTACAACGCATAATATTAAATTGCATTTAAGGTAAGTATTAGATAGTATAGGGGTAAAAATTACTTTTCTAACTCCAGGGGGTGCAACAGTAGGGTAAGTGTTGGATAGTATAGGGGTAAAAATTACTATTCTAACTCCAGGGGGTGCAACAGTAGGGTAAGTGTTGGATAGTATAGGGGTAAAAATTACTATTCCAACTCCAGGGGGTGCAACAGTAGGGTAAGTGTTGGATAGTATAGGGGTAAAAATTACTATTCTAACTCCAGGGGGTGCAACAGTAGGGTAAGTGTTGGATAGTATAGGGGTAAAAATTAATATTCTAACTCCAGGGGGTGCAACAGTAGGGTAAGTGTTGGATAGTATAGGGGTAAAAATTGCTATTCTAACTCCAGGGGGTGCAACAGTAGGGTAAGTGTTGGATAGTATAGGGGTAAAAATTACTATTCTAACTCCAGGGGGTGCAACAGTAGGGTAAGTGTTGGATAGTATAGGGGTAAAAATTACTATTCTAACTCCAGGGGGTGCAACAGTAGGGTAAGTGTTGGATAGTATAGGGGTAAAAATTACTATTCTAACTCCAGGGGGTGCAACAGTAGGGTAAGTGTTGGATAGTGTAGTAAGTGTTGGATAGTGTAGTGTAATATTATGCGTTGTAATGGTATGCGTTGTAAAGGTAGTATGCGTTGTAATGGAATGCGTTGTAAAGGTAGTTTTTAAAAATGCGTTGTAGTGTCATGCGTTGTAAGTCTAGTGCGTTGTAATGGATTTTGCGTTGTAAAAAATGCGTTGTAAGTGTAGTGCGTTGTAAAAGTTGCGTTGTAAAGGTTGTTCCCCGGTCCAGGAGCCTTGTTACTTGTCATTTGAGTTATGGCCTCCACTACTTCTAACTCTGTAAAAATCATAGTGTATGCCTTAACTTCAAATGCAGTACCTGAAGATCCTTGATTCTCCTGATCGCCATATATAGATTTAAAATGGTTGAACCAATCCTGTTCCTGTATATTACATTCAAGGGGACTACCCATAGATTCTTGAAAAAAGGGTTTGTTCACGATTTCCCAGAAATGAGCACTGTTTTTGATAACATCAGTGGACAATAGATTGTTCCATGCCTCATGTTTGATCTCTTCTTTACGTTTATTTATTGCTAGTTTATATATTTTCCTTAAAGCTGTCATCAAGTCGCGTCCACATGTCCTTAAATGGTACGCGCACTCACACCCACCCGGCTCCATATAGTACCATAGCGTCGCACGGCCTATCACATCCTCACCACACGTCTTCACGGACGTGTTAGTTGGCGGAATCACGCTTAACTCTGACCCGCAGCATTGAGGCAACTAACACGGCAAGAGCACCTTAATGTGTTGCCCTAGCCCTTAACTGGCAGGCGATCCCTTGGATTTACTTACGATCTCATTCCTCCATAGTGACTGGTGATCCAGGTAATCCACTCAGCTTACATTATCACGGTTACCAACCATTCCGACCGTCATACCTTTGGTTCGTATAATTTCACTTGACACCTTGATTCCTCTCCCACGTTTGGTTCTATACGCTCACTCCATCTCCTTTCTCGCTAGGGTAATGTATCCACATAGGCTCACCGCTGGTCTACCGGGCTCGGTACGACCGCTTGCTGATCCTTGACGTACATCTAATGCTGTGTGTGCTCCCAGACCACTGCGCTTTTGCATCATTTGCGAACGACTTCCTCCCGGTCACTGTACGGCTAACTCCATGATTAACCCTCCTGGATCAATGGTTGCTTTGAGATTCCAGGGTTAGTCCTTAATTACTATGAGCAACACTCGTTCTAGCTTGTCCTAGCCACCACAGTAACCTTCTTTCATTATCAGGGCATATTCCTCACTATCAGGCACACTATCTGGTTAATAAGTGAGTCCACCGAACCCAGGATGCACTTGGGCTGATTCTTATAGACCATGCATGCCCACTACCTGTGCATTCCTACATGTAATGATGATTTTCTCAATTGGACCCAATACTAACAGAAATTAATTGTTCTTATTTTCCCATCCCCCTACCCTTCCCTTCTTAAGCTATTACCTCTGGCATTATCCTTATTGTCCTGAAGATGATCCCAGCGTTTTGACAAGTGGATCGAAACGTCGTTGACTCTTTGCACCTTGACACAATTTTATTGTTTACCAAATAGTGCTATGGTATCTGAATATGTATTTTTTGGTGTAATTACTTAGTAATGCTATATGCCGTAGTAATTTATGCCTGAGTCCTTCTCCTTTTGTTTTTGTTAAATTGTCCTACTTATTTGTTGTTCTAATTAACTATTTATATTAAATGATTATGTCCAATTGGTCAGTCAAAACATAGATATCATTGTACTTCTATGTAAATTACGGTACTAATGATTTAAGCATAAGGGACTGCTGTTCTTTTGGAATAATTAATTCCCATGGTCCCTGACCATTAATTGGGTTCCCTTGGTGTAAAATATAATTATTAATTTGCTGCATTTACTGCACGACACAGTACACCGTCAGCTACCCGGTTTACTTAGTTCAACAGAAAAAATATATTTCTAGCACAAACAGATCAAAAGTTACTAAAAGATGTAATACACATGGTGCAGCATTGTGGTAGTAAGCACTTTATGGACGTTAGACGGTCACCTAACAGTTAAATTGCTTAATTCAGGTATTAAACAGGAAATGAGGAGGTGCAAACATTGCTTAGAAGGTATTGATGACACTGATTGACAGGCTGGGGATGCGGTTTTGTCTCCATAATTAAAAAACTCAACATATTTAAATGTAATTCACATAGAGAGGAATTCATGATTCCTTTATTGTCTTGAAATTGTTTTGTTTCATTATTTGGGTATATTCAGAAACTGTCATCAAAGCGGCTGCTATTTTAGGAGGTCACAGAGCACAGACAAATTCTTCTTTTATTAGGGTGAGAGGTTTTGAATTACAGTGCCTCCTAGCAATTACATAATACATAATGACATCATCATTATGTCAATGTGCAATGCTTCTCCGAGGGGCTGTGTCTTATCGGAAAGTGGTGCTTTTAGAGACCCATTGCTTGAACACAAAGTAATCCCAAATCCGAAGGCCTGTTTTAAAATAGGACTGGGATACGCAAAATAAAAAAGGCACACATTTTATTTAAAAAATCACGGACATTTATGGTTGTTTCCGGTCGAGTGCGTTGTGTTGGGTGCTGTTTGCGTTAAAATCGAGCGAGTGGCAAGTGCTCGTGTCTTGATTCTGTAAATTCCTTGGTGAATTTTAATCGCATATCATATTTGTCTGAGTACACATCCAGTTTCACAGTTCATGCAAGATTTGTCTGCTTGAATCGAGTCTTTCACCAGAGGTAGCTAGCTACACCGTAGATATAACTGTAAGGATACCAAGAGATTACACTAACTCAGGGATGCCCAATAAACCAATAATCAGTCTCTAAACACAACTACGCACCTGTAATAAAAAAATTACGCATGGGCGTCGTTAAAATGCGCAAATAGCTAGGCAATAGCTCCATGAAATTTGGATAATTTGTCTTTAATTGCATAACGTGTTTCACAGTTTGCTTTTCCTTGCCGCATTATTTGGCTAACGCAGCCGCATAATTTAGTCCTCCACTGCTGCATAAATCCTGCGGCCTTGTTTTTATCGATCTCCGCCCCCTTGTCTGACTGGCTCTTTTTATTTGTTTTAGTCAATCAATCATAGGCATTTGTATAGCGCACTGCTCACCCGGAGGGTCTCAAGGCGCTGGTGGGGGGGGAGGACGCTACTGCTCGAACAGCCAGGTCTTGAGTTGCTTCCTGAAGGCGAGATGGTCTTGCGTTGTCCGGAGGTGGATGGGGAGGGAGTTCCATGTCTTGGCTGCCAGGTAGGAGAAGGATCTTCCTCCAGCCGTGGCTCTGCGGATGCGGGGGACGGTGGCGAGAGCGAGGCTGGCGGAGCGGAGCTGGCGGGTGGGCTTGTGGAAGGTCAGGCGGCTGTTGAGGAACTTGGGGCCCAGGTCGTGGAGGGCCTTGTGTGCGTGGGTGAGGAGTCGGAACGTGATTCTTTTGTTGACGGGGAGCCAGTGCAGGTCTCTCAGGTGTCCGGAGATGTGGCTGTGACGGGGGATGTCCAGGATGAGTCGTGCTGAGGCGTTCTGGATCCGTTGGAGTTTCTTCTGGAGTTTGGCAGCGGTGCCGGCGTAGAGGGCGTTCCCGTAGTCCAGCCGACTGGTGACGAGGGCCTGGGTGACCGTCTTCCTGGTCTCGGTGGGGATCCACCAGAAGATCTTTCGAAGCATGCGCAGGGTGTTGAAGCATGAAGACGAGACGGCGTTGACTTGTCTGGTCATCGAGAGGGAGGAGTCCAGGATGAAGCCTAGGTTGCGTGCGTGGTCTGTTGGCTTGGGGGTGGCTCCCAGGGCGGGGGGCCACCAGGAGTCGTCCCAGGCGGAGGGTGATGATCCCAGGATGAGGACCTCTGTCTTGTCTGAGTTCAGTTTCAGGCGGCTGTTCTTCATCCATTCAGCGACGTCTTTCATCCCTTCATGTAGGCTGGCTCTGGTGGCGTCCGGGTCGCTGGTGAGGGAGAGGATCAGCTGGGTGTCGTCGGTGTAGGTGATGATCTTGAGGTTGTGTTGATGTGCGATGGTTGCGAGGGGGCTCATATAGACGTTGAAGAGGGTGGGGCTGAGCGATGACCCTTGTGGAACGCCGCAGATGCTTCGGTGGCCGCTGACCGGAACGGGGGGAGGCGGACTCTCTGGGTTCTTCCGGCGAGGAATGAGGTGATCCACTCCAGGGCCTTCTCCTGGATGCCGGTGTTGTTCAGGCGCTGTACCAGGGTGCGGTGGCAGACAGTGTCGAACGCTGCGGAGAGGTCCAGGAGGATGAGGGCCGCAGTTTCCCCGTTGTCCATTAGGGATCTGATGTCATCTGTGGCTGCGATGAGGGCGGTCTCCGTGCTGTGGTTGGCTCGGAAGCCGGATTGCGAGTGGTCGAGGGATCCATTGGTCTTGAGGAAGGCGGCTAGCTGTCTGTTGACGGTCTTCTCGATGACTTTGGCAGGAAACAGGAGGAGCGAGATGGGGCGGTAGTTCTTGAGGTCGGAGGGGTCTGCAGTTGGTTTCTTCAGCAGGGCACTGATCTCGGCGTGTTTCCAGCACTCCGGGAAGGTGGCGGTGTTGAAGGAGGCATTGATGATGTCGCGGAGGTGGGGTGCGATGATGTGGTCGGCCGTGTTGAAGATGTGGTGTGGGCAGGGGTCCGTAGGGGATCCGGAGTGGATGGTGTTCATTGTGCGTGTTGTGTCTTCGGTGCTGACTGGGGTCCAGGTGCGGAGGGTGGCAGTGGGGGGCATCGGTACGGTGGTGGGGTTCGTGGTTGGTGGGCCGAAGCTGTTGTGAATGTTGGCGATCTTGTCGTGGAAGAAGGCTGCGAGGGAGTCGCAGAGGTCTTGCGATGGAGTGATGTCATTGTTTCCGGCGTCGGGGTTGGAGAGCTCTTTGACGATGCTGAAGAGTTCCTTGCTGTTCTGGGTGTTGTTGTCCAGTCGTTCCTTGAAGGCTGTCTTCTTTGTGGCGCGGATCAGTTGGTGGTGTTTGCGGGTGGCGTGTTTGAGGCCCGTCGTGTTGTCTGTGGTCTGGTTGGTGCGCCAGGTGTTCTCCAGGGAGCGGCAGTTCTTCTTGGAGGTGATGAGCTCGTCGGTGAACCAGGAGGATTTCTTGCTGCCGCGTCTGCTGGGGGGGTTCTTCTTCAGTGGTGCGAGGGCATCTGGGCAGTTGGTGATCCACTGTGTGAGGTTGTTGGCGGCTTTGTTGGGGTCCGTTGAGCTGGTGGGGGGGTTCTGGCTGAGGAAGGTGGTGAGCTGGTCGCCGGTGATCTTGTTCCAGCTCCTGCGGGGGGCTTGTTGAGGGTGGTGGTGGGTCGTTGTTTTACTAAAGCTGAAGTGGACGCAGCTGTGGTCAGTCCACTGGAGATTAGTGGAGTGGCTGAAGGTGACGTATTTGCTGGATGAGAAGACTGGGTCAAGCGTGTGGCTGGCGTAGTGGGTGGGGGGGGTTACCAGTTGCTTGAGTCCGAGGTTGGCCAGGTTGGGCAGCAGAGCAGTGGTGTTGCGGTCCTTGTTGTCCTCCAGGTGGAAGTTGAGGTCCCCCAGGAGGATGTAGTCGGTGGAATTGATGGCGCGCGGGCTGACGAAGTCTGTGATGTCTTCGCTGAACTGTGTGCGTGGTCCCGGTGGTCTGTAGACGAGGGTGCCTCTGAGCGTGGTCTTGGGGTCGGTGTGTATCTGGAAGTGGAGGTGTTCGGCGGAGGTGAAGGTGTAATCGGAGTTGGTCGTGATGCGGATGGTGTTCTTGTGGATGATGGCGATGCCTCCTCCTGTCTGGTTGACGCGGTCCTTCCTGGTGATTTTGTAGCCTTCCGGGACGACGATGGCGACGTCGGGCGCTGAGGAGGCGTTTATCCAGGTTTCCATCAGGAAGGCGATGTCTGGTGCTGTCGAGTCGAGGAGGTTCCAGAGTTCGACGGCATGCCTGTGAACGGAGTGGGTGTTGAGCAGGATGCACATCAGGTGTTTGTTGCTGGGGCTCGGTTTAGCAGGTGCGGTGTTGGGTCAGAGGCCGGTGAAGCGGCAGGTCAGGCAGGTGAAGGGTCCGTGGGTGCGTCTCGGGGTGGCTCGGTAGCAGGCGGTGTTTCGGCCGGCGTTGAGTGCGTGGAGGGTTTTGGCGTCATAGATGTGCAGGGTGTGCTGGCGAGGGCGAGGACCAGGGGGTCTGGCGCTGGGGGCGGTCCAGGCGCGGACGGGCGCAGACGGGCTTACCTTTGGCGCACCTTCGGTGCTCAATCGGCGCTCCCGCTGCACGCGTCTGCTGCGCGGTCGCTCTGGGGGCGTCATAAGTAAGGAGCCGGGAGGGAGGAGCAGCTGGGTGGCGGGAGCGGGGCGGCGAATGGAATCACAGGGGGGCGGGCCGCAGGGAGGCAGCAGCGGGAAATTCCAAGAAGCAGCGGGCAGCGGGAAATTCCCAGGAGCAGCAGGAAATTCCCAGGAGCAGTGGGCAGCGAGCGAAGGAATCTGCAGGCAGGAGGCAGCAAAGGCAGGCAGGAGCGGCAGCAGTGAGTGGGGCGACCAAGCCCTGTGGAGGGCTGAGCCACGGATGTCCCATTCTCTTGGCAGTCATATGTTTTTATATGTGATCGCACCCCTACCTTTACTCATCAGTGCTGAAACACGCTGCACCATCTCCAAAGGTGGCACTACCCCTTCTTGCACACTACAGCTACCAGGTTGTGCCACCAGTCATATGATAAATTTTATTTTACCCTGTTCCCCACCTCACTTCATCCGTTCCCTGCAACTTACTCACTCTGATTAGGTTGTTCCTACCTCTTTTGTTCAAATCCTAGTCACCACACTTTATTGAAAGGTAAAGATTGTTTTATTATTCACACCCCACCATCCCTCGCCACTCCTCATTTGACCCTTAACAACCTGCAACTTCTCAAAGGGTTCCCTGCCACTTTCTGAATACTGCAGCTACTATGCTGTGTCGGCAGTCTCTGTTGTTTTTTTCGGAGGTGCCACCTCATTCCCTGCTGCACCCTGTATTTCCTCACAGTCCTTTTATTCTCTTATATTCATCTACCCATAATCAGAGGGTGTTATCACTACAAGGCAGCGTCAATAGTAGTGTTTACACACATTATCCCAGCCCAAGGGCTCCGTTAATGACAACAGCGGTGGCGTAAATAATGCGCCATGTTGCGCCTTATTTACGAAGTGACGCATCTAGGCAGATGCGTCACTTCGTAAACCCCTGTGCTACATTCTAACTGCGTCAGGTATAATGTATGCAGGGTGGGCGTTCCCCCGCAAGAAAGGTTCGTTGGAGTGGCGCAGTGACATCTATGAGATTTCGCTGCGCCACTTCTAGGACGCCAATGGATCCAAACCTTACGCCTGCCATGGGTGACGCTTGCCCTTTCACATGGGGCTTGGAACCTTGCTGGAGTTGCGTCACTCTTCCGACATAACTCCAGCAATGCGCCACTTTTGCGCCGACAGATACGCCAGTAATACTGACATATCTGTCATTCCTTGTGACATGATGTGTCATACTGTAAATATGATGCATCATTCGCGTCGCAAGGAGGGCGCACTGAGAAGTGTTGCATCGCTGCTTTCACGCAGGTATGCGCCACTTCTCATTAATGAGGCCCCTGGTGTACAACACTGTTAACGTCGTTTAGACTAATGAAAATGTCTAAGAGTGAGACTGTGCTCTAAGAAATGAGATTCACTCCCAGTGAGAGACACTATAATCAAGGGAGTGGGATTCACATTAAATGAGTGTGAGTCTACTGCAAGGTGAGACACCCACACCCAATGAGTAAGGCTGGTCTCCAAGACAATAAAATACATATTGTTAGCTACTGTGCAGCAAGGTATGAGTCTTACACCACTGTAAACTAATGAAAGAAATTTAAAAAAGGAAACAGAAGCAGGAAAGGAAAGGAAAGGAAAGGAAAGGAAAGGAAAGGAAAGGAAAGGAAAGGAAAGGAAAGGAAAGGAAAGGAAAGGAAAGGAAAGGAAAGGAAAAAATCTCTCGCATGATGCGAAACTGAGTATTACTGAAGGGCTTGGGACTGAGCCCATTTTGTATTTGTGGATGAATTTTTTAGCTCGTATTCGGTTTTGGTAATACGAAAGTGATCGAGGACCTTTGAGTTTTCTCTCCCATGTTCCCGCTTCTCTACTCTGCTTCACTGAGTGCTCAAAGGCATCTGTTTGTCAGCGTAGACTAACATAACATAACATAACATAACCCAACACATAACATAACAGTCAAAAAACATTAAAAAAAATAGTTGCCAATGTATTATGGTCAGAGAAGCTGTACTTGTGACATAGGTCTTGTTGTTTATGATGACACCAAAAGCCCCATTGGCATATTTGGACCGTAATTCACAGGTGCCCACCATGATCCTTTATGCATTGGCAGCTTGTTAACGGGGTGTTAGGGATGTGCCCTGCCACCTGTAAACCATCAGCTGATTATCTAGACTCTGCCCACACTGCTTTGAACTTCTTTTAGCAGTGTTGATGGAAACATGTCCCTTGAGTTTTCCACTTACAGTGCACGGGTCAGGCCTCTACAGGCTGCTAATGACAGGGGAAGGAGCAGGCTGAGGTGACTGAGCAACAGTCCATTTACCAAGTGATATTTCAGAACACAACACTTTGTAAATGGATGTTGGAATTTTGGGGCAGATTTACCAGCCCCTTGCGCCACTTTTGCGTCACTTTTAACATGGGAAAAGCGACGCAAAAGTGGCGCAAGTGGCTTGTAAATCTGCCCCAATGTATGTGCGAGGGTGCACTTCAGATCTGTCCATTCACAAAGGCACAATCCATATTATTTAGAACACATACTGCACATGCCTCAGGAAGCAGGGCACAGCAGCTTAAATAGGGCTCTCAGGGTGTTAATCCATGCACCCCTTTCCACGACCAGAATCTACACTGGAAAGGAAGAGTGATCCAGGTAACGCAGCTTGGTAGAGCCAGAGAAAAAGCCAGGAGATGAAAGGTTGTAACACCTGAGATACTGAATATTTAAAAGACCCAAAGCGATCACTGATTGTGGTGGCAGAAAGCAGCTGAGACACCTGTAGCCCAAAAGTGATGAGCTCCAGTCTCATTATTCCCTATTGCGATGGCATGTCCTGAGCTAGTAAAATATCCAGCGATAAGTGATCCTGCTGTTTAGAAACACTATTCTTTCCTTATTGTAAGTGTGATTTAGTAGTGTTTGTACATTATTGTGGGGGTAGTGAGAATAACATACTTGTCTTTTTGCAAGCACTAACTGGACATTATTTCTACTGGGGGGTTATTGTGTGACCGGTTGAGTTCTGAGACTCTAACCCTACGCTACGTCCCCTAGTAAGCCTTCGCCTGCTTGCCCACATCTACTGTACTTGGTGCTTGGTTTGTACAGCTGTGGTGGGTCAGGCCGTGGGACATCAGTCATAAATAATCTTAGGTCCCAGGTTTGGGGTCCAGTAAATCCTGTGTACCTTGGACCCCTCAACTGGGTCTGACAACTCATCTGTCATCAATATCCCTCATCTTGTCTTCTAGTCTTGTTGTCCTTCCTGCCATAATCCCCATCAATGACAAAAACACCACCTTTTTCTCAATTCTATGATTATTTATTGCAATCCAACTTCCTCAACTAATCTCTAATTGATCTCGAATAACAATATAATTTTGCCAGAAGTGATCCCCTGTATGGTGGGGTCAACAATGCCTTTGCACTAGTAATCAAAGAAGAAATGTAGATTGTCTCATCTCCTAGGGCAGAGAAGTCAGTAGAGGGGAGCAGTTAAACATGGTGCAGTCCAAACATTCAGTGCCCTTAAATAGGTGGAGGGGTTTTGTTGATGTGACCGTGTCATCACTACATGTGTATTGAGTTTGTTGTAGTTTGGAGTAGAGAGAGACAATCCCACTATTCCTGCTGTGAGTTTTTTAAAACCTCCCAGAGTGACAATTTTGTCAATAACCCCAGCCTCACACTGAACTGGATTTATGAAGTTTGCAGAGACAGAAGGTTCATTGGAATATGACCGCCATTACTCCGCGTGCCACTACAACGCGGTCGTTACAACGACCAGGTTGTTACCACGCAAAGTCATTACTACGCAAGTCATTATATCGACTTACAGTAGATGGCGCGCTGTCATTAGAAATGTATCATTTACTATTCCAAATCCAGCCTACGTAAAAGTAGGGAAGGTGTTGGAATAGTAAACTATACTAATTCTAATGTTAGCACGCCATCTACTGCAAGTCGATGTAACGGCTTGCGTAGTAATGGCATTGCGTGGTTACAACGCGGTTGTTGTAACAACCACGTTGTAATGGCATTGCGATGTGATGCCCTTATTGTTAGGGTTGTTTCCCGGTTCAATGTCATATTATTTTATACCTTTGTTTCATTGTGCATTTTTGTTGTAGGATTGTGTTCTATGATACTTTCTATGATGGTACACCTTAGGTGGATAAAAGAACCACTATGCACTATGCAAGCTGCTACCTTGTGGTTGACTAAGCCAGAGGGAACAGGCCCTCAACTATTGAGATCCCCATCTGCCAGTAACGACAGATCTGGGATTCATGTGGAAAAACTATAACTGGCTAATCTGAATGATGGGCAGACAGAACCTCCATTTGCCTCAGAGGTACGACTAAACAGCCATTCTTTGAAAAGTTAATTTTTCTTATTACTCAGCAACGAATTGAACTTTGAAACAATGGATCATGTTGGTTAATGGTTAAAAGCTTATTTGCCGCTCCTGAGAAATATCCATGTGGAGTAAGATGCCTGACCAGGCCTGCATCAGTGCAAGCTTTCAGTCACCCCTTGGCATAGGTTAACATACAAGATGTAGACAAGATTGGAAAGGTTATGATACTAGTGTCAGATGGCCTTCCCATGAAGTGTCTCCTAGTCAAGGATCTGATCAATTTTCGAATGGTCAATCAATCAATCAGGAACATTTGTAGAGCGCGCTACTCACCCGCGAGGGTCTCAAGGCGCTGGGAGGGGGGGTGCCGCTACTGCTTGAAAAGCCAGGTCTTGAGGTGCTTCCTGAAGGAGAGATGGTCCTGGGTCAGTTGTAGGGGGGTGGGGAGGGAGTTCCATGTCTTGGCCGCCAGGTAGGAGAAGGATCTTCCTCCGGCGGTGGTTCTGCAAATCCGTGGGACGGTGGCGTGGGCGAGGCTGGCGGAGCGGAGCTGGCGGGTAGGTGTGTAGAACGTGAGGCGGGTATTGAGGTATTCGGGACCCATGTCGTGGAGAGCCTTGTGGGCGTGGGTGAGGAGTCTGAAGGTGATCCTCTTGCTGACGGGGAGCCAGTGCAGGTCTCTCAGGTGTGCAGAGATGTGGCTGTGTCAGGGAATGTCCAGGATGAGTCGTGCAGCTGCGTTCTGAATGCGCTGGAGTCTTTTCTGTAGTTTGGCGGTGGTCCCAGCGTAGAGGGTGTTCCCTTAGTCCAGTCGGCTGGTGATGAGGGCCTGGGTGACTGTCTTCCTGGTTCCAGTGGGGATCCACCGGAAGATCTTTCGGAGCATGCGGAGGGTGTTGAAACAGGAAGATGTAACGGCGTTGACTTGCTTGGTCATCGTGAGGGAGGAGCCAAGGATGAATCCCAGGTTGCGTGCGTGGTCCGTGGGCTTGGGGGCGGTGCCCAGGGCAGGGGGCCACCAGGAGTCGTCCCAGGCAGAGGGGGATGGTCCGAGGATGAGGACTTCCGTCTTGTCTGAGTTCAGCTTCAGACGGCTGAGCTTCATCCATTCCGCAACGTCTTTCATTCCTCCCTGGAAGCTGGCTCTGGCGGTGGCGGGGTCGTTGGTGAGGGAGAGGATCAGTTGGGTGTCGTCGGCGTAGGAGATGATGTTGAGGTTGTGTTTGCATGTGATGGCTGCGAGGGGGCTCATGTAGACGTTGAAGAGGGTAGGGCTGAGCGAGGATCCTTGGGGGACGCCGCAGATGATCTTGGTGGCCGCTGCGCGGAAGGGCGGGAGACGGACACTCTGAGTTCTGTCCGAGAGGAAGGAGGTGATCCATTCCAGGGCTTTTCCTTGGATGGATCCCGGCGTGGTGGAGGCGGGTTGTCAGGGTGTGGTGGCAGACAGTGTCGAATTCGGCCGACAGGTCGAGGAGGATGAGGGCGGTAGTTTCACCGTTGTCAAGCAGGGACCTGATGTCGTCGGTGGCTGCGATGAGGGCGGTCTCGGTGCTGTGGTTCGCTCGGAATCCGGACTGCGATGGGTCGAGGGAGCTGTTCGTCTCGAGGAAGGTGGTCAGCTGTTTGTTGACGGTTTTCTCGATGACTATTGTGGGGAAGGGGAGGAGCGAGATGGGACGGACGTTCTTGAGGTCTGTGGGGTCCGCGGTGGGTTTCTTCGGGAGGGCGCTGATCTTTGCATGCTTCCAGCTCTCCGGGAATGTGGCGGACGTGAAGGAGTTGTTAATGATGTCCCGGAGTTGGGGTGCGATGATGGTGTCGGCTCTGTTGCAGATGTGGTGTGGGCAGGGGTCGGCTGGGGAGCCGGAGTGGATGGTGTTCATCATGTGGGTGGTGTCTTCCGTTGCTGCTTATGTAGCTTGATTAACCAGGCCCCACCAGGAGAACTCAATACAGTGCAGTGTTGTGGCCTGTGTCCCACCATTCGCCTATTGGTGGAGAAATGGTGACTGAGATCTGAGGCTAGACATTAAACCAAGAGCTAGAGGGGGACTCTTGTTCTGGTTCTGGATGGTCCTTCCCATGTGACCCTGAGCCTCAAAGGCCCCTGTGCAGCGAGATGACCTCGCGTAAGGCAGCCAGTACCACTAACTCTGAACCCAAGAGGTATACTTACCTTTCAGAAGCCAGTAAGCACACTATATTAACTTCAAAGCACAATTCTTCATTTACAGGTTACAGTGTATAGTGTCAATTATCTGTCATTGCTTTTGCTAAGTTCTTGCCCTTTTCTTTATTTAAAATCATTAGGATTGAGAGCAGGAAATACTACCAAATAATAATAAAGTAACTATTTTGAGGGAATGATTAAAAATCCTCTGTTTTGAAGAATACTAATCACAGTCAGTAAGCAAAAATGAACATCAATTGCTGTCATCTCATGATATTCCCTACACACCTGAATACCTACACACACACGCATGCAAGCATGCATGCGCACACACACGCACACACACACACACACATATATATATAAATAGGGGCATCAGAGCGAATTATAGGTTCTGGTTGCAGTGTGTATGTGTTAGTGGATGTGGAATGAATAAGAAAGGGCAGAGAATGTGACTGTACTAAGCAGGGGTTAGAAGAGGAGAGTAAAATGTGTCTGTGGCAGAGACTGTGAATTAATTATGTATATAAAGAGGATGTAGATGGGCAGGTATTATAGTATATAGAGGAATTTTGTAGGTACTTGAGGATGTGGAGTGGAACATGTAGGTGCTAGAAGAAGCATATGGATTTAGTAGGGGTACAGTATCTGGATGGAATAGTGTGGTGTTAAATGTTGTGGGTGGAACAGGTAGGTGTTAGAAGATGTAGATAAAATATGTAGGTTTCAAAAGGTGTAGATGAAATAAGCATGAGTTAGAGGAGCTATGTTTATCGGGTAGGTGCGTGAGGATGGAAGCCGAGGAGGAAGGTATGCATATCGGTGGAAAAGGAAGCTGTTGGAGAATGAGAAACAAATATCCTGTGGGTAGTGCTTCATTTGTGGCAGAGACTACAAATTAGCCTGCACCCTTTTTTTGGGCCCATGACTTTGATCCAGAGCGGGAGAGAGAAAGGCAGAAAATGGAGAAATAAATGAAGAAGGCAAAGGTAGAGAAGGAGTAGCAAAAGGAGAAAGAAGGGATGGAAAAGAGCCTTCAAGAGTGAGAGACTGGGCAGGAAGTGTTGGATGGTGGAAGAAAGCACCATGAGGTGGAATCAAGATCATGCAATCTTGGCATGCAGCAACACCGGTATTCATTCATGCCAGAGTGGACTCCTAAGAAAAGTTTTTTTTACAACTTGAGCAGTGTGTGTGGTATGGTGGCTGACATAGCTAGGTCAGTGGTAAGTAGATGGATCAAAAAACTGGGGAAGTCTGTGGAACAAAAGAAGAAACTGTAGAGTGGCCAGGTGTCTCCATTTCGTTGTTACCACAATTTTCTGGTCCAGCATTCTTTTTACAAGTTATACTTTTCAAGTATGCTGGCCACATTGGTTCATTCAGACTGAAACAAGAGCACAAATCGCAGAATGCATTATTTTCATAAATGAAAACAGAGCGCATGCTGCATCGGTGCCTGGTGACGACGCCATCTTGTAACTCTGGGCAGAGTGAAGAGCTTGATTTGCCAGAATCAAAATGGAGGCTATTGGAGTATATGAAGGGGGAACAAACTGTGTTCTGGTATAAGGTCCCCAAAATGTTCGCTTTCATGGAACGGA
This sequence comes from Triturus cristatus, assembly GCF_964204655.1. NCBI lineage: Eukaryota > Metazoa > Chordata > Amphibia > Caudata > Salamandridae > Triturus > Triturus cristatus. The sequence goes on from NC_140580.1 coordinate 752,529,452, forward strand.
GTGGGGAGGGACAGGGAGTAAGTTGCCTATCATGCGTAGTGCGTTCAACAGCACAGTTATTCTACATTTGTGTGGGAGAGATGGGATCTGTGTGAGTGTGAACCGCAGACCACCTCATACATCATTCCTTTCCTAGAGGGAACAGTTCAAGGTTGGCTTTCAGTTTTACGGTTCTGTTCGCCCGCATGTGTAATGGCATGTGACAGCACCACGAATGTTTTCCAGAGTGGGCCAAAGCTGGGGGTCTCGTTCCCGCGTCCCGGTGCCACGGATGAATGAACTTGAGAGAGAGAAGTGATGAAGAGCAGCCCAGCCGGGTCAAGGCGGCACACGCCTCCCCTTCCGCGCCTAATCCCCCCGCAAGATAACCTCAGAGTCAGGGTTGCGCTGGGAGACCCCTCCAAGCGCTGAGCGGTTCTGTTCTCTACCAAATTCGTGTCAGTTCACCTACAGGGTCATTACTGCTTGATGCTAAGCCTGAGGAAGGATGAGGGGATAACGCCTAGAGAGAGAGAGGAAGAAAGAGCGAGACAGAGAGAGAGAGAGAGAGAGAGTAAACGACAGAGAGAGGAAGACAGACAAAGAGAGAGAGAGTAGTCATGTGCTAGGAAGTGGAAAACTGGCAATCAGAGACAGACGCCATGCCATGGGCTACAAGGAGCAACGAACTCTGGCATGAGACAGACATATATTATTACCAAGAGTGAGGAATGAACTCTGACAGTCACTGATAGACCTGGGCTACAACAATGGCCACCCTCTTACAACGACAAACATAGATGATGGACGACAAAGACAAACAGCTTCTGAAAAAACACTCAGTCTATCGTGGCTCTTCGGCAACAGAATAAACAACCTCTGACAATCACAGACAAACAAAATGGGCATCCCTACCAGACAACTCTCTGACACCATAACATATAATGACGTGCTGCAAGGGAAATTCTCTGACAATCAAAGACTGACATTATAAGGAGAGACGTGATTGGCTACGGTGAGGAACGACCTCTGACTTGGGCTAAACAAAGAACAGCCTCTCATAAAGAGACATGAGGGGGGCGGGCCATATTTACAAGCCTGTATTGTCACAGGAACGCCACTTTTATCGATGTTCCTGTGGCGATAGGGGCTTTGCCCTATTTACAAGGCTTAACGTGGCTTAAAGCTGCCTTGTAAATAAGGCCCCCTTTCACGCTGTACTTAGCCTGAAAGGGGTGGGCAATGGGTGTTGTGGTGGGCATTCCACTGCAACATCTATTGATTTTGATGCTTCCCCCTATTTACAAGGGTGGCATAAATATGGGGCAGCACCAAAATTAAGACCAGGGAAAACCTGGTTAACATGGAGAAATGAGGAGAAATGCTTTTTTTCTCCTCGTTTTTGTTGTTTCTATGTGTGCTGCATTATGCCGCACACATAGAAACACCAAAACGCCATGAATGATTGTTTATGTGCAGAAAGGTGTCCCTTCCTGCACATTAACAATCATTGCCCTAGCCGTTATCCCATGCATCCGCAGAGCCAGAGCGGGAGTGCGACCCTTCTCCTACATCGCTGCCAAGACCTGCATCAGACAAACCCCCATGCTCCAAGATTTCAGGAAATGCCTCAAGGCCTGTCTCTTCGGTTGAGACGAAGCTGCATGAAACCCCCCCACCCTCCCCCAGCGTCTTGAGACCCTCGCGGGTGAGTAGTGCGCTTCACAAATCGCTGATTGATTTTAAAAAATGACGATTTGCAACTTTAATGTGTGCTGCACAATGCAGCACTCATAAAAGTTGCAAATCGCCTTTCTGGATTGTATATGTGCAGGAAGGGACACCTTCTTGCACATAAACAATCATTCCCTCAACACATGCACCCTTTTACTATGGTGCAAGGGTGCCTGCGTTGGCGCTAGGCAGCTGAGGTGAGCGCCAGCTTTAGGGAAAACAGAGGAATGCACCGCATTGCTGTAAATATGGTGCATCCCTGCGTTTTCCGAATGGCGAGCGTGGCGTTAGCTATTTTGGCTTAACACAGTGCTCCACCATTCTTTTGTAGATATGCCTCGAGCTGTTCAATTCCAGACAAGTCTCAACGCCACAAAATGTATTAGAACTAAACAAGGCAAACCTTTCGACAATAACAGACTGCCATTTTTTCCTACGGTCTGGGACAATCACCGACGATCCCAGACAGAAGACATGCTAGAGCAAGGAAGGAACATCTTGTGACAATCAAAGATAAGATATCATGGGCCACAGTAAAAAAAACAATTGACACCACATCGAGAGAGAGATATATTGTGGCCTATACCAGACAACATCTCTGACAATCACAGAAGAAACTAGCAATGGGCTACAGGGGAAAATAAACGCTAACAATCATAAGCAGATGCCAAAGGATGCAAGAAGCATCAACCTCGAACTATCCCCGGCACATTTCAAGGGCTACACTATGGAACAATCAGACGATTACAGATATACATAAAAGGCACCAGTGAGGAGCAGTCTGACACCAAAGACTATAACAAGAACAATCCTCATGACCCTACACAAGCATCACAGGCTTCACTGAGGAGCACCATCTGACATTAACAGATGTGAAAAATCATCTTCCCATTGAAAGCAGGCATGGCAAATATATTTATTAATTCTTTTTACTTTTTTTGAGGCATTGAAATTGCAACTATGACTTTGAAGAGAGTACCTGGTTGTATCGTGCCAGTTACTCCAAGGCCTGTGTGAGTCAAGGTCAATTAGGACAAATAAATCTTTTCCAGTGGAGACGAACAAGGAGGGGGTCGCGCTGCTACCATTACTCTCACCGCACTGCAGGAGCCCTAACGCTGTGGTCGCCCCCGCAGTCGAGCACCTGACATCGCTCGGCCGCGGAGTGGGGCGGACTACAGTTCCCAGCCTGCCTCGGGGCACCGCCCACTTCCTGGTTGCCGCGCCTGGAGGCGCTTAAAAGCAGGCAGCTCCCACAGAGGAGCGGGAATCTTTTCCAGTGGAGACGAACAAGGAGGGGTTCGCGCTGCTACCATTACTCTCACCGCACTGCAGGAGCCCTAACGCTGTGGTCGCCCCCGCCGTCGAGCACCTGACATCGCTCGGCCGCGGAGTGGGGCGGACTACAGTTCCCAGCCTGCCTCGGGGCACCGCCCACTTCCTGGTTGCCGCGCCTGGAGGCGCTTAAAAACAGGCAGCTTCTTCCGCCGCGCGGACGGCGCCGGGCGGAGCCCGGGCAGAGGGCGGGCCGTCTGTGGCCGTCCGGGGCAGGAGGAGGCAGGGCAGGGCCACGGACTCTGGTTCGCTGAACTCGGATCCCCGACGTATAGTAAATTACCACTTTTAATATTGGCTATCATGTATATTATGTGTTGTTGGCTCTATTAACATCATAGTTTTCTATAATAACTAGACAAGTAATTGTTGTACAATTCATACGGTAGTTAGTATCTTCTGGCCCTACTATGTCCAAACTTAGGTCTTCCAAACTAGCGGCAAGCAATGATACAAGGACAATGGACAACTATCTCGTTAAGGTAGTTAGCAAGATTAACAAGGATAGGAGACTATCACTAAGCAGGGTTAGCCCAGAAATGTCACCTACAAGGCAGTGTTCGCCTACCTCACCGTTGCCCGATAGTGGCCTGGCTAACCATAATAATGCTGACATAAGTAATGCTGTATCCACGGAAGAGCGGGAAATTTTTATTGAATCTACCCCAAGTCAGAGCCCGACAGCATCATCAAGGCTCTCATTAACTCAATTAACTCAATCTCCCGTACGGAGAGTGGTGCGTGCTTGTAGGAAGGTACCTGCCAAGAGGGCGGTGGGTCGAAAGACCAATAAGGCAGGTACAACATCTGTCAACAGTGGAGTTTCTCCTGAGCCCATAAATAATGTCGAGGGAAATATCCTGCATCCAGCTCAGATTGATCTTTTGGCAACCATCCTTGAGTCTAAATTAGAGGTACTGATCAGACCTTTGGTGGCAAAGTTAGAACTAGTGGTCCAAAGTGTCACTAGATTGGAAGGTCTTCTAGACTCCTGCATGTCCCAGTTTACTATCTTGTCGAGCCCCCAACCTGGCTCATTTGGTACCATGGGCGATAATATAACGGGGCCCGTAGCATACGCTTCAGATAGCAACAGGGTCAGTTGCACAGGGCCTATCGCTCAGGCTCCCTTAGCCGCAATCGCACCGAATATTCCACCTCCGAACATATCTCTAGCGGGAACTGCAATAGCACATACATTAGTACAACCACAAATAGCACAAAAAAGCAGCCAGGATAATTTAGCAGGGGTAGATACTGCCGGGAGAAGTAGACCTAGGAGGTTAAATTTTGTCATTCTCCCACCGGAGTGTGTTCCATACACTGTGGTATTAACAAATGTTCCTGAGGTTGACTCCTGCCTGACTGATCCTAGGCTAGAAACTTATGATGCCCTAAAAAATAAAACACTTGCCTGGTTGAATCGGAATTGTGGTTTTCCGTGTGCCTTCGCAGATGATATATTACTTACTCGTAGAGTTAGTTGGATTGGCAATGGTAGAAAAAACACAAGAGGGGATTGTATTATTATAAATTTTAAATATCCACAACATGTGGCAACAGTCCTCCTTAGAGCTGCCTCCTTGCCAACCCTGGAAAATTCGGTTTGTGTTAGACCCCTTGGCTTTTTTTATAACCACCTGGATAATACCCAATATCGATCGTCCCATCAGCAAAGGTATTCTGTAAATGGCCACGGAAGGGGGTTGGTTGGTTGTGTTCCGAATGTACCTGTGCATAGATCTCGGCCTCAAAACAGTGGGGAGCGACATTGTTTTCAGTTAGCTAACAGGCAGTTTGATAACACTCTACCTCTTTATAACCGCTACACTGCTCTATCACCACTGGAGGAAAAAGATTGACTGCCTGACGCCTTGGGGAGTTCTATCCAGTTACCAGCATTGACCCTCAAGATAGCCACATGGAACATTGCCGGTTTAAAGAATAAAATTGGGATTGCCGAATGGGTAATGACATTAAAATCTTTTGATATCATTGCTCTACCAGAGACTTGGGACATTACGAACAGCTTCTCCCTGGATGGCTATAGTCACTTTTGCAATCCAGCTATTAGTAGTGTGGCAGGAAGATCAAAGGGGGGGTCTGTTAAGTCTATTTAAATTGGACATTAAAGGTACACTAACTCAGTGTTCTTCGGGTTCTGAAAATTGCTTGATTGTTGAACTCTCTACCCAAGACAAGGCCAAGATTCTTTTTGTAAATTTTTATAACTCATGTGCAAATGAGTGTACCAGTCAAAATTTGGATGTACTGGATACATTTTTGTCAGTCTATAGTGTTAATGTGAATACTTTTGAATTAATAGTACTAGGGGACTTTAATATACACCCATGCTCCCTACCATGCATTAGTCGGGATGATGAAGGTCCTCACCTTTCCTCATCTGTTCATTTGGAACATACTAGGCGTGGAGAGTATCTTGAAATTTTTCTTGCAAGATGGAACTTATATGAGTCAGGATGCGGGGATGGTCATAATAGGTCCCCTACGTTTAAGGGAAAAGATATTGGTACTATTATAGATTACATTTTTGTGTCTTCTTCTTTGCTAAATAACGTGTTAAATTATTATACAGAGGTGTCAGTTTTTAGTGATCATAATCCTGTTTTACTTGTACTGAAAAACACAGAATTAATTTCCTTTAAAACAGTAAAAGTTAGAGGGGGTTTGAACCTCACGGTAAAAGATCAGAATCGTAGGCTGAAATGGACAAAAATAGTCCCTGAAACCTTTCTTCAAGAGGTTCTATCCAAAGTAGAGGATGAAGTTACAACATGTCTAGCAATAAGTACAGATTCTAAAGAGGTTATAATAGCATTTGACAATATCTGCATGGAAATTAACCGTAGTCTCCAGAATAAGTCTAGGCAGAAGTCGCTAGTGGGCAAAAAATGGTTTGATAAGAAATGCTCAAAAGCGCATGGAGTACTACTAAAAGTATTGAAAGCAACTCCTAAAAATCGTGCAGATATAGTTAGTGCAAGGGATGCGTACAAAAAAACTATCCTAGAAAGAAAGAGGGACTTGAAAGATAATGCTTTGGCCCAACTTCTTGAACCAGAAACTCTAAAAAATAGTGGCCTATTCTGGAAAATAATAAATCAGCCTCTCTTTTCTGACGATTCAAACACCCCCTTAGAGGCAAATATTTCAGACGAGGGCTGGATCACACATTTTAGTCAGATATACACAGAAATTAGTAATGCTGCCACCTTTGATGGTACTCTAGAGGTTGGGGATCTCTGCACTGCTGAGGACGCTGTTATTTTTTCGGCAGCAGACGTGGAAAGGGCCATTGATCTGACCCTGAAAAACAAAGCTCCGGGCCCAGACGGGGTAACAGGTGACGTTTTTAAAAGTGCTCCAAAATTTTGGTCTATAGTCTTATGTAATGTTTTTAATACCCTCTCAAATGCCAAAATCCCGGACTCCTGGAAAAAATCCATAATTATACCCGTTTTTAAAAAGGGTAACAGGCAAGACCCATCCTGTTACAGACCTATCTCACTGATCCACTCATCGGTGAAAATAATGGGCCGGGTTATCTTAATAAAACTGAATGATTGGCTAACAGAGAAAGGGGTCCTATCAGACGTTCAGTACGGCTTTAGATCAAAAAGGAGCACAATAGACCAGGGCCTTAACTTGCATTTACTAGTAGAAAAATATACGAGGGCCAAGGAGGGGTCCATGTACCTGGGGTTCATGGACCTCTCGTCAGCCTTTGACCTTGTAAATCGTTCCAAATTATGGAAAATACTGCTCGATATGGGTTTGGACAGGGCCCTTGTTAGTCTTTTAGCAGACTTACATACCGATCTAATAGCCTCGGTTAGAGTCACCCCGGAGGGGCGATGCATGAGTCACTTTAATTCAGAAAGGGGAGTCAGGCAGGGGTGCATTTTGGCACCCCTCCTATTCACCGTTTATATAAATGCCCTGGAATATACATTAAAAGATGCAACCCTTGACATTCCACGTATAGGAGAATTTGGAATCCCAGTTCTCCTATACGCGGACGATGCCGTCCTGCTTTCCCGTACTGTGGTTGGCCTCCAACGATTATTGGATGCTTTTGAGGTCTTCATGGGTTCGTTGGACCTGAAGATTAATGTTAAAAAACCCCAAATTATGATAATGGGCAAGGGTAATAAAAAAAAAAGCTCTCAAAAACTTTTACCTGTGGGAAGCAAGAGCTGTGCAGAGTACCCACTTTTCCATACCTGGGGATCACTTTTGACGAGAGAGGTACCTGGGGTCCCCAGATAAAAAATAGAAACCTCTCCCTTGCTAGATCATCTTCTGCACTCCAGGGATTTATTAAAAAACTGGGAGCAAGGCCAATAGTAACTCTGCGAAAAATTTATAAAGCAAAATGTCTTGCTGTTGCCACATATGGAAGTGCGATTTGGGGTAACTGTCCCACGGAAAGTATACAGATCACGGAGAACAAATTTTTAAGATCTGTTCTCTCGGTACCACAGTCTACCTCAACTTATATTGTTCACACTGAACTTGGTGTAGGCTATATTTCAGATCTGATTAGAGTGGCCCCTGTTCTGGCTTGGTTAAAAACCTGGCTGAATCAAGAAATTCCCCTTAACTATATCATCCTAAAAGACTGCCTGCAGCTTGATAGAGTAAACAAAATAGCGTGGCTAGTCTACATTAAAAAGTGCCTTGACAAATTAGGGAGACCAGACCTCTTCTCTTCCCCGGAATCGATAACTGTTAAAGACATCGGTTTGATTAAAGGTATGATGGGAAGGTGCGGGCTAGTATTATCTTGAGCACATATGTAGGCCCAGAATTATTGTAAATCAACCTTTTCACCGTTTTCTCTTAACCCGTTTTCGGTTTAATTTGATCCATCTATCCCTTGGTCATTTTCCAACCTGGTGTATTCCCGAAAATGCGTTGCCGTGCGAATGTGACAATTTTTCGACCCAGAACACACTGCATTTTTTGATGTTCTGTGATCATTACACGGCACCAAGAAAGAAATATTTGTTCCCGATTCTAAAGGAGGCTGGGTTCATGCAGGTCAAGCCTGCTCTCCTGTTCTTACAGTTATTGCAGACCCCCAGGATTATGTTTCATGTGGCTAGTTTTCTAGTGGGTGCTGTTAGGATTAAAAAGAAGAAATTGTCCAATAATCCAACTAACATGGTTTTATAAATGGCTGAATTTTTTATTGTTCTTATGAAATGGTTCCTCTATGAAATTAAGTGATATAAATGTAATATGCAAGTGACGTTTTTAGATTGTTTTATCTAACTGACCTCTTTTTAATTATTTTTAATTAAGCTCCTTTGTAGTAATTATGAATTGTTGATTGTGTGAAATTTTATTATATTGTTCCTATGTCTTTTTATGATATTTATTTATCGAAATAAAGTATTTTGACTGACTGACTGACAAATAAGTAATGTTATTGTTGCTGGAAGACAGGAACTGGGTGGCAGAGATTTGCCAAGTACTTCCTCGTTAGGCTTTGACTTGCAGTGGGCAAAGCAGTTTGAAATATGGCAACATTTTGTTTCCCAAATTATGTATTTTTTGCAGAATTATACATATTAGGTGAAATGGTTTTTGCTGGTTATGTCATGTAACTTTTCTTTAGGAGCGGACTATCTCACCTAAGAGTGATGCGGAATACCAGCAGAAGGCAGGTTAGAGAGGAAAATGTCTAGTTGACGGTGATGTCTTCTACTCAAACAAGTCTCCTGTGGGCAAAAATCATGTCAAATAATACACTGTAAAGTTGAAGGATTTTGCACATTTCATGTAACACTATATTTTGGAGTGATGCAATATTACACCCCACAACAAAGATTTCTCACATACCTTTTAGAAAAGTCTAATAATCAAGGTTTGTCCTTGGAGGGTGGTGTGCAGTAGAATGTCTAGTTAAGCTCATGCACCTATGAGTCTCCATAAGTATAACTTCCAAGCAGTGTTATTCTATTAATAAACAGATATGAGATTTTATTTACATTAGGGAAATGTGCTTAGCAGTTTCAGGAAGCCTTATGAAACAGATATCATGTTATATATACATTAAGGAAATGTGCTTAGCAAATTCAGGAAGTCTTATGTCATAAATCACTAGTCTGCTAAGTATCAAAATTAATCTGCAAGCAATCTAGGCCTCGCAGGACCTTCGTATAATTAGAGCCTGCATAGAGTTGTAAGTGTAATTTAAAGCTACTGCCCAACATCTGAATCTGTTGGATACAGGGCTCTGCACCTGACTCAGTTCTTTACCGAGGAACCACACAATGCTCCTTGTGGTCGTGAAAGAGAAGCTGACACTCCTTAGCCAGGTAGCAGTCTTTCACTTCTTCGTTGCCAGACAGAGAGTAGGTAGCAGTCATGTGCCAGACCAGGGAAGAGCAAGCACCTATACAAAGCTGTGGAGGCATGCATGCGGGATCTCACTGCTATAGGTAACAGGGCGGCTCCTCTGTTGGAGCGGAGGAGCGTTGCCCCAGTTAAATGCCCCCTAAAGCCCCATTACCATTTTATTTTTCATCGTCCCTTCCTGAACGGAGCGTCGGGAAAGGGCGGGGCCTGCAGAGTTACAGCTGGGAGGAGTGGTGGGCAGAGGGCTCTTTGCACTGTTAAATTGTGCTAGTCCCTTTGGGTGGCCATCTTGGGATGGCCAGCCAGGCATGTGTAGTTTAAACCTCTCAGCCCAGCTGTCTTAATGTGAGCAGTGCCAGGATTGGACAAGGGAGTTTACTCGTGCCCGCCACCCCACACTCCAGAAAGAAGAGGTCCTGAGCGCAGGACCTGCAAGGTGTTTCTTTTTTCTTTTTTGTAATTTCCTACCTGCCCTCCCCAACCCCATAGATGCCAGCTGCCACTGATAAGTAATGCCACAGAAAGAAGTAATATGTCTGGCTAGGCATTTTTGGCAGACCCAGTACTTCCAAATAGCTCAAGACATGGCTGTGGAAAGCTGAGCTGAATAAGACAGGGTAACTACATGTAGGGCGCTTGCCTTCGGATGCAGCAGCAGCAAAGGATTTTGCTCATTGCTGGTGCACAATTCCTTCCTCTCCAGGGGAAATGGCATTCTCTTTTACAGGTGTGCAGGGTTTAGGTGTTTAGATCGGAAACAAAAATATTGTAGGACAAAATATTGTGGCAAGAAAAACAAGGACAACATTTTTGTGAAGGTAAGTTTCTATAGGTAAGCAAAGTTTTACATTCAAGGTACATAGATGTAGATTTATTTTCACACGATATTTTGTCCACATGATATTTTCGTTTGCGATATTCTGTCAGTGATCCCAGAGCTTATTCCAGTAAAAAGTGAGCCATATGAGTCCAGCTTATAAACTGTCTAGTGACATTCAAATCTGGCCCAAAGCTTTAGGTGGGACCAATTGCCTTTTCCTTTGAGCTCCATGACAACCAGCCAAGGTGTCACTCTCAATGTGTGGATTGGGATCCAAATAAGCAGAAATAAGCGTACAGAGGAACAGCCAGGAACAGTGGGATGCAGCAGCTCTGGTTTCCACAAACACCATGGATCACCCATCAACTTTCGGATGTACATGCCCACTGGAGGTTGGGTAACAACCATGGATACATCACCCTTCATGCACCCAAGCTCTCTCTTGCACACAAAATACAATAAAATGGAATTATGCGTGCAAGAATGGCACACTATGCGGATTTACACAGTAATAGCCATTGCCCAATTGGGGTGGAGGTTAAACATACTTGGTTCGTACTACTATAGTTAGGTGCCAACAAATTTAATAGTGTAGGAACCTTTTCATGAGCTCCAAGCAGGAAGGGTTTTTGGGCTGCGATTGTAGCAATCAGAGCCTATTTCCACTAGTGTCCTGGAGTGTGATCTTACTTTGGGACGGGTGAAGAACATGGTTGCAGGGGACTGGCATACCAATTTTAAATGGTGGAAGAGGTCATCTGGGAGATCTCCCTGCCACGAACAGGTTAAAATGCACAACTTGCCAGTGTATACGGTATTGCTTCCACCCGCCCTCTGCTGCCAGAGAGATGACTGTAGTCACGCTCAGTAAGGTGGTGTGCATGGTGTGCCCCTTCATACAGAGACATAGAGCCCCATTGTAGGTCTTAATATATGTCTTATATGTCTTATAGTCCCTCAGTGCACAAACATAATCGATAATGTGAGGTGGGGGTCAGAAATCTACAGATAGGTATGATGAACTTGAGGCTGGGGTGCACATTCTCCCAAACCATACAGGAGAACTTTCTCCGTCTTAAATGTCATGGTATAATCGATGACATCCATTGTAAAAGAAGTATTACTTTGTACATACCTTGTCAAGGGAGGCTAACATTCTGTGAGGTGGCGTTACCACTAGAGCTGCTGACTTTAGAACTAGGGAACTAGAGCTGCCAATAATGGATCTAGGGAACCAGGTTCAAGTCTTCGGCACAACATTCTGTGATTCTCAGCACATCCCTTAATCTCCTGGGGGCCTAAAAATATAATCTGATCTTGTGTAATGTAACTGGTGCTCATGTAAAGCACTTGAATGGCTGTGGGCCGATTTCACACTATATAAAACTGAAAAAAAGAAGAGAACAGCCATATAGAACAGCTTTACAGGAGATATGTGACACAAGAACACATATCAGCAGGAATGAGTCAATGTATTCAAATGGACACTGCCCAGGGGACTTTTGACCCCACTGCCAGTATTCTTGAAAATGGTGAGTTTGGTTCCCCGAAACAAATGAGAGTCCACTTTCAGTCTTGTATCTGGTACATGCCATCATGTGGGTGCCATAATTTAGTCTATGTGGTTGATCAGCGGCAACATGTGGAACATTTTCACAGAATTGTGTGAGGCAAGGTTCCAGACAATGACAGTGAACATCTGACTCTCTGTATGTTTCCATTCCTACAGCACTTGACTCTGTGCTAAGGAGCTTTGTGGCAGTTGGTGCTTCCCTTCTCCCTGTCTGTGTTAATGGCAGTGAGTGACTGGTGTGACTGAACTGTGAGTTGCCTACTGTTAGGATCACCTTTTATCCCCTTTAGAAGCACCAGCCTCGGCACTGCCGCATGCCCGTCATCATCTCACCATTGACCTTGCATCTGCAAAGAAGGAACAGCTCTTGTAAATCACCAATTTTCTAGCACTCCGAGATCCAACCTTTCCCAGCTCGAAGAAAGTCCCATAGCCATCTCCAAAAAATAAGTGCAGTAGCACAGTGGTGATTTGCAACATACGGATATCAACAATATGACGATCAGGGCACCTTCCATCATCTCATGATGGTCATGATTGTCAGTAGGGTTGTCAAACTTCAAAAGTGCTTTTTTTTTGCATTTTGTAGAAACCGAGAAACGTATATGACTTGTCCACTTTTTGTCAGCGTTTGGCCGCAGCGATCTCAGGGAGTCAGAAAGAAGTGTCCACAGAGGCAGGGCTGCAGTCATCTCTATTATATGATCTATAATTACGTGGCCCTAACATCTGCCGAAATGGCACTGGACTGGTCTTGCTATCATGGTGTCACATTAAATCCCATTTTCACCCCTGCCCCTTCTGTTGCAGGGGGTTATGAAGGCATGGATGTGTTGCAGAAAAATCTTTGAAAATAACCCCCCTCTTCTTCTTATGATGCTCCTCTTGCAATCTACATTTTACCCATGAAGCAGTTCCAGGACCAGCTTTGGTGCTGGTGGCGACAATCTTTGTTGGCACCATTCAGTGACCTCCTTCTCCATGGATTCCCTTACTACTGCACCCAAGAGTGCCCTTCATCTCTCCATAGCCCCTCTGCAACATGTACTCCATTTGTTTTATAGCACCTCTCATACCAGTGTAGAGTGTTAGAGCGCATTACATCACACACGTTCTACACAAGTCATGAATCATCCATGGGTAAATCATTGTATGGGAAATGTTATGTGAGAAAACAAGGATTACGTGGTCTAGGTTTGGTCTAGAGAAGCACAAAATCAGGATTTAAAATATAACACAGTGGTTGGCGCAGGCTTTGCTAATAATAATGTAATTCCACCCAAACTAAGGGCCTAATTTAGATCCTGGCGGATGGGTTACTACGACACAATGGTGACGGATATCCCGTTCACCAAAATATAGGATGTAATGGGACTTATATTTCAACTGAGGGAATATTCATCACCGTTGTGACGGAGTAACTCATCCACCAGGATCTAAATCAGTCCTTAAGTTAATTTAGCCACATTTGGAAGATGAAAGACTGGGGAAAACATAACATTCTAACCTATACCTTGCAGTTTGCAAACAGCTCTTTGATGACAGTTCATAGCTCGCTGTGCTGTAGTAGGACTGTAACTAATGAATTGCAAGTAACAACATGATCTCTGTAACAATAGCATTAACCCACTGACCTATCTACATAAAGTGCAATTCTGTGATCAGCATGGTACACCTTATTTGCAGCTGGCATACTAACCTTTCTGCTACTTAGTGATGAGGCAAAACTGTCACCAGATAAAAATCAGATGTCTCCCCAGTAGGAACATTAATCACCAGAGTTATGTTGACATTTTTATGGTTGCCTGAAATTGCTGGACAAACAAGGAACTCAGCAGCAGGTTCTTGTAAACCCATAAGATATTTTAAAACACAGTGACCCCCCCCCCCTAACACTAGCTCCCCCCTCCCACTTGGCGCCCACTGCAGTGGCACCAATCACACCGCCCTAAATCCACCCTGGAGCAGCTCCTACTGTGATAGTGTGTTTTTCTTTTTTCTTTAAAAATGGTCCATAGAGACGGAAAACTATAAATGTGTCACTGCTTCTGTTACATTGATAGTTGTATGTACAAATGTTTGTTGTATTTGTTTAGCGCAAACCCAGCAAAATGTCAGCAGAGCAAATCATTTTTGGTCAATTTGGATTGCACAGATTTCGATGATCAAGCCCATGTGATACATGCCCGAATCGGGGTAATTTCAAAATGCTATTATGACTTGTATGCAGCCAAGGCTTTAAAAAACGTGTCCATAAATCCATTATCTATAAAAAAAAGAAAAAGCAAGAACATTTTGAAAATTTACAGTTTTTAGAGTTGTGGATAAATACTGAATGTTACTTAGGGACTCATGTAGTTTCTCTCATTTGGTTGCTTTGGAAATAGCACCATTTGATTTTCACTTAAGTTTAATTTTAGAAATTAGCGGCCAGATGTGCAACCGTTTTTAGCAGTCGCAAACTGAAATTGGGGCCGTTTGCAGATGTTAAAAAGGGTTTTAGCATATACTGAAGAACCGGGATTTAAACCCAGCGGCGCAGGGGACACGCCCGAAGTCTTCGGGTCCACCTGTCTTAGAGTACAGAGACACGGGATTCTTCTGTTGACATCAAAGATCAAATGTATTAGCTGCAGCCAGTAACAGAGGTCCTAGAAGTACAAAACGGTGTATGTTCTCAGGAGACTGCTCAACATAATAGAGCGGAGCATCGTCTTTTATGCCAAAAACCAAGTTCCTGGCTAGCATCAATTACTCACAAATTTGACCAATCAGAGGATGATATTTACAGAGGCATCACATAACGACAAACCCACTTTCAGTTATCCAACCCATCGCCAATGACAAGGCAAAAATCCAGCATTCTTGCTCGAACAGGCCGGACGGGCCCATCATAAAAGACCTCAACCCAAATCAATAATTAGGCCATAAGGCCATAAAAGGAAGGAGCAGAAACAGATGAGGAGCAAGATAGAGGGGTGTGTGCGTGTGCCATAGAATCAATAATGTCCTGCTCTTTGATCTCTATCTGACCAGATGCTTAACAAGGTACTGGCTCTACAAGTTTAGCCTCGGGCAACAGGGTCAGTTGACTCAGGTCAAACAGGAGTCAACACGAACTCAAGCTAAGGTGTATGCGTCCCTAGAGGCTCGCTCGGCCACAGTCATCCTGTAGTCATTAGCCTATGTGAGGGCAACCACAAAATGGCGGTTATGCACAAAATGAAACCCAAGGGTGCAGACTAGATCGTCAAAAACACAGTGAATCCATCGGTGTAGCATGACGAAAACGCTTACGCATACCGCACTTGTCAGTCGCGGTTCGCTGATACCAAAACCATCACGATACGACAACCTTCATTGAATGGGTTCAGAATTCACGGAACCACAGACCCTCCTTTTGCCCTTACATAGGCAATAACCTAAATTCACGTCAATCTGAGTCCAGGTCTATATTCATCAGATCATTGAGATGTTGCTGTAGCATCATCCTGGTACTTAGTAACTCTCTCTGGACAGGTCTCCTCGAACACGAGGTAGCAAAAAGGCCACAGATAGCAGGAGCACACTGTATACAAAGACAGAACAGGAAAAGGATAGCTAATACCATCCCAATGACCATCAGAATCTTCCATCCCCAGGTGGATAACAATCCCCAGAACCATCCAATTAACGACCAATCTCCTTTGTCCACATGTACGGACTCGGAGAGCTTATGTAGCTTGGAGATGGCTTGGAAAACTGTTGGAGCGTTGTCTGGAATGAAAACACAACAGCTTGATTGGATCAATTTACAGACCCCTCCTCTATCTGCAAGTATAACATCTAACGCAACTCTGTTCTGAAGAGTCATAAGGCGATCCGACTGGAGCTCAGCAGTCAAGTTACTAAGGGCGCCGGCAGTCTCGACTATGGTGGACTCAACTACTCTCGTCAATTGCCGTATGTTCCTGCTGTTAACCATAGGTCCCCAAAACGGCAGAAAACCCTTCAAGAAATCTCCCAATTCTTGTCCTGCGGTATCTTCCTTTCTGAAGACACCTCTAACGACTCTCATCTTGTGGTAATCTGCCGCAGCTGTAAATGTAGGAGGTAACAAGAACGAGACAAAACATGTGCCCGAGAAATCAGGGGGCAACCATGTATACGCTCTGTCATGGCAAATGAAGTAGGTACCCTTAGCTGCTAGAAACGGTGGGGAAGTCTGGGATGCAAAAACATATGTCTCAATGCAAACACTCTTCCCTAGCTGAGCTCTAGGATTCTTGCCATTACCTTGCAGACAGTAATGACCCTGATGGGGTACTATCCAAATCGGAGAGGATCTCTTCGCTAGCTGGTTCCCACTCAGACTAGCTCCATATCCAGTAACGTTCCATCCAATATACGCTAGCGTCTCATCTCTCGGGATAGTCTCATAAGAACCTATTCCTCTAATCATGTCGACTATTCCCTTGACCAGAGCACTATTCTTCGGATTATCCTTCACAGAACGTAGGGGGTTAACTTCACGGGCATAAATGAACATTGTTCTGTATGCCCACACAGAACCATTGTAGCTAAATGGCAGGACCAGGTAAGGAATACCTTTATCGGTAGTATGGGGCATAAGGCCACACACCCAACAATTAGTTGTGTTCACTACTAGCTGGTGTTGGTGCAGAAGCTGAACAAAGGAATTATTAGCGAATTCCATTCTCCTAATGGACTCATGTTCGGGCAGAGGGTGAAAAGAATGCGAAGAAACAGTAGGAGGAGGCATGGGTTGTGCAGTGGGCATGAATGTTACTTGAATAGAGAATGTCACATATCCAATTAAAAACATAATTAAACTAAACAGAATAAACAGACATAATATTAAAAAACGTTTTCTACTCATTATTATACACATTTCGTTCTTGAAGCTCATTCTTTTAGTAGGTCTCTCCATCCCGAAAAACTCCATCCTCTAATCGTGCTGCTCGCGGCGGATGGGTGTTCCGTGCTAAGGAATGCGCCTGTCGGTCCAGGGAACGCCCTTAGACCAACCAGAACCGTCGACCTAACGTCTTCGGCTTGCACTCCAATGACTTGGCACCGCGACCCTACAGCTGAACCCAGATGGTGGTTCGAAAAACAAAAATCAAAATAGTTTTCTTGGAGGGGAGCTAACCTTAAAAAAATAGCAAAGAAGGAACTTAATTTGTTATTTGTCCCGCGACTCTTGGTCGCAAATTATAACGCTCTTTGCCAGGCAATGTCTGTTCTCAGAAAAGTAGCTCAGGTTTAACAGTGTTCAAACGGTTCGATGGAGGCACAGCTTCTTGAAGAAGATTATTGCTTTCTGGCTCAGTGTTCGTTCCAATCAAACGGGCATCGCTGAAAGGCAGAAAACGAGGCACGGTCTCAGTCTCAGAATCAGGAAGTCCTTTTTGGACCCACCGGTCATACGGCAGAGGCAAAGGGGCCCTCTTACAATGTACGCCGTGAATCCAGTTCTTTTTACCGTGCACTCGTACCGCAGAACGGGTAGATAATAACACCAGGTAAGGTCCTGTCCAGCGGGGCTGCTCGTTCTTGGTTCACTGAAAATTCTTCATGAGCACCCACGCGCCAGGTTCAATGGTGTGCCTTGGATCTTCAGAAACCTGTGGCAAAGTATCATGAACCTGTTGATGCAGAACACGCAATTTAGCCGTCAATTCGTACAGGTAGTCAAGCAATACAGGGTGTTCTATCTCACTAAATTTTGTCGGCCGCGACACTCCCCAAATATTTGCCGGGCGACCAAACACAACCTCATAAGGACTCAGACCCATTCGCGAATGCACAGTCATTCTTGTGGACAGAAGGGCTAACGGCAAAGCATCAGGCCATTGTAGACCAGAGCTCACTTGAATTTTGGCCAATTTCAATTTTAACGTGCCATTGTAGCACTCAACTAGACCAGCTGACTGGGGATGATTGGCAGCGTGGAACTTCTGCCGGATTCCTAACCCATCACACACTCTCTTCATCACTTGACCCACAAATTCACTCCCATTGTCACTCCAGACCATTCTCGGCAACCCATACCTAGGGAAAAATTCCTTAATAAGGGCTTTAGCTGTGGACAAGGCAGTACTGTCCTTCAAAGGGTAGGCTTCCACCCATCTAGAAAAAGAGCAAACAACCACTAAGACATACTTCAGGTTGTTGCACTTCTCCATGTGGATGAAATCTAGCTGCAAAGCCTCAAACGGATACGTGGGAGGAGCAAAATGACCAGCTGGAGTTGGAGTTCCCTTACCAGGATTGTACATCAAACAAACCATACAGTTCATGACCAAATTCTCTGCACACTTAGGAATTCCAGCATTTTGCCATACTGGGGCTAACAACTTACAAATCCCTTTCACACTGATATGGGCCATTCCATGTGCCATCGTAACCACTGGAAGTACATACGCATCAGGCAACAACCATCGCTGATGCTCTGACAACTCAACCCAACAACCATTCGAGTCCAATTTACCCTTGCTTTCTCTCCATTCATTCAACTCTTTCTCTGTAGCTTCAGCTTGGATGGATTTCACACTCTCAATCGTATCTTCACACATACTTCTATCTGGAACCCATCTCGCCGAACCCGCAACATACATTCGACTCATCACATCTCTCGCAGTCTCTTTCGCGACTTCATCTGCAAACGCATTACCATGACCAACATCATCCGTGACTTTCTTATGCGCACTGCATTTCACGATCGCAACTTGCAACGGCAGAGTAAGAGATTCAAGAAGTTCATTCACCAATTGACCATGTTGGATCTTGGTCCCATGCGAAGTCAGAAACCCACGTTCTCTCCACAATCGTCCAAAGCTAAGAGCAACACTGAACGCATACTGGCTGTCAGTGTACACAGTCACTCTTTTACCTTTCGACAACACATACGCTCTTGTCAATGCAATCAACTCTGCCGCTTGTGCTGAATTATGTGGGATACGAGCAGCTTCAACAATCGTATGCAAAGTCGTAACCGCATATGCCGCAGTCGTATCGCCATTCGGAAGCCTGAAGCACGAACCATCAACCCATAAAGTACCATCACATTCTGCAAGAGGAGTGTCCCTAAGGTCTATCCTCCCTTTCGTTTCTTCCTCAGTCCTAAGAAAACAATCATGCTGTTCGGTATCATCTGTCTCAGTTGAGATCGGCAACAACGTGGCTGGGTTCAACGTGTTGCATCTCTTTATATGTACATGACTTGCTAACAATGTCAATTCGTAACCTGACAACCGAGCACTAGTTAAGTGCTGTGTCTTGGTACGGTTCAACAAGGTATCCACTGCATGTGGAACCATCACAATCAGTGTATTGTCCATCACCAAACCAGCAGACTGTCGGATTGAAACAGCCGATGCCGCTGTAGCTCTCAAACAACTCGGCAACGCTCTGGCTACCGGATCCAAAGTCGACGAAAAATAAGCACATGGACGTTGCTTATCGCCAAACTGTTGAGTCAAAACTGACAATGCACATCCCTCTCTCTCGTGGACATACAATGTGAAGGGTTTACTGTAATTGGGAGTACCCAACACAGGAGCCGAACACAGCGCATCACGCAATTCTGAAAAACTCTTCTGACATTCGTCAGTCCAAGGAATAGGATACGGAGTATCCTTAACAGTAAGAGCTATCAAAGGTTTTGCAAGCAACGAAAAATTAGGAATCCACTGTCTACAGTACGATGTAATACCTAGAAACGCACGCACTTCTCTCTGTGTCGTAGGCACACTAATTTTCGCAATCGCTTGAATTCTTTCTGGGGTCAATCTTCTTCCCTCCTTCGATAAGAGGTGACCTAAGTAGGTAACTTCTTGTCGGCAATACTGCAACTTCGAAAGAGAAACCTTATGATGGAAATCAGACAAGTGACGTAACAACGACAGAGTAGCCTCTCTACAAGTCTCTTCATTGTCAGCAGCAACTAAAAGATCGTCAACATACTGAATAAGGGCAGCACCATCAGGTAAAACCCACAAATCAAGTTGCGTCTTCAAAGCTTGACTATAGATCGATGGACTCTCACAATAGCCTTGAGGAGCGCGTTTAAACCGGAAACTTCGGCCTCCTAAACAGAAGCCAAAGATATCTCTACTCTCCATGGCAATTGGGATGCTGAAGAAAGCATTCTTCAAATCAATCACCGAAAACCACGTGGCTGTAGCCGGAATCAAAGTCAGTAAAGCGGTGATATCAGGCACGACAGGGAATTGCGGAACAACGATCTTATTCACCTCGCGAAGATCGATCACAAACCTATATACAGGAGGCTGAGAAGAATCGGTTCTTTTCAGAACAGGCAAAACCGGACTATTGCACACATTACCTCTCGTTTCCTCAATCACACCTTTCTCAATCAGATCAGAGATGATCGCCAAGAGTGCTCTTTCACCATCACTTGAGATACGATACTGTGGAATGCGTGGCAATCTAGCATTCGCCTTCAATGTCACAACATATGGCAGAATCTCCAAGAGACCCACATCATTAGGACCAGTAGCCCAAAGAGAATCAGGAAGAGAAGACAATTCAGCTGGAAGTTGGTCTTTAGCCAAATACATCGGAGAGATCACTCTCTTTCCCAATGTAAGCTGTACTCCTGAAGGAGAACAATAAAGCGTCGCATACAATCTCTTCAACAAGTCCAATCCCAACAAGTTCTCACCACAACCTGTCGTCAGAATGAGGGGTGCTTCGAATTCACAAGGTCCGACAGACAGAGACAAAGGACTAGAAATCAGATTTCTAACCGGGGCGCCAGAAAAACCTACTGAAACATTCGTTAAGCCAGACAAAGGTGCGCCAGGGAGTTTAGAGTGCATGATAGAACTCTTCGCAGCACCAGTATCCAACAGAAAAGGCTCTGACACACCTGATGCAATCACTTCAACATAAGGTCCACTCTGATCTACTGGAACTGAAACGACTCCCTCTCTTTGTCTGTGGCTGTCCTAACAATCATTACCTTCCTTATCCTCTCCTTCAATGCAATAATCGTCCGCATAATACTGAGCCGTCCTACCAGACGCGCCATTCTGTTGATCAAAACAATTCATCGAATTCTGCGGAGGCAAGGAACGCGCAATCTGAGACATACCACGTCCTCGACCTCGCGGAGCTTGTATAACACCTCGACCTCTCATACCAGAAGCACCATTCGTGCGCTGTAATAAAATCGGGCAACTATTCTTGAAGTGACCCTCTTCTTTGCAATACGCACACTGATTAGGGCCTACAGAAAAACACTGTTGAGAAGACTCGAACCTTTGCGAGTTTCTCTGATATTGTTGGGGTTGCTGATAATCACGCTGGGTATTGCGAGGCGGATATGCTTGATGCAAAAGAACCTTAGTCTTCAATTCTTTAGTCTTTTTATCCGCTTTCTCTATCTCATCCTTATTTCTATTCTCATAGTACTGGGCAGTAGCCAATATCTGTGCTGACGAAGAAACAGCCCAGGCACTTTCAGAATCCTTCAACCTATTGCACAACTCGGGAAGCAAATTATGCACAAACTTGTCAACGAACAACCTTTGACCACCTTCTGTACTCATGTCTTGACCACTGTGGTCTGCAAATGTCTCTTCAAATCGAGTGAAAAAGTCGGACACAGTTTCGTCTTTCTTCTGCTTGCATGCAGACAACTTGTCCCAATTGACTCGCATAGCAGGCATCAAAGTCTTCATATAATCAATAATTCTACCAGGGAGATCAGCAATCACATTCTCGGGTTTAGCACCACCTATTTGTCTTTCATCTGCAGTTCTAAGATTATTCCATGTATCACCTAATTCCTGCGCATGATCCGTATGACGAATCTTACTCCATATAGGCTGTGGAACAACATTCCCAAATAACATATCTATATCAGCCAAATTCATAATACATGAACCCGCAGTTTGAGATAGCTCTTTATAAAACCCCGCAGAATTTTTACGTGGATCAGGCAGAGTCTGCTTTAGAGCTAGGACTTCGGCACGCTTCCATGGAACATGTACCCAAACGCGCTGGAAATGTGGCAGAACAGGTGGATTAGCTTGCGCATCACCAGGTCTCCAAACGGGAGGAACCTCACGCATCGGATATTGACGCGCCTTTCTCCTAACTGAAGAATCAGGCTCAAATAACGACCTAGAAGGAGACTCACTCCTAAACGACAACAATGTCGCGACTGCTCTTTCAACATCAAGACCCACTATAGTTCCTTTCGCAAACTCGGACCGCACACGGAACAACTCAGGCGGAGTCTGCCCTACCTCACTATCTTCCCACTGTTCACGAAGGAAAGAACACATCATATCAAATACGTATCTCTGTTTCGGTGCTTCCCATTGATGGAAAACATCCATAACACCCTCAAGATCATAGTGCGAAGGAAAGGTAACCCATTTACGCGCCAAGTGATCCAACACTGTCCGTTCATCAGGACCAGGCAATTGACTACGCAATTGCTTACGCTCTACAACAGGAGACATACCCAATGAACCCATTAGAGGAGAAAAAAGACTAGCAACCGCATCAGTCATTCTCCGTCGAGCATAAGGAGAAGGTGACAAAAGAACAGGAGACAAATCAGAATGAGAACGAACCGAAGTCAGAACAGTAACAGAAGGAACAGACAACCCAGGTATAGGAGTAGCAGACGAAGGAGGTAGCAAAGACAGCGGCCCTTGAGAAGGCTGCGCCAAAGCAGTAGTAGCCAGTAGAGGGAGAGCTGGCTGTTGAGGAACCACTGGAGGTAAACCAACCGGGGGTTGCGCAACTACAAGTGGCGGAGGTGCGGTAGCACTCTGAGCATAAGGGGGTGGTGAACTTAATAGATGCGACATTAAAGGATCTTTCGCAAGATCTCTCTTTTCTTCTTGCTGTTGAGGCGGCAAAGCCGGATAACATTTGTCTACCGCTAATTGACGTTGCCTAAACATCTGTTCGCTTTCTTGCTCTTCCTCATTATCCTTAAACTGTATAGCAGCCTGCACCATCGACATACCTCGTGCACGCTTATTGCGCTTCGCTAACTTAATTTCCTTCTGTTTGGCTTCTTTTCGCCAAAGGCGGAAAGAGTCAAACATTGCCGGGTGGGCTTTCTTTTTGAAGAGTCTGACTTCTAAATTATCTAAAATCTCCGTGTCATAACTACCATATTGGGGCCATTTTAGGACACCATCCTTCCTAGTATACCTAATCCATACATCATTATACGTGATGGGGCCCACGCTGTGTTTTAAATATAGCTCATAGGTCGGAGTTCCAATCGGAGGCACCAGACACGAGTCCTCCAATCGGGAATCCCTATTACACCCATAACAGAATATCTTTCCAAGTCTGCTAAGACCAGGCATCTTCGCTCACTAGTCTAGCTTCAAACTTCAAGGGAATATCAAAACGATAGCCTCGTGAATACACGAGTCCCTCGCGCTTTGGGGCCTGCAGGTACCAAATCAAAGCAATCCCGAAGGATACCAAACAAACTAAGGACTGGGAGACGCTCCACTCACACTTAACTGAAATATCGATTACGTCGCCAGAAGACCCGTCTATCGTCTCGCTTTACAAGTCATCAAAGGGCTCCAAGACAGGGCGACAGTCAGGGCAGCAGTCCTTCGTAGCTGTCGGAATGCGGGGAACTTCGCAGCAAAGACTTTCGGACCACAACGACATACAGGGGTCGATGAAGTGGTAGGCCTCCCTCCAGAATTTTCTCACGAAGCTCCTCACAATCTTCAGGCTTGGACCAGTACCGCTGAAGTCGCCCCAGAGTTGGGCGCCAACTGAAGAACCGGGATTTAAACCCAGCGGCGCAGGGGACACTCCCGAAGTCTTCGGGTCCACCTGTCTTAGAGTACAGAGACACGGGATTCTTCTGTTGACATCAAAGATCAAATTTATTAGCTGCAGCCAGTAACAGAGGTCCTAGAAGTACAACACGGTGTATGTTCTCAGGAGACTGCTCAACATAATAGAGCGGAGCATCGTCTTTTATGCCAAAAACCAAGTTCCTGGCTAGCATCAATTACTCACAAATTTGACCAATCAGAGGATGATATTTACAGAGGCATCACATAACGACAAACCCACTTTCAGTTATCCAACCCATCGCCAATGACAAGGCAAAAATCCAGCATTTTTGCTCGAACAGGCCGGACGGGCCCATCATAAAAGACCTCAACCCAAATCAATAATTAGGCCATAAGGCCATAAAAGTAAGGAGCAGAAACAGATGAGAAGCAAGATAGAGGGGTGTGTGCGTGTGCCATAGAATCAATAATGTCCTGCTCTTTGATCTCTATCTGACCAGATGCTTAACAAGGTACTGGCTCTACAAGTTTAGCCTCGGGCAACAGGGTCAGTTGACTCAGGTCAAACAGGAGTCAACACGAACTCAAGCTAAGGTGTATGCGTCCCTAGAGGCTCGCTCGGCCACAGTCATCCTGTAGTCATTAGCCTATGTGAGGGCAACCACAAAATGGCGGTTATGCACAAAATGAAACCCAAGGGTGCAGACTAGATCGTCAAATACACAGTGAATCCATCGGTGTAGCATGACGAAAACGCTTACGCATACCGCACTTGTCAGTCGCGGTTCGCTGATACCAAAACCATCACGATACGACAACCTTCATTGAATGGGTTCAGAATTCACGGAACCACAATACAACCTATTACCGACTAACAAAACAGTGTTTGCGAGTCACTATTAGTAAGCGGTGTGCCAAGGGAAAAACAATCGCAGTCACCACCTATTTCAAATTGGTGGTAAGCCAGTTGCAAACAGGACACCTTCCCCTTTGTGTTTGGCAGCAAAAACATTTTTTAGGAGCAGGAAGTGGTCCCATGGACCACCCCCGTCCTCAAAAATTAAAAGAAAATTTTTCATCTTTTTCTTTTAAATACATCCATTTTCCTTTAAGGGAAAGGGCTGCATTTAAAATAAAAATGTTGCTTTATTTAAAAAGCAAACACAGATATGGTGGTGTGCAGTCTCCAGCAGGCCAACATCCATGTGATTGTGGCCAATTCCCAATGGGTTGCAAATTGCGACCTGCCTCATGAATATTGATGAGGAAGCCCATGTGCGACCTCACTGGGAATAGCTAAATGTGTTTGAGACACATTAGCACTTTCTGGTTTGTGAGTCGCAAAAAATAAAAATTGGCAACCATCAAAACGGAATGGCTGTACATCTGGCCCTAAATGGAGTAAACTTCCCTACTTACTAATGGAATCTATATGCACAGTCCTATAGCACTGAGGGCTGGAGTAGCATAAACCTCTAATACTCATTAGCACATTTTATAGACTCAAGTGGGAACAAAAGCGACTCCATCAGTGGAGGTGGATGTTGTGATCCGAAGATATTCTTAGAGTAGTTTTCCAGAGCTATGAATTTGAAGATGTAATTAAGTTAATGGAGCTGTGATGCTAGATCTGAGAATATATGCATGAGGGAGTGTTGGAAGAGACATGAAAATATTTACTGGATGTGGTTCTAAATGTAAGAATTGTGGATAGGTATGGAGCAGTGGTGATGATGTGCATATCTATGTAAACATATATAATATTTTTGGAACACTGACAGTGTGGATAGGCATGCCTGTGAATATGAAAATATGTATGTAGCTAAGGTTGTAGTCCTACCCTTATGGAGCTATTTTCCAACCACTTCTGGTAGCAAAGGTCATTTGAAGACAATTATGGAGCCGTGGTGGTAGATGTGCATATATGAATATATTTATGGAGCAATGATGTTAGGTATGGATACATGAAGGCATTTATGGACCAGTGGAAATTGAACGAGGGATAAGAAGCCAATGAAGACGTTATCTATCTGATGTGTATATGTGGAGATAGTAGAAGATGCAGGCTGCTCGTGCTACAGAATAAACCTGGCCCATTACTTTAACTAATCTTTTAATTTTGCAGCCCTGTTTTTCGTCTCAAATGTTTAAGTGCAGATTGACATGTTTACTTTGGCCTACTGAGAGATGCAATGCGTGCAATCCAAAGATATGGGGAGGAGAGCATAAACATTCTCCCCTTAATGCATATTTAAAGTAATATTTCATAGTGATAGGACAAGTGGGCTCTTTGTACAGTGAACAGGCCTGTCCATGTCATGCGTGAGTGAGATTGTTTGTCTGCAGGTATTGCTGATGATTATATCAGTGGGCGTACCAATTTTTAGGTCTGGCTAGACAGCCAAGCTGTTTTGTGACCTTTTGTTATCAACAATAAATCGGTTTAAGAAGCACTACTGCGTGAGGGGCTGCTACTCCGCCCAGATGCTGATAATTTTCTTGAGTACAGATTTTAATTGGGCAGAAGTTCTGTGCTTCCACTGAAAAAGAATGCTAATACACCTTTTGCCTTATGGGAAAGTTTGCACTGGAAGTAGCAGGACTATGTTGGCTTTTATTTATTTAATTGTTATGGTTTATTTTGAAAAGTTAGAACAAAGTCAGCAGATCTGTAGTATTTATTGTGAAAAACGTACATTAAAGCAAATAGTCCTTTGAGGAGGATTGGTATTAGACTACATAAATGCTGGCACACAAATATCGAAAATCTCACAGATAACCACAATAGTCAAGGGGTTTGGCACCTGGGGGGAAAGATTTGCTCTTTAAGCATTTTTGCTGTGCTGTTTTCGACTTTTTAGTATATTTTTTTGCCAGCTGTAATTTTTTGTATTTGTAATTTTATTATTACTAAGCAATAGGCTCAGTCTCTACACACATTTTGAATCCCTTGAGTGCAGATTTTGATTGGTCAGAATGTGTGTGCTTGCACTGAACCAGAATGCTTGCATTTAACTTTTTGCCTTGTGGGAAAGCTTATGCTCAATACAGCAGGGCTGAGCTGGTTAGGATGAAATGACATTGATCAAAGCCAGCGGGAACAGCTGTAGGCCTGAAGTATTAATTATTAAAAGTGTATGTTAAAGCCAATAGGTCTTTAAGGACGTTTTGTCTTTACACTGTTTTAGAGCTTGTTCTCAAACATTTTGTTGCCGGGAATTCAGAGAGATTACCGTAGTTTTCAAACAATTTGGTGTAGGTTACACCCTGTGACTAACCCTCTAGAAACAATGGGGCAGATTTATGAGCACCTTGCGCCTCACTTACGCCGCCGTTGCGTCACTTTTGTGATGCAGCGGCGGCGCAAATCCTGCGCCATGCTGCGAGGTATTTACAACGTGACGCATCTGGCAGATGCGTCACGCAGTTTTAGGGAGGGGTGTATAATGTTTTGCCAACTGTAATTTTCTACATATTTGTAATTTTAGGACTGCATGTCGTGAAAATGTGAATTATTACTTGGGGTGGGCGAAAGTCCACCAAAATAAATTCACTAACTTATGAGGCTCAGTCAAAGGTTTCAGAAATGTAAACCTGAGCTCAACCCTTGGTAGCAACGGCACAGAGTAGACAGGCTCAACTTTAGGAAAATATGTAAAGCATTTAGAAGTAAAACAATTTATAAAAATAGACAAAGTTAATAAGCAAAATGACACATAAATGACAAAAAATCGATTAAGGGAAAAACAGAGATATGAATTTTCATGATTTAAGTAAAACAGCTCCAAAAAGGGCAAAACACCTATGTCAGCCAATGGTTGTAATAGACCTGGACCAAGGTGTGATTTGAGGCTGACTGCTATGGAGCACGAGTCAGATACAACAAGTAGATTCGCCTCAATAGGGCCTGGAAATATAAAAGTTTGGGAAAAAAATCTAAGTTCCAATCTGCAAAGGGACTTTATTGTGTTTTCTGAGGGAAAACTATTTTCTGCATTGGACATGCGTGAAATTCAATCCAACCTCATGCAACTGCTAGTTGGATGTTACGTTATGTTAAATCGATTTTTATGGCGCAAGTTATCATTCACAAAGCATCCAGGTGCTGGAGCAGGAACGTAGGCCAGGCAGAGCTTCTAATTGAACAGAAGGTCTTCAGTTTCTTGCGGAAGTTGAGTAGCAAAGAGGCTGCAATGATGTGTTGGGGAAATTCAGTCCAGTTCTTGGCAGTGATGAATGAGAAGGAGGGCCCTCCTGACTTGCTTCTGTGGATGCGGGGGACCTGTGCGAGGATGAGAGAGATAGAGCGTAGATGCCTGGATAGATGGCATAGGAGAAGTTGGTCATTGAGGTACACTGGTCCAATGTTGTAGTGGGCTTTGCAGGCGTGAATGAGCAGTTTGAATTTACGATATTTCTGGATCAGTAGTCAGTGTAGTTCAGTGAGGTGGTGCGTTTGGATGGTTTGGAGACTTTGCATGGGTTGGTTGAAGATGCCGACATAGAGCGCATTGCCGTAGTCAAATCTGATCGTTTTGAGGGCCTGTGTGATTGTGTGTCTTTGGCGTGTTGGGAGCCATTTTAAAATCTTGAAATGTATTCTGAGACTGAGGCAGCAAGATACGGTCAAAGCATTAACCTGTTTATTCATCGTGAGTTTTTCATCTAGGATGATGCTGAGGTTCCTGGTGTGGCCAGTGGTGGTGGGCATGGGACCTAGTTTGGATGGCCACCAGGAGGAGTCACAGCACCAAAACATGGCGTGAAAGCCTGGACTGTGCCCTGCACCTATTTGGTCACAAGCAGAAGAAAACTCCATAATGTCTATTAGATACTGACTAAATGCTAAATCCCAGAATAAGGGCAGTTCCAAGAATTGTGAGAGGTAGGCTCACTCAGGTAATCTGGCATGTTTCATCATTTGCCACCTCGTCCCACCCTGGTAAGATGAAATTACCTGGGCGGAATCAACCTCGGGGGGGGGGGGGGGCTAACCTGAGGGGGCTCTTAGAAATTATTTCTTTTTTTATTTATAAAATACTACGATCCAGTTTTTGGGTTACAAATGCCTTAGGATAAACCACAAAAGTATCCTTTATTAGGGTGGTATCCAAGGCTTGTTTAAAAATACCAAAGGGTATTATCAGGAGGCATATGATGGTGTAATGACCTACATGCATCTCTGATTGGATAATTTTTTCATGCCAATATGTTTCTGTCTATAATAAGCCTATCGGTCTAAGGTATTCATCAGGGAAAGGTCTGTGCATCCCTACACCGCAGGAAAGTAAGTGCAGTGTCCCATAGAGAGTATGAAGATAGGACCTACCTCTCAATCGAAGAATTTCAGTTATGTAACCTAAAAACGGTAGTAGGGGAGATAACATAGAGAGATACATTATTTAGTTGGTAACACTTAGAGAGTCATAGATATATCTATTACACTATGCAAGTAAAAGTAGTGGTTGTATACTGTCAGCCCCTAGTATCATAGCAAACATAAGCTCAAAACATACACAACAACACACTTGAAACAGTGAGCACCAGGAAAAGTCCCATGGGGAGGACTTGTTTCTGAAGGTCAGGATCTCTGGAGTACGGGGCATTCCCATATGGTATGGAGGAAGGTTCCCACCTCCCCGCAGCCGCGCAGGCAGAACGGATGTGACGCACTACCTATACTATGTAGAGTGTGTCTGGTGTAGTATGAGTGGTGCAGAATGCGGAGCTGTACCAGTCGGAGCCTCGATGGTATACCCGCCTCACGCGGTTAAGCCAGCGCCTCCGGCCACTCGGGGTCATCAAATTCCCCCACATCCCGGGACCATTTCTCACGGAGAGGACCCACTGGGTCAGGTAGGTTGTTGATCAGTTTGCGGTATGTAAGCGATGTGGCCCTTTTGGGCATATAATCCGTTAATAACCGGTCCTCCAAGGGCGATGCCTCCGGTACCGCCGCGCCTGGTGTCAACCTCGCCAGTAAGGCGTGTTTGATTTGTGTGTATCGGAACCATTCGGAGGACGCCAGTTCGTATTGCTGCTGAAGGCGCTCAAATGTAATGATGTCACCCCTGTGCCACATGTCGCCAATTGTGGAGATCCCGATATTGTCCCAATTATCAAAGCCCCGGCAGTTTCTGAGCTTCCCGAGCTGTTTTGTGTCCCACAGAGGTGTGAGTTGGGTCAAGACCCCGCGCCACCCTAACTTGGCCTGCGCCGCGTGCCAAATGGCAACGGTCTGTCTAAGTGGGCCGATGAGCGCAGGAGCCAGTTTACCATCATACAGGGGTGACAGCACCCCTCGCTCCCCCAGTAGGTCCCTATCGGCTTTGAATGCCGGGTCTGTGTGCGGAACATGGAGCCACTGATTAATTACTTTTAGCTGCGCCGCCCAGTAATAGAGTTGATTGTCTGGAAGCGCTATCCCTCCATCATACCAGCCGCAAGTTAATTTGGACTGTGCTATACGCGGTGGTCTGCCACCCCACAGAAGGTTAGTCACCTGCGCTGCTACCGCGCGGAAGTATTAAGGCGGTATGCGACACAGTGTGTTTTCCAGTATATAACGAATCGAGGCAGGGCCATCATTTTAAACAGGGCAGCTTTCCCCAGCAACGTGAGCGGCAATGCACCCTAGTGACGCACATCGCATTTGAGCCGGTCAAGTGGGGGTTGCAGATTCAGTTTTAGGAAGTCCGCATGGTTTGCAGTGACGTGGATACCCAAATATTTAAACGATCCCAGCGCCGTCTGTAGTGGGCAGTTTGCGGGGAGCCGAGGGGAAGGGCCGCGCAGCACATGCATTACCGATTTTGACCAGTTGATCGTATAGCCGGACGCTCTCCCGAAGATTTCGCAGATGTTAAGTAGAGCGAGGATTGAGCGCCTCGGGGAAGATAGATAGAGCAGCACATCATCCGCGTAGAGGGAGATGCGGTCTTCCCAGTCATTTGTCCACTTAAGTCCCCGTATCAGGGGCTCCCAGCGGATCCAAGCCGCCAAGGGCTCCAGCGCTAGGGCGAAGAGCAGGGGCGATAGGGGGCACTCCTGACGAGTGCCACGCGTCAGGGGAAAGTCTTCAGACATATGCCCATTAACGGCAACATGGGCCAGTGGTTTAGGATAGAGAAGCCGGACCCATGCACAAAATTTGGGTCCAAAGCCCAAATGCGATAGTACTGCGAAGAGGAAGGGCCACTCGACCATGTCAAATGCCATTCACGCATCCAACGAGAGCAGCACCGCTGGCTCCTGCAATTGCCCCACTCGGGCCAACACGCCGTGTAAGCGCCGCAAATTAAGGGCCGTGCTCCTGCCGGGCATAAAACCAGATTGGTCTGGGTGTATAATGTCTAGCAAATGCGGTGTTAGTCTGGACGCCAAAAGTTTCGCAAGGACCTTCGCCTCCGCATTCAGCAGCGATATAGGACGATAGGAGTGACACTCTGAAGCAAGCTTGCCAGGTTTCAGTATAGCCACTATGGTGGCTGTTCGCTGGTCCTGTGGGAGTTCGCATACACGGAGACTATCTGTAAACATATTAAGCAAATGAGGGGCAACCGTCCCGGCTGTCCGCTTATAGAGTTCGACCGGAATGCCATTCGGTCCCACCGCCTTACCGGATTGCAGCGCAACGATTGCCATTTGTACCTCCTCTACTGTGATGTCAGCCTCCAAGACACTCGCCGCCTCAGGGGTAAGCCGGGGCATCGCCAAATCCCGCACATATGTCCCCGCCTCCTCCTCTGTCATGGAGGAGGTGGAGGAGTAAACCAGCTGGAAATGACGCACAAGAGCGCCCACTATCGCGTTGGGTTCCGTCAGCACCTGGCCCTCCTCAGATTTGAGTTGCGCTATCCACCTGGCTCCACCCTCCCGCCTGTCGAGCCACGCCAGGAGCTTCCCAGTCTTATCACCCAGGTCATATATCTTGTGCCGCGTGGCTATCAACTGTTGCTTCGTGTACTCTGTGAGGTGCGCCCTATACTTGGTCTGTGCGGTCTTCAGGTCCGAGGCCGACTCCGGAGAGGGGTCCCGAGCCTGTCGTGCCTCTGCCGAGTGCAGCTCTTGTTCGATCGACTCCAGCTCTGCCAGATGCGCTCACTTGTGCGCTGCTATGGTAGTGAGCGCCTGATCTCGGAGGACCGTTTTATATGCCTCCCACAAAATCGTCGGTGAGGCAACCGAGGGGGCATTTTCCGCAAAGTAGAGGCTCGATGCCTCCGAAAGCGCCTTGTGGATCGCGGGGACCTGTAGATAACCGGGGCGTATTGAAGGGATACGACGACGTGCGAGGCGGTAACATTCGTACTTCAGAAGTAGCGGGGAGTGGTCGGAGATACCCCTGGGTCTGATCTCAACACTGTCTATATTGCGAAGACAATTAGCGGAGCCCAGGAAATAGTCAATCCTAGTGAGACTGTTATGCACCCCCGAGTGATATGTGTAGTGCTTTGTTGTTGGGTGATGCAGCCGCCACAAGTCCGACAGCCCCAGGGCTTCAACAGAACTTCCGAAATGGGACATTCCCGCCCCACCTGTTCGCTGAGGGTGTCTATCAAGTGCTTCATCTACAACTGCATTAAAATCACCGCCGAGGAGCAGTTCCCCTTCCGGTAGGTCAAGGAGAAACTCACTAAGTGCCGGCAGCGCAGTGGCATGCATTGCGGGAGGAATATAAACGGAGACTATGTTAAGGGGGCGTCCCTCCCACTGGGTGGCTATCGCCGCGAACCTCCCCGATCTGTCCATTTTATGTTTGTGTATAACTAATGGGTACTGCTTCCGTACCAGAATGCCCGCCCCCCTAGACCCGGAGGTAAATTCCGAATGCGCCACCATTTTGTAGCCCCATCGGTCTATTGCCTTACTAGTGGTGTTAGTCAGATGGGTTTCCTGTAGTAGGACAATCACATCTCTTGAGACCATGCAAGACTAGGCCACGTTTAATTTTGTCCCCCAAGCCACGCACGTTCCACGTGAGTAGGGAGAGTGGTGGTATCGGAGTGGAGGAACTCGTTGCAGGCTCCCCCTCACAAGCAGCAGACATTAGAGCGCGTGAGATCGAGGCTAATTAACAGCGCGTAGGGATCGACGCGCAGCATGTGTTCTGTAGTGGCTGTGTGCACTGCATTGTTTACATTACTTTCAATTTGAACCGTAAATACTGAAAAAACCTGAAGAAATACCCCCTTTCCCCCCAACCCCCTCCCTGCCTCCCTGCCATGCAGACTCCAAACTGCCCGCCACCCCAACTCAGCAGAGTGCTCAGAACCCATACCCCAATACCTAACTTCTGTGCAAGGAGCGGGAGGTCCGAGAAAGACCAGAAACATCCCCATTTCGAGCGTCCAAATGTTCCGAGCTACATTAGGAGTGCGCAGACACCTCACCACCCAGGAGCCGTCCCCCTTACCCTGCACCGTCCAATAAAGAGTCAAAGTTTATCGCTTCTGGATTAAGCCTCGTGTTGCTGCCGGGCCGCAGCTTCCACAGCACCATCTCGGCCAGTGGGGTCCTCCGTCTCTCCAGTAGGCCGCTTTCGCCTGTCTGAACGTCCTGAATGTTTCACCTGCTGCCATCTCTCAAGCCAATCTTGCGCTTCCTCAGGCGATTCGAAAAACCATGTCTTCCCATCCGCTACCACCCGCAGCCTGGCCGTAAATAACATGGAATAGGAAAGTTCACGGGCCCTCAGTCTCTTTTTTACTTCCAAGAAACTTCTCCGGCGCGCCGACACAGCCGCCGTGTAGTCCGGAAAGAAGGACTCTTGCGAATTCTGTATACGCAAGGGTGGAGCCACGCGGGCCATCTGGAGAATGGCATCTCGATCGCGAAAGTTAAAAATACAGGCCAGGACCGGCCGGGGGGAGCTCCGATCTTAGGCCTACCCCCGGGCACCCTGTGCGCCCGCTCCACCGAAAAGAAGGCAGAAAGTCCCCTGGGTTGCAGTTCAGTTTTTATGAGGTTCTCCACGTAGAGATCCATGGCTGTGCTCCCCTCGCTCTCCGGAATGCCCGTGATGCGTACGTTGTTGCAATGGGAGCGCCCTTCCTGGTCATCAAGCCTCTCGAGCATGCGCTTGTTTTCGGCCTCTGGTTGCGACACTTTTGAAAGCAGAAAGCTAGAGTCTTTCGCTAGAGTAGCAGTCACCTGTTCAACCTCCGTGACTCTGGTGGACATTTTCTGGAAGTCAGCGCGGAGGAGCGTCATGTCTGTGGAATTAGACCCCACCGTCGTTTGCACTTTAGTAAGGGCGGCCATGATATCCTCTAATGTCACTTTAGGCGGGCCAGCTGCAGCGGGGGCCCTCTCTGTGCGAGTGGCGCGTTCCGTCAACGGGGGAGAGTATTTAGTATATGCGTACTTGTCCAATTTCCCTTGCTGATGCGCCCTACTCCCTTTACCGCTCATGACGGAGCCGGGGACCAGGCTATATAGATGGCTGTTAGCGCTATGGCACAAGGGACAGAGCGCAGGGCCCCAGGAGCAGTCGCCCTTTCACTCCACGCCGTGCTCGAGGCGGCGAC
This sequence comes from Triturus cristatus, assembly GCF_964204655.1. Classification (NCBI taxonomy): domain Eukaryota; kingdom Metazoa; phylum Chordata; class Amphibia; order Caudata; family Salamandridae; genus Triturus; species Triturus cristatus. The sequence goes on from NC_140580.1 coordinate 752,563,631, forward strand.
ACCACTCCTCAGGCTCCAGCACTGCATGGGGGCAGAGCCCACGGGGGACGGCACACCAGCGAGCCACTCACTACCACTCTGAGGCTACTACAGCCGCATGCGCCCGTGTGTCCCACCCATCCGCGCCCCTCGCCATAAAGGGCGCGGTGCGTTGCCGTCCCGCAGATCACCACCGCCTCACCTGGCTTGTGTAGGCGGTACACGTACTTTATATAATGCAGTTCAGGCGTCACAGACGTCTATTCAGGCCCTCACACCAGTCCCCGGTCCATCCAGGCCACCAGCCCCGTCACTCCCGGCGTCTCAGATGTCGTGTAGCCGCAAATGCACAGCCGGAGCGCCGCTCCGCCCCCACCTCGGCGATGCAGCAGTGCCACTGATGTGCTGTCAGTCCGTTTGGGAATTGGGCTCCCGCCGAGGCAGTCAGGCTCCGGGCACCACCCCCGGGTCGTCTTCTGTGCAGTCCGTCTGGCTTCCGGGCTGAAGGCACTTCACTGCAGCGATCCCGAGTCTCGTGCGCAGCACCTGGGTCGCGCCTCCCCAATCGAGGCCCCGGCTTCTGCCGAGGATATAGGCCCCAACTATCGGTGCGGTGCCGGACGCTTCTCAGGCCACGGGGAGACTTCGGAGCGGTATCGCTGGGTGTCGCTTCGCTCCAGTGTTACTGGCGTGGACTTTGGGCTCGCTTTTAAGCACGGATCATTGAGCGGATGGTGGGGAGGACGGTCTCACTCCCGGAGCTCCTTCAGGCTGCGGCCATTATGCTTGGCAGCTAGCCACGCCCCTCCAGGTTCCACTTTTAAATACCATACACTCTACCTCGTGGACTATAAAGCCCACATTGGTGTGACTTAATACTATTCAAAAAAGAGATTTTTATTTGCCAAAAAGGGTTGTATTAACAGGTCATGCGGCAGGTTATGCACGCAGCAGTCATGCTCCAATGGCAGTCCCGGAGCCGTATTTTCCTTTGTAACACTAGTATATGGCACAATAGTTGCTGCAATCCACAGCTGAGATTTAAGTTGTCATTTTATGGGTGTATTTCCACACCAATACTAAGTCCTTATAGAAAGTTAATCATGTAAATCAGTGTTTTGCCAATTTCTACATGTTTGTTGGGTTAGAGCATACACATTAGGCAGCTAACAACAGTGCCCAGTGTACAAAGTCTAAAACCCAGGAGAAAATTTAGCAAAAAAGCGTATTTACCTGTGGGAAAGCATACTTAAAATACAATTATGGCAGCTGGTCAGTAATAAAGGGAAGAGCCCTGAATGGTTTATTGGACAAATTATGTCAGAAACTTTAGGTCTGATCTTTTTATTCTTAAAATGTATGACAAATGCAGTAGGACTAACATCTATTTTAAAATCATATGTATAGCCTATAGCATTTTATGGGTGTATTATTATTGATCTGTATTAGAACTTGTGGACAGTTATTGTTCTAGGAATTCTCCGTATTACTAGGCAAGGGTTTTGGTTTACCCTGAAAAGTGTGTATTTGCAGTTTGATAATCCTTGTTCACCCTCTTAAGGGGGTTGAATATTTTTTTGCAAGCTTTAATTTTGTGCAGATTTATAATTTTAACTCCATTTCTTAGGAAAGTTTATGCAGAATTCAATCAGCCTGTGTTGGTTTATCTTAACATATGACACTTTTAGAAAAACTTATGGTAGATGTTTGTTTCTTATGAAATGCTATGACAATGGTAGTTGAACTGACCAATTTATTGTAAAATGCATTTTTTAAAGCCAATAGTTGGTTACGGGTGGATTGTTATTACACTATGTTGAAGGCTGTAGACCGGTATTCTTTCATACAGAATCTCACAGATTACTAAAGTAGGTAGGTAAGGGTTTTAGTGTTGCTTACTCCATCTGAAAAAGTCTTGGAGTTCAAGATCTTGAGTGTGATAAACCTTGCTAGGCCCTTATCAAAGGGGCCATATATAGTTTTGACAACTATGACTGTGTATATATTTGTAATGTTTTGATTGTGCTATGTGGTTATCAACTGTTGTGTTTGACTGAGTGTTTGGGCTGCTGGGCAGCCGTCTTTTAGTTGGTCATTTATTTATTTAATAAATCCACTTTCATGTCTTTCCTGCGTCTTCTTTCTTTTTCAGGGTGTTGTGTTGCTCCCTAGGCAGTCCTCCTAGGGTGCTCGATTGCTGCTCATTTAATCTGCAGTGTGTTGCCTCCTGTGAGGCCAATATTTCTAAAATATGTGGCCTGTGATAACATCTCTGTTAGAAGCTGAATTGGCTATGCATGATAGTGTAGGTGGAAAGGAGCCAGGACTAGATGGGACCCCAATTGGTTTAATAATATGCAATGTCGCTCTTTGTGGTCCCTTGATTACTAATGTTTTTAATGGTTCATTAAACATTCCCATTCCTCAATCATAGAAACTGTCAACTACCTTGCTGCATGGGCTCTAGAGCAGCATATGTTGTCTACATTTCAATTTCGGTTCTGTGCAGGGATGGGAACGATTGAACAGTGTTTGAATCTGAGCTTAATAATTATTACGTATATCTCAGTCAAATGCTACCCTCTTTATATGGTCTTTATGGACCTTTCAACAGTGTTTGACTCTGTTAACAGATCCACGTTGTGGCTGAAGCTCCTGGATTTGTGTGTAGAAGCATCTGTGCTGAACTGTTTTGCATAACTTGCATATTGAATTAGTGGCAAAAGTGTGTTCAAGTCCAAATGGCAAAATGTCCCCTGTATTCAGCCTTAGATTTTAGCTATTTGGGTGTTACTTTAATTCTTCAGGCTCCTGGCAACCCCCGCTGGGCAGCTCGTGTCTTAAACTTAGCAAGTCAGCCAGAGACATTCTCAATTTATCTAAATCGAGAGGGAAGAGGATGCTCTTACCACTTGTAAAAATCTACAACACTCAATATGTTCTGGCTTGTATGTATGGGGCAGGGATCTGAGGATTGTTAGACCTGGCATCTTTGGCGTGGTTACCCCTGACTTTTTGCCTCTACCTCCTGTATTTTTTATGCTATGCTGGATTTCGTTTTTGCTGGTTTAGATGCTTTGGGCACTTTGCCACTGCTGATCAGTGTCAAAGTGCAAGTGCTCCCTTGGTAAATTGTTATATTGATTGGTTATCCATGATTGGTAAATTTGTTTCACCTGTTAGCCCCTAGTAAAGTGCACTGGGTGTGCCAGGGCTGGTGATTCAAATGCTACTAGTGGGCTGCAGCACTGATTGTGCCACCCACAGGAGTAGCGCTAAAATGATGTCTTAGGCCTGCTTGCAGTGCCTATGTGCAGTCCAGGACTGCCATGTCGGCCTGGCCAGTGCACCCACTGACCAGGCCTTATCCTTCCCTTTCTGTACATATCAGGCATCCCTATGGTGGCCCTAGGTACCCCCCTGGGCTGGGTGCAGTGTATCTGAAAGGTAGGGCATGTACTGAGGTGTGTAACATGCCCTGGTAGTGAATTACAGCCATTTTCGTTTTTCACTGCTGAGAGGCTATCTTGCCCATAGGATAGAATGGGGAAGGCTGTTTACATGCCTATCTTCCGATACACTTTTTGTTCCTGTAGTGAAAATAAAGGGGATTTAGTTGGGTGTTTAGGGATGACAAGTGGTTGTCGTTTTAGTTGTTATGATTCAGCAGATGTATTAATGTATTTTATTGTTTGTTCATGCAGTTCTTTCTGATTTATTTTCAGTACCCCTGACGAAGAACTTTAAGAGTTCGAAATGCATTGGGTTGTTTTAACAATGCCGGCTTAATGGAATGTTGTAAGCACGTGTCTTTGTTTAAGCTTGTTAGCAGCAAAAGACATTTGAAAATGCAATATAAAATAAACATTCTAAGTCATCATCACTGTCTCCGGAGTGATTAAAAGAAGGGATGAATCACTGATTAATGTTGTGGATTACTTCAGATTATTTTGGATTACTTGGTAAAAAGTGGTGAATGTGGTTTACTTCAAGAGGGGAGCATCCTCATTAAAGCAGTGCAGCAGCAGGGGGCGCAAAGGTCACCCGTTTTTGCAATGTCTGTGATATGCTGTGAGGGACGTTCACAGCGCTGTTATGCATGCACGTATTTGGCAATTTAAGCATAAAATTTATCTCAAATAAGAGAAGGTGTGCACTCGCTATTTCTTTCAATTTATCTTCCGATAAGGGCATCTCTGTGTTCAGAATTTAATTATACATCTTTTTAGCAAGATGGTTTTTAAATTCACTGTGTGAGAATAGCACTTTTTAGAAAGTAGCTATTCTCCTGTTTAACCTTCCTGTGTGCCTGTGTGCTGGTTGGCTGACTGGTGTCATGTGATGGGCTAGGTGGCTCCAGGAGCCTGGATGAGTCAGCAGCAGGGTGAATAGGGAGATCTGCTTTAGATGGGTGGGAGGAGTAGTCCCTGGGTTTGAATAGGGCTGCCCCTGCCAGCACAAAGCTGGCTCCACCCCCTGCTGGCCAGGCTGAGGACTCTGCCTCTGCTGGCACAAAGAAGGCTCCACCTCCTGCTGAGCGTCTAACGACCCTGCCCCTCACTCTGAAAGGAACCAGGTGCTCCAGAGCAGAGCACACCCAGGAACCGGTTTGAGCAGGGGAATCCCCCCACTGGAACAAAGAGAGACAAAGACTTGGAGGGGTATAAGAAGAGGACCCCAGACACCTAAACTTTAGATCACTTTGGAACTAAGAAGAAACCTCTGCCAAGGAGAAAGCTGAAAGGGACTGAAGAGGAGAAGACTGCCTGCTTGCTGTTTTGCTTTGCTGCCAAGGAGAGGGGAAGGACTTTGCTGTGTCCGCTTCTTTTGATTCTGATCTCCAAGGGCCTGAGAAGAGCTGGCTCCCTGTTAAGAAGTCCCAGGAACAAAAGGACTTCACCACCAGCTCCCCTGGAACTCTGCTGAAGGAGTTCTGACCTGCCTTGGAGTGCTTGCCCAGTCTTGGGGCCTCAGGAGGTCGTTTTGCTGTGTTTGGGAGCTGGGAAGCAGAAGCGTGAAAAAGAGTAACTGGTACCCAACGCATCATCCGATTGCATGTTGCAAGAACGAGAGTGCGAGGAGAATTTCATCGCGGCGTCATCGCAGCACCCGGAGTCCCCGCATCGCCGAGTGCGTCGAGCATCGTCCCGGTGCAAGAAGATTCCTGACGCTGCGAGGGTCGTCGCAGAACCAGTTTGCGGGCCGCACCACTGCCGGTGCGTGAAAGTATCCAGTCGCTGCGTGCGTCAACGCAGAGTCCCGTTCCGTGGCGCATCGAGAGTTGCGTCGCCGGAAGGCAACGCTGCGCCGCGCATCATGCCACATCGAAGCGTGTCGCATCGAACCTGTGCGTGAAGCTTCCCCCTAAGAAACCTACGCAACGAAAGCCAAAGTCATCGCATCCTCCCCCTGCAGATCGGAGCCGGCGCATCCACCTCTGCTGCGTGAAGCAGGGCTGCTGCAAAGCCTCCCCAGGATCAAAGGAGTATCGCATCTCCTTTGCCATCTTCCTTGTTATAGCTTTTGGGAACAAATACTTTACACATTGCCTTTGATAGCCTAGACTGCTCAGGCCAAGCTACCTAGAGGGTGAGCAGGGGTTATCTTAACAGTGTATCCCCCTTTCCCTGACTAGAAGCAAGGGTCCCTACTTGGACAGTGGTACCTACCCTGCCAACTAGAGACCCCCAGATCTAACATTGGTGGTCAGCGGTGAGGATTGAACTTGTATTTGTACTTGACCCACAGTAATTGGTGTACATCACTAGGAGTGCAGACCAATAGACAACCACATACTGTATTTCTATTTTTGAGTGACTCTTCAAGAGCATCATGTCTCAGGTGGCAACAAGTGAGAGGGCAGAATTGGAGTTTTTCATTGCAGATTTATATTCATACAAAGTTGATGAGCTCAAACAATTCTGCAAAGACCTTGGTTGTCCTGTGAAAAGTGGAGCTAGAAAAGATGTTCTACAAAGAATCTTGAAGGCCTGGTGGGAGGCCCAAGAGGAAGGTGGTGCAAATGAAGAGGATGGTTCCCCAAGATCTGCCCGTGGGCAGAGCAGTCTCAAGGGCTGGCAGCTCCCATTCCAGTAGGGGGCTCACTCCAGAGGAGTTGGAGGAGAATAAAAGGGTGAGAAACCATGAAATGGAAATGATGAAAATTAAAATGAAGCAATTGGAAGTAGAAAAGGACAAGGCGGCGGAGGAGAGCAAGAATGCCCGTGCCTTGGAAGAGAAGAAATTGCTTCTGGCTCATGAAGTGAGCATGAGAGAACTGGACATCAAGGCCAAGCAGGTGGAATCCGGTTCGAATGGTGGCAGCGCACAGCCAGTGCAGGGGGGTAAAGTATATATCCCCAAGGATTTAGTACAGAATTACAATAGGAGTGAAGATATCTATGCCTGGTTTACATCGTATGAGATAGCATTGAGAATGAATGGTGTGCCTGAACAGCATTGGGGGGCGGGCCTGTGGAAACATTTTGAGGCTTCTGGGAGGAGTGCATAGAGCCCTTAGAATTAGCAGGTGCCATGACCTACCCCAATATGAAGGAGGCCTATGTCTCAGGTATGGACTTACTCCAGAGCAGTATAGACTGCAGTTTAGGAACTCCAAGAAGAAAGAGTCTGAGACTTGGATGGAGTGTGTGAATCTGTACTCGCGGGCACTGGAAGGTTGGATGAAGGGCAGCAAGGTAACTGATTATAAGGGGTTGTTACATTTAATTAGTTGGGAGCACTTGAGTAGTCTATGTGTTCCAGAGCTGCGCCAGCATCTTTTAGACAGCAAGCTGACGGACCCCATTGAGCTTGCTAAGGAGGGGGACCGCTGGACCAGTACCAGGGTCCACAGAGGAATTGTGGGTACCATTGCCAAAGGTGGGCAGGGTCCCCAGCAGAAGAGTGGGGGGGACAAGGGTAACCAAAAGGAGTTCTCACAAGGGCCCCAAAACAGTTCCCAGGGTAACCAGTCCCAGCCCCCCAAGTCAAAACCCAAACCAACCTGGCCCCCTAATGGCAGGTCGGCTAACAAGGGTCCCATTAGGTGTTATCACTGTCAGGAATTGGGTCACAAGTCTCCTGTGTGTCACAAGAAATCCCAGGCACCCTCTGCTGCTCCAACACCGGGTATAGCTAGTGTAGCTTTTGGTGGGGATTTAATTTCTAGCGATTTGGAGGGATTAGCAGTTATGTCCCTTGTCTCTTTAGGAGACACAGAGATGGTCCAGGAAACCCCTGTCCCTGATAACACTAAGAAGTACAGGCAGTAGGTGACCATCAATGGGAAGAGGGTGGAGGCTCTCAGGGACACTGGAGCCAGTGTGACCACGGTCAGGTGTCAGTGGGTCCCTGAGGAGCTGATCATTCCCGATGTACTTCACCCTGTAGTGTCAGCTGACAACTCTGTGCGCCTTTGCAAGGTAGCACATGTTCCCTTTGAGTGGGGGGGGTCTCAGGTCCTCTCAGAGTTGTTGTGAGTCCATCCATGCCAGTAGACTGTCTGCTAGGTAATGACCTGGAGAGTTCCCCATGGAAGGAGGTGGAACGCCAGGCTCATTTGGAGATGTTGGGTTTGCCTGAGTGGGTCTGTGTGACCACCCGGTCCATGGCAGCCAGACAGGGTTGTGAAGCAGACCTGGAGCCTGAAACAGTGGCCCAGGTCCCTGCCAGAAAGAGGAAGGGCAAGGGGCGTGGTGCGTCCACCCCCACTGGTCCCACGGTCCAGGAAGGAGCAGAACCTGCAGGGGATGCCCTGGAGCCTACAGGGGAACAGGGGAACAGGTAGATGAGCTGGGAGACATACCTGAGCTGACCCATTGGCAGCAAGAGGGTGGTCCCTCCAGAGAGGAGTTCTGCCGCGCGCAGAAAGCATGCCCTACTCTTGAAGGTCTGCGGCACCAGGCTGCAGACCAGGCAGCAGGTGCGGATCCGAAGAACTTCTTTCTCTACTGGGAGAATGACTTGTTGTACAGTGAGCCTAGTTTTGCTGAGCCCAGTGGATCACGTACCCTGGTGGTACCCGCAGGGTTCAGAGACTTCCTACTGGGTCTGGCTCACGACGTGCCTCTTGCAGGACATCTCGGGCAGGACAAGACCCGACAAAGGCTTGCCACCCACTTTTACTGGCCCGGGATGAAGACGGACGTCGCTTCCTTTTGTAAATCATGCCAGACTTGCCAGGCAAGTGGCAAGGCTGGAGGAAAATGCAAAGGCCCTCTGCAGCCTTTTCCTGTAGTGAGCACCCCTTTCGAGCGGGTGGGAATAGATATTGTGGGGCCACTGGACCCCAGGACAGCCTTAGGCAACAGGTTCATCCTGGTCCTGGTGGATCATGCCACCCGGTACCCGGAGGCTATCCCTCTCAGGACAACCACAGCCCCGGTGGTGGGCCGTGCGTTGATGGGGATCTTTTCCCGTGTGGGTTTCCCCAAAGAGGTGGTATCTGACCGGGGTACCAACTTCATCTCCAGGTATATGAAGTCTCTGTGGGAGGAGTGTGGGGTAACTTATAAGTTCACCACTCCTTACCACCCTCAAGGAAATGGGTTGGTTGAAAGGTTCAACCGGACCCTGATAGGCATGATCATGGGGCTGACAGAGCCCATGAGACGGAAGTGGGACGTCTTTTTGCCATGCCTATTATTTGCCTACAGGGAGGTACCACAAAAGTCTCTAGGGTTCAGTCCCTTTGAGCTTTTGTATGGGCACCCTGTTAGAGGACCTCTCAGTCTGGTGAAGGAGGGTTGGGAGAAATCCCCTGGGAAAACCCCCCAGGATGTGTTCAGCTATATGCTGGCCATCCGCAACCAGACACAGCGCTTCCGGGCCCTCGCTCAGGCGAACCTGGAAGCCAGCCAGGATGAGATGAAGAGGTGGTATGACCAGCATACCACTCTGGTGGAATTTCAACCTGGGCAGATGGTGTGGGTGATGGCGCCAGTGGAGCCTTGCGCGCTCCAAGACAAGTGGACTGGGCCATACGAGGTGGTGGAGCGCAAGAGTGAAGTGACCTACCTGGTCAACTTGCGGTCTCCCAGGAACCCCATGAGGGTCCTACACGGGAACCGCCTCAAACCCCATTTTGAGAGGTCTGAAATAACAATACTACTTGCTACAGATGCAGGGATGGAGGAGGATAGCGATCCTCTTCCTGACCTCCTGGAAGCTAAGGAGCAAGATGGGTCAGTGGATGGAGTGGTCCTCTCGCCCACCCTGACCCCAGAACAGCAGAGGGACTGTCGCCATGTGTTGGGTCAGTTTGCATCTCTGTTCTCCCTGACCCCCGGTATCACCAACTGGTGTGTCCATGACGTGGACACGGGAGATAGCATGCCTGTGAAACAGAAGTTTTACCGGGTGGCTGACAAGGTCAGGGCCAGCATCAAGAAGGAGGTTTCTAAGATGTTGGAGCTAGGGGTGATTGAGCCCTCCAGCAGCCCCTGGGCTAGCCCAGTGGTACTTGTACCGAAAGCTGCTGCGCCAGGTGCCACTCTAGAACTTAGGTTTTGTGTGGACTACCGAGGGCTCAATGCGGTCACGAAAACTGACGCACACCCCATCCCCAGAGCTGATGAGCTCGTTGATCGGTTGGGAGCTGCCAACTACCTCAGTACGTTTGATTTAACTTCTGGGTACTGGCAGATTGCCTTAACTGATGGGGCCAAGGAGAGGTCTGCGTTTTCAACGCCAGAGGGGCACTTCCAGTTCCGTGTCATGCCCTTTGGGTTGAAGAACGCCCCTGCCACATTCCAGAGACTGGTCAACCAGGTAGTGTCCGGGCTGGAGCAATTCAGCGCCGCATATCTGGACGACATTGCTGTGTTCAGCTCCACTTGGGAAGAACACTTGCAACACCTCTGCGCAGTGTTGAAGGCTCTGCACAGTGCAGGCCTCACTATCAAGGCCAGTAAGAGCCAGATAGGGCAGGGTTCGGTGGTGTATTTGGCAGTGGCGGCTCCCCCATTTGGGCGTGTGGGCGTCGCCCCACTGCTTTCTCGCGGTGCGAGAAGGCAGAAACATAAACGGTAAAAACTACCATTTATGCTTCTGCCTTCTCGCATTGCGTGAAAGCAGAAGTGCCTCTGTGCTGGATTGGGGGCGGGCGGGTGGGCGGTCCGGCTTGAGGGCAGGGAGGGAGTGGCTTACCCACTGTTGTGGGTACTGATCGTTTGGCCGGCTCCAGGGCCGACCAAACGATCAGTACCCACAGCAGTGGGTAAGCCACTCCCCCCCTGCCCTCGAGCAGGACCGCCCACTCTCTTGTTCTCTAGCCAGACAAAATGTCCCGGCTGGGGCGCTTTCCTGCAGCGCCTACAATCACGACGATTGGCTTGTGGTAGGAGAGGGAAGCTGGCTGCTTCCGCTTCCTGCAGACAGGAACACGCGTCGCGGACCCAGCTAAGCTGCCGCTGCACCAGTACAGCGTGACCGGCCAGCAGCGGAGGCGGTACCAGGCACTCAGGTAAGTTTTACTGTCTTTAATTATTTGATTTACCACCCACGACCACCCCCAGCATTCACTGAGCCTGTCACCTCGAGAATGGGATGGCTGGGTCAGTAGAACCTCAAAATTGTCTCATGTATGTTACTGCTCCTATTGAAACACAGTGCTTCTGCCAAAACAGATCTTTTTTCTTGAGTCTTGGTATCTTGAGATATATGCATAGAAATCAAATCTATTCCACCTCTTAATGTATAAAATGTAGGCCGGAGCTATTTAGTTTAAAATCTATTTCGTTTTCTGCGTTGCCTGTAGTTACTTTCCTAAAATGAAATGTAGCTCTTTAAAAATAAACGTGCTAAAATAATTGTCCTCTGGGGCAGAATTAGAAACCGAAGGAAATATTGTCCAGCAGAGGGTGCGACTTGGAAGTGTTCTGCAACTTCCCCAATAGTGTGTTCCTGGGTAAATCACTTTGGTATCTTTCTAAACGGATACATCTGTGAGCTGCTATGAGTGATTCAGTTCAAAGTTTGCGCTTTAGAGAAAACATCATCTCATAGATGGTCATTTACTGTGCTTATGTTATTGCAGATTTTATATAGCGCGAACTCGACCCGAAGGTTTTGGAGCGCTTTACATGAGCACCGGTGACTGTACTTAGAAACGATAGTGTGCTATGAAGCACTATATAAAACAGGGTTTCTATTATTATCACAATGAATGGTGAGCGCCAATATGGAAAGCTGAAATTGCCTCAGGCAATCGGTTTACGGAGCTGTATTTACCTACTTGCTAAGTCCAGTGACAGTGTTAAGCGGGTACTAAGTCAAGGCTGTCAAGGTTCGTAGATTACAGGGAGTTGGTTTTTCACGCTCCCTACTGCTTAAAGCTGCCGCCCGGGAACAGGGCACACTAGAAGGACTCTTATTGGTAATTGAAATGCTCTCGTGATTGGACTTATCCCGCATGTATGCTTTCGTGGGCTAGTATTAGCACAGGAGGCAGGTCGCTTTGAAAAGCTGTAAACTGCATGCATACATAGCTGCCAAGTTTCCAGTTTGCTTATGTGTGACATTTCCAGTGATTGGGTTTGCTTATCTGTGACATGTCTGAGACTTTGAGTGACCCTTTATTGTGAATTGAATAAAGCCTGTTATTACCATGAAATAAGATAAATATTGGGAAACTCTGGCTTTGCATATTAAAATGGTTTAGAAATTGTATTAAAACAGACCAGAACACTGAGGGATCTTCTGAGGAAAACAAGAACAGACTGAAGATTCTTTTATTGAAAAGCGGTTGCTGGAAGAAACTCGTTTTAGTGCTGACAGGCCATTTAGTAAAAGCGCGGGCACTCTTCTGGTAAAATACGCAAAGATTGTCCTCTATAACACATAAAAATTGGCAATTTCTTAAATGATAAATATTTCAATCGTATTGCTTTATTAACCTTCCTGCTTCCTCAAGTTTGCTTGAAAATGCACCATTTGTCCACTCTTTTGTTCAAAATTTTCTTGGGGGAGAACCCCCCGAACCCCTGTTAAGTTGTTCGTGCTTGCTCACTTGCCATACTGCAGTACGGCAAAAAATGTACGCCCCACTGCTTTCAAATGTCACCAGCCACCACTGGTATTTGGGATACCAAGTAGGAAGCGGCCAGGTGGCGCCCCTACAAGCCAAGATAGATACCATCCGGGCCTGGGAACCCCACAAGACCCAGACAGCGGTGACAGCCTTCTTAGGACTCACCGGATACTATCACCGTTTTGTCAAGGGGTATGGCACCATTGTTGCTCCCTTGACAGAACTAACTTCCAAGAAGTTACCGAAGAAAGTGATTTGGACCAGTGCCTGCCAAGAAGCTTTTGATGCCCTAAAGGAGGCCATGTGTACAGCACCTGTACTCAAGGCGCCTGACTTCTCCAAGGAATTCATTGTGCAGACAGACGCTTCTGAGCATGGAGTGGGAGTGGTGCTCTCACAACTCAATGATGAGGACTTGGACCAACCTGTAGCTTTCATTAGTAGGAGGCTACTTCCCAGGGAACAGAGGTGGAGTGCGATTGAAAGGGAAGCTTTTTCTGTGGTCTGGGCGCTGAAGAAGCTGAGACCCTACTTGTTTGGGACTCACTTCCGGGTTCAGACGGACCACAGGCCCCTCAGATGGTTGATGCAGATGAGGGGTGAGAATCCTAAGCTGTTGAGGTGGTCCATTTCCCTACAGGGGATGGACTTTACGGTGGAACACCGCCCCGCTGATGGTCTGTCCAGGTTTTTCCGCCTTAGCGATGAGAACTCCCAAGAGGGTGGGTAGTTCTCCCCACTTTCAGCTGGAGGGGACACGTGTTAGACCTGGCATCTTTGGCGTGGTTACCCCTGACTTTTTGCCTCTACCTCCTGTATTTTTGATGCTATGCTGGATTTCGTTTTTGCTGGTTTAGATGCTTTGGGCACTTTGCCACTGCTGATCAGTGTCAAAGGGCAAGTGCTCCCTTGGTAAATTGTTATATTGATTGGTTATCCATGATTGGTATATTTGTTTCACCTGTTAGCCCCTAGTAAAGTGCACTGGGTGTGCCAGGGCTGGTGATTCAAATGCTACTAGTGGGCTGCAGCACTGATTGTGCCACCCACAGGAGTAGCGCTAAAATGATGTCTTAGGCCTGCTTGCAGTGCCTATGTGCAGTCCAGGACTGCCATGTCGGCCTGGCCAGTGCACCCACTGACCAGGCCTTATCCTTCCCTTTCTGTACATGTCAGGCATCCCTATGGTGGCCGTAGGTACCCCCCTGGGCTGGGTGCAGTGTATCTGAAAGGTAGGGCATGTACTGAGGTGTGTAACATGCCCTGGTAGTGAATTACAGCCATTTTCGTTTTTCACTGCTGAGAGGCTATCTTGCCCATAGGATAGAATGGGGAAGGCTGTTTACATGCCTATCTTCCCATAAGGGCAAGATAGAAAATCCAAGTTTGGTATCTCTGTGTTCAGAATTTAATTATACATCTTTTTAGCAAGATGGTTTTTAAATTCACTGTGTGAGAATAGCACTTTTTAGAAAGTAGCTATTCTCCTGTTTAACCTTCCTGTGTGCCTGTGTGCTGGTTGGCTGACTGGTGTCATGTGATGGGCTAGGTGGCTCCAGGAGCCTGGATGAGTCAGCAGCAGGGTGAATAGGGAGATCTGCTTTAGATGGGTGGGAGGAGTAGTCCCTGGGTTTGAATAGGGCTGCCCCTGCCAGCACAAAGCTGGCTCCACCCCCTGCTGGCCAGGCTGAGGACTCTGCCTCTGCTGGCACAAAGAAGGCTCCGCCTCCTGCTGAGCGTCTAACGACCCTGCTCCTCACTCTGAAAGGAACCAGGTGCTCCAGAGCAGAGCACACCCAGTAACCGGTTTGAGCAGGGGAATCCCCCCACTGGAACAAAGAGAGACAAAGACTTGGAGGGGTATAAGAAGAGGACCCCAGGCACCTAAACTTTAGATCACTTTGGAACTAAGAAGAAACCTCTGCCAAGGAGAAAGCTGAAAAGGACTGAAGAGGAGAAGACTGCCTGCTTGCTGTTTTGCTTTGCTGCCAAGGAGAGGGGAAGGACTTTGCTGTGTCCCCTTCTTTTGATTCTGATCTCCAAGGGCCTGAGAAGAGCTGGCTCCCTGTTAAGAAGTCCCAGGAACAAAAGGACTTCACCACCAGCTCCCCTGGAACTCTGCTGAGGGAGTTCTGACCTGCCTTGGAGTGCTTGCCCAGTCTTGGGGCCTCAGGAGGTCGTTTTGCTGTGTTTGGGAGCTGGGAAGCAGAAGCGTGAAAAAGAGTAACTGGTACCCAACGCATCATCTGATTGCGTGTCGCAAGAACGAGAGTGCGAGGAGAATTTCATCGCGGCGTCATCGCAGCACCCGGAGTCCCCGCATCGCCGAGTGCGTCGAGCATCGTCCCGGTGCGAGAAGATTCCTGACGCTGCGAGGGTCGTCGCAGAACCAGTTTGCGGGCCGCACCACTGCCGGTGCGTGAAAGTATCCAGTCGCTGCGTGCGTCGATGCAGAGTCCCGTTCCCTAGCGCATCGAGAGTTGCGGCGCCGGAAGGCAACGCTGCGCCGCGCATCGTGCCACATCGTAGCGTGTCGCATCGAACCTGTGCGTGAAGCTTCCCCCTAAGAAACCTACGCAACGAAAGCCAAAGTCATCGCATCCTCCCCCTACAGATCGGAGCCGGCGCATCCACCTCTGCTGCGTGAAGCAGGGCTGCTGCAAAGCCTCCCCAGGATCTCAGGAGTATCGCATCGCCTTTGCCATCTTCCTTGTTATAGCTTTTGGGAACCTTATCGCAACTACAGGTACTGTTGGGCACGAAAGTGTCGCATTTTGTGCATTGAGAGTCGCATTGTGCAAGACACTGACTTTTACATCCTGGAGTACTTTCTGCAAACTCTTGAACTATTTTTAAAGTAATCTTTTTAATTGTATGTTGTTTTTTTTGTAGTATTTGGTCTTGTGAAGTTTTTAGTAAAGATACCTTATTTTTCTAAAACTGGTGTGGAGTAAATCTGTGGTGTTTTCACTGTGTTACTGTGAGCGTTGGTACAAATACTTTACACATTGCCTTTGATAGCCTAGACTGCTCAGGCCAAGCTACCTAGAGGGTGAGCAGGGGTTATCTTAACAGTGTATCCCCCTTTCCCTGACTAGAAGCAAGGGTCCCTACTTGGACAGTGGTACCTACCCTGCCAACTAGAGACCCCCAGATCTAACAAGGATCCTCTTCAACTCCCTTCTCAACTCAAGGAAAATTGCATATGCAGGAGGTTTTTCCACCTTCCCCTGCTATGTCTAGCTTTATTTTACATGCAGAGCTAAACCAGTGCTATATTGAGAATAGGGTCCAACTGGCCCCTTGTTACTCTGGGTCAATATATGGACGTATCCTCAAAGTTCTGTAGCGATGTCATCTCAGATTGTCTTAGTTTGGATAATTGGGGTTTTATTTCTAGGCTGAAATATATTTCTTCATCATTCCAGGTGTTGGGGTTGTCTTCCCTGTTCTTGTCCCCTAGGAATCTAAAGAAAGAAGACAAATCATGAGTATAGAGCCTCTTTTTGTAACTTTGTGCAGAAAAAAGGCTACAAAAGGAGCTGGTGAAAAGTACTGTGTAGATCTGTTATCGGACTCTCGCTAGCACAGGGCCTGTTTTTTACCTTTCACTACATAATGGCAAAGGTCTCTCGTTTTAGGGTCTCACCTGGCATTGCAGCACGCCTGCGCTGCTCGCTCTGCGAGGGCCTTTTGGAATCGATACCGTTTGGAAGTGAACTTTAAGCCACGCCCTTTTTTTCAATTGGCTTGCATCCGCGTTTATGTTAAACGCTGGCGCGTGATTGAAAATCGGGCTGTTAGGTTACCGCCTTGTCCACTTTTAAGATGGCCCATGTGGACAGGCCCACGCCGTCTTTGTTTGGCGTGATGTTAGCTCAGTTTACGGCAATCACTGGCTCCTCATTGGCAATCCTACCAGCTCCTCCCTCCCCTTACCCCCATCCAAAAGCAAACTCCTCAGAGTTGCGCTGTTCATTGTTAATGGGCTTCCTAAGGCGACGGGCTAAGTTAGCCACGCCGTAAGTTTCATTGGACCTCATGTCGCTTTACCTGTTTTTTACTGTCGGCGCTGTGCTCATAAGTGTTTGTGTTTTGTTTACCTTAGTCTCCATGTTCATAAAGATCTGGCGTAGTGCATTTCAAGGCTATTCCTGGGCGGTACGTGAATCGTGCTTGCACATGCTTAGCCAAATTTGTTCTGTAACTTTCACAGAGTAACAACTGTCGAGATGCAGCGCATAGAAGCTGCATTAGGGGATGCATGTCAGCTATGCGAGAATCTGAATTTGCTATAGATCTTAAGTGCATACAGTCCTATTCATCTAAAGTGACCAATTCTGACTTGTTACTGGTTCGATCATACAGGCATTGACAAGACATTACCACCTCAACCCTCTCCTCTGTTCATTTTTCTAGTCTTATATCGCATCCTAGCCTCCAATTAGGTGGCAACTCTCTTTCCATTGCCAAACGAGTATTGCCTTTCTGTGTACTCAGCGGGTCTCTTGACTTTACCCTCCCTGTTAACTGTGGACAGCACCATTTGGAGGCATCCTCGTCCCACCCAGCCTCTATGTGCACTACCTGTGGGCCACCCAAGCAGCCTGCAGCAAACAAGTTATTGACAACATCAACCAACTTTATCTAGAAATCCTCATGCAGCAGTCACCACTTTCTGTGCACACGAGCCTCCTGCCCGGAGTCCACGCCTCTCCTGCTTGAAGTTCACGCTCCTCCTGCCCTGTCCTCCGTAAAGAGCCCGCTGCGTCTCAGACACATTACACTAGTGCAAACAAGGGTAATCCAGGTCGCCAGGTTTTTAAAGTGCGATAAAAATAAGTGAGCGTCCTTGAAACGGGCAAGGCCTATTTAATTAAAGGCGTGGCTTAAACATGTACATTAAAATTCCCATAGAGTGTCACCGTACCCACACATTTGCATGGAATCACAACTGCGACTGGCATACGGGATCATGGCTCTGTGCGCTTTCTAAAGAGGCCCTGGATTGGATGAGCACATATTCTGAGCACCTTTTTGCCCCTAACAGACACTGAGAGAAACTGGCACTGCCTTCAGCCAAAATACTCATGCACCCTGTTGTAAACACCTGGATGGTACTCCGTTCTCGTTATGCACCAGACAAGAGTAATGTGTTGTCAGAAAAAAAAATACTTTACACAACATCCTGGAAAAGCAAACATTCATAGGGAATGCCAGTTTAAGTAAAGGCTGTGAAATAGGGACGACATGGAATGCTTCAACGTTTTTTACCTCCATTGTTCAGAAATAGATCAGTGCCTTATACATGAAGAGGTAAAAACATGAATACAGGGCCCGAAAGAGGCCCGTTTCAATGTCCGTTTTAAAATGCTGCGGGGTCTGAGACCTGGAGTGACCCGGCCCACTTAAAGCCCTCTGTGTCCAATGTTTTGTTACTTGTGGAACGGGATAGAACAGGCGAGGATTGCTCCACTTTACAATACAGAAAAGACGATGGCAAAAGGGCAGAAATGTAAAACGCCGACTGTGAAGACTCTTTACATACCCACAGCTCATTAATCGCTTACGCAGCTTCTCACCCACGAGCAATAACCACTAATTAAAGGGACATATTCCCAAGGAGCTATCGCCGAGTTAACGCCACTTTATCGCAGCCAAAGTTGCGATAAATGTATCGCCCCATTCACAAGCTGGTGTTAACAGCCCACAGCACCAGTTTACCCACGATAGCAGCCGCAAAAAACATTGCCACAGAAGACCTCCGCAACTATGGCTAATGAGATGCAGAGTAGGCGTTCCCGTGCCAAAAGCCACAACAACACCACTCCACAACATTCACAACGACCAGCCAGAACTGCGATAAGAACACAAAACAGGCGATACGGCCCGTTAGCAGCAGGAAAATAACACCTGCTCTGACCTGGTGCAAAGTCCTACCACAGCCTGCACCACAAAAGTGAGCACAGCCCCCAGCCACATCGGAAGGGCAACAGATACCATGGAGCCACTGGTCATGCGGTCTGGACACCCAAGAGGGCCACAACACCCACCGCCACCACCCCAGGACCCCAACCCCCACCCGGAACACCCCCGCCCCGACCACCACAGAGGCAGCGCAAACAAAGACGGCGGACCCCCCCGGAAACGCACCAGCCACACAGACCCAACAGCTGCCAATGTCATTGCCCACTACAGGCTCAAAAGGACACCTATCATACGCATCCTGACCAACAACACCCAACTGGCCGATGGCACTAACACAGCGGACAACCAACATCCCACCCCACACACAGCTACTGGCTGTGCTGCACCTGTTGGCCCCTGGTACCCCCCAACCAATACCCGCCAGAGTCGGAGGAGTCACACTGCCAGCCACATCTAAGTCCCTCACACTTGTCCTGGACATCACCATCAGCCTGGTACCCCAGTCACTATACGTCCAACACAATGCGCAGGATCCGCTGGACACCAAGCAAGGAACATACACCATAGCTGGATGCACGCATATGTTGGGGACAATCCACAGCACACATGTCATACCTGTGCCCCCTGTCGACACACCATACAATCACCGCAACAGAAAGCACACGTCTCACATCAATGTGCAGGCAACAACCGAACACCGTGGAACCTCCACCAATGTCGCCTCCAAATACCCAGCCAGTGTGCATGATTCCTCCATCCTCCGACAGTCCATCAGCAACCAGCATTCCCAGGATGGCACCAAGGTAAATGTATGAAAAAATAAGGGTACCCCTGACGTAAGTTCCTAAATCAGGGTGCATCAAGTAATTGAGATCAAAACAATTTAGGAACGTTGAAAATAGTATTGCATTTTTTATTTTAATTGTATATATTAGTCATATTTTTATGTAGTTCAAGAACAAAAGGGGAAAAGTATACTGGAGGGAATAATGGCCTCTGTATTTAAAAGTCTATAGTGTTTACACATTTAGGGGCCGATTCCAATCTTGGAAAAAGGCCGTATGAATCGTCGTACGGAGCGTTTTCTCCGTACGACTCGTACCCAGTAAACTGTCCGTACAACCTAGGAAGTACGATTCGTACAGAAAGCCTATTTCTGTACGTTTCGTACAAAAGACCGTACGGGTCAAAAAAACCTACGATTCTGATCCGGAACAGCCTGTACGCGACGTCCGTACGTATTTAAGCAGCGTTTTTCGGCCTAGCAAGTACGATTCGTCCCTACGTCACTCCATACGGCTCTTTTTTTACGGGAGCCAATAACAGCCATAAAAGCTGAGTCCCCAGGGGTACGAGTTGTACAGGTATACACCCCCGTGCGTTGTGTATGTATGGTGCGTACCCGCAGCGCCTATGTACGCACTGTACCCCCAGCGCGTATGTACGGTGCATACATACGCACTGGGGGTACGGAGCGTACATACACGCTGGGGGTACGCACCGTACATACGCGATGTTGTTGTAAGGTGCGTACATATGCAGGGTGGGGCCTGTACGACTTGCACCCCAGGAACAACTTTTCCCGGGATATGGGTCGTACAAACTTCGCTTCGTAGCAGGTAAAGTCATTCCCCGTGTACGGGACGTTTTCCAGACGAATCGGAAATCGGAAAGCCGGTCCGGATCGTACTTGTACGCTCGGACTGTATTTTTACGATTCGTACGAAAAGTGTCCGGGTCCGTCTCGCACAACTTTTCCCAATACGATTCGTACGGATCGGGCCGATCCGTATGTATTTTTCCCGTACGAATCGTACTTCACGGGTCGGACGTGACTTGTACGATTCGTACGGAAAAAAATACGGGTACGAGTTGTACGAAAAAAAAAATACAGGATCGAAATCGACCCCTTAGTTACATCAATAGTTCTAGACAAAGAATACAGTGATTTCTATATATCTGAAATTCATTAAGCATTTGTCAGGATATTGTACAAATTCTTATTTGATGTTATAATGAGGAACACATTCATTTTGGGCATAGCTCTGGAAATTTTAGATCCTACGCGCGTTTCGGCTTGGAGCCTTCATCAGGACCCCATGTACATATTTCATATAAAACCTCTTTATTCTATGTTAGGTACTTTTGACCTCTAGGATACTACAAATACGGTAGGTATCTAGTACGTGAAGTGCTGTAAATCCTCAATTTCTGCATGAAATTCTTGAATTAGTATCAAGAGCATGGTTATAATGATGTCCTTTGCGATGTCCGATGTTTCCTGTCTGTATGTTTAATCAGCCAGTCACAATGTGTGCAATGCTATAAAATGCACCAATGTCGATGATGGCAGTATCTGATATGATAATGGTGAAATATAATGCACGGTCCAAAACAGCCACTATGGAAACATACCGGGAGAGAGTTGTGTTAGTTTCAACAAATGCATATCTGTGCTCCGTTACGTGAAAGAAGAGGGCAGGACCACTTTATCCACGTACTGTGTTATAAAAAGGTTGGACCAACAAAGGAAAATCAGATTCTCAAGGACTGAAGAATTCGCTCTTGGTTTTCGTCTGAGAGTGGAAGCGTCTCGCCTGGTGGACGCCAAGGGAAATGCACAGCCCCTTGGCAAGTTCCAAATGAATACCACACTCACCTCAACTCCACAACCATGCAACTCACAACTCTGGCAATGCACATGTCACAAAATCAAAACCAACATGCAAAACAACATGCCCACCCACCAGACATAACAGAACAACTCACAATGGTAACCCGGGCAAGCCGTGAACATGAGCCATCAACGGCATGGCACCTCAGCCACACACTAGCCGAATGTGGGGAGAGGTGGCAACTAGCCATTTGTGAAGGAGGCAGGAGAACCATGATTGTGAAAGTACACAATGCCAAGAGTGGCGGAGATGTGCTGGACAGACCGCATGTTACCCCGGCCAGTGGGGAAGTTTGTGGAAATGTTGCCTGTTACGTCCCCCCGTATGCGTGAGCAGAGTGGGATGGCCCAGCGTACGCCAGGCCAGCATAGGGGTGTGAATAAAAAGCACGTAGCCCTGGGCATGGTCCTCTTCCGGAAAGACCAACGTCTCTGCCTCTCGCCACGAGGCCAACACCGTCCTCGTGAGCGGAGTTGCCTGTGATCCTGTTCGCCTGCCGTACCCTGGCCCGCTGGACCACAAACCCATCAGGCCCGCCCCTGCGCAGCCAGGCCACACTGATCACCTGTCCACACCGGCATATGTCAAGAAGGGCCCACCACGTGCCGGTGCAAGGTCCAAGCACCAGTTCCGTGACCTCTGCAGCCTCTGCAGACCATCACTTGCCCCCGACGCTGGCCCACATTTCTCCTTCCTCATTCACATTCTACACCGGCGTTCTCTTAGGCCCAGTAGGTCCCATATGTGAAACTGTGTCCTGAGTCCTGATGGCAGTGACCCCAAAAACGGGGCAGCAGCAACAACACCAGACCCCTCCCCCCCCCCCGATCAGTGAGGCATAGTTCCATATTGGCATCTTGCGACACGTGGTGCCACTAACCCTGTTCAACGCCAGCCGGTGACACGTGGTGCCACTAACCCTGTTCAACACCAGCCAGTGGATGAGGGACCAGGACTGCCCTGCGGACCAGTAGGTCCCACATCCAGCACCTAGTCGTGAATCACGAATAGCAGAGTCCACACTAGTGGCCGCACGGAGAGGAGTAAGAGGAAGATGCGGCTCAGTTCGGACGAAAGCCGGGTCACAGTCACGGAGGTGACCGAACACTATCAACAACTGACCTGGTGCCATCAACCCTGTTCATCGCAAGTCCGAGTCCCGCGGTGCCACTGAACATGAACTACGCAGGCCGGTGGGGCCATCCAACCTATGTCGGCTACACTTGGTGAATGGCTCTTGCTGACCGCTGCCTCAGGCCTACACTGCGGTCCAGTAGGTCACACATGTGAAACTGTGTCTTGGGTAAGATGTGGAGGAATCCACACCATTGGACATGCCTCATCGCAGGCGGCATCCCCTAACAGCACTGGTGCCACTAACTCTGTGCACAGTGAATCATGGGCACCATCTGTTTGAACCTTGGTGGCGTCAGAGCCCATGGCCTGGTGGTTTTCTGCATCTTCTTCTGGCTGGACCGGACTTGGTGCCCGACATGTGTCTGTTCCATTCATCTCCACCATAGTGACTGTATCAGTATGGGCCTGTCCTCTGCATCCTGCCTGGGGGTACACCTTCCACTGTCCATCGAAAACTCCGCGACAAGGCCCCTTGTCATCTCATGAACCTGCTCTGCACCCGTGACCCTGTGCACCGCAAGTCAGCGGCCCGTGGCGGCAGGCCCGTGCAGGACGCTGTGCATCCGGGGCTACTAACTCTGTGCAGCACAAATAATGGGGCCTTTATGGTTGAATGGTTGTGTCCTTTACGATGTACACTGTTGTTGATTTCTGACTGCACCAGGCAGCCCTTGCCGGCTGGTGTGCACACTAGGGGTGGGCGGAATTTGCGAAAGGGCCTTTCGCAAAATATCGCGAAACGGCAAAAGATTTTTGTGTGCTGAATTAAAGCGTTACTTAATTCCTGGTGGGGTTTCATTTTTGTGACAGGAGCATCGTGCCAGAATGAATCCTGCCCTGCATATTTACCCAATAAGATGCCACCGTTTTGTGCAATACCTCTACTCAACTGGAGTACTTTCTACTGGCTAATCAGTAAGTGCTACCACTTTGGGTAAATGTATAGTCCTTTTCCCACACTACAGCTGCATAAAGGGCCAAAAGAGTTGTCTACAGTGACCATGTGTGTCTGTAACGTTGCCGACGGGCCCCGGGGTCCCTCGAGTCAGCTGTCCATCATAGTGGGGGAAAGGGAGGTAAGACGTTGCCCACCGCAGTTCACATGCCTCTTGTTTATAAAGGGCCAGAGACCGATCAGAGCAGCAGATGAGGAGACAGAACCTCCTGGCGTCAGCAGCTACACGGGTATTGCGCTCGAGAAAGTCGTGGATGCACAGAGCTCCATCATGGATCACAGCTAATTTTTGACGGTAGATGTGGGGAGAAAATAGCACACCTGCCCAGCCTCGACCTAGCTCCCGAATGTTTTGTGCTGATTAATGCTTTGCTGAATTTGAGCTTCAACTAAGTCCCCTGCTTTATTTATATCTGTAAGTGCTTCCTGTTGAGGGTTTAATTTTTGTGACAGGAGCATCGTGCCAGAATGAATCCTGTCCTGCACCTGCATATGTCCGTTCCGGCCGTGGATCGGGGAAGTTTCTACATTTTCGCGTTCCACGCGGTACGCGAAAATGTCGAAATTTCGCAATTTCCGTGAGCGGAACGGAAATTGTCGCCCACCCCTAGTGCACACACCCCACACACATCCAACACAGTTGTCACTCGGTAAGTGTTCCTGATAATAAATGTGGACGTGTGCACGTGCCCGTAGCCATTCACACTATCTGAGCAAGTGTGTCCGTGTGTTCATTGTGTCAGCATGATGGGCACAGGCCCTGCAAAATCACAGTGTGCTGTCTTCTGCGGACGTTGCCATGTCACCTCAGCGTTGGCAGTGACCCTGGACATGTAGCCCCAGACCTACCCCCCTGCATGCACAGGCTGCGTGAGCTGGTTTGGCAGGGGGGGACAGGGTGTGGTCCGGACCTGGCCCGGTGCAGGAAGTGCAGTAAGTGTGTCTCTGTTTTGAGGTGTTGTCACCACCAGGGCCACAGTACATGATGTTGCAATGTGGCATGTACCAGGAGGGTGGGCCCGCAGGTATGGGGACATGTAGTAGAGCAAGAACGCTCGGGGTCTTGGCACATGCATGTCAGGTGTTATATGTATCAGTCTTGCGGATGCATGAGTCTATTGCCTGGCCTCATTCGCAGCGCGATCCCAGCCAGCCATGGGCTGAACACCTGTGTCAGCCCTGTCCGGACCATTGGCCTACACCCAAGTGGGTGCACACATTCGACGGCCAGCGTCGCGGTGTTGTTGGCATGGTGCTGGACATGCGCAGACAGGCATTAGAATGGTGTCCCGTAGGAGTGCACATGATGACAGCGCACACAAGTGTGGGTGCCCGTGGCAGGGAGGAGCAGCTGTTTGGCAACGTGGCACACAGTGAGTCCGCTCATGTGCATCGTGCTGGGCATATCATCCATGATTCCCAGGGTCGCAGATGTACCACCACACCCACGACCGGCCCCTGTACGTCTCCTGTATGCATGCAGCTGGTAAAGTTACTGTAGGGATGAAAGGTCCTTTGTCTGTACTATCAGGTGGTAGCACATCTGCAGCTCTGAGCAGGAACTTGCATGTGCCCAGCACCCCCTGACAGATACAATAGCATTTGCTTGCGACTTCCACACTACGCACTGCCTGACGTGAGACCAACGTGTACACATCCCACACGCAGTAGTCCTTGGTCGTAGTTGGCGTGCATGAAACGGCCTTCACACGTACTCCCACCCCACCCAAGGCCTGCACCCGTTGCACACAGACACTGCTCATTGCACCGAGCTGTGCCATTTCATCCACAGGACTGTCTCAGGGCAAACCAGTGCCGCTTCAAGCAGAGCCACTGACGCAATGGCAGACCATCCCGGACACATGCTCGACTCCAGTCATGTGGAGCTGTACAGTGCACATCTGCTGCATGTACTGGGGGCACTGCCATTGGCAGTGCTGCGGATCAGTTACCTGTTGTGCTTCTGCCTTGCGCACGTCACCTGCGTGCAGCCTGTATTGCATTGTCGCGCGTGCATATTCGAGTGGCCCATGGATATCTGCCTCTCCAACGTAACGGGAGCTGACCCGGATTATGACGGGTGTGTTGCCCCCTGTTGGCCCACGACCAGGAGGGTCACCAGGATGACCGCTTATGGCTTGCATGGATGTTTGGCATGCAGGCTGGAAACTGGACCTGGGAGATTGCACGAGTCGTCGTGTGCAGTGAGCACATTGAGCCACTATCCGATTGTGCTTTGGTGCACATTAAGTCCAGTGTATGGAGTCAGCACATCTGTCCGGGTCAGCTGATGGATTACGTCGACGACATGTCAGATGTGGTGGATGACGATCGC
The DNA here is from genome assembly GCF_964204655.1 of Triturus cristatus. Taxonomy (NCBI): domain Eukaryota; kingdom Metazoa; phylum Chordata; class Amphibia; order Caudata; family Salamandridae; genus Triturus; species Triturus cristatus. Next base: position 752,588,671 of record NC_140580.1, read on the forward strand.
TCATTGGAGATGTTGGCCTACGCAGCTGCACTCGCGTTCATGGACGAGTGACAAGGTACCTGCAGCCACAACTGGATGTGAGCCATTGCACATGTCCCGACACATGGTTGCATGTTGTGGGTATGGTCACATGTCCCAAGATGACAGTGGACATGGCTGCATTTGCCAGGACTCGTGTTCCAGGCGCAGACAACCAACACGGGTTGGCACTGACTTGTGTTGGTGAGGGACTCCCCCAAGGTGGACATGGGCGCTTTCCTGAGTTCCTCATTCAGACATGCTGCTGCATTTGTCTGTATATCGTGGCACTTCTCTTGGCCGTACTGATTCGCACTTGTTGTTAAAGTTTCCGCACTTTCACTTGTCTCCAACTGTGTTGTGTCTTGATTTGTATGCCAATGTGTGTGTCACGGACTCTCTGGCTCCCTGCCATACGTGCATTGCTACCCCATCGGGACTGTGTGTTTGTACTTGTGCATTTTCATGTCCCTGTTTTGTGCTTTGCCAGATGCGAATCACTGACAGAATATCGACGTCAAAAATATCGGCGTCAAAAATATCGGAGCCGAAATATCGATGTCAAGAATATAGAAGTCCTATCTACATTATGGTAAGTACAAAAATATCGAAAACAAATATCGTTGTCAAAAATATCGTTGTTAAAAATATCGTTTTTTAATAGTTAAAAAATAATGTAAAACAAAGTAAATGATACATATATTTAAAATAAACATAGTTAAAAATGTTTAAAATTATAAGTAATACATATAGGGGCCGATTCCGATCCTGTATTTTTCTTTCCCGTCCGACTCGTATCGGTAAATTTTTCCATACAAATCGCACAAGTCCAGTCCGACCCGTGAAGTACGATTCGTACGGGAAAAATACAACTTTTCCCGATCCGATTTGTACGGATCGGCCCGATCCTTACAAATCGGATCGGGAAAAGTTGTACTAGACGGACCCGGACACTTTTCCGTACAAATTGTAAAAATGCAGTCCAACCGTACTAGTACGATCCGGACCGGCTCTCCGATTTCCGATTTGTACGGAAAATGTCCCGTACACCGGGAATGCCATTACCCGCTACGAAGCGAACTTTGTACGACTCGTATCCCGGGAAAAGTTGTTCCCAAGGTGCGAGTCATACAGGGGTACGAGTCGTACAGGCATACACCCCCTTGCGTTGTGTATGTACGGTGCGTACCCCAACATCGCATACCCCAACATCGCGTACCCCAACGTCACGTATGATCCTTACAAATCGGATCGGGAAAAGTTGTACTAGACGGACCCGGACACTTTTCCGTACAAATTGTAAAAATGCAGTCCAACCATACTAGTACGACCCGGACCGGCTTTCCGATTTACGATTTGTACAGAAAACGTCCCGTACACGGGGAATGCCATTACCCGCTACAAAGCGAACTTTGTACGACTCGTATCCCGGGAAAAGTTGTTCCCAAGGTGCGAGTCATACAGGGGTAAGAGTCGTACAGGCATACACCCCCTTGCGTTGTGTATGTACGGTGTGTACCCCAACATCGCATACCCCAACATCGCGTACCCCAATGTCGCGTATGTACGGTGCACACATACGCGATGTTGGGGTACGCGATGTTGGTGTATGCACCGTACATACACAACGCAAGGGGGTGTATGCCTGTACGACTCGTACCTCTGGGGACTCTGCTTTTACAGCTGTTTTTGGCTCCCGTAAGAAAAGAGCCGTACGGAGTGCCGTAGGGACGAATCGTACTTGCTGGGCTGGAAACCGCTGCTTAAATACATACAGACATCATGTGCAAGCTGTTCCGGATCAGAATCGTTGGTTTATTTTAGCTGTATGGTCTTTTGTACGATTTGTATGGAAAGAGGCTTTCTGTACGAATCGTACTTCCTAGGTTGTAAGAAAAGTTTACCGGGTACGAGTTGTACGGGAAAAACGCTCCATACAACGATTTGTACAGCCTTTTTCCAGGATTGGAATCGGCCCCTTAATGTAAAAAAAAAAAAACCATATACATATAAAATATAACATATATACTTACTTAATAATATTTACAATTATTTAATTTATTAACTTATAAATTGTTTTAAAACATTTTATAAATTATAAATACATATATACACATACAACAATAATATAAATTAAAAAAAAAAAATATATATAACAAATAAAAAAAATATTGTCAAATAAATTATACACTTCATTAACTAAAACTGTAAATATTGTATTGAGTAGGGGTCAAAATTACTATTCTCACTCCAGAGAGTGTAAAAATAGGGAAAGAGTTGGATGCGTAGAGGTAAAAATTACTATTCCAACTCCAGAGAGTTGACTTCGATATTGTGTCCCTACGATATTTCAAACTCGATATTATTGTAGGTCGAAATTAAAAACTCGATATTTAGACTGTTTACTACAAGATGCGTATAGCCCTTTACCGGCCACAGGAGGGTGCACTTGTGTCCAATGTTTGGTTGTGCACAAGTTGGTGTTTGTACCACATTGTGTTCGATGTTGGGGTGCTCTGCTTTCTATGGGTGTGTGCTGCATTGTGTATGAGATGTCCCTTTAGCTCTGATTTGGCTCACCCTTCTCCCTTTCAGGCGGTGTTGTCTTCATTTCTGTCCTTGTTCAGTGGTGTGACATTGCCAGGTTGTGTGACTTGTGCTCCTGGTTGGTGTTATTACTCTTGGGCATGGTTTGTCTGCAGTTGTGCTGTGCTTAGTTGTGCATGTGTGCCATTATGCCCATCTCCCCCGTCCCCCAGTCCCTGCTGGGTCCTCTCCCTGTTGCTGTTGTATCTGTTGTTTGGTGCAGTGTCCGGTCACCGAGTCCTGCCACCAGCTCCAGACTGATGTGGTGGACACCATTTCCTCCATGTCATCCAGCTCCTGGTGTGGCGCTGGACTCCCACCGCCGATGTGCATTGCTGCCTTCTTGTTGTTGGTGTGTTTCTGCTTGTTTGTGCCTTTAGCATCATTGCTGGAGTTCTGGTTTTCTGCCATTGTCCTCCTCCGCTCTCAGGCTGCATTCATCTTGTCCAAGATGGCCAGCCATGTATAATGGTTTGTTGCCAATGGGTTTGATGGGGTTGTCTGCTGGCTCGGGTTGCCTCCATTGTGGTTAGCTGTTGTTTTCTGTTTGGTCTGTCTTTTTTTTTAATGCTTTTGTTGTGGTTATTCCCGCCTGCCGTGTGTTTCGCAGTCCTGACGGTGCTTATCCCTGCTTTCCTCATCGCGAATGGGCTCATCGCACGTTTTCTGGTGTTGTGCTTTGTGTTTTTATCTCCGTCGGGGTGGTTGTATCGCGGACATTGGCCACATTTTCGGCGGACTATCGCATGCTACCGCCATGTTGCGAATTCTATGTTAATACAGGGATATTTTCCCGCGATGGGCTGCGATGTGTAAAGTTGCGTTAGCATTATTTGGTGATGTTTAGCACACGTTCTTGTGAATATACCCCAAAGACGTTCCAGCCCGCGAATAAGGATCCATCCTGGGTTTGCATTCTTTTGCTGCACAACTGATTTTGCCTCCGAGCCCCTCTTTTGATAATCATCGAAAAGCTTTTCTTCATTTCTATTATGTAAAAATTGCCCTTGTCATTGTTTGCATCTGTGAAAGCTATATTTGTTAAAAGTGGTGTCTGCTTTTCATCCGTTCCCCCTCGCTCCTGTTTTGCTTTCGCTATCCCTTTGTTCACGCCCCCTCCCGTTCTCTGTGTTTTCCATCCTCCCCCTCCCGTTCTGTCACATGTACGATTCTCCCCTGCCCCCTCCATGATGTCCTTGCCCTCCCCCAATCCACGCTGCTTTCTCGTTCCTGTACTCCTAACGCTATGCTTAACACTACTACACAGCTAACAAATACAATTCTAACAACATACAACCACAACATATCACATACATACACTAAATAATACATAGCTATAACACAATACCATTAGCAATGCTAATGGCTTTAACTTAAACATAGGCGAGACCTATTGCATTTCCAATGCTTGTTTGATTTAGATCCAGCTCAGTGTGACGGCTTATGAGCATTGGAAAGCCAATTGATGTCTTGGTAGGTACGACCCAGTCTTGTCCTTTTAACGGGGTCTCTCCGCAATCACTACTGCACTATAAGTTCCTTTTTAATTATTTTTGTAATTGGTGAAGACTTCTTCTTAAACCCCTATTAAAAACATTAGGGCACCAAAGATGTGTACAGGTCTTGTGCAATTTGTAATTATTGAATACTCCACATATCTGTTTTAGGGTGAGTGCTTTTCTTAAAACCGCAATTCGAGCCAGGAGAACAATTGAAGGATAATACAGCTGTTTTTATTGATGTAATAGCATCTTAGTTTTAGATATTTAGGGCCTGATTCACAGAACTAACTTAAGACAAAATCCTAAACTTACTACCATTTTGGTATTCACAGAAGGCACTTACTCATTTTGGTATTCACAGAAGGCACTTACTCATTTCGGTATTCACAGAAGTTAGGAGTCCTAACTTTAGGACTCCTAAATGCCTTCTGTGAATACCGAAAGTCTTAAAGTTAGGATTTTTCTCAGTTAAGGAGCAGTAAAGTTAGGTCTCCTAACTTTAGGACTCCTAAACTGAGAAAAATCCTAACTTTAAGACTTTCGGTATTCACAGAAGGCATTTAGGAGTCCTAAAGTTCGGAGTCCTAACTTTACTACTCCTAAACTAAGAAAAATCCTAACTTTAAGACTTTCGGTATTCACAGAAGGCATTTAGGAGTCCTAAAGTTAGGACTCCTAACTTCTGTATACCAAAATGAGTAAGTGCCTTCTGTGAATACCAAAATGGTAGTAAGTTTAGGATTTTGTCTTAAGTTAGTTCTCTGAATCGGGCCTTATTGTTTCTGACTACGCTGTATTTACATTTTATACACACTTTGCACTTTATATATATGCTGCTAATAGCTTGATTTATAAGCTGCTGTTAACATACTGCTGAGTGTTTTGCTTGTACAAAATAGGGTTAATGTGTTATTTTTTAATGTCAAGTAATAATGCAGTAGACAATTATGTTGGTTTTAATTCTTGTTTTAGGATTATTTTCGACTGTATTGTATTGACTTATGCCTTCTATGGCCATGACTGGCTGACTAAAGATTTTTTTAATTGAGTACCTCTGTTCTAGCATTTCAAGATGGCCACTACGCTTAGAACCACAGTTTTGGCTTCCTTGGAGCACTACAATAGTGATACACTCAATCAATATAAACTTTATTCGGATACAGATACATATCCATAAAAGTACAGTCAAACAGCAACATATTCAAAGAAAAATTTCAACAACAAAGGAACAGTTAAAAACATCCGGTTAAGATTAAAATTAGTCCTCCAGTAATACAGTACACAGGTTGAAAAAAGTGCAAAATTCATTGGGGTGAGATATAATTTAGAGATTAACAAAATAAGGTGCAAAGTATCAGCAGGGGCACATAGAATTACGAGTGCGTACCGCCGCCTTCAGGAAAGAGCCAACCCGAAAGGTTAGCTCATGGTCATTTAAAGCAATGACCTTCCCAAATGCAACCTTATAGTCAATCTCCGGTTAGGCTTTAAAATACGGAAGTAAAAACTGTTTAGTGAGTATTAAGTAATAGCAGCAAAAAAATAAAAAGTGCAACATTGATTGTTTCTGTTTGCTATTGCATCGGCATTGCAATAGATCAAGGTTAGGGGTAAACCCAGCGGGAAAAGAGAGCATACATTTCATGGTGTCAGTCCTCAGCCGGAAAAGTAACCCCCTTTCCCAGCGACTAATTGGTTTTAATAAGTAGCTAGAAGGTGCACGTGAAACTTTCTCAATACACATGTATCTAGCGACTGACACTTTCTTGCGCTCTTTGTCCAATCTAGCATCCCTATAGGATGCGTAAAGAACCGTCTGAAGGGATTTATTACTAGTGGTGCCAAGGTCTAAAGGATTTAAAAATAAGTTTTCGCAGTTCACACTGGTTAAGCTTTTATGTACCGCTGCCAACCAAGGTATGTTCATTCCCTTGTCACATTTCAGACAGTCTGATATTATCTCTCTGGTTAGTTGGGCCGCGGGATTTCTCCAAACTCTCTGCCAAAATAATGCTGGGCGAGACTTAATGTAATCTTCGATATATGGCAGGTTAAGTTCACAATGACAAGCATATTTAGAGGGAGAAATAGGTGCGCCCAGGATTTTACGACAGAATCTATTCTCCTCATCCTGGATAATGCCACTATTAGTGTGTCCCCAAACTTCAGTGCCATAGGTGGCAATAGGTATGCATTGGAGTCTATACATTTTAACAGTGGCAGATGCCACCTCTGAATTCCTGGGCTTTGATAGCCCGAGTATCATGTTAATAGAGTTTGTGAACTTCCCTCTGCAATAAGCCACATGTTGCGCCCATAATCCATTTGAGGCAAATACCAGACCAAGATATGAGAAAGTGCGAGTGGTCTGTAAACTGTTAAAATGTAAAACTATTGATGACTTAAAATACTTCTTTGACCCACACGCCATTAAAAAGGATTTTTTTAAATTAGTACATAAATCCAGGACAGCCATGAAATCTACAAAGCCACGCACCAGAATACGGAGAGCTTTTGGGGTGCTGTCCATCAGCACCGCTTCGTCGGCATATAACAGGGCCGGGAGTTTATTGCCGTTAATGCGTGGGACGTCTTGGGTCAATGTTGCCAGAGACTTATTCAGATCATTGATATACAGAATGAATAGAAGAGGGGCCAGGACACATCCTTGCCTGACCCCTCTGCCAACTTCAATAACTTTTGAGGCCTCCCCATCCCTGCTGATGCGCACCCGGGCATGTAGGTCTTTATGCAGATGAGCTAAAAAGGATACAAACGACTCGTCCAAACCATAGTTTAAAAGGATAGTCCACAGCCGAGACCTGTTAACAAAGTCAGAGGCCGACGTGAGATCCATGAATGCCTGATATATGGGTGTTTTCTTAGCTACATTATATTTACCAATAATCAAGTTAAGGTTGAGGCATTATTCAACAGTGCCGATATTACTCCTGAACCCCAACTGACAGGGATGTAAAATCTGACAATCCTTGGCCCATGACCTGATCTTGTTATACAGGACCCTCCCCAAAACTTTCAGCGTGTTATCGATCAGGGAGATCGACCTGTAACAACTCGGGTTTGAACGGTCCTACTTTTTAAAAATAGGCACAATTATACTGGAGGACCAAGTATGGGGTATAGGGGAATTGATTAGGTTATTAAAAACATTCAGCAGGGGAGGAGCCTAGCGCTTGACCAAGATGGCCGCGTGAGCTTAGAGCTCCCGAGACCCTCGCGCCCTCCGTCGACTATCCTGTCTCTAATCCTGATGGTATGCATGGCATCGTGTTGCTGAGTTGTCAGGGAGGCGATTGATGCTACCCGCGGTCGGATCGCCCACCGGGAACCGGACTTACGCCTGGCGGAAGATTGCGGCCTATCTCCCGGGGATACCAGGGGCTAGAGTTGGCAGGATGCCCGGCTCCTAGTTGATCAACAACGGCCAGGCGAGGTGTGAATTGTCGGACGGAGGTCCCCGCTCTTTCACTTTCGATTTCGTTTCCTTTGTCTGCCCGGACACTGGAGAGCTCTGGTGGTTTTATTACCCCAAGGACGCTCGGCGGGCTACTCTGGCAGTATAAGGCAGAACTGCTCACTCCTTATTCCTCTCCCTGAGAGGGAACAGTCTTAACTGCACTGGACTGCCTGGAGTCCATTATGTCGGGCAAAGCAGAAGGGGATCGGCTGAAGACTAAGTCTACCAGGCGGGGAACGTATACCCAAGTCAACAGCATGGACCGCTACGCTCTCCAGAAAGCATCACCGAGTGGATCGAGCCAGGCGCCGGATGCCCAGAAGGAGGACTCGCCTGTGACACCGGAGCTCTCCCTACAGGATGTCATGGGCGCGCTCGACGGGATGCAGACCTCGATGGGGAGACAGTTCGAGGCCCTGGCACATAAGGTGGATGCCATCCTGGTGGATGTCACTCTGATCCGCTCGGACCTGGGCAAGACGAACGAACGCGTTAAGAACCTGGACCTCAAGACCACGGGCCTCGCTGATGATGTTGCGGAACTGCAGACCGAGGTCCGTAAGCTGAGGGCCGAGAGTGACCTCGCCGCCCGCCGGCTGGAGGACTTCGAGAGCCGGGCCAGGCGCAACAACGTGCGCGTCATCGGGGTCCCGGAGTCCTCGGATGAGGCTTCGGCGGACCTGCTTGTTGAGGATTTGGTCCTTAATCATCTGAAGCCTAGGGGCCTTGGAAAGTTTTTTGCGGTGGAAAGGGCCCATAGGGTGCCGGGCGGGCGGCCCAAGGCGGGTGCCCCGCCGCGGCCGATTGTCGCCCGGCTCTTTCATTTTCGAGATCGGGACGCTATCCTGCAAGCATCGAGGGTGACGGGCCCAGTTCCCTTCCAGAATGCGTCGGTGAATTTTTATCCGGACTTCACCCAGCAGGTGCAGAGACAGAGACAGAGCTTCCTGGGGGTGAAGCGGAGGCTTCGGGAACTGGATCTGAAGTATGCCATGCTTTTCCCTGCCAGACTACGGGTGGTGCACGAAGATCTGACTTTCTTTTTTGACTCTCCTGTTATGGCCGACGAATGGCTGGACGCTTTGCCCCGGCGACGGACGGGGGACGACACAGCCGAGCATGGAGACAGTGGCCGGGATGGACAGGGCTGATACCTCAGGGCCGGCCTGACCTGATTTGACTATACTTGAAGATTTGAACAGAGTGCAGTAACTGTGGAGGGTTGCGGGAGGACGAGGGGTGCTCTTTTCCTCCCTTAGGGTACTTTTTGTAGATTTTTGGTTTTGTGGGGCGACAGGCACACTGCAAGTTGGGGGGGCTTTGTAAGCTGCAGCAGGGGTGCAGGGTGGGGGGAGTTTCGGGGATTTGGAGTTTGTTGTTGGGGGGTTTATTTCTGCAAGGGTGGGCCTCTTTCCGTTTGAGGATGGGGGGTAGAGGCTTAAGTGTTATAAGCTGGAATGTTAATGGTTTGGGGGATCGCATCAAGAGGGGGATTGTTTTGCAATTTTTGAAACGCTCAATGCCAGATGTTGCCCTGCTGCAGGAGACGCATCTCATAGGTAATACGTGCTATGCCCTGAATAGGAAGGGGTATAAATTCATAGCACACTCGGGATTCTCTTCTGGGTCCAGGGGTGTGGGCATCCTAGTTAGAGCATCGTTGCCTTTTGAGGTGGACTCCACCATTGTTGACGATAGGGGGAGGTTTGTGGCGGTGGCGGTGCGGTGGGAAGGAAGGACTTTGGTTTTGGTTTTGGTTTATGTCCCGCCGGCCCTGCAGGCCTCCACATTTGCTGATCTGGGCAGGGCTTTGCTGACTCTCCCGGGGGGTATGCTGGTAGTGGGAGGGGATTTCAACGCTGTGGGCTCCGGACTGTTGGATAGATACCCGCCCAGGGACACAGGGGGGGCTCAGAAATGGCTTCCAGATTTCCTAGACACGCTTGGTCTGATAGACTGCTGGAGGCTCCGGCACCCCACACAGAGTCAATACACGTTCCACTCCGGGGCGCATGGCAGCCTCTCCAGGATTGATTACCTGCTCACTCTGGCCGCACATGCCTCGTTGGTATCCGAGGCGAGGCACATGGCACGCGGTATCTCTGACCACTCGCCAGTGTGGATCCGGCTGGATCTAGGTCGGGAGGGAGGAGGGAGGGTGGCCCCTATCAACCCATGGTATTTCCGAGACCCCAAGATGCGCAGCGCCCTGGTAAAGAGGGTAGATGATTACTTCAAGGACAATCTGGGAACCGTGGACTCGGCGGTGTCGCTGTGGGAAGCTTTTAAGACCGTGCTTCGGGGGGAAGCCCTCTCCCTGGTGGTGGCTGCCAAGAGTCGAAGGGATGGCGAGGTACGGCAGGTAGAGGAGGAGATCGCGGCCCTTGAGGGGGCTATGGAGGAGGGGGTTACAGAGTCCTCACTGCATGAGCTTTGCTTGAAGCAGACGGAGTATAGGGACCTGGTGACGAACGCCGCTAAGACCCTCAGTAGGGAACAACAGGGCCGCCTGTATGATGTTGGTGATAAGGCAGGGAAACTCCTGGCGTGGTTGGACAGGAAAGAACGTGTCAATAGAGTGGTGCCAGAGTTGACGGGAGAGAGGGGAGAGGCGATTGTGGAACCTGAGGGGATTGTGAAGTGTTTCGCGGAGTATTTTCGTAGGGTTTATTCCTCTGTGTCGGACAGGCTGCCCGAGGACTCGTCTGATCTCCTCCGTGATATCGATTTGCCCTGCCTCTCTGACATAGATAGGGACGATTTGGATGGTGACATAACGGTCGACGAGGTGGCGGGGGCTATTCGCGCGTTAAACTCGGGTAAGGCCTCTGGACCGAACGGATTGCCGATCGATCTGTACAAGCTGTTCCCGGATAGGGTCGCCCCTCACCTGCGCGCCATGTTTTTGGAGGCGCGGGGGGATGGGATCCTTCCGTTGGATCAGCGGCTGGCGTCGATCGTGGTCATACATAAAGAGGGTAAACCCCGAGATAGGTGCGCCTCCTATCGGCCCATTTCACTCCTCAACGCTGAGCCGAAAATTCTGGCTAAACTCCTGGCGACCCGTTTGATTAGGGTACTTGGCGACTTGGTCCACCCGGATCAATCCGGCTTCATCCCGCACCGAAACACAGCATTAAACCTTAGGCGTCTTCATGGCGTCATCGCCAGGGCGGGCACGCTGCGTGAACCGGCTATTGTGGCGTCTCTTGATGCCACGGTGGCCTTTGACATGGTGGAGTGGGCATACTTATGGGCCGTGCTGGCCAAGTTTGGTTTTGGTCGCGGTTTTGTGAGTTGGGTTAGGTTGCTGTACGAGGGGTCGCTAGCGAATGTTGTGGTGAATGGTCGGGCATCTACTCCGTTTCAGCTTGGTAGGGGTACTCGGCAGGGTTGCCCCCTGTCGCCTCTGTTGTTCGCCCTCGCCCTTGAGCCGTTGGCTGCGTGGATACGTTGGCACCCGGATATACGGGGCCTTCGGTGGTCGCCTGATCACGAGGACCGTATCTCGCTCTATGCTGATGACATCCTGTTGTATCTTGCTTCACCTAAGAAGTCACTTATAGTGGTCTGTGACGTACTCGCATCGTTCGGTAGGAACTCGGGGCTCGTTATTAATTGGGGCAAATCGTACTTGTACGTTCTTAGTGGCGAGGTCCCACCGATCCCTAGAACATGTTCGATACAGGTCGCCCAGCAGGGTTTCGTGTATTTGGGGATCTTTATATCCATGGACCCTGCTGTGCGCTACGAGAAGAATCTGCTCCCCCCCCTGGCGCGCTTGAGGCGAGATGTTGAAGGTTGGCGGAGGCTGCCGCTCTCCCTTGTTGGGCGTGCGGCCCTGTTCAAAATGATGTCTCTTCCCCGCTTCCTCTACGCCCTCCAGAACACTTTGGACTGGGTACCGGCCAAATACTTTCGGGAGATCGAAGGCCTCCAACGGACGTTGCTGTGGGATGGGCGGCCGCGAATAGCTATTGCAAAGTTGACGCTCCCATGGTACGATGGGGGCATTGCGCTCCCAGACATCCGACGGTACTATTGGGCCACGCAGCTGAGTGCGATCAACCATGGGTTTTATGGCCCCGCCCTCAGCCCTGGGTATGCCATGGACAGGTGGTTGCTGCGTGGTGGCAACTACTACAGGGCGTTGTATTCGCGGTCCCTAGACTCGTCCCTCACGGGGCCCACAGGTGTGGCGGTGCGTGTGTGGAAGATGGCGACTGACTCGCTGGGCTGGAAGGATAGGCTCACCCTCGCTACCCCATTGTTTGAATCGGAGAGATTGGGAAGGCTCTGGCATACGAAGGGCTTTGATAAGTGGGACCTGATAGGTATATCCAAGGTGGGAGATGTGCTGCATAAGGGGAGGGTGAAGTCCTTCGAGGAGTTGCAGACTGAGTATGAGCTGGGGCCCTCCGAGTATTTTAGGTATATCCAGCTGCGCCACGCCCTCCGATCAGTCCTCGTGGAGGGTGAGAAGGTGCCGGAGTCCTCTCCCCTTGAGGACCGGGTCCTTGATGGTCATATGCCCGAGAGCACGATCTCGCTCATATATAAGAAATTGATTAACGTCCGGGCAGACAAGCTTTTGGGGCTGAGAGAACAGTGGACTAGGGATGGCCTCGAGTTGGATAATGAGGACTGGCAGTCAGCGGTTTCTTCTCCTAAGGAGGTTGCGATCCCGTCGCGTCTGAGGCTGGTGCAGCTTAAAATACTGCACCGGGTGTATGTGACGGGGCCAAGGCTGGTCCACATGGGATTCTCGGAGGACGGCCTGTGCAGGAGGGGATGTGGTATGGTGGGTACTTTCCTGCACATCATTTGGGAATGTGGTGTCATTGTGGAGTTCTGGAGGAGAGTCCATGCAGTTATGGGGGAGGTGACGGGCATTGTTGTGCAGCCGGAGGCGCGGTGTTGCCTCCTGAACGTCTGGGGGCCCACTGACCTCGATGAGGCGCAGACCCAATGGGTGACTCTGGGTAACATGGTCGCTAAAAGGGATATTGCGCGATTGTGGGGCTCCTCGGGACCCCCTACACTGACCGCGTGGAAAGAGAACATGGACTGGAGCATGTTTAGGGAGAAGACGGTCTATTGCTCCAGAGGCCGCCCCCGGAAGTGGCATGCCATCTGGGGGCGGTGGAACCAATACAGGGGGGGAATATGTCTTGCCCCGGATCTGGAACCTCCCGAGGAACAGCTTTCCCCCTGACCTTCTTTCCAGCACAGTTTGGTTTTAGGAACCGTTTTGGGCCTCTGCTGTCCCCCTTCTTCCTCCGTACACTGTCTTGTAACTAGTAGATGAGTGGGGTCCGGCCTCCCCTGGGGGCTTTCACCATGGGCTTTCAATGTTTTTGCCTTGCTGGGGTTTGTTGTGAGTTTTTTCTGTGTTTACTTAAAATTGAACCTTTGCACTACTCTTTGTACTGTACTGGGGACACATCATTGTATCTAACTCTCAATGCTGCCGAACCTTCGGGCTGTCGGCTGAATAGCTGTGTCCTGATTTTTGAAATAAAGGTTTTCCAAAAAAAAAAAAAAAAAAAAACATTCAGCAATAGGGGCGCCCAAAAATCAGGGTGACTTTTAATAAGATCAATGGGCAAGCCATCAGGGGCAGGGGCTTTGCCTCCCAGGCTCTGATCGATAGCCTCCTCTACTTCCAATAGGTCAATCGGAACCCTAGTAGTCATTGTATACTCATTAATAGTTGTGGCTACAGCCGAAGCAATATAGATCTTACTAAAATGCGCTTCCCAAGACTCACTAGAGATATTACAACTAATAGGAGACATAGGGTTCCCTAGAGACCTCATACCCTTAACGGCCAACCAAAAATCCTTGCCATTTTTTAACGCGATGGACCGTGCAAGATTGTCCCAATGCTCTCTTATGATTGCCTCCTTTCTAGTTGCTATAGCTCTTTTATAACATAATCTAAGTGATTTAATAAGGGAGCTATCTCTGGGTTTGTTAGCAAGTGCCCAACGCAGGGCTCTATTAGCTGAGGAGCAATCAGCATTAACCCAACCTGGGTCCGGGTGGGTTTTCTTATTAGGCCTAGACAACAAGGTTTTGACGCCTGCACAAAGCTGTGAGAAGGCGTCGACTACCTCCGGGTTATGTTCCTTAAACGGCAATCAAATGTCGATCAATTCGGGGTAAGTTCTTACCATTCTGTCAAATATGGCTTTGTTGTCTATTCCACGCCAGACCAATCTGAGATTGTCAGTAGAGGGGGACAAATCCCTAGCACCGCACTCTATATCATAGATCGGTCTAGATATAGAGGTCAGGGGTTAGATTGACAGGATTGTGATCCCCCTGTAGTGTGGGAATCACCTCAGCTTTTAGCACACAATTCTCTAAAGGGGCAGTGATAAAAATATAATCAATAGTAGAAGTCGAACCCCTGCCTCTATAGGTGGGTTCAATATGGCCCGCTCTAGTCGGCACTTCTGCAAGCTCCATTATATCTGTAAAGTTGTTGATAGGAGGTCTAGTAATTGGGCGCCCATGTGACATAATGGTGCCATATTCGTAGGGTGGATAGCAGAGTAAATGCCCCTCGGGAGCTTGACAATAAAATCGCCCCCTAAACAAATACCCTCAGGTTTAGTGCCGCGGTTAGATGTCTGTATATTAGAGATAAAGTTAAACAAATCAATAAAGTTCATATTGGGAACATTCTTAAAATCATTGTTATAAAAATTAATTAAATAAAACAAAATCCCCCATTTATAGATTAAAGCCTGAAATTTGTCGTTATTGGTGGTAAGCGCACTACCACGGCCCCCTGCCCTAGTTTTAATCCAGATTGAGAGGCCTCCAACTGGCCTTCCAGAATCTGGGATGGGGGCTACGGCATTAAAGCATTCAAACCCCTCTAAAAACAACTCTCGAGTGGCCCAGGTCTCTTGGAACATGACAATATCTTGTTTGTGAACTAACTCCAACCAGTCAGGCAAATTCATTTTAGACGCGAGACCTGTCACATTCCAGCTCAGGATTTTGAGAGTGGATTCAACGTTAAAGGTGGCTCGGGTGTCGAGTTCACAAGGCGGGGATACAATTAAAGGGGGGACTGGCTATGCTAATTCTGATTCTGGGCGGGGAGGAGACAGTCAATCCTGGCTATTCAAACCAGCTAGGGGCAAGAATCTGTTGTGTAGAGAGAGGGGGCGGGCGGTAAGAGGCGTGTCAAAAAGTGATGCCTCCAGGGAAGGTTTGTAGAAATACCCCAATGGCAGGACCCAGATACTGGTGTTTAAATTAGGCTGGGCCTCCTGGGACGATAATATTGATCTAGCCAATGAAAGTATGCGAAAATTGATAACTATACAGTCCCCTTTAATACGTTTTAGGGACTCTCCCACCCAACCAACTCTCCGTACCATAATAATATGGTCAATAAGTGACGCCCTAAACCCTTTTGTTTGGATAGCCAGTCTAAGCTCTTATGGGGTAATTGCTCCCATGATTCTGTCTGATTTGACCTTAATGGGGGCACACCTGCCAAGACCACAACATAAGGGCACACCTCTGGGGGTAGATTTAACTCCTCCCTACAACCCATAGGGTCTGACAATCTAGTAATATCAGTACCACCCTCTCGTGGTATACTGCCAGCATCCTGGGTATTAAATCGAGCCACAGTGGGGATACTAACAGTGGCCGTGATGCGTGTCACATTCTTAGCACGTGGACGATTTACACAACCATTGTCAGAGATGCCATTTTCTCCACCATTACCCTCAGATGCAAAACACAACTTAATTTTGTTACACATATCGCAAGAAATGATCGCTGGATTCAAATTGGGCTCACCAGTCAAAGTATTTGTACAAGTTGGCATATTGTTACATGGTATAAGTGGTATAAGTGGCATTCCCAAAGCAGTAGACGCAGTAGAACCAGTATGAATGGAAGGAGTCTTGTTAGGGAACTCAAGTTGAGGCATGGGCAGATGTTCTCTCAAAGTGGCAAGGAAACTGTCAAGTGCACCTTTAACATGTTCAGTGATGGTGTCCACGATATAACCAATAACAGCTTCACTACAGCCTTGACTTTCAAAAAGGGGCAGACCATTCTCAGTCTGAGTTCCAATCAAGCGACAAGAGTCAATGGTTGGAGTATGCACCTGGGCAACAACTGTTGAAGAATTTAAAGAGGGGCGTATCCAGGAGCTCAGTGCTGAGCAGGATGAACAAGGGTGGGTAGGCTGCTTTCTCTTAGCACTTGTCACTTTTGCTGGCTTCCTTTTGCGTTTTGCCCCAGTAATTGCCTCAGTGCCCACCGAAGTGTCTAATGTAACCACATCTTGGGAGGGAGTTTGGGATATAGTGCCGCCACCAGAAACCGCACAACTGGTAATAGAGCTGTCTGGTGCACTGTTATTCAGGTTGGCGTCCTCCAGGGTGGAAGGTGGGAGGAGAGGGGGTACCCCCAAACTAAGGAAAAGACGCCTCTCGGTCAGTTCAATCTCGTTACTCACAATACTAACTGCTCTTTCCAGCATACTCTCAATGCTTGTTGCGGCGGGCCTTAGGACCGACTGGCCCACTTGCTTCCCCATAATCGCGTTAGCCAAATATGGTGAGGGTTAAAACAGAGTTAATATAGGCTCACCTTAACAAATCAGTTCAGCCAAGCTCCGATGAAAGGGGGGTAGCCCAGCCCAGTCTCCTCCAGTCTCTGACGGGCACAGACGCGCGCATGCGTCCCGCGCTGCGGGGTGCTGGCGCTGTTTAAATCGTGCCTCCAGGCGCGCTCTGCTGTGTCAGGACAAGCGGCGAAGCAAGGGACTCTGAGGGTTGAAGTCCCAGTCCCGAGGAGCCAAAGGAGCCGTTCCCCTCACGGCAAGAAGGTGAGGGCGTCTATGGTGGAAATAGCGATGGCCGTTGCCCTCACAGCGATGGTGCAGCAGCGGTTTCCTCAGTACTGCAGATCCCCGCTGATGTCCTCCGTTAAGCGCGTCCCAAAAAAAAAGTAGTTTGAAGCACCAACGCAGATGGGGATGAGCAGTTAGTCACGGGAAACGTGCAGGAAAGCGCTCCTGTTTTTCGCGGGCTTCATTGACGGGAGTTGGAGACCTGATAAACTATCTACCTTAGTATTCGGAGATTGGTGACAAAAGCACTATTTGCTGAGTGGCCATCTTGAAATAATATTGTGCATGTTGTATCCCTGCTTTATTGCTCAGCAAATCCAACACATTGCATCTAAAGGTCACAGCTATGCTGGAACTGTAGAACAATGACACAGTTTGAAAAATAGCATTTCCAGATAGCTGTCTGTTGTTAAATGTAATTTTATTTTTGCATCACAAGCATTGCATGCCAAGTTTATGTGGTGGCCTGGTTTCTTTTTCCTACTTTTATTCTTTTAATGTATGCTTGTTGAGTTTGTGTGTCAGTTTTATTGTGGATAGATAATTTGATGAATGCATGAAAGAGTGATTACTGGAATAATGGATGCTTGAGTGCAACTATGAGGGACAGAGTGATGTATGATGACTTACCTAATGCCTAAACTCGTCAGTGACAGAAAATGCACTTCCAGATATGAACAGACCTATTGCATTGCCAGTGCTTGTTTAATCTACAAATCTGCCTGTTACTGACTATACCAGTTAATGACCTGCTCAAGTATGTACTTTTGCCTGTAAATTTGCCAATTTATTTGGTCGATGTACTGTAGTGTGCATCTTTTTCCACATATTAGAGTGTTGGCTATATGTTTTGTTCAATCATTATTGCAAGAGGTAAAAATCCAGTATTTGTAAAGCGCGAACAGCTACCCGAAGGCATCCCGGCGCTGGGGGCCTTCAGGAAGATTAAGCAAGCTATTGCCCAGAGTCACATGGTGCTGGGCTGACCTGCCGCCGGTGCTGGGGATCGAACCGTGATACCCAGATTCCAGCTTCTACTACTCTGCATTTGGTCCCTCTTTATCTCACTCCTGGAGGTTGTCTTTCATCCCTCTGGTGCGGACGTATCCCCGGGTTGTCTAGTTTTGACTCCATATAATGAATCTTTCTCCCACTACCCTGCATGTTTTGTCTCTTTATCTCACTCTTGGGGGTTGTTTTTAATCCCTTCTCCCCTTGTCTCTGTTTTCTGATCTATATTTTACTTTTTTTTCTGCCTTTCTATCTCTTGCTCTGGATCCAAGTTTTATGATGAAAATAAGTCTCAGTCCCCCAAAATGGGTGCCCATGTTTAGGGGCTGAGACTCAAGAACAGAAAGTAAGCACTGCACCATTTGAGACAGTGAAGCATCTTTGTGCTCACAGACCTGTAGCCACCATGTCCCTGAGGTTTTGTTCATGACGAGACCTTATAAATCACCTTCAGAGAAGTGAATTATTTAACTGCCATCAGTTTCTTCTCAATTGCATTCCAAGTTTGATAGATTTTAGTCCGAAGATGATAATCTGTAGTTTGTACACATGCAACAGCCTGCCCACCAAACTCTCTGTCTGGCCACCTCATTTAGAGACAAACAGTCCTTCAATTTTCCATCAACAAAGACCCTGTTGACTCTGTCAATGGAGTACTTCCTCCGACGTCCTATCAGAGTAGTGGGAAGAATGTCACACCTGACAGAGTAAGCAGAAGAATATCACACCATCCACCTGATTTAGGGCAGACAGTGTACTGCCTTATATGTCACCACCAGGTTCAATTCACCCTTCTTGCACTCCCAAACGGACCTGGACCAAAATGGCACTATGCAACATCTTCATGCCCAGTTGTCACCCTACAAGATTCTCAAAACATGTGTAAGTCAATTGGACATTTGTATTAACTTTATCTCGTACCCTAACCCACCTGGCAGCTGACTCAACCCCATCTGGAAAGTCCACAAAGAGATTAAACACTTGTCCATTCTCTATGTTTACTTCTGAGCAACATTGCACAGTGCAAAGCAATCATGAACCATGATCATTTTGCTCGAGATGAGATGCCATTTTTTGCAGGCTTATCGCCCACTTTTCTAACCCTACTGTTGATGGATTTAGTACTCTAACTAAATCTGGGCCCAGCTGACCAGGCCTCAGTGCATGTGCTCTAACCCTTAAAAGCATATGGTTCATTAGTTTGCGCACAATTTGCATAAGTTAACTTATTTATAAGCCCCTTGAGTATGGCACTATGTGTACCTAGGGTCTGTAAGTTAAATAATACAGTGGACTGAAGCACTCATTATGTCATCTCAAGTGTAACCCGGTAAACTTTGACTACCAGACTGCCATTGGAGGCTGGCATTGCATATTTAAAATTGCTAACTCAACTTTGTCATTTCAACTAGTAGCAAAGTCCAAACCTTTCTTTATAGGTCTCACCTATGAGTGCATGCAGTAGCACAGGCTCTCTCACTTGTAAGAGGTATTGTGTTATACAAGGGGCTTGGAACCCACCCATTGCTTACCATTCATTGGCTTCAGTGTCACTCTTCATTGCTGGTTCCTAATTGGCCAGTGCTTGCGATGCCACCTCCTCTTCTTTAAGTTGAGCATGGAACAACTGCTGATTAATTTAGTTTCATTAGGGTCATTCAACTGTCCATTCACTGCTTGAGCTGTAATTTTGGTACTATTTTCTTCTTCACGATCACTTGTACTCACATTTCCCCTTCCTTTCTGCCAATGCTTGTTGCATCTACTCTTTCCTGTCTTCGGTCAGTGCTTAATTACGTTTTGTAGTTTTATATAGTGTGGACTGGACCCAAAGTGACTGGAGTGCTTTACATGAGTACCAGTTACATTGCACAAGGACATTTTTTTTTAGGTATGGGGAGAGTAAGTGATTTGCCCAGAATCACTGGATGTTAAGCCAATGCCGGGACTCGAGCCTGATTCGTCAGTTCCAGAGTGGGCAGCTCTGGCCATAACGCCACAACCACTCCAATAATAGGCTCAGCTGAAAGCATGAAGAACCACTAACCATGTTATTAGTTTAGCTGAAGCACACAGCATAATCTTACACATCAAGAAAACGAGGTTGGGTAATTTAAAGCTTTATAATTTATGGAGCCCTGGCAGTGTGCCACAAGTCATACATTTTATGACCTAACTAGCCATTTTCAAGCAACAGAATACAGATTCCTCTCTAACAAAGTGCATTTGGGCTGAACATTTGTGGGCCATCTCCCCCTCTCACTCCCTTTTGAAAATGCTTGTTGCATCTGTCTCTGCCTATCTGCTCCTTCCTGTCTGCGACACAATCACTTTTTTTTAAATGTGTTGCAATACATCAGGCTTTTACCTTGTTGTCAGGGTCACAGCTGCAAATGAGCCATTATTATTTGCAGATGTATTTGTACGAGGATTATCAGAATGCGAGAGTGCGCTGTTACCTATGAAGAATATTCAACAAGCTCCTACCCCAAACATTTAATGGTACAACTTAATTGCCTCTAGTAGGTATGATGACTATTTTACTCCTCTCCGGCTCTTGAGCTTGTCAGTTGTTTGGCTTGCACTAGTAAGTCTAGATTCTCGCTGGAGCTGGTTCACCATAAATTCCACCTCTCTGCTGCTGACATAACAAGCATTGGCAAAGCCAGTAGCTCTTGCCTTCAAGAGCTAATGAAGTTGCCAATGTCTTTAGCCAAGTTGCTTTTTTTTTTTTTTTTTCTTAAAGTTTTTATTGAAATTAGACAAATCAAATAATACAGAGTTTGCGGCTGTGCGATCCACAAATAACAAATCAGTAGCAGCATTGTGACATTTCCGGTCCTTAGATAAACAATACCACATCAATTTAGCCAAGTTGCTTAGCAGTGCAGCTACTGTGCAGCATGTCTTAGTTAGGGACAAATGCACAATGACTTGGCTTCTTATAGTGCCCTTTTCCTTAACTTAGAAAAACGTTGAGAAAACAACTAGCTCTTGTAGGTGACAGCTACTGGCTTTGCCAAAGCTTGTTAATATTTATGTCACTCCTAAGGTAGGCCTACAATGCCCAAAAGTTGGGGTGCTCAGAGTAGGACATATCTTTACTGTTTTAAACATCTCCTGACAGTAAAAACTTAACATTTTTGTTTTTACTGTGGCAGGCTTGTTGGCCCATTGTCTAGCATAGAGTTACACACTGACAACTCAGCAGTGCTAACATTCAAATGGGACTACTAAACTGATTGTGAGGATCTGGGTGTATTACATGGTATGGCTAGGTAGCCTTTTTGTGGAATGCATTTCCAAAGCCTTTATTTAGACCAGTCAGGCCCGTTTGAAGAACAGTAAGCTCAACCCTGGGTAGCTATGACTTTCAAGCAGCAAGGCTTAAACAAAGGAACTTAGTGTAAAGCATTTAACAGTACCAAACCACAAAATCAGAAAGCCACACAATACAAAAGAAACACAACACCAATTTATAAATATAGAGTATATGTTTATGAAATTTTAGAGTTCTTAGTGAGCAAAATCGACTGGAGGGTTTCAGGGTTATAATTTTTAAAGATTGTATTACTTTTAATTTTGACCACAAACAAGCACTGGCAACAAAAAATTGTAAGCTTTTCAAAAGTTTGTAAAGATTAGTTTGACGACTCTGACCCGGCTTGGGCGACCAAATCCAATAGGATGAAGGTCTAGAGGGGCCAGTAAGCATACTTTGGACAGTCACCTGGCCACTAGAGCATTTTCCAGTCCAATTCCAGCCTTTACAGCACAATCGCCATAGACACTAATGCAATGGTCCTGTTGCTGGGGATACAGAATGAAATGATGCTCAAGGATGCTCCTGTTGTGGTGCAGTCGATGGGGGTGCCTTTGTGGTGGTTCTTCAGTCCATGAGTCCTCTTTACAGGGGTAGAAGCACAGCAGCAGCTGGACTTTGGATCTCTGGATTCAGCGGTGGGAGACAAATACTTTAGTGGGGGCTGGTGTCTCTCTTGGGTAACCAATCCAGACTCTGATGGCACTCCTGGGTACGGCTGAGTCGGGTGCCACTTTTGACTGTCAAAGCTTGGTCGCTTGGGGTGCCCAGCGGCAGCTAGCAGAGAATCTTCTCCGGTGGCAAGCAACTTGCTGGTTTGGGCTTCTTCAGGTCTTTTGTCCATGGAGTTGGTTCCAGGATGTCAGCAGTCTGATCCTTTCAGTCGCTGCTCTGGCCTGGGGCCGGAGATTAACTTTTCCCCAAGCAAGGAGCCACAGGCATCGTACAAACTCACTAGCCCAAAGTGCAGAAATTGCAGTTCAGAAGACAGTGCAGCCTCTCTGTGCAGTTCCAAGGGCATCAGGGCAGTTCTTCTTCTGTCATCTTTCCAATTCCAGGATAATCTAAGGGCCCAGGGAGCCAGACGTGCCCTATTTATCCCATTAAAGTGCCCTGAGGGGACCACACAGTTACTAGCCAATGGGCTGCCAAGTCCCCTCCTTCTTGATGATGACTTTCCAGCTCTGTGTGGCATCTTGCAATCCCAGAGTGCACTATTCTGGCCACTATCAAGATGTTGGGGCACTTACTCAGATGTTAGGTGCACAGAAGCCCACCCTAGAGGTGCGGCCACCTGGGGGCTACACACCCTTTGGAAAACCGGTTTAAGGACGGATTTTCCCTCTTTGGCCCTGTCTCCAGCTTGTCTGTGGGAAGAAAGGGCAGCCCAGCTGGAGTGTTATTGCCATTTGCCCTTCAAAGGCAGCTTCCCCTTTGAAGCTCTCCTTATCTGCTAAGACCCTGAGAGGCTTCCTGCGAAGGGAAGGTAACACTTCACCCGGCAGCAAGTTGTGTTTGATCCTAAGCCTGAAAGTTGTTCACATGATTCCCGAGGGGGGCAGAAAGTTGTCTGTGGGATGTAGCCCATGTGGGACTACTGGACCACTGGTGCCCAGAGTAAAGAACTTACTAAAAGTTGTCTTACTTTAATAGTGACATTAGATTTGACCTGGGCATCACGTCGGGTTTAATACCACAATACATTCAATACCTTACAGTACCCAGTCACCAGCGCCATTGTTACTAAAGAGGAACTCAAATAGATTCTTTGGACGAACAGCCTATACATGGGTCTTAAAAAAATGGAGGATTGAACCTCCCTGATATAACTGTGGACTAATACCCTTGCTCTCTGAAATCTGTTGCGCCCTCTCAACCTTGGCTTAAAACCATCCATTCCTCATGGGGAAGATCCCACAGCATTGATATAGGAACTGTGATTGACCACATTACCTCTATCATTCAATGTGGCCACTATTGGTTGCCCAGTGGATACCTTACAGTCTCTATACAGTATCTATCAACTGCTCTCTCGTATTCTATATGCCTGCCACTTACTAATCACTGTGGACGCTCCATAGGTTTTATACAGTTTTCACCAATTGTTCCCTGTTAGAAATGGGATTTTTGGCAGGCTAGGGCGTGGGCCAAAGCCAGGCAAAAACCGCCACTCTAGTCAGGATAAGTGAGTTGCACGTCTAAAATAACCCCTGCTCACCCCCTTGGTAGCTTGGCATGAGCAGCCAGGCTTATCTTAGAGGCAGTGTGTAAAGCATTTGCACATAACCAACAGTAATACAGTGTACGCACTACAAAAGGACACCACTCCAGTTTAGAAAAATGTCCAATATTTTTATCTAATTAAAACAAGACCCCAAAACGATAAAAATCCACCATACTATACCTAACAGTATACAGTTCACAAATAAGCTGATTAAAAAGAGTTCCTTGTGTGGACAGCTCCGTCCGGGCTAGCACAGCGTCGTGAGCACACAAATCCAAAACAGTTCTGACTGGCCGCGGCGTCGCAGGCCAGCTACGGTGTCCAGAAGACCCGCAAACAGTACCTTTTAGAAATGCAGGGTGATGGTGACCTCTGGGTCGAGTCTCCGAGGACACGGCGTCCGCAGGCGTCAGTTCCGGAGGTCGGTGCACGAGTCGTCGGAGCCCTTGAAGTTACTCACGTACAAGGTCGAGCTCCTCTCTGATGGCATCAGGAGCGCTGGCGCCGGCAGGCATCCGGTGCTGCGATGCGAAGCGCAGCGGTGCGGCATGCGGTGCCCCCAGGTCGCGGTTCGAGCAGCAGCTCGGTGACGGCGTGAGATGGCATCATCGGTGAGACCAGGGTCACGGTCCGAGATGAAGGCAGTGCTCGCCACTGTGCAAGCAGCGGCATTGTCGTTGCTGAAGCACTGTCGTCGGCTGGCCAAATGAGAGTCGATGGTGCCGGCATCAGTAGGCCAAGGCTGCGGTGTGGGATGAGGGTGGTGCGTCGTGTAACTTACGAGCTGTGCCCAAAAACCACGGTGCAAGCAGCGGCGTCGATCTCGGCGGGATGTGGCGGCATCAGGAAGGCCAAGGCGTCCTCGTGAAGCAAGGAAGTGTGGAGTGCGGTGCTCACAGGTCGCGGTGCAAGCAGCGGCTTGGTGGTGGCATCAACAGGCGTCGTCGGTGAGACCAGGGTTGCGGTGCGGCGTTGCGACGGTGCCCTCTCTGGTGCCAAAGCTTTGGCGTGGAGTGAGGCGCTGCAGAGTGCGGTGCCCACAGGTCGTGGTGCAAGCAGCAGCTCAGTGGTGGCGTCAACAGGCATCGTCAGTGAGACCAGGTTTGCGGTGCGGCGTTGCGGTGGTGCCCTCTGTGGTGCTTTCAGGTGAAGGAGTCGGCAGCGGCATCGTAGACGTCGTCGACTTGGTGTTCTTTGGGTTGCAGCACAAAACACACAGTCCCCAGTGCTGTGGCTCGAAGAACTTGAAGTCTTTGCTGTTCCTGAGACTTCGTGGACAGGGGGCAAGCTCTACCTCAAGCCCTGGGAGAGACTTACCAATTAGGTTGTAGAAATTCCAAGCCAGGCCTTTCACTGCCCAAGACAGAAGCAGCCAAAGCAGGTCAGCCCAGCAAACACCCAGCAAAGCAGTCGTTCCTTTTTGCAGCTTCTCCGGCTCTTCTTCTTGGCAGTATTCTTGTTCCAGATGAGTTCTAAAGTTCAGGGGTCTGTGACCCAGTATTTATGTCCAAAAGTCCTTTGATCTTTCAGGCAGAGGGTGTCTGGGCCCAGCCAGAACCAGTTTGGCCTTCTCTGGTGTGTGTTCCTAGCAGGAGGTGGAGACGGCCTTGTCAGAGGCAGACCAGGCCCTTTGAGGTGCAAGGAAATATCCTCCCCATTCCCCCATCGCAGCCCAGGTCTATTCAACCCTTTCCTGACCTAACTAGACCATCTGGAGCCCCTCTGGCTCCCCAGACTTCTGTTATCCAAATCGCAGACAGGCAATCCACATTCCATCAGAGGCACACGGGATGACTGAGCAAGAAAATACCTATTTTCTAAAAAGTGGTATTTTCAAACACAGAATGTAAAAATCACCCTCACTAAAAGATGCATCTTTAGATTCTGAGTTCAGGCATACTAAATTCCATTTTCTTACTGAATTCGCTGTGCCAGTTATGTTTATAAGATATTATAAACAAACCTCCCATTTTATCCTATGGGGAACTGGTAGCCTTGCAATAGTGAAAAACGAAATGGGCTGTAATTCACTATTAGGACATGCCATACACACCAGGGCATGTCCTACCTTTCACATACATTGCACCCTGCCCACAGGGGTACCTTGGGCCTACCGGAGGGATGTCTGACATGTAAGAAAAGGGAAGGTTAGGGACCGGCCAGTGTGTGCACTGGCCAAGTCAACATGGCAGTTACACTGTGCGCAGACTCTGCAATGGCAGGTCTGAGTTACCGTTTTCAGGGCTACTCACGGAGGTGGCACAACCAGTGCTGCAGGCCCCCGAGTAGCATTTGATTCACCAGCCCTGGCACACACAGTGCACTTTACTAGGGGCCAACAGGTAAATCAAATATCCAATCATGGAAACACCAATCCATAACACAATTTACACAGAGAGCATATGCACTTTAGCACTGATTAGCAGTGGTAAAGTGCCCAGAGTCCTAAAACAAACACAAACAGGTCAGGGAAAAATAGGAGGAAAAAGCAAAACGTTTGGGGATAACCCTGCAAAAAGGGCCATTTCCAACACAAACCCAATCCAGCCTAAAGCCAGGGGAGACCAATCCATACCTTGATGGGCTTCCCTGCTTGGGGTGATAGAACACGGAACCTGGCCCGCAACTGCAGGGTTTCCTTCCCGTTCTACGCCTTCCTGAACCTAGTTGGATCCCCCATCCATACTCTCAGGGCCCACTAAGCTGACACATGGGGGACCCTTCTCCTCACCTGTGGACCCCCTCTGCTCAGCACCTAAACTTACTTTGCTCACAGATGTGTCCCAACAGGCAGACAGTAACCACATAGCCAACACAACAGTGTTGCCCGGTCCACCTCCGGGGTGTGACTCCTTTCCCCCTCCCAGGGGCAACTCTGTCCCTCCGGACAGCCAGCCCCAGTGGTCACTGACAGCTGTCAGCGATGAGAGCCAGGCCTCATGCCTTCCAGGCCACTCCAATCGCTGTGGCACCAGGGAGTTTGGGGAGGTAGCCCCAGGTGCCTGGCACCCTTTCTCCACTCTCTCTCCTGCCAAGTCAGGTATGGCATCCTGATGCTGGCCCACCAGACCAGGGTCTCTACCTTGCGGCTGGACAGGAGACTGGGGTGGGCTCTCCTACACCCTCTCCTTCTCCCTGGGGCTCTGTACCCCCCACCTGGAGCGGTACCCCCTTCCAGAATTGTCAGGGCACCTGTGGCAGGTGTCCTGCACAATTCGCCCACCAGTTCAGGGGTGCTATCCTGCAACTGGTACACCAGCCCAGGGTCTGTATCCTCAGGCTGACCAGAGGTCTCGGGCGAGGCTCTTCTCCCCTCCCCATTCCTTCTGGGGTCCTGCAGTCTCCTCCCAGGAGAAGCACCCCCAGAACCAATACCTGTTAGGACGCTGGACCCGGACCTCCTCCACAATTCTTCCACCAGTTCAGGGCCTTCACCCTGCAACTGATCCACTACCCTAGGATCTAAACCCTCGGGTTGAACCGGGGT
The DNA here is from genome assembly GCF_964204655.1 of Triturus cristatus. Lineage (NCBI taxonomy): Eukaryota > Metazoa > Chordata > Amphibia > Caudata > Salamandridae > Triturus > Triturus cristatus. Next base: position 752,615,192 of record NC_140580.1, read on the forward strand.
CAGAGGTGAGGACTCCCTCCCTCTGCACCCCCTTCCAGAGTTATGCACCCTCCCACCAGGAGTGGTACCCCTAGAAGACAAACCGGTCAGGACACTGCTTACAGTTGTCCTTCCCTCCAGGTCAGGCAAGACCTGAACCTGGCCTCCCAACCCAGGGACTAAACCCTGCAGCTGAGCACCTGCCCGGCACACCAGGACTTCCTTGGGAGCACGCGTGCCCCCCCTGAGGGTAACACATGACTCATGTGTTGTGTGACAGTCTGCCTGGCACATATCTCCTGGCCCCTGTCCATCAGACAGTGCGTGAAGATCCCCCCAGAACAGAAGTGGTATTACCATGGTCACTTCTAGGAGGCCCATCCCTTTTGGCTGGCCCCTGACCCAGTGGTTCTCCCACTGGGGAATGCATCCCCCTCTTACCCTTCCATCCAGACTTCTGCACCCTCCACTTAGGAGCGGCACCGCCAGACACCAGAACCACTGAAGGTCTGTTTACCGACACTCCACGTTCTCCTGCCACTAGGAGATCCCCCTCAACAGATGGCCTACCAGTACAGCCTAGGCTCCCAACCTGGTCTTCCCTCCTGGACCCCCCAAGCTCTGGGACTGGGTTTCGGGTACATTGGGCCGCAGCCACTTCCCACTCCTTCTCCGCAGAGACAGTCCTGTTAAATGGTAGCGGCAGTCGCAGTCGATAACCTTTCAAGTATTGCCCGGCGGTAATCGCCTTTTATACCATTCAGTGATAAACCAACAAAGAGGCAGGCGCCGGAGACTGGAAGGCAGGAAACAAAGTTTTATTCTCTCCGGAGGAGAACACATCAGGTCAGACAGCAAGGTATCGTCACGAGGTGCTCTAACTGCATCTCTGAGGCCTGGCCTCTTATACACAGGTTTATGACTTTATTGCAGGTTTATCATACATGGCACATTCTTGAGATCGCTTTGATACATGAAAGAACATCCTCAGAATCCCCACTTCAAGCTCGTTCCCACACATATCTACAGTGGAAGTCCCCGCCCCACCCACAGTAGGAGATGGCTATCACACAGCTGGACATTCCGCCAATTCCCGGGGGTGTGTGCGACTGGTCGGGTCTCAGGGGGTGGGGGCCTTGATCCACTGTAATCCCTTTGATGTGGGGTGTTTCTTTTACAGTAGGGGCAATAAACTGCATCCGTAGGGCTAGGTGATGGCCTGGGATCGGTTCGGACAATCGGGCGCGGAGGAAGGGGGTTTATCAAAAGGATGTATGACCATGTATGGGATGAAAGGAGGTGTTGGACAGGCACGGGGCGCGATTCCATGGCAGGGTCGCGCAGAAGGAGAGGTTTTATGGCCCATGTGTGAGAGAGCGGGGGTGGCCAGCGCGCGGGGGGATGTTCGCAGCGCCTGAGGGACGCGCTGGTGATCGACGATGAGCGGGGAGAGAGAGTGAGGTGCCTAAAATGGCTGCCGTGCGTTTTCTGTGCGTAGCGCTGGGGAGAGGCAAGATGGCGCAGATAATGTTCAGTTACAAGCTAAATTTCCACAGTCCCCCCTTTTAACATATCTCGCCAGCTTGTCTGGCCGACATTCACCTTCGTTAACCCTGTAGCCATAATATCGTAAATGTTTTCATGCGTTCCCCTTTTAAAAGTACAGAGTCTTAGGACGGGCGGGAGCAATCTTGACGCAATTTGTACAAAGGTACATGTGGTTGACGTGAAAGTCGAGGAGGTAGCGTATACAGAATTGCATCAGTTGCATCATATATCAGACACGGAGATAGGTGGAGGGAAACTTGTTTGAACACAAACTTGATACTTGAAAAAGGTTCGGTAAAACAAGGGATAATTACGCTCATTACTTTAAGGCCTAGACTTCGCGTGGATCAAGCTAAACAGCATAGACATGTGTACGGTTGATGCTATGCAATTGTCATTTATAATAAGCTAATGTTTCCTCATTTATTTAGTGTGTAGTTGGAAGCGACCGATAAAAGATCTTGGAAACTTGATTGAGAGATAGTCAAATCAAAAAGTGGTTGGGAGAGGAATACAACTCAACATGAGTTACAGTCAGGGGGGGCGGGGGGGGGTTCTTCTTTCCAGTGTCTTATTGCAGTGAGCCATCACTGGTAAGCTCTTTCTTCTTCTCTCGTTGGCACTGTTGAGCACCGGCGGTGGAGCTAAGGTCCAGCTCAAATCCAGATTTTTCGCGTTGCAGGGTGTGATCATCCATTGCTCTTGGATCACAGTCCTGTTATGTCCTGTCCCTTGACTGGTCTTATCGTAGGTACCTTGAGACGGGGTACCCGCTTCTCATTTTTCTTTTGTAAGGTCAATGTCAAAAATAGGGGTGTTTTGGGAGGCCAAGGGAAGAGGGGGTGGAGTGGGATCGGATCAAAAAGCGGACCAAGGAGAGCAGAATCTTTCAGCATTGGGCCCATCAATCGGGCCCGACGGGCTGGGACTTCAGGCACGAGCTGATCAGCGAGCAGGGGGCTTCGGGATAGCCTTTCGTTCCATTGCTTTCCACGCTGAGAATGGTGCCTCGTCCCGCATCCTTTTGCTCCGTGGCTCCCCCTTAGTCGATGCCATAGATGTTCCATGGTCCGCAGCCAGGCTGTGCGTCACGTCCGACCCCTCTCTTCCGATGACCGCATGTTATCTTTGAATGAGTACAAGAAAAACAAAATCTTAGAGAGCTGGTAGGGAAGACATTTACACACTTCATTCTCTCTCCCAACCACCGAGTAGTCGGGGAAATGCTTTTATCGGTCGCTGTAAGATTGGTGTCTATTAACTCTTACGTCGGTGCATGTTACTAGTTTATTAATCATTGCTGCGGTGCAGGTTTCTGTGGGTGTTCCTGCAAATTTCCATCGTCTGGCCTGTTAGGTGCCGATTCCTGTACCTTGTAATCATGGCAGGAGGCCTGACATCTGTCAACCTTTTGGTCTATCAAAAATTCGAACCGGCTTCTCCGGTAGAGACTCGTTCTTCTTAACACAAGCTCTGTTAATTCATATATTTTTTTTTTTTCCGGAGACTGTTAAGCTTATGAAAAAGTGTGAGGTGCTACTGTCATAGGTTCACAGGTATCTATTTAGGGGAGGGATACAAGCTAGACATGTTCCTTGCTGGAGACAATAGGTAACCCTCATCAGCTTAGGCGATGTACCTTTAGAAAATAAAGTCATCAGTCGTTTTGTTCGAAATACTCTGGGACGGCTAGTACAGAGCTGGGGTGATTCTGGGAGGACGGGGTGTTTAGACATTCTAGTTCGGAGCAATTGGGCGGGGGCAATTCTGGGCGGTGGAGATGGTGTCGTTAGAGCTCTAAAAATGAAAACCACTGACAAATAGTCCCCGTGACGAGGGCCAGATTGGGAGACATCAGTCGTCTTACCTGTCCTTTCTTTCTTAGCCAATTAAGTTCAACATTTTGCAGAAAGGAGAGGTAGTAACGTGGTAAAGTACGGTTCTTTGTGTTTCTGTCAATTTGTTCGAACACCGCCGTTTTTAGGCCAATCATATATCTACTGGGGTGGTATAGTGTCGTCATTTATTTAAAAAGAGGGCAAGGGAGCCTTCAGTGAGGGAGAGAGAGAGAGAGAGAGAGAGTGAGAGTGAGAGAGAGAGAGAGAGTACATCATTTATTGAGAGAGAGAGAGAGAGAGAGAGAGAGAGAACATCATTTATTGAGAGAGAGAGAGAGAGAGAGAGAGAGAGAGAGCATCATTTATTGAGAGAGAGAGAGAGAGAGAGAGAGAGAGTACGTGCGCATCAAGTAGAACATCATTTAATGAGAGAGAGAGAGAGAGAGAGAGAGAGAACATCATTTATTGAGAGAGAGAGAGAGAGAGAGAGAGAGAGAACATCATTTATTGAGAGAGAGAGAGAGAGAGAGAGAGAGAGAGAGAGTACGTGCGCATCAAGTAGGCTATTTGATAAATGTGCGACATAAAAAGAGAGAGAGATAAATGTGTGTGATTATAGGCTACTTGGTGTGCACACAACGCAGAGCAGCACGGGTTAGTTTTACGTAAAGAAACATAGGCTGGAAAAACATAAATTCAACGTTCACGTACACACAAATACCGGATAGGACATGACAGTACACACACCAAGCGCAGAAACTGAAGACGAAGACACAGAGCTAATTAGGGAAAAGGGGGCCTTACTTTTCCTGTCCCCTTTTTTTTTTTTTTTCGCGTGCTGTGTATTTTTCAGTATTTTCCGTAATTCATTTTGGGGGGGGTCGGACTTTTTACTCCCCTCCCTTTGGTCGATAGACAAGTTACTCAGTCCATACGATGACGTTCTCTCCAGCGACCCAGGTATATACAATACGTACACATTCATACCGTACAATCAGGGCACATACGCACAGTTATACCATACAGTTTTTCACGTTCCCAGAGGTGGTCTGTGCTTCACGCACCATCCCACAACGTTTGTCTATGTTTTTCCCTACATTGAGCACGGTGTGGTCCATGTTCACTCCATTCTTCAGTCGGAATTCCGATGTGGCCTATAGGGAAGAGAAGAAGGGGGGGGGGTGCGCAGCATTGAAAGTACATTAGCGCGCGTAGACACGAAAAAAATTCTACTTACCACGTACCAGGCTAGCCGCAGGAGTGGGTAATACCATAGACCTATTGTTCTTTCTTTCGTTTATTCAAAGATGCTCTATTTCATTCATCTCCTAAATTCGAGTTCCCTAGTCGTACATTTATTTCTCAATCGGTCGTATATTATGGTGCAGGATACCGTACCTTGCATTCGGCATATACCTTAAGCTACAGTCGACCATTTTCTGACAACTCTTGGAAAAAAAAATAAGACAGGTGTGATAGGTACAAATTCCGTCAAAAAAAATTCAGGCAAATAGGGTCTGCATTATCTGCTTTCTATTGCTTGGGAGTAACAATCATTTATTCAAAACCTTTACCCACCTAGATGATTTGTCATGACGCTGATTCCGTAATTCCTTTAAGAAGCCCTTTATTGAAAACAATGCCTGTATACAAATACGGGCCTACAACCGTTCAGGCCGGCCACGGTGTGAGAGGCGTCTCGGCGCCATTTTGGGGCGAGGTCGGGTGGGTACAGTGCACAGTCTAAGTCTTCCCACTAACTAGCTGCCGGACCAGAATCCCTTTCGGTAGTTCGAGAACTTTTCGTTAGCGTCAGCTTGCGGCAGCATGGCGTCACCGCGGTCTTGTAGCGATGCCGTGGTCCGTCCTTGGGGCGGGACAGCAGGCGGGTTCTTCCGCTGTCGCCCTGAATCAGTCTTTCTTTTACGGCACCAAACGGAGGCAAGATGGCTGCCGCCCGGGGCAAGGACAAGTTAATGTGGAATAATCAAGCAAATAGCAGCGATTGCCCCCACCGGAGGTCCACGGGAGTCGAATGTCAATGACTCCCGCAGAATCTGCAAAGCTGAGAGGGTGTTTTTCAAGGGTGGGGCCCACGCCCGAGCAGACAAGCTTCCGAGTCCAGAGCCGTCTTTTTAGCGGGCCGGGCCTAAATCTGAAGAACCAACCGCCATCTCGGGAGTCCAGTGGCAGCGACAGCAGCAGTTCGATGGTATCGCCACCGGGGTGGGTCCCTCGATCACTCGGCTGCAGGGGCCCATTTCTCGAGTGAAACGCTAATGGCAATCTTAGTGGATCCGCGCCTGAGTGGTTACCCGGCAGGCAAGACTTGAATGGCTGTCCTGCTGCAGCTGGTCGGTGAGTGCAGGGGCGCCCACTCATCTGGACGGCGAGCGAAACGGCTGGGTGCAACTCAGCCGGCCGGCGAGTGAAACGGCAGGGGTGCCTTCTCTGTTGGCGAGCCTCCACCTGGGGAGGCGGGGGAGGCCCGTCCGCGTCGCTTCCCCCCTGCCAGGGCACCCTTCGCTGCCGGTCGAAGCAGAGAATGGGAAGACCAGTACAACGTGGTGGACTCCACCCTGGCGCTGCCAGGGTCCCGGCGCTGCGCTTAGCAATCGTCCGCCACTGATGCCGCCTCACAGGCCGATGGATTTTGCAGGTCTTTTATAGCCCAAAGCCAACTAAAAGGACCGCCCAAAACAGGCCAATGTTGCTATTTCGAAGAAGGAGGGGCGAGGACTGTAATGCAAATAGTTGTTTAAAAACGTGTTTTAATGTATTTACCCTGTTGGCGTGTTGTTGTACCTATAAGTTATTAAAATGTTATAATTATACTACTTTGTTGGAATGTTTGTATATGTTTGCAACCTGGCAATGAGCACGAGGATGTTACTGCGCAACCGGAAAATGACATAGCCCAATTGTGCGCGATCTAGCCCAGTTCGGTGACGTCGAAGGTGGGTACCAGCAGGCTTCCGTTGGTGCAGGATTTTGTCACGTTTACTAGGCGGGGTGGGCAGTAAGGCAGACATGTTTTAGGCAGTGAGAGCGGCGGAGCCGAGCTACCTCGTGGCTACCTTGACCGTGGGCTTGGCTCCTCCTCCTAGTTTCATATTCCTCGTAAAGGGCTATTTCCTAGCGTTTCTTGCGTTTATAGGGTCAAAAAGGATCCCGTCAGCGGTCTACTGGTCTCACTAGATTATTTTTGTTTCTTTATAGCGATTTTTATGCCCTAGCTTGCTATAAGCTACAGCGACTAATCCATATTTAGTAAATATGTCCTTATTAGGGGTGTCCTCCAGTGGAGCTGGATGGTTCACCTCTAATAAGCGGTCCGGGCAGAACCAACTACCAATTAATGGGGAGAAGATAGGCATGACGGGTTACAACGGGGACAAAAGTCAGCACTACCTATCTTTTCACTGCTTGCAAAGACCAGATAGAATATCTCTATTCCTCGTTATTTGTAAGCAGAGAATACCTCCAAAGAACCAATATCGAACAACTAGTGTTCGGACAATCAATCAATCAATGGTGAGAAAGAGATAGGCACGACGGGTTACAATGGGGACAAAAGTCTGCGTTACCTACCCTTCACTATTTGCAAAGACTAGAGAGAATATTTCTATTCTACGTTATTTGCAAACAGAGAATATCTCAAAGAGCACTATCCTTCAAAACAATCAATATTCGGACAATCAATCAGTGGGGAGATAAAAATAGGCACGACGGGTTACAATGGGGACAAAAGTCTGCGTTACCTACCCTTCACTATCTGCAAAGGGAGAGAGAGAATATTTCTACTCCTCCCCGTTTGCAGACAGCGAATATCTCAAAGAGAACAATCAATAAGCAATACTAGTATTTTCAATCAATCAATCAATCGTTTCGCAATTTGTCGTGTTTCACAACCTTACCCGGACCGCGTGGACAGTTTCTCGTCTTCCGCCTCCAGCGCCCGATGGTCCTCTACTCTCCGTACTTGCCGCGGCACTCCTGATGGTTCCCAGTCAGGACCGTAGATCACTCGAGAGAGGTCTGCTCGGAACCAGTGAAGTTCGGATGATCGGCTGCCAGACGAGGGTCTATCGGGCAGGAGCTCTCCCGATCGTTGCAGTCGTTCACTCTGTCGTCGGGACCTCTCCCACTGGATCCACGTGTCGCTGATGGGCCCCACGCTTGGGACGCCAATTGTTAAATGGTAGCGGCAGTCGCGGTCGATAACCTTTCAAGTATTGCCCGGCGGTAATCGCCTTTTATACCATTCAGTGATAAACCAACAAAGAGGCAGGCGCCGGAGACTGGAAGGCAGGAAACAAAGTTTTATTCTCTCCGGAGGAGAACACATCAGGTCAGACAGCAAGGTATCGTCACGAGGTGCTCTAACTGCATCTCAGAGGCCTGGCCTCTTATACACAGGTTTATGACTTTATTGCAGGTTTATCATACATGGCACATTCTTGAGATCGCTTTGATACATGAAAGAACATCCTCAGAATCCCCACTTCAAGCTCGTTCCCACACATATCTACAGTGGAAGTCCCCGCCCCACCCACAGTAGGAGATGGCTATCACACAGCTGGACATTCCGCCAATTCCCGGGGGTGTGTGCGACTGGTCGGGTCTCAGGGGGTGGGGGCCTTGATCCACTGTAATCCCTTTGATGTGGGGTGTTTCTTTTACAGTAGGGGCAATAAACTGCATCCGTAGGGCTAGGTGATAGCCTGGGATCGGTTCGGACAATCGGGCGCAGAGGAAGGGGGTTTATCAAAAGGATGTATGACCATGTATGGGATGAAAGGAGGTGTTGGACAGGCACGGGGCGCGATTCCATGGCAGGGTCGCGCAGAAGGAGAGGTTTTATGGCCCATGTGTGAGAGAGCGGGGGTGGCCAGCGCACGGGGGGATGTTCGCAGCGCCTGAGGGACGCGCTGGTGATCGACGATGAGCGGGGAGAGAGAGTGAGGTGCCTAAAATGGCTGCCGTGCGTTTTCTGTGCGTAGCGCTGGGGAGAGGCAAGATGGCACAGATAATATTCAGTTACAAGCTAAATTTCCACAGTACATGAGTCCCTACACCTTCCCCACGACACCGGGACCTATCTGGGCTACCACGAACCTTTCCCACCACACTTGGTTGGGAAATACCTAAGCCACTTCTTTCCGGGTCACCCCCTGATGCTTCTCCAGACCCTCTGGAATCCACCAAAAGGTCCGCCTCCAGTGCAAGCTCCCTGGGGTCAGAGAACTCGTGCTCCAATGGGTTTTAGCATAGCTCTGGAAAACAGGTACTTAAAATATGCTCTCCAACAATTGAATCACACAGCCCCACACTGCTGTTATCCAAACTACCCTTCACCCAACCGTCCGGTGCCTCAGACAAGAACCCCACATCATTCTCACAAGACTGGTGAGACAGTATCTGACTGTTTCTGTCTCTTAACCCATACTCTTCTGGCTGGTCTCCATACTCACTTACTAGGGCTTCTATCATGGGGGAACCCCTCTCCCTGCACCTCTCATCGAGAGTCAGTAGAGTATCCCTCCCACTACCAGGAAAATGATCCCCTGTGCCAGTTCCCTAATCCACCTCAGGGACACTGCGCACCACTGGAGTAACCTCACAATCCTGAGCCCCCTGGTGTATGTCAACCCCCTCCTTGAAGCAGGGCCCCAAATTGGTGTGTGTGTACCTCATCCTCAGTACTGGACCTAACACTTTTGCTGCCACCATCTGGGCTGGGCCTAGCCCTACTGGCTTCCCAGTCCAGCTCTCTCATTTTAATGTCATGGTGTGACATCATCCTTTATGGCTCCATCTTGAGACTCTTAAGCTCTATCTCATGCCTCCTAGCATCCCTTCTGTCCTCCAGCTCCTCTGGGGACAAACCACCTCCCAAAAGCACATCCACCCAAGGAACAGGCTCCTCCGCCTTCCCACTGAGAATATCAGACTGCTCGCTGGCATGTCTGGCTGCTATCCAGGCCCTCAGCGCCTTTTGTAGCTCCTCCTTCCTAGTGAGGCCTCTGACGTGGATTTTTAGGTTTTTTGCAAATCGCTTTCAACTCCTTCACGTTGTAGGATTCCAACCTATCCTCCTCAAAGGCAATTTCTATGGATGCAACAGATGATGCTCTTGATTCAGGCATGATGAAGGGGCAAGTTCAAGCTGGCAAAGTCATAAATAGGTCAACAAAAGAAAAATAACCTGTATGTGGCACGTAATGGTCTGCGATGTGGTAGTAGTGCACACCAATCACTGTAAGTAAAGTGCAAACGCAAGTCCTATCCTCAGCGCTGACAACCAATGTTAGAAATGGGATTTTTGGCAGGCTAGGGTGTGGGCCAAAGCCAGGCAAAAACCGCCACTTCAGTCAGGATAAGGGAGTTACACGTCTAAAATAACCCCCACTCACCCCCTTGGCAGCTTGGCACGAGCAGCCAGGCTTATCTTAGAGGCAGTGTGTAAAGCATTTGCACATAACCAACAGTCATACAGTGTATGCACTACAAAAGGACACCACACCAGTTTAGAAAAATATCCAATATTTTTATATAATTAAAAGAAGACCCAAAAACGATAAAGAAATCCACCATACTATTCTTAAAACTTCACAGTTAAAAAATATGCTGATTAAAAAGAGTTCCTTGTGTGGATAGCTCTGTCCGGGCTACCACGGCGTCATGAGCACATAAATGCAAAACAGTTCTTGCTGGCCGCGGCATCGTAGGCCAGCTACGGTGTCGGGAAGACCCGCAAACAGTACCTTTTAGAAATGCAGGGCGCTGGTGACCTCTGGGTCGAGTCTCCGAGGACACGGCGTCCGCAGGTGTTGGTTCCGGAGGTCGGTGCAGGAGTCGTTGGGGCCCTTGAAGTTACTCACATTGCAGGTCGAGCTCCTCCCTGATGGAATCAGGAGCGCTGGCACCGCAGGCGTCGGGTGCTGCGGTGCGAAGCGCAGCGGTGCGTTGGTGGCACCCCCAGGTCGCGGTGCGAGCAGTAGCTCGGTGACGGCGTCAGATGGCGTCGTCGGTGAAACCAGGGTCACGATGCAAGATGAAGGGGTGCTCGCCACAGTGCTAGCCGGTCACGGTGCAAGCAGCGGCATCATCGTTGCTGAAGCGCTGTCGTCGGCGGACGAACGGGAGTCGATGGTGCCGGCATCGGTGGGCCAAGGCTGCAGTGTGGGATGAGGGTGGTGCGTCGTGTAACTTACGAGCGGTTCCCCCGAACCACGGTGCAAGCAGCGGCGTCGATCTCGGTGGGAAGTGGCGGCATCAGGAAGGCCAATGTGTCCTTGTGAAGCAAGGCAGTGAGGAGTGTGGTGCCCACAGGTCGCGGTGCAAGCAGCTGCTCGGTGGTGGCGTCAACAGGCGTCGTCGGTGAGACCAGGGTTGCGGTGCGGTGTTGCGGCAGTGCCCTCTGCGGTGCCAAACCTTCGGCGTGAAGCGAGGCTGTGCGGAGTGCAGTGCCCACAGGTAGTGGTGCAAACAGCGCCTCGGTGGCGGCATCAGCAGGCGGTGTCGGTGAAATCAGGGTTGCGGTGCGGCATGGCGATGGTGCCCTCTCGGGTGCCAAAGCTTCAGCGTGAAGCAAGGCGGTGCGGAGTGCGGTGCCCACAGGTCGCGGTAAAAGCAGCGGCTCGATGGCGGCTCTCCACAGCCGTTGTCGGTGAGACCAGGGTTGCGGTGCGGCAGTGCCCTCCGTGGTGCCTTCAGGTCCCGTAGTCGGCAGCGGCGTCGTAGACGTCGTCCAGTTGGTATTCTTCAAGTTGCAGCACAAAACACACAGTCCCCAGTGCTGTGGGTCGAAGAACTTGAAGTCTTTGCTGTTCCTGAGACTTCGTGGACAGGGGGCAAGCTCTAGCTCAAGCCCTTGGAGAGACTCAAAATTAGGTTGCAGAAAGTCCAGTCCAGGCATTTCACTGCCCAAGACAGAAGCAGCCACTGCAGGTCAGCCCAGCAAAGCACCCAGCAAAGTAGTTGTTCCTTTTCGCAGCTTCTCCGGCTCTTCTTCTTGGCAGTCTTCTTGTTCCAGATGAGTTCTAAAGTTCAGGGGTCTGGGACCCAGTATTTATGTCCAAAAATCATTTGATCTTTCAGGCAGAGGGTGTCTGTGCCGACAGCGGCATCGTAGACGTCGTCGACTTGGTGTTCTTTGGGTTGCAGCACAAAACACACAGTCCCCAGTGCTGTGGCTCGAAGAACTTCAAGTCTTTGCTGTTCCTGAGACTTCGTGAAAAGGGGGCAAGCTCTACCTCAAGCCCTTGGAGAGACTTACAAATTAGGTTGTAGAAAGTCCAAGCCAGGCCTTTCACTGCCCAAGACAGAAGCAGCCAAAGCAGGTCAGCCCAGCAAACACCCAGCAAAGCAGTCGTTCCTTTTTGCAGCTTCTCCGACTCTTCTTCTTGGCAGTATTCTTGTTCCAGACGAGTTCTAAAGTTCAGGGGTCTGTGACCCAGTATTTATGTCCAAAAATCCTTTGATCTTTCAGGCAGAGGGTGTCTGGGCCCAGCCAGAACCAGTTTGGCCTTCTCTGGTGTGAATTCCTGGCAGGAGGTGGAGACGGCCTTGTCAGAGGCAGACCAGGCCCTTTGAGGTGCAAGGAAATCTCCTCCCCATTCCACCATCGCAGCCCAGGTCTATTCAGCCCTTTCCTGACCTACCTAGACCATCTGGAGCCCCTCCGGCCCCCCAACCTTCTGTCATCCAAAACCCAGGCAGGCAATCCACATTCCAGCAGAGGCGCACGGGATGACTGAGCAAGAAAATACCTATTTCATAAAAGTGGTATTTTCAAACACAGAATCTAAAAATCACCCCCACTAAAAGATGCATCTTTAGATTCTTAGTTCAGGCATACTAAATTCTATTTTGTTACCGAATTCCCTGGGCCAGTTATGTTTATAAGATGCTATAAACAAACCTCCCATTCTATCCTATGGGGAACTGGTAGCCTTGCAATAGTGAAAAACAAAATGGGCTGTAAATCACTATTAGGACATGACACACACACCAGGCATGTCCTACCTTTCACATACATTGCACCCTGCCCACCTTGGACCTACCCGAGGGATGTCTGACATGTAAGAAAAGGGAAGGTAGACCGGTCAGTGTGTGCACTGGCCAAGTCAACATGGCAGTTACACTGAGCGCAGACTCTGCAATGGCAATTCTGAGTTGCCGTTTTCAGGGCTACTCACGGGGGTGGCACAACCAGTGCTGCAAGCCCCGAGCAGCATTTGATTCACCGCCCTGGCACACGCAGTGCACTTTACTAGGGGCTAACAGGTAAATCAAATATCCAATCATGGAAACATCAATCCATAACACAATTTACACAGAGAGCATATGCACTTTAGCACTGATTACCAGTGGTAAAGTGCCCAGAGTCCTAAAACCAACAAAAACAGGTCAGGAAAAATAGGATGAAAAAGCAAAAGGTTTGGGGATAACCGTGCAAAATGGGCCATTTCCAACATTTCTCCGTTTATGTCTTTCCCGTATAATAATTGTATTCTATTTCTAATAAAGTCCGAAATGCTCACATTCCACTTTCACTTGGAACATTCAAATGTGTAAAAAGGATGCTTTCCGATTGCCTAATATGTTTTACAAATATTTTCTCCTTTGTAATTTTATTTACATAAAAGTGTAACTAATGCTTATGTGTTAACTTTGTGCACATAATAATAATCAGTGGCTTATTTCAATAGAAATCGCATATAGATTTGACTGATTGACTATTACTTTTATCAACATTCCCTCCTTTCAAGATGGCAGTCGCTCCGGTTTCCATCTTTTTTCTAATCCGCTGCTAAACGCCCATCTGTGACGTGTACCTCCCCTACATATTCGAGCATTTGCACTACTCACGTTGTCTGGATGCAATGTAAGACAGTGCATGGGCTGATTCGGGCTCCAAACCTAATTGGGTGTATATTGGAGACTGGCCTCGGGTCTTGCAAGTCAAAGCATCGATGGAGTATGCTCCTTGCCCCACCCTGGATTCTAGTGCTGATACGTGCTTCTTCAGGTCTCTGACCTCATTACTCCATTGTTTGGCACGACCCTCCCACCCAACTCAGATTCTTCTCAATGTTGGTAAACTCTCGTGACATTGGTCTTTCCGTTTTTGGTATGAGGCATTCACTATGAAATTAATACATTCTGATTGGTTTCTATTGGTTTTCAGGTGTAATCGTTTTTTGCCACCGTATATGGACTAAGTTAACCATTGGTCTTGATACAGTTATACTCACCTCCCTTGAGTGAATTCTAGGTTTCACGTACAGCTGTGTTGTGATTTCAGACTTTATTCCTGGTACTTCACACGCTGTTCCAACCACCACCAAGCCTTACAACCAGGTCAGTGGTCGTATTTCTCATTAGGTTTTACTTTTCAGGTTTTACTTCTCAGCTTGCAAATTACTCATTAGTCTAGACTAGATTTTGATACCAGTTGGTACCACTGTTTTAATTGTTGGCATGTGTTGTACCATTTATTGTGCATCTCACTATTTACTCTTGGCTTGAGTACACCATTTGCACTTGTCACATAGAGCTTTCACTCTAATCATAACGCTAATTACGCTCTTTGCACCCGGCACACAGGTAGGTATGTCCTTGCCTTCTCCCGGTTCTACTGAACCATGAGTACATGCCCTTGACTCACTACACAATAATTTTGACTATCTTAACTTTGTTTGTCATGTATAACCCCATTTTCCGTCTCTTCCTTCTTCTTCCTTCCCCTCTTTTCTTCCCCTTTTTAATTTTATTAACAGGCCATCACTCTGGCATAATTTCTTGTGTCCTGATGATGATCCCCCTACCTCAGTAGGGATTGAAACGTTGTCGACTTCAATATATTGACTTCACTTGTTTATCTGTTATTGTTTATGAGCAAAGATACTTTGCAATTGTGGCTCATTGAATGTTTATTTCGTTTTTAGCCAGACAATGTATATGCCTGAGTTTTGGAAATTTTAGAATTCCCCTCATTCTTTTTCTGACTACCTATTGTCCCACTTCCATGGTTCTGAAATATTGCTTGTTAAAATAAATTACTTAATTTCTATTTTGAGTCCATAGACATCATCGTATTTCTGTGTTTTATTGCTTAATATTACCCCCTTTGAAAGGGAGCACTGTTCTTGTTATAGCGAGGACATATTTAAGCATACATGTCCCACTTAATAATATATAGCTCCCTGCATTAGGGCTCTATAGGCCTTCCTTAGGGGAGACCAATATATACCATTAAGAAAAATGGTGGCTTTACCATTAATGGTTATGGCAAAGTCGAACTGGCCGTGTAAACACTACCCTTACAGTCTGCAGTAACAGGCTGGGGGTCATTTTGTACTTTGTCTTACAAAGTGTGGCACAATCAGTGTTGCTGCCTTGGGTGGACACTCTGCCTTACATGACCTTGGTACCCTGGGTACTATATACTAGAGACGTATTAGTAATTCAGTATTTGCCAATTGGGGACAGACATTTTGGCATATACTTTGCCATGGGTAAGAACACTGGCACTGGGGTCTGGATAGCACGATTCAGTGCACTCTCAGCGTAAAAAAAAACCAGCAGCATCAGTCCAAAAGTGTGGGGGTGAACATTCAAATGGAGGCAAAGTGTCAAAAGAACTGTTACATTAAACCTGACTTGATGCCCAAGTCAAATTTAATGTAACTATTTTACAAAGGGCAACTATAGAACATTGTCACATTGTTGCCAAAAATGTCCCAGTAGACTTTTTCTGTTGCAAACAGTTGCTTTCCTTGAGACAGCCTACTGCCCTCAGGAAGATGAACAAGACCTGCCAAGGGAAGAGGTGTGACCGCCTTCTGGCAGAATGGCCAGACTGGGTGTAAGCCCAGGCGGCAAGCTTGTAGGGGAAGCCAGCTATGAAGGGCAAATGCTAGTCACACTATGAAAGGGCTGCCCTTTTGTTCAGGCAGACAAGTTGGCCTCTCCGGCAGGGAGGGAAAACCCGTGTCCCCCAGTTTTCTAAGGGGAGTGTAGCCCGCAGGTAGCCACATCTGTGGGTTGGGATAGGAAGCCCTACACACCAAGAGAAAGGCCTGACTATGTTGAGAGTGGGGAAAATAATGCACTCTGCGATAGCTTAATGCCACACTTCACAGGAAGTAGTCATTAGGCAGGAGGGGACCTGGTAACCCATTAGCTAGTTAGTCGCCACCATCCCATAAGCTCGAAGAGGGCATAAAAGGGGCATACCTGCCACCCAGACCTCAGATCACTACTGTCCTGGAAAGAAGATCAAAGAAGGACCACCCTGCTGCTTCCTGGACCCAGCAAAGAGTCACTGTACCTGAGGACTGGCAAAAAGAAAACAGTGCCTCAGATACTCCACTCATGGAAAAGTTGCCTACATAGGTCAGACAGAAGAAATTATAACAAGAGTCAGTTGGCTGACTCCCTGTTATGGCTACAGGGCCATAAACGGTGAGAATCCTGCACCCTTGTTAACCCAGTGCCAAGAACTCTAATCAATGACCTTTGGCAACTGGAGCTGCACTGGACTTGACCTGGGCAGACCATGGACTGGCCACAGAAAGACCCACCATACAGGCCTACCATCCCCAGCATCTTCATCAACTATCATCACCCTGTTTCTCTTGCACCAGGGGCAATGCCATTGACTTCAATTCAGAACTAGACTAGGGACTTCTAAAATTGATAGGTAACTGTCCCGGTGGAGCTGTTTGGTCCCTGTGACTGGCTCCATATTAGAGTTTGTCCATCCTAGAGTGCCTATATAGCCATTTTTAACTTGCTTGGAGTGGCTAACCCTAAACCGCTATTGTGTTTGATTACAATGATTTATTGCATTAAGTGAAAAGCACTGATTTATTGTTTCTTTTAACAATCATATCTCCAGACCCTTCCAGTAGATTTTTGAAGTTCAGGTGTCTATTTAAATTTAGAAATATGCCCTCCTTTTGTAAATTGGTGCTTGACTTGGCATCTTTGTCGTGGTTTCCCCTGACTTTTTGACTCCACATCCTGTATTTTTGATGCTGTGCTGGATTTCGTTTTTGCTGGCTTAGATGCTTTGGGCACTTTGCCACTGCTGATCTGTGTCAAAATGCAAGTACTTCTGTGTAAATTGTTATTACAATTGGTTCTCCTTGATTGGCATATTTGATTTACTGGTAAGTCCCCAGTACAGTGCGCTGAGTGTGCTGGGGCCTGTAAATCAGATGCTGCTAGTGGGCCTGCAGCACTGATTGTGCCACCCACATGAGTTTGTAAGAAAGTCACTTCTCAAGTTGATTAATTTAGATTTATTCTCATTGCAGCATTCCCAGCATGACCAACGCTTTCCAGCTCACAACTGTTCAAACCCTTCCTTAACATTCCATGCTAAGTCATCGGTGACCTCATCAGATTCTACATTACTAACCCTGCAGATCATTACACAGTTGCCCTGAAAAGGTATTTCAGACCTGCCACTGCAGTGTGTGTGTGGAGTTTGTTTTAAACTGCCATGTCTAACTGGCAAGTGCATCCACTTGCCAGGCCCTAACCTTCACTGTTCTTATTTATTTATTTATTTTAATCATTTGTTAAGCGCGCTGTCACCATTGCAGGCATCCTGGCGCTGACTGAAACTAATGGGGTGGGGAAGGCCAGAAGCAGCAGGGGACAAGATTAGTGGAGAGAGGTCTTAGGGAAAAGCCAGGTTTTGATTCTTTTCCTAAAGAGTAGGAATTCAGAGATATGTCTAATTTCCGCTGGGAGCGAGTTCCAAAGCTTGGCAGCTGCCACATTAAAGGATCTGCCTCCGGATCTGTTTTGTTTGAATTTTGGAACCATTGCAAGCTTTGCTTCAGAAGAGCGAAGCTGCCTAGCTGGGGTATACCAAGCAAATTTAGATTGGAGGGAGGCAGGACCAATTGCATGTAATGCCCTAAACACTATGCAGAGGGCTTTAAATTGGACCCTCTGCCTCACCGGACGCCAGTGGAGTTTGCTTAATGAGGAGGCTCCACTTGCTCTTCTAGGAAGCCCCAATGCCAATTTAGCCGCTGCAGATTGGACTCTTTGGAGTCTGTCTAACAGAAAACCAGGGGATTCCAGTAACAAGGCATTACAATAGTCAAGACGACTAAGAATGGTACAGCGTACCACTTGGGCGCGTGCATGAGTGGGGAGGAGAGGCAATATCTTCCTTAGGGAGCGGAGGATAGCAAAGCAACAAGCAGAGGTCTTTTGGATGTGCGTCTCCATAGTGAGTTCCTGATTCAGCATGACCCCGAGGTTGCGGATTGTGGCTACTGGACGCACTATGGTCCCGGAGTCAGGTGGCCAGAAGTTGTCTGGGAAGGGCCGAGGAAACTTAGTACTAGTACTGTAGAGTACCTCAGTTTTCCCTGCGTTGAATTGAAGGGAGTTGTTTTTTAGCCAGTGTGAGGTGTCACGTAGACATTTGTGAAAGGTCTCAATGGAAATTGAGTCTTCTCCCTCCAGGGAGAGTATCAACTGCGTATCATCAGCGTAGTTAATAATTTTGATGTTGTAGCTTTTAATAAGCGAGATCAAAGGTCTTAGGTATAGATTAAAAAGAATTGGACTAATTGCAGAGCCCTGGGGGACCCCATGTGGGACCGGAGTGAACACCGACTGAAAAGGGGGAATGGAAACCGCTTGCTGTCTATCCTGGAGGAACGAGTGGAACCATTGTACTGCTGAGCCTCTTATTCCAGCCTCAAAGAGTCGTTTCAACAGAATATCATGGTTCACAGTGTCAAAGGCGGCAGACATGTCAAGCAGGATAAGGAACGCTGCCTGCCTACTATCTGCACGCCTCTGAAGCTCGTCCATCGCAGTGATCAAGGCGGTCTCAGTTCCGTGGGTGGGCCTGAAACCGAATTGATCCGCGTCCAAAAGCTGATGACGTTCCAGATGGGTAGAGAGAGTATTACTCACCCAGCTTTCGACAATTTTGGATGGGAAGGGCAGCAAAGATATGGGACGGTAGTTTTTAGAACAGTCTGGGTCAAGAGAGGGCTTTTTTAACAGGGGGGAAACTAATGCCTGCTTCCACTGAGCAGGAACTATTCCAGTTGCAAGAGATTGGTTGCAAATAACGTGCAGAGAGGGAAGAAGTTCCAGCTCAAATTCTTTCCAGACTTTTTGAGGGACAGGGTCTAAAGGAGATCCAGAGGAGATCTTGCTGGCTAGTTTAACGAAGGCCTCATACGAGATAGAAGGGAGCTCAAGTAGGAGGTCATTTGAGATCAATGGTGGCACTGCTGTCTGGTTCACGGGGGGTCTCGGATTGAAATCAGGGTGCAAGGTGGTGTCATCTAAGTCCTTAATGATGAGCTCGATTTTATTTTTAAAAAACGCAGCAAGATTGTCACAGAGTTCTTGAGACGGGATAATGGTGTTTTTGACACATTCCGGGTTAGTGACACTATTCAAAATATTAAAGATGTTTCTAGAGCTATTAGGAGACTTGCAAATCATGGAGGAATAATAGGCAGCTTTAGATTTTTTAATTAAGTTCTTATATTCCCGCATTTTATTTTTCCAAAATTCTTTGGTGGTTTCAGTGTAATTTCGTCTCCACCTACTCTCAGCCTGTTTGCAGCTATGCTTCAGGTCTTTTAGGCTGTCATTAAACCAGGGCGCAGAATTGACGCTCCTGCATTTGCAAGTTTTTAGAGGGGCATAGACATCAAGGGTAGTGGTAATCCTGGAACAGAGAGAGGAATAGTTATCATCAACCTGTTTATTCTCGTCAAAGAGTTGATCTAAATGAAACACTTTCCCTATAGAGTGCAGACGAGAAAGGGCTTTCCAGTCTCTACACTTGGTTTTATTGGGCAGCCCAGGAGCTTTGGAATAGTCACTCTTAAGGTCTAAGAAGAACTTAATGAGTGAATGGTCAGTCCAATCCATGGGTAAAATTTCTCCCATTGTTACTAACTGGGAGCCTGCGAACAATAGGTCTAAAAGGTGTCCACCCCTGTGGGTAGCTCCAGTGACCAGCTGGGAAAGTCCAAGGCTCTCGCAGGAGTTCAAAAGGTTGCGAAGACCGGAGTCGAGGACGCCGTTCTGCCACAGGTTAAAGTCACCCAGAATAAGCAATTTGTGATGCGAGAGTGCAATATTAGTGAAGATGGTCAAGAGCGCCTGTTGATGTTGAAGGCTAAACGCACCCGGTGGGCGATAGCAGACTATCCCGGTAACAATGTTTCCGGACTGAGTCTGAATAGAAAGTCCTAGAAGTTCAGTTCCTTCGATCGAATCTAAAGCACAGGACTTAATGTTGCAGGCTGCAGTGAAAATCACACCAACCCCTCCTCCTCTACCAATAGGTCTGGGGATATGAAGGAATTTGAACTCAGGAGGACATGTAAAACCCGGGTCGACCATACAATCAGGGCGCGTCCAGGTTTCTGTCATAAAAAGGACGTCAAGTTTGTGAGATTCAATAAGAAGTTGGATTTCAATACTGTGCTTGGGCAGGGACCTTACATTCAGAAGTCCACATTTCAACAGATTGTTGGCCAAGAAGTCAGCTCGGGGTGGAGCCGTATTAAGCAGAGAAAAGGTTCCTTTGTCAGCATGAAACTTACCAAGTTGTAAGAGCATCTCTCTGGAGTATGGAGGGCCAGAGGGGGGTATACTTAGGTCAGTAGGAGCGAGACAAGCAGCATAGCTGGCGCTGGGCGCTACCTTGGCGCGGACGGGCGCAGACGGGCTTGCCTTAGGCGCGCCTTCGGCGCGCAAACGGCGCTCCCGCTGCGCTCGTCCGCTGCGCGTCCGAAATCTGCACATGATTTAAAGATCTGTGTGAAGGGGCAGGGAAGGAGGGGGTGTGGCCTCGAAAAGGGGCGTGGTCACGGCGAGCGCCGGAAATGGCGCCATGAGTGTCCCGGTACAAGCAACCGCGGCAGCGCTAAATCCGCTGCGCGGCGTAGTCTGGGCGATACAGCTTTGAAGGGAGCAGAGGGTAAGTAGTTAAAAATACAAAGAAGATGTGACACTCAAATTTTTAAAATACACACAGGAATCGTGCTCCCGGCTTCCCGCCTCAGGAGTAACAGTCATGTAAGACACCCCAAGATAGGCCCAAGGTACCCCTTGGGCAGGGTGCAGTGTATGTGAAAGGTAGGACATGTACTCGTGTGTGTGTGTGACATGTCCTGATAATGAAATGCTGCCAATGCTTCGTGGATTTTCACACATCGCACCTGTGTGGCTAGTTTTCCCAACGCATCACCTGCAGACGAGAACCATCTTGGAGTCAACGCATCACTTCCCCGTACAGTCCGGATTCGATGCATCACTTCTCCTGCGTGCAGCAGAAATGTTGCATCGCTTCCCCGAGGACTCAGGAACTGAAGCATCTCTTTGTTTTTTGATGATTCCCTTCTCTGCGGTTGTTTGGCTTTGTGAATTTTGATGCATCCACAGGTACTTTGTGTAGAATCACGCATCCATACTTTTCTACTGACCAAGTTGTTTGAAACCTTTGAAAAGTCATATTCTTACGTTGGATTTTTCTCATTTTGGTCATGTTGAGTTTAGATAAAGATACTTCATTTTTCCTAAACTGGTATGATGTCCATTTGTGGTGTTATCACTGTATTACTGTGTTTTGAGTACAAATACTTTACACATTAGCTTTGAAATAAGCCTGTCTTCTTGTGCTAAGCTACCCAGGGAGTGAGCATGGGTTATCTAAAGTGTATATCCCCCTTATCCTGACTAGAAGCAAGGACCCCTATTTGGACAAAGGTACCTGCCTCTGCCAGATAAAGAGCGCCATTTCTAACAAGTACTTTTTAATACTTTTACTATAGCTACATAGGGCTGAGTTAAGGTTTTACAGACGATCCTAACTGGACCTGATATGGAGTTGTGACATTATTACACAGTGAGGTCATATAACCGCTCTATATAATAATCCACATTTCTCACATTGCTTATTTATTTATTTATATTTATTTTCATAGCGCTTGCTCACCAGTTTTCTTCACCTGCTAGGCCCTAAATACCACATTGGTCTGCTAGTTACATTTTCCATCTCTATCCAGCCTCTGTATTAAAAAACTCCTATGTATTGAATTCAATAAACTCGTGTTATGAAAAGATTGGGAAACTTACCCACAAAATTCTCACTCATATTTTTCTCTCAGGAGTCTTCAACTGCCACATTTATCAAAATCGAAGATTCAACGTCAGGGTCTAGCATTATTCCTAACGTTTCCTTTTGTGGCCATCCCAATATGTTATCCTGTTTAGTGGCTACATAAATCTTTTCTGTTGACATGCTGGAAGGTTTACTTTCCTTTGTATCAGCACTCCTCCATAACCAGCAGGATTTATGTCTAGCCTGGCAAGTCTACTTTCTCTCTAAAGCTTTTGACATATGTGGCCCAAGGTACAATTGTAAGTGTAACACAAGAGTCAAAAATCACCTCCACATCACTTCCCCAATACTTACCATGTCTTTGTGATGCTCATTACTTTCCTCTCCTACCAGCAAAATGATTTCATTGCATTCATCACTTATTTCCCTCTACTCCTCCTCTTTGTTATTGGGTTCTGCAGCACACTGCACATTACACTCTCTTCTTCCTTCTCTGTTGTTCAACTGATTGTCCTTCTTGCTGTTCCCAACTTGTATATTGACTAACTTTTCAGCATTTTTAAAAGAAACTATTTTATACATGCTATAATGTGCTGTATTCTTTTAGCTACTGTCAGTACTGCAACCTATGGGGGATCATCCTGCATCCACAGCACTTTTCTAATTTTATCATTTCTAAGGTTCGACATAATAATGCCTGAGCCTTTCATCAATTAGGCCTCCTACAAATTAACATGAAGCAGCCAATCTTTTTAGGTTGCATGTGTTTCTCCACTCTAATCACTCCTCTGCACTATCAATCCAAAATGTTAGCTTTCTATTACAGTACTTACTTACCGGAGGTAGTGCAAATCTATGTCTTTTTCTTACAAATTTCAAATTCTTTCAAATTCATAACTTCCTTGGTTGAACAATTTTGGAACATTTTCAAAAACTTCTTGATCCTCTGTTCTGGTCCTAAATATGCATCAGAAGGGATGTGTGTATTTTTGTACTGAAAATGGCTCTACAGACGCATAGGGTCCGATTCCGATCCTGGAAAAACCGGGTACGAACCGTCGGTCGGAGCGTTTTCTCCGTCCGACTCGTACCTGGTAAAAACACCATACAAACTTGCAAGTACGATTCTTACGGAAACACCATTTCCGTACGAGTCGGAAAAAACACCGACCGACAGCAAAATCCATACGATTGTGATCCGGGACACCGCGGACGTGACGTCCGGACAGAGTTAGGCATGTTTTTACGTCCCAGCAAGTACGATTCGCACCGACCGCAGTCCGGACGGCAATATTTTTACGGCACCCAAAAAGTGCCGGAAAAGCGAAGGACGCCGCGATGCGAGCGGAATAGGGGACCCGGTACGCGCCGTCTCGCCCCCAGCCCCCGTATGTACGCGCCGTCCCCCCCCAGCCCCCCGTATGTACGCGCCATCCCCCCAGCCCCCCCGCGGATGTACGCGCCGTACCCCCAGCCCCGTAGGTACGGCACGTACCCCCACCCGTGTATGTACGGCACAAACCCCCACCCGTGTATGTACGGCACGTACCCCCACCCCCGTAGGTACGGCACATACCCCCACCCGTGTATGTACGGCACGTACCCCCACCCCCGTAGCTACGGCACGTACTGCCACACGTGTATGTACGCACGTACCCCCACCCGTGTATGTACGGCAGGTACCCCCACCCGTGTATGTAGGCACATACCCCCACCCCCGTAGGTACGGCACATACCCCCACCCGTGTATGTACGGCACGTACCCCCACCCGTGTATGTACGGCAGGTACCCCCACCCGTGTATGTATGGCATGTACCCCCACCCCTGTAGGTACGGCACGTACCCCCACCCGTGTATGTACGGCACAAACCCCCACCCGTGTATGTACGGCACGTACCCCCACCCCCGTAGGTACGGCACGTACCCCCACCCGTGTATGTACGGCACGTACCCCCACCTGTGTATGTACGGCACGTACCCCCACCCGTGTATGTACGGCACGTACCCCCACCCCCGTAGCTATGGCACGTACTGCCACACGTGTATGTACGCACGTACCCCCACCCGTGTATGTACGGCAGGTACCCCCACCCGTGTATGTATGGCACGTACCCCCACCCCCGTAGGTACGGCATGTACCCCCACCCATGTATGTACGGCATGTACCCCCACCCGTGTATGTACGGCACCTACCCCCACCCCTGTAGGTACGGTGCGGACCCCCAGCGCCGCACCTACGGGGGTGGGGGTATGTACCGTACATACACGGGTGGGGGTACGTGCCTACCTACGGGGGTGGGGGTACGTGCCGTACATACACGGGTGGGGGTACGTGCCGTACCTACGGGGGTGGGGGTACGTGCCGTACATACACGGGTCGGGGTACGTGCCGTACATACGGGGGGCTGGGGGGGGTACGGCACGTACATCCGCAGGGGGGCTGGGGGGGTATGGCACGTACATCTGCGGGGCTGGGGGGGTACGGCACATACATCTGCGGGGCTGGGGGTGGTACGGCGCGTACATACGGGGGGCTGGGGGGGTTGTTCAGCATGTACCGGGCACCTGTTTGGACGTCGCCATGGTTGCTATAGGAGTTCGCTCCGGACTGTCTTTTTACCATACGGTTGTACAATCGGACGGACGGTAGGAATCGTACTTGCGCGCTCGGACTTCAGTTTTCAGATTCGGACGTAAAAATGTCCGGGGACGTGTCGGACACCTTTTCCGACCCGAGGATGTATCGGGGAATTTACCCAATGCGATTCGTATGGACTTTTTCACATACGAATCGTACTTGCCAGTTTGTACGGGACTTGTACGATTCGTACGGTATAAAATCCAGATACGATTCGTACGGGGAATATTTTTCCAGGATCGGAATCGGCCCCATAATGTGAGAAAACTATCTTCCATTTCACCCATTTCATGAATAGTTTTACTGGTGAGGATAAAAAGATAGGAGACTGCTCAATGTTCTGCATCTTGTATCCCTCAGAAATTCTTAATTCGTTGAAGCTGTCTAATTTTGGAAAACAATTGTACTGTTGGAACGAAATGTACGGTGCTATCCCCCAAATTATGAAAATTAATGGAATCTAAAAATAATAAAAATAAAAACAAAAGTTCCTTCTGCACCTGAAGATGGAATCTGAACAATTCTTCACCTGTACGTGAAACAGAGAGATGTGAAAAAAGCTCAATAATATGCTTCTGGAAGTATCATGTGTTCACGCTTCTTGATATATTACTTTTACAGTCCTGATCTATGTAGTCCTCTGTTCTCTTTCATGTTTTGGACTGGCTTCCTTAGTCCATCCACTCTTTCTGTTCCACAAGTTGCAATGGTGTTTGGTAAAATGGTGATATGATCTGGTTCTCCTGCTATTGCTGGTTATTTTGAGAGGCGACAACTTGATGAAGGTTCTCTATCGCAGGTCTGTGCTTCTGTTTTACTCCTTCAAATATCCATATTTAGACTTTAATGTATTGTGATATGTCCTTATGATCACTTGGATGAACCATTATGCAGCTTTTAATAGTGTGCAGTGTAGCTCTTATATTGCTAATTTACCAAGCTACATGGCCGCTCCTCTTGCTGCTCACTTTCTGCTCCTGGTGGTGCCCTGATGCACAAGGAGGCTGGGTGTTACTCTCATGTTGCTGCCAGCCTCACACACTATTTAAAACATGGCAGACCTTCATGTGCTGTTGCTTCTCACACTTGCTTGAAATTGGAAATTGGAATAGTCCAATTGTTACCTCATGCAAAATTGAAGCTACACCCAGGCAAGTTCTTGTAGAATAAAGGTTATTTGTAACAGTGTCTCAGACACCAATAGGGTCACCACACCTTGATCCCTGCTTTCTCTCTTCTCCCCAACTTCACCACATTCTACAACATCAATACATTCCATGTTCTAACACCAGAACATCACAAGGTCATCAATTGGCATATTGTGCTCAACCGACATGGCCGTATTCCAGGTTCCTTCTGTTTCCCAGTCTTCTTTCTCAACATTCCAGGAAATCCATAACTCTACTGGTGGAGTTAAGAAGTTCATATATCAGATATGTTTTTCTCTTCATTGCCATCCCTATGTATGACCCCAAACAATTTTGAAACCATCACTAGATCATGTGATTTATTTTGTCAGTGGCTATAAGAAAAGCTTAATGCTCTGTAAAAAGAATTGAGAAGACCCATAATTTGTGGTCTCTCCGTGTTTGAATTTTAGAGCCAAAAAAGAGATACTTATGTATGAGCATGGCTAAGAACCTGCAAAGGTTTAGAGGAAATCTGGGGGCTGCATGCAATATAAATCTCTGATTACTGGCTGACTTCAACAACAAGCCTCCATTCATTATCTCTTTACATATCATAGGGTCAATTGGCAACCCAATAAGATTATGAAGGTTTTTATGGATAGATGCTGGGCTTCGGCTAAGATATGATGTGAGGGATGTATTTTATTTTCATTAGTTATCATCCTACCCAGGTCTAGCACTTTTTCAGTAAAAAAGCTTGCCAAAGTGATAGATTCTTGTACTCTCGTACTTTTGATTTAAATTCCGAAGAGAGGCACGTAAATTAATTGTCAAATTTGTAATACTTAATTAAGAGTTAATGAAGGGTACTCTTTTGGTTAACGAGAGACTAAGTAGAGATACTGGGCTTATTCCAGAGAAGGAATGTTACAATACTGGTCTTCCTTTTTCAGCAATCTATCCATCTTTGAAGTTTAATTCTGCTTGCAAGTGAAAATGGTGGACAGACGAAGCTACATTTTTTGTTAGTTATTACTTTAAATTTGTAGCTTTATAGTCAAGATTAGACATTGACAGACAATACAAGGTGTTATTTATATTACGACTGGTCAAGCAAGCCCAAAACCTGTCCAATCAAATAGTTATCTATCTTTCATACTCTACTTGCTGATCCATCACACTATGGAGTGACCGTCCACTCCTCCCTGTGAACATTTTCTTACTATGATGCACACTGTACATACCCTATCCTGACACGTGCATTGCCCTACGTCCTCTGCACACTCCCGATCCTGACCCTTCATTCAGCCTTATTTGCTCTAGACATGCATTAATTATCCTGACACTGCACTCAGTCCTGTAGACTCCACCTAGGCCATGCCTGAATCTTCACTCAACCTTCTGTGATCTGCAATGGTCTTATCATGATGCGAGACTCAGCATAGTATTATATGCATATACCATTCCCTGACCCATTCTGACCCTCATGTCCTCTGCACGAAATCTGCCTTGCGCCTGGATTCCTCCCAGTGTCAACTGCAGGCCATATCTTGCCTTTTTAATCAGCTGCATCCTGAACAATGGTGCTAATCTGACACCGTGCGCAGATTTGAGATCTCTGCATGTGATAGCTTTACTGCATGAAGGCCAGATCCGAAACCTGGACTTAAACTTGTGTAATTTTCACTTACCCTATCCTGACCACGCACCTGACCTTCTGTCCACTGCAAATTCCCATCGCTTCCACTTCTGCATGTGCCATGCCCTGTCTGATTCCTACACCAAATAAACTGCAATGTCTCCTGTCAAATATCCTGGCTGCTGTACTTTTTCCCTGTCAGTTTCACAGACTGTGTCACTAATCTCTATCACATATACTGTTCACCATCTATTAATTTCTATTCCATAGGCTTTCCCCCATCCCTCCGTATCACACAGGCGTCCTCCATCTTGCGCTCTCTCAGTCAGTTAGGCTTTGATCTCTACATTTGTGTTGTACAGATGTTCTCTGTCTCACTCTGTCTCTGTTTCTCTGTCTTTCCCTTTTTTTCTCTCTCCTAACTGGTTACACAGTGGTTGCAGACTTTGGCCCTCACTTGGGCTACGGCCCACACGTCACTGTAGCCCCCCTTCCTGGCCACATGGGGGTTGCTGACTTTGGAACACACCCAGGCAATGGCCCATGCTTCTGCAGTGGTCCTGACTAGACTAGGTGCCTCACACTTTGTTCAACAGAATCAACTCACCAGGATGCCTGCTAGGCTTTACTCCCTCCAAGCACTCTCCTCCTCCTCATATGGTCCACTGGTCTTGGCAGGTAGACAGGGAGGCAGGCAGAATGCTCAGGGCAAGTGGTCTTGACTTCCTGGATGATGGTCCCTCACCTGGTGAGGAGACTAGTAGACTTTGACCCCTAATCCTGGTTGCAGCAGATAGAAATCTTGGTGATCTTCTCTCTCCCGATGAATAGTGTTGTGGAAAGACCCATGGGTCTCATGCTTCCACCTTTATAGTACAACTCCAGATGCAAATGTGATCCTTTGAAATTCAGGTTGTTTTTGTCAGCTTCTTTAAAGTGCTGTTTTCTCTGCACTGCCTTTTGCCAAATGGACAGCTTAAATTCTGACTGACCAACACCACAGGCCAAGGAAGAAACTTGGGATCAAACATGGTTGTCACCCTTCACTGTAATATCCGTAATAAAGGTTCAAAGGCCTAAGCCTTCCTCTCTATCAAGATTCTCTTGTCCGCAATGCCAAACTTATCAGCCCTGGCACATCCCAGGCAATGAGCCCACAACCCACTGACTAGTACCTGTTTCTGGAATTAAAGAAAACTTTGATGTACCCTGAGGATGCACTGCTCATCTTACTGCAGTCTGTACTCCCACCCCGCCTTCAGGAATTTTGTGCTAGCCGTCCTCACTTCTCCTAGCCTCTCCAGCCCCTGTGTTCCCAAACTGGAACCCATAGGCCTCCATGTTATGTACCATGCAGAGGCACACACATCACAGTACACTCACGCATGTATCATATGGTGTCCAGTCCTGTACATAATCCATGTAGGCCAAGGGTGAGTTAAGTACCCAGCCGTTGTACTTTACAGCAGGCATAACTTCTGTGATTTAAGTAAAAAGGCCTGTTCACCCTACTGATCAATGTGAAACACAAAATGGTATGCTGCCACCCTTGTGCTCATGTCACTTAAATCTGGATAGGGACAGTAGCCCTCTACCATCATGAGGGTGGCACTTGGTGAAAACCTCCTAGTCCAACAAGACCGCATTACTGTTAGACAGGCTTAGGTCATGGTGCACATGCATCCTCTGTGTCCACCAAACATCATTACCCTGCATCCAGATATCCCTGCAGCTGAGACACTCAGAGAAGGTTTGCATGTCCGTCACCAAGCTTTAATAACACATTCCAATACATTCCGTGCATGAACAGTGGCCATGTTAACATACAGCAATGTCTGTGCTGCATATAACATTGCTTAGAGTTGTATATTCCTTCAATTGATTGTACCCCTCCATTTACTTTTGTGTTGAACAGACCTCAAACTGTAAAACATTTATCGTTTGTGTAATAAAAGCATTATTTAACCATAAGATACTAAACTTTACATATGGCTACAATATGGACAATTCAAATTCCTGTACAGAGATCAATCAAGCTTTTGACTATTCTGAAGCATAATATATTATCTTTCAGCAGTTGTATGTCTCCATTTATTATTGAGTGCACCATTTAGATTTTTAGTAACAACTTGCGTGGCAGCTTCTGTTGCAGAATTGAGGGCCACTTGTATCAATATTTGTAACAGCGACTAACTAATTGCAATTTTCTGCAAATCGCAATTTGGCAATCGCTATTACATATGTATCAAACTCATAGAGTTTCATTTAGCGATTCCTAGGGGGTCGCTAATCGACCTACCTCATGAATATTAATGAGGTAGATCGCAATTGGCGACCCCCTAGGAATCGCTAAAATCATAGGGATGAGGCCTGCTGGGGTCAGCAGACCAACATGTCCGTGATTGCTTTTAAATAAAGCAATCTTTTTTTTAGGTCTCGCAACCTGCGTTGCACTGCGCAGCAGTGCTCGCGCAGGCGAGAGTCCTTTTGTCCGGGGTCCAGAAATCAACCCTGGAATCGCACACGATTGTGCATGTGCGATTCCTTTTGTGGTGCGCGATTGGCCTTTGCATGCGTCTTTTTATAATAGACTGCATGCAATTGGCCAGAGGCGGGCGCAATCCTCCGCCCATGGCCTATTGGTGTCTATTACGCGCTTGGTGTGCGTAATAGACACCAATAGGCCATGGCTCGCAGTGGCGCGTGCGCGCGCACCAGTTGCGGGCTTCTTTGTGTTTTTCAGTAAGGTAGTGAAACTATTAATTTAAAAAAGGCACACGTGAGCGTGGACTTTCCAGAGGGTGGAAGCTGGTTCCCCTCTGTGAAACAAAGCACCGATGGTATGCGCGGTAACCCAAGAAGGCAGAAACCCGAGAGCCGCCATCAGCCGACCCGGAGAGTTAAACAAAAGAGTTTTATTATTTATTGACACAGCCCTTCGGATGGGTTTGTTGGGGCAGGAGCGGCGGCCGCGGGCTGAAGAGGGCCGGTGTGTCCCATCTGACGTCTGTGGAATGTACAGTTTGTACTCAAGGCCGGAGCGGCATGTCCTGCAGGGTCGCTGGGTGCAGGTAATGTGACAGGCGTCCTTGGTCCTGGACGTGGCAGCACCGAGGGGAGGGCCCGGGCCTCCTCTCTGCTCCACCGCACACCTTGTTAAGCCACCCGACCTCGGGAGGTAAGATCCCATGTGCTGACACTCGTCTGATCCATGGATCTGTGGACCTGCAGGAGGAGGCTTTGAGGATGTCTGGGAGGTAAAGCTCTGTCTGTGTGTGGTGCCAGAGGAGTGTGGTGCACCTTAACCCGTCCCTGTCCGAGGCTGGCAGCCGGGCCCGCCCTGCAGAAGTCACAGTGTGAGGAAGAGGCAGATACCTTTGGGTGAGGAAGCTGACATTTCACTCACTGCTCCCTCGGGCTGCCAAGGGGAACTGTGCCGGCCGCCGCGAGGACAGGAATAGACCAATGGACGGCTAGCACGGTTCAGGGGATCGACCACCACTGCTGAACCGGATCCCCAGCACTGACCAGGATGACCGGGTAAGTACCACTCACACTGCCCCTCCAGCAATAGAACACCTGTCACGTCTTTGAGAATGACATTGACAGGTGTCTGTCTTTAGATATGTGTCAAGTCTAACAGACATTGGTTTCTTGTGATATACACCAGCTTTCTTTTGGATAGCGCTTCAAACCGCCAATTCCAGTTTCTAGGGCCATTAGGCGTCATTATTTAACCAGTTCTGTGATACTTAATTGTTTGGTTGTTATAGCTCGTCCAGTTATGATACCTTTGCGTTCATAGAATTCAATGCCATTTCAGGATATATCTGATGAAATTAAGGCAACTGTTATAAATTAACTATGGAAACTGAATGGAATCATTTTAAACACGCAGGATCATTTCTGACCGCAAGGAATTTACACAAATAACGAATTCTGTCGGTGACATTAACCTATTGTAAAGCAGTCATTCAATCAATCAATCAGGAGTTTGTGTAGCGCTGCTTCGCACCCGTAAGGGACCCAAGGCGCTGAGTCTATTCTTTTCCCTGACACTAGACCTCTTAACACAAAACAAATGCAATCCAAAAAAGTTAATCATTTTCTCATGGCGTGTCTACCATTTGGTGCAGCAGGTGCAGTGGCACCGGGGCCCAGAGCCCTGTGGTTGGGGGGGCATTGAACATCATGATTGTTGTATTTACTACTGCAGCAGCAGTCAGAGGGGTCATTTTCCTTGCTTTTACCAGGGCTGGTGGTATCCTTGCTACACCCCTGCCTTCCCTGGCAACATTAATAAGGTGGTCTGTGCCTCCGCATGCAACAAACCTTTGTCTGTGCCTGGGAGCAACCATCCCATTTAGGATGAGGCTGCAATGTCGATCCGTGGTCTAAGTTCTGTCAAAGCTAGGCATCTTCTGGAGTCCTGGCAGGAGGATGGTGGAGGAGACGGCGTTCTAATGGGTAATTTATTCTGGTTTTAGTTATGACTTGTAAACACGGCTCTGTTGACACAACTGTTTTGGTGCAAACGATGACACCTTGGTAAATATTTAATAAAATGCTGGAAAAGATTTTAAAAAAAGATGATCGCAGAAAGCAATAGTTGGCAGTTTATTAGAAGTATGATTCTAGTGATTACCTGTTTATCAATCCAGTTTTTACACTCGAGATGTATGGGGCTTGCATCATTCATGGCTAGCAAAATGTACTGTACTGGAACCTATATACGTTGGTTTGTAATATGGTAAATCACATCTTGGATCAGATAACAGGAATATTTTGATAACCGTTTTTTGTTGGCTGTTTAGATGTGTCTTTCCACCTCAATTGGAACGCACAAGGGCCTATTTTACAGCTTGCAAGCTGCTGTAGCTGTTAGCACTGGTAAACAAGCAATGGCAAAAACATCTGAAACAATGGATGCTTCAAAAAAGGAAGCATGCCTTTTTGTAGCATTCCTTTTCAGATGTTTTGTCTGCATTTATGCCCCAGTACACAAACAAGCATTAACAAAGCCAATAGCTCGCAGTTCAAACATCGCACATACTGGCTTTGCCGATGCTTGTTTAAGGCACTGTTCTAGAGTAAGGAGGTAGACTTTTGCTTTTGGATACTGCTTCCACTTGCACGCAGATTTCATGAAAAAAATATAGTACCACGCACTCTCTCTTCCCAGGCCAATCAGAATCAAGCATTTGCAATGCAATAGGTCTCGCATTTGCGAGAGTTTAAGCTATTGGCATTGTAAATGACAATGCCTTTTATTTATGTTTTAAAAACCAACATGTATAAATAAAAGGCATTGCCATTTACAAAGCCAATAGCTCAAACTCTCACAAGTGGGAGACCTATTGCATTGCAAATGCTTGTTTTTAAAGCAGCCCATTTTCCTTAAAGGAAAATGGGTTGCATTAAAGAAAAAAATGAAACATTTTTTTTTAATTTTTTAAGAACAGGCAGTGATCCATGGGACCACTGCCTGCTCTTAAAAAAGTTTTAGCAACCATTCCCAAAAGGGAAGGGGTCTCTTGGTGATCCCTTCCCATTTGCTTATGGGTTACCACCAACTTGAAGTTGGCGGTCAATTGTGAATGTTTTGCGACTGCATTCAGGGTCACAAAACATTCATACATACCGCTGCGATTTGCAATTTGGACGCCCTAAACGCACCCCTTCCAAATACCGAGCAGTTAACCCATTTCACGATTTGGTAACAGGTTACCGAAATGCAAAATAAGGTTTGATACATGTAAATAGCCTTTTTTGCAATCGCAAACGGACCGATTCTGAGAATTGGCCCATTTACGAACGAAAAATTGGTTGATGCATGTGGCCCTTAATGATGTTTGCATATGTGACACAACTGCTAGTGTTATTTAAATCACTTTTTGGCCTGCCCTCCTGGTGTGGACTCTCAAGGAAGATACCTCTGTTGATACTGTCATTAAATGACACAGTATTTTGAGTTACAACAGTCAGAAGATACTACTTAGACCATTTTGACACAATTTCTCACTATTGTATGTGAATACATGAATTTCCATTTGAATATTTCCTTATATTCAATTGTAGCTTTTTAAAGAATGATTCAAAATTAAACAAAATCATTTCATAATTGCTCAGCATTCATTTCTACTTCCAATAAAGGAAATGTGACTAATTATGTTGCAGAACTAAAGAAACTATTACAACCAAACACTTTGTGTGCTGTATGCTGTCATTTAGAAATTTGAACTCTTTAGAATACTAACATGCTGGGAAGTGAATTCCTGCTCCTTGGATCTGCCACTCCTATATTCCCCACATAGCTGCAAATGAATAGTTGTATTTCATTTCATGATTTTTTCTTCAATATACTGATTTGAAAATACAGATGAGTGTTTGATTGTATGTCTATAGAGAAATGCACAAGTCAAATTGTGGTCACAAAAATGGGTGTTTGCAACAAACCATATTAAAAGGGGTTTAAAAGGCGAAATGTGGCTACAAACTCAGATTAATTTCTCCTCATTTGGGCAAAATAGTAACCCCAATGCAGGTGCAAAAACACCACCCTTGAAGCATATGAAATGTGTAGGAATCAGTCAGCATTTATATTATAGCAGCCTACATTTCTGTAGTTGTTTATGCAGAGATGAGGATCTGCCTCATATAATGAGGCATGGGAGTGTAGGCCTGCAAGCAAATTATTTAGAGTGTATTAATTCCTGTGACTGGCAAAAGGTACTGGTGATAATATATCATCAAGATTGAGATGAAATGTATGTGACACTTGCACAGTCACTGCTGGTCCAACTTTCAGGTACTCCAACAAATCACAATAGACACTATCTCACAATGGGGTGACTATTTCTTTAATTGAAGACACACTGAACACACTCCTCATACACCTATGCTATTCTTCTTGAATGCAGAGTTGTAACTCCTACCCAACTTGGTTCTTTAATTTCTGAAATATATCCACCATAAATACTTGACGTAGAAATGTCTTTATTAACAGTCCTATTGCAAATATGATGATCATTAATTCTCTCCATACATAGATGTATAGGGGTTTTGTGAATGTCTCCATTGCACACTCAAACTGGACCAAATTTCCACTTCAAATTATAGATGTTTTGCATCTATGAGTTTTCTCATTTTCAGTAAAGTAGTCTAAAATAAAAGTCTCACTTTCTGACAGTTTAGACAGTTTCTCATATTTTGATTAAGTGGACTTTAGGGAACTGATTCCCGAAGAGATTTACGTGTAATAAAGTTATGAGTGCAGAGTCTCCACATATGTGGTGGAATCTCCTCACGAGCATCGCACTCGTGTGTTTACTGCGCATAAGTCCCTTGGAGAATCAGGCCCTCAATATTTACTGAACAAGGTGTTATTGCTGGTGCATATGGAATTACTACAGAGTTTGCGGCAAACTTCCTATCTCATTGTTGAACAATACAGTGTTTAATGCTTGTTGATCTGTGTTTGGACCAAGGTGCTTTTCATTTTTGAGGGGGTTCCAACTATGATGCAAATTTGTGTGTTTTTGATAGTAGGACTGGATGACTGCGGTGGACAAGTCACATGGTACAGCTCCACTGAGTCGATGGACCTTCTTGTAATTTTTAGTAGCTATGTTTTGCAAAGGATCTCTGTAGGATGATCCAAATTTGTTTCCCCTAGCTTTTCAGCAACTAATTAACAGACTTTGGATACCCTGACAAGAGCTACAGGTGTAAACAGAACAGCAACTATTTGCACTTTAGTCAAACTTTATCCAGTTATCTGCAAATCCTTTAAAATAATAGAGTGTGATTGATTATAAGGATGTTCTCCCCATAGAAGGTCCACCACATATACAAATGCTGAAGACAAATAATAAAGACAAATAATATTTCATAACGTATGCTGTTTAGCAATACAATCCTTGGCACATTATTTAAAGCTCTGCATGTGATATATAGATTGTTTAGCCAGTGTGGACCATTACATTAGACCCGTATAGCCAAGAGTTGTTTAAGCATACTATTTGTGCTGCCTACAACTTCAGTGGAATTATGTTGAAAGGCTTGTGAGGACTGAAGGTGTATTCCCATTTCAGTAAGTGCTTTCAAAAATATATTTGTAGTAAAAGCTGGCTCTTGTTGGACTGAAAGGTATGCACTCCACCCATTGCTACTAAGCATAACACAGCTTGGTGCTATTGTCACTCCCATATAGAGAGAATGCTGGAATATACCATTATCAGTATACATTTAGATTTCTTTTTTGGCTTGAGCACACTGATATGATTGAGGTAGGTTTTCTGTGTAGAATGTGGCAGGTAAGATCAAACAAAATGTACAAAGCAATGCTTGTAATTTATTGAGAGTGTTTAGAGGCACTATTGTTCCACATTTTTTCTAGGAACTTAAGTGCAAGTCATTTTCCCTCAGTGAATAGTTTATATCCCAGTAATATCACATATAGAAAACATATTTTGGATGTTTTATACTTTGTTTGAGATCTGCTTCTGCAAGTATTGTTACTAGTTTGTTCATATCTAATGTATATGTCACTAACATAAGAAACCACACTCGACTCTTCCTGTAATAGTTTAGTAATTTGAGTTAAGAGGACCCCTGTGCTATTTATACCACTGAGGTAATCGCCCAGGTTTAAAATCCATGTGCTACATAAGTTGGGCTTTTGTATTTTTTGTGTTTGAGTAGTCTCATTAGTCTCCTACTATGAGCATTTTGTACTGCATTGGTTTTACAATGTTTCATGTTATGATAATCCAGAACCAATCTCCAAGATTTATCTGGTTTGAATACCAGAAATGTAGGATATTCAAACTATCTAGGTCAGTGGGAATAAAGAAATTCGCCTAGAATATGTTTCTGGCTACAGAGCACTGTTTCTGAGCTTTCTGAGCTTGTGTTTCTGAATTTGGTTACATGTATAATTGCATTTTTCTCCCAAACCACTTGAGTTTTATATTGCACTCAAGTTATTTGTAAGACCCATTAAGCAGTGCACAGGTCTTTAAGTGGCTTCAGCACTAGTGAAGAGAATTC
This sequence comes from Triturus cristatus, assembly GCF_964204655.1. NCBI lineage: Eukaryota > Metazoa > Chordata > Amphibia > Caudata > Salamandridae > Triturus > Triturus cristatus. The sequence goes on from NC_140580.1 coordinate 752,651,155, forward strand.
TCTCATTATAGCTTCCTTCCCTGCTGACCAGAATTTCATAGGCGTCTACTAATTGGATCCAGAGAATCAGTTGAATATCCCATTAAATTCGGTTTGAATTTCATAAATTAAGTCTTGTTCATTTAAATGCTCGCTGTTGTTTATCCCAGAACAGAATCATTAGTCCCCTCCATGTTCAGGAGCTATTTCAGCTTCAGATGGGCTGTTGTTGTTTCTGCCACACTGCCTATGGCAGCTGTTTATACCTCCTCAGGACCCTTTTTCTGTGAGGCACCATGTCTCATGGTTGCAGCTACCTTTTTCTTGCTGAAGCACTGATTCTGTCCTTTTCCTTTTCCAGCCTCTCTCCTGATGCTCGTAGGTCTGTCATTTCTCAGGTCCTTGGGAAGAGAGTGAACTCTTGTGTGGCTCAGGTCTCCTATTCCCAAGATCCAATGAAGAGTGAGAATAATGCTTATCAGAGAATTAATATCGCCCTATCATTATTTATTTATTGTTTCTTGAGTTATATCCCTATTTTCCTCATCTCTACGATACGATGGAAATTTATTTTTCTGCAAACCACCCTGTGGAACCCTTTGGAATGTCTGTGTACTTTTCATACTTTCCTTAGAACTCGTTTCATTACTAGATTTAGGCTTTATTTGGGGGTTTTCTGTTTTTCTCTTCCCATTAAAACATAAGGTGATGAGATACATCTTGGTAGGTCCACTTCTTTTTGTTCTTGTGGAATCAGCTATGATATTAATGTTGCATATTAGTTCCATAGCCAGGACAGGCACTGTGCTCTTCTGTATTTGCTTTAAGATGTCAGGTAACACTGGAATGCCGCGTATAACTACAGGTCGGTTGTAAATATGCTTTTCCATGACTGGAGTTGTTGAGGATTTGGAAAAATTCCCATCGGCAGCACATATTTATTATCAAGTCTTTATCGTGTAGGGTTGAGTGAGCATAAAATCTAGAACAGGATTTCATTCTGTTTAGCGGACCACGCCACATTATTGAATGGGGAATGTGATGAGCGATTAACAATTTTCAAAATCAGGTCCATGAAGCCAATCATCATTGGTGAAGAACACATCACCTACAGGACCTTGGCTGTGGTGGCCCTGTTTATTTTTACAGTAGACAGTTTTTGATTCATGTTTAGATGGATACAGTGATGAAAAAAATGATGGACTGGAATGTAGCCAAAAGTAACCATTTCAACTCTCACATTTTGTTTTTTCTCACTGACACCCCTAGTGTGAAGGGTATGTAAACGCGTGAATCCTTAGGTAGATGACTCGATGTAGGCACGCTGCACCATTCTTGTAAAGGACATCAATATATGAGAGATACATGTATAAAGGTATCCAATCTTCTCTAGCTTAATTGTTTTTTTAAATTCTATTCTGTTTTAGGATCTCCTGACCAAATCAATTGTTTATGTTCATAACGTTGCCACCTTCTTCCTTAACCATGGACCCCGTCATCTTTGTCATGGCCTTTCCTGACACACGTTTCACCTCTCTGGCTGGTAAGCCTGTCCTTTTCTCTAGATTGTTGGGTGAGTAAATATAAGGCTTTTGGGACCTAAATATGAAAGAATGTAACAATTTAATTTTACATGCCATTTTGTGTGGTCTGCACCTCAAGACAAACAAGTGCGTGCCATAAATAGTAAGAGCAAATGTACATTACTGATAACAGTCTGTTGCCTGTTAGATGATAATGTATGTAACACGTGTACTTGAAACGATAAAAACATTCCTAAAATAAAAATCTGCTTCATGTAATGTAGTTGACTTCAGTTGCTGCTCATAGTACCATTTGTCAGAGTATAAAGACATCTATTGATGTAAATGTCCCTGAAGTAAAATCGGTCGTTTACACAGCTGTTGAAGATTTAAATATCACAGAAATTAGATAGTGTGTGGATATACCATGCCCTTGAGGGACAGAGTGTGCATGCCTATAATGGATCAGCTCACAGTGCCACCGGATTCAAGCTGCACCACACTGAGGAGACCGTGCAAGGCTCACAGTGGCCTGGGGTTGTTTGTGTTCCTGCTCACACTGGGCATGGCATGGCATTTGGGGCTGGACTGTTCCTTTTGGAGCCGGGCCAAGGCCGATTTGCATATCGTCTCTCCCTGGCTAGAATGGCGGAAATTCTGAAGGGGCCAGGGTAATTACCAATGTCTGAGATTAATTCAAGCTTTCCACTCATCACTTTTTCTTTTTTTCTACCCCTTTCTCTCACTCAAGTTGATTTCTACCCCACCTGTAAGAAATGCCATGTGCTGCTCTCTGAGACCTGTTTGTAGCTCAACCTGTCACTGCCCACATAGACCTCTAGCTCTACTTCTGAGGGGAAAACATTAGGTCATAACCCGCCCAATCACACATTTTGCAACTTTCCCCTCAATCACACTAACTTCCACCGCACACAGGTCATAACCCTCCTTACCTGTTACAGAGTCTGCCCTTCTTCTTCCATCACATGGGCACACTTCTTCTTAGACACCAACATTCCCCCATCCTTCACAGTCAACCTCCATCCTTATAGGCATGCCACCCCTCCTGTAATTTCAGAAGACATCTCTATAGGTTCTTTTGTTCACACAGGGCCCTAGGGTGACGTTTATATTGGCTTGACATGTGCAGTAACGTGTTTACAGCATGTTGCTGGTTCAGATGTCTGCTGGACACATCCTTCCCATTGATCCTATTGGGCGGCCAGTGGCAGGTGAATCTCGCCGTGTCTTAATGTTCTGTGGACAGCCTGAGGCAAACTTGCTGGGGGTTGTAGTGATTTGCACAGACGTAATGAATGATTCCCTTTATTCAGATTCACGCCCATTACGCCAATGTCCATTGATAGAAAGCGCCTACCTGGCCATGGCAGCCATATTTACTTTGACAGCAGGCGGTTGTTGAAAAGATTTTTACTGTTACGACTCATTCACTGTCTTGAGAATCACCCACATAATTCTGCTGTTCACTGACAGCGAAGACCCACCTGTCCGAGGCAATCATATACATTTTTTGCATATTACCACACTTCGTACATAGTTTTAACAAACATAGAGACATTGAATGATATATATTTTTCTCTATTGTAGAAGAAAAATAACAATCAGTATATACAGGGTTAGACAAAAAAAGAAAAGTAAGGTTGTGGTGTGTTGTGAGATTAAATGGTAGCATGAGTGTATAGATTACCCATATACATTAAGAAAAGTATAGGATATGGCGCTGAATTTGCCAATAGTATTCCTTGATGTTAATGTTTTTTTTCTCTTCATTTTAGTACTTTCATTTACTCTTTAATCAGCCACACATTGGGGGTACATACTTTGAAAACGAAAAGTAAGCGGATGTCTGAGTTTGTGTATCCAATCCTTTGTAAAAATATTTTTGGGTGTCCGCACTGGGAGAAACACAGCAGTGACATTCCAGAACTTACCGTATTAAATTAAATGAATGGATTTCCTAGCATAATACACTGCTATTTTCCTTTGAGGAGCTTAAAGAAAATCTAAGCACATACCTCAGGAATGCCAATGTTGGACATGTAAGAATTGAGAATTGAGATTAGAAGTACATATTGTCAAGCATGAAGTAAATCCAAAAGAGGACCTGTAGCCTGACTGGGGTAACACATAAAAAATAAAATATGAAAAGTGGTCTCGCTTGTTTGGGTAGGGGTCTCAACACCCTTTTAAAACACATCTCAAAGGTGTCTGGAGCCCTTATGGCCTGCAATGGGGGTGATGACAGGAGGCGCTCCACTGAAAAGAAAACTCTGTGACTTACCCTTTGAAATGAATGAAATGTCTTCATTCCACTGAAGAGATTAAAGGAAAATGAAACATAAATGTCAGGTTTTAAAATAGTGATGATAAGAGAATAGAAAGTAAAGTGAATCGAAAAGTGGCACACCTGCATATCCTCTCTGGGGGTCACACACTTTAAAACAAGCATTGGCGATGCAAATAGGTCTGGCTTATGAAGGAAAGTGCCTTTTGTGTCATTTATAAGCTTAGGCACTCAATAAGTCATCAAACATGCACTCTGGCACTCATCTTTGCACTCATACATCCATTCATCCATCTACTGACTCATTCTTGCAATTACCCTCTGGCACAGTCACAATGAAACACACACACTTAGCAAAATATGCAAGATAGTTTAAAAGAACACATGTAGAAAAAATAATTGCCTTCTAAATACAGCGGACATATGTCTCCAATAAGAAAATTAATTATAGCAACAGGTATTTAGATGGTCCATCATTGTTTTAAAGTTCCTGCATGGCCGACACGTTTAGAGCAAAAGTGTTGGCCATCCATGAATGATGAAACAATGATAACCTACGGACAATAGCATTGCATAATGGTCACCTGGGTTAGAGGGAGTAGCTACATGGGATGTGGCACACTGCAGAGTAAATGAGCTGCTGCAGACAAGCAACCTGTTAGCACTGCCTAGAGAGCTGTAGTACCCTCCTAAGAAAAAAAATAATAAAAGAGGAGAAGAAAAGAAATGAAAGGTGAACAATAAAAAGAGAAAAATTGAAAGCTAAAGTATTGTCAGTTCAGCTATGACACTGAAGTACATTATTTTTCAGGTGGATGCGCAGATGGGATCAGAAACCGCTGTTATTCACAGGGCAAGAGAGCCAATGACTGATGCGAACGGACCATTACCCCAGGAAGTACCCTACCACTGATGCATGCAGACTGTAAATGACAATCAGCCAGACAAATGGCAGAGGAAGCCTATATGTTTCTATATTGATATATATTTATATATATAGATGGATGTATATATTATTTAATGAATTTTTATTACATCCTGACAGACGGCTAAGCAAGAATTATTATGCTGAAAATCTTCAACCCCCTAGGGTTTGTCTGAGGGAGGTAACCACCCCAAAATCCTTCCCTACAAAGGTAATCTATGAGATTTCATGTAACAAAATACCTATGTGTAGGCTATAACACAGAGTAATAACGATCCACTTCTGAACATCTACTCACTTAAGCTTATGCTTTTTCACAATTATACGTCAGGCCTACTGCCTTTATCGTAACATTTTGTTCTAACGGTCAGGCCTATAACCTTTATCATTAGCTTGTCACCATAAACAACTCAGGCTTATTGTGTTGGTCATATGTTTTTACACATGGCATTCATCAGGTATACCGTAATAAAATTATATTATGTACAAAATCACAGTTCTCAAAACAATATAAAATCCCTACTATTCGAGCCTAATAAGGATTGCTCTAGTACAAATCATGCATCACTGTGGTTTGTTCGGATGGAACACCAAAACTCCTTTTGTCTACTAAGGTAATCTGCGAGATTCTATGTAACTAAATACTAGGCATGGGCAAAAATGTTATTATGCTGGCATAATTTCAGGAATTTCGGATTACGCATGTGAAGTGAAATTTTCAAAATGACACCAATACACCACGTTGAGTTATTACATTAATTTGTGCCAAAATTATTGTCTAGGAATTGTATGAAAAACCAGAATGCGGACGCCTGTTGTTTGCGGCACTCACAAATTGACTGGAGGATGCATTTTGCATTAAAATATAGTCTTAAATGATGGATTTGCATATTGCGTAATTTTCCTAAAATTTTGTGTCATTACGTAAAAGCAAATTACACAACCTTCGCACGACCCTACAAAATGCCTGCCTCTAGGCTTCAGCACAGTGTAATATCTATCCACTCCTACAAGCCAGCTGACTTTTACATTTGCTTTTCATAATAAGTAAGTCAGACCTACTTGCTTTGTCATAACTTTCATTCAAAACGGATCACACTTAAGGAATCTGACTTAACTTTTTCCACTGAACGGATAATGCATGTAGCCCTTACCATTAGCCCGATGCTATATCCTACTCAGGCTTACTCAAGGGCATATAATCTGGCAATCATCATGTGTACAGTTAAAAAAATAAAAAATATGTACAGAATTATAGTTGACAATACAATATACAACCCCTCTCAACCGGGTCTGAATCATCACACTGAAAATATTCTGCTCTCATGGTTTGCCAGAGTGGGTGGCTAACGCCAACACCATTGCCTACTTTGGTAGTCTGGGTGATTACATGTAACCAAGTACTGTCTGCAGCCTGTAACATAGTGTGACAACAATCCACTATTTGAGACCTACTGGGTATAACAAATGTTGTTCACAATAATGATGCCAGGCCTATTGCTTTTGTCATAACTTTTCATAACAAACATATGAGATCTATGGCTCTGGCATACCTTTTCCCGATTTGTCAATCAGGTCTATAGGTTTTATCATTGGCTTGCCACCATAACCAACTCAGGGCTACTGTATTGAGCATAAGTTTCCCTACAAGGCAATCACCATGCATGTTGTCATAAAATTACAACTGAAGACAAAATTATAGTTGGCAAAGCACAATACAATCTCTCCTAAGAAGGCTTAGCAAGGGTTCTCAAATCTTCTATGCCTACGTTTTATTGGAGCGGGAAACCACCACCAAAACCCTTGCCTACTACAGTAATCTGTGAGATTCCATGTAACAAGATACCTATCTGAAGCTTTAATACAGAAAAATAAGAATCTACCCATAAATGCCTATTGACTTTAACTAAATCAGACCTACTGCCTTTTTCTTATAACATTTCTTAATAATAGTAATAATAATAATGATGAACAGACCAAGTCTATAGCCGTGATCATTGTCCTGCCACCACAACCTACTGTATTTAGAATAAGATTTTTTACAAGCCAAAAACTGCAATACAAGCATTCTTTTTAGTGGGAGCACGGACTTTGCTGCAGTTACATTTTCTACTCAGGGACACCAACATGCGGATGGAGCCTAAGTCCCTCTGTCAGTAGCTCCCTGAAAACTTTTTTGTTGATCACATAAGGTCCAGCGACAGCTGCACTGTCAATGCAGACCTTAAAATGCATGTGGATTACTGGAGCCCTGGGCATCCCATACGGCTCTCAAGTGCACAAGTGCCTGGTGAAGTTTAAATTTAATGATGAAAAGTGAAGGGGGTATATGCTGATACCAGAAAAAAACAAGCAATCTAAATGATCTCCTTATCTAAAACACTTTAACAGTGCCAGGTGTATGGCTTTGAAAGTTCGAGCTCCATCCCAATGTAAGGTTAGTTACTTCATGGGTGTTAACGAGCTTTATGCTTCTGGCTCATGTAGCTGAATAAACAAACAAAATAATCACAGTTACATGAAAGGAAAGTACTATTTCTGTGGCAACACAGCTTCTGCCCATCAAAAACATGTGCCCCTTTCCACCAATGTGTGGGCAAAGCCAAAGCCCTTCTCTGTAAACCTTCTGAAAGCTGTTGCTTAGGTTGATCACATAAGGTCTGAATCTGCCCCTTTGCGACCGGTATTTAGAATGATGCATGTGCCCCCTAGTGTCTATTGTTTCCTATTAGAATGGAACAGTGTCTTTTTTAATTACCTAAGAACTAGTCAATTCCTTAATTTGACACTCAATTCAGTAATATGCATAATATATTTAGAGCAGTACTTCCCCAATTTTGCTCAGCCATTTCCAAATGAGCGACTTTTTTTTCACACATTCTTCTTCTCCTGAGAATGTGTCAATTAATATGTCAATGTCACCACTTTGTTGGCTTAAAGTACTTGGAAATGTACCCTTTATGCAGGATATCCCTTGAATTTGTATTATTTTTGCTGAACCCTATTTTTGCTGGTAATAGAACTCTGTGTACTTTATGCCTACTAACCAGTGGTAAAGAGCCTGTACTCCCCCTTTCAATATGATGAAATTGGCCTAGCCCATAAGGGCATATTTAACTTATCTATAAGTAGTGGTACGTGGAATTGGCATTAGTCATTTCTTTGGAATTCCGCAGATTTACATTAAAATTCTGTGAGATTCAGTGGAATTCTGCAACTGGCGGAGTGGGCATTTGGTGTTACTTTCTTAAAACAAAATGCACGCTCACGTTTAAAAATGGATGTACGGATGCATTTTGTAATCAGAAATGGCGCTGCCAAATACCAAATGCACTTCAGTGCATGACCTTCGGTGCCCTTGCATACTCTGTAGTGATCCTGCAGAGTATGTAAGGGCAACGAGGGGGTATGCACTGTAGTGCATACCCCCTTGATGCCCTTGCATATTCTGCAGTAATTACTGCAGAGTATGTAAGAGTGCTGAGGGGTATGGACTGTAAGTGCATTTGGTATGTTCCACTGTAATGCTTACCCCTAGGCATCCTTGCATACGCTGCAGTAATTACTGCAAAGTATGGCAGGGCACCGAGGGGTATACACTGTAGTGCAAACCCACTGACTGCACTCCAGTGATTACCCCTTGACCCTCTTACATACTCAGAGTATATAAGGCTTCTATACTCTGAGAATGTAAGGGCGCAGAGTTGTATGCACTGCTGTGCATACGCCTCGGCACCCTTGCATACTCTGCAATAATCAATGCAGCGTTTGTAGGAGCACTGAGGAGAATGCACAGCAGTGCATACCCCTCTGCACCTTTGCATGCTCTGCAGTAATCACTGCACTGCATACTCCTCGGTGGCCTTGCATACTCTGCCGTAATCGTGGTAGATTATGTAAGGGCACCATGGGGTATGCACTCTAGTGCATACCACTCGGCACCCTTACTTACTCTGCAGTGATCACTACAGAGTATGTAAGGCACAGAGGGGTATGCACTAGGTGCCCTTACATACTCGGCAGTGATTATTGCAGAGTATGCAAGGGCACCAACAGCGTATGCAGTGCTGTGCATACCTCTCAGTGCCCCTACTTACTCTGCCGTGATTACTGCAGACTATGTAAGGGCGTTGAGGTGTATGTATATTAATACTCTGAGTATGTATGGGTACCGAGTGGTATTCACAGGTGTACAGTCAGCGGTTTTTAAACAAGGCCAGAAGAAGGAGCTATGTTTAAAATTCACTGCGGATTAGTTTCATCTGCAGTGGCTTTAAAACATAGAGGGACTTCTCCCTCTCCTAGCCATGTTTAAAAAACAAACACTGCAGATTAATTCTATTGGCAGAGCAGCAGAACATATTAGTAATTCTGTGTTACAAGAGTAACACGGAATTACCAAATTACCCTAATTCCAACGGTGGCATAAAAAATCCCGCCCACCCCTACCTATTAGTCCCTACTTTATGACATTTAAAGTGTATCCAGGGTCTGTAAGTTAAATATCACCAGTGGGCTGCAGCATACATTTGTTCCCTAATACAGTGACAGGACAAACATAATTGCAGACCTGTGAGGTGAAGCACAGTGGTGCAGGTTTTAACTGCAAATCTGAACTGTTAAAATAACCCTGTATGTGAGACCTAAAATCCTTTGTTTAAATATTCTTATTTCAGCCCTAAGTAACCCTTACTGCCAGTTAAGGCAGGGTGCCTTATTTTTAAAAGTAGGACAGGTAAAAGTTACTGTTAAACATGTCCTTACTGTTACAGGCATCTCAAAACCTATTTTCAGTGTAGCAGGGTTGGCTGTTCCATAGGAAAGCTTTGGAATACAATATATCAAGTTTAGTAAATGTCATCTCCTGATAGGAAACACCTAGAGAAATATTTCAAAGACTCTTTTTAATAGGTAAAGAAATCTAATTTAATGGTAAAGTGAACTTTTCTATTACAGAAAAAGTACTTTCGAAATGTTTCCTTTTGCCAGATTAAAGCCTCTGGTGGTCTGTCTGTAAGTATTCAGCTGTCATCTAGCAGCTTGAAGGCTCCCCTGTGGTGAGTTGTGAACTGCTCCCAGGACAGTGACAATGGGCCTTGGGTGTAGGGAGGAGTTGCTTGTGCCTTGACAGGATGGCCTGGGGCTGAGCTCAGACTCATTGAGACTTCAAAGGTGTGTCACTTGTCACAAGCAGATGTAGCCCGTACCTAGATCTGCCTCCCCTTTTGTCCTTCTGGTCAGCCAAGCACCATCCCCAGTGGGAGGGAGAGCTGCCCCAGAGCTGATATAGAGTGACAACCCTTGTTGGGCTATGATCATCCTCTTTGACATTAAAGTGTCAAGCCCTGCTTGAATGTCAGATCCTGCTTGAAAGGTCTGCTGGGTTTTTTTTGATGTGGCACTTGAGTTGCACTGAAAAAGAGGCCTCGCCAGTCACAGGCAAATGTTAGCTGACACTTAGTCAGAGGCCTTATTTTGTTCTGTCAGCCAGTAGGCCCCAATCACAGATCACTCTTTGACCTTACACTATCATATAGACATTTTGACAGGTCTGCTAGGTTTATATAACATTTGAGGAGGAAAATGGCAAACACTTTCTGTGTATCCACTGTCAGGTTGATGAAATATCTGCTTTGATTTTACCAGACTTACCTGCAGAGGTAGATACTGGGTGCTCTGCTACTGCACGGCCATCTTGGCTTGCAGCCGCCACTGTGTCCTCTCACATATAGCACTGTAATCCAGTTTTAGGTAGTCCCTCTGTCACCAATAAACGTAGAGACAGACGTCTGGTCAAATCAAAGCTGAGCTTTCATCAACCAGACAGTGGATACACAGAAAGTGTTTTGGCATTCTATTTCCCTGCTTTAAAGTATGCCTCAAATGTCATATGTAAACCCAGCAGACCTGTCAAAAAGGCTGTGATACCGTAAGGCCAAAGAGAGGCTTGGGAGACAAGTGTACCCCCTGTTGGTAGCCAGTACAAGCAGAGGCAAGGAGGTGACAAACTGAGGCTTCCATCTCTGGAGTTGGGGCGTCCACAGACCTGAAGCAACATAGGACACACAAAAGTGGTGATGCATATGGTCCCCAGCAGATGGTGAGTGACTGTGTGGCTTGAGATGGAGTGCTGGGCCCCCAGGACAACTTGGACCTTATCCTAAATGCTGTGAATGCTGTCCATGAGGTACAGGAGTCCAAGATTAATAGGGTCTCGGTGGACCTCGGAATTCTGCAAGATTACCACTGCACGTTGGCGGCTAGGCGAAGGGCACCGAGGCAGTCATTGAGGAGATGCACTCCAGTATGAGAGATTGTTGGACAGGGTGGCCGACCTGACCCGGAAAGTGGAGGGCCTGGACATAAGGCTGGAGAACACTGAAGAGGGCAATCGGTACAATAACATTCGGGTCATGTCAGGTGGAAATATTCAGCCATTTACCAAGGGAGAGGTTGGTAAATGGCTGAATATTTCCACCTTCGTCTATATTCTGGGTTAGGTTTTGAAACACTGTATAACCTAGTGTGTACTTAGAGCCATCATAGGCTGCCAATAATGACTACATGTGTAAGGTGCACCGTAACTTATAAAGAGGGCCTATTTTTAACACTGGTATGGCGCAAAGAACAATATTGGTCTTTAAGCAATGTCTTTTACAGACAAATATATAACTTGGCTATCTATTCCAAGATGGAGGCGCTCAACAGTTTTTAAAAAAAAGCCAATACTATTTAAATTTTTACTGCCTGACCACGGGCGTCAGTGGTATATATACCCGTGCATACTTAACCGCGGTGGCTTAACCCTTTTCGAAAAGAAGATAGACAACGAAGGGTGACCTAGAAAGGACCGGAGGCATTTTGATCCCGGTGAGTGCGAAACCGCCTTCACATTTCAGCATATCAGGGAGCGGGCAAACAAAGCAGTGGGAGCAAGCTTAGAAGGGGACTCGGAAGCGTCCACAGTAACAGCATGTTTCTTTTTCTGTATTCTATAACGCTTAAATAAATTTCAGAAGGGTTATGTTTATGTTATTTTCCCCAGAGAATTTTAATGGACCTGGACATATTTAAGTAGATTGCGGTCGCATTTTGTGACATGGATTCAATTTAGCATTTTACTGTGACTTGGTTTCGAGGTGAAGCTCAATTATGACCACTCAAAATCAAAAGGGGTTAGATCATTCATATATCTCGGTTAATTTCCATAATTGCCGGCACTTGATAAATAGACGGGTACCAGAAGGTCCGGAGTTTGGGAATACTTACTGATGCATTGTGGGACTTACAGTTTTGTTTTCTTGACACCCATAGGTGCCAGTTCGACTTTGAGGATTACATCCGCCATAAATTTTGGATGAAATACAAAGTGGAGATTCTTTAATCCCGCAAGTGATATTATTAAGAATTTGGAGATATTAAGGTATTACGAACCATATTTACATTATGAGAAACTAGGGAGAAGAATAATACTTAATCATATGGAGGGCCATGAACGCCTTTTTTATTCTCTTCTAGTTTTGAAACAATACATTTAAAAGGATACCCCTGAGAGGTGTGAAGTCTGTAAGAATCCACCCACATGAGTTTGGATTTATTTGAATCGATTTGCCTACGACTGGTGGGTGTTTTTCCGTATCTACTTATTGTAGAAGTGGAATATGAAAAGTGTTGGTTAAATATATTATAAGCACATTACACAGGTGATGGTGTGTATACATTAAGAATTTAGAAATTACGTATGAGTGTTGGGGTGAATAGCAGTGTGCCTTTTTCATGATATCACCAAGGGTTATTTTCCAGTTTGGAAATAGCAATATCTATGTATATTCTCATGTTGGTTTATCTCCATTCATTTGTAAATACAAATCATGTATGAGCCAATCAGTAGTATAAATGAAAGAATATGAGGAGATTTAATAGAAATTTATGAATTTTAGATGCATTTGAGCTATTGGTATTACATGTTTATCTGTTTTGTTAAAAACTTTATTTAATTAATACATGCTGGTTTTTAATATGTTATAACATGTTTTATGATAGATTTGAAATTGTGGGAGACATCTATCCTTGTGCCTGAAGAAGGTAGTTGCATCATTTTAATCCACCGAAACGCGTCAACGCTGAGTCAGTTAAGCACTAAATCGACTCAGCCTTGGTTGCACATAGAAATTGTACCATCAGTGTGGGTCAACCTAGGATTGTGTGGTTCGATTAGCGCACCATAAAGACAAATTAATAAATGTCTATGATCTTTTCTCCCTTTCTCTATATGAAAAAGTTTGGCAATAGTGTTTTTAATATTTTTTTTAAATTGGTGTGATATTTGTTTCTGTAAATTGTGATATTTTCCATGTTATTTTATAACATTATGAATGTGATCATTGTACTTTTGACACACTGTTTTTAACAAGTTTTATTGAGGAATAAAATTATATATTGACATTTTGATTCCATGAGAAAGCCCTGGTGATATTGGTGTGAATTTGGAATGAATGATGTATAAATTATGATCAGAGTTTTCTGATACGGTCTCAAAGGTAATTTCTATTTGACAGACAATCTATTTGGTGCCCTGTTCCTATGATGTATGGGGGGGGGGGGGCTCTCTTGTTTTTTTCTGAAATCCTACAGAGGTAATCACTCTGGATCAAAAGTGGGAGTTGCTACCTGAATAGACGTGATGGCAGATGCCCCCCCATGACAACCCTTTGGTTTTGGTCAGAGAGCAGTTGCTACTCTGACCTGGGGTTGGGGAGTAGGGCTTGGGGTCATTATTTATTTCTTTTTGGCAATTCCACTTGTTTCAATAGGTCCAAGAAAGTGATGGGCCTATGAAGTGGTGGTGGGGTTCAGGGGGGGGTGACGAGATGTTAAGGACTGAGAGGGGAGGTTGTAAAGCAAGCCGGCTGAACTCCATAAATGGAAAGGGTGATGAAGCACACCATCCTAGCCCGGAATGTTAGAGGGTTGGGATGCATCACCAGGAGATACAGGGTGTTAAACTTCAGCGACAGTGGAGAGGGTGCGACTATGCCATGTGATACTCCGCATTCTCCAGTAGGGCTTTGGTGTGGGTGAAGCCTGGGGTTCCCTTTTGAGGCTGAGACAACGCACATTGAGCAACACAGACGCTATGTACTATTGACAGGGTGACTCAATGGGTCACTGGATAGCTATTGGCAGTATTTATGCCCCCAATGTGGGGCAGCTACATATTCTAGATTCTCTCTGCCGGGGTCACTCTTGCTGGGAGGGGACTATATTTGCACAATGGACACCAACTTGGTCAGATCTGTCCCCCGCCAATGCTCCCCGGTGATGCATCTGGTGCAAGGCTTAAGAGACTGGGCAACAGGCGGGGGCCTGCAGAATATGGGGAGAGTGCATAATGAGAGCTGTAATGAATACTCATTCTATTACCAGGTGCCAAACCTGCATGTGCGATTAGACAGAATGCTGTACTCTCAGACTCTAACGATGCAAGCCACTAGGACAGAGTATCTGAGACATACATTGTTGGATCACAACCCATTAATGATCACGATTAGGTGGGGCAGATTGAGAGTACCAATCCCTACTTGGTGCCTTCCTCCCTACTTCCTGCTTGTACTCATGTTCCAAGAGCAGCTGGGTGTGAGGATAATAGACTACTTTCAGCACAATTTCCACTCTGCCTCACACACTAATACTGAATGGGATTTATTTAAAGCAGTGACCTGGGGACAGTGCCTTAGTCACTCAGTGAGAGAGGATAGGGCACTTACAGTGGAGCAAAACTTGCTGGAGAATGATATCCAGCAATTGGAATGTGAGCTGATGGTCTGCCTGCAGGCTCAGCAGGCATTGCGGAGAGAGTAAAAAAGGCATGCAGTGGTGACAGAGCAACTCAGCTCCCTGAAGAGGCGGGTTACATGACTCTGTCCCACTCAGAGTGGGGGAGGCCAGGGAGGATCCTGGTGTGGCTCGACCATCCAGAAGGAAGAGGATGCCCCATCATATGTGCAACAAGACATACTTGCAGCCTTTGCGGACCACTATAGGGGGCTTTATGGGAAGCCAACCCTGGTCCGAGAGGAGATGGATACCTTTCTAGAAAGGTCGATGGTACTGCACTTAATGGTGGTGGAAAGGGAATCTCTTGGAGCTCCAGTTTCAGAATCTGAAATCAGGGTAGCCAATAAAGTACTGGCACGGAGTATGACCCTCTCCCCCCGTATGGACGGCCTACCCGCCGACTTCTACCAAACCTTCGCGAAACACCTAATCCCAAAACTGGCACAGATGTACATGAATGCACTGGAGGCAGAGACCCTGCTAGAGACAACCATGGAGGCCCTGAAATTTTCTGTCCCACAAACCTACTGAAGATGCTGCTGATGTGGCATCTTACTGCCCTCTGTCGATTAGGGGTGGCAGGAACTCGCAGAGTCGTACTCTGTGAAATTCCGTGGAGTTACCAAAAAACTCTGCGTGATTCCGCCGAGTTCCCTGAGTGGCAGGATTCCAGTCCGTCGAGCTGCTCACACTGATTTTTAGCACTAGGAGCTTGCCCCATGCAGTCAAATCAGTATGAACGGCTCCAAGCAGTACGTCAGGGGGTGCTGTTTCTTTCTGCCGCTCAAGTAGATTTTGTTCTTGAGCGCCAGTTGCCGCAACATGAGCTGCAACCTTCTCAACGTGAGCGGTACCTACCAGCCGTGACCTCCCGCATAGAGAAGTCCCTACGGCAGGCGGTCTAGCACTAATTTTTTTCAACCTGCACTCGCCTACTTAACGTTGGTGAGCCGTGTCAAAGAAAAACTCTGCAATGCAGTTGTTGGCAGAGCTAAAGCCAAACTCCATGCTCCAAGTGGAGGGTAGAGTGGGCAAAACTCTGCGAACTCCTTGGGGGGATTAGAGTTAACCACCACTACTGTTGATGTGAAATCTAAAGGACAAAATGCTCTGTAAAGTCCTGACCAATAGGCTCTTGCGTCATCTTCCCACCCTGGCACATAAGGACCAGAATGGGCTTATACCTAAGCGCAACATCTTATTCACCATCTGATGGCTCTACCGCGTTCTCTCTGAGACACCTCGGGAACTTCTGGCTTGGGCGTTGATGTGGTCACTGAATATTAGGAAAGCTTTTGATTCAGTGAGGTGGAATTACTTGCTGGCCATCATGTCTGCAATGGCACTGGGGGAAAGATGGGGCAAGTGGGTTGCACTGCTATACGCAGGTGCACACGCGCAAGCGTGCAAGGGGCACTGCATGTCAGAACACTTTGAAATACATAAAAGCACAAGGCAGGTTTGCCTTATCTCGCCCCTGCTTTTTGCACTGGCAGTAGAACCTTTTGCCTCCATCCTCTATGCTGGGAGTCACGGCAGGGTAATCCCACTTAACTATAGTGAACATGTGGTTTGCTGACGATATGCTCCCCTACCTACAGGAAGCCCATTCAGATATTCCGTGGTGTGTTGACCTCCTAGACAATTTTGCTCAAGTATCGGGGATGTGCATTCAGTGGCAGAAAACTTGTGTTTACGGTTTTACCGGGCATCGCTTCTCACCCAGACGTAGTGCAAAGGCTGGGAATCCAATTGACACCCAGCACCTTCAAATACCTGGGGATCAAGGTATACCATTTAGCCCCAGACATGATAGAGGAAAACCTGGGTGGTGCGATTCACGACCTGAGAGGTAGCATGGCTTTTTTTGGTAGACAATCCAGCTCCAATCATGGCAAAGATGGCCCTAACAAAAATGATTGTTGTGCATGCTCCACTGATCGACCAATAAAGGAGAATTGGAGTACTGGATTGTGTACACTATTACTTTGCCTTCTAGATGCAGTGTATGGCTAGATGGCTGGCGGGGCTATACGAGTCAATTCTCGCAATGATGCTGGGGGCCACCTAGCATTGGCCCTCAAACCCAGGCTCCAACATATTGCTCTTGCTGTTGGAAGGGGGTGACCGATCAGGAGAGATCAGCCCTGTTATACACTCCTGGGACCATGCTAGTGGGGTTGTCGTTGGCAAGAGGCAGATACCTGACGCCATAGACTCGCTGCCTGGACAGAGGCAGATAAAACAACGTTGGGGGACTGTTATTCTGAAGGCTCCTTGTGCATATTGGAGGAGCTCACAATTGGGAGAGGCCTGAGGGAGGGCTAGTTCCTAGTGTATGGGGCAGTAACGTATGCCCTGTTTGGACTATTCGGTAAAGCAGGTCGGGAACCACCTACCCATGACCTCTTACAAAGTGTGGTCACCTTTGGACATGGTAGTAATCTCTTCTCTTGGCTATATCGCATGACATTTGCCATGATGGCGGACACTCTGTTGCATTTGCGGGATAAATGGGAGACATATATTGGACAACAGTTTGTAAGGAAGGAATGGGAATGGATGTTAGAGCACACATACATATACACTCAGAACACTCAATTCAAATGAATACAGTTCAGTTATCTGCATTGCACTTACCTAACACATCATAGATTAAAAGTGATGCTGCCTACCACTGACCTAGGATGCCCCCACTGCGCATGCACAAACGCTGGCTTCATGCACATGGTGTGGGAATGCCTGATCATAGAAGGGTTCTGGATGCATGTTACTGAGTCATTGGTAGACACCCTGGGTAGACTGCAGCATTTAAGGGCTGAGATCTGCCTCCTAGGCCTTTATGGGAGATGGCCCAGTTTATCAGTTGGGTCAGGTTCCTGCACCTGGCACTCGGGGTGGTAAGCAGAGATATTGAACTGCACAGGAAGTTCCTGACTGGCCCACTCATAGTAGTTGGAAGGCAGAGGTTACATAATGGGCACAGGTGGAGTGCGAGGCTTTTAGAGATGAGTAACATAAAGGGCTTCTCAGGATACCTTTGGCTGACTGTTGGATGAAAATGGTGACTGGCTTCGAGGGGGAGACGATTCAGGGAGGTAACGCCAAGTTAGGACAATAAGTGTTAGCTCCAGTGCCACTTAGACTTACAACCCAACCTGAGACTAAGGTCAATGTCCATCCTCATGTTGTAAAGCTAATCGTACCTACCCTAGGTATGTCATAAAGGCTGTAGATCTATACACCACATGCGCTATAATGTAGACCAAAACCAGAGAAGTTTATGCCCTGTTGTAAGTAAATGTTGTAATACTTTATCTGCTTGCCCACAAGCCAATTTCCTGCATGAAACAATACCACAGAGGGAGAGTGTTTACACGCATACAGGGTGAGGCAAAGACATACTAGACCACATTCGCAATCCATGTAATATGCTGAACAACCTGGAAATTATATGTGAGACTATGTGCTGTACTGCCGCACCCTGTTCTGTTGTGTAATGGATGCCGCTAACTTGTGCTGTGATGTGCAATGTTTTATATGAAAAACCCAATAAAGAAAGTTAAAATAATAAATATGTGAGAGGACTCAAGCATTACCATAGTACACTTCTCAAACATACTCCCAGCCCTCAGAGCACAAGTTTAGTGTGGCCGAAAACTTTGGCCATCTTGAAAAAATGCCCAAAGTGGATAGTGTAAGCCCTGAAACCACATTAATTAGGGCAATCCCAGGGGTCATTCCCACCCACTAGCTCATTCCAGGCATAAATCTGGCACCTCCAGGCACCCACTGCAGAACACTCCTGGACCCGTGGAAGATCAGAGGAGGACTGAACCTGCTGACTGAGAGCTGAGAACAGCCTAAAAAACTGGACCTAGTCTCACTCTTGTGCTTAGGATAAAGAAGTGGGCTCCAATGGTCACCAGGCTGACCTCCTATTAAAGCTACAGTGGCACAGCAAGCTACAAAAGCCCTTTGCTTTCAACTGCCCAGTTAACGAGTGGCAATAAGACCTGGACTGAATTCTCCTGTTGGCTTCTGCCTGCCACTCTGTGAGTCTCCAAGTGTCTCCTCTGAGGTCCTGGGGGATTTAGAAGTGTACTCCTGTAATGGATTGGGACTTAAAGGACTAAAGTAAGAAGGCAAAATCCTTGACTAGGGTGACCTTGGTTGTGGTATCTGACCCGTGCTCCATTGTGGTCAGCTTCAAATTGCGCTTTGGTCCTAGCCTACCCCGAGCATTGATTATCATTAGCATCTTGTACTTCCACTTTGATCTTTAAAAATTCAGATCTTCAGTTCCCCTTATTGAACTTTTGTCATCTTGGTGTCATCTTTTTAATTAAATTGTAATATATTTTTCTAATTTGTTTTAGGATTTTTATTGTTTGGTATTTTGATTTTACTACTGTTTTAGTACTGCATAAATACTTTACACATTGCCTCTCTGCTCTGTGCATAGCTACCAGTGTAATGAGCTCATGTTTATTTAGACAAGTATTGTGGTTGTTACTTGAAGTGGGTACTTACCCCCCTCAACTAATAATCCAGTTTCTTACACTACTCAATCCGTTTTACCTGATGGAAGCAAAAGATCAGTAACACACACTTACCTACTTACGTACACCACATCAATATGGTGACTACGCAGTATACGGTTGATGAGAGAAAGTAATTCTTCCATAGCTCCATAGTCCTAATACTTTCACATTTGGTAAATGTAGGAAGACCTAAAATGACGCCTGAGTGGAATGATGTTTTCTTATGGCAAATACTCGGGAGGGCTCTATTAGATACCATTCTCTTGAGGTAAGGTAATGTCAACCACCATAATTTGAAATCAAACCATAGGGCATATTTACATTATATATAGCACTTTATACCCGCTGTCCCATCCAAGCATCCCATCAACTTTTATCTCTGCAATTTCCCTGGTTTTTGGTATGTCATAGCCCAGTGGTCTTTTATTTAAGGGGTAGTCAGAATCCGAAGTGGAGTGCTCCTCTGCAAAGCCCTATGTTGTTGCAGAGAAAAGTGGGACAGCACCAAAGTCTTCAAGGAGATAAGCCCCCACAACCAACTTGCCTAAAGCAGCTTGATGGTGGCAGTATTGTGATTTTCATTTTGGAGGGGAAATTGTATCTGCACTAGAAGAGTGAGGTGTATCAAAGCCTCTATATACATTTAAAGCAGCCTCCGTAATGCAGACCTCGTTTTCACATCCCTCTGAGTATTGGTGGCTTTGATAGGGTGTGTTTGGATGTAACTAATTGATATGGGGGGTGTAAAAGACCGTGTATTGACCTGAGGGATAGCAATCCCCACCCTCTCCTCCATTTCCTTTGGGCCCAAGATAGCCATAACAATTGCTGTGCTCGCGCAGAAGCTCTTTTGAGTAACTCCGCACACTGTCCTCCATCACTTATTCTGCTCGTTTGACCGCCGGACAATCGACAGACCTTTAAGCTTAAAAAGGTTGTCCAAGAAGTGAAATCAGAGAACCTGAAATAGGCTCAGCCATGGAAGAGGAAACTCCTAATATGAAGTTGATTTTCTCCTCCCTGTCTTGGATTACAACAAACAAAGAAGATTCAATCCATGCTAGCCGCTGACTGGAGACAGCAGGAGAAACCCCGCACTGTTACCAGCAGGCTGATTGGTTTTGCCAAAACATGGAACACTGCATTCCATTGGAATATTTGTGATCCGACTGCCAGAAACTGGCGACATAAGTTGCGGTTTCACTACATACTTTGTACACTCTTGCCAACCCATCCTGAATGAACCTGTGGTACTTCCTGTTTAGCAAGCTGTGTGCCATGTGCCTAATGTAGACTGGAACTTCAGGGACATATTTCATGAGCAGGA
Organism: Triturus cristatus; assembly: GCF_964204655.1. Taxonomy (NCBI): domain Eukaryota; kingdom Metazoa; phylum Chordata; class Amphibia; order Caudata; family Salamandridae; genus Triturus; species Triturus cristatus. The sequence continues at coordinate 752,671,595 of NC_140580.1, forward strand.
AGCTTGTGTACCTGAGAGAGACCATTAGCCAGAGGGAACCGAAGGCGAGCAGAGGCCTGGGGACAAGCAAGAACATAAGGGACATGAGATTGAGCGATTGTTTCAGGGAAATGGAGGCAATCTGAGCAACACCCTTGAAGCTCCAGCTTGCCTCATAGTCATCTATGGAAACTGGGAGGGAACAGGAGCCTCAGGTCCCTAGGGTGAGCAGAGCATCTAATGATTTGGCCTGAGAATCAACATTAGAATCAGAGCCCGGGCCCGTCTGAGCCCGTCAGTGACCGTTTGAGGCCGGGCTAGCCCATTGACACTTACTTTCTTTTTTCCAAATGGTGAGACTCTTAGGTTTGTTCTACTGTGCCATTACTCTATTTTGTCAAAGGGATCTAAGTTCCATTTAATTCTTGTTATTGTAGGTTTATTTATTCTTTAAGGGGATCCTACAATGAGCAAGCGCAAGTCCTTGACAGGGAAAGGGGTTGTGGGAACTCTGGATGCTTTCCTGACACGGGCTGAATCTGCGTTAATGCAAGAAATCGCGTTAACTGATAGCAGATTATCTATCGAGCCCCTTCCAGCTGGGTTGCACCCATCACCGCCTGCTCAAGAAGCCAATTCTCCCGTTGCACGTATCCCTATGATATCTCCCCTTTCTGATCCCCCTACAACCGGGTCACTGCATGTCAACCCACATGACACACTGGAATCGAATAATGAGGCTGTTAGATCCAAAGTCGTAACCAGGGGCCAAAAAGCAAAAAATAGTCAAACAACGAGCTTCAAACCCCCAGGGAAGAAAAGGAAGCTGCAGGTTAACAATAGGCAAACCAACCAGCAGCATATACCTTCAGGGCCTGAGCCGACAACGGGTTTGCATGAGTCAACTTCTGAACAAACCCATTTACCTCCTGCAGAGGTGGCTACTACTTGTTCTATAGATCTGAATTCTGGGGAGTTTAGGCGGAAGATGTAGGAAACCCTCACAGCCATTGTTAGCCCTTTAGTAGCCACTCTTACCAATATGGAGGGAAGGCTAGCTAACTTGGAGAGGCTCATTAACTGCTCTTTCGTTGTGCCATCAGGTCCCAGCCAATATGTCTCCAAGGTTCCTTCCAGCTCCTTGGATGACCTTGCATATAATCATCCTCAGAATAATGCTATACATAAGGACCCTTTACACCAACAATCGTCAACCTGCTCAAGTCTGCATGCTAACCCAGTATGTCCAGCGTCCGTGGGGGCTGGTCCCTCGCAGTCTCAGGCAAGGCAGTTTGAGCCTTCCCACTTAACGCAGAAGGGACTTTCGTATGTTGTTAATTTAAGATCTATTCCCAACCAGCAGACATCACATAAAGAGAGATTGGGTATTCCGATTCACCCAGCTTAGGCCCCCTGAGGTCCCCTGGAGGTGTGCCATGGGCCCGAAGGTATTACACTTTCTGCCGGAAGCAACACCACTTACTGTAGTCCTGGTGAATGTCCACCCATTGCCACAAGGAGAGTTCGAACATTGGTCTACATTACGTAACAAATCCATGCACTATTTAAGTGGGAAAACAGGTTTGACAACTGAGCTTTTCGCTGAATTTCGGATGGCACGTCGGATAGGGTGGGAGGGAGCATCCAACAAGTCACTGCCTGGAGATTTTGTAGTGCTTTCCTTTGCATCTCAAGCCCTGGTTCGAACCATCTTGACCAGGGTGGGCAACTGGCCAGTTAGAAGTAAGGGATTAAGCATCGTCCCTTTGGGTTTTTTCTATCAACCTTCCAGATCCCTTCAGCCTCCTTTAGAGGGACCTCGCTTAGGTTCTACTCATTATAGTTAGCCAGTTCCCGTAAATTACTTTTTTGAACCTCTTTACAATCTGGAAGATATTGGCTGACTGATGATCCCCTCACAGCCCTTTGTCACAGTAGAAGGGGGGGCCGTATTGCCAGGGGATGGTCCTATAATTCAGTATAGTAAATCAGATTGTTCCATTGCAGTGAACAATTTATCTTCTCCGTCGACTTTGCTGAATCTTAGGAAGACCAAGGGAAGTAACTCCCCATCACTCTCGCAGTTAAACTGCGGGGAGCGCTGCTCCAGTGTAGGGTCCCAATATTGCACTAGCCACCTTCCCTCCTCAATACAAGAGAGTTCCACACCTATCGCAGCAATACCTATATGTAGTATCACCTCTTGGAACATTGCAGGGTTACGTTCTAAGATACAAAACCTAGTGCGGTGTGAGTTCATTGATATCTTGTGTCTGCAGGAAACATGGGGCTTAGATCCAATACATATTAACGGCTATAGGACTTTTAATACCCCGGCAGTGAAGGGTATGGGAGGCAAGCCTAAGGGCAGTTTGTGCACGTAGATCTCAAACAAACTAGTGGCGGATAAAATTGCATTTTGTGCAGGGGATTGTTATCATCATATCATTGAACTAGTCAATTAATCGCTCACAGTGTATGGTTCTGGTAAATTTTTACAACAATGTTCCAGCGGGGGAACTTGGGTATGTGCTTACAAAAATTGGTGAGGCCATGAATGCCATCTGTAATATGAGCTCAAAGGACTGTATGATAATTCTGATGGGGGATTTTAACTGTTCATTGTGCAAATCGGTTGATTTTAGAACGTGCAGACTTCCTAATGATGAGGAGGAGTTTAATACTCATTTTTCTCATATGAAGGCCGGGGAACTTTTTAATAAACTTTTGTTTCGTAATAACTTGGGTTTTGTGAATGATCTTGTACCCATCCCCGAGTTAATGTCTTTTACTTTTAACGGAAGAGGTCTTGCATCCACCATTGACTTCATGTTAGCCTCATGCACGCATGCATCTATTTTGCTCTCTTTTGAGATAGGGGATATTTCCCTGAGCAATCACTACCCGGTTTGTTTAAAGTTAAATTTGCCTCCCCCAAGACTCAGGAGGAAGCAATCAACTAACCAGGTTATAGGTAGACTACACTTGAAAAATATTAATGGCTATTCTTTGCGATGGTCCAAAGTGGACCCTGAGGCATTGATAAAACAGCTCATTTTGAAATGTAAACCTGCCTTTGATTTCTGCCTGAGTGAGCTTTCCTCATCGGACGGCATTGTACACTCTTCCTCGAAATAACTAACGAGGTTAGGAACTTAGTATGTGTCCAATGCCGTAATAAGCCAAAAACTTTTGTTTGGTTTAATAACGCCTGCACTAAAGCACACTCTAAATTGAAAGTAGAGCTGCACAAGCAACCCAGATCTCTTTTGGGGGTAAAGCAGGCAAGAGCAGAATATAAGAGGGTCATTGCTGATAGAAAACGAACCTTGAGGGAGGAAGCTTTGAAATCTCTTCACTCTGCAGTCCAACGGAAGGACTCTGTGGTCTTTTAGAAGGTGTTAAGGGCCCCTCCCCTGTATGGGGGGGCCTCTATTGAGATTGCGATAAAGTTTATAACGGACCTGGCCTTCCTGACCAGCAATCCCCGGGTGCCCTTTCTGTGCAATGTAATCAATGCAATTTGCAAATAACGTTGGATTAAGTAGACAGAGCCCTCGCCCAGAGCCAGGGGGTAAGGCCCCCGGTCCTGATGGGGTCCTGGTTGATTTATTCAAATCTAATGTCCTTTTATGGGTCCCTTAATAACTCAATTTGTTAATGCTAGTGGTCGTACTACATTTCCAAAGACTTGGGTGGAGTCAATTATTATTCCGATCTTTAAGAAGGGGAACCGCCAAGACCCCAGTTGTTACAGACCGATTTCCCTCCTTGATTCAATGGTGAATGTGGCAGGACGAGTTGCACTGGAACGTTTGCAGGATTGGGCGGAAGAAAACCAGGCACTGTCAGACTTACAGTATGGTTTCCGGGAAGGGCTTGGCACTATAGAACAGAGCTTAAACCTAGCTATCATTCTAGGGAAATATACTACAGCCAAAAAGGGTAGACTGTATTTAGTCTTCATTAACCTTACGGAGACTTTTTACTCTGTAATACATGTTAGGCTATGGGAGATCCTTGCAGGCTTAGGGCTGGACCCTAACTTTATTCCTTTTTTGCAGCACCTGTATGATGAAGCATCTGCCAGTGTTCGCTATGGGGTAGATGGACAGTGCATGGAAGCTATCCCCATAAGAAGGGGGGTCAGGCAGGGTTGTGTCCTGGCCCCATTCCTTTTTAATCTGTAGATTAATGGGATGGCTGATGCACTGCTAATGAGTGGTCAAGAATTTCCCCAAGTGAGTGGGCGGCCTATACCCACTCTTCTTTATGCGGACGACGCAGTTTTAATGGCGTGCACTCAAAACGGCTTGCAAAGGATCTTAGATAGTTTTAATGTTTTTTATGCTTGATCTGGGTTTAAGTATTAACATCTCAAAGACCTTTGTCATGAGCTGTGGCCTAGGGGCTCAGAGGGAGATGGGCAGGGACCTACGTCTGGATGGGAGGAAGCTAGCTTTAACTAGGACTTTTACTTATCTTGATATTCTTTTTAATCAGAATGATACTTGGACACACACACTATAGCCATGAAAAAACTTATATTCAGTAGATTAACTAGTGCCTTTGCTACCTTCACAAAGAAGCTGGGCAGGAAGCCGCCTGGGGAACTTTTGCAAATCTATAAGGCACAATGTATCACAGCTGCGATGTATCGGGCAGGGGTGTGGGGGTTTGCCGACACCCTCCCCCTACAATTAGTGGAAAATACTTTTCTGCGGTACATCCTTTCAGTCCCCTGCGGCACGTCCTCCTTCGTGTGCCATGAGGAGCTAGGTCTTCCTTATATAGCGGACCTCATTAACTCCTTCCCTGCTCATGACGGAACCACTCCGTCATGAGCCACAGGCGCCGTGTGCTCATGAAGGAGTGGTTCCGTCATGCTGCGGCCGTTGGCGGTCGCTCTGCCCACGCGGCACAGATTCCCCGCCTGTGCGGGCGATCAATGCGAGTGGGCGGAGTCGTGACGGAACCACTCCGTCATGAGCACAGCGCGCCCGTAGCTCATGACGGAGTGGTTCCGTCACGAGCATGGCGGCGCCGCAAACCCCCCCAGCGCCGCGGCAGAATTCGTGCCGCGGCGAAGGGGTTAAATTGGAGCCAATACTTCTCTGGCAAAGGAAATGGGCCAATGAACAGACCCACCTAGATAGAGAGATCCTGTGTGATAGCCTTAGTCTGGCGGGGGCTCTGAAGATCCCCTGGGTCAGGTTCGTTCGCTGTTTTATGAATGACCTTGGACACCCAGACTATTTTACAAACCCCAGTTCCATGTCTCGGATTTCTAGAAAAGCATTGAAGAAAGAGGACCTTGAACTCTTGGGCTCATTAAGAGCAGCAGGTGAAGTCTCTAAACCCACTATTATGCAACATCAGATAAGGCTCACCTGCTTGTGCATGGAACCATATCTACAATTTGTGCTTAGTGGCTTTGATAGGCTGCTCCTGATAAGATTTAGATTGGGCACTATTCACAGATTAGTGACCATACCCAAAATAAATGTCCCTGCGATACCTATTTCGAGCAGTCTACTAGCCATTTAACTCTTTTCTGTAAGCTGTATTTGGAGTTAAGAAAGGTTTGATTACTGCCACTTTTAAAACAACAACAAGACAATGCCACCCAGCCCGTATTCGCTTACAACTATTAGAGAATGAACATGTGGCCTGGAGGGTAGCAAAGTTTTTGAAAAAGGTCCTCCACCAAAGGAAATGTATGACATTTGAGGTTCCGTAGGGTATTCTCAATGAGGTGAAGTGGGATATTAACTCTGTATTTATTCTCTTAACGTTGTAATATTTTAATGTTTTGTGGACTTGCAATTTTAGTGCTGTATCAATTTCTGAATTTTATCATGAAATTTTATTGTATATTTCTGTGCTTTTATGACTGTTATTATCACGGTTGAATAACGCTTTTTGATTGATTGATTGATTGATTGTATCAGAGCCTTTCAGGGGAACATGGTTCTCAGTAACCTTATCACAGACTTCTCTCAAACTGACTCCCCTGATACTAAGAAACATTTCATGAAAGGTCATTATCCATAAATGTGGGCCACTTTTTCTTTGGATGCTCAGGCCAAATTTGAATCCCAATCTGACCCAGCTGTTGAAACCCTCCATATATTCTCATGAGAAGCATCTAACGGATTAAGAGCGGGTGAGCTAACCCTCTGGAGTAGACACTCCCACCCCCTGCAAAAAAAAGTCAGATTTGAGGTAAAGTGGAGTCATGCCTTTTTCAGCACCCGATTTAACCTAATTTCAGTACGGCTTTACAATGGTTCTCATCAACATGGCTCCTGGATAAACAAGTGTCCCCGAGGTTCAATAGTTGTCCTTTCTGACACAGCCAGACTATTCAAAAGCAAAACAACCAATCTGCCCTTGTGCTGAGAATCCACACCTCTTGGAGTGGATGCACGTTCTACGTGTGGACCCGTTGACTCATCCTGGGTTTGATGTCAGATAGTCTGTTTGCTGGTTAACTTTCACCCATTTCACCATGAGAAGCACTCTTACAAGCCCAGAACTGTGAGTACTACCTGGCCACTCCCAAAGGTACAAACGCGGTAACAATCCCACACCTAGGAAGTGCCTACCATTCACATAAAGACAGCTCACATTCCCCTATGTCCAGAACCAAAGCTGCTTGGAGGGCTGTGAAACAGGGCCAGAATCCTTAGGACGTTTTCCTAAATTACTTTTGAATGGTTCGAGTTGGTGATCTGAGGTTTTCACCATCCTGAATTTTTACTGTTTTGTAGAAATTATCTTATTTATTTTTTTACTTTTGGAGGTATGTATTTATTTTGCCCTCTGCATAGGTGTTCTCCAACATTTTCTGCTACAGGACACACCCGTAGTAATGTCCATCTGCGGAAAATGTTTGTCTTCTGGAAACTGCCTCACGGGAGAAGTGAGGAGGCACGAGAGATTGAAGCAGACAATGGCACACAGCCCCCGACCTGCCATGTATTACGAATATAAAATTTATTTAGAAAATGATAAGTGCATACAGAGATACAAAAAAGCCTTTTACATTACAAAGGTGTTAAAACGTCACTATAAAACAATGCCATAGGTTTTTCAAAAGCTCGATGTATACAAATCTTCCGCAAGAGCTGCCTTTCGAATGTATTTCTTCACATTGTCTGGGAATTTATTTGCAAAAAAAATACAACATACAGAAAACTAGGTACAGCACATTCTAATGACACAACTGGGAACAGACTGCAGCTGTCAGACATTTAACTCACACCCACCTCCTCCCTTCCTGAAGCGTGGGACTGAAATAAAGGGAATCGTGGAACCCGTGTCTGCCTCTGTGTATGCATGGTTGTTTATATGTGTTTGAGTCTGTGCCTCTTTGGGTGTCTATAGTTAGGTACGTGTGACTGTGCCTTTGTGTGTGCACATATGTGCCTCTGGGAAGATCTCTGTAATTTTCTTTGTTTTTGTGCATGTCTGTATACATGTGCATCTGTGTGCCTATGTGAGTGACCATTTCCTTCACTGTGTTGGTGTTTCTATCAGTGTTTGTTTCAGTTTTTGCCTGATTTTATACATTACTGTGTAAGGTGTGTTTGTTCTTATTTGCATCTCTTTCTGTGGAAGTGTCCGTGCAGGCCTCTTTCTGACTTTTGCCTCTGTGTACATGAATGCCCGCGCCTATTTCTCTGTTTCCACAGGTCTCTTACGCATGTCTGCACGTGTCTCTGAGGGTCTGTGTTCCTTGTGAGTGTGTTTTTTTGTATCTTCATTTGTGTGTTGCTCTGTGCGTGTCTGGGTTTGCAGTTGACCCGGTTTTTTCCGCTTACATTTACTGCATTTCGCCTGCTCTTTTCTTTGATCGTGCCTCTGTGTTTGTCTTGAATCGGGTGTTATTAACTTTGTGTCTGTGTTGCCTTAAAAATGGTTGTGTCTTTTGTGTATCTCTTGCTCCTTTTGGAAGAGTGTATCTCACGAGTGTGTTAATGGTGTTCACCTGCGCCATGTTGTGCAAGGCCGACAGGATGTAGGGTCGGTCGGTCGTTGTGTGTTTGTCTTCTAGAATGTTGTTCTCCTGTACGTCACTATGTCCGGAGGGCGTTTGGTATGTGTGTAAGCTAACACAAAATGCAGAATATTGCTCTAGGTGTGATGTCCTGTGACTACAAAAGTAACATTTAATTTGTGGTTTTCTTTAATGTGTCGGCATTCTTTCATTCTCTGCGTGTGGCAGGTGCACATTTTAATACATATATTTTTTTTCTGCACATAAATACATTTTACAAATTTATGGGGAAGGGGGGAATTCAGTGACTAAGGAAAATAATGAAACCAGTCTTCCAGTACTGGCCTGTTCAGGGTTCCTGGAGATTCGGACTAGAGATATCCTGAGTGGTAGCACATATTTGGACTCACATACATTTTTGTAATTATATCTTTGTTTATCTTGTTTTTTTAAGACCAGGAACACCTGACCATGAAATAAAGAGCCAGAGTTGTACTTTCTTCCATTCAATGGGCACAAGGAAAGGCCATTAAGGCTGGAGAAGAGCTGATGCATTGGTAGGCCGAGGAACTCTACTAACTTCACACTGGGTCCTGTCTACCACAAGCACATGACAACAGTTCTCAATCAGGGGTAAAATAATCTCATCCATAGAGAAAGGATGGTGAGGGGAAGGGTTTACAACTTTAGTCACTTTTGCGGAATCAGGAACGTTGCACCGGCTCAATAACACAACCGGGTACCTCTTCAAACGCCCCTATGCAAGAATCAGGTTTCATGCCAGACTTTGGATTCCTGCTATCTTTCAGTTCTTATTTTAAAACTCTTTTAGGCATTGGAATGGTCTACAGTCCAAAACCTGAGTGTGCAATCGCATGCTGGGTGTAAGAACTTTGTTGGGCCGGCATCACTTGATAGTTGGCTCAATATATTTTCCTTCTGTCATTAAAAACAATCTTCCTGAGAAAAGAATGGCCTATACTGATTTAAATACAGCCCATATATAGGAGAGGGATGTCTGAAGCTGCCTAAATACAGAAAAGTTGTCCAGAAAATTTGAAAAGGTTTTTTTTTTCCGTAGAAAGCCTACTACATCATGACTGGGAATGCCTCCTGATCTGCTGCAAGCATCAGCTTGAGGCAGTAGGTGCAGCCATGTTTCTGTACATTGACCTCCATGCTGTCAAGATCCACATGCTAGCTACTTGTTAAACCCTCCACTGCCTAGCACTTCAAAAAGACCCAAATTGCCTATCTTGAAAAGAATCTTAACAACCACTGTGCGGAAAAACCTTCACATTACTGTCCATTGCCTGCCAGTGTGTCAAACCTCTACTACAAGCAGCTCTTAAAAGACCTCCAAAAACATCAGCTCAAAGATATCCACTACAGTCACACTGCAAAGACCTACACCGAGCAACACGGTGAAAAGATCTCTACCGCTGTCACATCTCAAATACCTCAACTGTCCTCATGATGCAAGACTTCCACTGCTAGCCGCCCTGAACACTTTCACTTCTTACTTCTTTCCTTCACCCATTCCTTCCTCCCTTCCTTCTTTCAACCAATCTTTACTTTCATCCTTCCCAGTAAAGAGAAGAGAAAACAACCACAGGGCACACCGAACATGGAGCCGCCCAAGGGCGGCGCTCCCAACAGAAGAGAGAGGACCTAAGCAATAGAAATTCATGTGTTGAATATATAGGATCAGAAGCAGAGATTAATCCAATGTATGTATGAAATAAATGATTACAAGCCAGTGCTGATGAGATATATAACATTATATTGAGAAATAAATGATATAGAGATTTATTTCTAGGAAATAATTGGGATCAACAAAAGCAGCCATTGTTCCAATGTTGGACTGCGCACTTTCTGTTGGGGGGTTACTGATTTGACGCGTAAAGTTGGTTTGGTTGGGGAGCGTAGTGTGTAGAGAACTTTAAGTGCTTCTGCATGCTGTTTAAAACTACTGTTGTGCAATGTGTCAACAAGTGGGGCAAGCCAGAAAGAGATGGATATCACATGTTTAGCACATTTTTCTGTCATACCCTTCCATTCTTTTTTCATTTTCATTTGGCTACATGATTTCCTGCAATGTCCTGCACTTGACTATAACTTCATTTTGGCCCTGAAACGTTTGTTAAATTTCAGTTTTTTATCATTTACCTGTCTGGTAGTTAAATGGCAACAGGGCAATATTTTCCCAGCATACCACACAAAGTTAAGGTCACAAATAGGAGGATCCACGTGGCTCAGAGCAACATTTAATCACGTTATTCCCCAAGAAAACATTCTTTAATGTCTTTTTTAATGAAGTCCTTACAGTGTTTTCCCTTTTCCCCATGTCTACGTCTGGGTTGTGTCATTTGGCTCTGCAGATGATTACATTTATTAATTGTATGGATGAGTACTGTTTCCTCACCTATTACTCTATTTTTGACTTATGTTTAGGGGCACGATGAACAATTTGAGAAGTTTTGTATGCAGATTCATTGATGTTTCAACGGCCCTTGTCACACAGATTATGCAAATATTTTTGACTTCATCCACTAACAATGAAAACATGCGCAGTGGATAACTGTGGAGACTGCAGAGCTCAGAGGGAATCCGAAAGTACCACTGTCCTTTCAATGGCACCAATTACAATGTGGATCTCAACATTATATTTTCAGAAACACCATTATTGTTTGAATAGGACCATTATTCCTGTCGGAGGAATAATTGTTTATCCTTTGGAAGATACCATACTATTGTCCTTAAAATGGGATTGCTCTTCTTTGGGAAGCATACTTGGCTAGCGGAGGAGTCCATATTCTCTTTGAAAGGCATTGCTATGTTTTGTAAGGCACATTTATTCTTTGGAAAGGTTAATAACCTTTGTAAGATATCAATAAACTCTGGAGGGGTCTATATCCATTCCATTATCCTTTGTAGTGAATCTTCATTTGCAGTGGATATCCGCAAAACGTAGTGTGCAAGGACTGAATACAGAAAATTCCACTTCTCCGAGAGCTCAAACGAGGGCCCAGTAAGCCCTTTGCATCCCATTGTTTTTGCCCTCTTATCCAAAATGAAGATTGCAGTCCTATTCACCTGAGTGAAGATGAGCAGCTCCGGCCTTGATGACCTCTAACACAAACATTAAGAGTGAATGCAAAGCCATATTGTGTACAGAAAGCCTGTTATGGAGCGGTGGAGAAGCCGTGGGCTGCTGGGTGAAGGTGGGATACGTGGGTGTGCTGGGATCCTGTAGGAAGAATCCTGAGCATGGGACAGGCACTTCCTCTCCTACATCTTCGCCTTCCTGTTGGACAAAGAACAAAAAGGGATATTCAATAAAAATCTTTCCATCGACTGACTTCTCAGCGTCGACCAAGTCAGCTTGTGGCACACAAACAAAAGCAGTGTTGGTGCAGCTCAAGCGGTAAAAATGCACGCCTCTTTTACTTTTATTGTAACAAATTTGGGATAAGTTTTGATACAATTATGATGGCTGTATGATTTAAACATATTATTCTAAACAATCTAGTACATTTCTAAAGGATTTTAAATATTTTTAAAATAATATGAACAAATTTTAAATAATTCTACAAATATTTCATAGAATTCTGCATACTTTTAAATAACTGTGCACAACTTTAAAACAATCCTGAATAATTTAAAATAATTCTACATGTCTAAGAATAGTTATGTTTGCTTTTTAATAAATCATAAACATTTTCAAAAGAGTTAGGCAGTTTTATAAACTAACTCTGAAAACTTTTTAAGTGAACTTTTGCCTTTCCTATAATATATTTCAACAATTTTAAATGATATCCACAATAGTGAATACCTTAGCTTTAATTACTGAAACGCAAAATGCAAAGCCAAACACTACCCTTCGGTAAAATGTCAAACATTTTCACTAAAAACAGTTTCTTTTAATGAACAGTGAAGATTTTCTGGCAACCTAGGACCTTGGATGGCTGAGTACTTTCAGAAAGTAGACAGTACTCAGTGCTCAATTTGTCAGTGGAGTGTTGTTGGTGATTTTGGTACTTGCTGCAATCTATTTTGCTGCTATTTGACTTTTATCACAATAAGTATTTTGCAGATGAAAATTGAAAATAAGCACTATTTACAGTTTTTTGTATCTGTAATGGGGTTATATGCGGTCTCCACATATGACGATTTATACATATTTTAAAAATAAATGATGCTATCATCAATATGACACACACATTCAAGATTCCTGGTTAGTTTTGTAATCTAGCTGATTAGAGAGGACTCTATAGTTAATGTGTATTACACATGCTGCATCATCTCTTATTGTGTTGGAAGCATGGTGGAATATATGAGAATTATTTAAATACTCTTGTTCTAAAAACTGATCTGATAAGGTTTATTGCCTATACTTATAGTGTGACATTACGTTATTCACACCTTGGCAGAAAGTACAATTTCTTCAAACAGAAATGCTTTTTGAAAGTCAATGAGAAAAAGGCTGCTTACATTTTAATACAGATGTGAAGAAGGAACTACAAACAAATTAAGGTTGTTAAAGTGGCTGGAAACCCCCTACTAATACCTAAGCGAATTTATAGATTGGGGATTATGTTTTTTTTCCAGTGCCTCTTTATTGATTTTCGTTACTACAAACCAGGCAAGAAAGCAGAGAAGAGAGGTTAGAAACACAATTGTGCACATTACATATATCCGATTGTTGGAAGTCCCTTAAGGTATGCAAATGTCCAAAGAGTCATGTGACATGGTTGCCATTGGCTTGTACAAAGTATGGAGGTTCACTCACAATTTGCATACATTTAACAGGTATCATTTGCGAGAAAAGAGGTAACTAAACCAAGGAAGAGGGCAAAACTACATAAGCGCCACCACTCTTCCAGAGATTGGGGATTATGTTTAATGAAGAAAGTGTAGTACTAATTCTAAGTAAATCAAAATGGCAATTTACTGGTCAAATAAAAGTTCTAGATAAAATGTTAGTTTTTTCTTCAAACGTATTAAGTCAAAAATTTATTCAAAATATAGGTTTTGACAGTAATAATAATATTAAAAACACATGCTCAATTTAGTTCCATGAAGCAAGGGAAATTGGCTCTTTGGGAACATCACCAGGAGCAACCACTTTGGTGACAACAAATATAGCACTATAGAGAACTATGAGAAAACTCCATACTTTAAGGGTGACAGTGAGTTGTCATCTATTTAGTTAAAAGTCTGCATGGGCTTCCATATTTCAAATAAATGGAATATTAAAATGTGCGGTTGTATACACTGAATAGAAATTGAGAAAACCATGAATTAAACTGTCAACTTTGGAAGTTCAAGAATTAGGCCCTCTAGAGGTTTAGCCTCGCAGTACCAAGTCTTTGGAAAGGTCCCCTTACAAACGAGGGATGGCATGCGAGATTGATGCTTGTTCCTGTTTAGTTAAAAAAAAGCATTTGTTATGTTGTTAGAAAACAACAGAATGGGATTCAGACTTTGACTGTCCGTGATTTGTTAGAGATCACCAATTTCTGAATGGAGACTTTCTAACAGTATATAATATGATGATATTCATATATGAAGAATTGCTCAAAAAACACTTGCAACAATCAAGAATGTATTTAATCAAAATCATTTCTAGTTTTTATAGAACCAGTCAACCAAGAGCTGTGTTTACTATAGAAGTCAGACCACTATTCAAATGTAATGCTGTCCAACTCAGGGGCACACATTGGTTTTATTTGTTTGATAATGCTTTGTTAGGAACAACATGCTCTACACAGGTTGTTTCAGTACGAGGGAGAAAAGATGGGCATGGAGCAGAAAACAGAGACATAAAATGTTGGCACAGTAGTCACTGTGCATCAAGTTCTAATTTCTAAGAAAGTAAAGGCTTGAGGCAAGAGCATTGTTTAGTTTCTTTTAATGGCTTGCTACGGTCTTGTTGTCTCAGCATTAGACACATGTTTGTTTTATGGCTGAGTGATCCCAGAGTCCTTTTCTCCTTAGTGGCTCTGTTAAAAGCATTACTCCTCATTCCATAGTAAGTCTTCTTGGTGTTGTTTCTTCACTCTGTTATTCAGTTGTCACTTTTGAAGTCGAATTTTCAGTTCCAGTTGCTGATTTTGGTTGGTGTCCCTTAATTTGAGAGCTCTAGGTGTCCATAACTTGCAGTCTTTTTTTGAAACTTGTACTAATTCAGTCATGCAGTCATGTACCTTTGTGTTAAATGTGGAGGATATGTGTGCAATTTGAAGTATTCCCTGTACTACCACAGTGCCTATACACAATTTAAAAGCGGAGGCAAATTTTGAACGAAGTTACAATTCCAACATTTCTCTGGATTTCCTAAACACAACTTTCAGAAGCACATAAACAAAGATTATCAACTCAGATCTGGTTTTAACTGGCTCATCCTGTCCGGCTATTAAATTGCCACCTTCACACCACACAAAGAATTGACAATTGCATCTGTGTCTTCCGAGAATCACCAGTGTTGTTGGGACCCACCCACGATAAACAGCAACACTACTAATTTAACCCCTTCTGTGCCACGCCCTTTCCCCCTCCTGTGCCGGGCGTTTCATTAGTGGGTGGGGTTCATGACGAGATAGTCTCGTCATGGGCACAGCGCGACCGTGCTCCATGACGAGACTATCTCGTCATGGGCACAGAAGAGGTTAAGCAAATGAAGTCAAAACATATGCCAATCTTTTCTGAACATTTTGAAGTGAGCATCATTAATATAATTTAGGGGAAATATCTACCACTATACGTCATTAATAACTGCACAGATGCAAATAAAACCCCCTTAGACGTTCACCACATCTAAACAAGCGCAACATGGAAGAATAATAGCAAAAGGAGCAATTGGTGGACGGAATGCACTGGACCAAAAACAAGCATCCTGGGGCCAGTTTCGGGGTAACACTCTCATCAGCCAGGCTAGCTTTAATCCAGTGGTTTAGTGAGCATGAGACCCACATCTGGGCATACCCATCCCACTTAGAGCAAAAAGTGCTGCAGCAACAAATGATCGACGGAATGCTGGAATCCCTCACAAATATGGATAGGCATGTAAAAAGTTTAAAGTACTCAATTCACCAGCTGCCTAAATCTTAACCTTTAGAATGACTTATTTGCCAGATTGCAACAACAGCATTAAGTTCACTTGGACAAGAAAACTCTATTTGAGCCCATTACTTAAACCAATTTTAGGATTCAAGGTCTTTGAAATATCATCGAATAGTTTACCCAGTTGTCCACAGGCCTAGTTCAATGTTTAACTGAATCTGTAAGGAAGTTGGTTCCAACTAAGCATCTCAACCTGAATCATTTTTCAACATTTGCAGTAGAACACCTGGAAAGATTTCCCACTGGAAAATCTGCTTAGGATAGATATAGGCACACAGGAAATGGAGCCTGCTGTGAACATGCACTTTTTTTTTCTCTGCAGAGAAATATGTTTCAGCTGTTCGCTGAATTGAATTTCCAGATATTTTCAGCCATCAGCTGACCAATTCCAAGGTGGGAAAGGTTCAGATCAGAGTTTGGAAATGCCCACAAACATGGGACTTTGGAGGCATCTTCAAACTTATGAAGCTAACTGTGCCTTATAACTTCCGGACCCTTGCATGGAATCTACTACTGCAGATCTAGCTGCACTTGTGGCAAAAAAAATCAACATTAGTAAACAGAAGAAAATATGTTCGTGATGGGGCCCATAGGCTACACATAAAAGAAGGATGGTTTGTACATGTTAGGATTTTCCAAAAACTGAACCATTTCCTTCCTCTGGTTCCCACATCTCAAGTTGGGATTTTTAATTTATTTTTTCTATTTTTGACCTCATAACCTTTACTGGAGAGTTGTTATGTGTGTATTACTCTTTCATAAGAACATGCTATCCCTGAGTGCTCCTTTCACTTTTTTTTTTACTTGGCCTCTTACAACAGTTCTGGTTCCCACCGATTCTCCTATCATGACCTGTAGTTTTAGGAGCAATGTTCCTTTGACAACTGTTGCTTTTTATGGTGCTCACTGCTTTTAGGAACTGGAATCTTACTATCACTGCATCTTGTCTGGAGTCCGACATACAGAGTCGCAAAAATGTTATACAAATTAATCTTAACTGTATATCTGAACACATTCTGGGAATAGCTGTCTATCTCTGTTTCTAAATTTGCTTCCCAGTCTCTCGGAATGTTTACTCAAGTAGTTTATGTTGTACACATAGTCTAGAGCCTTTGATGTTAGAAAATTGATTTCCAAGCGCCCCTCGTGGCATGAGATTATACTATTCTACAGCAATCATTTACACCACAGTATAATTCCCATTCAAAATATTTAACCTATGGATGTCTTATGCCATTTGTCACGTTTTCCTCCCAGATGTTACCTCTCAGATGTTCCTCTCAGATGTTTCCATGTCAAAAAGCCTCACATCACATAATAGTCACAAGACCAAATTACTCACAACTGTTGTCCCCGAAGACTTGCACCGCCAGTCCCAAATCTGCATAGTTCATTAGACGTGGTTGGAATATATATCATTTTTTTCATTTGCAACACAGGTCTTCCTTTCCATATTTCTCTAAAAGCCCTACGCAAATCAGCAAGAGCATCACAGCCTCCCTCACTGAACCCTCAGAGGCATTAAATCGGAAACTAGGAAGGAACCGTGCCACACACAGCCAGCTTGTAGTGTTGACAGCTGCACTGATAATACATTTAACAAGCTCTCAAAACAGAAACCTAAGAGATATTTTACCTGGGTCTGAACACAAATCTGAGTATCACATCATAGCATATGTACATATAAATGTTCCTGATCTGATCTTAATGGGGTCTATTCAGGAAGAAAAACATAAAAGTATTTTCCTGAGCGTGTTTTTTGCGTTATTTTCCAGTTCACAAACATTTTCAGTAGTATATTTGTAAAACTGCACCAGACATAGGTTTCCAGGGAATAGCATGTGACATTTCACAGGAGCTGCCATTCTCTCTGTACGGGGTTCTACATAGTGTAGAACTCAGCACAGAGAGAATAGAACCTCCTGTGGAGGTGCAATTGTTTTACTCCAGAGGTAAAACATTTTCCCCATGGAAAAGGCTCTTTCTGTACACTCCCATTAAATCCGGGGGGGGGGGGGGGGGGGCTTTCCTTTTCCCATCCTGGAGGAGGTAGTTACTCCAGCCATTGGCTGGTGTATATCTGTGGCCATTTCCAGGGTGGGAGGATTATATATATCAGTAGCGGTCCGTGGGGCGGTGAGGCGGGGCGGGGAAATGTAAACACCGGAATATGGATGAACGGATGTAAGTACATAAGTACACATTTAAATAAATAAAACGAATTCCTTTGCGCGCGCTGCATCGCAAAATGCAATGCAGCATGCGCAACGAAATTCGTTTTATTTATTTAAATGTGTACTTACCTCCGTTCATCCATATTCCGGTGTTTACATTTCCCCACCCTGCCCCTTCCCCGCCTCACCGCCCCACGGAACTCCCTTCACGGACCGCTACTGATATATAAATCACTGTATTTATGGCACGTCCTCACGCGCCAATCAGACGCACAGCGTCGTAGTAAAGTCTTTGTTTTAACAATTAAAACAAAGACTTTGCAACAAGGCTGTGCGTCTGATTGGCACGTGAGGAATTGCCATATATACAGTGAATTATGCTTGCGTGCTATTTGGGACAGAGCACGTAATCAGTCAGCACGTCGCAATATTGCTACGAGCAGCCAGAACAGTCAAGAGTATAAGAAGGTGTGCAAGCAAACATTCTCGTTTGTACTAAGATTATATAAATATATATATATATATATATATATATATATATATATATATATATATATATATATATATATATATATATATATATATATATATATATATATATATATATATATATATTTTGTTTGCCTTGGAATTTTGGGAGTGTCCAAACATATATATCATATATATATATATTTTCCAGGCAAACCATGCCTTGGAAAATGCACTATCCTTTGAGTAGGAGTAATCCTTTGAGTGGGATTTACTAAACCATATTTTTCTGCGCTGTGGAAAAATCTGAAGAAGTAAATGTATTTACATTATTCATTGCCATGATTCCTGTAAGTAAACCAACCATGGATAAATGTAGCTTCCATAACTATGTAACTGTATCTCTTCGATAATAGTACCCATTCTGCTGAGTATTTACCTCAATACCAACAGCTTATTACACGATTTACGGTTTTTCAAAAGCCTTTAACTGAGAAAACTGCTTACAAATATCTGATAAATGTGGGGGCTCCAATCAGGCCCAGCCTTTACACCTGTAACATTAAGTTTTCAATTCTAACCAACAGCCACCATTGTCAACTAATGGGGCAATAAACTTCAAATTACAAAAAGAAACAGAGACAAAAAAATCAGATATGTTGTGGTTTCTTGAGAGCTCAGCACAGGTGAAGAATGTTACTGCTGAGCCACAAAAATGGCCATGCAAAATAAGACCCTAGCCGGCTGGCAACTCGGTAAAGATCTATACAATAATAGTTGCTCAGATCAAACATTTAGGAGTTTTATTCCACTTACAGAGCGCCTTCACATCTCAAATAAATCAACTTAAATAAAAAAACATCCCTTGAAATGTGCATCCTAAATTTGATTTGCTGCCACTCAGTTACTCTTACACTCTCAGTGGTTGTAGCCTAAAACTACTACCAGGTCACCGGTTTAACAACTTTTCAGATACGCTGATCAGCAAAATTGTGCACTGTGGACGCCACTTGAACAGATCGTATCAGATCCTCGACACCACAAGGCCTTCTGCGGCTGCAGTCAGCCGTTAATCTCAGTTCAGTTACCGCTGAAAGATCGGCAACCTCATACAACCTCATACAACCTCCAAAAGGCCGTTGAAAGGCACCATGTACAGTGTATCTTCTAAGAGACTGCATCCTACTACTCAAATATAGAAGGATCTGACATAGGGCCTGATTACGAGTTTTGCGGACAGGTTACTCCATCAACAAAAGTGACGGAAATCCACCGTATTGCGGCTTCCATTAAATCCAGTGGAATATGATGGAACTTATAATACGGTAGATGGTTATACATCATGGTTGTGAGTAACCTGTCCGACAGTAACCTGTCCGACAAACTCGTAATCAGGCCGATAGTGGATGTACATTGGCCACGAAAGACACAATGCCTTCGAACATGTCTATCCCAGTTCTTCAACACAAAAAACCTCATCCACTTCAGAAATAAATAAAATGTAACATCTCATGCTGAGACTTCTGTGTGACCCACCACCCCTGAACAGTCCGCATGTAAATTCAAAAACTGTTATAACAATGTGTTTTTCCAGAGCTTGGTCCAAATGAGATGTCTACCTATCCCTGCACCCCAAAGGCAAAGTGATGCTAAGTGGGATAAGCTAAATCCTTCATAACCCATTTTGAATTCACTTTAGCTGCACAATTCCATAGTTCACTAGGAAGCTGCTGCCATTTAAGAATGCCAATCGAGTAGCCTTCTTCTGACCTGATAGGTATTTCTTTTCCTGAGTATGCCTTCTCAATTACGTATTTGTCATTTATTATAGCTTTGGGTTGTGGCTTTTCAAAGAACTCCCTAATCAATAAGTCTTTATATGCCACTAACCATATATTGATCACTTTGTGTGCCTTGCGTTGTACAGACGCCTTCAATCAGAGAAAATGTAGTCAATAATTTCCTGCAGCTGCTTCAGCTATATCCACCTCTACGTCAAACCACCATTTTTTATTAGCTGCTACTAACTGTTTCAGAATGAAGACCATGTAACAGACAGATTTGTATCATGCTAATGGTTGAATTATGTTTTTTTTCCTAACCCAAAGAAAAATAAACAGCCTGCTTTAATAAAATGTGCAGGGCATTCAATAAAAATGTTCTGGAGATGAAGCATGTCATCAAAAATAGTGGCTAAATGTTACTTTTTGTTGCATTTGTTTGGGCTTTAGACCAAGATTCCATTTGCCATACTGTTTGTTGTGCTCTTTTCAGAACAATTGATCGAAAATAATTCTGCATATTTTAAAAACAAAATCTGGGCACGGCTGAAATTAATCAGTGGAACTTCTGAAAGCCTATTTTTTCAAATCTTATTAGTTTGTTTTAATGAAATTATTTAGCAGTTTAAAAATGATTCCTTGTGCATGATAAATATGACAGAGCATATTTTTCAACTGAATTGCATCCTCTTTTGAAAAGAATGCTATACAGTTTGTACAACTGTTCTCCATAGCCTGTAAATAATCAGGAACTATTTCTAAACAATAGGCAGCTTCAAAAGCACTTTCTAAAAGATTTCTGCACACTTTTTAAAACAAAATCAATGCATTTATTTGTAAATATTTTACATACATTTATGTTCAGATAAAAAAAAGACGCTTATTTAGACCATGGTGATTTGAACATACAGTATTAAAACAACATTCATATTGAAATGGGAATACATCTAGTCATTAAAATGTAAACGTTTTTCTTGATTAGCAATTAAAACCTGCCTGTTACACATACCGCATCTGAAAAATTAATACAAATAAGAATTTCATGGCTTTCCATCGATTCAACACACCATATTTCATTAAAAATGGCTTTAGAATCCTTCGTCTTTCCATCATAAAAAATAAGCAAGCCAATAAAATATGGGAGTTTCTAGTTTGTCTTCAACCTACTTTTCCAAACACCACCATTCTCTTTTAGCCACGTTACCATCTCTGCACAAGAAATACATGGATTAAGACCAATTCTAAATCTAAATATTACCTGCTTCAAATCAGTGTTAGTCAAAGATGATAAGTAAGTATTTGAGAAATTATTTTGCCATGAGTCCCATTATTGGGATGCAGACCTCTTCAGTAAAATATACTTTAAATCCCATGCTCTAGAATCTGCTTCCATTTTTAAAATGCATTTCAGTTTTGGGGATTTTTTATAGGTAGTGAAATAATGGGAGAGTCCACGGAGATATGAACATCTATATTTAACAGATACTGTCTTAAACCAGCAGGCCATTTTAGCTTCCTTCTTAGAATCTTATCTCTACAATATGATGCAACCGTATCATATCCTGATCCTAAAAGTCTATTCAAGAATCTCAGTGTGGCCCTCTTAGAGAGCCAAAACCACGATGACAAAACAGTCCCCAACCTTATCACTTGAACAATAGCAGATTTAGGCAAATTTAATACCCTTTTCTATATTTTCCTACTTTTGCACACCACTCAAAAATAGAATTTTGGTTCCATGTGAAAACTTTGTTTGGACCATTGCCTTAAATGCAGTTAACACCGGGCGAAGAGCTGGCACACTGTACACCTTCCTAAAATTACATACCGCCATTACCATTGGCAGGGAATTCGCCTTTACCATTTGACAGTGGATTTTCCATCTTAGGTTAGTTCAGAAATGCAAACCAGGATCAAGAGTGTTTTATTTATACAATTACCAAAGAATGCATCAATTTTCTCTGGAGACCTATTTGTGCACTGTCCACAATTACTAACTCATCAGCATAAACCAGGCAAGACCTCCCATCAAAGAAGAAAAGAACTTAGACCCCCAACAAAACCATAGGCAAGTCCAACAAATCATGTCAAGGCCAAAGCACAGCCCTGTCATAGGCTATTCCTTATCTCAATCTTTTCTGAGAAATTGCCATCCTAATCCTATTGAACTCTTGCCACTTCCCCTTTTGGGGTTCCTTTTAGATGCTTAGGAAGCCTCTGGGGTTTCCAAGCTTCTCCAGGTTAGCCTGCAGTCTCCAGGGCCGGACTGGGAACTAAAACCGGCCCTGGCAAAGTGCTCGGCCGGGCCCCCTGGGGTTAGGAGTGCGGCAGAGCTGTTTGCCAGGGCCGGTTGCGTACAATTGTGATACAGGGGCTGATATTGCAGCTATGCTGCAAAAACGGCCCTGTAACAAATATGGCCCTCCAGGGGCCCAAAACCGGCCCTCACCCTAGCGACCCACAGGGGAAATGCCCAGTGCCCGCTACGGCCAGTCTGGCCCTGGCAGTCTCTCGCAATTTACTAGGTCAAAAGCCACCTGGAAGTCTATAAAGCAACAAAATACATTCCCCTTCCTGTCAATTGACCACAGACTGAAACAATGGTTTGTCGCAGAATGGCCTTCTCTAAACCCTCCCTCCTCAGTGGGCATAAGAGCATTCTCATCAACTCATTCCTTTAATCTTTTGAAGACAAACTTTCCATAAACTGCCGCCCTCACATCAATCAAACCAATTAATCTATAGCTCTTTGGCAGCCGCGGTTGGTAGGGGGAGTAGCTGCCAGGCGGTGACGTGGGGAGGGGCAGGGTGGGGGGGGTAGTAAACTATGGATTACGGAGGTTTTCAGGTAAGTACACATATAAAAAGTAAAACGCATTTCGTTGCGCGCACTGCATCCCCACATGCGATGCAGTGCACGCAACGAAATTCATTTTATTTATTTATATGTGTACTTACCTGAAAGCCTCCGTAATCCATAGTTTACTACCCCCCACCCTGCCCCTCCCCACATCACCGCCCGGCAGCTACCCCCACTACCAACCGTGGCTGCTCTTTGGGTCTGTGGTCAGTTCTTGGGGTCTGAGGTCATAATTTTAAAATATGTTCTGTCTATCTCTCGGTGCCTTTAAAAAACTTTTTCCATTTTCCCAAACAATTATGCACATTTATAAACAATTTTGTAATATGAATTCTGTACATCTTTACAAAAAATACCAGTACATGTTCCCTGAAATAACTTTATGTTTTTTCTAATTAATAAGTATTTTCTGGAGGTCACTTAAATAATTGTCTGCATGATTACATAAATTACACGACATTTCTAAACAAAAGAAACGTTTGTGTATTTTTAACAGTACTAGCAGCAATTTGTAAAAATATAATTTCAAAATACCTTTTCAATGAATTCTGAGCACATTTCAAACATGCCTTTTGTGCCCCTTTTATAGGATTCTTTAAAACCCTTCAGAGTACTTTTGTAGAACATTTTTAAAATTAAACGGAGTACGTTTTGGAATAATTGTTATACATTTGAAAAAGAAATGTCTATATATTTGTAACTAATTGTGTACACTTTTCAACCAATCATGCACGGCTGTAAATATTTGCAAACATCTTTTGAAACCATCGAGTGCCAATGGAAAAAGAGTTTTTAAAAACAATTTAGCAAATTGCTTTTAATTGCTAACCGTATTTTGCAACAATAGGTCATTAAATGCCATCTAGTTCTTGTGACATTTTGGGGTGTTCCTCTAAGTATCAATGAGTTGCGGGTTCTCATTTTCTTAAATATTTGGTTCCAGGGACAAATTCCAATTATTCTACAAATAAATACGCATTGGTCAGCAGCACAGAATTTCAGCAAAGTTGTCAAATATTGGTAAAATGGAGAAGATAGGGACTGAGGGTGTCTTTCCATAACTAGATTTATGAACATCAAACAAGAAATGACTAGACCTTTTCCAATCAAGCATATGAATCACCTGCAGTTGTCATGTCACATATACACACAGACGGTCCTTTACCGCATAATTCTTTTTATTTTTTTATAGAAACATATATCTTCAGATTTTTCAACACAGCATCAGATTAGACTGATATACATTTAATTTCCCTATTTCTTCCTAAATAGAATCTTGTTTGGAAATCAAACCGTTGTTGCATGTGTTTCCCCACACCCAACCCCATGGGTGACGGAGCTTCACTACCCAGGAGTGTGAGTTTTGTAAAGAGCTCTGACTGCTCTCCCAACACAAGGGGCAGCGTGGGCAACCTCCACGGGCAGCTTCTGAAAAGTGTTTATTTGTTTGTCTAATCCTGGGATTTGAGGCAGTGACAGGTGTGAGCTCATATTAGCTTCACAAAATCACCCCCGGAAGCGGAAACTCCTAAATGCCACTGATTGCTACCTTTGAGAGCTTGTCCCATTGTTGCTCTAATCCAACTAGAACAAACAGATGGTTCGGTACTTTTATATGAAAGGCCGTTTCACCACTTTTTGGTCTTTCCATGTTAGGAAATTTTTTTTCAATTGCATGTGCCATGTGACTTACACATGGATTGCAGAAGATGCAGATTGCCCAAGGTTTAAGGCAATATATCTATTAAAAGGAGTGTCTAAAAAGCTGTAAATTGCATGTTTGGCAAAACCTACAGGATATTGGGGATCTGGATCCTGTGAGGTTCCAGACTTAAGGTTTTTGCAAAGGGCAATTCAAAGGGACAGTCTCCCTTCCTGTGCAGGCTGACTCTACAGGGTTCAACAAGCAGAGCTGAGGTCTTCATCCTGGGGATGCAGCATGTGGTTGGACCATCAGAGCCCCACAGCGATGCTCTTTCTTTCTAGGTGAGGAGGGACAATTTTATCAAGCAGTGCGCTTCACCCTTTGAGGAGCATTGAGTTAAACTAACCGCTCCTCATCCTGTGAGCAGTGTTGAGCAGGTGTAACAGTGACACATACACTTTGTGGCGAGGAGTTCGGCTAACAACATTGCTTCTCATCCTGTAAGCGGTAAAATGTTGGCCAACATTTCCCCGTTATCGAGTAGGACAGACAAAACACGGCTTCTCATCCTGTGAGTATTACATGATGAGACCAAGAGTTTCTCTTCGTCCTGTATTAGCAAAGCCCCTCTTGGTTCAATAAAAGTGACAGGGCACTTGGGTTCACTGAAGCAGTATCTCTTTCCTTGCGTCCTCTCTGGCATCTCCTCTGCCTGCTCACTCACTCACAGGACCTAGAGCAGTCTCCACTCTTGAGTTAAAAGACAGGGGAAGATTTACAAAAAAGTCACGCAGCACAGCGCAGTCCCCCACGTGGTTGCGCTGCAAGGCGCAACTGGAAGGGAGCAGCAGAGCCCTATATCTTCCAAGATATGGCTCTCTCCTCCCCTTTCCCTAGCGCCGACGCTGATTTCAGCGGCCATTCACCACGCACACACCTTAGCACCATATCGCTAGGGTGTGTTCATGAGTCTACCATAGCATTTGTACAGGAAGGGTACCCTTCTTGTACAAAATACTCTGCCTAGACATGATGGAAAGCTTTTCTCACTTTGTATACATGCTGCACAGTGTAGCCCGCATGCTAAGCCGGAAAAGCACGGGGAAAAGAAAGCATTTCTCCTGTTAGCGCCTCCTTTGAAGCGGCGTTAACTTTTGGTGGCAAACCATGTCTACAAATCTTTGTAAATATGGTTTTGCGTCAAAAGGCATGGGTGGTTGCATGGGAGCGCTTATGTTCCACCCATGTATTGCCCCCGAGGCGCTAATTACTGCAATGCAGTGCTTAGCGCTGCTTTGCGCTTCTTTGAGGGTGTTTACGAGAGCAAAGCAAGTTTTGCGCTGGAAAGTAAATAACAAAAAAAAAATTGCGCTGGTCAGCGTCACTTTTGTGATGCTAACCCAGCGCAAAATGTTTGTAAATCCCCCACCCCCCCCCCTGTATTGTGGATAGATTTAAACTTTCCTCAAGGCATGAAAGAAACGACCAGTCCAGTAAATGGCCAAAGAGCAAAGGGACAGTCTACATAACAATCCAGCCATCCAGTGTTAGAAAGGAGACAACCCTCAACAATAAGTCTTTTTGAGGCAAAGGTAAACATGGTGTTCTGAGTACGCACCCACACGACCTGCAGGACTCCTTCTGGGAGTCTAAGAGGGCTAGACACACACACAAGACCACAAGCACATACACACCCCACACCTCCAGATGCATCACACATACATACACCACTGTGCAAACTCTTTATACATACATGTACACTGCGCCACACACCCCTCACTGCACATAACGGACCATGCACTGATCCTGAGACGGTGTGCACCGAACCCCACTCACACACACACACACACAACCCACACACATCACTTTGACACAAGCATACCCAACACACATATATACACTGACATGTGGACACCTCACATATGCACAAACATATTCACCCACACATACCCCACGCACAACGAGTTAAACACAGACATCCAACACAATGGATCATGCACATGCAAGCACTTCGCTACATACATACATACACCCACCATGCACATGCTTGCATTTCCACCTACATGTGTGTTGATACCTTCTCGGCTCCCTCTCACAGCGGTCGTCGCCTTGTCTCACGGGGTGTCTGGGCTGACTGGGTCCTCAGTGAGTGCCAATTTCCCAAACTGAGGATCTGGCAGCTACATCCTGGGAACTTCAGAGAAGGCACACATGTGCATGGCAGATGGATGTCAACCGCAATTATATATTTTATTTGTTTCTCTAACGTAGTGTAACTTTAAGCTTCCAAAAACACCCTCAATTGTAAAATCAATAAAACACCATCAACCATACCCTGGCTCGCTCTCATGGTCCTCCCCGTCCCAACCCTCCCTTATATCTCAGTGTGTGAAGTGAGCGCTCACCAGTGACAACCCAAATTCACATGATGTTTAATTCCCATCTGGTAGCCAAGCTTCCCACATCCGTTGCAGGACTCTGCCTGCCACCCTCCAGCGACCCCACCTGTCTGACCCTTTCCCGCCAGGGGCCACTGATCTGCCTGGTTCCCTTAAGCAGCCAACCAACACACTTTACCCTTTGCAGGTCATAGGTGGCCCTAGCCAATCGTTGCAATCTCCCCGCAGAACCAAGGGCCAATGTGTTACCTGCGCCCCTTCAGTGATCCGCCTCCAAAAACTCTTAGAAGTCAGGCATTCGTGCAATACGTTGGTGTAAAGCCTTCGAGTGTACATTTTTGTATTTTCTTCTCAAACGTCTGAGAATCGGGTCTATAGAGGTGGTGGTGGGACACGCAGCTTCTGAGCTCGGGTCTGCACGGGGGATTTGTCGTCGCATTGCTCCACACAAAGAAGGCTGGAACCGGGCCAGGCTCATCCGAAAAGGAAAAGATAATAGACAAAGTGTGTGTGTGTGGGGGGGGGGGGGGGGTGGAGATTGAGAGGGTCCCCGGCAGGTGCGCATTTCATCTTTCTCTTTGCACACAGCCCAAAGTTGCAGCTGGGAACCAACAAACGTGTGTGCGCGCGCGCATACGCACAACACTGTGCACACGTACACACACACGTACACACACGTAAACAAACACACAAACGTACACACACACACGTGCACAAACACACACGTACACAAACACACACATACATGTACACACACACACATACACACATAAAACACACACATACGTACACACACACACCTACATACAGGGCAGACCAAAGAATTGACGATTACCTCCATTTTAGTAAGAAAAAGAAAAGCCAGTCACTGGGGGCAGCTGAGTTGTTGTCACTCGAAGCACAGTCATTATAGTCAGCCCCACACCCGGGCTGTTAGAGGGCTTGTGCCTTTTCAGACCTGCTGCAAACTCCTCAGAGCTGCGCCTTTGGTAGCCCACGGCAAGGGAGGCACAGCTGTTTCCAGAGAGGCCTCAAGTGCGCCACCTTTGCATCCGTTTTATTGGTTCATAAAAGTGGAATAGTTGTCCACACTTCCAGCCATTAGGGGCCCGTCTTGCTCTAGGTCACCCCGAGAGGACCTTATTTTATCAGCCTCCTTAATACAGCGACGCAAGAGGATACCTGAGGCTGCGAGCGCTTTTACTGCACACACCTAGCGCCTGCTGGAAGGGCAGCTGGCCACGGAGCCTGCAGGGCGACAGAGAGGGCAGCCTCCTCCTAATCTTGCTCCCTTGCTAAATTGAATGCTGTTTTGTTCCTAACGGGCCTCTGTAGGTAGAGATGGCCCCCTCATGTTATTGCCCCCATAGCGTCAGGGGAAGGGGTGTAGCCAAAGGGGGTCTGATAAGGGGTCAGCAGTGAGAGCAAAGGGAGGTGAATCAATGCACCAAAGATGGGCTGGTCTGACAGATCACTGTGTGGGACTTTTTTTGCAGTTGTGGGCCGGTTTTATGGACATGTGGGTCTGTTTTTACAGTTGATTGCCTTGATATTTCCACTTTTTGAGCTATCTGCTTCGTTAATAGGGGCCACTAATATTTTGGTGCAAGTTTTTATTGGGCCCAGTCCAACACTGACTGCAGGAGATGTGGGCTGGAGCTCTAGTAAGTCTAGTCAAGGCTTTGGCACTTCACCCAAAAGTGTGTGGTTATCACAACTTAACTTATCTCTGTGTGCCTCAATTCATAAATATGTGTGAAGCAAATAAATCAAAATACAGTACATTGTGATGTATGGCACTGTCCCAATTACATCTTTCCATATCCCTGCCCATCACTCTCAGGTATAGAGCCTTTTTACCTTTAAGGCACTCCTAGACGGCATAAAAAGTTCTTTATAAAGAGGGTCGCTGCTCCCTGGATCTCTGACTGTTCTCTGTCTAGTGCATACCTACAGAAAAGGGTGAAACGAGGCGCTGCAAGAAAGATGAACTCAGGCTGCTTGCTGAGTGTGAACACAGGCTTTTCGGCCAAGATGAACTCAGGGTTTATATGGAAAGTGAACTGGGGCATTTCAAGAAACTACATAGGCCCTCAGAGGAGCATAAAATGGGGCACTGAAAGAAAGTTCAACTCTTCTAACGTGCAGGCGGTGAACTGAGGCAACTTTGAGCAAGTTGAACTCAGGCATGGCAAGGAGGCTGAAATTGTGGCACAGATAACTGAGGTTCTCTGACGAAGTTTAACACAAGCTCTGCATGCGGGGTGAACTCAAAACAACATGAGGATAATGAGACCTGGAATTTCCTTTAGTGCATTTTAAACATGTTCACTAATCGCCTACATTTGTCTTAAAGTGAGGCATATGACACACCTTCACATGTTCTTCGAACATTCCAGAACTGCCTGCTATCTAGTGCTTTTTTACCTGGAAGACAGAGGTGCTTATTTACTAGGCTCACCCGAGCATGCCCAGAGCTAAAACATCATGTGAGGCCCCACATAATACGATCACCTGTTTGTAAGGTTAAAAAACACTCCAGGGAAACAGAAAAACGCAGCAGCGCCAGGATCTGGCGCGATCTAGTGGTATAGCTGTGTTAGCTGCCTCATCATTAATAATTAGGGCATGGTTGCTGCAAAATATAGACATACATTTTGCAGCATAAGTGGAAGGCCATGAAAAAGCACAGAGGCAGAAAAAAAATTCCCTTGTGTCTGCACCTACACAAAACTGTCCCCTTATTCTTCAGACTCACTAATATCCAGTGCTGTTCTAATTGACAGACCAACCTGCAGTCACCGAAGCATTTATTTCTATTTATAACATAAAGAACTCATTTTTTCTTCAAGTCCACTCCCATCTCTGTGACCCAAAGTCTACTTACCTCTGAATGTACCCACGTGTGTTCATCAAGATAAGTATCCCTATGGGTCTGGTTGTACCCCAGATACAGACCATCACCGAATCACTGTCTCTCCCATCTCTGGCTGTATTTACGGTCCAGTCCCTGCTTAAGGCCAAGGCAGAGACAGGGCTAGTTGCAGTTTGTTAGTTTACGTTGTATTCCGTTCTTTTCTTTTCCCTAGACTGTTTTCGATCCATAATTCTGGTTTGGCTTCAAAGCAAATTTGAAAAAACACATATTTCCAAAGTTTAATGGGGAGAAAACAAAATCTGCAACATATAACAGAGCGCTGCACTGTGGTGAACCACACTTCCCTGGTTTGTCAGAATGCAAAATATACTACATTTTGTGAAAAATGACTTCACGCCTGACTTTCAGCGAAGCATATGCAACAGGACTTTTTGCAGTGAATGGGCTTTAATGTAAACCTGGGTCCAACACTGACTCTCTGTTTGATCTTAGGCGTTGTTGAAACACATTTTACGCCTGCCTCTCAAATAGCTATGTCTTTGCATTGTGAGGAAGCACCTGAGCTCAGTAAGCCCAGGTCTGACAGAATTTTTGAATCCCTTGTCCTGTTTTGCAAAGCTTGTTCTGTGAGCAATTGTGTTTACTCCTGTCCTAGGTATGAATTGCTCCTGCATTTCCACTCACAAAGCTTTTATTTCCATTCGGAAGGGGTAGTGGTCTCCTTTTGGGGAATTGGCGTAGCGCAGTGCCACAAGTCCTCTTGTGATCCTGCCCGACGCCAATGTGAAAGGACAGGAATACACTGTATTTATGAAATAGGGTGTATTCCGGTCTTTTCCCCTTCACTAGAGCATAATTTGCCACCTAGCGCCAACGTAGGCACTCGTACACCATGGTGCAAGGATGTCTGCATTGCATGCAGGATTGTTTTTGTGCAGGAAAAGGCACCTTTCTGCACAAAACAATCCCGAGTGACATTTTCCTCTTTCGATGTGTGCCGCAGAATGCTGCACACATGAAAAGAGGAAAAAACAAGGAGAAATAAAAAAAATTCTCCTTGTTACGCCTGCTCTGGGGAAGAGTAAGACTTTAGTGCTGCCACAGGTTTAGGTGATCATGTAAATCTGGGGCAGCCTCAAAATCCATGGGTGTTGCGTGGAAAAACCCATTGAAACGCCCATGAAACGCGTCCCTCGTGCAAAGTAAGGCAAAGCAGCAACTTGTGCTGCCTTACCCTACTCCATTCCTAGGAGGCCATGCAAAGCCGCACAAAGTGGCTTTACGTCGCCTCATAGACATGGTTGAAAGGTTTGCGCCGCCAGAGCATCAGAAAACGTGAAAGCTTCGGCAGCACAAGCCTCTCATAAATAAGCCCCAAGGTGTTTATCACTCATATGTTTCCAAGAATATGACATACTTACTCCCAGATTGTTCCTTAACCTCTTCAGTGCCCCGCCCTTTCCACACCCTGTGCCGGGCGTTGAATTAGCGGGCGGGGTTCATGACGAGATAGTCTCGTCATGGGCACAGCGCAACCGCGCTCCATGACGAGACTATCTCGTCATGGGCACTGAAGGGGTTAAAGTAGGCACAGGAATTCATGGGTGAGTCACAACTAAGTCTGGAGTAAAATGCAAAACCTTAGTGAATCAGGGCTTCTTGGTTCTTCAGCATCCGTAGGACTGGGGGTGTGACCTAAGGCAGTTGTATGACAGAATATAGACTGCAAAAATATCACCAAATATTATAAAAACTGGCCAAAATATTGTTTCCAGACATATCATTCAAACCCTATTAACTCCAGGGGCTATACAATTATTAACCATATTAACCATATTTAAGATATTGCTTAGCACCAAAAGCAAGTGCTTTTTCTGCTCCCACTGCCCTAGTGCAAGTCTGTGCTGCTGTTAGTCTCTCTGCTGCTGTTTTGCATCCATGTGCCCGCACTTCTGTGACAATGTGTTCAAAGTCCCCGAGCCTGCCTCAAATCCCGCGTGCGAATGGCAAAAAACATGCCTACAATTTGTAAAACAAAAATATATCTAGTGATAGTGTGGAAAAAATAAATTTTTATATTCTTAGAACGAACATGTAGAAAGGCGCATTGGGGCCTGGACATGGAAAAAGAGCAGAAATGTAAAGTGAATGGGGAAAGGAAGCCGGGGTGAAAAAGCAAAATAAAAAAAGTGGGTGAACTAAGGATCAGAAAAATAAATGAACAAGGCAAGAAAAAGAGGAGAAAAGGGCTATTAAGGAGCAGTGGGGATTTACAAAGTGGATAATAGATGGTATGGGGAGAGGTTCTCCCACAGAAAAAAACTGGGAAAAAGCAGGAGCTGATGCAGGTGCTGATGAAGGAGGGAAAATGCTAAAGACAGAACAGCATTGAGAGGAAAGGGAAGGTCAACACCATTTTGGATCAATGTTCACCATATGAAACCAAGCACTGCCAAAGCCAGTAGGTGTTTCCTTGGCATCCCAGCTCTAATAGAACAGTATGGGTGCTTCCTAGCAGACCGGTGTACTTGGTTTAGAACCCCTTTTTAGTTTTAATGCATATCACGGAAAAATACAATCGTTGTTGGCGCATATAGAAAACACTATTAGCTTTGAGTTAACATAACCTTGGAAAATAGTTTAAACACACAATAATGACTACAAAAGAATAAATAATGGAAATAAAAATTTAAAAAAACAAGGGGAGAGTGAGGTGGCCTTCTTTTTAGGAAGATGTGCACATGTGATTAGACAAGAGGCTATCACTCAGTGAGTAAAAGAAGCAATGGCTGAAGGGGCTGACCTATTGCCACATGCCATGCGCTGTGGTGGGTGGAATCAAAATGAGAATGATAGCTGAGCAACAATAAGAGATAAGACGAGATAGCAGATACTATTCATGGTTTAACCTGTTGTACCCCTTGACACTTCTCTCAATACCCCTGGTCTCAGGAGTCATGAAGGCAGCAGCAAGAACTGGAAATACATAGGGCTCTACAGGCCATATTTATTTCCCTACTTCATGCACTTCCCCCAGGCCTTCAGCAATAGACTGTTAATGGGCTACGGGTGGGAGGAAGGGGCAATTCTTTAGTGTCACTGGGATCAAAGTTGTAGGATGCTAATCCCACTATGTAGGGTGTGTTGGCGAACCTGTACCTATGTTGATGAGAGACCCCAAATGTCAGGTACATCAGGCGCTCATGAATGGAAATAGTTGCAGCACACCCAGGATGGCCATATGCACATCTATTGCATGTTTATGTGTTTGTACATGTAGTGAATCATACAAGTGGGCGTATCGACTGCCTGTTTGAGCCTGGACAGTCAGGATTCTCACTTCCTCAGTGAACATTCTGGTGCCTAAATGACTGATAAGGGTTTTCTACAGACAATCCTTCATTTCCTTAATGCTGACCTGACGTAGCCGCTATTTCTAAATGCTAAGCTGGTGCAGCCGCCATTTCCTGAATGCTTACCTGCTATAGCCGCCATTTCCTGAATGCTGATCTGGTGTAGCCGCCATTTCCTGAATGCTGACCTGGTGTAGCCACCATTTCCTGAATGCTGACCTGGTCTAGCAGCCATTTACTGGATGCTGAACTGGTGTAGCCGCCATTTACTGAATGCTGACCTGGTGCAGCCGCCATTTCCTGAATGCTGACCTGGTGTAGTTGCTATTTCTTGAATGCTGACCTGGTGTAGCCACCATTTCCTGAATGCTGAACTGATGAAGCCACCATTTCCTGAATGCTGAGCTGGTGTAGTCGCCATTTCCTGAATGCTGACCTGGTGTAGTTGCCATTTCCTGAATGCTGAACCGGTGTAGCCGCCATTTCCTGAATGCTGACCTGGTCTAGATGCCATTTCCTGAATGCTGACCTGGTGTTGCCGCCATTTACTGAATGCTGGCCTGGGGCAGCCGCCATTTCCTGAATGCTGACCTGGGGCAGCCGCCATTTCCTGAATGCTGACCTGGTGCAGCCCAAATGAAAGGTAGAAGAAGAGTCTACGAGCCCCCCTCAGACCCTCCTCTTCTAATTCAGCAATCACTCAGCTGCATTGAGGGAGCCGTTTATAGCATGGCGTTTTATATGCTGTTGATTCAATAGTGTAAGCATAGGGACTTTCCTGAACCAAACTCTGCGGCGGGAAAAAGTGAGTGGAAGTGGGCGTGTCTATGAAACAAGACCACCCGTAAGGGACCAGACCACTCAAAATATAAGCTGAAGGCCAAATCCAGTACATCGGGTTAAAGGGGAGTACACGGTGCCAGAGAGGACTCTGGGTAAATATTTCGATGTTATGGAGACAGGGAGAAAAATAGACTGGAGAGAAGAAAGCACAATTGTTTGACATCCCAGAATTCAAACATAAATCTACGATTGACTCACACAGTAAAACCAATACACAGGTTCAAAAACACACAGTAATATACGGCATTTACAAAATGAAACAGTTTAATAAATACAATCACAGATACAATTTCTGAAACAGACAGTAACTCAAACATCTACAAACTTAAACACAAGGTAACAGCATACATAATCAGAGAGGCAACCACACATTAACAAGCCAACACTTAGAGACTGATTTCAACATACACATACTAACACACTTAAAAAGATACACACATACAAAAACAAATGCAGACTGCAACACATTGTCATAAAAAGACGCAGAGAAGCACAACAACATAAACAGACTCACAAAAACACACTGACATATGCAGACAGTAATACATCCACATATCCAGGCAGTGACATGCCCACAACTGCAGACTCACAATGAATAGTTAAATAGACAGACTCCCAGAACCTTTTCCAACCTCTTCAGACACAAAGTAACACAGCAACATATACAGATTAGATTTGGTTAAAGAGAAAACCTTCACCATCACAGTTGTGTAATGTCAACATTTTGAATCAACGAAGTCAGGTTAACTTTACAGACTTTGCAGTGGTGAAATTAAAACCACCCAACCAATTGCAAGGTGGGCTTTCCAGCTGTGGGAAATCACATAGGCGGGACATCCTGCAACAAGAAATCTGGGTCTTCCCGCTGTAACCCACCCTCTGAGATTACTAAGTGTGGGGTTTATGTGAGGGTGATGGAGGCAGTGCCTGGGTAGAGCTAGGGTGGTGTGATGTGGGGAAAACGACGGCTGTCTTTGGATAGGGCAGAGAGAGTCGGAACTCAAAGCTACACCTTGGATTGGGCCTGAAACATAGGGCGGCTGCAGAGTACCAAACAGTACAGCCACTTTTCTGTGTGGCCTTTCACTGCAATCGGTTCCTGCTGGAGTCAGTGGCTGCATAAGCTGCCCTTGTTTATTTACTTCACAAACTTCACACATCACAAAGATGGTAAAGTTTAGCAACAAAAATTCACAAAGGTGTGAGTCGGGTGACTACCCAATTTCATATGTTCCAAAAAGAAGTCTCAAAGTAACAAATACAGAAGGTGATAATATACTGTCATTTATGGGCTCACAGCAACACACACATATGCAAACACCTGCAAACCTGAATATACAGACTGGGAGCACCACACCAAGAATTACAAGCTTACAATAATACACCAGAGTACACAAACTCTTGTAACAGACCAACATATGCAGGCTCAGAAATATTCACAAACATAAACAGAGTAATCATGAAATACACATGCTCACAGTACCACACTGACTGAAACACCAACAATACCATGAGTACACTGATTTACACCAACACACCGACACCAAGTTACTCGCTGTCATATACTGCTCCATAATACCAAACTGTCAACTCACAGTATCACGTCAGGATCAGTGCTTAATTTGAGCCTGTGGTTGCAGATGGGACCCATCGGCACTCATTTTTCAGCACCATCACTTATTTTTCCTTATCATACTTTGACCCAGAGTAAGAAAAACACAAAAGGGGGAAAGATGGAGGAAGAGAAAGACAGAAGAAAGAAAGCATTGATGAAACATAACCAGAAAAAAGTGAGATAAAAGTTCAGGAATTCTCTGGCAGTGGATGAAAAAGGCATGAGTTGGAGTCAAGACTACACAGCCCTGGTATTCGCCAATGGGCTTCTGAGCGAAACTTTGGGCTGACACTTCTTCTTTTACAAATTAAGCACTGATCAGGATTTGTCGATCGACAGTAGCACACTGAAACAGACAGACCTAAAGTCACACGCCAACACTGAACCGCAACTAATACTAACAAAGGGCCACATGCATCAAGCTCTTTTCCGGTCGCCAACGTGCCGATTCACAGAACCGGCCTGTTTGCAACCGGAAAAGCCCTTTCCTGATGCATGAACCCATTTCCATTCGCAAATTAGGTAATTGCAATTTTTTATGATTACCTAAATTGCAAATGCATTTAGGGAATTGCAAATTGTGATTCCCTAAAGGCGATCAAGCCTTTCCTAAATGCAAACTGTGCATTTAGGAACCGCTAATTACTATCAACTTCAAGTTGATGGTAATTTGCTAATTCTTTGAAAAATGCACAAAAGTGCATTTTTCAAAGTGACATATGGCACACACACATTCCCTTAGGGCATGTGTGTGTGCCACATGTGCACACATACCTTTTTGGGGGAGTGTATCGCGGGGCGTTAGGCCCTCTGGCACCCTTGGAATTGCATTCGCAATTTGCGATTACCAATTTGGTAATCGCAAATTGCGAATGCATTCCCATTCATTCCTATGGGGATATAGGCCCATAGGAATGAATGGAGTGAAAGTATCTAATAGCGATTCGCAATTTGCGAATCGCTAATAGGTAATGTTTAGGAATCGCAATTTATTTTGCGATTCCTACATGCATGAGGAATTGCGATTCCTAAACAGCGATTCCTTAAAAGTCGCTATTTAGGATTTGCAATTCCTTATGTTGATGCATGTGGCCCAAAGAGAGACTGACCACACCTACATACATGTACTCACAGAGTCAGAGCATAAACATGAGATCATTGTATGCCGTGCAGACGGGTCTCACATGTCTGCCTTGACCTGATCCACTTGATAAACTCTGTAGGAACCCAACCAGTTCCAAAGCCACAAATGAGGTTCTTTCTCCGGCAGCATTCCCAGTCACTTTAATTTAAAGTGAAAATACATGTTTTTTTCTCTCTTGAGAACTCTTATTCTGTCAAACACATTAAAAGAAAATGAAAGGTTGCCAGGCGTATTGACCTTTGCTGAGAGAATGTGTATTCTAGTGGACTTATTTTTGCTTTCTATATTACTTTTCCAATCCAAGTGGATTTTACTTTTGAAAATTTGAACCCGCTTTTGGGAAATTGTTGTTTTGTTTATATTTTGGCCACAGTCCCAGACTTTCACAATGTCTCCTGTCCCACACTGCAACAAGACTCCAGCTGCTTGCATGGATCTTAAAAACTGAGGTCCTTATTGTGGTCAAAACGTGCAAATCTGTTGCCAATCCCCCTGCCTGCCTCCAGAGCTGTTTGTAAAGGTGGCTTTGAGCACTGGTCACCTGGGAAAGAACTTCCAAGCAACCCAATTAAAAAAAAACACAGAACCAGAAGGAAAAAGCCTTTTAGGAAAGATATAAATGTATTTTTATATATTTTTATAGGACGTACAATGTGCACTCTTGCTTCTCTGAAGTATGTACCAAACTACAAGGAAGGCAGACACTGATAAAAACATGTTGACATACATTTGCATTTTCTTCTGCATGCAGATGTAAAGGTTTTATTGCTGACGTGTCACAAGATATCATATTTGCTACAAACTACATACAAATACAAAAATAAAGTATAAAATCTAAATAATGGATAATTGCTGAATACATATTGATTTTCTATATATTTTTTAAAGATGCATGCTACACATACATTCCTATGGCTTTCACGAAAATGAAAAATTGATTATTCAGAAAATACATGTATTTTCATAAGCTGTAATAAAACAGAAAATGAACATATATGGAATGCAGAGTTTTTGAGGAAGGGATTAGATTGGGCTAGTGTCTGGTTGCGCCCAGTACGGCATAAACATATACATGAAAACCAAGTCTGAAATCAACTGTGTTGGCCGTGCACAAAAAGGCACCTTGATGACTAATAACCACATACAGCTCATGGAAGCAATAAGGTGGTGCTCAAAATCCCTTTTGATGCAGCAAACTATGGTGATAGGAACTTGTCTTTCATGAACATGCGATGTATTTTGGCTGTAACACAAAGATCTCAGAATATCCACGGCAATAAGAACCAGCTCCAAGTCCTTCTGGCCTGTGGCTCAGTAACTGCAGCACAGACGGGTGAGTTTTACTCCAAGGTCACCCGCAAAAAGGGAGAACAAGGCATTAGGCCAGGACCTGAATTCATAACTTCATGAATTGCACTAGTGCCTAGGCTTTAGCGCACAATGTTACAATAACTGCTGGCTCAACTCTGAATTATCCAGGAAAGCACTGAAAAATGTAGGTAGGTAATGGGTGGATTCTTCAGCTCAATACAAAATGTCCAAATGGTATGAATGAGAAACAGTTTTACATTTTTGAATTTAGCAGGCTAAACCATATTATTGCCAGGGATGGGCGTGCATTTCTGCATGGCCCCTTCTAGTGCTCCATTGGAACAACAAAGTACCGTGGTATTGTGTTTAATAAATGGAGAGAACTGTGAAATGACCAGCCCATGACATACCACACAACATCACTGTTCATTGAAATGTTAGGGTTGAGGATACTTTTGGCTGATCCTAACACTGAGAAGGTTCCTAACATTCTCCGGAGAATCTGAGACAGAGACAGGGGGTTCTGCCTAAAAATCTGAGCGTCCCTAATGCTGTTAAGGTTGCATGCACAGAAGTTGTTTGTGCTACGACTGGGGTTCATGATACTCTTAAGCAGTACTGATGTTGTGCGCGCTCAAGATACTGTGTGACCTGATCACACTTTGAGATTTCCTATATCTTGAGACTTTTCAATTATCATAGCCCTCTTTATTT
This sequence comes from Triturus cristatus, assembly GCF_964204655.1. Lineage (NCBI taxonomy): Eukaryota > Metazoa > Chordata > Amphibia > Caudata > Salamandridae > Triturus > Triturus cristatus. Next base: position 752,709,886 of record NC_140580.1, read on the forward strand.
ATTCACGTGTTCAATAATTTCTTGTGTTTTACCCCTCTACCTGCCAATGAGGATTCTTGAATCCATTATATGTTATTTAGTTAGTGTTCCTGATATCCTGGAGAATTTCGACCATGTTAGATTTCTTCATGCTGTGAACGTTCCTCATACTGCGGTTCCAGATACTGTGGCGGCTTCTGTTGTGAGGGTTACCGATACTAGGTGGATTACTCACATAATGAGGATATGCTCTTTAATTTCTTTAGTGTCTCATGATCTGGCGGCTCCCGATTAGGTTCAGTTTCCAGGTGGTCACTGCCTCCTATGTTTAGGCAGATTAGCCCCTCAAGTTTTTCTTTGTCATAACATAGGTCTTCACCCCCACTCCCCTGCAGAAACCCCCTTTCCCAGTATTTCCTTTCCTAAAAATGTGTTTTGTTATCTGGGGGATGAGCTTGGGGCCAGATTCCAACTAGTCGGGAACAGAGGCGGTCCCGAGTGTGACAAACTGAGATGGGCAAGATAGTGAGAACCAAAAAGAACCAACGAAGGTGATCCCGCCTGCAGCAGGGAAGGTCTGAAGTCTCAGTGCTTTTAGCTGAAGGTCCTGCATTTTGTACAATATAAGCACCATTATGCTCTGCGCCCATATCCTCATGGTCACAGGCTAGGCATTGTCGCAGTCCGTAGGGGGTAGACCAGCCCTGAAGCTTGGCCCTATCCTATCTGGCTGCAGGCCCTGCTCCCTCCTTACTTGTTTAGGAATTTCTCCAGGTATTCTTGAATCCACTTGATCTTAGGGTCCAGGCACACCTGTCTGCTACTGTTCTTCAGTTTTGCACTGAAAAAAAACCGAGAAAGACGAAAATAGAGTTAGGACGGCCTAGGTCAATACTTCATTAGAAATATATTCTTGGGGGCAGGGTGGAATAATCATCCCCTCACACCACTGGCCCAGTCACGTACAAGAACATACAAGAAGAAAATGAACCTTTATTGTGTGTATGTAAAAGTAAAACATATCTCCTCTTCATTCTGTTACAGATCGGATGTGACAATCTTACCCTAAAATCTGCGTTGCTATTGCACATCAGTTCTTTTTTTTCACGCTGCAGGGAATTCAAGCGACTGCGTAACTTATTTGCTGTCAACCCTGGTCACTCCAAATAATTAAATATCATTTCTCCTATTAGGGCAACCCCGTAACCCAAAAGTAGCTGAGATATTAACGAATACATTTACAGAAGTGCTTCCAAAGGAACATATTTCACGGCCATTAAATGAAATACATTCACTCAACTTACACCATCTTTAAGAGCCGAAAAAATTATTTTTACAAAAAATAATCTTTTTTTATTCATAAATGTATTTGTGTGTTTATTAATAAGAAATAGTTCTTGTAAAAAATACTTGTTAATTATTATAAACAGTGAACATCGCTATGATACTGTTGAGAGGTACTTTGTGTGTTGTCTCACCACTTAGATCTATTCTTTAGTTCTCCCTTCTGCTACTGGGGCCCATGGACCATTGCTTCATGCTAGGAATTAGTCCAGAATGGAGTTCCCTGACTATCATCTGTACACAATTTCCCTGTTTCCTGTTTGTAGACGTTTCACACGGTTGTGTCTGAGATATTGGAGTAAAACATAGATAGCAACAACAACAAAATACAGGAAGGAGCACATTAAAACAAAGGGAAAGGCGTGTGCCTGAATCCTACTCATCAAATGAATTTTAAACAACACCAAAAAGTAAATTCTAAACACAACACCAAAGAATCCACGTATACCGTAAAGGAATTTAAACACCACTCAATAAGATCTGAACACAACATAAAGGAGTCTAAACACAACTTGAAATTCTATGACCACAGCAAAAATGGATCTAAAATGTACAAGAAGACTCAAGGAAACCTAAGAAATCTGTCAAAACATTTGTACTCATTAGACTCATTTGAGCTATGCTTAGCTTGGCATGTCACTGCTTGGACACAAGGTGGGCTTTCACCGCTTGGAAAGGGAGCATCCTGTTGGGATTCACTGTGACACAGGATGTGGGCAGGTTTTGTTTGTTGCAAGAACCTGCATGCCTTGGGGAGAGTACAGAATCCTGTGTTTGTGAAACACAATACAGATTAGTTAATACTGCAAGCCTCAGGGGAGACCTATTCTACAAGCCACAGATAAAGGCAGCTTGGAATAGCTTTTGACCCCCATGGGAAACAGATCTGGGCACACCCAGCTGGAATAGCTGGATATCCCAAAAACTACAAACACAGTGTGTGGAGTTGCATTGAAATTGTAATTGTACAGCGCTTACTGCCACCAAAGAGGCGCCAAAACGCTTTTCGGCCTGCAGAACCCAAAAGGATTAGTGGTGGATTAGTATAGGGAAAGATAAGTATAGTATTTGTATTAGTATAGGGAGGTATGAGTCAATTTGAGCAGAGGACATGTGAGTCTGAAAGTTGGATCGAATAGAGTAATGGAGGGCTAGAAGAAGGAAGAAAATCCAGAAGTCTTAATTGGGAGATCACAGTAGTAAGTTGAGATCTGGGAAGAGTAAATAAAGGAAGGATGCAGGAGGGAAGAGCCTGCAAAAAGGGATTAGGGAGAAAGAGAATCAGAGTACAAAAAATTAGGTTTGGGGTGAGTCAAACGACAGATAACATGAGGGTGAATTTAGTACTGTACTGCCTTGCCACATACAGCTGAAATGGTGGTCATTATTGAAATTTCACACAGAAGGAAGCTTTGTGCATGCTGTGATTGCAAATAATCCACATTGTATGCTGCTGAACTGTCTAGTATTTAAATCACACAATTTTATATTTTATTATTTACGTGTGAGTATTGTTTAACACTATGATGAGCACTGCTATGACCAGTGACTGCTTGCACAAAACTGCATGATGTACTTTCAGAAATTATGACATTTCAACCATTTTCTTAATTGTTGAGAATATTAGAGAGCCCTGGGAGTATGGTAAGACATTCCGGTAGAGCATCCCTTCATTTATGATTTAGGGACAGAGTTAAAAGCATGGATGGGGCTCTTTTGGTTTCAGCCCTACTGAAAATGCACTCGCATAGAAAGCTGATGCGAGGAAGAAGTTTGTGGTAAGAAAAATAACACAAAAAAAACAAAAGTTTTACAAGCAGCAGCCACTCCCATTCTGGACATTAGTGTTCTTCCAGCGCACTCGCAGTAAAGATCTTCCCTCAAAAAGCGTGTAATTACATGATGTGGTATTGGCATAATTGTTTTATTTAATATAACAAGCATAATGAGAAATTAACAAAATTATGTGAATTAAGACAGGAATTGGACCCACAGTTCCCAAATTTGTTATGGCTCGATCTAAGCTTATGAAACCCTCTTCCATTCAATCCAGCCATGAATACCCCTGCCACAATAATCTAACAAGTACAGGAAGTATTTTTTGGAATCTTCTGCATAGGAGTGGAGAAGTATCTTTGACTGAGAAATAGGTCAAAAGAGGGAAGAGGAACCAATAAGAGTCTGCTGGACACTCAGGGGAAAAGGCTCTGATGTTACGTAGATTTATTGTATGTTGCCGAAAGGGTATGGCGGGGATGGAGAGGAGTGTGGCGCACAGATGGGAAAGAAGGACCAGTAGATGTGAATCTAGAGGGAAGATGGCTGAATGAAGAGGCACACTTGAGGATAGAAAGGTCCTCCTAAAAATGATAGTTTGTTGTGGAAAGACAACATTAGGTGTCCTGCTGGCAAATAGGGAGGGATATAGAGGTAATAGTGGCGGTGGAGCGAGGGAGGGCAGGTAGTAACAGGCTAGTCGATCAGGTAACTGTTAGGGGGGTTGGGTACAGTAAGAGGGTGAGGGCATGACAGAGAGTTAGAAAAAAAATTAAATTATTGAGAGATAGCTTGGAAAGCCAGTGAGAACCAGGGATTGCAGGAGACTTCATAGAGACGGTATAGACTGTCTACAATTTGGACAGACAACCGTTTCATTCAGTCTCTACAAGACAGATATTTGTATCCACTCCCTCACAGCTGAAGAGGGAGGAACAGGACATGGATTTCTGTGCTTCAAGAAAAATGGGACTGTGCCCCTTGTGCTTTCCCCATACTCACAATAAAATATTTTTTTCAGGTCTTCATTGCAATGTAATGTTACCACAAGGTGGAGCCCTAGGGCTGTTTCCTTACCACACTCTGGTTAATCACAGACTCTAGGCAGAGGCCTCAACCAGGCTCTTTTAGGAGTAACTCCGCACCAAGTGCAGGAAGCTTGGACGTTTAAACTCACCTAGCCTAGTAGGGTAGTCACCCACGAAGACCTCATCCTACTTTGGTTAGTTGCCTGATGTGGCGAGAGCTCTTTGTTTATACGTCAGCACAGGACGGAGATATATCTTTGGTAAACTTTTGGGATGCTTTACGACCCAGAGCAAAGATGGAAGAACAGACTTGCAGTACAACATGTCTTACAACACCCCTATGGCACGACAAATCAGACAAGCAGTGCCAAAGCGGGTACATGAACATAGCGGTCTAGCGCCGCTTCCTGACAGCAGCCATCTTGCAATGATTTGCAGTGTTCTGCTGCGGGCTGCTGCCTATCAGCGTGCTAGTAAATCAGCGCGCGCTTTACACTGCCACGACCACAAATCACAGCGTGTCATGTTTTATAGTACCTCCCTAGCGAATCACAGTGTGTGATGTTTGTTGTACTACTACTGTTTGTATATATCACATCGTGTGCTGTTTTATATTACCGGACGAGTAAATTACAATGTCTGCTGTTCTCATTCTTATCTTATTGTGAGCTATTTACATGTCCATCTCAGTTAATCACATTATCTGGCGTGCTAAATCGCTCATGTTTGCAAATCGCGCTTGAGGGTGTTTTATGGGTGTACCATGTGTGTAATTCACATTGTCGTCAACTTTACACTACCACGTTTGCCTACCGCACTGTGTGATGTTTTAATGCGTCATCCACTTTTTGTATTACGATATTTGCTCTTCTCCGGTACCTCGATTGTAAAACACACCCTGAGTTGGGTTACAATGCCACAGAAGTTAGCCACATTGTTTGGGTATGAGAAGCCCGCCAGCTCACCAGCATCTTGCGCTGTTTTCGTTTTCTACGGAAAGTTCCAGATCTGGTGAGAGAAACTTTCCTGCCGACTTGCAGAGGTTCTCGCGCGCTCTTCTGCATTATAAATTGTCACCTGTGCAGCTGGTCAGAGGCAGGTTGGGCTGTCAACATGAAATCAATAATTGGTGCGCAAACGTCTACGGTCCCTGCAGCAAACAGTGATGAGTGCAGCACTATTTTTTTTACTTTACATAAAACACAGACTGGTTCAAACCAACTGGAAAAGCACACGTCTTCTTTATGCACTGAAAAAGTATCTAACTGATGAATTATTAAACCAAAATAGTCACAGAAAATTTGCTTTTCTGCGTGCAAATAACACTTTGAAATTTAGGCGATTAAGTCTGATGTGTTAGCGTTCATGACAATTGTAGCCCTTTTACATTTATGAAGAAAAAAAAGTAACGTTTGTGATTTATATGAAAAAAAAATGCTACAACTTCGGCCCAAAATCTGGCCAAGTTAGGCATAGAAAAAACACAGAGCATTGTTACTGGAAGTCTTTGTAGAAGTCAGCAGAAATCCCACATCTGTATTATTCCTACATCTGAAGGGTCCAGTTACAGTGACCGGAGTATTGCCTCTGTTAAACGTCATTAAATATTTTTTCTTTCAGTGTTTCTTCAACCTCTGGATCATGCACAACATGCATTAGTCAGGGAATAAAAACACTGTAACTCATGTGTGGAGACACTGCCTACACATTATCGGCGAAGTTGAAATTAATGTGCTTTCGCCTTTAACCACAAAAATACCAACAAAAACATCAAAAGTTCAACATTGGGTTCCTCTGATTCAAACTCTCTGGCATTTGTTTATCAGACGCCCAAACTAATGTTTAAATCTATGGTGAACTCCTGCTCGAAAAGCATTGTGGGGGTTTGGGAAGAGTGCAGTAACGCCCTCTGTGAGTGGCCCGCACTACCACAAGCGCCAAAGACAGAACCAGTGCTTAATTTGAGGCAGCAGTTACAGACGCTGGGCCCAATTTTGGGGACTGTGACTTGACTTTCATCATCAAACTTTGACAAAGAGCAAAAGAGAAAGGCAGAAAATGGAGAAAGAATGTAGGAAAACGGGGACAAAGAGAGAAAGCAGAGATGAGAAAATAACCTGCAAAATCTTTGCCCCTACACATATTTTTTACAAAGTGAACTTTTTAGCACATTAACAGGTGAAGATAATGGGGTGAAAAAGTAAAGAAAAGGGGTTCCTGGGTGGGCAAATGCCAGGTCAGGTGAGTCTGTCTCCCAGGCAGGGTGCTTGCCACTGGCACCATGGGTCATGCACTGGAAGCTGGCTACCTCCCAAGCTTAGGAAAAGGGTAGTGACATGGTAAGGGACCACACAACTCTAGACTGCCCATTGTTTCTTGCCTTCAGGAGCCACGAAACTGCCCCAGTGCAAGAAACATTATAGGAATTTGGATTCTTTTTGGCAGAAAGGAGACATCAAAGTGTTCTGTGAGTGTTAAGTGCACCAAAGTTGGTTTGCAAACTTATGTACAAAGATGATGGGCCTCAAAGAAACTAAAATCACTTACTAGTTGTTTTATTGCTTTGTTCAGAGTCACTAAAAGCGCTTTGAAACCACTTGGAAGTATTATGTTGCTATTGTCTTCAGCATTAACATGATGTGATAAGTTTAATTTGTGCACTAGAGCAACGAACATGGGACAGGGACATGGGAAGACACAGGAGCATGGACACTAACATGGACAAGAACCAACAGAGATATGGACATGGAAAACAGACAGGGAACTGGAGGCAATAAATCAGGAAAACTGGGGCAGTCACATGTTGACATGGACACAAGAAGATGGCACACACGTATCTACAGAGGTATATGTAGGGCCACTGAAACTATGTAATTGTGCAGCCACAGCGTTTTTCACATAATTATAGGTTTGCCGCATTTGCCACATAATCCATCATCTACTGCATAGTCTGCAGATTTAATAAAAAAAAATTGTTTCTAGCTCAATTGGTTCAAAAGTTAATAAAAGCGCAGCAGCACATGTTGCCGTGTAGCGGAAGGCCTTTTGCAAAGGTTGACTGGTCACCTTTCTGTTGCTTATTGCTATATTTGGGTATTAAACTGGTACTAATAAGGTGCATCCAATGCCCGGACTGTGGTAACAAGTGTAACATGTGCAAAATAATGAAGTAACACTTCCTAAAAATTTGCCAAATTACGCCGCATGATTTGACATTTCTTGCAGCATCATTTGCTGAACCCTGTCACATAATTTGGCCCTCCTATGCCGCATAATTCCAGTGGCCCTGGGTATAAAGATACTGATACATGGATGTGGACTGTGGGTCATGTAGACTGGCACGTGAAGACCATACCGTTAATTTACAGACTCTGGGAATATGGGCTCAGAGACATGCACACTGAGGGACGCAGAGCGTGTCCAGTGGGGCACAGACTCTGAGGATGAACATATTCACTTGGTCGATGGACACAAGGACACTGACACCATGGACACATGCAGAGAAAACCATATCACCAATTCAACAACCCATAGCACCAAGAAGATATGCAAATGGATGATGCTGAGCTTTGCACAGAGTTTCATACAATATCAGGCAGAAGACGCAGTGGGGTGGGCAGATATAAAAGAGTGTGCGGGGCAATGAGGTCCGAGACTGTGCAAAATTCTAAGATATAAGAGATTGCAACACGTGCAAAGATTAGAGAACATACGATCAGGGAACGTCTGAACAGCTCAGTAATTCTGAGGATAACAACAGTTGAAAGATAGTGAGTGCATCAGGGACCATAAATAATGGGGACAGGCGAGATCAGTTACTATGAGGAGAAATAATATCAGATGTACTTTGAGTACCACCGATCAGAGAGATTGAGAAGTGAACTGACTTGAGACTGTGGACAGAGGACAACTATGAGAACAAGAGGGATCAGACACACTGTGGACATCACAGATCAGAGACTGCAAGAGTATCAAAGATCAGAAAACATAGGCGAGTAAAGGTAAAAGACTATTATGAAAGCAGAGGTCAGCGACTGTGAGCTTAGCAAAGATCAGAGAACCTGAGGGGAGTATAGGAAATAGGCTATTACGAAAGTACACATAAGAGACTGTGAGGTTAGCAAAGATCAGAGAACATGACGGGTGTAGAGGTAAGAGACTATGATGAAAGCAGAGGTCACAGACTGTGAGGTTAGCAAAGATCAGAGAACCTGAGGGGAGAATCGGAAAGAGACTATGATGAAAGTGGACATCAGAGACTGTGAGGTTAGCAAAGATCAGAGAACATGAGGCAAGGAGAGGTAAGAGACCGTGATGAAAGTAGACATCAGAAACGGTGAGGTTAGCAAAGATCAGAGAACATGAGGGGTGTAGAGGTAAGAGACTATGATGAGAGCACAGGTCAGAAACTGTGAGGTTAGCAAAGAACAGAGAACATGAGGCAATTAGAGGTAGGAGACTATGATGAAGTCAGAGATCAGATACTGTGAGATTAGCAAGAATCAGATAACATGAGGCGAGTAGAGGTATGAGAATATGATGAAAGTAGACATCAGAGACTGTGAGGTTAGCAAAGATCAGAAACAGTGAAGAAAGTAGAGACTATGATGAAAGCAGAGATCAGACTATGAGGTTAGCAAGGATCAGAGGTGACTAAAGGTAAGAGACTATGATGAAAGTAGACATCAGAGACTGTGAGGTTAGCAAAGTTCAGATACAGTGAAGAAAGTAGAGACTATGATGAAAGCAGAGATCAGAGACAGTGAGAGAAGCAAAGATCAGAACACAAGAGGTGAGCAGAGATAAGAGACTATGATGAAAGCAGACATCAGAGACTGCGAGGTTAGCAAAGATCAGAGGAGTTGGAGAGAGTAAAGGTAAGAGACTAATGAAAGCAGAGACTGTAAGAGTAGTAAAGATCAGAGAACGTGAGGCAAGTAGAGGTAAGAAACTATGATGAAGTTAGAGATCAGATACTGTGAGGGAAGCAAAGATCAGAGAATGTGAGGCACGTAAAAAAAAGCGACTTTGATGAAAGCAGAGATCAGCGACTGTGAGGGTAGCAAAGATCAGCAAATATGAGGTGAAAACAGGTAAGAGACTATGATAAAAGCAGAGATCGGAGACTGTGAGGACGGAGAAGATCAGAGAACGCAAGGCGAGCAGAGGTAAGAGACTAAGATGTAAGTAAAGATCAGAGGCTGTGAAAAGAGCAAAGACTGGAGGAGATCAGATCACAGATGCCAGAACATTAGGAAGTTCAGCAACCATGAACACAACAGACACTAGGAAGTCTGCAAGACGGCAAGGCATCAGTCTTGGCTTTAGGACAGTGAGACCGGTGCCATCGCACCGGGCGCAGGGCAAAGAAGGAAAACTCTGGGTTAATGCACTTGCTGTGCTTTGCCTGTGGCTAAAAGAAGAAATTGAAGAAGAAGGTGGGTGCGGTGAGGGAGTGTCGAGAAACCCTGGCTCAGGATCGGACATGCACAGATATTGTGGCACATGTACATACGTGTTAACACAGCCATACAATAGAGCCCTGGGCACAAGAACATATGCAAAGATGTGCTCACAAACGCAGACAAACATGCACACATATCCACGCACTATGCACAAACAAATACTCAATCTAAAAAAGTTTGCTGTTGGGGGTGGTGTGGCTCCAACAAAGATTATTGCAGCTGATGCCATCAACACTATAGCAGGCCCCAATGGGCAGGAACATTGAATACTGTAAGGAGAGCAGAGATTACGGAATCGAAGACAGGAGAGAAAGAGAGTGTGAAGGGACCATAGCTCAGAAGTCCTGTGAACAGCAGAGATCTAAAGCTTTAAGGATGTTATTGATGGGAGAACACAGGGAGAGTGGATACTTTAACATGAACCATGCTCAGACACTCTGAACACTACATATTAAAGACAAATGGCAGCTAAGATCTGGGGCCGTACATTAAAAAGTGCCTGGGGTGCAATTTGTGTGTGCCCCTATCACAAAGACCACTTAAGTTCAACCCAAGACGATGTGCAATCCATGAGGTTTCCTCAGTACTCACCACTACCTCAATACTGCACAACACACTTGGACTTCCGATCCATGATGTATAGCACATGGACGATTGATAAGTCAGTACTGGAAGAAGAGAATTATTACCGGTACCTAGGCGTGACGATTGGGAAAGGCAATTCAAAAAAGAACACACTCTGACTATAAAAGCAAAGTCCAAAACATTGATTTACGCATATAGACAGCTTCAACAAAAAATGGGGGGTCTCAACTATACGCACCTCCTTAGGGTAATGTCTGCCCAAATTCAACCTACACTATCATATGGACTAGTCATTTGGCTCGGAGGCGAGGCCAAAATCTTAAACGAATTACAGAACAAAATCTACAAATCTGTGTTCAATCTGCCTAAATCAGCATCTGCGGCTCAAATCCGTCTCGAATTTGGTTTACAAAATCAACACCTTCGTTCAATGTCAAGGTTTGTAAAATGGTGTCACAAACTTCGGCTAGCCCAATCCAAGTCCATGGACTACGCTTGTTGGCAAGAGATAAGCACCCAAGACAGAGAGTCTACCGGAAACTCTTGGGCAACTTACCTGAACTCCTGCTTGCACGAACTAGATCTCCTAGAAACTTGGAACAAAGAAATTGAACATACTTCTTTCTGTAAAATAGCCAACAGAGTGGCAAAAAGGAAATCTCTACTAGAGGACAAAACTATATTGGCTACTCGACGCCATGCTTGGACCGTAATCTCTTCCTACTCTTATCAGAAACAGCAGACCTATTTAGCAACTCACTTTAGTCAACACTTAAAAAAAATCTTCATTGACAATAGACTGGGTCTGCATTATTCAAAAGATCTAAGACCGTCGTGGAAACATCAGAACGAAAGTCTCCAATGTAGACTATGTGGATACCATAACGAAACTCTAACTCACCTGTTTTGCGTGTGCCCAGCGCTAATGACACTGAGAAGGAAATACCTACGTGCTATTTGTCTCAATTTGAACATAAAAACATGCCGGCAAGCGATAATAACTTGGTTGAGTGGCTCCTCCCATTTTTGCTTGCCGGGGACTCAAATTTATGACAGAAGCTAAAAAACTACTCCCGGGTAAATGAGCAGCCCTACACTACAATTAAAGAGGAACACAGTGATTAAGGCCGGACGTTCTACCACGTGACTACATCTTAAAACGTGTTAGACTAAGAACTCAAAAACTATAAGTATATTCTTCCGGGGACTTTGTGACATGGTTTTAAAAAAAATAATAAAAAAAATACTAAAAACAAAACAAAAGACAAGACGAAATAAGTAATTTATGAAAGCAAGTTTTATAATTGTTTTTATATTAAATGTGGATTGTAATAATTTTTATTAATTATGCAATAAATTGAATTGGATTATAGCAATGCTCTATTATATAACTCTTGCGATAAACTGGCGTAAAGCGCTCCAATACCCCCGGGTCCGGCCAGCGCTATATAAAACTCCTTAAATAAAAAAATAAAAAATAAAAGGTGGCATACAGTCTGTGCATCCTCCCAGTAGTGCCCTCATAGATAAAAGGGTGTACTGAGGTCCCCTCGCATCACTCCAAAGGTGGGCACAGGTGGGAGATCAAATAGATGATAGGCTATCTCTGGACACCTGAATTCTGTGAGTGGCGGCTACTTGTTTTAACTTGCTCTGGCCAATGAGGACAGTTTTGGACATCTTACCATTAGAGACATGCAGAAAGGTATTCCATGCCCTGATAACATCAAGTCTGGACTATTCAAACTGCCTCTATCTTAGTGTACCAGAGTACAATATCAGAAGACTCCAGGTGGTGCAGAACGCAGCGGCTCACCTTATCCTTGGCACACCAGGTAGGGAATCCGTTTCTGGTTACCTTGGGGATTTGAATTGGCTTCCCTTTAAGAAAATAATTCTGTTCAAGGCGCTGACTGTCATTCATCGAGCCTTATACAAGTATGGTTCTATTTATTTGATTTCTATGATGTTGCATTGTACTCCTCTCAGTTCTACCGCAGCGCTGCTTGCAGGGGGCCCAAGATTCCTCCTGGCCAGGACTGGTGGGTGGTCCTGCTCGGCACTTGGCAGTAAAATTTGGAATAGGCTTCCAGTGTCTCTTTGCACCATCTCACATGAATCACTGTTCGGGAATGAGCTTAAACTCATCTTTTTTTCTCTTAGCTCATGGCTTGTTTAGCAATCCTGATTTTTACAGATGCCGCGCTGGGACACCACTTGGAGTAGCAGTGGGCTTAGCAGATCACTTCATTCATTGGGGAGAGAAGTTGGCCTAATGGCTAGGGCGGTCGACTGGGGAACAGGGTTTGAGTCTTGGCAATGACGCTGAACATCCAGTGATTCTGTGCAAATCACTTAATCTCCCCGTGCCTAAGAAAAGAAACGTGTCCTCATGTAAGGCAACTGGTGCTATGTCAGGCGCTCCGATACCCAATTCGGGTCAAGTTCGCGCTATATAAAACTCTGTGTAAAAAATAAATAAATCATTCATTTACTCTTTCACTAGCTGCCCCCGCCTGCAGCGAGTTTCTGCTCGTTTGACTTGTAGGCCACGTTGCAGCCTGTGAAGTGAACGGTGGACCGGAAGCTTCAATCAGCCTGTCCACCTATCACTACTGCTTCCAGGGCGGGCGCAAGATCACAGTTGCTCAGAGGGTAGCGCATTCTTGGGATAAGGCGTACTTGTGTGCTTCCTGTTATAGGTGCGTCATTGTGTAGACCTGGGGGGGGTGCCCTATATATATGATATGGGCCCAGGAAACAACGCAGGATCACAAATTGCGTTTCCAGAAGAGAACTTATACTTTGAAGACAGAAGAATGAAGATACTGTGTGAAGAGCAGAGAAAGGAAACAATGAGATTAATTAAAATAGTAATAGTAACAGCAACGTTGCTGTTGTTGTTACTGCTATTATTATGATTGTTACTATTATTATTTTTGGTGTTGTTAATATTTTGATATGACGCGACACAATCTGTATTGTGTTCTGTTCCAATGGGTGTGATAGGTACACAACGCCATACTATGAGGGCAATGAATGATACAGATGGTGGAAATCACTACCGTAGAGGGGCTGTTGCACTAAAACTTCACAATCAGTAATTTGGCCTGAATCTTTAGTCATGATCTCTCTTTGCCTCAATGCAGTTAATCTGCTTTTTTTCTCTCCTTCTAGTCCCATCTGCCAGGGCAGCCCACAGAAAAGAGAGCTGACCTGCTGCTTACAATAGGACACGGGTCTTTTGGGTGTAATGATGTCTCTTATTATCCAGTGGTGGCTCCTCCGCTAAGGCGGAGGAGCGTCGCCCCACTGCTTAAAAGAACAAATAAAATGAAAATAACGCATTATTATTATCACTTTTTTTTCTGATTACAGTCAGTGGCGTGCGGGGTTGGCAAGAACAAGGGGAGGAGTGGTTTTCACTCCCTAAGTGCACATGACTGTTTGGCCGGCCCTCTGGGGCCAGCCAGTCATGCACTCGTTGCATCTTCCCCACCAGACTGCATTACACAGCCTGATGAGGAACATGCAAAGCCTCCCCGTCCCCGTCTGAGCCCTGAACCACGCAATGCAGCGTTGTGATTGGCTAAGGGGAGTCTGGGAGCCCCGGTGCTTTCTGCTAGTGGAAGGGACTGGAGACCGGAAGAAAGAATATTGAAGATTAGGAGGAAACTGAATCTGAGTGGACAACTTTTTATGTTATGTTTATGATTGAAGACTCTTTATGGTGTTGCGCCCCTCACCCCATCTTATGGATCAACAAATGACTGACACCAGAGGGTACTGATGTTAGTTAGGGCACTAGCACAAGGCATTATTTTCTATAAACGCCAGTTTGCTTTAAATATTATGTAAACTGCACCCATGCTTCAGCAACTTCAAAGGTCACGAAGAAAAAGTAACCAAACCTATAATTAATACTATAAAAGTCTAAGTTATTTCTTGTTTTTTTCCTGAGTTTAGTTGAAATGAGTGTCAACCCATTATCTTTGAATATTTCTCATTAAAAAGAAAAGGTGGCATACAGTCTGTGCATCCTCCCAGTAGTGCCATCATAGATAAAAGGGTGTACTGAGGTCCCCTAGCATCACTCCAAAGGTGGGCACAGGTAGGAGATCAAATAGATGATAGGCTATCTCTGGACACCTGAATTCTGTGAGTGGCGGGTACTTGTTTTAACTCGCTTAATGAGGTGTGTAATTTGACCACACGAGTAACACTTCATACACAGAAAGATTAGCAAGAATTGTTGAAGTTTATGGACTTTAGAAAAGCAGGTGAGTTTTGTCACTTACAGGGATCAGATAAAAAAAAATTGCCGCTATAAAGCAATGGTTAGGCAGAGACCAGGTTGGATCTGCCTAGGTGCAGGCTAGTCAGCGACCCGAGCAGTTGGTAAAAATGGACTTGGGCAAGATGGAGTTCCACGAACTGACTGACTGTTCCCTGCCTTGCCCCACCTGCTAGTCACCTCTGTCATAGGACCCAGACCCCCCAGGTTGGCTCCCGGACCCGCCCCCAACCAAACCCACAAATCAATACTTGACGATCAGAATTGTGGGTAAAAGAGGCCATGTTTATTACAAACCATCACACAAACATGACAATATATAAATCATACAATTTGTTACGATATGGATTTTTCGAATTCAATCGCTAAGCAATATTTACATTTAACTTGACCATATCATCATAATCCATCAGCAAGTCGGACAGAACTCAATTTAAATACAAGAAGAGGAGACCCCTGCATACCGGGGCCGGCGCAGTAAGGAAGAGAGGGCGAGGGCCAGGGCAAGTTGCCCTAAATAGGCCCACGCCCACTCCTCCCTCTCGTTGTTGCGGGTCTACGGCCGGAAGTGACGTCACGACGTTGCCCCAGAAGTGATTCCTGTTGTGGGCATACCTAGTCCATCGATGAGGTCCACATGGGGGAGGGGGGCGTGACCGGGTTCCCGGGGGGCCGCGTCCTAATGGCGCGCTTCATTATATTTCGCGCTTTTCCAGTCTGACTTTGCGCAAGAGTCGATCTCAATGCGCTGTGTTTAGAATGCAGAGAGGTGCGAGGTGGGCCTACCAGTGTTTGTCTGCCACCCCAGCCTCAGCTTCTGAGCATGTTATTCCACATAGCATCTTTGTTTAGTCTGCTTCTGTGTGTGAGGGTGGAGAGACACACTCATGGCTATTTTCTCAGATTTCTCAGATTTGAAATATTTCACTCTATCCTGCCTCACAGATGTGAAAGCATGTATGCAGATGTTCACATATTTTGCATAAGATTCAGACTTCCTTTACCCATGGCTCTTAAGATCAAAGAGATACAGGACATAAAAATGACAACGATTATCACCAGAGGAGAATCGGTGACCCCATCAGAGGGTGTCAGTCACCGAGCTCCCAGAAATGGCTGAGCCGGTTTGACATTCTTGGCCTTGCAGTGAACCATAACGTGATCTCTATCTCTAAGGTCCTGGCGGGAAGAAAGGGTTCTCTGAAGACACCTGCATGACAGGAAGCAGGGGGTGGCCAATGAAATATCAGAAAGGGCCCAAGGTGTACCCACTTCACGGGGTACACAGGCAGTACAATAGACACTCGTGCAACATGCACAAGAAGCATACACCTAAGGTGTGCAAAGCTGCAATGTTTTTCTTTCTTGAACCTCCTGCAAATGATTCTATTACCACCAGCTTTCTGCATGTGGTTTCTCTCTTTAAATGGACTGTCAGGCAGTTGTTTCGACGCAAAAAGAGCAACACTTTCAAAGCTGGAAAAAAAACAACTTAAAAACGAATTAACAAAAAAAAGGCAACTCCATTTTCTGCGCCAATCATCATGTGAGTGGAACTATTCGTACACGTGAGGCTATATTTCGAGGGGAAAACTATGCAAATGAATAGGCCTATTTAAATTATGAAACAAGCTAGGCACATGTAATAAAGGGGAAACGACCTTTACATCGCGGTGATTACACTGTGATGCCACTGCAACACAGTTGTTACAACGACCGCGTTGTTAGCGCGCAATGCCATTACTACGCAAGTCATTACATCGAATTGCAGTAGATGGCGCGCTAACATTAGGAATAGTATAGTTTACTATTCCAACACCTTCCCTACTGTTGTGTAGGCTGGACTTGGAATAGTAAATTATATATTTCTAATGAGAGCGTGCCATCTACTGCAAGTCGATGTAATGGCTTGCGTAGTAATGGCATTGCGGGTAACAACGCGGTCGTTGTAACAACCGTGTTGTAATGCCATGTGATGTTTTAACTCGCGTAGTAACGAGTCATATTTGTAATAAAGACTTTAGACTCATCTTGCTAACAACCTCATGTTTAGGGGGCATATTGAAATCAGTCCCTGAACATTAGGGGCTAGTGGGCTGCTTTTATGTTTGAGGTGGGTACCTGCACCCCCCCCTTCCCTAAGAGAATAGAATGTATTACACCCATGATTTGTTGCTACTGATAAATAACGAATATGTGAATATTCAGGGATTTTACTCCAGAATGCATTTAGAGAAACTATATATGTCTAAGACAATGCTGTGTAATAAAAAAAATCTCCCAATTCTGAACAAGAAGATTTCGTAAACAGCACTGTTACTCCTTCTTCCATGCTAACTCCAAATTCTACTGGAAAGGGTTGGACTTGTTACCTGAGCTCTCTTGCATAGTATGTCGCTAATATAGAAATGTTTACCAGAATTGCAAGGCTTGCCCTGCTCAGAACATCCTAGATTCGGTCTTCGAAAGAGGCTCGTGAAGCAGGTTGCCTGCTTTCTCGCTAGCATGCAGTTCTAACTGTGGTACATACACGTGCCCAAGAGCCCAGGAGCGAGAAGCACGACCTAGATTAGGGTTCTCCAAAGTCAGTCCTGTAAGGCCTGATCCATGCCAAATGTTTAGCAAATCCCCATTTAGATAAAGGTAGTTATCTTAAAAATCTGGCAGGGATCCGGCCCTCCAGGACCGTCTTTGGAGAACCATGACCTAGATAACCAACCTCAAATATATTGCAAGAGAGAGTAGCCTGATATTATGGGACAGGCTGGAGGAGGTGGATTCAGGGGAATATGAATGCATTGCACAATTGGCCAGCACTTCATCACTGAAGCGAATGTAATGTCCGCAATCACAAGCACTGCATCAACTGAAGATAATGGAAAGGCCTAAAGCATGAACACTATCGAGCTGGAGCTAATGTTATCACCACCCCAAAAAATATAACGAATTGGAGCTAATGTTATAACCACCCCAAAAAATATAAGAAATTTGAACCAATGATGTGACCCAACCTTCAGAGTCCAGATCCCAATAGAGATCAAGGTATGTCACCATCTGTTATGGCTAAAGCCTGTTTGTTGGGAATATAGTGCACCAAATCATCACTGAAGCTGTAAACTTGGCTGAACCACTGAACACTTCAGCGCTGGAGCTTAGGTTATAGCCAACTGCATGGAGCTAACATTTCTGTACATTCCACAAATGAAGGTATATCCCGAGGATAAATTAACCTAACACTGGCACTGGAGTATAGCCCACTCATCAATTTCCATCATGCACTTCCCAGCTTCTGGTTTGTGTCACCATCTGATCGCACAACACTTTTATATACTATCTGGTAATATCTTAGAGTCTAAATCAATCTTCCGTCACTTGGAAAAAACAATTTATCATCCACTTTTGTCATTGGTGAAATCATATTTTATTTTGATGAAGTTTTCAAGATTAAAATCAAATCTCTTCTTCATGATTATGTATTTTTATCATGAGCACTCTTTATCTTTCTCCTGTAAATAAGTGCCTAAATTGTGCTGAGTGCCAAGCAGGGGGTGCATTCACAAGTGGAGTAAATGTTATGGCCCTTCTAATCAATACAACACTATTGGAACCAATGGTCAGGACTATCCCATGAATGCAGTAAAACTTGAAGAAACATCAAGGCAAATGTTATTGAATTCCATGTTACTAAATACAAAAACCTGCACAATCCCATGAACAGCATTCCACCATAATAATGGTATAGTCCTTAAAAGAAATAGCTCATGTTGGGGCTGACGTTATAACCCATTACCCGACTGAGTCTCAAGGCTGCTATAGCGACAGTCCCGCTCATTAAAATCCCACAGCTGGATTTCAGATACACTCAACTCCAAAAATCCACCATCACTGAAATTTAAGCTATTGACTACTCTGTGGAATCCTTCACTGCGCCCAAAATCGATACGAACCAAGACTCCCCAAACCGTCTCTTGCCTGGGACACTAAGAGAAACAAGGGGATTGAAATGGAGCATATGAGATCCAAATAGCCTAGTACAATTAACACCAGTTGCACACAGTGCCAACGTCAGTGATGGGCGGCCAAGGAGCCACTATTGCCCAGACTTACACAATTTGGAGGGAGCAGTTGGCTGTGGACAGGATCTTCAGGTGCTTGATGTTGTTCCTTGACACGAAGCTCTCAAAGGACCGGCAGGGACATCGATAACTCAGGCTGACGGGCTTTGCTAGAAGGAGAAAGCAGAGTTCAGACCATTTAGATCATTCTGAGACTTGGCCAACTTGTGCAGAAGCTAAAAAGCTGCCAGAATGTGTGTCCTGGTGCTCAGCCATATTAAGACCATCACAGAGGCGACTGTAGCTCTTTAGGCTTATTTCGTCACCTTCCTTTTCGACACCCTCTACACCACCTCCAAGTGCCACATAATCTCCTCTTCCAACTTTTCAGGCCACCTGTTTGCTTGTAAATCCAAATCATCTTCTTATTTTCATCTTTCATCCCCAACTTCAGAAATAAATATGAACAGCTTGCAGTTGTTCTGTTTGTATAGCATTGCAATGCATCATATTGCCTCTGCCACATTTACATCCCTCATTGTTTTTCTTCTTATGGCCATCCTTCCATCATCTTCAGCCTGAGACACAGTTTCACAGACCTGCGTCCCTTTGTATCTTCATAACCACAACATCCACTGCCACCAAATGTTATATTCTCTGTATGAGTATGATCCATCCCACCACAATCTTCAATCTGCCAAGACCTTCATCAATGTGGTACCCAAATATGACTACACTAACAGCCTCCTCCTGGACTTTAAACGGAATTCCATCCTGGGCACAAAGAAGGCTGTTGGTACAACTGTATTCTACCAAGAGCTAATGGAGGACTACGAGAAGGAATCCTCCATAAATCTCTCATTCATGCATCTAGATCATTAGTCTTCCTTACCTTTTCCTACCTCGCATTGTCCATCTAATTTCTGCATCCCAAACACCCTCTGCACTTGCTGTCACAACACTGCCTATCATTGTCACACAACACTGCCTGGGCTTTAGCTTGGGTTGTGCGAAATTCAAGGAATTTCCTCTCACATATTTACGTAAAATTTCAACAAAATTAGGTAAAATCACATGCATATACGCAAAATGAGAATCTGCCGTTTTGCATTATATTTTAGTGTGAAATGCGTCCTGGTGTCAGGTTTTGACGTAAGGACACAATTTGGGCTTAAAGAATCTGCTAAAGCAACACGAACAACACCCATTTACTTTCTGCTGTTCACATGCATTCTCAGTGAATTTTGAAAACATATGGCATGTTTCGTGAAGTAGAATAATTGTATGATTTGGGGAATCTCGTATAACAAGCTTAACACAAAATTTCAGAAATTACAAAAATTACACTGGTATGATTTAAATTTCACCCAGGCCTAGCTATGGAACGTTGATAGGCAGCACCACCATTAATGCTGGCGCCAGATTAATATGGCAGGACAAAGTCGTACAAACTCAACTACTTTCATTTTTGTGACATTTTAAAAAACTTTACAAACTTTTTCAGATTTCCAAGGTTTGTGAACTTAAAAAATGTGTAGTGGCAAAGAGCAGGTTTTTCTGCGAAAAAATACGTTTTGCTGAATATTTTTACTGTCAAAAGAGTCTTAGTGGGAACATTTTCATTAAAAAAAACTTTTTGGGGAAAAATGTGTTCTAGGTAAAGCAGGGTCACGTGTACAAATTTGCAACTTCCTGAAATGCAATTTCTTTTCCATTTCACCTAGTTCTGGCACAATTACAGCTCTGACCAGCCCTACAGATTATACCTAGAAGCTTTGCATATGACTGCTTTGCCAGGGGAAAGGAAAGAAAAATATTGCTTTGTGTAGGGCACCAACACCCCTGCCCCAAAATCTCCTCATGCAATTATTTTTCTCCCCTTGCACCTCTACACTGCCTAGCTTTTAAATCCATAAACAGAGCCCCGGATGGCATTTAAACCCTCCTCAAACACTCGGCCGTGCATCTAGATTATGCATTCGAACACAATGGCATCCATTCCCAACAACTGTGGCTCTTTCCAGATACCCATCTATTACTGTAAGGTCCTGCACTGTCCAGCTGACCTTCCCCTACTGCAATAACTACTGGTTAATACATTGTCTGTTGTAAAGATCTCATCTACTGTAGGTACTGGTGTTGTCTGCAAAGCTCTTCTTGTGAAAAAATTCAAGAAAATATAAACACAAATAAAAAGTTGATCAAATCTATAAATGGTAGCACCTGACTACATGCGTATCTCACTATTTGCAGAGGCTTCCCCAACTCAGGGAAGACTCATGTATGGCAGCAAACTGGGTTGTGAACCAGGGTCACGGAACAAGGCGCTGCAGGCTTGTGTGCCGGCTGGGGTGTGTTTGGCTGCCGAGCACGGCCCGTCGCCGTCACCTAATAGGATTGGCATTGTCCGTTAAAAGGGACTGTGCAACTGCGAGTAGGTTTCCTTGGTTCCCGTTTCCTACCCAAATCGCCTCGACGGAGTCCACCTTGCTTCCCCTCTCTACCCGCACACAAGAGAATCGTCACGCGTCACCCTGCAGTGACTCTGCATCACAGACCCTGCACAGCCCAAGGGTGTCCGGGAGCCACATAGGATTGAGCTCGGTCTCCCCTGACCCAATTGTTTTTTAATTTCTCGTTGGTGGCTCCAGTGGGCACGTACGGCCATGGCATGACTGTAGAGGTAGGGAGGGCGCAGGAGGTGAAGTGTGGCCTGTTTTTTCAGACATTTGTGTGTCTGGCATTGATTTAAGTAATTTTGGCTATTTGGTGGAGGCAGTAACCTCGTTAGATGCCTGGTTTACCTTATTAGGAGAGTGGTGCTGGGGGGCTGTGTGGGGCCCTTTGGCATTTTTTGGTGGTTGACCTGGTGGGACCCTGGTGTGTTTTGATAGTCTTGCCTGGCATTGCATTGTTCACTTATTACTGAGACCCCATTTCCTTACCTGCTTGGTCTGGTTTGTGCTGCAATGTAAGATCCTGCATTGTTGAAGCCTTATTATTGGGGTTGAGTGGCCCCTGGTGTTTGCTTGGTCATTACTGCCCGGCCCATGGAATTTTAGCGAGAGCGCCCTTTTTTACCTGCTGCTTGGCTGTATCACCGTGCTGAGTATGTTGTAATTGCGATTTGGTGCCACGTTTACGTCTGCAGTTAGGATGCCAGGAGGTGCGAAGAGGGGCTCCAAGCATGCACACACAAAGGTAGATATAGAGGCATTGATGCACAGGATGGATGCAATTTTGGCCCTTCTGCACCCGCAGTCCCCTCAGTGGGGCAGCATAGGGAGCCAGTGGTGCTCACAGAAAGGCTGAGGAGATCAGGAGTGGCCCCCTGGAAGGCATTTCCCCCGGCCCCCGGGGAAGAAGCGTGGTAGGTGTCAAGGGCCCAAGAAGGAAGGGGGGTCCAAGTGAAGGTGTCGCCCCAGAGGTCCTGCCAGCGGACAACAAAAGTGAAGAGGTGGCGCAGGGTAGCGTTTCTGCCTTGTTGGTGCCTGCAGCAAATATTAGCATTGTACAGAACGGCAATAGTAACATTGCAATTTGGGTCACGCTTGCGGGTGGTGCTGGTAAGCATGATTTGGTCACAAATTTAGCCAGTGTTGTGCCCTGGCTTTCAAAGGTAGGGATGTTGTCTGTGCGTTAGATAGGACGCTTTAGCCAGCGTGGCTAAAGGTGACAATGTGGAAAGGGCCAGGAGGTTGGTGATCAATCTTGATGGTGTAGGGGCGCATGGTGTGCAAGCACAGACTGCTGGCACACCCATGGGGGCAGCCAGTGGGCCGGTACCGGTTTGTCACGTGGCGCAGAGGTCAACAGTGGCTACTACCTTGCACGCAAGCGGCGTGCAGCAAGCAGTTCCAGCGGGAGCCCCATCCCCTCCTTAGGAGTCAACGCCAACAGGTACAGTGGCACCAGTGCCGAGCATTGGGTTGGGGGATGTGTGTTCTGAACAGGACCAGTTGGACCGCCAATGGAGGTAAAAGAAAAGATTTGGAAGGGTAGTTATACTGAAATGTGTGAGTTGATTGCGGATAGACCCGAGTGGGAGGAGAGCAAGCGGTGCAAGGAGTGCCCCCATTCCAGGGATTGTGAGCATTGCTGGGCAAAAAGAGGTTTGAGGAGACATTGTTGAATTGGGTCAAAGGCTTCACGATCTTCCAAGCAATCATACCTGAGCTTTACTCGACCTTCGGGGCACGATTGGCATGCTACCAGACTAGGATAGTATATGCTGACGATGAGTTCTGGGGCATGGCCCTGAGGGATTACGACAAGGAGTTTAGGAGAATTAAGGCCAGTAGGCCCACGTTGGCATGGGACCAGATTGATGTGAACTCCTGGTTGTGCTTTATGAAGCCACAGAGGCTGGATGCTGCTCCTAGTCAGCTCTATCGGGTGGGTGCAGTGGCGAGCAGTAATGTAGGTGGGCAAAAAAGGGGTCCTGTTGGCATTTCAGTAAAAGAACCCTAAACTTGCAAGTTCAAACATTGTTGTTCCTTCTCCGGCCTGCCTTCCCACCCAGAGACAAAGTGTTTTAAAAAGTCGAAGGACAGAGGCCCCAAAAAGCAGGAATGGTCACTCCATCTTAGTCTGTATTTATTTTTAAAAATAAAACAAAATCCTCAGTCAAACATGGCAGCCAGACACATAGCTGAACAAAATAAATGAGGTAAAACAAGCATTAATTAAGTCAATACGTTTTACTTTTGTGTTTGCATCCACACAGGTCCGCACAAGTTTAGGGTAAGCGCTCACACAGAACATGCCCCTGTTCACATCACTGAATGCACATAAAGCCTAAGCATAAAGCCTAAGGGATCCATTTGAACAAAGTCTATCAAGCGTAAAGGCACCCATGCACACAAACAAACTTCCTGACTTCAATGCACACAAACCAACTCTCATACGTAAAGTTCGGTAGTTCACACTGCAAAATTCTTAAAAGCTTGTGAATTTTGCATAAAGTAAAATTCGCAATTGTCTCAAATTTCAGGGGCCTAATAAACATGTTTGATAAGTCAATATTTTTTAAGGCGCTAACGCAGGAAATCTGAGAGCAGGCCCAGGGCCTCCTTACACAATGCCCGGTAATTGGAGTTAAAGATACTGGTGCTGAAGTTAATGATTCTAGACAGTATTTTATTGCCGCCCCCAATCACCCAACTTTACAATTTACCAGGCCTAGAATTAGGGGGAAAAATGCAAGAGCGTTCACTATCAGCAAAACTTGTAATCAGGCAGTGTTATCCCACAGAGGGATACCCCTCCCTCTCACTACTAATTGGGCCTTTAGAAAGCAAAGACTTTTTGCATGAGGCCAAAGACTGAAAAACGTGCACAGATGTTGAAGCATTGAAAATCAGAAACGTACTACTCTTTCATCCAGGTAAAACTTTTTTACGGAGAAAAAATTGCCATTTTCCGCTCCTGGGTTCTGTAGTGCAGAGTTGTCTCTGAATATATTCTCTAAGGTACGAACCATATTGGATGAACTGTTCTTTTTTCACAACCTCTTCACCAAACTCTGCCCTTAAGGTAGGGGCATGCAAAGTTTTTTTTTACTCCTACAAAATTCTATTTTTTGACCCATTTCACATTGCGTACGCCAGAAGGAAGTTGTTTTTCATACTGCAAAATCATTTTCAATCTAATCAAACCCATCTTCTATGTAAAAGTTATGCGGGAATTTCTATGAAAGTTTACCTTTTGAGAAGTTTTTCTAGGGACATTGGCATTTCACACAAAAATGACACTGTTTATGTGAACTATGTTATTGAAACCTATCTTGTTTGCTAATAAAGTACACGTACACCACAAATTATCGTAGAAGTCAGGATTTGCAGATGCTAAGTGTGAAACACTTTTCACTTCAAAAAGTTGCAAAGTTTGCCAAACATCTTTGAGAAGACTGCAGAAGGAATTTGCAACTTTGAAAAACTATAACTGCAAAAGACTAGGGAAGAGATCTCAGTGTTGAGAATGTTTTAAATCATGCCCTCTCAGGCACGTCTTGGAAGCTGTGCAGAGTAATGAAGATTGTTGTAATTTTCTGCCTCCCCTAGGCCCTATAGGAGAGATCGTATCTAGAACATAATTGTCCAATCATGGCTCGGGTACCGTTTCACGAGCAGACAGCTTCTCAGAGGCTGAGGGATGCAAGAGTTGCCAGAGACGGCTGCTAATTAGATAAAACAATGTGTCAGGTGCACCGAGGCCTCTGCCTGACTGCTATTTCATTTCAAAGGCTGCACCTCCTGAGGCAGAGAAGGCCCAGTCGAAGAAAAAGAACGAGGGGGGAACCAGAGAATGCTTCACTGGAGGCGAGAAGAGAGAGGATAACACGACCCAAGAACTTTAAATGCAAACACATTTCCCTCCGAGGTACAGTAATTAGATTTCCTGGCAGGTCGAGTCCGGATTTGTGCCCTCCGGTCCGACACGCTTTATGGGACCCTTGTGGGTCTGACTGCTTGGCCAGCCAGAGGACTGTTTGCAGGGCTGGTCACGGGCTATGAATCCGTCCATTCATCGGATGTCAGTGGGTCTGAACCAGATGGACGGGGAGATGTGGGTCTGAGCTACCCGCGTCCCAGCAAAGGATCCGCCACTCTGGGTGTTGAGTGCAGCTCAATCAAAGGTGCAGAGCAGGTAACACCTAACCGTCTAGAGCCCTGCAGATGAGCAGCGGAGGCTGGAGGGTCAGGCGCAGCTCTAAGATGCTCAGTGCCAGGCAAGGGATGGAGTCGGTGGTCAATGGTCAGGAAGCGATTCAACATCTGAAAACCAGGCCAGGAATGGGGCCTGGGGTGGATGGTCCAATAACACTTTAGCATCTGAACATCAGGGCAAAGATGAGGCTGGATTGAGGGTCCAATAACAGTTTAGCATTTGAGCGCCAAGTAAAGAATGGAGTCTACGTTTTAGGGTCCAATAACACTTTAGCATATGAGAGCCAGACAAATAATGGAGTCTACGGTTGAGGGTCCAATAACACTTTAGCATATGAGCGCCAGGCAAAGAATGGAGTCTACGGTTGAGGGTCCAATAACACTTTAGCATATGAGCGCCAGGCAAAGAATGGAGTCTACGGTTGAGGGTCCAATAACACTTTAGCATCTAAACAGCAGTCAAGGACTAGAGCCTGGGATGGATAGTCCAATAACACTTTAGCATCTGAACATCAGGCCAGAAATTAGGCCTTGATCGATGGTCCAATAACAGTTTAGCATTTGAGCGCCAGGCAAAGAATGGAGCCTTAGGTTGAGGGTTCGTAACACTTCAGCATTTGAACAGCGGTCAAGAGATAGAGCCTGCAATGGATGGTCCAATAACACTTTAACATCTGAGCACTAGGCAAGATATGGAACCCTGGGCCGACGGTCTAATGACACCTTAACATCTGACTGCAAGGGAAGTGGAGAAGCTTGTGGTCGATGGTCCATTAAGACCTTAACA
The DNA here is from genome assembly GCF_964204655.1 of Triturus cristatus. Lineage (NCBI taxonomy): Eukaryota > Metazoa > Chordata > Amphibia > Caudata > Salamandridae > Triturus > Triturus cristatus. The sequence goes on from NC_140580.1 coordinate 752,735,867, forward strand.
TCTGACTGCCAGGCAAGGGATAGAGCCTGGAGCCAATAGCCCAATAACACTTTAGAAGTTGAATGTCAGGAAAGGGATAGATTATGTGATCTTTGGTCAAGTAGCACTTTACCCATTGTCCACCAGTCACAAAGGGCTGGTCCCCCTCAAAAAAGAGCGTCTGTGGTCAGGTAGCACTTTAACAGCTGAGTATCAAGCAAGAAACGGAGTGTGTACTCAATGGACATGTAGCATTTAACAGTTGAGTGCTATGCAAAGAAAGGAGTCTGTGGTCAAAGGGGCGCTGGGCAAGGGATGGATCTGTAGTCGAAGGACAAGGAACTCTTAATAACTAAGCTCTAAGTAGGAGGTGGAGTCCATCTCCAATAGTGAAGCAAGAGCCCAGGTGACTGAGCTTCGGAAAAGTAATAAAGTCTGCAGTTAATGCCCAGGCAGAGCTCAGAGTGACTCAGGCGGGGACAATCGATGGTTTGTGAGTTAATAGCAAAGGAGGGCTTAAAGAGCTGTTGCTGTGGCATGGGAGAAGTATGTGGTAAATTGTCAAGCAGAGGTGGTAACGACTAAGATTTGGAGATGAGCTCGAGTCTGTGGCCAGTGACTGTGCACAGCTTTTAGGAGAATTATGGAATTCAAAGTTATGCCTTCTTCCATTGGATGAAATAGAACTCAAATTGATGCAACTATACCCAGTTATTGAGCTGCTGTGTGCACTCTTCAAACTAATTTGCTTATACGATGGAAGTCTAACAAAATTATTTGACTCTGACCAATGAATACTTTGGAAATACAAAGAAACAAATATAAAGAGTTTTGGGGGAATAGAGAATGGTAGCTTCCGAGGCTTCCATCGGCCAATGATGTGCGGCACTCAGGTTTCAGGCATTTTAATGTATCGGATCAGGGGTTATAGCCATTTGTAAACTTTAAAAATCCGTAAGGCTTGCCTGAGATTGAAAATTTTAAATATATTTGCCCAAAACTAATCTATTTTAGTAGAAGCATATGTTTTGTGAATCATAGTGAAATATCACATTTCAAAGAGTTTACTTCTTTTTAGGCTAAATTGCAAGCTTTTGGCAAAATCTTACGCTCCTTCCTTGTGAGTACATTACAGATTCCGAAATTAAAAATATCTTTCGGGTGAACAAAAAAAGACACATACAAAAGAGAATGATTTCTTAATTAGTCCATAGGATGTGCTAGCCCGCCTGACAAAACATTTTTGTGAGCAGTAACAGCTGCTGTCTGTGGGACAGTGGACTTGAATTTGAGAAGCTTATCCTGCACAGCCTGTTCCCATTGCTTGCCTTTCTTGGTTGGACTGTGTGAATGTGGAAAAGTTTAATAGCTGACTGCTGCACACAGAACAACACACACTTATTCCACCTTATTTCAGAATCTGAGTTAAAGGAAGTTCACAAACACTTGATTTGGGGTTTCGTTCTTTTGAAGAACTGTTTAAATCAAAACAGTCTACTTCAATTGACATTTTGTAGTCTAATTAAATTCTATATACTTTATTTAATTAGCTCTTAGGCAATTAGCCAGGATTAAGATTAGAGCCAGATGCAGGACCAAGGACAATGCATATCAAACGACCTTCTGAAGTGAGCTAGGATGACATATCACAGAAAACATTAGCTTGTTAGGTGTCTGTACCTGCGTGGCAGTCAATCTTTCTTCCATCGAGGAAGTGATAGCTCCCTGTGCTGTAGATGTAAGGTGCCTAGTTAAGGCTGGGGAAGGAATAATTCACATGGAGAGTGGCATGTATTGCTGTAGAGTGTGCTTAATTTGAGCCGGTGGTTTCCAGTGCTCGGCACCAGTACTTAATTGTTAACACTGGTGCTTATGACAGTTTGCCACGAGGTGGCACTGTCTGGCTGATTTAGAGATGACCATAACAACAGTTAGTTACTATTAAATACACATTAAAATTGACCCATACCTTCCGCCCAAGCCCTTATTATACCTTTAGTGGCCTGAAATAGTCCGCATTGTCACATTTGTTGGGGTGTAATGGATAGTAGTTGTGTTGTTACTATCATTGGCAGCAGGGCACAAGTCCTAAAAAAAGAAGTGGGGGGACGCTCTAAGTTAGGTGGTGTCACCGGAAGTGACGTCACGACAGGAAGTGACGTCACGAAAGGTGGCTTGCACCATCAGACTCATTGCCTCCCATCACTCACCCCTTAGATGCGATTGCATCAGAGAAGCCAGCGCATGAGCAGTGTTCTGAATGAGCTCCGATCTCACCCCAAAGAGGCCAAAGAGTGAATGTGTGGCTCCATTTGCTCCAGTTATCGAGCTCTCAAGTTTTCCACTGTCATGTGGGCGGTGTCAGCCAGTCCTGGTTTTACAACTCTCCTTGCTTTGCGTTATGCATAATATTATAATAGTAACAATGCAGGTAAAATTCCAATCGCACGGATTTCTCGAGTCACTGGGTAAAGGGAGATCGACGGGGCGGCCGTGCGGCCAAGTAACGTCATAATTGAAAGTTCAGCTTTTGGGCTGGGGGGACGGAGTCCACCCGGTAAAAACCTGTAAAATAAGTAGGGGGACGCCGTCCACCCACGTGGTACCCCGACTCAAGCCCTGTTTGGCAGCATGGCATGGGCATTGTGTGGTGCTAACTGCAGTAGCCCCCTGATGAGAGCCCTGGCACTTTTTTTTTTTTTTTTACAAATTAAGCACTGGTACAAGGGTTAGGCTATCATATCCTTCTTGTCACGAAGGACGCAACACTCGGCTCGCAGGCTTTTCCTGGTCAGCTCATTGTTTTCAGGTGTACTGCTTCAATTGGATCAGTTGAAGTGAACCAAGACAAGACCTCCCTGAAGAATTAGGTTGTTAAATGAAAAAACAAAGAGAAGCACTGTGTCTTTGGGGTCATGGAGTCATCTGGTAAAGTTGGGCATGGTGAGGCAGCTATGTAACTATCACTGCCTAAGCTTTGATTATTGTAAAGTGAACACCATAGTGTGATGCAAATCAGCGAGCTAACGTCCCCCTCCCAGGATTAGTCGGTGACTGAGGAATTTGGATGACAGACACAATTTGCCACTGACCTGCACAAAATCTCATGCTTAATGGCATTTTTGTGAAAACACACTGAGGTTCATTTGAAACTTGACACCAACACTTTTAATGAACGAATGGAACAACAGTCTGCCATATATCAGGATGGTTGGTAGTGGTTTAAAAAACATAAGAGGCAAAAATATTTTGGGAGTTTTCGGTTCTTAACTTGACAAATAGTGACAGGTAACAAGAGGTGAGATATATTAAATGTATGTTTATAAGGTAAAAAATGATGGACGCAATGCTTAAATTAATCCTAGCCACTGGGAATTAGTCAAGCCACATTCTTCCAGTCCTTTACATTTTTTGCCCATCGATTTGTTCAAGGCCAGCCTTTAGCATGTGTGAGATGGGCCCAAAGCCCAGACTTTTAGAGGGGGAGCAGGAGCTGCCTGGACCAGTTTATGGAGGCTGTTGGTGCCCTTGTCCGCGTTGTGACTACTTTTCTTCTCATGGCTCACCTCTCTGTTGCCCCATCACCTTCGCCTTCCAGTTTTTTCAACACACATTTAAGGAGGACGAATGGGAGGGGCTCCAAAGTTGGATTCGCTCAGGCCCCTCTCTGAGCACAGGCCGGTTCTGGGTATGTAAGTCAGTCGTGGTCTTGTTCTAGTAGCAACCGTCCAGCACAAACGGCCAGGGCAGGTGCCCTCTAGAAATGGAAATAGGGGACCCGATACTGGTTTCAGCCTTTCTGTTCTCAAGTCTTGTGGCACGGTTAGTATGGCCAGGTACAGCCTAGACCCCCTCCTCCCTTATCAATACTAAGACAGTAACACGCTTAGCACAAGGAATTTTTGGATTAGGAAGTCGTAAACCCCCGGCCGTATTTATTGACATAAAATTAAATCAACAATTTTCTATTATATTTAAACAATACGCAGAAAACCATTACATTGATTACTTGGATAGGTACAGATGTAATTTTGCTAACCTTAACATATCTCTAATACTCTCAGTCTCAACCAATGAGTCTTCTAAGCTAAAGACACTTGGGGTCTGCACACACCACTGTTCTACAGAGACCACCAGACAATGCCACCTTTGATTTACAGGCATCTCTGACGTGCAAGTCCATCTGCTATGAAGACGGTCACCGAAATGGATACCTGCTTTGATACAAAGGTGCCTGCCCCGCATACAAGGACACCTCTGACAGATACATACGGCTGCGCGCTCTGATAGTTTCCACCGACACCCTGAGACAAGGCCTCGCTCGCCATGATGAGAGGAAATGGCTGACAGGTTTTATTGCATGAAGCCTTCTTATTTATGCCCTGTGCCGAAACACGAGAACCACTGAAGTATCTAAGGAGGGGGGAGGTGCTCCGCGCGCTCCAGCAGTGAGGGGAATCTGCTGGCTGTCCTCGCGGATGAGTTGTGGTGGTCACGTGACCCGTTTCTGCGCCGGGGATCGGGTTCCCCTTGTAAGCAGAGGATGTTCCCGATTCAAACCCTCCTTGTGCTTGGAGCTCTGTGTTCCTCCGAGTTTTTAGGAGGGGTGAGGGGGGGTCACTGCCGACAGTGAGGGAAATGGGGAGGGGGGGGGCACCTCCGAGAATACATCTCTTTGGACAGCAGAATTCGAAGGAGCGCGAGAGGAGGGTTCAGGTCACAGCGTCAATCATTGCACTGCATGACAAGAAAAGTAAATGGATGCTGCAATTGGTGAAATGAGTCCTTAGCTTCAATTAGTATCAATTAGCGTTCAGAGTCCAGTAAAGGGCCTTTATCCCTCCCTGCCTCGACCCGGCCCTTCACAGGTATTCTCTACCACTTATCACAATACGTTGTTATCTTTCTCTTTCCCGTTCTCTCCTTTTGTTCTTCAACCACATCTCCCCAACCCCTCTTGCTTTCTAACTCCATACATCCGTTCTCCCTGTTGTCCGTTCTCGGTTTTTTCTGCAGTTTTCTCTGTTCTATCCCTGCTCTCAACATAGTTTCTCCTTTATGTTTTTTGCCGACCGTTTCGCTCCCCCTCCAGTTTTTCTCTTGCTATAATCAAGCACACGCTGTTCTCTGCTCTCCATCCTTGCCATCTCTCTCCTCTCAACACCTTTACTCAGTTTCACTCCTTTAGTAACATTATCCCAACTGTCTCCTCCTCCTTTCGGCGTTTCGTTATGTTACGCAGTGTGTTCCTGTACTCCCTCATGTCTGCTCTTCTTTCTCGTTTTCTGACCCCTTTTTATTTGCTGTCCTACTCCGCTTCCCGCCCCTCCTTTCTCTTGCTTTTGTTCTACAGCCCCCCCCCCCGTCCTCTTCTCTATTTCACTCACATTGAGAAGGAGTGAAATATGCCCCCCGCCCTCCCGTTTCGTCCCCGCTGCACCCTCGGCTCCCCAGCCCTCTCCGCTTCGTACCCCGGCTCCGTTCTCACTCTACTCAGTCCCTCCTCCCCCCCTTTTCTGTCTACCCTCAACGCTCTTTTGCGCCCCTTCCTCCCCAGCTCTCTCTCTTTAACTCGGTAAAACATTATTGGCCTCATCTCACGGGAGAGTTTTGCCAAAAGAAATACTTCAATTACCTCAAAGAACAAACTTTTCCACTGTTTGTAAATATCTGTACTGTACAAGAGTCTTGCCCTCGCCTCTGTCTGTTCTACCGCGACCCTATCCCTTCTCTGTTCTTCTTTTCGCCTCCCACCCCCTCCCCTTCTCTCGCGAGGAGTGGGGGGGGGGGGGGGGGGGGTGGTAATTGCACGTTGCCAGCTCTAGCACAATCCTACACAATCACAACAAACGACGCAGGCGTATTTATCAAACAAAGAACCACATTAACATATCTACAAATACAAATATCACGTTGTCGATGTAATGTAGACTCCTGGTCAGCAATCTCCTGCGCTCTGCTAAACCAGTACATAAGCATACTTGTGAACTAACCTTAACTAACCCCCACCCCCCCAAAAAATGTTTTTGTGTTTAATACACCTAGTTTAATTCCTCTACTAGCGAGGAGAGAGGCCCAAACCTAGTAGACTTTAAACCAAACGAGAGCGCATCCCTCAAGAGCCCTGACGCCCTCTGGTCCACCGGGGCATCTGGGCATTACTATGGCTCCTGGCGCAGATGTGTCTATCTCCTTGCTGTGGGTGATGTACCCTGTGGAAGACATAGTTGGCACAGAAGCCACATGCCTACCCCTCCGGCACCCATTATTCCCACCCTCCTTGGCTCATAGGTGGAGTGAAAAGCACAATCCACAGACTCTCAGGTGTGACCGGGCAAGCCTTGTTTATGGACATGGGGCGGTGCCAGGATGGCGGGCCCGAAAGACAGGTGCAGTCCGGATTGGACCGGCTGAAGCCGGGGGCCAGCGGTGGCAGCCATGTGTTTGAATTTTTGCGGGCATCCCGCGCCAACAGCCTTTGGCTGGAAGAAAGGTGATGGGATCGCCGGGGCAGGTGGCAGGGGCAGCCAGGTGGATTGAATGGAGGGGCACTGTCCTGCTCTCCGCTACCTGGTTTTCGCCTGGCTGCCCCTAACGACCGCCGATTCTCCTGCACTTGGGGACCCCTCTTATCCGCCTTTTTTGACAAGCAAGAAGACTCTTTTTCCCAATCGCCCATCCCTGTAGATAGCCTTTTAGTGGGAGGATAGTCCTGGAAGGGAAGGAGTCATGTTTAGGCCTGGGCTAAATTTCCGGTCCGCTCACGGAAACTGCGATAATTTGACATTTTCGCGTTCCGCGGAGAGCGCGAAAATGTCAAAATTTCAGCATTCCGCAGCTTAGCGATAATTTGTTTCTTGCTCGCGCTGTAAAATAATACATTCTCGCGCGCGCGATCGCTTTACCTGAATCCCCGCGTTCGCCGACAAGTTTTCCCGATCTGGTCGCGTTCTCCACGAGATGTTGGATTGTTGGTAGCCATTTGCGCTGTCTCGTGACAGTTCGCGCCCGCAGTAATGTCATTGGTCGCGCGATCACGTCTTTCTTCTCGCGATCATGCACCGCAAGAAGAGTGAAAACAAGATAGCCGCGCCCGCGAGCAACCGCATGGGTAAGTTGGCGAGCCGCGACCACGCAGAAAATACAGCGAACGGACGGAAAAAAAACTTCCGCATCTTCGCGCTATTTCCGCGTGTTTGCGGAGATTTTGAACATTTTCGCGATAATTTGCAAAAGTCACTTTCGCAAATTCCGCCCATGAACAGAAAGCAGGTGGACAACCTTGGCATCAGGAATAGCAGTGCAGGCAAATTCAGGATGGAATTGGAAGCCTTTGGCTCAAACCGGGGCTGGGGTACCTCAATATTTAGAGAACGGCTAAGGACGCCCGCTACAGTGATTGTCCACAGCCTCCCATGGTACTCCATTACATTGCCCTGGGGATATCAGGGGATGGGGACTGTGCTAGGGGACCAAGGTATGGCCTGGCTACCCAGGCCCATCTCCCATTGGGTGCCAGGGGTGATCCTTTCTTTGGATTGGCTCTGGCATGGTTGTTTTGGGATCCAGATTTCATGCTGGACCACGCTCCCACTATCTTGAAGGAGCAGGTGAACTCGCCTTGTGATGTATAACTTGATGGGGGAATCAAAGGCCCCAAGATCGCTGGAATAGTCGATGCCCTAGGTGTCTGGGGGTGGTCAATCATGAATCCTTCGAGAGCTTAGGTGATTCTATGTTAGTTATCCCAATGAAGAGCTGTACGTATTGTAAATAATATGTAAGAATGCAAATGTTTTTTAATGTAATGCAAATGGTTTTTAATGTTGTATTTATGGATTGTAATAAATACAACCAGAGAATCGTTATGCTCTGTAACACAAGAATGTTGTTAGCTTGTCTCTGTCGTTTCGGGGGAAGATTCTCACCTCACCTGGGGGAAGGGTGGGAGTGAGGCTTCGGTGGGTGGATGTGACTAGGCCTCGGTACAGTCCCCCACCTGTAAAGCCTGGACAATGCCACCTATGTGCCTATCCAAAGAAGAAAAGATGCTAACAGGGGAAATGCCTCTGGTCAAAGGCGATGAAGGGCACACGTGTGATGGAACCATTGGCAGAAGCGGCAAATGAAGACAAAATGTCCCTAATGTGAGGTTATATATTCTTTGGACCCCTGTCAACTCCAGCCATCATTTTCCACAAGACCCACTTCCTGATCCTCCGGAAACCCCCTCCGTGCCCCAGAATGCTCTGTGTCTCTTCTCCCTGTGATAGACATGCCAGCTATGCTAGCATCATAGTCACTGGACGCCACACCCTAAAGTTGCTGCTTGCTCCTGGGAGGCACACTCTGCATTCCTCTCTCTTCTCTCTCCCACCCCTCTTTCCATCTCCTCAGCTGATGTTCATGTTTGTAAGGCTTGCACCTACTCGCATTGTGTAGGCAAGCATGTGCTGAGAGAGGATTTGATTTTCTTAGTAAGCGGTGAAGTCTGTGTAGTGAGGGCAGAAGCCTGTGGGGAGATGAGGGTGTTTAGTGATTGGGTACGACTGTTTATAGAGTAGCTATGGCTGGGAAACTGTACTCTGAGAGAATATATTGTTGTTTATTGAGCTTTAAGACTGCCTAGTGAGATGTGCTTGTGTGGCGAGTATGCTTCCACTGCGAGTAGGAAACACGCCTAAGCAAATCTTTCAGTCAATACCAAAGAGTAACACATTGGGCCTCGTTTATGAGTCCCCTTGCGACACCGGAACGTCACTTTTTGTGACGTTCCGTGGCGCAGGAGCCTGCTCCATATTTTCGTGGCAGCACTAAGCCACTTTTTTTTACTTAATTCTGCCTCGTAAATATGGCTCCCTTTAACGCAGTTTTCTGCTTTAAAGAGGGTGCAATGAGTGTTGTTGGGGGCGTTCCCAGCAACATCCATGGCTTTTTGGCACAGCCCCAGATTTACGAGAGATCGTAAATCCGAGGCAGCGCCAAAAACTTACCCCTCTCCAGGGAGGCATAAGGGAGGTACCACAAAGAGAAATATCTTTATTTCTCCTCATTTTTCATTTTTCTCTGGGCTGCATTCAGCACACATAGAAACTGGAAAAAGCCACTTCTGATTGTTTTTGTGCAGGAAGGTTTCCCTTCCTGCACAGAAATAACCATCCCCGCAATGCAAGCACCCTTGCACCATGGTGCAAAGGTGCCTGCCTTGGTGCACGGCAGCCCGTTGCGCGCCGGTGCAGGGGAAAAGGACAGGCATGCGCTGTATCTGATAGATGCGTCACATTCCTGCCCTTTTGTTTTACCGTAGGGCAGCGCAGCAGCAAGGCCTGCGGCGCTGTACCATGGTGAAACCTCATAAATGAGGCCCTTAATGTAAACTTCACATGTTACACTCTGTCTCACAGCAGAGGCTGCTAATCGTTTCTTCCCCGTATCTCTAGACCCGTAAAGTAGCAGAAATGCACATGTGGCCTCATGTGCACTGTGTGCATGCATCATAAGGTACTATGATAAGTCAGTAACACACCGTATGTCTGATTTCGATAATGTGAGGGGCTTTAAGTGGGCTGGGTCCTGCCGATGCTCCAGCAGTTCTAACAAGCATTGGTATAGCCAATAGGTCTCGCCTTTGGGACCTTATAAGTGTTTAGCCATGCAACAGTTGCATTACTAAATACTTATAAGGTCCCAAAAGCGAGACCTATTGGCTATGTAAAGCGGCCTTGCGGCAGCGAAAGTGAAAGTGATCGCGATCATGATCAAACATCAAAGCGAAAGTGAAAGTAATCGCGGTAAAGCGTGGCGCGTGCGCGCCTGCGCACATGCACTGTAGCTCTAGGCTGGCCTGGTAGCACTTTTTGGAGCCCTCTCAATAAGTCTCGCCAGACCAGCGCATGCACTGGGTCAGGCGAGACCTAAAAAGTGGGTGCTGAGAGGGCCTCTATTGGGCTCTCCATTTTTGCCCTCACCACCAGGGTGAAAAATAAATCTGAACTCTGCAGCAGTACCACCCTTCACTGCCTGTGATGTAACTTCAAAGAGGCTCATTATAGTTCTTGCAGTCTCATTATTTCAGAACTGAAGCATTTTCAATAATATATACAACAAAGCCATAGTTGTTGCGTATTTATCTTATGCTAATAGCAACCATTGACAAAGCCAGTAGTCCTGGCTTGTTGTAGGTGTAATGTTTCGTGATGTATTATATAGCTGGAAGCAATGATAGAAGAGGCAAAATACTAGTCAGGCGGCACACAATGCTAAGCACAGATGTTTTTAAGCCATGCCCTTAATTACATCACCATGCCCCTTTAAGAGACCCCTGTAGTTTTTAGATCCCACTTAAACCCTTGGAGGGGCACTTCATAAGAGTCTGCTGGCAGAGGGTATGCACTTCTCTCAAAAGTGTAGAGGTGCCGGATGATCATTGTCCTGTGTCTTTTGCCCTGGTCATTGAATAGAGTGAAAATAACTTTGAGCAATCTCAGCCTCTGGCTCCCTGATTGTGTGATGTTATGTTATATCCACTTATAAAGCACAACGAATCACACCAAAAGGTGTATCTGGACGCTAGGCCTTTTCAATGAATGCAACCAATTCTTAAAATAACCAGGTTTTCATTAAACTCTTAAATTGAGTAAAGTTCATATAACTTTGTGAATGTGTACAACACATGTACGTAAGCTCCACAAATAAATTGTACCTCATTCAGGCAGTTAGAGCGTGGTGATGACTGGCCTCACACATTGTGGTGCCTTTATGGGATAAGTAGGAGTATAAGACATGTGACCGAAGGCAAACCTGCCAACTTTTAGATGGCGGGGCCCTGAAGGTGCGGGGCTTTGACCCCATCACCATCTAAACAACCACGGCTCAATGATCTGCTCGAGTTGATCCCCACCTACCCTCCCAAAACAATAGGCGTCTGAGGTGGCTGTGTAGGGCTTGGAGATGTTATAAAATCCCTGATGGACGTCAGGTTCTCAAAGTCTTCAAACGTGGCGGAAACATGCTCTCTGCATAAGGTTTCCAGCTCACTTTGCGAAGACCAAGTGATATTGTCTCTTCATCGGGAGACCATGAGAAGAGTGACAATTTTATGTGATACATGGTAACACTGTATGAGTAGGCCCATCTACGAAGGCACCAGGGTCGGTCTGACTTATGGGGCAATCAGGCAGTGCCCATTGGCTGGTCTGAAAGGTCAGTGCGTGGGCTGTTTTTTGGCTGTTTATGACAAGCGCGAAATATAATGAAGCGCGCACTTAGGACTCGGCCCCCCGGGCACCCGGGCACGCCCCCCCTCCCCCTGCCCCTTTTTTCTTCTCCGTTTGTGAAGCCCAGTTGAGGCAGCTGGCAGGGACGGAGGACTGAAAGGCTGGCCCGTATCTGGCGCGAGGTCGCAACAGTTGGTGGTTACTTTCATGGGTACATTTGGGGTAATTCCTTCCTGAGGAATAAAATATTAGTATGTGTCTGGCAATGTATCCCATACTGCAACAGCAGTCATTCGACCATTTTACCCGATTTCCCGCAGCAGATGCAGGGTATTGGGGCGCTTGCGAGGGATCCTCCAGGGGGAGCAGGCTTGTGCGGGCTTAGCGTCCTAGAGCGGCGGGAGGGCGGTAGTGGCCGGACACTGGGTCAGCTAGGGTAGACTGGCCCTCTCCCGACGCAATTTTTATAGCAGGACCACGGAGTGGCGGGTGGGAGGTTCACAGGAGTATGCATGCTCAGCGATTCTCTTGACAGTCCCACGCGCAGTTGGGATATATTGCTTGCAGTGCCATTTCCCGCAGCCGGCGGTGCGCCTGAGTGGTCACTAGATGCAGGATTAGGGAGCCTGGCTAGCTCGGTCAGTAGAGTGTGAGATTCTTACTCTCAGGGTCGTAGGTTCGTGCCCCACGTTGGGCAAAGAACAAGTAGGGGAGCCGCGTCATGCGCAGCAGGATAGATATGGCGCGGGATAAGAGTTAGGTAGTGTGGTAGGAGCGGTGTAGACCCTGGGTGGCCTGCCTGTGGGCAGGGCCGGTAGGGCAGGTGCTGCACACACAGTGACAGTGGGCGCAAGGCGTCGTGTGGGACTCCTGTTCCCTGGGTGGGTTATCTTCCATGGCAGAGGTAACATGACGGACGAACCAGGCCATTTGAATCAGATTTGCTCCAAGCCTGAAGATTGAGAACCTAGGGGTCACAGGTCGCTTGGGGTGGGGAGGGCGAAGGGCGGTCTGCCCTGGTCCCCCTTGTGGCGGTAAAGAGGTCACATAAATTGCCTTTACATTGATAAGGGGAGTCCTCCGGCATATTCCGTAGGCCAGCACTGAGGTGGAGAGACGGTAAGCTCACCCCAGAGAGAATGGGACACCGGCTGGGGGCAAGGGCGCCAGTTTAAAAATAGGGCATGGGGCTTCCGCCCCTGGTTATTCCCTACGAGCCCCGATGAGCAGCCTGGTGGTGGAGGGGTGGGCCCCTCAGGTGGCGGACCTAGACCAGATGACAGGGGCTCACCCCTCAAGGACGCAGGTGGGTTGCGCCTTGCGTGGTTCTCAGTTGGTTGGGCGAAGCGAGCCAGAAGGCCCCTTAGTGCTGGAGCAATAGACAACGTTTTCTGGTGAATAAATTGAGTTCTGCCCGACTGGCACGAGGCTAGGGGCAACTTGAATATAAATATTGTTTAACGATTGAATTGTTGAATTTGATAATTCCATATCGTATCAAATTGTATGAATTATATACTGTCATGTTTGTGTGATGAATTGTAATAAACATGGCCTTTTTTATCCCACAGCTCTGGTTGTCAAGCATTGATTTGTGGGTTTGGTTGGGGGGCAGGGGCTGGGAGCCATCCTGGGGGGTACGAGTCCTATGGGCCTGTTATGGTCTGGCTGGCAAGTTTTTACTGTTAATTTACCTGATATTGAAACAAACATTGCCTGCAGCAAGCTCAAATCCATGCAGTCTTCTGTACTTTGCAAAACACATACAGAGCATGGTTTTACAAGTTCAAAACGGCCCCAATTTGCAAACATGGGACACTTTTTGCTATGTGATTCACTAATAATTCCTGTTTTTATTTTGGTGCCTGGGCCTCTCTGTCCTAGTCTGACCCTGGAAGCCCGTTTACCTCTTTTGGAAGAGATGCCGCATACCTCACCTCGCAGGCCCCGGAGACAGGTGCGGGCCGGTATGGACCGGTTTGGGGCTGAGGCCTAACTGTGGCTGCATCTTTCAAATTTTCACAGGGTGCTTTCCCGCGTTTAATTGTGATTGGTCAAGTGGGGGCAGCATGGTCACCTGGGCGGCTTGCAAGGCCGGCACGACAGCGCTTAAAAGGCGTTGTCTTAGCCTGGAGAGCACCTGCTGCCTGCCTGCCCCTGCGGATTGCCGGTCCACGTTGTCTGGAGTGCCTGGGGACCGGAATTTTCTTTTCCCCACCCTCCCATCCCTTTAACTTTGTGAATCTTAATAGGAAGGAGGTTAAGGAGTCATGTTTGACCACAAAACAGGTTGGCAACATGGGGCATCACAAATACAAGCGCAGGCGGATTCAAGATATTGTTGATTTTGAATAACCCGGGGCTGGAGCGACACGGTCACTGGTTAAGGGCTGGAGGCATCTGCTACCGCAATTTTCCTTGGTCCTGGAGGGTACCCCGTGATACGCCCTGTGGGAGTGAGGGGGGAATGATGGCTGCGCCAGGGAACCAAGGTATGGCCCGGTTGCCTGGCCTCATCCCCCGATTGGGTGCCAGGGGGTTTCCCTTCATTGGGTTGCTCTGGCATGGATGGTTCTTTTAGGGGTCAGATGTTGAGTTGGTCCTGGCTTTCTCACCTCGGGGGAGTGGAAAGTGCGCCTTGTAGACAATGCCACGAGGAGCCATGAGGTGGTCAAGCATAATTCCTAATGGGGTGTGAGAATATTGATTCATTTGGTGTAAATGTATTTGGAAATGTTATTCAATATCAAGACAACTGGGGAAAAAATTGTTTACCGTCGTGTTTATGAAGTGTAATAAATATGGCCATAGAATGCTGTCATTTCTCTAACGCAAGTACGATTGTCTGGTTGGTTTCTTTTGGTGGGATGGCTGAATTACGGGGGAGGAAGGTAATGTCTGTCTCCTATTGCAGCACACCGTTCTCATGACGGTCCCCCACCTGCGCTACTCTCCTCCTCAGCGCCCAGAGACAGCAGCACAATGCATTGCTCAAAAAAATCTTTCTTTTACCGCCTGGTATTTAGTCAGTTGGCCAGGTGTCTGTTCACGATAGTTTGAAATAGTGTGATATTTCCCCTTCATCGTCCTTTTTTTGAACATATGATGCGTTTTCGGTTTTGAACATTGCAATTTGTGTTTATTGAAGATTAATAACTTGCATTACTTTTCACAAGTGTGGGCTGCTGGGATTCTGATTCACTTTTGAAAAGGACATTAGTCGCTCAAATGTCAATTTTGACACTGCCACTTGAAATATCTTGCATTTTCTGCAGTGATTTAGTAAGAGGTGGGAGAAATTTGGGTAATTTTCTTTCGCACAATTGAACGAAATTTTGGCAAAATTACAAGAAACGACATGAAATTGCATGTAATTATGCCAAATGCAAAACTGGTATTTGCGCAGTATTTTAGCCCAAAAAAGTGTGGATGAATTTCACTCTAAAAAAAGTGCAAAAAACAGTTGAGCTCTGTTGTGTGTGTTGTTCCCATGTATTTATGGTACATTTTTACAGCAAGGAGCACATTCGTTGTAATATATTGGCACGAACGGTGGGTTAACTGCACGGTGTGAAGTAATAGCATACGTTTGGTGATTTTGCTTAACAAAACGAATGCGAAATCACCAAAATTATGCTAGTTACGCTGGCATGACGCAAATTTTGACTAGGCCTTGTTCAAGTGAAATATCAATGCTATCCATGAATTTATTAGGTGGTTTTTGTTAAGAATTTATAAATTTGTATGCAATAAGTATGACCTATTGCATACTCACGTAGCAGAAGTGTCTGAATTTTTTTAGGGTGAGGAAGGGATACAAACTCTCTCCAGGACCACAGTCTACCAGCCATGAACACTTTTTAGCCCCCTTGATCAGCTGATGCTGCATCAATGGTGCCTTCAGAGCCAGACTGGGAATCCAAAGTAGCACTGGCAATTTTGTCGGACCAGCTGGGGGGGTGCAAGGTTAAAGCACTGCTGCTTTTGTTACTGGGGGCTGATATTGCAGCACCACTGGAAAATTCACCCCCGGTACTAAAGCCAGCCCCAACTGGTGCAAATCCGGCCCCCACCTTTCCAGCCTCTTGGGAATGCTCAATGCCCGCTATGGCCAGTCCAGCCCTTGGGTGCCTTGCTGAAGGTTGATGAGCCCACTTATTGATGATGAGACGGGTAAACCTATATGTGATGCCAGCTTCTGCTATCACTGGCGTTATCTTCACTGATTCCATTTGTGATGTAAACATCGAAGAGTTTTTGTAGTGACATCTCCAGGCTGATCTGAATGGCCAACATTTTGCTCATTTTGTGTCCTTAGCTCATTTCTAAATGTATTTATTTGTTTGGAGCTTTGTGTAGTGATAACTGTTGCCTTTTGATAGCTTCAGAGTGCTGACTGTTAAGAAATACACCTTGATTGTTGGAGGGGTGAAATTAGTGTCTGAGTGAACAGGGTCAGTAACCTTGTCCTATAGTCTTGAAATCGGTTTTAATAAATGGCGTAGCTTTTTTCTACAGCATATGTTGATCGTTATAAATTAGTTATCCCTTTTTCTTTCGAGTAATTACATTTTTAGATGTTTATTGCTGAGCTTCTTTTTACCACATACTGTCAATTAAGCAACAGTTGTAACGTTTTAGACCTGCCAAATTGTTAAAACTTTCCACTGTGTGGGGGGAGGGGCAGTGCTCTGTGCCAAGCACAGCTATGGGAAAATCTAACCCCCTTCTTCCACAAAAAGAAGGCTTCTGAGGCTGCTGCTGACGTCCTGGGGATTTTTTTAAACCTGCAATGGATGTCAATTGAGAACAAACTCCAACTATGAGATGGAAACTTACTCTGTACACAGGACCGGACTGAACCTAGTGGGCACCAGGTGTTTTCCTGGTGGGCCGAAAGGGTGGGATCCGGTTTTGGACCCGTGGGGGTCAGTTTTGTTACCAGGGGCCAGTCTTGCCGCTGTGCTGCAATATCGCCCTTGCCTCAAAAGTGGGCGTGGTGCTTCTCACTAGCAACCCCCCTGCTCCTAGGGCCAGTCGTGCACATTGCCAGTGATGGTTGCTGTTCCCAGTACGGCTGTGTCTGTACACCGTGTGATATCAGCTCTTTACCAGGAGATTGTGTGATGGGCGCTTATATGGTGTCCCACAGAGTCATCCCATATGAGCTGGATGGTCTGAAACCTCACACTGTGTGGATGTTACAAAGAAGCTATTTAGCCTGCTCTCCGCCCTCTTTAGTAAATGGTAGAGACTGAAAGAGGCCACTAGGTGGTGTTTTCAGCCTACCAGAGGAGGGTGGCAGGGAGATGCAGTAGAGGCTTTTGCTTAGTGTATGCTTCTTGGAAATGTAGGGTAGAGGAGGAAAAAGGCATGAGGGGGGAGACTAGACAGCCTAGGTGTTCGGCAACCCTGGCTTTGGGCAATGCTTGCAGCAGGCTTCTAAGGCAAATTTCTCACTGGGCTGTGCATAAAAACATGAAAAAGCCTCTTTTGTTACTAGACATTGACTGAAAGGCTAGACAGTACTCAGGAGCAGAGAGCCCAGTCCATGCTCTCATCTAGAACGAAGGAGCTGGGAAGTGTACTGAACTGACGCTACTGTAGGCCGCATACTGTAGCGTTTTAACAATGAGATAGCCAAGCCCGTAGCGTAGCAAGTGTGTCATAGGCCCTACTGTAAGGAAGGAAATGGGCCCCATGGCTGCTGTTTGTATTATAAAATGCAGCAATAATCAGGGTTTGGCGGGCTGCTCAGGTCCCCGGTGTCACTGCACCTGCTGCACCAATGGAAACCACACCCCTGCACCAGGAGGAAAGAGAGAAGTTCGTATTACCCCTGCATCCCTCTCACACATCAGTTCAAATATTCAAGGTAGTGTGCCTCCCGTGTGGTATCTTACATTTATAGAAGCAACAGGCCTCATTTGCAAACTTTTGTTGAATTGTGACTGCTAATTCAGAGAATAGGGATCTGGGGACATAACCCTCAGTAAGAGAATTTGTCTGTAGTACTAAGAGAACAGGGGTTGTATGTCAGAACATTGGCTCAATAATATTGAGCTACCATAATATCACGGACAAACATTGAGTACCCAAATATTGATATGGTAAGTGTATATAGGTAAATATAGGCTTACCATTTTAACTATACATCTATACAGATTGTTCCCATCACGGAAAATCATGCCAAGCTTCACCAGTGGCAGTCAGGCGTTCCTGCATTTCGATAGTGGGTAAGGAAGGCCAAAACCAGGTCATTCTATTGGATGGAGGCGGGAGGTTTTCCACAGGGAATCATATTCTTCAGAGGGAGAAAAAAAAGTAAAATAAAAAAGTGGATATGCTGAGTTCACCAGGATGATTAGAGGAAACGGTCTCCCATGAGTAGAATCCCTAGGAACACGCGTAGAGATTACAAAAAGCATACCGGTGGAAATCTACGACTTGCGTACGCTACCATGCACAACACTAATGGATCTTTATGAAATCCTGAAAAGTCAGCAGTTTCTGGAAGTCGTTCGAGCAAAACTAAGAGGAATCGATTTCCAATTTGTTCAACTATAGTCTCTCCAATTTGTAACCCTTCATGTCAGTCATGTCAAATCCAAACAATGGGCAAACTTGTAGCATTAACGACCTGTCTGTGTTTATTCAATCTATGTACATGACCCTGCAGGCTCTCTGTAACCAAGAATTTCTCTTGGAAACGCCATATTAAGTGCTTTGCTGCACTCACGGGCCAGATCTGTGCTTTATAACATGCACCTAATAAAATCAAACATAAATACACAAATTAAAGCAAGGCTGCCACTCAGTTTGGCACTAATGATGCAATGTTCTTGGAATGTGGCATGCTTAGCGGTTCCATGGCATACCACATTCCAGCAAGAGGGCTTCATTTAATTATGTTCCACTTTTAAACAATTCATAGTTACACCTCACACTTTCTGATGCATGTACCTATCAACTTTATCTTGAGTTTTCCGTGTGGTGTCATACCTACTAAACATGTGTTTAGAATTCCACAAAAATTAGTACACATATGCCAAAGAAAAAAAGCACAAAAGTAAAGGCTTGGCCCTACCTGTGAACGGTTCACTGGCGCGTTTCCACTTTTGTTTGGTTTGCCCTAAAGGTGTGTATGACAGTTTTAAAAGGTATTTTATGATTTTCTGCAGACTAATGAACCACCACAATGAACCAGTGAATTTTGTCTCAGTTTGACAGAGTGCAGTAATCTTACTGCATCTGTTCACTTAATGCATTTTTACTCCAAATAATGTGTGTGAAATATCAAATTGATCGGTACACTATGTCAAAGTCATTAATAAATCAAAATTGATATCAGGCTTGATGCAAAGTACCTGGTCACAATATAGAATTCTGGATGAATTTTGATTTTCACGTTTTTGGCCGCAGAATGTTCCTTAGACGCTACAACATAGATCTCCTATATGTATTTTTAAATCCCATTATTGATAGATGTGTCATATTTATAAACTGACAGTCATTTGTCACTTTGCCGACTTGCTTTGGGTTAGTTTTAACAATTTTGGGCAAGCCTCTTAATGATCCATGGTGTGAAGTCCTAAAACCAGCATTTGTGATAATCCTAGCTGTAAATAAATATATGGTCACTCTGGGGTCTAGCCTGCCAGCCAGATCATGTCTCCCTTTTGTGTCATTCTTTGCAATCCTATGTCGGAAAGGTGGACAACGCCCAGAAACTGGTTAACATAGCAGGTTTTTTTACGGGTAGACAGGTAAATAATGTATTGGGTTAAATATCCATTGACGTTTGGAAGGGAACAGTGCTATTACCCATTAACATGAGATGAAATAGTACTCCCACTTTTGTTAATGGGACAATAGTACCACCTTAATTAAGTAACTTAAATTGGTCAATCTTAGGCAATTTATTAGGAGAAACTGTTGGGAGGTGAAGGTTACCCCCATTTACTGTCCTCTACAATTATTTTCCAATATCTGTCTTGTACAGGATTTTAGTTGGGCAAAGATGTTAGTGATACAAATATCATTGACAAATGCGAGCCTAATTTGGTAATAAGAAAACTGAAATCCTTAGTTGCAAATGCTACCTTTTACACTATCGTGAAGTAGTCCACAGGAAGGTAATTAATTTCACTATATAATTTTCTACATTGGACAGAATTTTCTAACATGTTTATCGAGTGGACTTCTGATACACATTTTCCGACGTGTTCAGAACTAGATAGTTTTTGGTGGGATATATGTATTTTGTTTTATTAGATTACTATCTTGGCTGAAATTACAATGCGTGGTAAAAATTGTGGAAATTAAGTGATGAACTTTTGATGACACGTTCTATTGAGGTGGCAAACTTTCCAATACTGAGAAGCTGGAGAAATCAAAAAACCTCGAGTTTGAACATTTGGAGGAGGTTTGTAACCATGCTATTATTGTGAGAGCATTATACAGATGTTGCTCACTGAAACTGAACTTGATTTTTGTAATCTTTTCACCTAAAGCTGTAAAAAGTTGATCTTATAGTATATGATTTGCTTGGTATCTGTTTCATTCTGTCCCCTTATATTGCTTGTATAGGACATATTTGTAAATAATGAAACAGTAAAATGTATACTACCAAATACCTATTGATCTACCTTGAGCACTACAATCAAATATTTATAATTCATAGCTTTATTCGAAGTTTCCCACGCTCGATGGAATTTGACTCAGATGGAATTTGACTCATTGCTTAGTTTTACTGTAACCAATTACTCTTTCAAATTTCAACATGTTGTTCATTGTAGAAAATGTTGCATGATGTATAAAGTGTGACTTTGATTTCAATACCATGCTATTGGACTACAGCTTTGGCGAGGGTGTCAGATCCAGGGTTTGGCTTTCAGCAACCCAAAAACAGTGACGCAGTTCTGCCTAAGTGACGCCTAAGACAATTCTGAATGAATAAAAGCACCAAATCCTCTGGTAGGCACACATACGATTTGTTGCAGCAGAGAAGTGAAGCTCCTGGTAACTGTGCCAGACCCTCGAGTGCTGGAGAGTTTCTCTAGCACCAACATATTTTTGCCAATACATTTTGAAAGTTGTCCTATAAAATTAATTATTTTGCATCATTAAAAAATCTTGGTGAGATAAAAATCCCAAAGAAAACTGTTCTCCCTGCCCATGCCAACATCTACCTACACTCGGCGATGCAATACAATGCAGGTATGGAAATATGTTCTATATGGCAGCAAATGAGATGTTATAGTTTGACATAGCCAACCACAAGGCACAGGTGAAGTGTTCTGTAAGTGTCAACAGAACCCTTAAATGGCATTATTGGCCAACAATACATTTTATCTATTTTGTGGACTTTCCCATGAATGAAGTCAATGAATCATTGGCATTACAGCATCATTGTGATTTAAGATGTAGTTCTAGGACATGATGACACAAGTGAATTAAGATTTTTTAAACAACTGCAAATTGAGCAATAACAATATGGAGACGTTTTAATATTCAGGTCAAGTACAGAAAAGAAACCCAGGCGTTCCTTTTACAAATGTCCCTTTTATGAAGCGGTGAACACTGTTAGTGCCAGAGAGCTGGATTCAATCCATGCCAAATATTCATGATATACACATATAAAAAATGTATATACAAACTACAAAGGACCTAAAGCGAAATAATGTATATTTGACAGTAGTAATCCTGAAAATTTGACCTGGATCTGGCCCCTTAAACCTATGTTGAATACCCCCACTTCAATCAAATCTTCTTCATATTAAAGAACCCCAAAGGGTCATTGTGAGTGTGGTCAAGGTAAGATTGAAGCAATTCAATAAATAATATGTGGTCCCTTTCTGCTCAAGGATTCCCCTATTATTGAATTCCAGGGGGACCTTTCCACACTGGTGCGGCCACCACAGCCTGAACAACCCCTGCACCGAGAGGGTCGGGAAATCCAAACAGATGGTTTGTGTGGCATCAGAGAGAAAAGGGCACGCTTTTAATGTCTACCCATGATGGGGTCTGACAGCAAGCGATCAGGGTGTGTCTGAAATTTAGGAAACCATATGCAGGACCATAAACTACTTAGTTCGGGCTATAACTGTTGATTTTCTCCCCATGTGTTATAAAGCGCGGACTTAGAATTCAGATGAACTTCATTGTCATGACAAGTTGTGTAAGTGTTGCCAAAGTGCTTGTTTGTGGTTCCTAACCAGTTTATGTCTTGCAGGCTGAATGTTACAAGGGCTTTGAACAGGGACACAGTTCTCCTGGCGGTCTTGAGACATTTTCTGTCCGATTTTAACCTACTGCACAAAGTTAACCCTTTGCATCCTGGTCTTCGTGAAATGGCGTATTTAAAAAATATACTCAGTAAAATAATATAGCATAAAGCAAATGTGACACTATGCAGAGAGGAATATGTTTTTGTCTCAATTGCCAGTGATGCAAAACACGTCTTCACAGGTTCAAAATCACTATCAGGGTCTACTTGTGGTTGTAAATATTTTGGAATATGTCTGCATACATATTTTTTAATTCCTACATACGTCAATTGTGAGCATTTGACGTGACACACCCCCAGTGCCAAGGCATTGTTCTTTCGCTTGATTAACCTTGTTGATATGTCACACTGTAGCAATGCACACTAACATCTAAGAATAAATATTCCATTTATTTAAGTCATTTGCATTTTGTGCCAGACAGTATTAGTAAAAGTCTGCACATTAGTGCCAGATGTATCAATATTAGGAATAGCAATTACCTAATTGCAAATTACAGTTAGGATATTGCTATTCTTAATGTACCAAACTCTTTTGAGTTTCCTTAGACATTGGTAGTGAGTTGCAAATAGACCCATCTCATGAATATTAATAAGAACGGTCACAAATTCTGACCCACTAAATTCACTGCCAGTGCAGTGATGGTGGCCTGCTGGTGTCAGCAGACCCCACCTGTAGATACTTTTTTTTACTGTAATCTTTTTTTTTTTTAACGCAGACCGTTTTCCTTAAAGGAAACCGAGATGCTTTTAAAAAGAAAATAAATAAACTTTGAAGTTTCATTTTTTTTAAGCAAAGTCAGTGGTCTGTGGGACCACTGCCTGCTCGTAAAAATATTTTGGCCCCATTCTCAATGGATTACTACCATTTTCAAATGGCGGTAGATTACAAATGTTTGTGAATGCATTTCGATTGCAAAACATTCGTACATACTATTTAAATTTGGTATTAGGAAGGGACACACTCGACACGCCCTTTCCAAATACCGAATCACAATACCCGAATTGGGATTCAGTAACACATTACAGAATCCCAAATTGGTCTTTGAAAAAGCTAAAAAGCATTTTTTGCGGTGGCAAACAGCCCATTTGTAAATGCAGAAATGCATCATGCATCTAGCAACTAATTATGTTTGCTCTGTAAGCAGGGCTGATGAAATTATGCGATTCTGTGGCCATGTCGACTTTCCCAAAATTATGCATTTGCCACATAAACCATAATCTGCTGCATAATCTGCAGATTTTGAAAAAAGAAATTCTAGCTCAACGGATCAAAAGGTTATCAGAAATATGGCGACTCAGGTTCCTGAGTACCAAAACCCTTTTGGCAAAGCTTGACTGATCATCTAAAATGTGCTTATTTGTGTATTTGGGTGTTGAATTGTTACTAGTATGGTGAACTCTATTTCCAGACACTATCACCAGGTGTAAAGATTACATAACTAACCATGGAACAATACTATCACAAAATGTGCTGCATTATGCCACATAATTTGCCTTTTCTTGCTGCATAATTTGTTAAACCCTGTCGCATAATATGGCTCCGCCCTCCTCTGCTGTATAATTCCAATGGCTTTGTCTGTAAATCAACCTGAAACACGGACGTTAACGTTGATTGTTCGTGTGAACAGTGTTGGGTGCTCCCGTGCTTTCATACACACCATCACTACATTAAGTAGTATGCTTTAAATTAACATTTACACAAAGAACCGCGAGACAATATAATCACACAAATAGTGCCTTGGGCATAGGTTTAATTTACATTAAATGGAGACAGTTGCCTGAAACACGATGACACAGGTGGAGGTCAAGTGAAAGGTGTCGACGCTGCCTCCAGTCAGAAGAACTGGACGGAAAGGTGGGCAGAAGGCGGGAAGGTGGTATCAAGGGCTCAAGGCAGAAGGCCGCGTGCCCCGTGCTTGGAAATACCACAGAGTACACACTGTCTCGGCCCGTATGCCCGGCCCTGGCACGGGGACGCTTGTTGTGACAGCCGGCATCAGGCTGAGGGCAGTACTGTGTTCATCACGAGCCGGTGTCAGTATCACACGGGCACGCGCTCTCCAGCGCCGACGTTTCACAGACAATGAACAAGATGGACGCGGTGGCAGCCATGTTTATCAAACTTGTAATTTAATCGTCTCATCGCATCTATTTGTTGTGCTGATCGTGTACCTTATTTTCAATGTACCTATATATCAGAAACGAGTTACCACACGCTGACACGCAAGGACTTTACTCTGAACTGTGATGAGGGTTTTTTGCCTTCACGAGCTTTCAATGTTTACATTAAGAGAACATTATGTTTAATGTGAGACTGGAGTAAAAACATATACAGCACAAAAATAACTTTCCAACCGGGCCCTAGAAGGGTGTTTGTATCTAAGTATACACAAGGCAGGTGCTGTGTGCACGCTGTGCCATTCCACTGACCGTTAGGCTTCGTTACGATGACTCGTAAAAGAAGGCGCACAGTTTGGGAACGCAGGGCCACTTCTGGTCAAGAATTCAACAAGAGGCGCGAATACAAAGATCTCTCGCTGCGTGTGTTGTGCGTTATGATTAATAGTATTACTAGTAGTGACGTACTTATTGCCTTCAGTAGTAGTGGATTATTGAGCGCGCCTTTTTTATTATCATTGTTTTTTGCGGCTTTGTGGTCGGTATTGTTACTCCTATTGCCTGTAGTCGGTCCCTCTCCCGAGCTTTGGATTCTGGCACGAGGACACTCCGTGTATCGCGTGCAGAACAAGCAGCGCATTCACCTACGGGGGTGGGGCGCTGCACCCACAGACCGATGGCTGTCCCGGCGGGGACCGTAGTGTCCGCCTCCCCTGTATCACGACCGCACAACTCAGAGCACGCCCCTCCTCCCCCCTACTCCCTACTAGGGGGTTGGGGTCAATCTGTTGGAGGGACCGCGGCCTGCGGAATAGAAACACCGGCCGAGCAGATGGAGGCACTACTCCTCGAAGCACTAGCCCGGAGGCACTGTGCCCAGTGGTATGGGGGCACTCGATCTGAAAGCACTGTGCCCTGGTGAATGGAGCTACTGGCTCTCTGGAATTGGAGGCTCGTATCCAGTGACACTGGGGGTGTGGCTGGGGCACAGTGCTCTTTGGGAAGAAGGCGCTATGCAGTGGGGAATGGAGTGATGGTGTGTCCTGCTGTGAAAATGGGGACACTGTACAGTGCGGAATGGCGCGGTTTTAACCTTTGGCGCGGGGGTGGGCTGTGTCCTGTTGGAAGGGGACACCTTTCCCTGCTTGCTTGTGCAGTGCTATGGTCTCATATGTTCGGCACACAATGCCACGATGCAACATAATATGTGTTCATAGAGGAGTTCAAAAGCACATTATTGATGTTTTAAATTGAATTAAAAAAGGCCTAAATGTAGTTTATTACAATAAGAAATGTTTACTCAAATTCTAAAACGCCTCATGAACAAAATAATCACCTTTATTCATAAAGATTTTTATATGAGGTTGGAAATTATTATCTGGCCAACAAATTACAAACCGTTTTGTGCCAATTAGCAGCAGAGTACACTTCTGGGCATAAAAGTTGCATACAAATAATTATTTAATTTCAAAAAGAAAAGAAAAATCGCAAATTATTAGCAGTCAAGCAAAAATATTTTCCCCAACCCCTACTGTCAAGTTTGGGGTGCCCGCAAAGGCCCATTGCAAGGAAGATTTGCATGTACATGCGCGCATGAATGTAACACCCATAGTGAATTACATATCCTCATCAAAAGTGTCTCCAAATTTTAAAGACACACCCTAACTAAAAAGTAAAGTTAGTTTTGTAGTGCAGCACAGCAAGCAAATATACAAGATAACCTTTGACCTGCCTAAGGTAACATTTGTAAGTCACTGCCGTTTTCCTTATTAAAGTTACCATTTCCCCAATTATACGACAACATAGCTTTGCTCTGTATGAAAACCGTGATAAATATATATGTGCCTATGTGCCCTGGATAGAAATGTAAACATGTGCAGTGCTATGGGTGGGGGTCACCCTGTCTGCAGCTTGATCCCAATCTGTCTGCAGCCCCTCAGTGCCGGGCCCCTCTCCCCCGTGCCACCCCACAGGGCCCAGGTGGCCTCCCTAGCCGCCACTGCTAATGATATTTGGGGTTTCTTCTGGCCTTTCTCATGGAGATGAGCGAGAAATTACCAGCATCAATTAGATGGCCGGACAAAGGCGGCGTAAATAAATGCACCCCCAACCCCTCAGGTTTCAGGCTCCTGCTTCAGGCGGGAGATTTAAATCTTCACTCTGGGATGGAGGTGACCCCTCCCCCAGGTGCGCGAGGATCGTTTCAGCAGGGAGCAAGGGGGCAGAGCTGAAGGGGCGGGGGCGAAGGGGAGGATTGCTCAGATGCAGTGGCCACTTCTTGTACCCACCTGCCAGTGCCACGCCTACAACATCCTGCAGGCAGGTGGGATGTATAAACCGGCCACTTCATCAGTGTGTAGCGCCGTCAGTGCTCAGCTCGCTGCCTGTTGGCAATACACGTGTGCCTGAGTGTGCACTGAATCCCCGCAGACACTTCATCTGGAAAAAGCCCCCTCTGAACAGTAAACCCACTGGATGTAAAGCTCCAACTCCGAGTGATTCACGAGATCAGGACAATCTTCCCAGCGCCTGTCTCCGGGCAACAGCCGCAGGCACCTTCAAGGCGCCTCACTCCCCAGGTGTGGGTGGGCGGGGGGCGCTCCTTCCTGCTGGGAGGAGCGAGTGACATAGCGCCTAATCCTTCGGGGAAAGGACCTTCCCCGAACTGAGGACTGGACTTCGGATGCCGAGGATCACAGGAATAGTACCTTGTTGCCAGTGGTGCTGGAACAATGTTAAGAATGAGGATGCTGCCATTCATGTTGCATCACAGAAATCCTGTGGAGTGTGAAAAATCCAAGCCTGACACAAAACATAAGTATATTAAATAAACAACCCCTTTTCACGAGTGGCAGGAATGTAGTATGCAGCCATGATGCACTTTGGAGAATACGGTTGCACAGATATCCCTAAATCTTGGTGTAGAAGCTCACTGTTATTTACAGGACGCACATTTTCCATAGAAGTGGCTAGTAAATGTGCAGGCATCCAGTTCTACTGGTAAAATGATATAGCGCACACATGTGAAAAACAGGTTTCAGTGAGTATTGATCATTGTGCATCACCAAGTAAGGTGTTTGATCCAATTAAAATCGTCGTTCCCGTCAGAGTTCCGAAACACAAATGTGCTTTATTTACTTGTGCTTTCCTTGCTGTATATACATTTTGAAATACGTGTGCAGCTTATTGACAGGTATTTACATTTTGTTGTATGTTAGAAACAAATACCAGGCAGCCTTTCCTTTCACACTCCCTATACCTCAGCAAGATTGCCCCATACCAGTTTACAATATTCTCCTACTATGCAGTCAGAGAAAGAAGAGTAAACGCCAATCTCGATTTTAAAAGTATAAGCAACAATTTGACAGAGGATATACCCTGACATTTGTGCCCCGTCTTGAAACGCATTTAAAATTCGACAATAAAAAACAACTTTAAAGGCAGCTCTCTCCTCTGAACTCTACCTGCAGTCTCCTCCTAGCCTAGTTACTCGTTTCCATCCTTGTCCTGTTGGAGTCTCTCACTGACCCTTCTTAATTCTTCCCGGGGTCCGGCAACGCTCTTCTAGGACCTCTCACTACTCTCCGCCCCCTTCTGAACTCTCTTCTCTGGGCGCCTCTACTCCCATCTTAGTCCCACTACTCTCCTCCGTGGTCTGTGCTCTTCCCGTGTGCCCCCTCCTCACTCTCAGTTGTGCCCTGCTTCACCCCCCCCCCCCCACCTCCCCCCACACATTCCTGGGCGTCATGGCGCACTAGACAGGACCTTCACTCTCCCCAGCACTGCTGCACTCTCTCCTGGGACCTTCACTCTCCCCAGCACTGCTGCACTCTCTCCTGGGACCTTCACTCTCCCCCATCACTGCTGCACTCTCTCCTGGGACCTTCACTCTCCCCCATCACTGCTGCACTCTCTCCTGGGACCTTCACCCTCCCCCATCACTGCTGCACTCTCTCCTGGGACCTTCACCCTCCCCCATCACTGCTGCACTCTCTCCTGGGACCTTCACTCTCCCCAGCACTGCTGCACTCTCTCCTGGGACCTTCACTCTCCCCCAGCACTGCTGCACTCTCTCCTGGGACCTTCACTATCCACCCGCACTGCTGCAGTCTCTCCTGGCGCCTTCACTCTCCCCCATGGTCTGTCTGCACACTCCCCGGGGCTCGCGACGCTCCACACCAGGAACCCCCTGGGACTTCTGCGCTTTCTCCGGGGACCTTCACTCTTCCCCATGGCCTTGGTGCACGCTCCCCGGGGCTCGCGGCGCTCTACACCGGGAATCCGGCGCTCTCTCAGCCTGCAGCATATGGTTCCCTACATTCTCTGGGACACAGCGAACGGGCCCCGCTCTGCTTTTCACTGTCTCTAATGCACTGTTTCTAATTACCCAGAAATTAGGTTCAGGTTTTCGGCTCTGCGGCCAGAAATGCTTTGTGAAAATTGGCTGCATCCAAACGTTGCTTTCCATCCTGCTCTGTGCACAAGACCCGGGCTCAGAGCGCGACTGCTGAGGCCGCTGCAGCGGGCCTGGAGGTTGCAGGGCTTCCTCGACAATTCTGCAAGGCAGTAGAGGTCGTGTGCAATGCTACACTCTGCAGAATTACCGTCGTTGTGCAGTCCTCAAGTTATTGTGCAAAGCTGCAGTCGCTCGAAAGTGCAACGGGTAGTTTGCAGTATAAGAGTCAATGTGCAGTGCTAAAGTCATTGTGCAAATCTGCAGTCACTCAACAGTGCAACGGACACTTTGCAGTGTGCCAGTCAATGTGCAGTGCTAAAGTCATTGTGCAAATCTGCAGTCAATGTTCACTGCTGAATTCACTCAATAGAGCAACTGCCATTTTGCAGTGTTACCACTGATGTGCGATGTGAAGTCACTGTGCAGTGCTACAATCGGTGCACACTGCTAAACTTTAGGCATCGGTGTACAAAGAACAATGCACAATACTAACGTCACTGTGCACTGTTAATTGCAACGTGCAGTGTTGTACTCTATGTGCAGTGTTGCAATGAGAGCACAAGTAGCAACACAGTGAGCTCACCTGTCACTTTGCACATACATCACA
Organism: Triturus cristatus; assembly: GCF_964204655.1. Classification (NCBI taxonomy): domain Eukaryota; kingdom Metazoa; phylum Chordata; class Amphibia; order Caudata; family Salamandridae; genus Triturus; species Triturus cristatus. The sequence continues at coordinate 752,764,531 of NC_140580.1, forward strand.
CAGTGTTAGGGTTAGTAATGGAAATACAGCTTACACAAATCGCTGTAAGGTGACATGCATCCAGTGTGCACTCACAAAGACAGTGTGAACGTCTAGTGAATGTGATCTACCAAGAGTACATGCAGTGCTACTGGAAGTGTGCAGTGGTAGTCAGTCGGCACCGTTAGGCACACGATTCTAATGCTATGGAACGGACTCGTGCTACGCCAACGTGCAGTGCCATAGTCAGTGGCGAATATTACATGCAGTGAACAGTGTCACAAAGAGAAAACTGTGTTGCAGGCAGTGTGCATTGATGCACATTAGTGTGGCAACTTGCAGTGCAACAGGAAAGATTCAATGTCCCAGTTACAGTTTAGCGCCACAAATAGTTTTACTGCGGTACAGAATGCAGTGTTGCAACCAACATACAGTGCAACAGCCGATGCACAATGCCAAATGCAGTGTGCAGTTGTATTGACAATAATCTTCAATACGGTCAGTCTGCCCTGTCAAAGTCAGCAGACACTGCTGGTCTATGTGCAGTGTGACATTCAGCGTGCAGGGCTGCAATCCTTCTACAATGGGACGGCCAGTGTGCAACGCCACAGTCAGTGCACAATACTACAGTTGGAGTGCAGTGTTAAAGCCAGCATGTGCTGGTCTAGCAGCAGTCAGTGCGCCATACTGCATCCAGTGCACAGTATTAATGCGCTGTGTTACGATTGACGTGCTGCACTGGGCGCACATTGCTCGAGTCATGTCCAGCGGAACAGCTGGTACTTCTTACTGCAATCAGTGCCACAGGTGAGACATTGGCAAGGACTCGGCGCAGTCCAAGAGATACCTCCAGAAATCCACCCCGGATTACTAAAGTGGTACATTCTAGACTAGAATACATCTTCCACCCGAGTGCCAGGGCGCCATCCGTTCTACAGCAGAGTACCACAAAAAGGTACCTTTTACATAGGTGAACCTCAATGCGGTGTCTTTTATTCCACAGCCCCACTGACAAGTACATTTTTCAACACCACAAGATTCTATATTTTACAGAAGGTATATTGAGAAGAGGCTTTACAATACATATTGTTTTTAGATTCGCTGCAAAAAGACGTTTCGAACTGCTTTCGTTTTTCCAAAGTAAGTTTCATATTATATAAAGCAGTTTCTAAATAAATGCATCACACTGGACATTACCCTCAGAAAAAAACGCTAACACCACCTGCCGAGATTTGGAAGAGAAAGAATGTTTTTTTTCTTTCCACACAAAATCCATTCCTTGTCCAAAACTGCATTTTTTCCTTCTATTTCTCCTCTGAGACCAACGCGCTGCAGATGGCTGAAAACTTCCATTGTGTTTCCCAACTAGTCGATGGAGAGGAAATTGCAATTTTCGTCCGTTTCCCTCTCGCGCAGCTCTCAGATCTCACCTCTACAGGCTGCACTTAAAACCATCACATTTTTGGGCTACAATCGTTGTAAAAAGGCAGTGACTGAGAGGCGCGATTCTAGAAAATTAGACAAATTCCCCACCAACCGCGAGCTCAGTGAAAGTTGCGACAGGAACCAGAAGACACATTACACCGCCCCCCTCTCGAGCTGGACTTGTGGTGTAAAAGTGCACACACCCTTGTGTGATCGCACGTAAATCCCCTTTCCTGTGGTAGTTAACTGGATGTGCCCAAGAGCACCCTGGCATCTGCGCTGGGACTCACCTTCTGAGAGGCAGACGGCGGCCAGCAGCAGGCTCAGCAGGGCCAGGGCTCGCGCGTCCATGGTGGTCGCTGGTGCACGGTGTGATCTCTAGCAGGGTAGCTGTGCTCTGAGTGAGGGGCCGTGCAGCGCTCTGAAGACCTTCCTCCGGGGGAGGGGCCGCCTGATTTATCACCGCTGGCATGTTATTACATCCTTCCTCTATTACAGCCTGCTGCGGGGAGGCCGCTGCACCGTCTGCCCGGGATTGGGGGAGCGGGACACGCTCCTTTAGTGGGCGGGGCAGCTCGGAGTAGATCGCAGCGCTGCAAGGCACACGGCTCTAGGCGCACACTGTTAAGGTGAACAGCTTGTGTGGCACCCGATCGTTGGAGAGAGACATTCTATACACAGCCCTGGGAGGCACACAGCTCTGCTAACCCTGCTCCAGGCACACTGCCCTTGGAGACACACAGACGCGAAAAACACAGAGGGGAGAACACACAGCTGTGGGAGTCTAGCAGAAACAACTCTCAGAGGAAACCAGCTCTTTTCATACCACTCTGGAAGGTACCCCGCACATTGGAAGGTGCTGCCACTGGGAAACTCGCGTACACCAGAACACACACACTTCTAGGCACACATGCCTTAGAGGTACACACAGCTTTGGGAGGCGTGCGGTCCATAGATTTCCACAGCGATTGAAAGTGCAACGGACAGACGCACAGCTCTAAGAGGCAGACATGCCTGGGAGGTGCACAGCTCTAGAAGCTCAGAGAATAAACATAAACAAGCCGTGGACATTGGATATACAGCTCTGGCAGGCTCGTAGCGCTAGACGTCAAGTACTGGAGTCCGACCGAGGCACGTCTTCAAAGTGCACAGCTCAAGCTGCACGGATCTTGGCGGCGCACAACCCCAGCTGCGCGCCGATGTGGAGGCGCACAGTCCCTTGACCTCAATTCATTTAGATGGTAGGGGTCTTGGGTGCACATTGCCTCGGGGCGTGCAGCTCCAAGGATGCAAAGCTCCGGTTCATAGATTTCGGGGGTGCACAGCTCTGGGGATGGACAGTTGGAGTTGAGTTGCTCTCAGAGTTGCGCAATCTCAATGCACACAGATCCTGCAGGTGCGCAATCTGTAGTAAGCACGCAGATCTTGCAGGTGCGCAATCTGTAGGTACGCCGATCTTGGAGGTGCACAATTTGCAGGAACATAGATCTTGGAGGTGGACAATCTGCGAGCACGTGGATCTTCGATGTGCACGATTCCCGAGTACAGCGATCTTGGAGGTGCAAAATCTGTAGGCACACAGGTCTTGGAGGTGCAGAATCTGCGGGGCACACAGATCTGGGAGGTGCACAATTTGCGAGCACGCGTATCTTCGATGTGCACGATTCCCGGGTACACAGATCTTGGAGGTGCACTATTTCAGGTTGCCCTATTCTTGGAGGTGCACAGCTCTGACGGTGCACTTTCAAGCAAAGCTGGTAGAGTAGGTGCACAACCTGCGAGCACACAGATCTTGGAGGTGCACGATTCCCGGTTGCACAGATCTTGGAGGTGCACTACTTCAGGTTGCCCTATTCTTGGAGGTGCACGGGTCTGACGGTGCACATTTCAAGCCGAGTTGATAGTGTAGGCGCACAACCTGCGAGCACACAGATCTTCGAGGTGCACGATTCCCGGTTGCACAGATCTTGGAGGTGCACTATTTCAGGTTGCCCTATTCTTGGAGGTGCACAGCTCTGACGGTGCTCATTTCAAGGCGAGTTGATAGTGTAGGCGCACAATCTGAGAGCACACATATCTTGGAGGTGCACGATTACCGGTTGCACAGATCTTGGAGGTGCACTATTTCAGGTTGCCCTATTCTTGGAGGTGCACAGGTCTGACGGTGCACATTTCAAGCCGAGTTGATAGTGTAGGCGCACAACCTGCGAGCACACAGATCTTGGAGGTGCACAATCTGCGGACACGCAGATCTTCGATGTGCACGAATCCCGGGTACACAGATGTCGGAGTGCACTATTTCAGGTTGTGCTTATCTTGGAGGTGCACAGCTCTGACGGTGCACATTTCGAGCCGAGCTGATAGTGTAGGCGCACAACCTGCGAGCACACATATCTTGGGGTGTACTATTAAGGGGTGAGTGGACTGAACTCGGAGTTGCACAATTGTAAGCATGGATAAATCAAGTTGCACAGATCTTCGAGGTTCATCATTTGGAGACACGGCGATCTTGGATGTGCACTCCTTGGCAGTGCTCACGTTGTGCAGACGCACACGTCTTATGAAGCACAGCTCAGTTTGCGCGTATCTTGGGGGTACACAAACTCGAGGTGCACAGTGTCGAGATGCACATGTTTTAAGAGGCAGGTCTCAGGCTGCACACATCTTGGAGATGCACAGCTCTAAAGGTGGGCAGGTCCTGGAGGTGTACCGCAGCGGGTGTGCACTGCTCTGAGTGCAGCACACAGCTCTGGTGTCCAGAGGCTAGAGGCTGCTATGAGTACTATGTGCCCTGCAGAGGTGCACTCGCACATCTGCGTGACCCCCGCCCGGATCCTCCTGTGCCTAAAGGGTCACTTTCCAAAGAATGCTTCTATTTCACCGGATTTCTGCGCGCGCTCCGGGACAGAGGCGAAGAGAGCCCCGGACCGTTCCCTCGCTGCTTGGAAACAAACATATTCTGGACATTTCTTTCTCAGAACTGGAGTTATAATACCCCCGCCCCCCCCCCCCCCTCCCCCGCCCCCCCACACACACACATAGAAACTCGGAGGCCTCTTGTCCCGTGCAGAAAAGGGAGGCTTCGGTTATGTTCCTTTTCCGGAATTCACGGGTTCGTCGTCGTTTCTGCTGCTTTCTTTTTAAAGTGGGGCTTAATTGCGCTTAAGTGTCTTTTCTCTCCGCCTGTGTCGCGGTGCACGGGTTTGTACACAAGTTCCTCGTTGCGCTCTTGTGTCTGTCTCCAGGAGCCTGGTCAGAGACGCACAGCTCGGCTCACTCTGAGCTCTTCTCTGCCCTGGGGAGACCCCAGACGTGTGCAGGGGTCTCCTGCTGAGGTGGGGGAGGGCACGGGAGCCAAGTTCAGCATCTGAAGAGAGGGTCTGTTTGCTGTTCACCCCCCAACGGGGCTGCCGAACTCCTGGGCTCTGAGGTGAAGACGCACAACTTGCAGAGATTGGGGGCAGGGTCACCTTGGCGAAATACTTACGGTGTCGCCTTTAAGGTGTACAAACTGTAACCTCATTGTCACAAACCCTCAACGTGTGTGTATGTGTTTATGTATATAAATTCCTCGTGTGCTGTCTTAAATTTATTAGCTCAACTGAGAGATTGCCTTGCGACCCCCCGCCCCCACATACCTCCACGTAAATGTGCAGAAGCCAAAAACATTACTGTTAAAAAGTGTTATGCATTTTCTAGGCAGAGCAGGTCACGTCACAGAAGTAATAGGTCACAGAAGTCGTAATATTTTTATATTATTTATAGGAATGGTAATTTTCATACACATTTGACAATCGCGCACTAAAGCCAATATGTTTGCCTGCTTTATATCAAACATATATGTATTTCCTCGTTTATTCATTGTTATGTGTTTGTCACATCGCTTTTTGCCACTTTACAGATATTCCCAGGCGCTCAAACTAGAGTGCACAGGTACCGACCGCTCGGCTGCGCTCCATTAGACCCTCCTTCAGTCGAAAGACTGTTCGAACGTCCGATTTGAGGGACGCGGGAAGCCTGTTTCTTCCCTCAGCGTGGAGTCCAGGGCCGTCTAGGATGTGGGGCCCAACTCAGCGAATAAACGACCACCGTGCTGTCATTGTTTGAATGGCAAACGTGAGGTGGCCCACAGTAGCTCTTTATTTTAAATTATACAGGCACACTTATTTCCCTATGGATCATCGGCTTGAAACTAACGGCAGAATCATTATTGTTGATTAATAAAAAGCATTACAATCAAGGAGAATAAAAATGCATTAATTTGTACATATAACAAAATATAAACATAGTCGAACAATTGTGTTTTCTTCCAACGACAGAAGCACGGCGATACATTGCTAATTTTAGAATGTTTTAGAATGATTTTGGGGATAACATTATATTTCAATTCATCTGTCACTCGTTATTATAGCAACGCTTCTTTGTGCATTAATAAAATCTTCCATAAAACTATCAATACTATGTTACTTTTTAAAATCCTAAATTAAAGTGCCATAGATAAAATGCCATATACCTTTTCTTTCCAAAAGTGTCAACCTTAGTTGAATTAACGTTCTATTTCAATATTTAAAATTCGAGTGTTTCACACACGTCAACATGAAACAACTCTTCTTTATATATAATAATAACATCTTCCATAAAACTACCAACACTACATTACTTTTTTTTTTTAAATTCATGAGTTAAAGTGCCATGGTTAAAGTGCCATAGTTAAAGTGCCAATATACAATTCCTTTAGAAAGTGCCTTTCTTGCATCAAACAACATTCTATATTATTATTCAAACATATAAAATGTTTCTCACAGTTCAACCTGCACCAAGACGGTCAAGTAGTTGATAATTAGGATTATTACTAATTACTACAGTCAAATAGACCATGTAAAATGTCCGCTCCTGAGCCACACGTGCATCTTCAAGATCAAGTTATGGAGTTACAATTGACAATCAGCATGTTTAAGTTTAGCAGCATCGTTCAACAGTTGGAATACCAAAAAAACAGATTATTAGCTGTGACAGACTCCCCCTAACTGCAGAATCATTATAACGTATACATATATACCTGAGTGTTTGCGCATCTGGTGCATGCATATTTGTGTCATGTTTGGTGTGTGCGCGTGCGAATATCCCTACTGCTGCGCCAAAGCAGTGCCCTCAAATATGTTATTTTATCTGTACATTGTATGTAAAGATTTTTTTTTTTACAAAAAGAATCCAGGGATAAAACTTCCATACATTTCTAGGGTGTCCATGATCAAAAGCAGGCGGGGTTGCCTGTGTTCCCTTTTATTTAATTTAATTTAAAAACGGGGTGGTCCTCTCATTCAGATGAAAAGAAAAACGTTATAAAAGCGGAAACACCTTGGTAATAATTACAGTTTGCCAATCAATTGTGATATCTCCCAGTTTAGGGGTGGATCATGGTCTTTTCTCCCGCAGAACTTCGCAATTGCACATCCTTTTTTTGTGCGATTATTGCCACATGCCATGGTGTAGGAAGGTAGGATCTTTCTGCATAGTTATCCCCACTTTTTGCCTGGTGCTGTGCAGGTTTTTGACTAGTCTGATTGGGATCCTGCTAATCAGGACCCCAGTCTATCTGCCTTCTCCCTAAATTGGTTATTTTATGTACTTAGGTACGAGGGGCGTGGCTTGGACGCCGAGGGAAGATGGCGGATCTCCGATAGCTCCGCTCGGACGCGGTGCTATGTAGCTACGTGGAAGGCTTCCCATCGAACTGCGGACGCTGTTTTCATTAGAATTCGTCAGCGGAGCATGTCGTGATTCGGAATTGCCCTTCAACGGCGATTTGTATCACTCCTATCACCCGGAGACGTGGCGGTTTGATTTCCTGAGGTAATACTGGGCGGCCGCCATTTTGTGTCGCGGCGCCCGTTTCTCATTCCTGCAGTACCGCGCATTCAGTCATGCTTTAATGCTTTAATGCTTCATTTTCCTTTGAGAGGGAGTCTGTTTTAAGTTCTGCAGCTGCCACTAACCCCTGGCCATGCTTGTTTTGTGCCGTTTTTCCCTCAGGGGAAGGTTTCATAATCTTTTTCTTCTTCAGAAGCCGTGATTAACCCCTATGTTCCTGTACTTACAGAGCTACAGGCTGGATGCGGAACGGCTTTCTTTGTTCTAGGGTGATGCTGTAATGGCTATATGAGACTCTTCGTCAAATTATACAACGTATGAGAGAATTCCGCATACTCTTTCCCGCCAAGAAGGTGTCAAGTCAAAGTGCCAAGATGTCTAGTGACTCCCATCCTCCAAGTAAACCGTCTTTTTCTGGTGCAAAGCCTAAAAGGCAGAAGAATGACCCGCCTTCACCTATTCTTTCGTCACAAAGCCCAGTACTAGATAATATACTAGAGGAAGTGCGTGGTCTTCAACCCTTTATGGTCGCCACAAATGAAAAGTTGCAGCAAATAGAGGACCGATGGATTGTCATGGAAGGTAGGGTGACTGAGTTAGAACAGCGCGTCAGTGACACTCAAGATGTTGCCACAAAAATACCGTTATTGGAACAAGAGATTCACAAGCTAAAGCTAAATACTGAGGACTTGGAAAATCGTAATCGGAGGAATAACCTCCGTCTTTTTGGTTTGCCAGAGAATATTGAGGGTCCCGATATGTTGCTTTTCCTCCGAAAATTCCTTCATGATCTCTTGGGCCTTCAGTCATCTTCACCCTTGAATATACAGAGAGCTCACCGCTTAGGTCGTCTTCAACCGAATTCTGCCAAACCACGTGGTATCATCATGCTTTTTCTGGAGTTCACAGAACTTATGACTGTACTCAAAGCAGCTAAACTTAAACGTCACCTATCGTGGTCAGGCCACAATATCTTTATCTCGCAAGATGTCTCTAATGCGACCAACGCTCGACGCAAAGAATTCCTTGCATTACGTCCACAAATGAGACACTTGAACGTCCAATATGGCATACTTCATCCCTCCATCTGCAAGATCACACACGATGGCCAGACTAGGTCCTTTGATGATCCGGGAAAACTGAAACTGTTCCTCAATAGCATCTCCTCTCGGAATATGGACACAAATCATTGAGTGCTTTTTCCCATTGCTGCTTTAGTGTGGTGTTCTCAAAAGCTTTTTTCTGGTTATCATAGATATTTCTTATGTATAGTTCTTCGTACGCTCTATTGCTTATTGCATGTTTGTTAATCACGTCTCTTCTTCTTCGGCAATGGCTCTTATTTGTTCAATTCTTTCTTCTTTCCTTCATATCGCCTATCCTTTGCTCCTTCCCTACAATTACCAGGTTTATTCCTGCTTCCAATCTTATCCATGTGGTATGTACCGCTGTCTTCTCTCCGGTCTCATCACGCTCCAACCTCACTTTTTTATTGGTGTCTTTCAGGTCTGGACTCTCCTCCTTGACCTGTTTTTCTTCTCTACTTTTCTACACTTTCTACGTCTGCTTACCTTCTTTCCCTCCCCTGCTCTTTCTCACACTTTCTTACTTCAGTCTTTCTTTGGTTGGTGCGTCACTCTTTTCCTCTTTCGAGATTTCCCATGTTTCCTCTTTGTTTTTTTTTTCCTTCATTTTTTTCTCGGTTGCGGCGCTTTTAGACTTCTCTCTACTTATTTCATTGCCAAGGGCTTGTTGATTTTTCTTAGTAATGTGGTTTTATGTATTGTTGTTTCTTTTTGTAACTTCCATGCGCATTTTGTTTTCCAGTGTCGTCTTGTCTTTGAAGTATTTCTACACCATGTGTATCTCATTCCCCTGACCCTCGCGTATGTGTAATTTTGTTACGTGGAACGTCCGTGGTCTTGGAAATCCTGTTAAAAGACAAAAGGTAATTTCTCATTTATCTAAACTCAACTCTCAAATTTCCTTTCTTCAAGAAACTCACTGTAATGATGCTGAGTCGCTGAAATTAAAAAGGCAGTGGGTAGGCCAAGTTGTTTTTTCTCCTGCAGTTAACAAAAAAGGGGAGGTTGCCATATTGTTTCATAAAACTTTGTCTGTGCAAATAATATCTTCTCAAAATGATGATGCAGGTCGATGGGTAATGGCCAAGATTGTTTTACACAAAAAAACGTTAGTCTTGTTAAATATTTATGGTCCTGTGAAACCGGATCCAAAATTCTGGAATGATATCAAAATTCTCCTCTCCACTGCTGACTGTCCTAATATTATTGTTGCAGGCGACTTTAATCAATGGTTGGACCCTTTTTCGGACCGCTTATCTAAGTACAAATTTCAACCGGATAAGACCCATAAATCCTTTCAATCGGCCATTACCTCTCGCCCAATGTATGATGTCTGGAGAACTTGTAATCCTGATTTATTGGAATATACGTTTTTTTCTAATGTACACCAAACCCGATCCAGAATTGATTATATCTTGGTTAGCAAACCCCTACTCCCGTCTATTCAAAAATCTGAAATTGGCTCTATTTTTATCTCGGATCATGCCCCTGTTTATGCTGTTTTTGACCTTTCACTTACCTCCACTAAATTTAATCGCTGGAAGTTTAACACTCACCTGTTATCGGATACAGTTTACCTTAAAGAAGCCACCTCCTTTATTAATGAATTTTTTACCTTCAACAACCCATCAGACACTTCCATTCCCAACAACTGGGATACTTTTAAGGCGGCTCTCCGTGCTTTTACTATTTCTTTTGTGTCCCGGAAAAAGAAGGCCAATGTGAAAAAGTATGAGGACCAATTACAACAGCTTAAAAAATTAGAGCATGATTATTTCTCCTCCAAAAATGCAGACGCACTAAAGAATTTAATTGCAGCTAAAACCAACCTTAACAAGATTGCGACTGTTGATGCCTGCAATGTTTTACTTAGAATAAAGTCTAAATTTCACGGAGGGCAAAATAAAGCAGGTAGAATGCTAGCGAATTACTTAAAAATTCGCTCTGAACGTAAGACCATTGGTCCGATCATGGATGAATCCACTAATAATCTGGTGTCCTCTGATGAAAAAATTGCAGCGGTATTTCATGACTACTATCAATCTCTTTACTCCGATGATACATTCCCCTCCTCTCATAACCTTGATAATTTCTTTTCTGGGCTCCCTGCGCCTCCGTCTCTGAATGCTGAGTTCTCCGCTTTAGAGGCAGATATTACTTTACAAGAGATACTTACTGCCCTACAAGCTTTGAAGAAGTCAAAAGCCCCTGGTCCGGATGGATTACCGGTGGAGTTTTATTGTACTTTCCAATCTTTGTTTTCCCCAAAATTATTGCAGCTTTTTAATTCCTTTCATTACTGACGCGAAAGCATCTGGCTCCTTTATGGATGCCTTGATCGTTATTATTCCTAAGCCTGATAAGGATCACTCTTTTTGTAAAAATTTTCGCCCAATCTCACTAATCAATTATGACTGCAAGATCTTCGCTAAGATTATTGCGTCACGGCTTGATACTATCATACCCCTACTGATCAAGACTGATCAGGTGGGTTTTGTCAAAGGTAGATTGGCCTCCGATAATGCTAGAATGTTCATGAACATCCTTTCCCATGGTAAAAATTATAAAGATCCTCTGGCTGCTTTGTCCCTGGATGCTGAAAAAGCATTCGATCGTATAAATTGGCAGTTTATGTTTCACACACTACAATGGTTTGGATTTGGCCCTAACTTTATTTCTTTTATTAAACTTTTATACTCATGTCCGAGGGCTAGTATTTTTGTTAATAACCAATTTTCTCAATTTTTCCCCCTATCTAGAGGCACCAGACAAGGTTGTCCACTTTCCCCATTACTCTTTATCCTATGCATGGATCCCTTCCTTGAGCGTATTAGAACCAACCCCAAAATTAAAGGTTTTGCCTCTGCGTCTGTTGAAACTAAATTATCTGCCTACGCGGATGATATATTGGTATACATGTCCAATCCGAGTGAATCTCTTCCCCCTTTTTTAGAGGAAGTCCGCCTTTATTCTTCCATTTCTGGGTACAAACTTAACCTATCTAAAACGGAGGTTCTCCCTTTAAATTCGATATGTTATCAATTTATGTTTGCTGATACTGCCTTTGCATGGTGTCCTTCTAAAATTAAATACCTTGGCATTTGGTTTGCCTCCAATATAGCGGATACTATTAAATTCACTTTTAACGCACTAATGAATAAATTGAAATCTCTTCTCCTCGTGTGGTCCCCCTTATTTTTATCATGGTGGGGTAGACTGGATACTATTAAAATGATGGTTACTCCTCATATCCTATATACGGTATCTATGCTCCCTGTCAAAATCCCTAATACATTTTTTTCCCAATTAAACTCTCTATGTATCAAATTTCTATGGAACAATAAACACCCCCGCATTGCTTTGAATAAACTTATTCGTCCCAAGGAAGAGGGGGGAGTGCATTTTCCTAATTTTAAATTGTACCACTCTGCCTTCTTGATTAAACAATCTTTCTCATTGGCCTTCGATTTTGGGGATACGCCTATACCTCGATGGATTATTTTTGAGCGTTCGCTTTTAAAAGAGTTTCAGTTTCAGCATGTTACATTTATGTCCAATTGCACCTTTTTGTCTAAAAGCCCTGTATTAAAATACTCCCGTGAACTGCTGTGCAATACATTTCTTAAAGACCTATCTCCTATCCAATGTTTTTTAACTTCTACCCTATGGTATAATAAATTTCTTAAATATAAAGGTAGATCATTTTACTACAAATACTGGAAGGAAAAGGAGATTTTTTTTGTGCATCAGTTTTTGAATGGGTTTTCTATTATCTCCTTCCAAGAACTACAAACACGATATCAGCTACCTGACTCCTTTTACAAGGAATATATTATCATTACTAATGCTATACAAACCCAGTTAGCTACTTACTCTCTCCCATCTGAACCACCTCATTTAATACCCTCTTCACCATTATATTCTCTATTCCCGGCTCATAAACTTAAAGCTGCCACTGTTTATAAGTTATTGTTATCTAATGGTAATGTTCGTTCTAAATCCAATATTGAAAATGCATGGGAAATGGACCTATCCATCTCTCTTTCTGTTGATAGTTGGGACACACTATGGTCGAAATTATTTAAAGTTTCGGCTGCAGCCAGGATAACCCAATCTTTGTTTTTTTTGTATCATAGAGCCATTGTTACTCCTGTTGCTATTTGTAAGTTTTCCCCTACATCCTCTCCTCTTTGCTGGTCCTGCTCTAGCGAAACTGGTACATTAGTTTATCAGTTATATGAATGTGCATCTGTTCTATCTTTTTGGAATTCAATTTGGAATGTATGCATGTTAGTTTTCAACTTTAATGCTACCTTAACTTTTGTTAATATCTTTTTAGGTTCTTTAGCTCCTGATATGGAAACTACTTTACCTAGCTCTAGGTTATTTGATCTTTTTATTGCATTAGCATTTAAAGTGATCCTGTCTGCCTGGAAAGACAATTCTAAATTGTCGTCAATTACTTGGTGGAATTTTATTTGTGACGAACATAGGATTGCTTCCGTTTCCTCCTCTTCTGTTTCCCAAAAAATCAAAGTTGATCTTCTTTGGCTCCCTTTTACTACTTATCTTTCCTCGCACCCTCCCATGTGATAATTCATTTTCTTTTCTCTCTGGTTTTCTCTTCTCCCTTTCTCTCTCTTCTCTTCTGTCTTTCCTCTTTTCCTCTCCCCTTTCCCTCCTATCCTGTTTACCAGTGCCCTTTCCTTAATTACCCTATTATTGATCCTTTTTTTGTCTGCCCAGTTATTGTAAACCAATTTCGTTTATATATTATTTCTGTATGGCATTATATTGGAATATTCGTTTATTGTATTATTTGTTTTTTCTCTCTCTGAAAATTCAATAAAAACTTCTTAAACAAAAAAAAAATGTACTTAGGTACACTCCAGATTGGATACTGGGGTACCCTTGTCAGTCACCAGTATATGGTACCCATCTACCCAGGGCATAGATACCTCGGAGACCTCCCTTGAGCTGAAGCATGTATTATGCCACCCATGAGAGGCCATGCAAAATGGAACCTACAGGCCTGCCATTGCACCCTGTGTAAGTTGGCGCATGCACCACTTACTTAAGATATAGGTTTACTATATCTAAGGGTCACTACACTTAAAACCTATACACACCCCTGCAGCCTACAGAATCCATCCTCCCGGGCTGCTAGTGCTGTAGCCATTTACGACATATAGAGTGGCATTATGCGACCGCGTGATGACCAACTCTAAAACGGCTGAAAGTAACCCTATCGTGTTTGGTTTCAAACACTGTGGAAACACCGGCAACCGGTGTGGGAGATATGATTCCACCTTCAGAAACGACCTTTGTGAGGTCCTTGGTGTTCCTGGTACCAGCCTTCTAGTCCCGGCAACCCAAAAGGGTTGCTGCCGACCAGAGACACATTTCTGCCCTCCTGCTGCTGAGCGAAGCTCGAGCAGGGTAAGGCAGAACAATAGGCATCCTGTCACAGGGAGGTGTGACCACTTCCCAGACAGGATTTAGTGTATTAGGACTGGGTGGGTGCGCTTGCCAGTGACTGAAAGTCTGCATGAGTAGCACATTTGGTATCCCTGTGCATAGTCCAGTTCAAACCCGTCCTGGGAGCCGTTGGCTCCTGCTCTGGCGCGAAACTGGACAAAGGACATGGGAGCAACCTCCCCACTGTCCATACCCTCCCCTGGGAGGGTACCCTGAATCTGTCCAACTCTCTCCCGTGGGTACAAAAGGGTTTACCTGGCTTTAGGACCCTAGATTCGACATGGACAATATTCTGATCAAGAAACCACTGACCTTCCACCGTCTGGACACTCTGGACTTCGTTGGACTTTGTTTGGGCCCAACTTCATCTCCCTCTCTGTCCAAAGCATCATCTGTGCCTGTGCACCAGTCAGGCTCCGTGTAGGACCTGTGGAGCATCAAGGACAACTGAAGATATCTCCCTTGGAGTGAAGGAGTTTTTCCCCTACAACCGCAGGCACCAGCTCACGACTGACCGGTCTGCTGCTCCTGAGCTCCTACAGACTCTGAAGGCTTCAGCAACACAGAAGGTGGGTTTCCAAGTCCCTAGAGGTCTGTGATGCCCTCTTACCAAGTTTGAGGTCAGAATCCATTGTGGGGGCTGCAATAACCGTACCCGTGTATACCGCGTACCTTTGCAAGTGCATATGCTTGTTGGCGTTTCCAAAACAAGTGCACTTGGCTCTGAGTAGCCCCAACCTCTGGCTCCATTTCCTACAAAGACCTCCGGCCTCCTTGCACCGAGTGCTCCGTGGGCTGCTGCTTTGTGAAACTCCTGTGCCTCTGGCCTGTGGGTTCTCTTGCGGGTCAACACTGCTTTTCTTGGGCTCCCCTGGTTGCTCCAGGGCTGCCCTGACTTCCCTGTGTTTGGTGAGTTTCCTGGACCTTGCTGGTCCGAACCGTAACCTTCCTTGAACTTCTAGAAATCCGATTGGCCGCACTCTGCTAGTCCTACCAGCGTGTTACCCCAAAGAATTGTGGTCCATGAAGTAGCGTCGGCGGTTACGCCTATGCCAAAAGTTTAAAATGAAAATGAGTGTCGCGTTAGCCATCCCTGGACACGTGTTTCGAGGTAGTTGCCTCTCGTCAGCAGGGAGTAGGTATGTGTGTAGGGTTGCTGCGTAGGCTGCCAAAAAATATTCTCAGGTAAAGTACCACTCAAGGCGCGCAGGTGCGTAGCCATGGGCTCGTCAGCCCCACCGGCTCAAGGGAGCCTGAATATAAACAAAAATCCGATTGGCCGCACTCTGCTAGTCCTACCAGATTTTTCTTCCTCGAACTTCTGCCTGGGTTGCTGCTGTCAAGGCTTGTTGGTGCTCCCGCTGGACACCGACCCCTCAGCACTCGACTTCCTTTGTGGGACAGCTCCTATTCAGCTCCTGGTTGTCGTCGACGTCTCCTGGTCCCTGTGGCTGCAGAGTCAAGAACCCCCCAATGCACCTGAAGCACCCGACATCAGTGGGCATTCGTCTACCGAGCCCCGGGTCACTCCTGAGTGACCCAGACTCTGTCCCCTCTACTTTCAGGTACTCTTCACCAAGAATCCACCTTTGGATTCTGGCAGACACTTTTCTTCTTCCCAGCAGTGGCACTTCTTCGAAGTCCTCCATAGAGATCAACAGCGGTTTCTGACGCCACTTCAGACCTATGCACTCGGCTTCCCTGGGACAGGTAACTCTGGTACTGCGGTATCCACGGGTGGAGTGGCTCTCTAACCTCCTAAGTTGCAACAGGTTTTCTTTGAAGTCCACTTAGAAGGGTCCTTAAACTTGAAACCTGCAACCGCGACTCTCCCATAGAATTGTACGGCGCACGCGGTCATGTTCCCACACTGCACCCGTCTTCCGTGGGTTCCCTACTTACTCACCTTGGATGGTTCCTTGGGGTCCCATCGATCTAGACACTGTCTTGACTGGAGTCGTGGTTCTTATACCACTATTTTAGTATATGGTTTGGTCTCCCCCTGGAGCCTCCTGTGCATTAGTGCTATTTACTATTGTTTCTGTACTATAGTATTGTGTGCTTTGTGAGTATCTTCATGTAGAAGCTACTCTGTTGTACTTAGAGTGTGTTATATCAATAAATACATATTTTTATAACTACTGTGTGGTTCTCCTTTCATTTAACCAATACTATAAGGTTGCACTCTGGTAAAACAAGCTGCTAACATTCCTTTAAGACTAAGCCTGAAGGCTGCTCTCCACAGCTACCACTTGGATAGCTTTCTACGGTTATCTTTGACCTCTTAAATCACCAGAAGGATTGTTTGGACTGGTACAGGGTGCCCACTTTAATTAGTGGACAGCATATACCAGGCCAACTTCTCACACATGGTTAGCGTCTGCGCATTTTATGCATAGTTTACAAGCCTCCTGGCTACATGTATTGCTTGAGCTTCACTGTCGAGTTATTTTGGAAACTGCATTTATATAGTGCTTAATACCACTGATAAGGCATTAAAGCACTTTACGATGAGTAGCATGCCACTGTGGAACCCATGGTAGATTAGTGGTGGATTAGTAGAGGAAAAATCAACATTTTTATTGGGAGTGGTGGACATGTACCCCTGCTAGATGGATGAATAGGATAAGGGAGGGACGACTTTGGAAATAGTTATTTGGAAGTCCATAGTAGTATGACATATAAGGATAGAGTTATATATATATATATTACCTACTGGCGGTCGCATTTTTTGTTTTGCTTATAACTTTGGCGTCGTTTGATGAATCTTCATGAAATTTTCCAAACGAATTCTTTGTTCATATCAGCTCCTATGTTGAAAGATTGGGGGTGATTCGTCAAGGGGGCGACGAGAAAAAAGGGGGGTCCCAAAACGTGTTTTCTCCATGCAATTTCCATAGCAAACTTTAGACAAGGCTACAGGTCGAACGGGTGAACGGAATTACCCCAAATTTGGCAGGGAGAAGGGTCTTGGTCTAGAACGCACGCTGTTGTTTATTTGGTGTAAATCCATTCAGTAGTTTTTGAGCAATATCGAACTTTACAGATATTGATATTTGGGAATTCTGCCATCTCATTGGCTGAGGCGTTACGAGCACAAGCTTGCTGCTTATTGGCTGCGAGCAGTTGCAACTAGGAAGTGTTGGCAGCCATTTTGTGATTCTGTTGAAGTGAGTAAGGGGAAAATAGGGCAAAAAGAGTAGGAAAGAGGAGGGTAGGAGCACTGGGAGCTCTGTGGGGTGGTTAGGGTGGGCTATACAAGGAGTGTGAAGTGATGTATTCACCCCTACCGGTGTGAAAGTGCTGTTTTGCCCAGAGTGAGATGGTGCTAAGGGGAGGTGCCGGTACACTCGGGGATGAAACCGTGAGCTGATTGCTGTAAACTGATGTGCTCTGGGCACTGTAGCATACTGGCCGCTGTAGCATTGCTGTGCAAGTGGTGTTAGTATGGGTTTAGACTATAGCGCTGTGAGCTCTGTGGGGTGGTTAGGGTGTGCTATACAGGGAGTGTGAAGTGAAGAATTCACCCCTAGCGGTGTGAAAGTGCTGTTTTGCCCACAGTGAGATGGTGCTGAGGTGAGGTGCCGGTACACTCGGGGATAAAACCGTGAGCTGATTGCTGTAAAGTGATGTGCTCTGGGCGCTGTAGAAAACTGGCCGCTGTAGCCTAGCTGTGCAAGTGGTGTTAGTATGGGTTTAGACTATAGCGGGAGTGGGAAGCAAACTACTAGCCCCTACTGGTCTGAAGACTCGAATGGAGTGTTTTAGCAGCAGGAATAAAGAAATAATCGTGAAGAATATAATGCAGAATGTTGCAATGCCACAGAAGGCAAATGGTGAAATCAGGTGTGTTTAAGAAAGTGGCTGTGTGGGATAAAGCGATGGAGTCTGCAAGTTATATAAAAAGTGTCTTTATTTAAGTGCCATAAATGGACCCACTGGTGCAAGAGCTAAGGCATCCAGCTGAGGCAAACTCCAACCGCTTCTGCTGTATTCAAACCTAAGCTCCTGCATCAGTCAATTCCACATTACATGTTACCATTCCATATGACATAAACAATACCTATTAGACATGAATGACTGTAAATTGTAAAATGAAAATAAAGGTAGGATACAATTACCACTCTGTGCCAACCAGTTCCTAAACAATGCCGTGTTTTTTGACCTTGATCGCCAGCTCGTGAGCAGAGGCTGAGGATGAGCTAATTTGTGTGAAAGGGCTTCGTGGATAACAGGCAGGCAGAGAGACGTGTGTACAAAGAATAGACATGGTTTCAAAATGGATGTCCGATTGAGGCTAATTTAGCAAGTAAATAGCGTATTTGCATAGGCCATACATCATCCATCCCTGGTTATTCTGGAGACGTAAGGGGCAATAATGAAAACAGAGTTCAAATGCCTAAGCATACTTAGAAAGTTATTATATGAAAATAGTTCAATTGAAGTGTATTAAAAACCTCTAAAGGAAAAAGTTGGAAAAAATCAATCCAAGAATAAAGTGAATTTCTTACAAGTCTTGGAGATTGCAGTCCAGAAGTTCTTCAGCGGCTTGAGATGCGTAATGTTCCAAGAGGCGATTGTTGCCATCGTGTGAGAAAAGCGAAGTGATCCAATTCATATCCTCGAAGGGACAGTAATGTTCCTCAAATGTTGGAGCGGCAATTTGAATTGGCAGGCAATCTGCGATGTTGTCAAAGGTCGCACGTTGCAGGAGATCTTTCGCAGCTGTGCAGAAATTCCATTCCACCAGGATACCTTTTTGCGTTGCATCTGCCATTGCTCCACTGCCCAAAAAATAAAGTTCATGGTTTTCAAGATACTCCATTACCTGCTGGATATCGGGAGCGTTTTCTGGGATGTTGGCAAGACATAGATCCATTCGCCAGCCGATTGGTCAAGTTTTGCAATAAAAAGATGGTTGCACGCAGATTGTATATGTGTAAATAAATGTCATGTTGTATCTGGCTCCGATGATAGATAGTGGTAGGCAGCCGAAAAGTTGTTCCATTTTTTCGCGGTATTGATGTAGCTTCGCGTAGAGGCGTATTCTGTCGGACATGCTTGTTACCACAGGGAGCGCAGCCATTTTTAACAAGGTAAAATAGTAGAAGGATGGCCACAAACAGAGCAAGAATTATGGCCACTGTTCCTGTTATTCCAGAGATGATCGAATTAATGAAGTCTGGTATTATACTAAAAACAGTTTGAAAGCCTTTGATAAGGCAGGAAGAGACAGTGTTAAAAAAAAGTGTGCCAGAGCTTAAATGTCAGATGTGTTGAGAATTGTGTAGCAATTCACAAACTGTAATGGGAGGTTCGTATTTAAAAGGGAGTGTATTTTACTTGAAGTTTGTGATGTCTGCAGTCGATAAATTACTTTTGGAGAAGTGAGCGACACTTCTGTTTGAAACAAAAGCGCTTTCAGTTTGCTCCGTTTAATAAAATCTGTTTTCAAAGTAGGTATTGAAGGCCAAGTTGAACTTTGGGAGTTACTTTGTGTGGGTGGGAATAGAGATTGCCACAGGAAGTTATCCGGTTTCAAACAGTAAGCTCACATTGCGTAGCAGTCCATGTTATTAAGAAGCAAAAAACTGCCATTAGAAAGCTGTGTGAATGTTGGTCTGATTGTGGGAGTTGTCGTGCGTTTAAGAAAGCTCGCAAGATTGGGGCCTGTAAGGTTAGAAGTGTTGTGCAGTTGGACATTCTTGCAAAGTAATGAATGACTGCCATTGTGGTTCCACTTTTCACCTGTGAGAAAGTTCTGTATCCTCTTTAACACAGCGATATGTAAATGGGAGAAACCACTGCTCGTAAATAAACGTGCTACCTTATATAATCACATACAACATGACAAACAACATGTACACCTAGCAGACACAACGACACTACATACTGTGGGAACCGTGGCTAGCCATGTACTCAAACCAAACATAGCACCTCTGCCACACAATTCAGAATGCGGGGAGAGATGGGAGCAAAGTATGTGCGAAGGTGGCAATAGATTCTGGATTATAAAAGTATACAATGCAAAGTGTTGAGGGGATGTGCGGACAGACTTGAGTATGTATAGCACAGACATGTACATGTCAACATACACTGATAGTCTATTGAGTGAAGTGGACAGTGGAAGCAACCATGATAGTACAGTCAGTAGGGAAGATTATGAAAACATAGCGCGTATGTGCCCCCCCCCAAATCTTTAGCGTAGTGGGCTGCCTCGGCGTATGCAAGGCTAGCGTAGGGGTATGAATAAAAGGCACGTTTCTCTGGGTGTGGTTCTCTTCCGAAATGGCAAACATGTGTGTCAGGTCTGCGCAGCTTACACCGCCACGAGGCTGACGCCGTGAGCGAAGGTGGCTGCGGGAATAATGCTCTCAGCCTGCTGATACCCAGAAACCGTCATGGCCGCTGCAACGCACATATGCTCCACAGTTCAACTTTCGACACCGCCGTATGTGAAAGAGGGCCCACCACGTGCCAGCGGAAGCTTTTGGCCCGAGGTCTGCGAGCTGGGAAGGCTCCTGAGATCAACGCTGCCTACCGTGACATAGGCAGACAGCGCCCAGCCTGAGGCCCAGCACCGTGGAGTGCTCTGTATACTAGTAACACAGTAGTCCAACAGGTACCAACAGTGGAACGGTGTCTTGATCCCACACTGGACGATGTTAGAACTACATCTGAGAGTGGAGATGAAGGTACTCCCTTCGACCAAGTGCAAGCAACTCTAGGTCCCAATAGTGGAACGGTGTCTTGATCCCAGAATGGACGATGTTAGAACTGCATCTGAGAGTGCAGATGAAGGTACTCCCTTCGACCAGGTGTAACCAACTCTAGGTCCCAACAGTGGAACGGTGTCTTGATCCCACAATGGATGATGTTAGAACTACATCTGAGAGTGTAGATGAAGGCACTCCCTTCGACAAGGTGCAAGCAACTCTAGGTCCCAACAGTGGAACTGTGTCTTGATCCCAGAATGGACGATATCCGATATTACCTGATGCTTGTTATTTACAGAACTCCCTCCGTAGAGGTGCATCAGACTCTGTGCTTCCGTAGCTAATTGCTGCATATGATCATTGGGCTTGGCTGACTGCAGTCGCTGGATTACACCGCGGTACAGCAGGTCCGAACAGTGAAACGGGGTCTTGATCCCACAATGTACGATGTTAGAAATACATCTGAGAGTGGAGATAAAGGTACTCCCTTCGAACAGGTGCAACCAACTCTAGGTCCCAATAGTGGAACGGTGTGTTGATACAAAAATGGACGATGTCTGATATTACCTGCTGCTTGGTTCTCACAGAACTCCCTCCGTTGATGTGCATCAGACTCTGTGCTTCCGTAGCTAACTGCTGCACATGATTATTGGGCTTGGCTGACTGCAATCGGTGGAGTACACCGCGGTACAGCAGGTCGGAACAGTGAAAAGGGGTCTTGATTCTGTGATTGAGGATGTCAGAAGGTAAAGTCTGTGATGATTTGTGTGTACCCCCTCCGATCAGGTGCAACCAACTCCGTGCTTTCGAATCCAACGGCACGTGGCTGTGAGGCCTTGCTGACCGCTCTCTGGCCTACAGTGCAGACAGCAGTGTTTACAATTCAGATCGAGAAGCTATTGCAGATGAGGCAGTCCTGTAGGCAACAGACATTGTTCCTAGTACGGCCCGCCCGCACCACGCATCATCGCTGGCTGTGCACATGCTGAATGCTTTTGATGTGGCTATCTGAGTTCACTAGACCTGATGGACCCTTTATGATACAATCTTTTTGTGTATTATTTCAGATCTACTGCCTGTATCTCAGTATACCACAAGTTATGGTTCTTTTACGATATAATCTTTTCTGTATTATTTCACATCTAGAGTCCCTACCTTACTGCAGCACAAACTATTGACCCTTTTATTATTGAATCTCTGTGTGTGATTTAATGATTACTGTTGTAGTTGATGCTAGCAGCAACCATTCCCTGAGGGCTGGTTTACACTCACCCCACACGCATTCAGCACAGATGTCACTGGATACGTGACCCTGGTAATAAAAAGGAGGCGAGCCCACATGCCCGTACCCACTTCCACAATCTATCTGTGTCCATGTGTTCATTATCTATGCATGATACTGCCCCTGGGCCGTACCACATTACATTGTGCTGTGGACAGCGTATGCAACGATGTTACCTCTGGCAGTGGGGAACACTTCTGTTATGTAGCTTTTAGATGCATGGCTATCACAGGTGGAAGGCTACTTTACAGAGCATGAATATTGATGAAGATGATGGTTGCATGTTGTGTGTAGTGTCAGATATGTGTACATAGCAAAAAGTTTTCAAAAAAGCTCTCTAAGCAGAAGAGGAGTCTCTCATCAAACGCTGTAGAAAGAATGACTAAAATGGGTGGGGTCCTCCAACTGTTACAATGGGAAATGTTATGAACCAATCAAATGCTTTTCTTTAAGGTCACATGGCAATTGCTCGCCGAGCGCGCAAGGAGGCCGCACCCAACGCGATTTTGAGAAAATATATTTACCATAATATAAGTTTATTACAGTTAGAAATATATAAATGTTTAAAATATTTTAGATTATCGCTTGTTCTCATATACACTTTAAACCTATTTAGATATAGTTTTGAGACCCCAAAAAAAATGAGGGAATGGCGTACCCGGTGCGACACCATACGTCTATGACGTAACACAGGGCCTGGCAGCATGCACTTGTCGCATACGCAACGCGCAGCGGGCGTGACCCCATACGTACATGAAGTAAGGCGCGGCTTGGTACTGCGTTCCCGTTGCATACCAAAGTAGCAGCTGGTGCGACCACATACGTATATGATGTTACGCGGGACGCGGTGCCACGAACCCGTCGGATACGAAATGCGCATCCTTTACGAGTTTAGCAATATGGCGGATAGGATTCGCGTGCTGATGAAGCTTGGTACACTACCGGTACGAGACTTCAGTTTTCTCAACAAAAAAAGAGATATAGATACTTGTTTTTTAAAGATATAAAACATTACATATTTTTTAAAATTAATTAAAAAAAAGGATAATAGAGTTCCAAAATATGACAAAAAATAGAAAAAATATATAAATATTAAAATATGAAATTAACATTTAAAACTTTCGAAATTCACTGATAAAACCAAAGGTTTTACAGTTGTTATAGTTAGGAATTAGCATTTAAAAAACCTTAGAAATTCACTGAAAAAACCATAGGTTTCAGGGACGTTATAGTTAGTTGGACATTTGACTCATATAAAACCAGAGAAATTCGCCCGTTATAGTTAGTTGAGTTAACTATAACTCGCGCGTCCGCAATGCATAGGTGATGACGTCACATATTACATCACTCATGACATGGTCAGTGACATCACTGATGACATCACTGATGACATCTCAAATGACATCACTGATGACATCATCCACGTGATAATCTGATGCACATACTGATAGCCTAATATAAACTTTGATACACGCACTCTAAAATACAGACTACTATTTTTGAAACCATACACACGACAATGCCAGATACTACATACCACCCACTATTTCCTAGGTCTACACTCACATCCACTCACTTATACATGCAGTTACTCATCAATACAATACTATAATATGCACTCATAAACCTATACATACAGTCACAGTCCGCCACTCATCCATAGAGTTACTCACACACCTAGTCAGTCAAGCAAAGAATCAATCACATACCGATTTACTCATGTATACAGTTATACACACCAACTGCGTTATTTATACACACACCACATCACTTATTTATGCAGATACTAACACATACTCACTGTCTTATACAATCACTGATACAAGCAGACACTCTTTTATACACCCACTCTTCAAATAACTTACTCTCACGTATAGTCATTTATATACTCCAACACTCACATATTCTGCATTAAAACATATGTAGTTACTCACACATATACCAGTGAGACATTCATTCATTCACCAACGCACCCATACACACACTAACTCACCCATACAGCCCTTCCCAGATGTACTTTTGAATCCATACAACCAGTGAATCACCCACTCAGACATGTATGCACAAAGTCACACACCTCCCCACCCACACAGACACTCAGGCACTCATACAGATACTCAGACAACAAATCAATAACCCATATAGACACTCATGTAGCTACTCACCAACCCTTGCAGCCGCTTATACACCAACTGAGACACCAATACAGACTTTCACACATTTTAGTCACTAACCCATACATTCAGTAACACATGTTCAATCACTCACTTATACAGTCAGTCACGCGCCTACTAAATAATCCATTCAGGCACTTGTAAATCCACTCATTCTTCAATACACCTTGGCATAGATATATATGAAAAATATTTAAACTTTACAGAAACACACATTCACTGGATGAGGTCATCAGAGATGTCATTTGAGATGTCATCAGTGATGTCATCAGTGATGTCACTTACCATGTCATGAGTGATGTAATATGTGACGTCATCACAAATGCATTGCGGGCGCGCGAGTTGTAGTTAGTTCAACTAACTATAACGGGCGAATTATTCTGGTTTTATATGAGTCAAATGTCCAACTAACTATAACGTACCTGAAACCTATGTTTTTTCAGTGAATATATATATATGGGGTTATAATGAGAACTAGAATGTGAATTGATATGAATATGTTTAACACCATACATACAAATCTGAAAATAGAAATGAGTAAAATCACTTGTAATGAATATTGGTTGAAAAAAGGAATCGGTATGTGAAAACGGAATGTTTTTAACAAAAAAAACACAATTAACAGAATGCAAAGCGGCGCTGTAGAGGAAATGATGTCACTATGTTTAAATATGGAGTTGTAACGCCGCACTTTGTGTTTGTTTGATCCCCGTGAACAAGGTCTCAGGGAAGACCGAAATGCGTTGGGGTAGCTGGTATGCTTTAACAATAATAAAACATCAGGAAAAGCAACATATTGGGAGCGAGATTATTTTCGAATACTGCGAGTGCGCAAGAATTTCTCTGGAAAAGAGTGTTGTATAATATATATATATAAATATATATAAATATATATATATATATATATATATATATATATATATATATATATATATATATATATATATGTATACTTCCACGGACAGAGTAATTCCACAGTCATACGCACATATACTCACCATACGCTAGGGCCCATCACACCAACATTCATTCTATTACTCTATCCACACTGTATATACGAGAGAATTCCTAAATCAATCTGCATCTAATCTGAGGTCAATGCAACCTAATTGATTTGTCTCATGATTTAAACAATAAGAACACATTTGAGATTTCAATAAATGACAAAGAAATAACCACCCGACACTGGAATTCAAACAAATGTTATTTTATCTAAATTAATTCAAATGAAAAGTCATTCAATAGCAAGATCATTATTCTCATAGTTACCTAGTCTAGCTAAATGTCGTTTTAAGGTCAGGACAGGTCTCCCAGTAAAGTCTCCCGAGTCGCCGTCCTCTCAATCAGCATCGATCCTCTCGAGCATAGGTTCAAGAAGAAGTGGCCTTAGACCCTCTCTAGTCTAGTTATATTTATACTAAAACTTACACATTAAAAGTTACAAACAAGCTTCAAGCGTCCGTTGAGCAGAGCGAGCAGGAAAGGATGTTGACTCGCAACATTTAGAAAAATCTCCGCTCTCGAATATCTCAAAAATAAAAACACAGAAGAAGGAAGCACAAACTAAATCTGCAACATTCATGGATGCTCTTCCCCGGAATCATAGTGAAGCCACCGCAAGTTTATCAAATGTTCATTGTGGCTATTATTCTCTTCCAAGGATATCTGGCGATGAGCCCGGAGCTGCTGTGCTGTCCTCTTGGAAACTTTTAGCTCAGACAGAGGCCGAGGTCATGTTCAACCATATTCAGCGAGGCCTCTCTTCGTATTTCATCTACTCAAATGCAGACTGTAAATGTCGGCCATTTTCCAATAGGCCAGAATAGACAATCTTAATTAAAAGTAACACAAAACAACGTTACTACATCGTATTGATTATACAGTGTTAATTCCCACTAATACCCTTATGTGTATGTATTTATCTAGCCATTTGCGACATAAAGAAGCGTTAAAGCCTATTATTTTAAAGCGCAAACACATAACAAATAGCACTTTAGCCACACATATTCAATTAATTTGCTCACCAACTTAGTTCACGTATTAATTAAGCCATGCAATTGCATTCCCACGTGTAATTCTTTCATTAGTAAGGTTGATTAGTCAGAAACTCGACAAAATTAATATCTAGTAATTATTCCTTAGTAATTTTAATTATGACATATAAAAATATAAGCTGATGTTCGGGTTTAAACAGAAAACCCTGCTCCAGCACGAGCGCAATTCTGATTGGTTGTTAGATGTCGGTAAACATTCGAATCGGTCGAAACCAGGAAGTGTTGTCCGCCATTTTGTCTCTCGCAGTCTGAGGGGGTGAAAAAAAAAAGGTGGAGAACGTGAAAAGGGGGCAGAGTGGACAGTTCCTGACCCCCTAGCCTTGGTCAGGGGGTCACAGAAGGACCCCCAAGGGAGAAAAAAACATTTTTTTTTGTAAAAAAAATCACGAGGCACTGCTGCTGTCCTGACATGTATTTTCTCCATTAAAGTTGTGGCAGAAGAAACGTACCTTTGTGGGCTCCCTCATTGCAGGCAACTTTGAGTTGGGATGTATAGCGGCATCACCTGAGTCGCGAGGGAAGCACCGCTGCATGCAAATGCAGTCTCGTTACAGCGTCAACCTACGCTGCGGCATCGGGGAAGGTATGCCTAATGGAGGATGTCCGATAACATGTCGGTAGTGGAGTGAATTAACCAACAAGCAGCTAAATGTAAGATGATGCTACAGCTGATAAAAGAGCTAGTACTCCAATGCATGAGATTGAATGTACTGTTTAGGGCCAAACATGTCCCTGGACTGTTGAATCATGCTGCTTATGCTCTCTCATTTTAAGATGCAGGTGTTTTGATCATTCCACCCAGGAGCAGCGGAAAGTCCAACGCCCTTTCCAGACCAGCTATGGCAACTTGGTGCCCCGACCTATCGGACCTCATGGCAGCTAGCCTAGCACCCAGGACCAGGCGGGTCTATGAGGGGGCTTTTAGCGCCTTCTGTATTTTCCTTGAGGATGGTATGGGGCTTGGCATGAATCATCTTCTGTCATATCATTCCAGAGGATGAAAGGATGGCAGCGTTTACAAGGTCCCCAACCTGATGCCCGGTGCCCAATTAGATTGACACATTGTCGGCCGTACTGGGGGCACTGGGGAGTGTGTGTAGATTCACAGGTGAGGTTCATCTCTTCAGGGCAGCTTTTACCCTGGCCTTCTATGGCGCTTTCAGGGTGGGAGAACTGGTCACGCGTAACAAGCAAGACTGGAATGGTTGCTCCAATTTGCTCATGTCCAGCCTCAGGGGGGCTCACTGTCCTTATCGATCCCTAGATCAAAAACAGACCAAAGCGGCAGGAGAGACCATGTTATACTGCATAAAGCACCACAAAGCTCTTTCTGTCCGGTGGGCAACCTCAAGTCTTTACTGGCCTACAGACCCCGGGGCGCATGGGGCCCACTTTTAATTCACGAAGATGGCACCCCGCTTAACAAATTTCAGTTTAGCAGGGTCCTGGGCTTAGCGCTTGGGGCAGAAGGGCTCGATCCACCCAAATTTGGTACCCACTCTTTCAGAATTGGGGTGGGCACGGAGGCCATGGCTAGAGGCCTGTCGGGGCGAGCAGTGCAGAGGATTGGTCATTGGTCTTTTCATTGTAGTAAACGATATGTGTGGTTACACATGCTTTGAGTTATATGTCTAATGATGGTGTTTTTTGTCTTCGGTTTCGGAGCAGATGGAAACGTAATTTTTTCACAGGAAACTATGCGGATAGGGCCCGTCGGGCAGGTTTCAATGTGTCTTTGCATGGGCAAGGAGGTTTGCACCTGGGGCAGTTGTGGAGCCTGTTGGAGGTTCTGCTAGTTAAGACTCACACGCCCCGCAGCAGTAATTTTGCATCTGGTGGGCAATGACCTGGTGCATTTGGGTAGGCAAGGAGTTGTCGAGGCACTTATCACTGAGATAGGGTGGTTGGTGAAGAAGTGCCCACGGGCAGTTTTGGCATAGTCTCACATCATCCCCAGGTTCCAATGGTGGGGGGGGGGGGTCAGTCTGGGCCCTGAATCACTTGGTAAAAAGAATTAATAAAAGGAAAGTTGTTTAGGTCCCCAAAACTCCAAACCATTTCACATGGGTGCATCCGAGGGGAGAGGTTTTTTCCTGAAGGATGGAGTTCACGTCTCGAAATGGGGCAATACAATTTTCTTAGTGAACTTGTTAGCATGTTTGGTAGGGACGCGGGCCAGGGCATGACCTTAGGACATCTCAGTGGGGGGCAGATAGTCGGTTAACTATGCTGACCTGTGGCGGAAAGGTCATGATTGGTGGGGCCTTTTACGGTCCTTACTAGGCATTGCCATTTGTTAATGGGGATGCCTGGGGGGACAATGGTCTCTCATGGAACTCCAGGGGGCGCTTAAGGCCGGGAGGCTGGAGGGGGTGACCCGCTTCCAGTAGGCCTTTTGGGCCAATCCCCGCACAGGCACAGTGACACCAAGTTGGCATAACTGCACAGACCCTTGGGGTTAGTATTTGAGGGCATAGGGGGTGCCAGAGGAAGGTAACCTTCTCTGGAACCGGGCCTCCTGCGCAAGGTCACTCCAGTGGGAGGGGTGGACCTAGCACGTAGTTGGACCAGTCATGACCTTGCCCGTAGGCTCAATTCGGGATACGCAGAAAACAAAATGTATATAATTTAGTTTTAGGTTAGGAATGGTTTACGTATTAGACACTATGTTAAGGTTAGCCATCCATAAACAATTGTAAATACATTGTGTAAGAAATTCGGTTGATGTATAAATATTCTGGACTGTTTGGTGGGTTTTCTGCGTATTGTAAATATAAGAAATTTTGAATATGTTTATCATTTAATAATAAAATACGCCGGGGTTGTTATGACCCCTAACCCAAGTCAGTTGTGGTTTGATGTTTATCTATGCCTCAGGGGAGAGTGAAGGGGTTCTGGTACCCCATGGGGCCCAAGGTTTGGAAATGGATGTCAGCTGGGGGGCGGGGACTCAGCAATACCTGGCCTTATTTTAAATAAGAGGGTGGGCATGCAGCCTCCCTTCCCAGGCTTATTGTGGCCCCTGAGACCACACCCCTCGGGGCCCATCCAGTTAATGGTGGGTGACATGGCCACACCCAGGGCACCCAGTGTTTGATTGTTGGGTGCAGTCGGGGAAGCCCTAATGGCCCCATGCCCCCAGCCGGCTCCCCACCTCCAGCGGGAGCTGGCATTTCTCCTGCATGCAGGAAGAGCAAAAAATGCTGCTCGCTGCGAGTGGGAGAAATGTTTTCATCTGTTTCCCTGCCGGTTTCACAGCGGGCAGGGAAACAGATGAAAAGTGCATTTGGAAAACACATTTTGAGACCCCTTTTTTCCCAGCCCCCGCTTGATGAATCACCCTTGAGGGTAAAATTATTGAGGGGGGTGTGCTGACCCCCTGGAGCCCAGGTACCACCAACTCCCCGGGCAAAAACTAAACATTACGGTGAGGTCCATGCAGACCCCCGGCCCCAGGGCCAAATACCTATTAAACATTTAGAAGGCAGGTCATGTGCCCCTCCCCACCCTCCAGGGAAATATATAGCCCTGGTGACCACCATCCCTCAGGGCCGGCTCCTGCTATGTCCCAGGGTGCCCACCCCCTGGATATTGCTGTTTGCTTTTGCTTGACAGGAGCTGACAGCTCCAACCCAAGCAAAAGCAGACACTCCACTTCCAGCAAGCAGAGCTGTGAAAACATTTGCCCTCGCATGCAGGGAACTGCATTTCCAGCAGCTACCTGTGTGTTAGAGCAATGTCGGCTCCCGCAGGAGGAGGGTGTCGGCTGGGACAACGGGAGGCTTGAGGGTCCCCCTGCGGTCCACATTCTGCACTCTGGGTGCCATGGGTGCGACAAGGGCACCCAGGAATACATAGCTGGGCCCGTGGGATGGTGTCCCCTGGGCCAAAATCAGCGCTAAGAGTGAGAGGCGCAGCCCCTCTCCCCCAGTTCAGTTAAAGCCAGGTCCAGTGGGATGGGATCCCCGGGGCTGAAATAGACCCAGGGAGGGGGACCACATAGACCCCCTCCCCCATCAAATGTTGGCTGGGAGATAGGGTCCCTGGTGCCGAAATTGGCCAGGGGAGTGGGTCCCTGGGGCCATTCTGGCCCTGATGCCCATTTCACAGAAAGCAAACCTCAACAGGAATCATTTACAAATATAAAGATAGCCGGTGCCCATGTTGAAGCTCCACTTTTGTATTTACATATTATCCTAACTTCCGCAACCCACAGGACATTTGCCAAAGGCACCACCACGAAATCACTGAGGCTGTAGTTCATACCCAGCCGGACGTAGGCTGGGACATACTAATCAGTCAAACGCCCCCTCAGACACACAGCAACAGCAACAGCAACAGCAATCATCCACTCAAAAGGCCAAGGACTATCCAACGCCCCCTTTGGACACACAGCAACAGCAACAGCAATCATCAACTCAAAAGCCCAAGGACTATCCAACACATCTGCAAAACAACATCCTAAGCCCTTTTAGAGAAGCACATATTCCCACACTCCGGGCAGCACTATCATCCCCGGAACAGACGGGCTTTGCCAAAGCCAGCGCTCAAGAGCACGATACTCTCGACCCATCACTCTCTTCATACGAAATGGCACAGCAACCCGGTCAGGAATCACCGCATTACAAATTAAGTGGCCGTTTGCAAACTGAACTAAAAAAATACAAAGAAGCTTCCACGCCCCCACAAAAAGACGAACAACCAAATAGGATCCTGGGTTTACCGGATCATTTGTTCCAACTAGAACAACCAGACTGTCCCAAGTCAGAAGCACCAATTGGCTCCCCTATATCCACCGCATGGCTTCACCAGCTAAACTCCATGGATAACAATGATGTACCACACTGACAAGCCAGACACCCAAGTTGAGCTCCTAAACATCCTAGCTACCCACGTTCAAGGGGTAGAACAAAAGCTGCACACTCCTAATGCGATGATCGCGAAGGTCCAGCAAGACTGGGAAACAACATATCATATGAGTTACTGCACCCAAATAATTGGCAAACTAGCAGTGGTTCAAACCTCAATGTCAGAACTGTTGGGGGCAGCAGGGACCCCTATCAAAGACCAAAATGACAAATGGCCCAGAAAAAGCCGCATTAAGGGGAGAAGATTGGGCGCGCCTCCAGACCTCCAGGGGCTAAAGTGTAAGAGAAAAAGAGATCAACAGCGCCCCAGCTCAGGCAAGCTCATCCATACTTAAAGCACCATGCGATTCTGCAAAGTAGACGCATCAGATGCGTCGCCTATTGATTACTGTTTACAATTGGCAGCAGAAGTAAGCCACAAACAAAAACAAACGACAACATCCCTGACAAAGAGGGAAAGAAACCGCTTGAGGAAAGCAAGGAAAAGTAAATCAATCCAACAGGTGCGAAACATAATCACTCCATTAACTGAGCATGACAGGAAAAAAGATAAAGACAACACAAAACAAATCATCAGAGACGCAGCATGCACCAAGGATTACCCCATCCCACCCACAAAAGAGGCCATTGCCGCAAGCAGCCTCAATCAACAAAAAAGTGAAAAATCCCCATCAAAGAAAATATACAGCATATTTTAGTCCTTGGATGGGCGAGAAAAAAATAACTCAACCACTCAGGTCACCCAAACAATGAATATTACACAAACACCAAGGGGCAAAATTACCGAAGCTAGCACACTCATTCCGCAGGAGGCCATCATCAACAGGCCAGCCGTCCGGGAAGAGAGGCGTAACACTGAATAAATCAAGACAAACGCACATTGTTGGGGAGGCGAGGAGGCCAACCCTGCCACGAATCTCCGAAGCACTCAACAAAATAGAGTACGAGATTACTCAAATTCAATCTCAGACCACCTGGAGTTCACTGAGGCCATAACAGAGACCGAAAGTAGCTTAGCCAAAGTACAACAATTTGATTCTTCACGTAAAGGCCATAATAAAATAGACCTGGTCCCACATTACGTCCCGAGGGGAGCGCAAAACATTTTAAACAGAAGTACATTATTAAAATTATTTAAGGCTCTTCCAACCCTGAGCCATATCAAAACCAGCGATCTGAAAAGTATAGAGTTTAAATCCAATCCTAAATTTAACCGGTCAAGAAATTACAACAGCAACATGGTCCGATCACTCCTTTGTTGAACAAATGTGGCGGCAGAAGGAGCCCCAAATGGGGTATTGAGCTAAAAAAGGCAGAGCACTCCTGCTATCCAAGCCCGCTACAAAAACACAACTGGACAGAGGGCATCTTAACAGGTGCTAAAGGCCCGGACGAGCTCAGAACAACAAATGGCAATGGCCAAACAGCAAGGAAAATTATCATCACTTTCGCCCATCCTGAAGCAGCCACGTCCTCAGGCATCCGGCAGACAACCTCCTTAACAACCAACTATGGAACTGCATGATCAAAACCAAGCAAGGACTTCAAATCAATCCCAGGATGTAAGATCTTCTCATGGAATGTGAACGGCCTAAGCGCAAAACTCGAAGAAGCTGACTTTGTAGAATTTATTCTACAGCATTATATACTTCTACTACAAGAAACATGGCAGATGAATAACTCACCAATAGTAGGTTATAAAGAGTATCTAAACCCACCCAAGAGAGATACAAAGTATGGAAGAGCAAAAGGCGGCCTCTCGATTTTTATCTCGACAGACATTTCATGGGAAGTCTCTGCCATAGATCTCGACTCCTCTTGGATGCAATGCATTAAAGTTGACGCTTTGCCCTCTACCAGTTTGTTAATTTTGAACATCCACATCCACCCTGCTGCCAAGCAAAAGGGGCCAAGAATTGAGCTACTCATTGCCGCACTAGAAACACTAAAACTTATCTACCCACAAGCTAACATAATATTGTCCGGGGACTTCAACATGAACCTACTACAAGGCATGGAAAAAAACTCATCAGGCCATATACAGCAAGGCAACGCAACACAGGCAGACGGGACACACATTGCAAGAGATGTGCGGCTCATCTGGATCATTTTTCGCTGTGCACATTCAATGGACGAGGGCAGTCGGACAGCCCCACAGTATTCACCAGAGTGACAAACAAAACAGGCACAACCATTGATTACACCCTGATGGATTTAGACTTCCTTCCTCTTATCCCAGATTTCCAAATAAAGGAAAGAGCGGAAAGTGACCACCATCCTCAAACGTTTACACTGACCACAACCCTAATAAGGTCCAGACAAGCCAAGGTCATGTCTTTATCAATCCAATCTTATACCTTAAAATGCCTCATCTGGAATAAGAACAACATAGACAACATTATGGGGACATGTCTCACATTATTGGAGTTACGTAAGCAGAACCTCTGCACATAAAGGCCTGGGAGTCGTTCATCAATGACCTAAATACTAATTTTTCCAAACAGGGCAACGGTCACAAAGCCCACAGACCAACTGGGGCAGCTTGGTACGCAAACAATCTAAGGACAAAAACAAAAACAACTGAATAAACATCTAAGATTACTGCGAACCCAGGGCCCAGAATCTTCACAGCATTTTCTTATGTCAATAGCAACAATAAAAAAAATCTAAAAAAAGACATTAAGGTGGTCAAGCAAGAGTACAAAGAACAATTTTGGATGACACTTCTCCACGCCAGTAAGCAAAGAGATTCCAAAATTTTTGGCAAACCATTACAACTCGAACATAATGGAGGACACTTGGAGAGTCCACATTGAAGCTACATACAATGCGATCTCACTCCCAGGTGAGTCAAACACCTTTAAACCTGCAAAACCGACGGGGATGAACACCAGGGTGACAAGAACTCATATGGCCCAAAAATCTACAGTCACTGAGAAAATAAACATCAAACATGGCACACAACAAATTAAAAATCAACCCTATCACAGGAATAATCAAAAAGAGGATATTCATCAACCAGAAGCCAGGGAGACAACCAGCTTAGAACCATCGGAATTTTTCCTGCAGATCACACAAGAGCAGGTATTGAAAACCATAAAAAACTTGAGATCAGACGGAGCACCTGGGTCAAATGGACTGCCAAACGCATTATTCAGACAAGATCCATCCTTTTGGTCTGGCCGTCTCACTCCTCTGTTCACATACATCCTGGAGTCTAGTACGATTCCAACTCCTGGTGAGGGAGCATCCTACACCCAATATACAAATCGGGTGCACGCTCTGATCCTTCCAATTACAGACTGATAGCACTTATTGATGTAGAGGCAAAGATCTATGCATCAAACTTGCTGGCAGACCTGGAGGATTGGGTCAGTCAAATAAACCTCATTCCAAATACACAAACAGGATTTCGGGCAGGGATGGGCACCCTAACGAATATATCTGCAGTTATTCTTTTAGCCAACCAAGCCTGCGCGAAATCGAACATTATGTACGTGTGCTTCGTAGACCTTAAAACAGCATTTGACAAAGTTCCAAGAACCAAGCTATGGGCAAAAATAAAAACATGGGGAGCTCCAACCAAACTCCTAGAGGCAATCATAAACTTTTATTCACAAACATGGGTTCAAATAAAGAAAGGAGACGGGCAAAGCCTAACAAACAAAATTCCAACTAGCAACGGACTAAAACAGGGGTGCATATTGGCCCCCTGTTTATTTAACATCTACACAGCCGACTTAGAGAAAAATCTTCACTCAATACAAGGCGATCCCCCCAAACTGGGGAAAACATCAATAGTAAGTCTCTAATATGCGCACAACATCGTCCTCCTATCTCAAACACCTATAGGCTTGCAGCAGCTGATCTCTCAACTAGGAACATACACCACCTCTGCTCAACTAGTAATAAAAATGCAGCTCCCTCTGTCCAAAAGCAATTCTGCTCCGCTTCGTGCAAGCGAGAGCATTTTACATGCTCTCACTTGTACGAAGCTGAGCAGCATTTGGTATGGTCATAGCAAACTGCAATGTCCCAGGGGTGGGCACCCCAGGACGTTGCAGTAGCTGGCCCCGAAGGGTGGCAGTCCCCAGGGCCATCAAGCGCTCACAGAGGGGGGCAGCGCGGCCCGCCTCCTTTGGTTCTATTTGCCCCGGGGTGGTGGTGGTACTGTGGGCCGAACGTCCCGCCACACTCTATCTGAAAGTGTGGGGAGAGGTGGCTGTCCCCTGGGATGAGGGGGGACTCTGTGCGCCCCCCATTTTTTACATTAAATCCCCGGGGAGGTGGTGGCCCCCAGGGCTGCAAGGGGTCCATGCGGCTCCCCAGCATTAATTCACAATAAAGCACGAGGGAGGTGGTGCCCCCCTGGGCAGTGGAGGGGTCATACAGGCCTCCCCCACATTAATACTGAAAGAAGCCCCAGGGAGGTGGTGTTTCTGGGGCATAATAAGCCCAAGGGGTTGCATGAGCTAGCCTCCCTTTTTTGCATAATGCCTCCAGGACCTGGCCCACTTGGTGGCCGATAATGAGCGAAGGGCAGAAGCCCACGCTTCATTTTGAAAAAAATTTGGCCAAATCAGCGGATCCTGCTGAAAATTTAAAAGAAAATGCTTTTTCAGCCCTGCGGCATTTGAGATGTCATCAGTGATGTCATCAATGATGTCACTGACCATGTCATGAGTGATGTAATATGTGAGGTCCTAGGCAGTGCATTGCGGGGGCGTAAGTTATAGTTAGCTCAGGTAACTATTACTGCTGAATACACTGGTTTTGTACGAGTGAAATGTGAACCTAAGTATAAAGTCCCTGTAACCTTTGTTTTTTTCAGTGGATTTCTAGTGTTTTATCATTCTATTTCCTAACTATACTGTCCCTGTAACCTTTGGTCTTTTAAAGTGAATTTCTAAGGTTTTTTAACTGGTAGTCGCCTTTACAGAGTCGTGGAGAAAAGGACCTGGCCTCTAGTGTGGGTGTCTCGGTCCCTCCTACAGGAGCTGGCATTGCTTTGAAACAGAGGGAGCTGCTAACATACTTCTCCCTCTCTGTCATACAATTTTGCTCTGCTTTGAACAAGTGAGAGTAAAATCCATTCACTTGCTCAAAGTGGAGAACAATTTGCTATGGTTTGGCAGGAGCAGCAAAGCTCCTGCCAAGCCACAAGAAACAGTTATGTCCCGGGGGTGGGCACCCAGGGACATAGCAGGAGTCAGCCCTGGGAGGCGGCGGTCCCCATGGCCATGTATGGCTCCAGGAGGGGTGCCCACCACGTTTGATTTTTCCACAGGCGGTGGTGGTCCCCAGGGCTGCAGGGGGGCCAGCCGGGCCCCCGCATTGCTACTATTGTTTACCCCTGGAAGTTGGCGGTTCCTGGGGCTTTTCAAAAGCATAGGAGGGGGGCCCATAAGTCCCCCTCCTTTATTATATTAAACCTGCATGCCCCTGGGATTTGGTCCACCAGGGGGCTTCAGCTTCAAGCTGAGTACCAAGATGGCTGCCAACACTTCAGCCAATCTATTTGCAGCACAGGGACTGTAGATCCATGAGTCCTCTGCAATGATCGGCGTCCCCAGATATCTATATGTTTTAAAATTAAATATGTCTAAAACTACTGAACTGATTTACACCAAATCACAAAAAGCATGCTTTTTGGACCAACATCTAGCTTTCCGCCAAATTTGGTGAAATTCCATTCAGCAGTTCGGGCTGTAGTTGTGTTCAAGTTCCCTATGGGAAAATGCATGGGGAAACCATGTTTGGGGATCGCCTTTTTTTTCAGCCCCTGCTTGTTGGATCTAGGGGTGGGCGGAATTTGCGGAATTAACCTTCGCAAATTATCGCGAGAATGTTTAAAATTATCGCAAACAAGCAGAAATATCGCGAAGATGCGGAAGTTTTTTTCCGGCATGTTCGCGAGATTTTCTGCATGGTTGCGGGTCGCCAACTTACCCATGTGGTTGCTTGCGGGCGCGGCCATCTTGTTTTGAGTTGTTCTCGCGGTGCATGATCGCGAGAAGAAAGACGTGATCGCGCGACGCATGACGTCACTGCGGGCGCGAACTGTCGCGAGACAGCGCAAATGGCTAAAAACAATACAACATCTCATGGAGAACGCGACCGGATCAAGAAAACTTGTCGGCGAACGCAGGGATTCAGGTAAGGCGATCGCGCGCGCGCGAGAATGTATCATTTTACAGCGCGAGCAAGAAACAAATTATCGCCAAGCTGCGGAAACCGGAATTTTTGACATTTTCGCGCTCTCCGCGGAACGCAAAAATGTCAAATTATCGCAATTTCCGCGAACGGAACGAAATTTTTGCCCAGGCCTAGTTGGATCACCCCGAAACCTTCAACAAATCATCTGCACAAACTGACGCAAAAGTCTTGATAAATTTTGTAGAGATTCGTCAAGTGGCAGCAAAGTTAGTAGCAAAACAGAAAACGCTTTTCCTCTGGAAACATGGTCCTACCGTTAACTACCTACTACCTACCGCCAGTAGGTAATATATATCTATATATATTTTGTGTTTGTTGTACATTCCTTACCTTCTTTACCTTTTACACTCTCCCTGCCTGATACGCAGAGCATACATATGGTGTCACCAATGATATAATGTGAAATGTATAAACAGAAGAAAAGATTCCTTGTTGCATACACTTATGCGGGTGTTTTTAATATATTTTACAGGCTGACCCATTTTTTCATTAATAAAGTTTTTGTTTGTTGTGGGTGGGGCTCTGCCCATTTAAATAGTACACTTTAGACTATGTCTCGATGGCCCTGTTGAAGGCTACGGCTGAAGCGTGTAGGCCATTTCACCTTGGTGCGATGTATTACCTAATAAATGAATATCTTGAGCAATTGCCTGGTTGGTGGTGCCATCTCCTTCTGTGCCAATAGTGGATGCTGTATGAGGGCGCACCGACTGCTGCAGAAAGGATTGATTCTACAGATGGTATGCGATTACCGTATCGCACACACGAGCACCCAGAAGTGAGGCCGAGTTTCTTTCCGGTACAGAGTAAATTTACTGGTGTCTATCTCGAGCCTTCGGCCTGTAATCAACTGAATCGTTATTGCCCTCTGGATCAGAGGACCACGGAGTTCGGTTGAAGTGGAGAAGAACGCACGACTCCAACACGGCGGTGAGTGAGGGCTGGCAGCGCTGGGGGGGGAGAGTTATTTTTTATTTTTCAGAGCTTTATATAGCGCGAACTTGACCTGAATCGGGTATCAGAGCGCTTTACATAGCACCAGTTGCATTACATGAGGACACATTCTTTTTTTGTTTTTTTTGTTAGGCACGGGGAGATTAAGTGATTTGCCCAGAATCACAGGCTGTTCAGCGTCATTGCCCAGACTCGAACCCAGTTCCCCAGATTCGAGGTCAACCGCCCTAGCCATTAGGCCAACTCCCCTCCCCAAGAGTTGGTCGCCGGCAGTGTGTCGAAGGGGGCACGGCAGGCGGATTGTGATTCCATCCCGGGCTTTCCTGGCTCACACCATTCAGTGCTTGGGTGCGCAACGTAAAGACACATAGATTTAACAAAGGGCGTTTTATGGCAAATGGAAGTTCACTAGGCAACTGAGGGCTGGAGTTGGTTTTTACCTTTACCTGGCACTTTCATGTGTGAACATCTCCGAAACAAACAAGGTTATTTACATCAAGTGGGTCATTTTTTTAATGCAATAAATGGCACCAAGTTTATGACTTTTTCTTGGGGCAATACCAGCGATAGATGCTCTAAATGAGAGTGGAAAATAAAGAGAAAACCGGATAATTAGACACCCACTAGTGTGCGATTTTTAACAATGGTGGTGCCTCAATCAGTGCATTGTAATATAAAAAAGGACATGAATTGAACCAAAACAGCAACTTTGAGATATGTCACTGCCTCTTGTGTGAATAGTGTTGTAATATATTCATAGGACCCGGATTGAGGTATATCAGCGATTTTGTAATCCTCTTTGTGAAGTGACTATAGGCATTTGACATTCTAGTGTTTCATTACCATCCAATAATAAATCTAGAATCATGGCTAATCGCTTC
This sequence comes from Triturus cristatus, assembly GCF_964204655.1. Taxonomy (NCBI): domain Eukaryota; kingdom Metazoa; phylum Chordata; class Amphibia; order Caudata; family Salamandridae; genus Triturus; species Triturus cristatus. Next base: position 752,803,514 of record NC_140580.1, read on the forward strand.
AGCGGACGAGAACAAACAGCAAATGAAATGTTCACTGAGAGTGGAGGGTATGAACAATTAAGGAGTATGCCACATGACCCCAGCAGGGAACGTGAGAGTGATCCGAAGCAATTGGTGAGACAATTAGAAAAATTAAGACTTTCAGAAACGAGCAAGTGGTGTGAGAGAGCAACATTGAACAAGCATTGGCATAGCCAATAGGTCTCGCTTTTGGGACCTTATAAGTATTTAGTTATGCAGCACAATATCCTTGGTGCAACAACATCAACTGTTGCGTGGCTAAACACTTATAAGGTTCCAAAAGCGAGACATATTAGCTATGGTAATGCTTGTCTTACTACTTACCGGCCTACCAGATGCCATCCTGGCGCAGTTAAGGACCTTATGCCATGCAGTCATTCGTCTCATCCGATCACGTTTCAAAAGAAATGCACCTTATTTCTCTCACAGAGAGAGCTATATTGCTTGGCAGCATATATTCTTCTCAAAATATAATGTATCATGGTCAAGGTGATGAAATCTCAGAAAGTGAGCTATATTACCATCACACCATCTATGGTCTCTAGATCAGAATACTGAGCCAAGCACTGGCATAATCAGAAATATAGAAATCAAAGAAAGAACAGGAAGCAAGCATCCTTTCTATATGCACACAGACTCTGGAACACGCTCTCTAGGGTTCTATGACTGTTGCTTTCTCTCTAATAATTCACTAAGGGCCTCAAATACCAGCAATTCTTAACCAATCTGCATCAACTAGCTAGGACTTTTGCTATCTACCTCTGCCACTTGGGTATGAATGTCCATGGGCTCTGCGAACTTGCATGTCACCCGTGTATCCTATGTGATTGTGTATGCACTGTAAAACAAGGTAAAAAAAATGAAGAGCAGAAAAGAACCAACAGGGGTAGCAAAAAATAGAGGGCTCGAAAAATGCACAGGGGTGATAGAACAAAGAGAGGTCAAGGATGGGCATTTATGACATATCAACAGTAGAGCGAAAACGGGCCAAAGGTCGTAGAAAACTGATACAGAAAGTGGCAATGAAGCAGGAGGCCAAATACAGCCGTAAGAGCACGTCGAATGCAGGCGGGGAATGGAAAGACACTGAAACAAAGAAAAAAAATCACAGGCTGTATTAGGTGGAAAAGTACAGACATCGATTAGAGCGGACGAACATTCATGTTGGTTCACTAACAATGGGAGCGATGAGTCACATGTTGTCTTTTGTAAACAGTTACTGTCGATATGTAGGGATGGGCTTGCTTTCACGTGGGCGGGCTTCTTTCGGGCCTTTTCCCTCTCGCAGTTTGCCCTTGTTTTTGCATCCAGACCTGGCAACACTGGGGGTGAAATTACGGGAACAAAATGGCGGCTGTGTGAGGAGCGAAACGGAGAAGGCCGGTGGGTACTGGGGCCAGGGCTGCTGGAGGTTCAAAGTGGCACAAGAGGTCCGTTTCTAACATAGACAGGTAAGAAGTGTAGGAGGCGAGCTGCTGCTGGAGGTTGAAAGTGGCGCAGGAGGTCAGTTTCTAACATAGACAGGTAAGGAGTGTAAGAGGCGAGCTGTAGGTTTGAAGGGCGGGCGACAGCAGAGCACCGTGCTGGCTTAGGACTGATGGTGAAAGGAGCATAGGAGGCCGGTCTGACGGGCGCGTAGGTGATGTGCAGTTAGGTCAGAATGTATGTACGGGTAGTCGTCGCGATCACTCTCAAAGCGAAAGTGATTGCGATCGTGATGCGCGCAGCAGCGGGGGGAGGGGTGGAGATGGGGCTGAAGACTGGCGATGGAAAGGCAGCTGTGCGCGTGCACGCCATCGTGCAGTGTAGCTTCTCGATAGCACAAAAATGTGGGTAGCATTTTCTAAACCCACCTACTAAATGTCTCGCCAGACCAGCGCATGCGCTGGGTCAGACGAGACCTAAAAAGTATATAGAATGTCAGCGAATACCCAGGGGTCTGCGAATCCTTGTCCTACCCACTTTAAATGACATGGACCCAGATCTTCTTACACAGTGGCAAAGAGACACAACAGAATGCTCAATGAAATTGATGAAGACCCTCATCATACATGCAGAAAGGAAACTGAAATATCGAACAAAGAATTGGTGAAATTATTGGAGACATTCGCTGATACAAAGGATGGGAAGAAAACATTGGAAGAATTGGAAAGGAAAATGGACAAACATGAGAAAGAGTATTACAAAGGTTAGAAAGAAATATTCAGCACACCCTCATATTTGTAAAAACGTTCAAATCCCAGGCCTATGTACTAGCCTTATATAAAATCTATAGAGCTAACAATCATTACAGTACTTATAGGGCAAAAATAAAGAGTCCACATTTCCAGGTCTATAGAAAAAACAGAGTCCACCGCACTGGATTTCTTCAAAGATGTGATTTTATTTTCCTGTGGTGGAAGATCCACAAAACAAAAACTGCCAACACGTGTTTCGTCTTCCCTTAGACTTTGTCAAGGCAAATAGCGAATTGATACCTGACCAAGTATTATATCCATCGGGAAGCAAAAAATGTTCTCATTTCACTGTCATAAAAATAACCGCAATTTTCCTATAATCGGCACCACCTCCTTCTAAAAAGGGGGTAGCGCAAAATTCACCCAAGGTCTAGTGTTCTCGGTTCTGATTTCCTTTAAATGGCACCACCTGCTTGTAAAGAAGTGGTCGGGGTACCGCGTTATTCACATAGCAAAAAGATCTCTTGTCAGTGACCTTAAAACTGTATATATTAAGCTCAATACGCCTTTTGGAGAAACGGTATATGGAACCCTGATACGTTCTAAACCAAAAGTAGATGCTGTTTTCTGCTCGTATATTACGGTCAGGACGTACGGGATAGAGCAGAAAACGGCGGAACAAGCATCGGACATGACACAGAGGTTTTTGAGACGTGGGTATCCAGTGTCTGTCGGGAAGGATGCTTTAAGAAGAGCAAATCAAAAGAACAGAAGCGATCTTTTATTGCCAAAGAAGAGACATTTGGTGGAGAGTGAGGGGGAGTGGAAAATGAGATACAATATGGACTTTAATAAATCCGAAAAGGAAGTGAAGAAATTAATCAAGGACAATTGGAAGGTCTTAGAGCAAGACGGCGATCTAAAGGAAATCATACAAAGCCAAGTATAACTTACCGCAGAATGCATTCTCTTGGGGACCTTTTGATTCAAAGTTTTATGCCACAACAGCCAAAAATCAGTGGCTGGACACTTCCTAAAAAAACTGGATTTCATAATTGTATGAAGTGTAAAGCCTGTAAATGGGGTGACAACCGAACTGAACTGAAACTGATTGATAGCAAAGTGAAAAAGATCAGGGAACACATTCATTGTGAGAGCACCTATGTTGTGTATGTATTCGAATGCGAATGTGGTATGCTGTATGTAGGAAGTACGATCAACGAACTTAAACTACGAATTCTGCAGCACATTCGAGCTATCACAAAGAAATGCTATACCTATGTAATTGTAAAAAACATCTTGGAGCATCACAATGATGACGTTGGCAAATTTGTATACTATGGAATCCAACAGATGTTTGTGAATCCAAGAGGAGGCGACAGGGAGACAAAATTACAGAGAGCAGAATCAAGATGGATACTCTCCATGGGTGCTGAAAGCCCATGGGTTCTGAATACAGACGCTGAACTATTTGTACATCTGGCCTGAGGTTTTGGGTGGTCCTTCTGAACATCATAAAGGGTTACATATCTGGATAATGCTCCCCCCTCCGTCTCCTCCCTCTCCTGATAAAATATGGCATGCAATTCAGTAACAGGAGAGTCCTTAGATATAGAGTAATTGGTATTGTGGTTCACATTTGCATAGAACAATAGTGCCCTTTTCTTTCTCCCCAGGGGTAAACGATGGCAAGAATGGGAGTCTTCAATGATAAGTGTCTGTTTCAAATTCATTCATGGCGTTTTTATACAGTGTATCATTTTATTATGTATTTATCCACGCATGATCCCAATGGCCTATTTATCTTTTGCACATTGCACTTTCATTAAGGCTAAAAGCTATTTTGTTGATATATGTTGCTGGTGCTTTATATTGCTGCCTACTCATCTTTGCACATTGCACTTTGATCTCAATGGCCTTTTTATATTTTGCACATTGCACTTTGATGAAGACTAGAAGCCATTTTGTTGATATGTTGCTGGTGCTCTATATTGCTGCCTACTCATCTTTCCACATTGCACTTTGATTAATCATAAATGCTGCCATATATTCATATCTTATGTGTTTCATATTTCTGCCCTCGTGCCATTTGAATGCCCTATTTATTCTTGCACATTGCACTTTGATGAAGCTAGAGATGCTCCTATATATATTTGTAGAACTTTTTCTATCACAGTCGTTGGCTGTTAGTTTGGCACGTAGCACCTTACGGAAACTCGTGTCAACTTGGGCATGTATTCCAGGCACTGTAACTTTTTGACGCATGAGTAGAGCGCTATATTTTTTTTAATACGGGCTGCCTTTGAGATGGACCCCAAGGACGATTATTGGCTAGCAGCCTATTAGTGTACAAATACGATGTGTCATGATGGGAATTTCAGAGCAGCTAGCCGATGGAAGATTGCGCATTTCATTTTCGATCTGGGCAAAGTGCAATGTTTTCTTCAAGAGAGCTGTCACTGGAGGTTTGAGCATGAGTAGAAGCACCACGCACTTTAGCAATAATGTACATAATGTACTGTATAAAGCTTGATGGCTGTTGGATGTTTAAACTGCAGTGATGACTAGCTCGAGAATTTAATAAATCATTCTTTGTCAGTGGTTTGTAACATTAAATGTTCATTTGAGAGCTGTTCTAAACAATACGTAAGGATAGGAAAGAAGGAATTTTTTGGTTTTCTCGGGGTAAATGGCTGAGGTTCAAATGCATTTAACATTTTGGGATGAAAAATACATGCAAATCCAATTGTGCATGAGAAATCTAAAAAATCTATATTTTGTGTATGGAAAATATATTATGAACTCGTGGAACGATTGGATTCCCGAAGGCTTTTGGACATTCCTTACCTTCTTTACCTTTTACACTCTCCCTGCCTGATACGAAGAGCATACATATGGTGTCATCAATGATATAATGTGAAAAGTATAAAGAAAAGATTCCTTGTTGCATACACTTATGCTGGTGTTTGTAATATATTTTACAGGCTGTTGTCTAATTTTTTCATTAATAAAGTTTTTGTTTGTTGTGGGTTGGGCTCTGCCCATTTAAATAGTACACTTTAGACGATGTCTCTATGGCCCTGTCGAAGGCTACGTCTGAAAGGCATAGGCCATTTCACATTGGTGCGATGTATTACCTAATAAATTAATATCTTGAGCAATTACCTGGTTGGTGGTGCCGTCTCATTCTGTGCACGTAGTAGATGTTGTATGAGAGCGCACCGACTGCTGCAGAAAGGCTCGATTCTACACATATATATATATATATATATCCACAAAAAGTAACATAGCTCCTTCTGGAATACTGGGCCCCATAGGAAGGTGGCGTACACTCCGGCGGAGCATGCCGGTGATAATTATCCAACCAACAAACAAAGTATATGTCGTACGCTCTCAGGAAGAACCAAGCAGCAGTCAAGAAGGGTGATCCAAGTTTATATATATATATATATATTCACTTAAAAAACCATAGGTTTCACACATGTTATAGTTAGGTGGACATTTCACTCGTAAAAAACCAATGAAATTCCCCCGTTATAGTTAGTTGAGATAACTATAACTCGCGCGCCCGCAATCCAGTGCTCATGACGTCACATATTACATCACTCATGACATGGTCAGTGGCATCACTCATGACATCACTGATGACATCATCCTTGTGATAGAGTGGCGGTCGCGCGAGTTATAGTTATCTCAACTAACTATAACGGGGGAATTTCATTGGTTTTTTACGAGTGAAATGTCCACCTAACTATAACATGTGTGAAACCTATGGTTTTTTAAGTGAATTTGCAAGGTTTTTTAAATGCTAATTCCTAACTATAACGTGTGTGAAACCTATGGTTTTTTATGTGAATTTGTACGGTTTTTTAAATGCTAAGTTATGTATGTATTATTTATTTATTTATTTTTTTTAATGTTTTTCACCGTGCGCGCACCCCGCGATTTAAAAAAAATAAAATGTTTTTTCACCCTTCGGGGTCCTTTAGGGACCCCCTGACAAAGGCTAGGGGGTCAGGAACTCTCTACCCTGCCCCCTTTTCACGTTCGCCACCTCTCTTTTTCACTCTTGCACCCAAAACAAACAAAATGGCGGCCGACACTTCCTGATTTCGACCGATTCGAACGTTGACTGACATGTAACCACCAATCAGAATTACGCTCGCGCACGTAAGGGTGCACGCATGGTGCGCGCACGGTGCGCGCACGATGCACGGCTATAGATATTTATGTGCTTTAACTGCAATTTTCTCAGGAACTACTGAACAGATTGACACCATATATGCAAAAGGCACTTCCCTGACCTGAGGACTGCCTCTCAGCCAAATTTCAAGTAATTCTGTTCAGCCGTTCGGGCTGTACCTTCGACTAAAGGTGCTACGGGAAAATGCATGGGGAAAACGCGTTTTGGGACCCCCCTTTTTTCTCGGCCCCCGCTTGACGAATCAACCCGAGACTTTCAGGGTAGGTGCTGAGCGGAGCGCCCCATTAGTTTTGAGAATTTCGCGAGGATTCGTCAACCGGCGCCAAAGTTATTCAAAATAGAATTTTCAGATTTCCTATAGAAACACGGTCCTAACTATAACTATCTACTGGCGACCGCCAGTAGATAATATATATATATATATATATATATTCACTGAAAAAACCATAGGTTTCACACATGTTATAGTTAGCTGGACATTTTACTGATAAAAAACCAATGAAATTCCCCCGTTATAGTTACTGTAGGCAACTATAACTCACGCGACCGCAATCCTCTGCTGATGCTAATACTGTATTTAGACACTTATTTGCCCATGTCTTTTTCCATTAAATTTTAGCTATACATATATTACAAATATTTTTTTTTCATAAAGACACATATGTCATCAGCAGAGGATTACGGTCGCGTGAGTTATAGTTGCCTACAGTAACTATAACGGGGGAATTTCATTGGTTTTTTATCAGTAAAATGTCCAGCTAACTATAACATGTGTGAAACCTATGGTTTTTTCAGTGAATTTGCAAGGTTTTTTAAATGCTAATTCCTAACTATAACGTGTGTGAAACCTATGGTTTTTTCAGTGAATTTGTACGGTTTTTTAAATGCTAAGTTACTTTACGCCATTTGTGGCGTGCGCGCCCACTTAACGCAGTTCGTTCCGTGCGCGCACCGTGCGCGCACAGTGAGCACACGGTGCGCTTCGCGCACCGCGTGCCCCCGTTACGCTAGATGGGCCATGAACGGACAATGCGCTTCGCGCACCGTGCGCACATAGAGGACATATGATGAGCATCGTTGTGACAGGTAAAATATATGTTTTGTTTTGCTGCAATAAGCCATGCTCAAATGGTGCCCTTCGGGCACCATTTGCACAAGGGGTGGGGAGAATGTGGATATTTTTTTTTTTTCTTTATTATTTATTACCGTACGCGTACGGTAAGCGTAATCGCCGAAATTTTCGAAAAAATTAAAATTGCCTTTTTTCACTTGGGGGATCGTTGGGGACTCCCTCGACATGGCTAGGTGCTTGGGAGCTTTCTAAACAGCCCCTTTACATGTTTTTGCACTTTGTTTTTCAACCCCCTGTCAGAGTGCGAGAGAGAAAATGGCGGCCGCCGCTTCCTGGTTTCGACAGATTTGAATGTTTACTAAGATCTAACGGCCAATCAGAATCTCGCTCGCGCACGTCACCGTACGCGTACGGTAAGCGCACCGTAAGCGCACCGTAAGCTGGCTCAGATATATATATTGATTTAAAGGCTATTTTCTCAGAATCTACTGAACAGATTTACACCAAACCTACAAAAGGCACTTCCTTGACCTGAGGACTACCTCTCTGCCAAATTTCATTAAATTCTGTTCAGCCGTTCGGGCTGTAGCTCTGTCTAAAGGTCCTATGGAAAAATGCATGGGAAAAACGCGTTTTGGGACCCCCCTTTTATCTCAGCCCCCGCTTGACGAATCCCCCCGAGACTTTCAGGGTAGGAGCGGAGCTCAACGCCCCACCTTTTTTGAAAATTTTGCGAGGATTCGTCGACCGGCGCCAAAGTTATTCAAAATAGAATGTTGAGGATTTCCTATGGTAAGAGGGTCCTAACTATAACTATCTACTGGCGACCGCCAGTAGATAATATATATATATATATATATATATGTATATATATATATATATATTTATATGTATATATACGACCAATCATGAGCAATCAATCACAAATGCCAGGTGCTGACTTCTTGGAAGTATGACACTGTAGTTTAATGCTGGCACAACAAAATCTTTGACACGTTTCGGCGGCGAGCTGCCTTGTTCACAATCATATATATATATTTTATTTTTTTACCCAGTGCCCGTCGTCACTGGGTAAATATGCATTTTTTGTGTTGCTAATAACTTTTATGCCTTTTGATGAATGTCCACAAACATTTCCAAAATGTTGCTGCTTTATAACTAACTTGCACATGAAAACTTTTATGATGATGCATCAATCGGGGTCTGAGAAAATAGGGAGATCTCAAAGCTCGTTTTTTCCATTCATTTTCCATAGGAAATTTAGACACAGCAACAGCCTATACCACTGAACAGATTTACACCAAATTTGGCAGAAAGGTGGATCTTGATCCAGAAAGAGTGCTTTTTGCGATTTGGTGTAAATCTGCTCAGTAGATCTTGACCAATTAATGCTAAGAAAATTGTATATCTAGGCACACAGAGCCTCCATGGATCGTGACAAATCTCCTGCCGCAATCTGATCGGCTGCCAACACCTAAACCAGGAAATGGTGGTAGTCATCTTAGGACTTGAGACTCAGTCCCTAGTCCTATAAAAAGCTAAAAGATAGGCTTAAGCGGCAGGGTAGGGATACCCTGACCCCCTAGGACTGGTGGAGGAGTCCCCTCCACAATTGGGACTCCACCATGGGCCAAAGACATTTAAAAAAAAATGTTTGCTGCAAATTTACAAATCCACATAATAAAAACAAGTGCAGGCTCCCATGCTTGTTTATTACCCTTCCCCCCAACTCGGCCCCACTTCCTGAGCCTTCTGTGGCCCCAGTGACCCATCCCCAGGGCCCAAGATCTGTTTTAGGGGAGGGGCACACAGCCCCATCCAAAGGCCTTATTGGCTTTGAGAACACCATCCCCCAGGGCTCACTGTATTTCTAAAGGAGAGGTGGGGGTGCGGCTCTCCTTCCTGAGTCTCTAAAGGCCCTGGGGGCAGCTAAGCATTTGAAAAGGGAGGGGGGCTGCACGGTCCCTCTTCCTGAACCATTAATGGCTCGGGGGACCCCATGCCCTGAAGCAGGCTCACTAGTTGTGTTTCAGGAGCCCATTCCTGGGGCAAAGCGGTTTTCTTGCCCACACCGGAGTGGGCCGAGATATATGTGTTTGCTCCTGCTTTGCAGGAGCATTTTTGAATCTCCCCCCATGCGGGAGTAAACACAAAGTCTGCTCTCAGCAGGTGGGAGCTTTAAAAATGCTCCAGCGGACTGGGAGCAGATTTGAGGTCTGTCGAAACAGACCAAAATCTTGCCCCTGCCTGGAGGGAGCAGCAGTAGTAGGAGGGAGCAATACCGGCTTCTAGTGCATGTGGCCCCCAATAAATATATGGGCAACCCCCTTTAAGAAAAGTGGACATCTGAGGGATGGGGTCCCCGATGCCAATAACCGCCTGGTGAGGGGGGCAATGCAGTACATACCCCTTGGTGCCTTACATAAACATGAAAGGGCGCTGAGTGATATTTACTGGGATGTATACCCCTCGGTGCCCTTACATACCTTTGTAAGGGCACCGAGGGGTACGGACTGCACATTGCGGTGTCTACTTTGTCCCTTTGCGTAAATCCATGGAATCTTGCTGAAATGTAATGCAACTCTGCAGAATTCCGCGGAATGAGACTCTTGAAATTCCACCCACACCTACAAGTGGGCTATCGTTCTTATCAGGAGACATGTGGAAATTCAGGGTGATAGGAAATTTGGGTCTCTCTGCAGATTCCTGAACATTCTATTCCACAAATGTGGGAAAATGTGTGTTTCTTACCAAAGTTTGATATGTGCATGGGTTTCTGGATAGAAATACCTATTAAGAGCCACGTAAGTCATGCAACTCTGAATTTCCCCAGGTGGCAAGTTTTCAAAAATGTGCGGCTATGCCTTGCAGCACTTCTGTTATTATTTGGGACCTCTTTTATAATTAAAACTGTCAGTACTATTAAAATGATTATTATTGTTGTGGTTTTATTATTAGTAATCACTCTACTTTCATCATGAGCATAAAGAAAGAAAAAAGTGTAACAGACCAATAAAATATGCTCTACAAATGATCTGTGCTCTAGGGCACCACTGTTAGCTTTATTCAGTAAGGTTTTCTCCCCGACTGCTAGATTGTATATGCTGTGTGTTGAGTGAGATAAATATCTGACACATTAAAAAAACAGAAGCAGAGCTGAACAGATACATTAATAAACGCATTGTTGTTCACCGGCACATAACTTGCTCAGAAAGGCCCTGTCCCTGGGTTATTTACTGGACAGCCTGATGTCATCCTCCAGCAAAGCACTGTCTCTGATCAAGGCCAACGAGAAATCCGAAGGAGAATTTACCTGGAAATGGAAAGATCCAGGGCTGGTAATCAGAAAATGACGCACAAAGCAAATTCACAGAAGTCCTACCTAGGGAAATCCAGGGTAGGGGCAGCAGTGCAGCTGATATTAGGGGACAGCCAGGGCACATTCCCGTGAAAAAATAGCGTGTAGCTGAGGTGTGCTCCAGGTCTGCGGAAGGTGAAGCTGTGCCTGTGACCCTGTGTTGAAAAGGCCAGGGTCATATATGCTACGTACTGGGTCGGAGGAGCCTTGTGTTCCGGGATGGATGTCCAAGAGGAGAGAGTGCTGCTATCCGTGGGCAGAGTCTGGGCCAGTTTCCTCTCTAGCTGGGACGTACAATGCATTCACGGCAGTGAAGTGTAGAGAAAGAGGCCTAAATGTTCCCCCTCTTTCACATAATGACAGGGATGGTCCTCTTGTGCCTATAAACTCTGTTCTGCTGGCGGTCTGCAGATTTTTTTTTCTGAACTCCACTCTCCACGCGGAGGGCGGAGTAACAAAAACCCTGTGAACTCCGCCAACCGAGTGGAGTTCACCGCCCACCCTTACCATATGGGTGAGTTGATTGGTGAGTGGCTCCATGAATCAGTGAGTAGGTGTGTGAGTGTGGATGATGTCATCAGTGATGTCTTCAGTGTTGTCATTTGAGATGTCCTTTGAGATGTCATCAGTGATTTCACTGACCATGTCATGAGTGATGTAATATGTGAAGTAAAAAGCAGTGCATTGTGGGGGCGTAAGTTGTAGTTAGCTCAGCTAACTATATTTGCAAAATTTCACTGGTATTATACGAGTGAAATCTGAGCCTAACTATAACATCCATGTAACCTTTGTTTTTTCAGTGAATTTTTAAGGTTTTTTTAATTCTATTTCCTACCTAAAATGTCCCTGTAACCTTTGTTTTTTCAGTGAAAATATATACCCTGCAAGGTTGGTGCGCATATGGGGAGGACCCGTAAATGTGCAGTTACAATCGCCTATGCCAGGAATATGCGGACTCCAGCAAAAACGACCGTAGACAGGCTCAAGTGGAATCAAATGTAATAAGTGCAATCATGAATGGCATTGAAAACACAATGCGTTTCAACGTTACACATGTCTTGCTCATGGGTCAGTTTCTTTGTACCCGGCACCATTCTAATGACAAACAGTGAGGGAACAACACAAACAAGGGATGAACGGAACCCAAAACATTCATCATTTTAGTATTCTTTACATTTTGTCTGCATTGTTAGGCATTTCTTTGCATGGCTGTACGGCTCGTCTCAGACAGGACAAAACCACAAAAAGTGACATAGTATTAATGCAACCTGTGAAGTATCCTGTTGCCATGATCATGCGTTTATTGTACAAACGTAAAAGTGTCATCCTGGTAATTACTGCTCTAAGCGTGACCGGCAACCACATGACAATTGCCTGCACTGGCCTAGATAACTATTCACTGGGTGTACCCTATTCTATGTAAAAGTGTAAAAAGAATATAATTACTCTACACAGTAATCGTGAGAGCTCAAGTGGGCTGGATTAATCGATAAAGTGTCTTCAGTTGATAAAACATCCAGGTGTTTTTTGAGGATACTACAAACTTGGCTAGATTTCTGGTTGAATGTAGTGATAAATCTCACCTGATTAGTGGTTTGTGTGTTGTGTAGAGGTTTGCTAGCTAGGAAGTTATCTCTGTTGGTGTTGTGTGCCTTACTAAGAGCAGTTTTGAGTATGGCATCCTTGTACCCTCTATGTACTACCTCTACTTTGGTGTCCAATACATCAACACTAATTTCATTGATAACTCCCTCAAATTCAGCTAATTGTTATTGAGCTTGGCAATGACATTATTTGCCTGTTCCTTGTCACACCTCCAAACCAGGAACAAATCATCAATGTATTGAGATCAAAGAATAATATGAGAGTTGTAGTCCTCTGTGGATGCGGCCACCTGTTGCTCCTGCCACCCCATAAAGAGGTTAGCATAACTGGGAGCAAAACAGGTACCCATCGCCGCCCCACGGATTTGTCCACGCAGTTTGTTGTCAAACCAGAAAAAGTTATTTTCAAGGCAATACGAGATCATGGTGAGCGACATCTCTGAATGGAAATCCAAGGACAGGGATCTCACCCTCAAGAAATGCCTTTAAACTTGAATAACGTCAGTATGTCTTATACTTGTATATAAACTGCTGACGTTGAGAGTGATTAACAAATAGTCCTCCTCCCAGAGAATACAATAGATTCTACAGAGGAAATCCTTGCTATCCTGGATGTAAGAGGGTAAGGAAGAGATAGATGTGTGCAGGTATTAGATAGGGTCTTTATGAATTTTGGGAAAGCGGTAGAGTACGGGTATTTTGAGGAATTTATTGAAAACTTATACTCTTCCCATTCTGTTAAGCCTTTGTCTCTCCAATCAACCAATTAAGCATGATACTTGGCAATAGAAATTTCCACATCTCTCTTGCAGACCACAGCATAACATTCACTGTTGCAAACCTTCATTGATATAGGCCGCTGTGGAAAGGACCATAACATTGCCACCCTTATCGGATTGTCGGATGACAATGCTGTGGTCCTTACTCAGATTACTGATAGCCAGCATCTCATCTCTGTTCAAATGATCAAATTCCAATCTAGTGGGTTTTGCCAGTTTTTAAATCATGGGTAATCAAAGATTCAAAGGTGTCAATGGCATTGTGTGGGAGAATGGGGTTAAAGATAGACTTATGTTTAAAATTGCTAGGTTCTTTCAATCCTAAATCAATCCCTGTATGGTCCAGGTTCAAATATTTGTCACAAGTAGTAGTACTCTTAGGGTCTAGTTCAGCAAGAGTGAATAACAAATCAATATCTCCAATGTTCAATATACTCTGTGGTTCTGCATACGTGGGGATTGTTCTGTCATCTCTTATTACAAATCATTTGTGAAGTTTGAGTTTTCTTACAAAACTGAAGAAATCAATCTTGCTTTGTGGGCAATTGGATTAATAGACCGGACCAAAGGAAAGTCAAATCTGCAATTACTTCACTTCAACCTTAGATAGAAAATGGTTGAAAAGACTTACCACATTGTTGGTTTTCGTCTTCATTGTCCTGTCTTCTGGCCCCTTGTTGTTATTCCCACGGGGTTGCTCCTTCTTTAACCACGTCTTTCTCTACTGACTTTGTTTGTTGTTGTTATCCCTGTGCCACGTCCTCTTCTCCCTCTTCTTCTTCCCCTTCCTCTGCCCAGATCCTTCTTCCAGTTCTGTTGATTTCTTTCCTGTTGCAGCGTTCAGAACTCCTCCCGAAAAACTTCCTGGTTTGGATGGGTTGCTTTCAAGTTGTTCATTGGTACTACCATCTGATATATCACTTTCACTGAGCTCACTGGCGGAGCCAGCTGTTTCCAATTGATTGTCACTCTCCAAAGTCGTTAAGTTGTAGGAAGCCTTCCAATTTCTGTTGGTTTCATCTTATTTATGGCTGAAGGTCAAGACCCTGCCATTTTGGTAACCTTTTCCGATCGCGAGGAAACTTTGTTTGTTTTCTACATTTTCTAAGTTGGATCTTTTCCTCATGTTTGTTGATCCTTTTGATGATATCTTCCTACTTTTTGTCAAATATATCATTGGTGTCCTTCATCTTTAATTCCAGTTTGATCAATTAAATTTCTTTCAGAACATCCTCACATTCCCGCAAGGCACATTTCACCAAAGTTTTCACCATGTACTTAGAACACTCTTCTAGATTGGCTACCCATTCTTTGAGCATTTTTGGATTGGGATGCTCATATGTGGAGGCAATCAGAATCCTCGACCCCCTTGGCAGGCGACCATATTCCAGGTGCCTCTCAAGAGTGGGTGCTTTCCACCCACGATTGCTGTGTAAAGTAATGATATTGGTTTTACTCTTGGACATAGAATAGGGTACGCCCAAGAGTTTTGTACCCCGCAGACTTTATGTATTTTATTTTATTTTTAGAGTTTTCTATAGCACGAACAAGACCCAGAATAAGGTATCAGAGCGCTTTACTAAACAAAGCAGAGTAGGTATAATATTTTTACAAAAACAGAGCAGAGAAAGTATCAAACCAATTATAACAAGTTTCGGCAGGTAGCAGAGATGGTAACAGAGATGATTCGTTCGGAGTAGTAGGAACAGGTTCGAGTACGAGCAAGTCATAGAGGCGAAGGAGTCATTAAGGGGAGTGTAGAAACAAGTTTGAGGTAGTAGACTGGTAGAGTGCCTTGCCAGTCAGTGAGATAGCTGGTGTGATAGTTGAGCCCCATACGGTAAGGCAAGTGCAAAATTAAGGGAGGAATTTGCTAATAAGGAATGATTTTGCTTCCCTTTTGAATAGTGGTGTAGAAGAGATTTTCCTGATGCACAGAGGTATTGAGTTCCATATTCTTGGTGCCGCTCCAGAGAAAGCTCTGTCAGAAGTTTTTTTCTTACTGAAGCGAGTAGATTTCAAGAGTAGATTGTCGGAACTCCTAGAGTGTCTGTTTTCTCCAGATAGAGTAAGTTTCTGGGATAGGTACTGAGGGGTATTGTGGTGAAGAGCTTTATGAGTGATGCAGGCCATCTTTAGGTGGATTCTAGCTTCGTATGGTAGCCACTTGAGCGCCTTCAGGTGAGGTGATATGTGGTCAAATTTCCTAGAACCTGTTAGGAGTCTTCCTGCTGCATTGAGACAGTGCTTTAGAGGGGCTGTTGAGATTTTGGGAAGCCCCAAGAGGGTAGTGCATCCGTACTCCAACCTTGAGATGACTAAAGCCTGAACTGCAGTTTTGAGGTCAGAGTTCTCGATGAATGGTTTAATTTTTCTGAGATAATTAAGGTGCAAGTTTTTTTTTTTGCCAACAGGTTGATGTGTGTTTGCATGTTAAGGTTTTTATCCAGTGTAATTGGTGGAGTCCATCAGAGTTGGCGTGCAATTTAAAGCAGTGATCATCTCGGTCCATTCCTTTATCTCCAGCGAGTTTTTAGGGGGGTAGATTAAAAGAAGTTCAGTTTTTTGTAAGTTTAGCTTGAGGAAGTTGGTCGTTAGCCAGTGGACGGTCTTTTCAAGAGCATGACTCAGCATCATTATCTCTTCAATGGAAGTGATCTTGATCTAGAGTTGAGTGTCGTCCGCGTACATGTGGTAGGAGATATTCGCCTGCTGTAGTAATTCGGTAAGCGGTTTCACATAGAGGTTGAATATCGCTGGGGATAGGGTTGAGCCTTGTGGTACTCCAAGAAGGTTGGGCGAAGCGGCAGAAAGATTTTTATTCAACATGAACGATTGCGTTCTGTTTTCCAGAAAGGATCTGAACCATTGAAGGACTGTGCCAGATAAACCCATCCTGTTTTCAAGTCTTGTTAGAATTTTGTCGTGATTGATCGTGTTGAAGGCTGAGGAGAGGTCGAGCAGGACTAGAAGACAGGTTTCATTACGGTCAAGAGCAAGGAAGACGTCATCTACTATGTGGAGAATCGCTGTTTCTGTGCTATGCCCGGGTCTGAAACCCGACTGGCAGTCGTTCAGTAGTTTGAAATCCGTGATGTGTTGGTTCAGTTGTTGCTGAACACATTTTTCCAGGACCTTGGCTAGCATGGGAATGTTGGTTATAGGTTGAAAGTTATTAGGGTCGGAGGGGTTTGCTGTTGTTTTTTTTAGGATAGGGGTGACTTGACCAATTTTTAGGCGATCCGGGATGTGACTTTGTGCTACCGAGGCATTGATGATTTTGGTCCAGAGAGGGGAGATGATATGGTAGATGTGGGGTAGGCAGTTTAAGGGGACATGGTTGGTGAAGTGGTTATTGGGTTTGATATTAGCTAAGGTTTTAGTGATGTCACTGAGATCGTAAAGTTTGAAGGTAGACCAACGAGAGTTATTTTTAGGCAAAGGTAGTTCAAGTTGTTTACGATTTCGACTTGTGTGATCTTTAGGGTAGCTGAGTCAGTTGCTGCCGTCTTCAGCTCAATTTGGAGGGAGTTGGTTTTTGCTGTGAAGAATGAAGAAAATTCTTCACTACTAAGCTGTGAGTTCGAAGTCAAGAGAGCGGTTTTGGCCAATTTGTTAGATTGTTGTTTTTGCAATTCGAAGAGTTTCTTCAGTCTGTTTTTGGCATTGTCTTGTTCTGATCTGAAGAAGTCTTTTTTTGATTGTAGAATACTTTTGATGTAGGAGTTTCTAGATTTCCTAAGTAGTTTAAGTTGGAGGGGCGAGGGATGTTATCTCCATTTCCGTTCAGTTAATCTTAGTTTACGTCTCTCTTCATTCAAGGCTTTGTGGAACCATGGGTTTTTGTCTTTGTTCGGTATTCTTTTGAGTTTTGGTGGGGCTACTAGGTTCAAAGACTTTGGTCATCGTGGAGTTGTAGTGAGCAGTGATCATTGACGTCAGATATGTTATTGGGCGGAGTGAGAACTGTCTTACAGTGGGATGACAGGCTGTTCCAGTTGAAGGTTTTTTTTGTGTCTCTTATCCAGTGTTTAGGTTTGAATTGCTGCAAGTAAGTTTTCTTGCTAGCGGAGGGAATTTAGAAGGTAATGATATGATGGTCTGACCAGTCACAAGGGGTGATCGAGATAGATTCAGTTATTTTTTCTTTAGAAATGATCCAGTCAAGTGGAGAGCCTTTGGAGTGAGTGGGCTTTGAGATGGCTTGGATCAGGGAATGGTCTGCTAGGAAGGTTTTGATAGTGTTGACGTGCTTGTCTAAGGGGTCGTCCCAATGGACATTTGAGGTCGCCAAGGAATATGTCATTGAAACGAGGGGTCGAGTTAGTTGTAATGATTTCCATAAGTTGATATCTGAATACAGTGTTCTTACCTGGGGGATGGTAGAGTATATGTAGTTTGTGGGAGTTGTTATCTGAGGATTTTAAGGAAATCCCGAGGTATTCATTCAGAAGTCTCTAGTGGTTTGGAGTGAAACTTCGAGATAGTGATGTTGGATCGATTTATGCAGGTAATGCCTCCGCCCTTTTTGTGATGTCTGTCTAGTCTTATGATGTTGTTGTTAGGCGAAACTAGAAGGTGTAGGAATGGCAAGGATGATTCTGTGAGCCAAGTTTCCGTGAGGATGGTTACGTCCATTTTCAGATTCAGAATGAGGTCGGCGATGTCAGAGGCGTGTTTCAGGCCTGAGCAGCAGTTTAGTAGGAGGCAGGAGATCAGGTTTGAGGCATTCTCTAATGACTGTTCGTGAATTTTGGAGGTAGTGGTTATTGTTTGAAGGTTATTTGGGTTTATCGTTCTGAGATTCGGTTGGGATGTTCTGTTTGGGTTGATGGGGACTGGGAGAATAGGGAATTCTTCCTTATTTGTGGTGGGGCAAGTAGGAGTTTCGTAGAGAAGTAGTAAAGTTTGCTTGTACATAAATATCAATTGGTCAGAGGCAATGGGATAGTGTTTATAACATTGCTGGCTGCAGCTAGCGAGTTTTGAAGATGATTGAATTTAGAGATAGAGTTTTCTGCGAGTTGTAAGATGTTTCTGATTTCTAGGATAATGTTTTGTAGGTTCCGTAATGTGAGGTTAGTGTGGGTTTTGAGTGCGTCTAGTCCAGATTGGTAAGAGGGGTGGCAGGATCATTGCGCAGAGAGGGCTGCGGATAGTATTGCTGGGGGGTTCGATGACTGTGATGGCAGTGTGGTAGGTTTGAGTGGCTGGGATCGAGGTAGTCTAAAATTAGTGTGGCATGCAGGGGTTGGGGGCTTTTTTACGATTCGCTAAAATTGTCTTGTCGAGGTGAATTTCTCCGGTGGTCGGGGTAGAATAATGGAGGGTCGAGAGGGTTATGGAGATAGGGCTGGTGGTGGAATGTAGAAATGAGGAGGGTCGGCGATTGGGTATTAAGGGAGGAGCGTTGTTGTTGCTTCTCGTGATGGTTCTAGGTAAGGGTGTCAGTGATAAGATTTCTAATGGAGATGAGTTGTTATTGCTTCTTTCGAAGGTTCTAGGTGAGAGTGTAGGTTGCTGAGATTCAGGAGAGATAGGGATAGAGGGAATAGTTAGGTCCTGGAGGACACTGGGTGGAGTGTTTTTGTGGGATTTTTATGTGGGAAAGTAATTGTCGAATAGTTCTAGGTCCTTGTTGGCTGCTTGGATAAGAACAGTGCCATTTTTGTAGGAAGTTCTATTCAAGGTGGCTTTCAGATTTTGTGTGGGGGTCGTTGTAATCCTGGTTCCGTAGGGAATATTTTTCTTGCCATGGACGGTTAGTAGCTTGGAGAAGGTAGTTCACCATTTAGCCATTTTTCTTGTGAAAAATATACGGTCATTGATCATTACACCTTTCTTAGCGTTGAAGGAGGAGTCCATGAC
Source organism: Triturus cristatus (assembly GCF_964204655.1). Lineage (NCBI taxonomy): Eukaryota > Metazoa > Chordata > Amphibia > Caudata > Salamandridae > Triturus > Triturus cristatus. The sequence goes on from NC_140580.1 coordinate 752,822,597, forward strand.
AGTGTGTCATGGTTTTTCTGAGAAGGTTGTGTTTGAAGGTTTTGGAGGCATTTTTAGAATGATTGGGGGGTGGGGGGTACTGAATAGAATATGCTTTGTTTCCTGCTGGTTACATTTGTGTTCCAGCCATTATGTGATATTCCTTGTTCTAGGTGGAAAGGCCAGTTCGCACTCCTTTTGAGGAGTAGCTGGAATAAGTATTTCAAGGGGAGAAGTGTGAGTGCAGAGCTGGCCAGTGGGGAAGGAATGTGTTTGGAGGTGAATAGAGAAGAAGAAGAAAGGGGCTGCATTTGTACAGCAAATGCATGGTCATGGCTACAGGATGCTTTACAGGTTGCATTCATTGAACATATGGCACAAGACGGGCCATGTGATAAACAGCCAACTTGGGCTTAATGTATTGATTTATCTTATACTATTTTGATTTACTGAGGGTCTCCAGGACAGTGATTTATAATGTTATCAGACTTACTTCTGATTAATTTGAACATTACATACCTTAGTTATACAAAGGTAGATGCATATTCCCTGCAGGTTCTATAAATTATTATTGTGTTACTTTTTGTGGTTATGTCCTGTCTGAGATGAGCCATACAACCATGCAAAGAAATATGCAACAATGCAAATGAAATACTAAAATGATAAATGTATATATGCATCTGTTTCCCACTACACATGTAAACACAACAATATGGGCGCCATGTTTACATTGGTTTTGGATGCCTCTCACCCCTTGTTTGTGTTGTTCACCCACTGTTTGATACGTCATTATAATAGTGCTGGAAACAAAGAGACTGAACAATGAGCACGGTGTGTTTAACGCAGAAACGTGTTGGGTTATTGGTGGCATTTATGATCCCACTTACTAAACTCAATACCACTTGAGCATGACTACGGCGGTTTGTACAGGAGAATATATATATATATATATTCACTTAAAAAACCATAGGTTTCACACATGTTATAGTTAGCTGGACATTTCACTCGTAAAAAACCAATGAAATTCCCCCGTTATAGTTAGTGCAGGCAACTATAACTCACGCGACCGCAATCCTCTGCTGATGACGTCAGATATTACATCACTGTATTTAGACACTTATTTACCCATGTCTTCTTCCATTAATCTTTAGCTATACATATATTACAAATATTTATTTTTCATAAAGACACATATGTCATCAGTGATGTAATATCTGACGTCATCAGCAGAGGATTGCGGTCGCGTGAGTTATAGTTGCCTGCACTAACTATAACGGGGGAATTTCATTGGTTTTTTACGAGTGAAATGTCCAGCTAACTATAACATGTGTGAAACCTATGGTTTTTTAAGTGAATTTGCAAGGTTTTTAAAATGCTAATTCATAACTATAACGTGTGTGAAACCTATGGTTTTTTCAGTGAATTTGTACGGTTTTTTAAATGCTAAGTTATGTATTTATTAATTTTTTTTTTTCAGGTTTTTCACCGAGCACCCAACGTTCGCCGTGCGCGCACCTCGCGATTTAAAAAAACATAAAAATAAATGTTTTTTTCGCAATTGGGGGTCCTTCTGTGACCCCCTGACCAAGGCTAGGGGGTCAGGAACTGTCCACTCTGCCCCCTTTTCATGTTCTCCACCTTTTTTTTTCACCCCCTCAGACTGCGAGAGACAAAATGGCGGCCGACACTTCCTGGTTTCGACCGATTCGAATGTTTACCGACATCTAACAACCAATCAGAATTGCGCTCGCGCACGGCAGGGAGCGCGCACAGTGCGCGCACGGTGCGCGCGTATAGATATTGATATGCTTTTTAATGCTATTTTCTCAGGAAATACTGAACAGATTTACACCAGACCTGCAAAAGGCACTTCCTTGCCGTTCGGGCTGTAGCTGCGACTAAAGGTCCTATGGAAAAATGCATGGGGAAAACGCGTTTTGGGACCCCCCCTTTTTTTCGGCCCCCGCTTGACGAATTACCCCGAGACTTTCAGGGTAGGAGCTGAACGGAGCGCCCCATTAGTTTTGAAAATTTCGCGAGGATTCGTCAACCGGCGCCAAAGTTATTCAAAATAGAATTTTGAGATTTCCTATGGAAACACAGTCCTAACTATAACTATCTACTGGTGACCGCCAGTAGATAATATGCATACGACTGGTTTTTTAAGTGAATATATATATATGTGCATATGTGTGCGTGTAGAGAGGGGTAGAGGTGTAGAGGTAGAGAGGTAGAGGTAGAGAGGTAGAGGTAGAGAGGTAGAGGTAGAGAGTAGTAGAGAGAGAGGTAGAGAGAGGTAAAGAGGTAGAGAGTAGAGGATGAGTAATAAGAGAGTAGAGAGTGAGTAGTAGAGAGTAGTAGAGAGAGTAGCAGAGAGTGAGTGGTGGAGAGTAGTAGTGAGTAGTAGAGAGTGAGTAGTAGAGAGTAATAGAGAGTGAGTAGTAGAGAGTGAATAGTAGAGAGTAATAGAGAGTGAGTAGTAGAGAGAGTACTAGAGAGTGAGAAGTAGAGAGAGTAGTAGAGAGTGAGCAGTAGAGTGAGTAGTAGAGAGTAGTTGAGGACGAGTAGTAGAGAGTGAGTGGTGGAAAGTGAGTAGTAGTGAGTAATAGAGAGCGAGTAGTAGAGAGTGAGTAGTAGAGAGTGAGTAGTTGAGAGTGAGTAGTAGGGAGTAGTAGAGAGTGAGTAGTAGAGAGAGAGTAGTAGAGAGTGAGTAGTAGAGAGTAGTAGAGTAGTAGAGAGTGAGAAATAGAGAGAGAGTAGTAGAGAGTGAGTAGTAGAGTAGTAGAGAGTGAGTGGTAGAGAGTAGTAGAGAGTAGTAGAGTGAGAAGTAGAGAGTAGTAGAGACCGAATAGTATAGAGTAGTAGAGAGTGAGTAGTAGAGAGTAGTAGAGTAGTAGAGAGTGAGTAGTAGAGAAAGTAGTAGAGAGTAGTAGAGTAGTAGAGAGTGAGTAGTAGAGTGAGTAGTAGAGAGTAGTAGAGAGTGAGTAGTAGAGGGTTAGTAGAGAAAGTAGTAGAGAGTAGTAGAGTAGTAGAGAGTGAGTAGTAGAGAGTGAGTAGTAGAGAGTAGTAGAGAGTGAGTAGTAGATGGTGCGTAGCAGATAGTGAATAGTAGAGAGTGAGTAGTAGAGAGAAGTAGAGTGAGTAGTAGACAGTGAGTAGTAGAGAGAGAGTAGTAGAGAGTAGTAGAGAGTGAGTCATAGAGTAGTAGGGAGTGAGTGGTAGAGAGTAGTAGAGTGAGTAGTAAAAAGTAGTAGAGAGTGAGTTGTAGAGAGTGAGTAGTAGAGAGTAGTAGTAGAGAGTAGTAGAGATTAGTAGAGAGTAGTAGAGAGAAGTAGTGAGTGAGTAGTAGAGAGTGAGTAGTAGAGAGAGAGTAGTAGAGAGTAAGTAGTAGAGAGTGAATAGTAGAGAGTAGTAGAGAGTAGTAGAGTGAGTAGCAGAGAGTGAGTAGTAGAGAGAATCGTAGAGAGTAGTAGAGAGCAAGTAGTTGAGAGTGTGTAGTAGAGAGTGGGTAGTAGAGTAGTAGAGAGTAGTCAGTCAGTGTCAGTCAGTCAGTGTCAGTGTCAGTGTCAGTCAGTCAGTGTCAGTCAGTCAGTCAGTGTCAGTCAATCAGTGTCAGTCAGTGTCAGTCAATCAGTGTCAGTCAGTCAGTGTCAGTCAATCAGTGTCAGTCAGTGTCAGTCAGTCAGTCAGTGTCAGTCATTGTCAGTCAGTGTCAGTGTCAGTCAATCAGTGTCAGTCAGTGTCAATCAGTCAGTGTCAGTCAGTCAGTGTCAGCTAGAGCAGCTCTGCTGACCTGGTTCTCTGGCTCTAAAGCAGTTCTGCTGACCTGGTTCTCTCCCTCTAGAGCAGCTCTGCTGACCTGGTTCTCTGGCTCTACAACAGCTCTGCTGACCTGGTTCTCTGGCTCTAAAGCAGCTCTGCTGACCCGGTTCTATGGCTCTAAAGCAGTTCTGCTGACATGGTTCTCAGGCTCTAGAGCAGCTCTGCTGATCTGGTTCTCTCCCTCTAGAGCAGCTCTACTGACCTGGTTTCTCTGGCTCTACAGCAGCTCTGCTGACCTGGTTCTCTGGCTCTAGAGCAGCTCTGCTGACCTGGTTCTTAGGCTCTAGAGCAGCTCTGCTGACCTGGTTCTCTGGCTCTAAAGCAGATCTGCTGACCTGGTTCTATGGTTCTAAAGCAGCTCTGCTGAATTGTTTCTCTGGCTCTAGAGCAGCTCTGCTGACCCGGTACTCTGGCTCTAAAGCAGCTCTGCTGGCCTGGTTCTCTGGCTCTAAAGCAGCTCTGCTGGCCTGGTTCTCTGGCTCTAAAGCAGCTCTGCTGACCTGGTTCTCTCCCTCTAAAGCAGCTCTGCTGACCTGGTTTCTCTGGCTCTAAAGCAGCTCTGCTGACCTGCTTCTCTGGCTCTCTCGCTCTAGAGCAGCTCTGCTGACCTAGTTCTTAGGCTCTAGAGCAGCTCTGCCGACCTGGTTTTCTGTCTCTACAACAGTAGTAGAGTAGTAGAGAGTAGTCAGTCAGTGTCAGTCAGTGTCAGTCAGTCAGTGTCAGTGTCAGTCAGTCAGTGTCAGTCAGTCAGTCAGTGTCAGTCAATCAGTGTCAGTCAGTGTCAGTCAATCAGTGTCAGTCAGTCAGTGTCAGTCAATCAGTGTCAGTCAGTGTCAGTCAGTCAGTCAGTGTCAGTCAGTCAGTGTCAGTCATTGTCAGTCAGTGTCAGTGTCAGTCAATCAGTGTCAGTCAGTGTCAATCAGTCAGTGTCAGTCAGTCAGTGTCAGCTAGAGCAGCTCTGCTGACCTGGTTCTCTGGCTCTAAAGCAGGTCTGCTGACCTGGTTTCTCTGGCTCTACAGCAGGTCTGCTGACCTGGTTCTCTGGCTCTAGAGCAGCTCTGCTGACCTAGTTCTTAGGCTACAGAGCAGCTCTGCTGATCTGGTTCTCTGGCTCTACAACAGCTCTGCTGACCTGGTTCTCTGGCTCTAAAGCAGCTCTGCTGACCCGGTTCTATGGCTTTAAAGCAGTTCTGCTGACATGGTTCTCTGGCTCTAGAGCAGCTCTGCTGACCTGGTTCTCTCCCTCTGAAGCAGCTCTACTAACCTGGTTTCTCTGGCTCTACAGCAGCTCTGCTGACCTGGTTCTCTGGCTCTAGAGCAGCTCTGCTGACCTGGTTCTTAGGCTCTAGAGCAGCTCTGCTGACCTGGTTCTCTCCCTCTAGAGCAGCTCTGCTGACCTGGTTCTCTCCCTCTGAAGCAGCTCTACTGACCTGGTTTCTCTGGCTCTACAGCAGCTCTGCTGACCTGGTTCTCTGGCTCTAAAGCAGCTCTGCTGGCCTGGTTCTATGGTTCTAAAGCAGCTCTGCTGAAATGTTTCTCTGGCTCTAGAGCAGCTCTGTTGACCTGGTACTCTGGCTCTAAGGCAGCTCTGCTGGCCTGGTTCTCTGGCTCTCTGGCTCTAGAGCAGCTCTGCTGACCTAGTTCTTAGGCTCTAGAGCAGCTCTGCTGACCTGGTTCTCTGGCTCTACAACAGCTCTGCTGACCTGATTCTCTGGCTCTAAAGCAGCTCTGCTGACCCAGTTCTATGGCTCTAAAGCAGTTCTGCTGACCTGGTTCTCTGGCTCTAGAGCAGCTCTGCTGATCTGGTTCTCTCCCTCTAGAGCAGCTCTGCTGACCTGGTTCTCTCCCTCTGAAGCAGCTCTACTGACCTGGTTTCTCTGGCTCTACAGCAGCTCTGCTGACCTGGTTCTCTGGCTCTAGAGCAGCTCTGCTGACCTGGTTCTTAGGCTCTAGAGCAGCTCTGCTGACCTGGTTCTCTGGCTCTAAAGCAGCTCTGCTGGCCTGGTTCTATGGTTCTAAAGCAGCTCTGCTGAATTGTTTCTCTGGCTCTAGAGCAGCTCTGCTGACCTGGTACTCTGGCTCTAAAGCAGCTCTGCTGGCCTGGTTCTCTGGCTCTAAAGCAGCTCTGCTGGCCTGGTTCTCTGGCTCTAAAGCAGCTCTGCTTACCTGGTTCTCTCCCTCTAAAGCAGCTCTGCTGACCCGGTTCTCTGGCTCTCTGGCTCTAAAGCATCTCTGCTGACCTAGTTCTTAGGCTCTAGAGCAGCTCTGCTGACCTGGTTCTCTGGCACTACAACAGCTCTGCTGACCTGATTCTCTGGCTCTAAAGCAGCTCTGCTGACCCAGTTCTATGGCTCTAAAGCAGTTCTGCTGACCTGGTTCTCTGGCTCTAGAGCAGCTCTGCTGATCTGGTTCTCTCCCTCTAGAGCAGCTCTGCTGAACTGGTTCTCTCCCTCTGAAGTAGCTCTACTGCCCTGGTTTCTCTGGCTCTACAGCAGCTCTGCTGACATGGTTCTCTGGCTCTAGAGCAGCTATGCTGACCTGGTTCTTAGGCTCTAGAGCAGCTCTGCTGACCTGGTTCTCTGGCTCTAAAGCAGCTCTGCTGACCTGGTTCTATGGTTCTAAAGCAGCTCCGCTGAACTGTTTCTCTGGCTCTAGAGCAGCTCTGCTGACCTGGTACTCTGGCTCTAAAGCAGCTCTGCTGGCCTGGTTCTCTGGCTCTAAAGCAGCTCTGCTGGCCTGGTTCTCTGGCTCTAAAGCAGCTCTGCTGATCTGGTTCTCTGGCTCTAGAGCAGCTCTTCTGATCTGGTTCTCTGGCTCTAAAGCAGTTTTGCTTACCTGGTTCTCTCCCTCCAAAGCAGCTCTGCTGACCTGGTTCTCTGGCTCTCTGGCTCTAGAGCAGCTCTGCTGACCTGGTACTCTGGCTCTAAAGCAGCTCTGCTGGCCTGGTTCTCTGGCTCTAAAGCAGCTCTGCTGGCCTGGTTCTCTGGCTCTAAAGCAGCTCTGCTTACCTGGTTCTCTCCCTCTAAAGCAGCTCTGCTGACCCGGTTCTCTGGCTCTCTGGCTCTAAAGCATCTCTGCTGACCTAGTTCTTAGGCTCTAGAGCAGCTCTGCTGACCTGGTTCTCTGGCTCTACAACAGCTCTGCTGACCTGATTCTCTGGCTCTAAAGCAGCTCTGCTGACCCAGTTCTATGGCTCTAAAGCAGTTCTGCTGACCTGGTTCTCTGGCTCTAGAGCAGCTCTGCTGATCTGGTTCTCTCCCTCTAGAGCAGCTCTGCTGAACTGGTTCTCTCCCTCTGAAGCAGCTCTACTGCCCTGGTTTCTCTGGCTCTACAGCAGCTCTGCTGACATGGTTCTCTGGCTCTAGAGCAGCTCTGCTGACCTGGTTCTTAGGCTCTAGAGCAGCTCTGCTGACCTGGTTCTCTGGCTCTAAAGCAGCTCTGCTGACCTGGTTCTATGGTTCTAAAGCAGCTCCGCTGAACTGTTTCTCTGGCTCTAGAGCAGCTCTGCTGACCTGGTACTCTGGCTCTAAAGCAGCTCTGCTGGCCTGGTTCTCTGGCTCTAAAGCAGCTCTGCTGGCCTGGTTCTCTGGCTCTAAAGCAGCTCTGCTGATCTGGTTCTCTGGCTCTAGAGCAGCTCTTCTGATCTGGTTCTCTGGCTCTAAAGCAGTTTTGCTTACCTGGTTCTCTCCCTCCAAAGCAGCTCTGCTGACCTGGTTCTCTGGCTCTCTGGCTCTAGAGCAGCTCTGCTGACCTAGTTCTTAGGCTCTAGAGCAGCTATGCTGACCTGGTTCTCTGGCTCTACAACAGAAGTAGAGTAGTAGAGAGTAGTCAGTCAGTGTCAGTCAGTCAGTGTCAGTCAGTCAGTGTCAGTCAGTCAGTCAGTCAGTGTCAGTCAATCAGTGTCAGTCAATCAGTGTCAGTCAGTCAGTGTCAGTCAATCAGTGTCAGTCAATCAGTGTCAGTCAGTGTCAGTCAGTCAGTCAGTGTCAGTCATTGTCAGTCAGTGTCAGTGTCAGTCAATCAGTGTCAGTCAGTGTCAATCAGTCAGTGTCAGTCAGTCAGTGTCAGCTAGAGCAGCTCTGCTGACCTGGTTCTCTGGCTCTAGAGCAGCTCTGCTGACCTAGTTCTTAGGCTACAGAGCAGCTCTGCTGATCTGGTTCTCTGGCTCTACAACCGCTCTGCTGACCTGGTTCTCTGGCTCTAAAGCAGCTCTGCTGACCCGGTTCTATGACTCTTAAGCAGTTCTGCTGACATGGTTCTCTGGCTCTAGAGCAGCTCTGCTGACCTGGTTCTCCCCCTCTCGAGCAGCTCTGCTGACCTGGTTCTCTCCCTCTGAAGCAGCTCTACTGACCTGGTTTCTCTGGCTCTACAGCAGATCTGCTGACCTGGTTCTCTGGCTCTAGAGCAGCTCTGCTGACCTGGTTCTTAGGCTCTAGAGCAGCTCTGCTGACCTGGTTCTCTGGCTCTAAAGCAGCTCTGCTGACCTGGTTCTATGGTTCTAAAGCAGCTCTGCTGAATTGTTTCTCTGGCTCTAGAGCAGCTCTGCTGACCTGGTACTCTGGCTCTAAAGCCGCTCTGCTGGCCTGGTTCTCTGGCTCTAAAGCAGCTCTGCTGGCCTGGTTCTCTGGCTCTAAAGCAGCTCTGCTGACCTGGTTCTCTCCCTCTAAAGCAGCTCTGCTGACCTGGTTTCTCTGGCTCTAAAGCAGCTCTGCTGACCCGGTTCTCTGGCTCTCTGGCTCTAGAGCAGCTCTGCTGACCTGGCTCACTGGCTCTACAACAGCTCTGCTGACCTGATTCTCTGGCTCTAAAGCAGCTCTGCTGATCCAGTTCTATGGCTCTAAAGCAGTTCTGCTGACCTGGTTCTCTGGCTCTAGAGCAGCTCTGCTGATCTGGTTCTCTCCCTCTAAAGCAGCTCTGCTGACCTGGTTCTCTCCCTCTGAAGCAGCTCTACTGACCTGGTTTCTATGGCTCTACAGCAGCTCTGCTGACCTGGTTTTCTGACTCTAGAGCAGTTCTGCTTACCTGGTTCTTAGGCTCTAGAGCAGCTCTGCTGACCTGGTTCTCTGGCTCTAAAGCAGCTCTGCTGGCCTGGTTCTCTGGCTCTAAAGCAGCTCTGCTGGCCTGGTTCTCTGGCTCTAAAGCAGCTCTGCTGACCTGGTTCTCTCCCTCTAAAGCAGCTCTGCTGACCTGGTTTCTCTGGCTCTAAAGCAGCTCTGCTGACCCGGTTCTCTGGCTCTCTGGCTCTAGAGCAGCTCTGCTGACCTAGTTCTTAGGCTCTAGAGCAGCTCTGCTGACCTGGTTCTCTGGCTCTACAACAGCTCTGCTGACCTGATTCTCTGGCTCTAAAGCAGTTCTGCTGACCTGGTTCTCTGGCTCTAGAGCAGCTCTGCTGATCTGGTTCTCTCCCTCTAGAGCCGCTCTGCTGACCTGGTTCTCTCCGTCTGAATCAGCTCAACTGAGCTGGTTTCTATGGCTCTACAGCAGCTCTGCTGACCTGGTTTTCTGACTCTAGAGCAGCTCTGCTGACCTGGTTCTCTGGCTCTAAAGCAGCTCTGCTGACCTGGTTCTATGGTTCTAAATCAGCTCTGCTGAATTGTTTCTCTGGCTCTAGAGCAGCTCTGCTGACCTGGTACTCATCCAGGAGTTTTTTAATTTAAATAATGACACGGCCTCAATTCCTGTAGGATGGGATACGTTTAAACAGTCGTACGGGGTGAGACTTTAAAATATGCTAACTTTCAATTAAAGAATAAGCGTAATAAATTTAAAAGTGATTGTAATGTGGTTTTGAATGCAGAGAAACGACTTGCGGAGAATATCCAATTGAACCAAGACATAGAGGAAGCCCAACAAAATCTATCGATTAAGCGCAGCTTGGTATATGCTTATATAGCTGATCATGTTGCTCTACAACATAACCAATATCGGACTGAAAGTTATGAACTTAGTGAGCAAACTGGGAAGGTCCTGGCCCAAAGATTACGTCAAAGATCTTTGGCTAATGAGATTTATAAAATCCAAGATCTCCATGGTGAGTTTCAAACTGCTAAAACCGATATATTAGCAGCGTTTAATGAATTTTATCAACAGCTATACCATCAAGCCGATATAGTGCCTGGCTCTGAGATTAAAAATTTTCTCGATCAGATCAATATTTCTAGAATGCCATCAGATTTTTTTGAATGTCTCAGCACCTCAATTACTTGGGAAGAGATTGAATCAGCTATTAATGGTCTCGCGGTTGGAAAAGCCATGGGCCCAGATTCTATTCCTCTAGAATTCTATCTTAAATTTAAAGGAATCTTAAAGCCGGAATTGATTAAGATTTTCTGTTCGGCTTTTATAGGCAACCCACCGGACTCCTGGTCCCATGCCACTATCGTAATCTTTAAGAAAAAAGGTAAAAACAGCGAAGAACTAGGTTCGTATCGGCCCATTTCTCTTATTTCTACCGACAGTAAGATCTATTCTAAAATCCTCGCTAATAGACTTAATCCCTTAATGTCGACCCTTGTTTCTCCTAGACAACATGGTTTTATCTCGAAAAGAGATACCACCGACCATGTTAAAAAGATAATAGCCATATTGGACTGGGCCCAGATTTTTGAATCACCAGCTGCGGTGGCCCTGTTGGACGCTGAAAAAGCGTTCGACAGGGTCTCCTGGGAGTTCTTATGGTCTGTTATGCTCTGGATGGGTTTTCCCAATGCATTTATCAATGCTGTAAAATCTTTATATACTCATCCTAAAGCTGTCATTAGAATTACTAATTCTCTATCTAAGGGTTTTATAATAACAAGGGGGACCAGACAAGGTTGTCCTTGTTCGCCTCTTTTGTTTGCTTTATACCTCGAACCATACCTCTGCAATCTTTCTTCCGCCCTGGATATCATGCCTGTCCAAATAAATGCTAATTTATTTAAAGTCTTTGCATACGCAGATGACGTAGCTGTTACCACTACTGATATAAGACGTGCTCTACCCAAAATTATTTCTCTTGCAGGAGAATTTGGCTCCTTATCCGGTTACAAGTTAAATGTTGCCAAAACTCAACTAATCCATTCTGACTTTGGTCGTGCTAATGAACTAGTATTTGATGCTCAGGCCCAATATTTAGGGATTACTATCTCTCCCAGGGTCGACGAGATCGTACGATTGAATATTGAGCCTGTCCTGAACTCTTCTAATAAAACTCTAGAGAGATTAAATAATCTACATTTCTCCCTGTATGGCCGAGTTAATATAATTAAAATGCTAATTTTTCCTAAGTTTTTATACTTATTTCGAACAATCCCTCTTCTGTTTCCTGCTCTTTATTTCACGAAAATTGATAGGATGATTTCTAGATTTCTGTGGGGGTACCGTCGCTCTCGTCGAGCGCTTAAGTGGTGTTATCTACCTAGGCTAAAAGGAGGCTGGGGAGCCCCGAACTTCCGGCTGTATTATTGGCTTATTTCTATAAGATCTATGGGTATACTTATTTTTTCAGATATTACCACTGAGAATTTCCTCTATCCATCTGTTTACGAACTTTTATTAGGTGAAATGGCCCCTCAATGTTTAGTTAAAATTATTGAACCCAGTTATTATAAGAAAACCAAATTTAAGATTATTATAGCATGTGCTGCAATTTGGCGACAATTTAAGGGGAAATTTCTTGGTTTGGGCTCATTTAGCTATTATTCTCCTCTGCTTAATAATCCTGCGTTACCATCTGTGTTTCACGATCAAATTATAAGAGTTTGGTCTTCATTAGGTTTACAGATTCTTGGTGATCTATATCAAGACTCTCAATTTTCCTCATTCACTGCCCTGCAGAATCAATTTGGCTTACCACAACATCATTTCTTTAAATATCTCCAGATTCGGAGCTTTTTAACATCAAAAGGTCTTCTTATGCACTCTTGTATGAACGCTAATAAAACTCTGGAGGCCATAAGGAAAACAAAGATAGTTGGCCCAGTCTATCAAATGGCAATTAATTTAATTGAAGACGATCTTTCTTTAGTTGAGAACAGGTGGCAAAGAAAGTTAGATTTATCAAATATCGATATGGTAAGATCAATTGAAATATCTATGAAAGTACTTTTCAACGGATCCCTTCAAAGCCAACATTATATGTCTATTTTTGACCTTTATTATTCCCCTGCTAAGATAGCTAAATGGAAGGTTGGGGGAGATTCAAGATGTAATCGCTGTGCGGAGGAGGATGCGGACTCTATTCATATGTTTTTTAAATGTACCAAACTTTTTCGCTTTATTATTGATATTGAATATTTTATCAATCATATTTTAGGTATTGTCATCAAATTATCCCCCGAATTGGTAATTTTTGGTATTCAAACTGACCAATCAGGGATAAGATCTAGGGCTGAAGTAGCTTTTCTTTTTATTTGTATGTCTGTATTTCGATTCTGCATCACTTCCCGTTGGATTGATAATGAACCCCCAACTTTTCATCAGTGGCAATGCAAATTATTGTATGTCTATCATATTGAAATAGCTATGTATAAACTAAAGGGGATAAGGAAAAAAATGCTAGGCTCAAAAATTTGGAACCCAATCACTAACTGGATTTGGTTATGGTTTTTCTTCCCCCCCCCCCTTTTTTTTTTTTTTTGGCCTTGAATCTTCTCTGCTGTCTTATATTGCTTAAGCTTGACTGATTGTTGAAATAAAACCAATAAAAAAAACAAAAACAAAAAAAAGACCTGGTTTTCTGACTCTAGAGCAGTTCTGCTGGCCTGGTTCTTAGGCTCTAGAGCAGCTCTGCTGACCTGGTTCTCTGGCTCTAAAGCAGCTCTGCTGGCCTGGTTCTCTGGCTCTAAAGCAGCTCTGCTGGCCTGGTTCTCTGGCTCTAAAGCAGTTCCGCTGACCTGGTTCTCTCCCTCTAAAGCAGGTCTGCTGACCTGGTTTCTCTGGCTCTACAGCAGGTCTGCTGACCTGGTTCTCTGGCTCTACAGCAGGTCTGCTGACCCGGTTCTCTGGCTCTAAAGCAGCTCTGCTGACCCGGTTCTATGGCTCTAAAGCAGTTCTGCTGACATGGTTCTCTGGCTCTAGAGCAGGTCTGCTGACCTGGTTCTCTCCCTCTAGAGCAGCTCTGCTGACCTGGTTCTCTCCCTCTGAAGCAGCTCTACTGACCTGGTTTCTCTGGCTCTACAGCAGCTCTCCTGACCTGGTTCTCTGGCTCTAGAGCAGCTCTGCTGACCTGGTTCTTAGGCTCTAGAGCAGCTCTGCTGACCTGGTTCTCTGGCTCTAAAGCAGCTCTGCTGACCTGGTTCTATGGTTCTAAAGCAGCTCTGCTGAATTGTTTCTCTGGCTCTAGAGCAGCTCTGCTGGCCTGGTTCTCTGGCTCTAAAGCAGCTCTGCTGGCCCGGTTCTCTGGCTCTAAAGCAGCTCTGCTGACCTGGTTCTCTCCCTCTAAAGCAGCTCTGCTGACCTGATTTCTCTGGCTCTAAAGCTGTTCTGCTGACCCGGTTCTCTGGCTCTCTGGCTCTAGAGCAGCTTTGCTGACCTAGTTCTTAGGCTCTAGAGCAGCCTGGTTCTCCGGCTCTACAACAGCTCTTCTGACCTGATTCTCTGGCTCTAAAGCGGCTCTGCTGACCCAGTTCTATGGCTCTAAAGCAGTTCTGCTGACCTGGTTCTCCGGCTCTACAACAGCTCTTCTGACCTGATTCTCTGGCTCTAAAGCGGCTCTGCTGACCCAGTTCTATGGCTCTAAAGACGCTCTGCTGACCTGGTTCTCTCCCTCTAAAGCAACTCTGCTGACCTGGTTCTCTCGCTCTAAAGTAGCTCCACTGACCTGGTTTCTCTGGCTCTACAGCAGCTCTACTGACCTGGTTCTCTGGCTCTAGAGCAGCTAAGCTGACCTGGTTCTTAGGCTCTAGAGCAGATCTGCTGACGTGATTCTCTGGCTCTAAAGCAGCTCTGCTGACCTGGTTCTATGGTTCTAAAGCAGCTCTGCTGACCTGGTTTTCTGGCTCTAGAGCAGCTCTGCTGACCTGGTTCTCTGGTTCTAAAGCAGCTCTGCTGACCTGGTACTCTCCCTCTAAAGCAGCTCTGCTGGCCTGGTTCTCTCCCTCTAAAGCAGTTCTGCTGACCTGGTTCTCTGCCTCTAGAGCAGCTCTGCTGACCTGGTACTCTGGCTCTAAAGCAGCTCTGCTGGCCTGGTTCTCTGGCTCTAAAGCAGCTCTGCTGGCCTGGTTCTCTGGCTCTAAAGCAGCTCTGCTGACCTGGTTCTCTCCCTCTAAAGCAGCTCTGCTGACCTGGTTTCTCTGGCTCTAAAGCAGCTCTGCTGACCAGGTTCTCTGGCTCTCTGGCTCTAGAGCAGCTCTGCTGACCTAGTTCTTAGGCTCTAGAGCAGCTCTGCTGACCTGGTTCTCTGGCTCTACAACAGCTCTGCTGACCTGATTCTCTGGCTCTAAAGCAGCTCTGCTGACCCAGTTCTATGGCTCTAAAGCAGTTCTGCTGACATGGTTCTCTGGCTCTAGAGCAGCTCTGCTGATCTGGTTCTCTCCCTCTAGAGCAGCTCTGCTGACCTGGTTCTCTCCCTCTGAAGCAGCTCTACTGACCTGGTTTCTATGGCTCTACAGCAGCCCTGCTGACCTGGTTTTCTGACTCTAGAGCAGCTCTGCTGACCTGGTTCTTAGGCTCTAGAGCAGCTCTGCTGACCTGGTTCTCTGGCTCTAAAGCAGCTCTGCTGACCTGGTTCTATGGCTCTAAAGCAGCTCTGCTGACCTGGTTCTATGGTTCTAAAGCAGCTCTGCTGAATTGTTTCTCTGGCTCTAGAGCAGCTCTGCTGGCCTGGTTCTCTGGCTCTAAAGCAGCTCTGCTGGCCTGGTTCTCTGGCTCTAAAGCAGCTCTGCTGACCTGATTCTCTCCCTCTAAAGCAGCTCTGCTGACCTGGTTCTCTGGCTCTCTGGCTCTAGAGCAGCTCTGCTGACCTAGTTCTTAGGCTCTAGAGCAGCTCTGCTGACCTGGTTCTCTGGCTCTACAACAGTAGTAGAGTAGTAGAGAGTAGTCAGTCAGTGTCAGTCAGTCAGTGTGAGTGTCAGTCAGTCAGTGTCAGTCAGTCAGTGTCAGTCAATCAGTGTCAGTCAGTGTCAGTCAATCAGTGTCAGTCAGTCAGTGTCAGTCAATCAGTGTCAGTCAGTGTCAGTCAGTCAGTCAGTCAGTGTCAGTCAGTCAGTGTCAGTCAGTCAGTGTCAGTCATTGTCAGTCAGTGTCAGTGTCAGTCAATCAGTGTCAGTCAGTGTCAATCAGTCAGTGTCAGTCAGTCAGTGTCAGCTAGAGCAGCTCTGCTGACCTGGTTCTCTGGCTCTAAAGCAGGTCTGCTGACCTGGTTTCTCTGGCTCTACAGCAGGTCTGCTGACCTGGTTCTCTGGCTCTAGAGCAGCTCTGCTGACCTAGTTCTTAGGCTACAGAGCAGCTCTGCTGATCTGGTTCTCTGGCTCTACAACAGCTCTGCTGACCTGGTTCTCTGGCTCTAAAGCAGCTCTGCTGACCCGGTTCTATGGCTTTAAAGCAGTTCTGCTGACATGGTTCTCTGGCTCTAGAGCAGCTCTGCTGACCTGGTTCTCTCCCTCTGAAGCAGCTCTACTGACCTGGTTTCTCTGGCTCTACAGCAGATCTGCTGACCTGGTTCTCTGGCTCTAGAGCAGCTCTGCTGACCTGGTTCTTAGGCTCTAGAGCAGCTCTGCTGACCTGGTTCTCTGGCTCTAAAGCAGCTCTGCTGACCTGGTTCTATGGTTCTAAAGCAGCTCTGCTGAATTGTTTCTCTGGCTCTAGAGCAGCTCTGCTGACCTGGTACTCTGGCTCTAAAGCCGCTCTGCTGGCCTGGTTCTCTGGCTCTAAAGCAGCTCTGCTGGCCTGGTTCTCTGGCTCTAAAGCAGCTCTGCTGACCTGGTTCTCTCCCTCTAAAGCAGCTCTGCTGACCTGGTTTCTCTGGCTCTAAAGCAGCTCTGCTGACCCGGTTCTCTGGCTCTCTGGCTCTAGAGCAGCTCTGCTGACCTGGCTCACTGGCTCTACAACAGCTCTGCTGACCTGATTCTCTGGCTCTAAAGCAGCTCTGCTGATCCAGTTCTATGGCTCTAAAGCAGTTCTGCTGACCTGGTTCTCTGGCTCTAGAGCAGCTCTGCTGATCTGGTTCTCTCCCTCTAAAGCAGCTCTGCTGACCTGGTTCTCTCCCTCTGAAGCAGCTCTACTGACCTGGTTTCTATGGCTCTACAGCAGCTCTGCTGACCTGGTTTTCTGACTCTAGAGCAGTTCTGCTTACCTGGTTCTTAGGCTCTAGAGCAGCTCTGCTGACCTGGTTCTCTGGCTCTAAAGCAGCTCTGCTGGCCTGGTTCTCTGGCTCTAAAGCAGCTCTGCTGGCCTGGTTCTCTGGCTCTAAAGCAGCTCTGCTGACCTGGTTCTCTCCCTCTAAAGCAGCTCTGCTGACCTGGTTTCTCTGGCTCTAAAGCAGCTCTGCTGACCCGGTTCTCTGGCTCTCTGGCTCTAGAGCAGCTCTGCTGACCTAGTTCTTAGGCTCTAGAGCAGCTCTGCTGACCTGGTTCTCTGGCTCTACAACAGCTCTGCTGACCTGATTCTCTGGCTCTAAAGCAGTTCTGCTGACCTGGTTCTCTGGCTCTAGAGCAGCTCTGCTGATCTGGTTCTCTCCCTCTAGAGCAGCTCTGCTGACCTGGTTCTATCCCTCTGAAGCAGCTCTACTGACCTGGTTTCTCTGGCTCTCCAACAGCTCTTCTGACCTGATTCTCTGGCTCTAAAGCGGCTCTGCTGACCCAGTTCTATGGCTCTAAAGCAGTTCTGCTGACCTGGTTCTCTGGCTCTAGAGCAGCTCTGCTGACCTGGTCCCTTGGCTCTAAAGACGCTCTGCTGACCTGGTTCTCTCCCTCTAAAGCAACTCTGCTGACCTGGTTCTCTCGCTCTAAAGTAGCTCCACTGACCTGGTTTCTCTGGCTCTACAGCAGCTCTACTGACCTGGTTCTCTGGCTCTAGAGCAGCTAAGCTGACCTGGTTCTTAGGCTCTAGAGCAGCTCTGCTGACGTGATTCTCTGGCTCTAAAGCAGCTCTGCTGACCTGGTTCTATGGTTCTAAAGCAGCTCTGCTGACCTGGTTTTCTGGCTCTAGAGCAGCTCTGCTGACCTGGTTCTCTGGTTCTAAAGCAGCTCTGCTGACCTGGTACTCTCCCTCTAAAGCAGCTCTGCTGGCCTGGTTCTCTCCCTCTAAAGCAGTTCTGCTGACCTGGTTCTCTGCCTCTAGAGCAGCTCTGCTGACCTGGTACTCTGGCTCTAAAGCAGCTCTGCTGGCCTGGTTCTCTGGCTCTAAAGCAGCTCTGCTGGCCTGGTTCTCTGGCTCTAAAGCAGCTCTGCTGACCTGGTTCTCTCCCTCTAAAGCAGCTCTGCTGACCTGGTTTCTCTGGCTCTAAAGCAGCTCTGCTGACCAGGTTCTCTGGCTCTCTGGCTCTAGAGCAGCTCTGCTGACCTAGTTCTTAGGCTCTAGAGCAGCTCTGCTGACCTGGTTCTCTGGCTCTACAACAGCTCTGCTGACCTGATTCTCTGGCTCTAAAGCAGCTCTGCTGACCCAGTTCTATGGCTCTAAAGCAGTTCTGCTGACATGGTTCTCTGGCTCTAGAGCAGCTCTGCTGATCTGGTTCTCTCCCTCTAGAGCAGCTCTGCTGACCTGGTTTTCTCCCTCTGAAGCAGCTCTACTGACCTGGTTTCTATGGCTCTACAGCAGCCCTGCTGACCTGGTTTTCTGACTCTAGAGCAGCTCTGCTGACCTGGTTCTTAGGCTCTAGAGCAGCTCTGCTGACCTGGTTCTCTGGCTCTAAAGCAGCTCTGCTGACCTGGTTCTATGGCTCTAAAGCAGCTCTGCTGACCTGGTTCTATGGTTCTAAAGCAGCTCTGCTGAATTGTTTCTCTGGCTCTAGAGCAGCTCTGCTGGCCTGGTTCTCTGGCTCTAAAGCAGCTCTGCTGGCCTGGTTCTCTGGCTCTAAAGCAGCTCTGCTGACCTGGTTCTCTCCCTCTAAAGCAGCTCTGCTGACCTGGTTCTCTGGCTCTCTGGCTCTAGAGCAGCTCTGCTGACCTAGTTCTTAGGCTCTAGAGCAGCTCTGCTGACCTGGTTCTCTGGCTCTACAACAGTAGTAGAGTAGTAGAGAGTAGTCAGTCAGTGTCAGTCAGTCAGTGTGAGTGTCAGTCAGTCAGTGTCAGTCAGTCAGTGTCAGTCAATCAGTGTCAGTCAGTGTCAGTCAATCAGTGTCAGTCAGTCAGTGTCAGTCAATCAGTGTCAGTCAGTGTCAGTCAGTCAGTCAGTCAGTGTCAGTCAGTCAGTGTCAGTCAGTCAGTGTCAGTCATTCTCAGTCAGTGTCAGTGTCAGTCAATCAGTGTCAGTCAGTGTCAATCAGTCAGTGTCAGTCAGTCAGTGTCAGCTAGAGCAGCTCTGCTGACCTGGTTCTCTGGCTCTAAAGCAGGTCTGCTGACCTGGTTTCTCTGGCTCTACAGCAGGTCTGCTGACCTGGTTCTCTGGCTCTAGAGCAGCTCTGCTGACCTAGTTCTTAGGCTACAGAGCAGCTCTGCTGATCTGGTTCTCTGGCTCTACAACAGCTCTGCTGACCTGGTTCTCTGGCTCTAAAGCAGCTCTGCTGACCCGGTTCTATGGCTTTAAAGCAGTTCTGCTGACATGGTTCTCTGGCTCTAGAGCAGCTCTGCTGACCTGGTTCTCTCCCTCTGAAGCAGCTCTACTGACCTGGTTTCTCTGGCTCTACAGCAGCTCTGCTGACCTGGTTCTCTGGCTCTAGAGCAGCTCTGCTGACCTGGTTCTTAGGCTCTAGAGCAGCTCTGCTGACCTGGTTCTCTCCCTCTAGAGCAGCTCTGCTGACCTGGTTCTCTCCCTCTGAAGCAGCTCTACTGACCTGGTTTCTCTGGCTCTACAGCAGCTCTGCTGACCTGGTTCTCTGGCTCTAAAGCAGCTCTGCTGGCCTGGTTCTATGGTTCTAAAGCAGCTCTGCTGAAATGTTTCTCTGGCTCTAGAGCAGCTCTGCTGACCTGGTACTCTGGCTCTCTGGCTCTGGAGCAGCTCTGCTGACCTAGTTCTTAGGCTCTAGAGCAGCTCTGCTGACCTGGTTCTCTGGCTCTACAACAGCTCTGCTGACCTGATTCTCTGGCTCTAAAGCAGCTCTGCTGACCCAGTTCTATGGCTCTAAAGCAGTTCTGCTGACCTGGTTCTCTGGCTCTAGAGCAGCTCTGCTGACCTGGTTCTCTCCCTCTGAAGCAGCTCTACTGACCTGGTTTCTCTGGCTCTACAGCAGCTCTGCTGACCTGGTTCTCTGGCTCTAGAGCAGCTCTGCTGACCTGGTTCTTAGGCTATAGAGCAGCTCTGCTGACCTGGTTCTCTGGCTCTAAAGCAGCTCTGCTGGCCTGGTTCTATGGTTCTAAAGCAGCTCTGCTGAATTGTTTCTCTGGCTCTAGAGCAGCTCTGCTGACCTGGTACTCTGGCTCTAAGGCAGCTCTGCTGGCCTGGTTCTCTGGCTCTAAAGCAGCTCTGCTGGCCTGGTTCTCTGGCTCTAAAGCAGCTCTGCTTACCTGGTTCTCTCCCTCTAAAGCAGCTCTGCTGACCCGGTTCTCTGGCTCTCTGGCTCTAAAGCATCTCTGCTGACCTAGTTCTTAGGCTCTAGAGCAGCTCTGCTGACCTGGTTCTCTGGCTCTACAACAGCTCTGCTGACCTGATTCTCTGGCTCTAAAGCAGCTCTGCTGACCCAGTTCTATGGCTCTAAAGCAGTTCTGCTGACCTGGTTCTCTGGCTCTAGAGCAGCTCTGCTGATCTGGTTCTCTCCCTCTAGAGCAGCTCTGCTGAACTGGTTCTCTCCCTCTGAAGCAGCTCTACTGCCCTGGTTTCCCTGGCTCTACAGCAGCTCTGCTGACATGGTTCTCTGGCTCTAGAGCAGCTCTGCTGACCTAGTTCTTAGGCTCTAGAGCAGCTCTGCTGACCTGGTTCTCTGGCTCTAAAGCAGCTCTGCTGACCTGGATCTATGGTTCTAAAGCAGCTCCGCTGAACTGTTTCTCTGGCTCTAGAGCAGCTCTGCTGACCTGGTACTCTGGCTCTAAAGCAGCTCTGCTGGCCTGGTTCTCTGGCTCTAAAGCAGCTCTGCTGATCTGGTTCTCTGGCTCTAGAGCAGCTCTTCTGATCTGGTTCTCTGGCTCTAAAGCAGTTTTGCTTACCTGGTTCTCTCCCTCCAAAGCAGCTCTGCTGACCTGGTTCTCTGGCTCTCTGGCTCTAGAGCAGCTCTGCTGACATGGTACTCTGGCTCTAAAGCAGCTCTGCTGGCCTGGTTCTCTGGCTCTAAAGCAGCTCTGCTGGCCTGGTTCTCTGGCTCTAAAGCAGCTCTGCTTACCTGGTTCTCTCCCTCTAACGCAGCTCTGCTGACCCGGTTCTCTGGCTCTCTGGCTCTAAAGCATCTCTGCTGACCTAGTTCTTAGGCTCTAGAGCAGCTCTGCTGACCTGGTTCTCTGGCTCTACAACAGCTCTGCTGACCTGATTCTCTGGCTCTAAAGCAGCTCTGCTGACCCAGTTCTATGGCTCTAAAGCAGTTCTGCTGACCTGGTTCTCTGGCTCTAGAGCAGCTCTGCTGATCTGGTTCTCTCCCTCTAGAGCAGCTCTGCTGAACTGGTTCTCTCCCTCTGAAGCAGCTCTACTGCCCTGGTTTCTCTGGCTCTGCAGCAGCTCTGCTGACATGGTTCTCTGGCTCTAGAGCAGCTCTGCTGACCTGGTTCTTAGGCTCTAGAGCAGCTCTGCTGACCTGGTTCTCTGGCTCTAAAGCAGCTCTGCTGACCTGGTTCTATGGTTCTAAAGCAGCTCCACTGAACTGTTTCTCTGGCTCTAGAGCAGCTCTGCTGACCTGGTACTCTGGCTCTAAAGCAGCTCTGCTGGCCTGGTTCTCTGGCTCTAAAGCAGCTCTGCTGGCCTGGTTCTCTGGCTCTAAAGCAGCTCTGCTGATCTGGTTCTCTGGCTCTAGAGCAGCTCTTCTGATCTGGTTCTCTGGCTCTAAAGCAGTTTTGCTTACCTGGTTCTCTCCCTCCAAAGCAGCTCTGCTGACCTGGTTCTCTGGCTCTCTGGCTCTAGAGCAGCTCTGCTGACCTAGTTCTTAGGCTCTAGAGCAGCTCTGCTGACCTGGTTCTCTGGCTCTACAACAGTAGTAGAGTAGTAGAGAGTAGTCAATCAGTGTCAGTCAGTCAGTGTCAGTCAGTCAGTGTCAGTCAGTCAGTCAGTCAGTGTCAGTCAATCAGTGTCAGTCAATCAGTGTCAGTCAGTCAGTGTCAGTCAATCAGTGTCAGTCAGTGTCAGTCAGTCAGTCAGTCAGTGTCAGTCATTTTCAGTCAGTGTCAGTGTCAGTCAATCAGTGTCAGTCAGTGTCAATCAGTCAGTGTCAGTCAGTCAGTGTCAGCTAGAGCAGCTCTGCTGACCTGGTTCTCTGGCTCTAAAGCAGTTCCGCTGACCTGGTTCTCTCCCTGAAAAAGCAGGTCTGCTGACCTGGTTTCTCTGGCTCTACAGCAGGTCTGCTGACCTGGTTCTCTGGCTCTAGAGCAGCTCTGCTGACCTAGTTCTTAGGCTACAGAGCAGCTCTGCTGATCTGGTTCTCTGGCTCTACAACCGCTCTGCTGACCTGGTTCTCTGGCTCTAAAGCAGCTCTGCTGACCCGGTTCTATGACTCTAAAGCAGTTCTGCTGACATGGTTCTCTGGCTCTAGAGCAGCTCTGCTGACCTGGTTCTCCCCCTCTAGAGCAGCTCTGCTGACCTGGTTCTCTCCCTCTGAAGCAGCTCTACTGATCTGGTTTCTCTGGCTCTACAGCAGATCTGCTGACCTGGTTCTCTGGCTCTAGAGCAGCTCTGCTGACCTGGTTCTTAGGCTCTAGAGCAGCTCTGCTGACCTGGTTCTCTGTCTCTAAAGCAGCTCTGCTGACCTGGTTCTATGGTTCTAAAGCAGCTCTGCTGAATTGTTTCTCTGGCTCTAGAGCAGCTCTGCTGACCTGGTACTCTGGCTCTAAAGCCGCTCTGCTGGCCTGGTTCTCTGGCTCTAAAGCAGCTCTGCTGGCCTGGTTCTCTGGCTCTAAAGCAGCTCTGCTGAACTGGTTCTCTCCCTCTAAAGCAGCTCTGCTGACCTGGTTTCTCTGGCTCTAAAGCAGCTCTGCTGACCCGGTTCTCTGGCTCTCTGGCTCTAGAGCAGCTCTGCTGACCTAGTTCTTAGGCTCTAGAGCAGCTCTGCTGACTTGGTTCTCTGGCTCTACAATAGCTCTGCTGACCTGATTCTCTGGCTCTAAAGCAGCTCTGCTGATCCAGTTCTATGGCTCTAAAGCAGTTCTGCTGACCTGGTTCTCTGGCTCTAGAGCAGCTCTGCTGATCTGGTTCTCTCCCTCTAAAGCAGCTCTGCTGACCTGGTTCTCTCCCTCTGAAGCAGCTCTACTGACCTGGTTTCTATGGCTCTACAGCAGCTCTGCTGACCTGGTTTTCTGACTCTAGAGCAGTTCTGCTGACCTGGTTCTTAGGCTCTAGAGCAGCTCTGCTGACCTGGTTCTCTGGCTCTAAAGCAGCTCTGCTGGCCTGGTTCTCTGGCTCTAAAGCAGCTCTGCTGGCCTGGTTCTCTGGCTCTAAAGCAGCTCTGCTGACCTGGTTCTCTCCCTCTAAAGCAGCTCTGCTGACCTGGTTTCTCTGGCTCTAAAGCAGCTCTGCTGACCCGGTTCTCTGGCTCTCTGGCTCTAGAGCAGCTCTGCTGACCTAGTTCTTAGGCTCTAGAGCAGCTCTGCTGACCTGGTTCTCTGGCTCTACAACAGCTCTGCTGACCTGATTCTCTGGCTCTAAAGCAGTTCTGCTGACCTGGTTCTCTGGCTCTAGAGCAGCTCTGCTGATCTGGTTCTCTCCCTCTAGAGCAGCTCTGCTGACCTGGTTCTCTCCCTCTGAAGCAGCTCTACTGACCTGGTTTCTATGGCTCTACAGCAGCTCTGCTGACCTGGTTTTCTGACTCTAGAGCAGCTCTGCTGACCTGGTTCTTAGGCTCTAGAGCAGCTCTGCTGACCTGGTTCTCTGGCTCTAAAGCAGCTCTGCTGACCTGGTTCTATGGTTCTAAATCAGCTCTGCTGAATTGTTTCTCTGGCTCTAGAGCAGCTCTGCTGACCTGGTACTCATCCAGGAGTTTTTTAATTTAAATAATGACACGGCCTCAATTCCTGTAGTATGGGATACGTTTAAACAGTCGTACGGGGTGAGACTTTAAAATATGCTAACTTTCAATTAAAGAATAAGCGTAATAAATTTAAAAGTGATTGTAATGTGGTTTTGAATGCAGAGAAACGACTTGCGGAGAATATCCAATTGAACCAAGACATAGAGGAAGCCCAACAAAATCTATCGATTAAGCGCAGCTTGGTGTATGCTTATATAACTGATCATGTTGCTCTACAACATAACCAATATCGGACTGAAAGTTATGAACTTAGTGAGCAAACTGGGAAGGTCCTGGCCCAAAGATTACGTCAAAGATCTTTGGCTAATGAGATTTATAAAATCCAAGATCTCCATGGTGAGTTTCAAACTGCTAAAACCGATATATTAGCAGCGTTTAATGAATTTTATCAACAGCTATACCATCAAGCCGATATAGTGCCTGGCTCTGAGATTAAAAATTTTCTCGATCAGATCAATATTTCTAGAATGCCATCAGATTTTTTTGAATGTCTCAGCACCTCAATTACTTGGGAAGAGATTGAATCAGCTATTAATGGTCTCGCGGTTGGAAAAGCCATGGGCCCAGATTCTATTCCTCTAGAATTCTATCTTAAATTTAAAGGAATCTTAAAGCCGGAGTTGATTAAGATTTTCTGTTCGGCTTTTATAGGCAACCCACCGGACTCCTGGTCCCATGCCACTATCGTAATCTTTAAGAAAAAAGGTAAAAACAGCGAAGAACTAGGTTCGTATCGGCCCATTTCTCTTATATCTACCGACAGTAAGATCTATTCTAAAATCCTCGCTAATAGACTTAATCCCTTAATGTCGACCCTTATTTCTCCTAGACAACGTGGTTTTATCTGGAAAAGAGATACCACCGACCATGTTAAAAAGATAATAGCCATATTGGACTGGGCCCAGATTTTTGAATCACCAGCTGCGGTGGCCCTGTTGGACGCTGAAAAAGCGTTCGACAGGGTCTCCTGGGAGTTCTTATGGTCTGTTATGCTCTGGATGGGTTTTCCCAATGCATTTATCAATGCTGTAAAATCTTTATATACTCATCCTAAAGCTGTCATTAGAATTACTAATTCTCTATCTAAGGGTTTTATAATAACAAGGGGGACCAGACAAGGTTGTCCTTGTTCGCCTCTTTTGTTTGCTTTATACCTCAAACCATACCTCTGCAATCTTTCTTCCGCCCTGGATATCATGCCTGTCCAAATAAATGCTAATTTATTTAAAGTCTTTGCATACGCAGATGACGTAGCTGTTACCACTACTGATATAAGACGTGCTCTACCCAAAATTATTTCTCTTGCAGGAGAATTTGGCTCCTTATCTGGTTACAAGTTAAATGTTGCCAAAACTCAATTAATCCATTCTGACTTTGGTCGTGCTAATGAACTAGTATTTGATGCTCAGGCCCAATATTTAGGGATTACTATCTCTCCCAGGGTCGACGAGATCGTACGATTGAATATTGAGCCTGTCCTGAACTCTTCTAATAAAACTCTAGAGAGATTAAATAATCTACATTTCTCCCTGTATGGCCGAGTTAATATAATTAAAATGCTAATTTTTCCTAAGTTTTTATACTTATTTCGAACAATCCCTCTTCTGTTTCCTGCTCTTTATTTCACGAAAATTGATAGGATGATTTCTAGATTTCTGTGGGGGTACCGTCGCTCTTGTCGAGCGCTTAAGTGGTGTTATCTACCTAGGCTAAAAGGAGGCTGGGGAGTCCCGAACTTCCGGCTGTATTATTGGCTTATTTCTATAAGATCTATGGGTATACTTATTTTTTCAGATATTACCACTGAGAATTTCCTCTATCCATCTGTTTACGAACTTTTATTAGGTGAAATGGCCCCTCAATGTTTAGTTAAAATTATTGAACCCAGTTATTATAAGAAAACCAAATTTAAGATTATTATAGCATGTGCTGCAATTTGGCGACAATTTAAGGGGAAATTTCTTGGTTTGGGCTCATTTAGCTATTATTCTCCTCTGCTTAATAATCCTGCGTTACCATCTGTGTTTCACGATCAAATTATAAGAGTTTGGTCTTCATTAGGCTTACAGATTCTTGGTGATCTATATCAAGACTCTCAATTTTCCTCATTCACTGCCCTGCAGAATCAATTTGGCTTACCACAACATCATTTCTTTAAATATCTCCAGATTCGGAGCTTTTTAACATCAAAAGGTCTTCTTATGCACTCTTGTATGAACGCTAATAAAACTCTGGAGGCCATAAGGAAAACAAAGATAGTTGGCCCAGTCTATCAAATGGCAATTAATTTAATTGAAGACGATCTTTCTTTAGTTGAGAACAGGTGGCAAAGAAAGTTAGATTTATCAAATATCGATATGGTAAGATCAATTGAAATATCTATGAAAGTACTTTTCAACGGATCCCTTCAAAGCCAACATTATATGTCTATTTTTGACCTTTATTATTCCCCTGCTAAGATAGCTAAATGGAAGGTTGGGGGAGATTCAAGATGTAATCGCTGTGCGGAGGAGGATGCGGACTCTATTCATATGTTTTTTAAATGTACCAAACTTTTTCGCTTTATTATTGATATTGAATATTTTATCAATCATATTTTAGGTATTGTCGTCAAATTATCCCCCGAATTGGTAATTTTTGGTATTCAAACTGACCAATCAGGGATAAGATCTAGGGCTGAAAAAGCTTTTCTTTTTATTTGTATGTCTGTATTTCGATTCTGCATCACTTCCCGTTGGATTGATAATGAACCCCCAACTTTTCATCAGTGGCAATGCAAATTATTGTATGTCTATCATATTGAAATAGCTATGTATAAACTAAAGGGGATAAGGAAAAAAATGCTAGGCTCAAAAATTTGGAACCCAATCACTAACTGGATTTGGTTATGGTTTTTCTTTCCCCCCCTTTTTTTTTTTGGCCTTGAATCTTCTCTGCTGTCTTATATTGCTTAAGCTTGACTGATTGTTGAAATAAAACCAATTAAAAAAAAAAAAAAAAAAACTGGTTTTCTGACTATAGAGCAGTTCTGCTGGCCTGGTTCTTAGGCTCTAGAGCAGCTCTGCTGACCTGGTTCTCTGGCTCTAAAGCAGCTCTGCTGGCCTGGTTCTCTGGCTCTAAAGCAGCTCTGCTGGCCTGGTTCTCTGGCTCTAAAGCAGTTCCGCTGACCTGGTTCTCTCCCTCTAAAGCAGGTCTGCTGACCTGGTTTCTCTGGCTCTACAGCAGGTCTGCTGACCTGGTTCTCTGGCTCTACAGCAGGTCTGCTGACCTGGTTCTCTGGCTCTAAAGCAGCTCTGCTGACCCGGTTCTATGGCTCTAAAGCAGTTCTGCTGACATGGTTCTCTGGCTCTAGAGCAGCTCTGCTGACCTGGTTCTCTCCCTCTAGAGCAGCTCTGCTGACCTGGTTCTATCCCTCTGAAGCAGCTCTACTGACCTGGTTTCTCTGGCTCTACAGCAGCTCTCCTGACCTGGTTCTCTGGCTCTAGAGCAGCTCTGCTGACCTGGTTCTTAGGCTCTAGAGCAGCTCTGCTGACCTGGTTCTCTGGCTCTAAAGAAGCTCTGCTGACCTGGTTCTATGGTTCTAAAGCAGCTCTGCTGAATTGTTTCTCTGGCTCTAGAGCAGCTCTGCTGGCCTGGTTCTCTGGCTCTAAAGCAGCTCTGCTGGCCCGGTTCTCTGGCTCTAAAGCAGCTCTGCTGACCTGGTTCTCTCCCTCTAAAGCAGCTCTGCTGACCTGATTTCTCTGGCTCTAAAGCAGTTCTGCTGACCCGGTTCTCTGGCTCTCTGGCTCTAGAGCAGCTCTGCTGACCTAGTTCTTAGGCTCTAGAGCAGCTCTGATGACCTGGTTCTCTGGCTCTACAGCAGCTCTACTGACCTGGTTCTCTGGCTCTAGAGCAGCTAAGCTGACCTGGTTCTTAGGCTCTAGAGCAGCTCTGCTGACCTGGTTCTATGGCTCAAAAGCAGCTCTGCTGACCTGGTTTTCTGGCTCTAGAGCAGCTCTGCTGACCTGGTTCTCTGGTTCTAAAGCAGCTCTGCTGACCTGGTACTCTCCCTCTAAAGCAGCTCTGCTGACCTGGTTCTCTCCCTCTAAAGCAGTTCTGCTGACCTGGTTCTCTGCCTCTAGAGCAGCTCTGCTGACCTGGTACTCTGGCTCTAAAGCAGCTCTGCTGGCCTGGTTCTCTGGCTCTAAAGCAGCTCTGCTGGCCTGGTTCTCTGGCTCTAAAGCAGCTCTGCTGACCTGGTTCTCTCCCTCTAAAGCAGCTCTGCTGACCTGGTTTCTCTGGCTCTAAAGCAGCTCTGCTGACCAGGTTCTCTGGCTCTCTGGCTCTAGAGCAGCTCTGCTGACCTAGTTCTTAGGCTCTAGAGCAGCTCTGCTGACCTGGTTCTCTGGCTCTACAACAGCTCTGCTGACCTGATTCTCTGGCTCTAAAGCAGCTCTGCTGACCCAGTTCTATGGCTCTAAAGCAGTTCTGCTGACCTGGTTCTCTGGCTCTAGAGCAGCTCTGATGATCTGGTTCTCTCCCTCTAGAGCAGCTCTGCTGACCTGGTTCTCTCCCTCTGAAGCAGCTCTACTGACCTGGTTTCTATGGCTCTACAGCAGCTCTGCTGACCTGGTTTTCTGACTCTAGAGCAGTTCTGCTGGCCTGGTTCTTAGGCTCTAGAGCAGCTCTGCTGACCTGGTTCTCTGGCTCTAAAGCAGCTCTGCTGGCCTGGTTCTCTGGCTCTAAAGCAGCTCTGCTGGCCTGGTTCTCTGGCTCTAAAGCAGTTCCGCTGACCTGGTTCTCTCCCTCTAAAGCAGGTCTGCTGACCTGGTTTCTCTGGCTCTACAGCAGGTCTGCTGACCTGGTTCTCTGGCTCTACAGCAGGTCTGCTGACCTGGTTCTCTGGCTCTAAAGCAGCTCTGCTGACCCGGTTCTATGGCTCTAAAGCAGTTCTGCTGACATGGTTCTCTGGCTCTAGAGCAGCTCTGCTGACCTGGTTCTCTCCCTCTAGAGCAGCTCTGCTGACCTGGTTCTATCCCTCTGAAGCAGCTCTACTGACCTGGTTTCTCTGGCTCTACAGCAGCTCTCCTGACCTGGTTCTCTGGCTCTAGAGCAGCTCTGCTGACCTGGTTCTTAGGCTCTAGAGCAGCTCTGCTGACCTGGTTCTCTGGCTCTAAAGAAGCTCTGCTGACCTGGTTCTATGGTTCTAAAGCAGCTCTGCTGAATTGTTTCTCTGGCTCTAGAGCAGCTCTGCTGGCCTGGTTCTCTGGCTCTAAAGCAGCTCTGCTGGCCCGGTTCTCTGGCTCTAAAGCAGCTCTGCTGACCTGGTTCTCTCCCTCTAAAGCAGCTCTGCTGACCTGATTTCTCTGGCTCTAAAGCAGTTCTGCTGACCCGGTTCTCTGGCTCTCTGGCTCTAGAGCAGCTCTGCTGACCTAGTTCTTAGGCTCTAGAGCAGCTCTGCTGACCTGGTTCTCTGGCTCTACAGCAGCTCTACTGACCTGGTTCTCTGGCTCTAGAGCAGCTAAGCTGACCTGGTTCTTAGGCTCTAGAGCAGCTCTGCTGACCTGATTCTCTGGCTCTAAAGCAGCTCTGCTGACCTGGTTCTATGGCTCAAAAGCAGCTCTGCTGACCTGGTTTTCTGGCTCTAGAGCAGCTCTGCTGACCTGGTTCTCTGGTTCTAAAGCAGCTCTGCTGACCTGGTACTCTCCCTCTAAAGCAGCTCTGCTGACCTGGTTCTCTCCCTCTAAAGCAGTTCTGCTGACCTGGTTCTCTGCCTCTAGAGCAGCTCTGCTGACCTGGTACTCTGGCTCTAAAGCAGCTCTGCTGGCCTGGTTCTCTGGCTCTAAAGCAGCTCTGCTGGCCTGGTTCTCTGGCTCTAAAGCAGCTCTGCTGACCTGGTTCTCTCCCTCTAAAGCAGCTCTGCTGACCTGGTTTCTCTGGCTCTAAAGCAGCTCTGCTGACCAGGTTCTCTGGCTCTCTGGCTCTAGAGCAGCTCTGCTGACCTAGTTCTTAGGCTCTAGAGCAGCTCTGCTGACCTGGTTCTCTGGCTCTACAACAGCTCTGCTGACCTGATTCTCTGGCTCTAAAGCAGCTCTGCCGACCCAGTTCTATGGCTCTAAAGCAGTTCTGCTGACCTGGTTCTCTGGCTCTAGAGCAGCTCTGCTGATCTGGTTCTCTCCCTCTAGAGCAGCTCTGCTGACCTGGTTCTCTCCCTCTGAAGCAGCTCTACTGACCTGGTTTCTATGGCTCTACAGCAGCTCTGCTGACCTGGTTTTCTGACTCTAGAGCAGCTCTGCTGACCTGGTTCTTAGGCTCTAGAGCAGCTCTGCTGACCTGGTTCTCTGGCTCTAAAGCAGATCTGCTGACCTGGTTCTATGGTTCTAAAGCAGCTCTGCTGAATTGTTTCTCTGGCTCTAGAGCAGCTCTGCTGACCTGGTACTCTGACTCTAAAGCAGCTCTGCTGGCCTGGTTCTCTGGCTCTAAAGCAGCTCTGCTGACCTGGTTCTCTCCCTCTAAAGCAGCTCTGCTGACCTGGTTCTCTGGCTCTCTGGCTCTAGTGCAGCTCTGCTGACCTAGTTCTTAGGTTCTAGAGCAGCTCTGCTGACCTGGTTCTCTGGCTCTACAACAGTAGTAGAGTAGTAGAGAGTAGTCAGTCAGTGTCAGTCAGTCAGTGTGAGTGTCAGTCAGTCAGTGTTAGTCAGTCAGTGTCAGTCAATCAGTGTCAGTCAGTGTCGGTCAATCAGTGTCAGTCAGTCAGTGTGAGTCAATCAGTGTCAGTCAGTGTCAGTCAGTCAGTCAGTGTCAGTCAGTCAGTGTCAGTCATTGTCAGTCAGTGTCAGTGTCAGTCAATCAGTGTCAGTCAGTGTCAATCAGTTAGTGTCAGTCAGTCAGTGTCAGCTAGAGCAGCTCTGCTGACCTGGTTCTCTGGCTCTAAAGCAGTTCCGCTGACCTGGTTCTCTCCCTCTAAAGCAGGTCTGCTGACCTGGTTTCTCTGGCTCTACAGCAGGTCTGCTGACCTGGTTCTCTGGCTCTACAGCAGGTCTGCTGACCTGGTTCTCTGGCTCTAAAGCAGCTCTGCTGACCCGGTTCTATGGCTCTAAAGCAGTTCTGCTGACATGGTTCTCTGGCTCTAGAGCAGCTCTGCTGACCTGGTTCTCTCCCACTAGAGCAGCTCTGCTGACCTGGTTCTCTCCCTCTGAAGCAGCTCTACTGACCTGGTTTCTCTGGCTCTACAGCAGCTCTCCTGACCTGGTTCTCTGGCTCTAGAGCAGCTCTGCTGACCTGGTTCTTAGGCTCTAGAGCAGCTCTACTGACCTGGTTCTCTGGCTCTAAAGAAGCTCTGCTGACCTGGTTCTATGGTTCTAAAGCAGCTCTGCTGAATTGTTTCTCTGGCTCTAGAGCAGCTCTGCTGGCCTGGTTCTCTGGCTCTAAAGCAGCTCTGCTGGCCCGGTTCTCTGGCTCTAAAGCAGCTCTGCTGACCTGGTTCTCTCCCTCTAAAGCAGCTCTGCTGACCTGGTTTCTCTGGCTCTAAAGCAGTTCTGCTGAACCGGTTCTCTGGCTCTCTGGCTCTAGAGCAGCTCTGCTGACCTAGTTCTTAGGCTATAGAGCAGCTCTGCTGACCTGGTTCTCTGGCTCTACAACAGCTCTTCTGACCTGATTCTCTGGCTCTAAAGCAGCTCTGCTGACCCAGTTCTATGGCTCTAAAGCAGTTCTGCTGATCTGGTTCTCTGGCTCTAGAGCAGCTCTGCTGACCTGGTCCCTTGGCTCTAAAGACGCTCTGCTGACCTGGTTCTCTCCCTCTAAAGCAACTCTGCTGACCTGGTTCTCTCGCTCTAAAGTAGCTCCACTGACCTGGTTTCTCTGGCTCTACAGTAGCTCTGCTGACCTGGTTCTCTGGCTCTAGAGCAGCTCTGCTGACCTGGTTCCTAGGCTCTAGCGCAGCTCTGCTGACCTGATTCTCTGGCTCTAAAGCAGCTCTGCTGACCTGGTTCTATGGCTCTAAAGCAGCTCTGCTGACCTGGTTTTCTGGCTCTAGAGCAGCTCTGCTGACCTGGTTCTCTGGTTCTAAAGCAGCTCTGCTGACCTGGTACTCTCCCTCTAAAGCAGCTCTGCTGACCTGGTTCTCTCCCTCTAAAGCAGTTCTGCTGACCTGGTTCTCTGCCTCTAGAGCAGCTCTGCTGACCTGGTTCTATGGCTCTAAAGCAGCTCTGCTGGCCTGGTTCTCTGGCTCTAGAGCAGCTCTGCTGACCTGGTTCTCTGGCTCTAAAGTAGCTCTGCTGACCTGGTTCTTTCCCTCTAAAGCAGCTCTGCTGACCTGGTTTCTCTGGCTCTAGAGTAGCTCTTCTGACCTGGTTCTCTGGTTCTAAAGCAGCTCTGCTGACCTGTTTCTCTCCCTCTAAAGCAGCTCTGCTGACCTGGTTCTCTGCCACTAGAGCTGCTCTGCTGACCTGGTTCTCTGTCTCTAAAGCAGCTCTGCTGACCTGGTTCTATGGCTCTAAAGCAGCTCTGCTGACCTGGTTCTCTGGCTCTAGAGCAGCTCTGCTGACCTGGTTTTCTGGTTCAAGAGCAGCTCTGCTGACCTAGTTCTCTCTCTCTAAAGAGCTCTGCTGACCTGGTTCTCTGGCTCTAAAGCAGTTCTGCTGACCTGGTTCTCTGCCTCTAGAGCAGCTCTGCTGATCTGGTCCTATGGCTCTAAAGCAACTCTGCTGATCTGGTTCTCTGGCTCTAGAGTAGCTCTTCTGATCTGGTTCTCTGGCTCTAAAGCAGTTTTGCTGACCTGGTTCTCTCCCTCTAAAGCAGCTCTGCTGACCTGGTTTCTCTGGCTCTACAGCAGCTGTGCTGACCTGGGTCTCTGGCTCTAGAGTAGCTCTGATGACCTGGGTCTCTGGTTCTAGAGCAGCTCTGCTGGCCTGCTTCGTAGGCTCTAGAGCAGCTCTGCTGACCTGGTTCTCTGGCTCTACAACGGCTCTGCTTATCTGGTTTCTCTGGCTCTACAGCAGCTCTGCTGACCTGGTTCTCTGCACTCACGATGCATGCACCAGACTTCGCGAAAATATATTTAAAAATAATGTAAGTTTATTATAAATACAAATGTATTATTTTTATGAATATCTTTGATAATCTCTTGCCCTAATATGTATATTAAAGACACATACATATAATTTTGGAACATACATTTTTTTTGCGGGAGTCGCGCACCCAGCGCGCCCCAGCACGTATATGACTTTATGCGGGACCCGCCACCACGCAAGCATCTCGTACCGTAATGCGCGGGAGCAGCAGTCGCAGACTGGTCGCATACCAATCGCGCACATCACGTAATATTAAATGTATATGATGTAACTGAAAAACACACAGCCGTCGCACACCGTACGCGGATCCTTCACGACTTTTCTAAAATGGCGGCTAGAATCCGCGCACCCACCGTGATGAGTAAGATTTGAGTGCGCGACTGGTTTTCTGGCTCTCCCTCTAAAGCAGCTCTGCTGACCTGGTTCTCTCCCTCTAATCCTGGTTCTCTGCCTCTAGAGCAGCTCTGCTGACCTGGTTCTCTGGCTTTAAAGCAGCTCTGCGGACCTGGTTCTATGGCTCTAAAGCAGCTCTGCTGACCTGTTTTCTGGCTCTAGAGCAGCTCTGCTGACCTGGTTCTCTGGCTCAAAAGCAGCTCTGCTGACCTGGTACTCTCCCTCTAAAGCAGCTCTGCTGACCTGGTTCTCTCCCTCTAATGCAGCTCTGCTGACCTGGTTCTCTGCCTCTAGAGCAGCTCTGCTGACCTTGTTCTATGGCTCTAAAGCAGCTCTGGTGACCTGGTTCTCTGGCTCTAGAGCAGCTCTGCTGACCTGGTTCTCTGGCTCTAAAGCAGCTCTGCTGACCTGGTTCTCTCCCGCTAAAGCAGCTCTGCTGACCTGGTTCTCTCCCTCTAAAGCAGCTCTGCTGACCTGGTTCTCTTCCTCTAGAGCAGCTCTGCTGACCTGGTTCTATGGCTCTAAAGCAGCTCTGCTGACCTGGTTCTCTGGCTCTAAAGCAGTTCTGCTGACCTGGTTCTCTGCCTTTAGAGCAGCTCTGCTGATCTGGTCCTATGGCTCTAAAGCAGCTCTGCTGATCTGGTTTTCTGGCTCTGGAGCAGCTCTGCTGACCTGGTTCTCTGGCTCTAAAGCAGTTTTGCTGCCCTGGTTCTCTCTCTCTAAAGCAGCTCTGCTGACCTGGTTTCTCTGGCTCTACAGCAGCTCTGCTGACCTGTAGGCCTGGGCAAAAATTTCGTTCCGTTCGCGGAAATTGCGATAATTTGACATTTTTGCGTTCCGCGGAGAGCGCGAAAATGTCAAAAATTCCGGTTTCCGCAGCTTGGCGATAATTTGTTTCTTGCTCGCGCTGTAAAATGATACATTCTCGCGCGCGCGCGATCGCCTTACCTGAATCCCTGCGTTCGCCGACAAGTTTTCTTGATCCGGTCGCGTTCTCCATGAGATGTTGTATTGTTTTTAGCCATTTGCGCTGTCTCGCGACAGTTCGCGCCCGCAGTGACGTCATGCGTAGCGCGATCACGTCTTTCTTCTCGCGATCATGCACCGCGAGAACAACTCAAAACAAGATGGCCGCGCCCGCAAGCAACCACATGGGTAAGTTGGCGACCCGCAACCATGCAGAAAATCTCGCGAACATGCCGGAAAAAAACTTCCGCATCTTCGCGATATTTCTGCTTGTTTGCGATAATTTTAAACATTCTCGCGATAATTTGCGAAGGTTAATTCCGCAAATTCCGCCCACCCCTACTGACCTGGTTCTCGGCCTCTAGAGCAGCTGTGCTGACCTGGGTCTCTGGCTCTAGAGCAGCTCTGCTGACCTGGGTCTCTGGTTCTAGAGCAGCTCTGCTGACCTGCTTCTTAGGCTCTAGAGCAGCTCTGCTGACCTGGTTCTCGGCCTCTAGAGCAGCTGTGCTGACCTGGGTCTCTGGCTCTAGAGCAGCTCTGCTGACCTGGGTCTCTGGTTCTAGAGCAGCTCTGCTGACCTGCTTCTTAGGCTCTAGAGCAGCTCTGCTGACCTGGTTCTCTGGCTCTACAAAGGCTCTGCTGACCTGGTTTCTCTGGCTCTACAGCAGCTCTGCTGATCTGGTTCTCTGCACTCACAATGCATGCACCCGACTTCGCGAAAATATATTTAATAATAATGTCAGTTTATTATAATTACAAATATATTCTTTTTATGAATATCTCTTGCCCTAATATGTATATTAAAGACACATACATGTCATTTTGGAACATACATTTTTTTTGTGGGACTAGTGCACCCAGCGCGCCCCAGTACGTATATGACTTCATGCGGGACCCGCCACCATGCAAGCATCTCGTACCGTAATGCGCATGTGTCACGAATGCGCGGGAGCAGCAGTCGCGGACTGGTCGCATACCAATCGCGCACATCACATAATATTAAATGTATATGATGTAACTAAAAACACGCAGCCATCGCACACCGTACGCGGATCCTTCACGACTTTTCTAAAATGGCGGCTAGAATTCGTGCACCCACCGTGATGTGTACGATTTGAGTGCGCGACTCCGAAAAATAATTGGAATTTTCTTTTTTTAAAGAAAGTAATATAAATATATTAAAATAAAAAATGAAAACAAAAACATTAATATTTCAGTTTGATTTTTTTTTTGATTTTTTTTTGCAATTTTCAGAAAAATATATAATGTTATTTAATGAAAAAATATTTATAAATAAACAGTTCAAAAACTGTAGAAAATCAGTAAAAAAAATAGGTATAACTACTATCACACTTAGAAATTTGCATTTAAAAACATTTGTAATTCACTGAAAAAAACCGTAGGTTTCAGAGACGTTATAGTTAGAAATTAACATTTAAAAAAGCTTTGAAATTCACTGAAAAAACCATAGGTTACAGAGACGTTATAGTTAGAAATTAGCATTTAAAAAACCTTAGAATTTCACAGAAAAAACCATAGGTTTCAGGGGTGTTATAGTTAGCTGGCCATTTCACTCGTAGAAAACCATAGAAATTCCTCCGTTATAGTTAGTTCTGCTAAGTATAACTTGCGCGCCCGCAATGCACTGCTGATGATGTCACATATTGCATCATTCATGACATGGTCAGTGACATCACTGATGACATCTCAAATGACATCATTATATATATATATATATATATATATATATATATATATATATATACATATAATGATGTCAAAGGCATTCCTGCCCCCCTTCTCCAAAAGCAGTCACCGGCAACATGGAATACTGAAAAGGATGATTATTTCATGGCAGAAGCTGACACAGGATGGCGTGGTTCACATATATATATATATATATATATATATATATATATATGATCTCTGTTGACCTGGTTCTCTTCCTCTAGAGCAGCTCTGCTGACCTGGTTCTATGGCTCTAAAGCAGCTCTGCTGACCTGGTTCTCTGGCTCTAAAGCAGTTCTGCTGACCTGGTTCTCTGCCTTTAGAGCAGCTCTGCTGATCTGGTCCTATGGCTCTAAAGCAGCTCTGCTGATCTGGTTTTCTGGCTCTGGAGCAGCTCTGCTGACCTGGTTCTCTGGCTCTAAAGCAGTTTTGCTGCCCTGGTTCTCTCTCTCTAAAGCAGCTCTGCTGACCTGGTTTCTCTGGCTCTACAGCAGCTCTGCTGACCTGGTTCTCGGCCTCTAGAGCAGCTGTGCTGACCTGGGTCTCTGGTTCTAGAGCAGCTCTGCTGACCTGGGTCTCTGGTTCTAGAGCAGCTCTGCTGACCTGCTTCTTAGGCTCTAGAGCAGCTCTGCTGACCTGGTTCTCGGCCTCTAGAGCAGCTGTGCTGACCTGGGTCTCTGGCTCTAGAGCAGCTCTGCTGACCTGGGTCTCTGGTTCTAGAGCAGCTCTGCTGACCTGCTTCTTAGGCTCTAGAGCAGCTCTGCTGACCTGGTTCTCTGGCTCTACAAAGGCTCTGCTGACCTGGTTTCTCTGGCTCTACAGCAGCTCTGCTGATCTGGTTCTCTGCACTCACAATGCATGCACCCGACTTCGCGAAAATATATTTAATAATAATGTCAGTTTATTATAAGTACAAATATATTCTTTTTATGAATATCTCTTGCCCTAATATGTATATTAAAGACACATACATGTCATTTTGGAACATACATTTTTTTTGTGGGACTAGTGCACCCAGCGCGCCCCAGTACGTATATGACTTCATGCGGGACCCGCCACCATGCAAGCATCTCGTACCGTAATGCGCATGTGTCACGAATGCGCGGAAGCAGCAGTCGCGGACTGGTCGCATACCAATCGCGCACATCACATAATATTAAATGTATATGATGTAAGTAAAAACACGCAGCCATCGCACACCGTACGCGGATCCTTCACGACTTTTCTAAAATGGCGGCTAGAATCCGTGCACCCACCGTGATGTGTACGATTTGAGTGCGCGACTCCGAAAAATAATTGGAATTTTCTTTTTTTAAAGAAAGTAATATAAATATATTAAAATAAAAAATGAAAACAAAAACATTAATATTTCAGTTTGATTTTTTTTTGGATTTTTTTTTGCAATTTTCAGAAAAATATATAATGTTATTTAATGAAAAAATATTTATAAATAAACAGTTCAAAAACGGTAGAAAATCAGTAAAAAAAATAGGTATAACTACTATCACACTTAGAAATTTGCATTTAAAAACATTTGTAATTCACTGAAAAAAACCGTAGGTTTCAGAGACGTTATAGTTAGAAATTAACATTTAAAAAAGCTTTGAAATTCAATGAAAAAACCATAGGTTACAGAGACGTTATAGTTAGAAATTAGCATTTAAAAAACCTTAGAATTTCACAGAAAAAACCATAGGTTTCAGGGGTGTTATAGTTAGCTGGCCATTTCACTCGTAGAAAACCATAGAAATTCCTCCGTTATAGTTAGTTCTGCTAAGTATAACTTGCGCGCCCGCAATGCACTGCTGATGATGTCACATATTGCATCATTCATGACATGGTCAGTGACATCACTGATGACATCTCAAATGACATCATTATATATATATATATATATATATATATATATATATATATATATATATATATATATATATATATATATATATATATATATATATTACCTACTGGCGGTCGCCAGTAGGTAGTTATAGTTAGGACCACGTTTCCATAGGAAAACCTCAACATTCTATTTTGAATAACTTTGGCGCCGGTTGACGAATCCTCGCGAATTTCTCAAAATAGGTGGGGCGCTACGCTCCGCTCCTACCCTGAAAGTCTCGGGGGGATTCGTCAAGCGGGGGCTGAGATAAAAGGGGGGTCCCAAAACGCGTTTTTCCCATGCATTTTTCCATAGGACCTTTAGAACGAGCTACAGCCCGAACGGCTGAACAGAATTACTAGAAATTTGGCAGAGAGGTAGTCCCTAGGTCAAGGAAGTGCCTTTTGTAGGTTTGGTGTAAATCTGTTCAGTAGATTCTGAGAAAATAGCCTTTAAATCAATATATATATCTGAGCCCGCTTACGGTACGCTTACCGTACGCTTACCGTAAGCGTACGGTGGCGTGCGCGAGCGCGATTCTGATTGGCTCTTAGACCTTAGTAAACATTCGAATCGGCCGAAACCAGGAAGCGGCGTCCGCCATTTTGTCTCTCGCACTGAGTGTTGTTTATCAAACATGATGGCCAAAAACATGTTACGGGGCTGTTTTGACAACTCCCTCCCACATAGTCATGTTGAGGGAGTCCCCAAACATCCCCCAAGAGCAAAAACGGTTTTATTTTTTTTCGGCAATTTCGCGGGGTACGCTTACCGTACGCTTACCGTAAGCTTACCGTACGCTTACGGTAAAAAAATAAAAATAAAAAAAACACTATCCACACTTACCCCACCCCCTGTGCTTTTGGTGGCCGCAGGCCACCAAATGTGCAGGGCTTATTAATAGAGAAAAAAAACGTAATTTTGGCAACATGAAATTATAAAATCGAAATAAAAAAAACACTATCCACATTGACCTCACCCCCTGTGCTTTTGGTGGCCGAAGGCCACCAAATGTACAGGGCTTATTAAAGTTGATAAAAACCGTGCACGGAGCGAACTGCGTTAAGTGGGCGCGCACGCCACAAATGGCGTAAAGTAACTTAGCATTTAAAAAACCGTACAAATTCACTGAAAAAACCATAGGTTTCACACACGTTATAGTTAGGAAATAGCATTTAAAAAACCTTGCTAATTCACTGAAAAAACCATAGGTTTCACACATGTTATAGTTAGCTGGACATTTTACTGATAAAAAACCAATGAAATTCCCCCGTTATAGTTACTGTAGGCAACTATAACTCACGCGACCGTAATCCTCTGCTGATGACATATGTGTCTTTATGAAAAAAAAATATTTCTAATATATGTATAGCTAAAATTTAATGGAAGAAGATATGGGCAAATAAGTGTCTAAATACAGTATTAGCATCAGCAGAGGATTGCGGTCGCGTGAGTTATAGTTGCCTACAGTAACTATAACGGGGGAATTTCATTGGTTTTTTATCAGTAAAATGTCCAGCTAACTATAACATGTGTGAAACCTATGGTTTTTTCAGTGAATATATATATATATATATATATATACATATAATGATGTCAAAGGCATTTCTGCCCCCCTTCTCCAAAAGCAGTCACCGGCAACATGGAATACTGAAAAGGATGATTATTTCATGGCAGAAGCTGACACAGGATGGCGTGGTTCACATATATATATATATATATATATATATATATATATATATATATATATATATTCATCCACAAAGTTACTCCTTCTGAAGTTCAAGCCCCTATGGGAGGGGTGGCGCGGACCGGCGGAGACAACCGGCAATTTTATCAACACAGATTGGAGTCCCAAACGCGCTCTCGGAGTCATGAAATCACCAGGGAACAAGAGGTCACTTAGACACAGGTAGGTTTATTAACGTCATAAACCTGCTGCAACGCGTTTCACCCGCGAACGGGCTTGTTCACACAGCGTGTTCAAAACAAATGCCACCTTACATACTGATTCGTATAGACATAGTTGTCATAGAGAGAGGACTACGTAACTCCCATGCAAAGGTACATGTATCAACAATTCGAGTTACATACAGCGCCATTTTGCACTTTGTTTATATTACTGGTTAATATTGTGAAATACACATTAAATGCGTTACAGTCTTTGCATTTCATAATTGTACGCAGTAAAAACCAATACTCTGAGTAATAGTACAACGGTATGGCAAAGTCGAGCAATAATGTAAGGCTGACACACAACCTAAATTCATAGTCCAAAAAACGCGTAATCATTCATAAATTAAAGTGTTAAGTTGTTCTCCGCTTTGTGTCATTGCCAGCGTGGCATCTATTGTTGCGCCTTGGACTCAGGTAAAGTTACTTTTACTTTGTACAAGGAAAACTTTATACAGCCTCATATTGAAAAACACAATCTGTAACGCATTTAATGTGTATTTCACAATATTAACCAGTAATATAAACAAAGTGCAAAATGGCGCTGTATGTAACTCGAATTGTTGATACATGTACCTTTGCATGGGAGTTACGTAGTCCTCTCTCTATGACAACTATGTCTATACGAATCAGTATGTAAGGTGGCATTTGTTTTGAACACGCTGTGTGAACAAGCCCGTTCGCGGGTGAAACGCGTTGCAGCAGGTTTATGACGTTAATAAACCTACCTGTGTCTAAGTGACCTCTTGTTCCCTGGTGATTTCATGACTCCGAGAGCGCGTTTGGGACTCCAATCTGTGTTGATATATATATATATATATATATATATGATCTACTGGCGGTCGCCAGTAGATAGTTATAGTTAGGACCGTGTTTCCATAGGAAATCTGAAAATTCTATTTTGGATAACTTTGGTGCCGGTTGACGAATCCTCGCGAAATTCTCAAAACTAATGGGGCGTTCCACTCAGCTCCTACCCTGAAAGTCTCGGGGTGATTCGTCAAGCGGGGGCCGAGAAAAAAGGGGGGTCCAAAACGCGGTTTCCCCATGCATTTTCCCATAGGACCTTTAGTCGAAGGTACAGCCCGAACGGCTGAACAGAATTACTTGAAATATGGCAGAGAGGTAGTCCTCAGGTCAGGGATGTGCCTTTTGCATATATGGTGTCAATCTGTTCAGTAGTTCCTGAGAAAATTGCAGTTAAAGCACATAAATATCTATAGCTGCGCACCGTGCGCGCACCGTGCGCGTACGGCGCGCGCACCCTAACGTGCGCAAGCGTAATTCTGATTGGTGGTTACATGTCAGTCAACGTTCGAATCGGTCGAAATCAGGAAGTGTCGGCCGCCATTTTGTTTGTTGTGGGTGCGAGAGTGAAAAATAGAGGTGGCGAACGTGAAAAAGGGGGCAGGGTAGAGAGTTCCTGAACCCCTAGCCTTTGTTAGGGGGTCCCTAAAGGACCCCGAAGGGTGAAAAAACATTTATTTATTTTTTTAAATCACGGGGTGCGTGCACGGTGCGCGCACGGTGCGCGCACGGTGAAAAACCATAAAAAAAATGAAAAAAAAAATTAGCATTTAAAAAACCGTACAAATTTACTTAAAAAACATAGGTTTCACACACGTTATAGTTAGGAATTAGCATTTAAAAAACCTTGCAAATTCACTTAAAAAACCATAGGTTTCACACATGTTACAGTTAGCTGGACATTTCACTCGTAAAAAAACAATGAAATTGCGCCGTTATAGTTAGTTCAGATAACTATAACTCGCGCGACCGCCACTCTATCACAAGGATGATGTCATCAGTGATGTCATGAGTGATGCCACTGACCATGTCATGAGTGATGTAATATGTGACGTCATCAGCAGTGGATTGCGGGCGCGCGAGTTATAGTCATCTGAACTAACTATAACGGTAGAATTTCATTGGTTTTTTACAAGTGAAATGTCCAGCTAACTATAACACCCCTGAAACCTATGGTTTTTTAAGTGAATATATATATATATAATCCCGGCAAGATTTATTGCTCACAAGGACTTTCAGAAGAGGGCTTTAAGCCCCGCCCCTCATTTCCATTGGCTGGCGTCACCGTTTATGCTAAACGGTGGCCTGCCATTGGAAATGAGGGGTTTTTGTTGATGCCCTTTCACCTGCGAGCTGGACTGGCTCGCCTGCTTTGCTGCTTTCACAAAGCACTTTCTTAGCTTTATGGGGCCATATGTTTCTAATTAGAAACACATGGCCCCATAAAGTCAAGAGATCGATGCTTGTGTGCGCTGTTCATGGCTATTTTACGCATGTGTGATGTGCTACAAATGACTGGCACAAGGAAAACCAGGAAGTGATCCTTGAGATAACAATTCACGTTGGAGGGTGCGCTGGGTTCCCGCAAGTGCTGTTGCTGTGAAATTGATGGTTCTTTGGGAGCAGCGGCAACCGGGGGCCCCGAGGCAGCACATGGACAGCCGCTGCCGGTGGACATGTTGCCGGTGCTCCGAGGCAGCACATGGACAGCCACTGCCGGTGCTCGTGTGCCGTTTACGGGCGAGGATGAGAACAGGAAACAGGTGATGAACCTTACTGTGCAGACATATGTTTGGTGACCTGTACGGAAATGTCCAAGATATTACGGTGAGATGCAAACCCATTGTTCATGACATTACTAGTTTATCAGCGGCCTTCTGTCTCAAATCTAGGGCAGACAGGGCCTGACTCGGGCAACTGACCAATCACGTACGAGGTAGTATATTTTTAGCAGTGTGAAAAGCGTAATGAAATGTGATTAGCGAAGCAAACTATTGCCTAAGGACTGGCTGGGGAGTTATGTATTGTTTATTGATTGTTAGGCTCCCAGGCTGTACCGTGGCTTGGGATTAGCTGGAGGAATGCTTGCCCATTCTCCATTGGCTATGATGTCCAGGAGAGCTGATATGCCCCTCTCTTCAGTGGGCGGGTCGAGGCTTCAGTGGGGGGTGTCCGCCAGTCCCTCTCAGTAAAGCCGGTGCAACGGGGTCTGAGACAGCGGGAACATTCTGGAGGGTCCTGCAGCTGGACATCCCTGATGGTAAGTGGACGCTTAACCGAGGCCATACCCAGCTGCTCTGCGGCTTCTCTGCGGCGCGGCCCGCAGCAGCCGGCATCACGGACGTGTCACCTTCTGCAGACCTTAGATCAGCGGCTTCGGCTTCAGGTCCAGGCCGCAGGCCTTCGAGCACCTCCAACGTGCACAGTGTTCTCTTGCTGCATTAGGCCTGCTGCATGGTTCAAGTTGCCACCTCCCGCCCGATGGAGCACGTTCCCGCCTTGGCTGCGCACCCTTTGCCTTGCTGCCTTCCATGCACCCTTTGCACCTACCACAGCTCGGTCGGTAATGCTCTTCCTTAATCCTGCTTAGAGAGCATACTGGGCACTCGCCTTTAAGGCGGAACTATCCGAGACACAACACTTCTCGGGACCTACATGGTGTCTCGTATGCAGGCACTGAGGAACAAGCAATGCGCGCTCAAGTTTTCAATGCTGGGATTCCATGCTCCCCCCTCAGTCTGTGGACGTTGTTGGTGATATTCTTAATTTGCTATAATTTTGAACTGTTTGTGGTTAAACACGTCTGTCTCACATTTAAAGGGGCATATATTTGCACAAAGTAGTGGTCTGGAAACCGTACGCCTTTCCTGGATGCTCTTCCTTAACTTTCTCCAGTCCCACTTCCGATTTCACCGGCACTCCCCCTTCCAGGTCCACATGCCCTCCTCCAGTTCTGCCCCCGCTGTACTCTATCAGCCGTTTAAAGGAAGCATTCATCCATATCAGAGTGCTACAAAATAAAGCCTGTCTGGGAACGTTAAAGCACGAACCCAGCAAGCTCAGAGCCCGCCCCTTTTGCTCGTGTTCATCCAGCCTCTCACACTTCGATCAACTACTCATCCATCCACCAATCTACACTTCTCCGGACCTACATGGCAAGCAATGCGCGCTCAAGTTTTCAACGCCGGGTTTCCATGCCCCCCCTCCGTCTGTGGACGCTGTTGGTGATATTCTTAATGTACAATAATTTTGAACTGTTTGTGGTTAAACGCGTCTGTCTCACATTTAAAGGGGCATATATTTGCACAAATTAGTGGTCTGAAAACCATACGCTTTTCCTGGACACTCTTCCTTAACTTTCCTTAGTCCCACTTACGATTTCACCTGCACTCCCCCTTCCAGGTCCACATGCCTTCCTCCAGTTCTGCCCCCGCTGTACATTTAAAGGAAGCATTCTCCGTATCAGAGTGCTACAAAATAAAGCCTGTCTGAGAACGTTAAAGCCCGAACCCAGCAAGCTCTGAGCCCACCCCTTTTGCTCATGTTCATCCAGCCTCTCACACTTCGATCAACTACTCAGCCATCCACCAATCTCTTCACACATGTGCACATTCATCCATATGCTCAGTCATTTATCCCTCGTGCATCGATCAATTCTATGGTTGACACGCACCCATTCACTCACTCATTAGGCACTGTTAGAATTGGGAATCTCTAGTTGGCACAGGTATGCACTTGCGACAAGCAGGGACTCTCAATTCTAAGTCAGAGTAAGGGGATCACCCTTTCAAATAACCCCTGCTCACCCTTTAGGTAGTGTGGCGCAAGCAGTCAAGACTATTCTCAGGGCGTCATAGGTTCAGCATTTGTGAACACATACAGTAATACAATGACACACCACAAATGGACACCAGTCAAGGTTATATCAAAAATAGTTCTCTTTATATAAGGCTTAGCACAAGACCAGAATAACGATTAAAATGACCACAGTATTATTTTAAAGTTCAATGTTCTTGTAAAAAGGCTTAAAATGCAAAAATAGGCTTCTTTTAGTCAATTCTGCTTCTTTTCAGGCTTTGTACGGGTCGTACCTGGGTGTGCGACTCGTCCGCATTAAAAACAAGGAAAGTACGAGTCAAACAATCGGTGCGGACTCCGGGGTCCGTAACACGCACGCTGCGGTGCGGACAGAACAAAGTACCTTAAGTTCGTGGGGTCCGCGACGGACAGTGCGGGACAAGTTGATGGGTCGGAGTCGTAGTTCAGCAGCGTATTCAGATGCTGGTCGGGTCGCGGTGTCGGGACGCGGCGTTAGTACGGGACCTTCAGGGATACGTGCGGATGGCCCGGATCAGCTTGCAGAGTCCGTGGCGTTCGGCGTTCGAGCCGTACCTTCGGTGCGGATGGGTGGCGACATTTCTCGGCGCCGTACAGCGTACGGGGAGGATCAGCGTACTGCGGCTTCTCAGCTCTGAGCTCGGCACGGTGCAGTACGTTAGCAGCGTACGGTCCGTACCTGCGG
The DNA here is from genome assembly GCF_964204655.1 of Triturus cristatus. NCBI lineage: Eukaryota > Metazoa > Chordata > Amphibia > Caudata > Salamandridae > Triturus > Triturus cristatus. The sequence goes on from NC_140580.1 coordinate 752,866,933, forward strand.
GACGATGGAGCTTGGGTCCGGCGTACAGGGTTCGGCAGCCAGTATTGTACGTCTCCAATCGGCGGGGAAGGTTAGGTGCAATGCGGCCGGGAGGGATACGGCGCGTACTAACGCTTTTGGATCAGCGTAGACGCATGGTGCCGGGTGGCAAAGACACGGCTTCGCGGCAGATGGGGTACAAGGCGTACTGGGGCCAAATCCAGCGGGAAACAAGCACAGATCGTCCAGGCAACTCAATTTTGGAAGGCAGATGAGTCCAATGGTCCTGTGACTCAGTTCAGGGGGCAAGCTCTTCTTCCAAGCCCTTGGAGATAGTTGAAAAACAAAGTGCAAAGTCTCTTTCAGTCTTTTCCTCTCCTTTCTCAGCAAGGCAGCAAATGCAGGCCAATCCCCCAGGTCAGGGAAAGTTACTCCTCCTTCAGCTTCTTCCAGGTCCTTCTAGTCAGGTAGAGCTCCTTCGTGGTTCAATCAGGATCTGATTTCTTAGGAGCAGGGCTCCTACATTTATACCAAGTTTCTTTTGTCTTTACAGGCCAGGGGGGCCTTTGCCTGATCCCAGTCCAGTTCTTTTCAGTGAGGAGCACTTTGTTGTTGGGACTCTGGCTTCTTCTTTCAGCAGGCAGGGCAGAGACATCAGACGCTCCCCAGGGGGTGGAGCCAGCATTGTGGAGGCAGAGCACTGTCCTATTCAGAGTCAAGGTGCACTCCTCCCACCCATCCTGGTGTAATCTCTCTATTCACCACCTGGCAGCCCCAGCCTGTCTCCTGGAACTTCCCAGCCCTGTCACTCAAGCTACACACAAAGAAGATAGCCCTCCCCTCCAGAGGCGGACTGAAATGGTTAGGCACGCAAAGGCTAACTTTCTAAAAGTAGCATTTGCAAACCCAGGATATTAAAATAACCTTTACTAAAAGATGTATTTTATTATTCTGAGTTCAGGTATACTAAACATGAATTTCTACCATGCTTCCTGAGCCTGCTAGGATTATAGAGTGTTATAATCTAGCAGCCCATTCTGGCCTATGGAGAGCAGGTAGCCTTACAATAGTGAAAAACGAAAATGGCTGTAATTCACTATTAGGACATGCCACACACCTCAGGGCATGTCCTACCTTATCCTTACAATGCACCCTGCCCTAGGGCCTACCATAGGGGTGACTAACATGAAGGTAAGGGAAGGTTTAGGGACTGGCAAGTGGGGAAGCTTGCCCAGTCAGCATGACAGTACCAGACTGCATGCAGGTTCTGCAATGGCAGACCTTAGACACATTTTACCCGGCTGCTTCTGTGGGTGGCACAACCAGTGCTGCAAGCCCACTAGCAGCATTTGGATATACAAACCCTTGGCACCCCTGGTGCACTCTACTAGGGGCTGATAGTAAACCAAATAAGCCAAACAGGGAAGTCAATTCACATAATACATTTTACCATAGGGAGAGCATATGCACCTTAGCACTGATCAGCAGTGGTAAGGTGCCCAGAGTCATAAAACAGCCAACACCAGGTCAGAAAAAATACAGGAGGAAGGCAAAAAGTTTAGGGATGACCCTGCAAAAAGGGCCAAGTCCAACAGGCACCCACCTAGATGACTGTGCGCTTGCATACCTTCTTGAACTAGTTACTCTTTGACCCACTACCTCATCCACTCATTATCCCATCTATCCATCACCATGCACTGTATCAACCCTCACTCAGTCTTCCACTCACTCACTATTGTTGAGATAATATTATTGGTGTTTTCATCGATTCAGTGACTACCTGTAAAATGCATAGTCATGAACTGACCAAGTGGTTGGTCAGTGTACTGAGGTACTCGTATTATTTCTAGTTTAGGGAAGACATAGGGCAACAGTGAGTTTTGTTCTCATGCATGTGGTGTTGGGACTTGCCACAGTTCGAGTTACTGGTCCCTGTGCCCTTTGAACCTGAGTATATGAGGGGCATCCTTTTTGTAATTATTAGTGTTCCATTGTCCTGAAACGGTGAATGCATGTTAGGAGGCATTATGGAAATTTAAAAATCAAGAGAGATTTATTCAATATTCTCTCCAGACTCACAAGCGGGCTCAGTCTTGTTTCCGTCAGTAGGGGGCGCTGTGCTGCAGGCAGGCCATCTCCTGTGAGTTGCAGGCCTGTGTAGCACTCTACTCAGGTGGCCCGCATCTCTCTCTCTTTGTTGAACAAATCTCCGTACCTACAGGTAGGTGTAACAAGCATTAAAAATGCAATAGGTCTCACTTTTCAATAACTTAAAGCCATTTGCTTTGCTATAAAATACCATTAGCAAAGCAAATGGCTTTAACTTAATCAAAAGCGAGACCTATTGCATTTTCAATGCTTATTTATATTGGGCAGCTAGAACTGCCACAGTGAAAAATAGCGTTTAGGTGCTAGTCACTACAAGAACGTGTTAACATTAAATTTCTACACGTCCTACTTTTAAATACAATGCACCCTTCCTTGTGGGCTAAAAGGCCTACAAAAGGGTGACTTATTAATATTTAAAAGAGAGGCTTTGACCTGGAAAGGGGTTTATCTTAACAGGTAGAATTGCAATTTTTACACTGCTACACTCAGGCTACAATGCTAGGCCTAAGGCAATGTTTGCACTACCACAGAATTGGATGACAAAATAGGTGCAGCAGTCCATGACATGTATTTCAAGAACCTGGGTACATTTTATACCAGATACTAGGGACTTATATACAATGCAGGGGCCTGGGGGGATCTTTTTGGTCAAATTTTGGAATTTCGCAGGCACTTTTGTAAAAAGCGTGGGCTTTTTACAAAACTGTCGATTTTGCTATTTTTTTGCAAATCGCGAAATCCTGTTGGGTCTGATTAAGTATGTTTGGGCCTTTTTAACTTTTACCCTCATTTGCATATTATTTGCTGAGTTGTTTATAACATTTGTGATCACTCTAATTTGGGCAAGCGCGTACCTTAAGGATGCGGGCAATTAGGACCCAGGACCCCTGGGGCCTGGCTCCGCCGCTGTGGCCATCCCGACTTGATGGCCACAGAGAAGGGGTTTCAGACCCCTTCCGGGGTCATGGGTTGCGCTGGGTTTGAGCGTCACTTCTGCTCCCGCCGGTTGTTTGAGGGTGGGGGCCTATTTAGGGCACATTGGCATTGCCCCTGCCTCTTTGTTCTTCAGACACCGGCGGAAGCGGGGGCGTTTTTTGGCCCACCCACCCAGCCCATTGCAGAGGTTGTCAAGTATACAGTGGGAGTATGCAGTAAGGAGAGCACATAGATCGCTGTACAACAGCACGGGGAGTCTCCTTGCACACTCCTGATGGCAGCACTGAGGGGAGGGATGCCAAGCTGACCCCAGATACATTGGTTACACTGGCTGGGGGCAAGGGCGCTCAGTTAGGCAATTTAGGGCATGGGGTTGCTGCCTCTGGTTATACCCTACTAACCCCGTGGGCAGCCTGGTGTTGGAGGGGTGGGGCCCATAGCGTTGGGGACAAGGATCTGATGGCTGGGGTCCACCCCTAAACGATGCTGGTGGGTTACACCTGCGTGGTTCTCTCTGGGGCATGGCCGGCTGGTCCCTTTAGTGCAGGAAAGGTTAGACGAACCCTCAAAAATCCCATGGACTCACCTACTGTAAATTTTGAATCAAAATGAATTTGATAATTTGTATATAAAGAGATTATGCCAATAAGGTTATATCTGAAAATATGATTTGATTTATTTTTATGATGTGTATTACACGTTTTATGATTTATATGATTTGAGAGTTGGGCCATAATGTCATGTTTTATTGTGTCAATGAAAATAAACATGGCCACTTACTCCCAAAAACACTTGTGTCTGTCATTGTCTCGTGGGTTTTTCGGGGGCAGGTGTGACCTGGAGGATCGGGTTCTATATGTGTTATGTAGATAAGTACTGCATAATTAATGATCATGCAAATGTGAAATAGCAAACATTTTGTGAGTATTGGTTTGGGGGTACAAAAGCAAGGCTCTTTTTATTATTACCTGCATATAACATATTCTCCTTTTCTCTGAAAATGATAATTTGCCTTTTGGGGTGAATAGGATCTACTAGGTATGACCCAATAAAGCTGGATGAACATGACAAGGGTTTGCACTGTCCTTTTCTGGCCCATTGGTCATTAAAAGGGCTATCCTCACCTCTTAACAAGCAGTTAAATTTGGCCAGGGAGTCACTGATGTCCCACAGTTGCCTACCCTCAATCAACACCATGAATAAGTGAATGCCTGCCTGCAGGAAGAAACGGTCCCCCCTTGATACATCCATGAGACATAGATGATAAATTGACCATGTTCAATAAGTCACCAACCTCCTTGTTTAACCACTTTGCTGACCCATTGATGGTCCTGACCGACTTACCACCTCTCCAATTAATCCTTAGGAAAATGTTGGACTGTGCTATCTTGGCTCCTGGGTGCCTCTTAAAGATCCAACACATCTTAGAGACAATCAGCTCAAATAAGTCTTTGCACCCTAGCTCGGCAAAGTCATTGCCTCCTGAATGCACAATTACTATCTCCAGGAGCGGAAGCCTCTAGGGCAGCATTCTATCCAATACTGTTCTCAAGAGAATACTGTAAATGTATGAGAAAGATTAAAGCTCGAACCTCACAACATGTTCAATCTCACCTAGCACTCGTAGCAATCTGACTTCCACTTGCCTGTCCTTTGAACAGATTATTTTCCCAGTCCTATCCCTGTCGCCACGGTGGCTGTACCAATCCTAAATGAATGAGTGCTATGCTCAGCAGGATCTAACCCTGCTGACACCAGGGCCCTACTGAGGACCCTGGCAAACTGGAACTTCATCAGTAGCACGCCATCTTCGTGTACCAACAGGGTGCCCACAGCCACCTATGCCTGTTGAGCCATAAAAATCTCTAAATTCCCCCAACAGACACCACTCATTCCCTGGCACTCTGTGCAGTAGTAAATGGAGCCCCTAATCAACTGGTCAGTCTTAGAGCGAGTGATGGTGCCCGCAAAAGAATCAGTTGGCCATTGAATATTCCCTACCTGCAAGCCACCACATTTATTCTTCTTGCTACTTTCCACTAGTTCCCTTACTCTTAGCGCTCCATAAAATACCAAGGAAAAAGTTGCCCTGAAAATGCAAAACTCCGCTGGTGACCTGCATACCTTCTCCAGGCTGCCCATGATCCTAGCCAGTTTTAACATGTCTATGGGGTGCCATGAATCTTGTCACTCCCCTCCAATGTTTACCAGACTTTTAGCCCCCTTTGCACAAGGAAATGTTTAGTCCCATTGGCGTGTCCCAGCATATTTGTGAAAGAGGAGAATGCTGCAGTATGCCGCCTTGCATACAACACGGGTCAACCCTTCTCAAAGTCTCAAGAAATGCAATTACCGACAAGGACAAAAACAACTTCCACCCCCTCTTGCTTCCCTGAAACCTACAATACGTGCAAAATGGCCCCTCATAGGCACGCTTCGTCCTAGGTGCTAAACTGGCAGCCACGAGGTCTGGTAGACCGGAGCATCAAGCCTCCAAAGTTGGTCCGGTAACGGTGAAGGAGACTCCGCTGCTTCCGGAAGGTGGTGCCTGATGGCCTGCATCTTAAAATGAGACAGACATCTGCTGCATTGTTCAATAAGCCAGGCACGTTTGGATTTAAAATTGACATTCAGCCTCAAACATAGCAGTATGATTTCCTTCAACAGTCTCAAGATCATCTTACATTTGGACGCTTGTTGGTTAATGCATTTAACTACAGTCATGTTGTGTTACCAGAATACCACTGATTGAAAGCGGAACTGCTCTGGCCAGATTGTGAAGGGCACCAGGATGAGGAAGAGCTCCAAGAAACCACTGTTTGCCATCAAACCAGACTCGACCCAGTCTCTCGGCCATCATTGGGCAGACTAAGATACCCCCAAGATGGCACCAAAACCCATGCTGCTGTAAACAAACCTAACTCGCTATTGGTGTTAGCGGGCTTGGCCATACCTCTGAACCATGATAATACTTCAAAATTGCCTCCCAAATGTTCATGTCCTGCCGCACTTCACTTGACAATCTAGATTGATAGTGTCTCAACTACAGGCCAGACATGGCCTGTGCTGTTTACCTTGAGAAGGGGTGGCCCATGGGTATGATGCATAAAGCAAAACTCAACTGCCCCACCAGCACCTGTAACTGATGCAATGTCACCTTCCTGACCCCCAGACATTCCTCCAAGGAATTTGATGGTTGCATCTGGTCTATATGTCTTTGATTGCACTAGATGTACCCCAAACATTTCCATCAGTTCTTGAAACAGTCCTACGGCCTTCCTACAGCCTGCTGTGCCCGTGGAACCCACCAAAAGGAAATCATCCAAATAATGAAGTACCCACTGGTGACTCAACCTCTACCAGAATACCCACTCAAAGAAAGTGCTAAATCTCTTGAAGTAAGTATAGGAGACCGCACTGTCAATGGGCATATATTTGTTGAAGTAGAAACCGCCCTCAGATTGGAAACTCAGTAAATGGAAAACCTCAGGGTGCACATATAGCAGCCTAAAAGTGTATTCTATATCTGCTTTTGCTATCGATGATCCAGATTCCGGCTCTTGGAGCATTGTAATTGCCTGATCTAGCGAGGCTTTGTTGACTGAGCATAGTGCCCCATGACCCCTCACTGTCGAGCCCCAGCCTTTCTATTCAGTGAAGCCTTCTGTTTGCCTTTTTACAGGGCTTTCAGCATGGTAGAGGTAGAGGTGAGATTCAAAGTGGACATCCGTGGCGGCTCCATAGAGAGGGGTGAGCTGGCCAGCCAGATCATTGGTGGTAACTTTGCCCTTTCTAAAAATGGTTCAGGAGAGGCAGGGTGAGCATGTTATCCTCAATATGGCCTCTGAGTCCCTTTGCTGTCCATTCCAGATGGTTGAAGAATACAACACAGTCTGCCCGCATGTACTTGCAAGAGCACTGCTCCTCCACACTGATGGAACTCCTCTGTCCAGATTTTAATTCACAAAGATGTTGAACTTGGTCCTGTGAGTTGTAGGGACCAAGGTGGCCGATTTTAGCTATGATACTTTTAGCACTGGGACAGCAACATCCACTTCTGGTTTAGGTTTTGATGACCAGATAGTGCAAAGGATCGGGAAGTGGAGGTTGAGGTGTTTCATAAAGTATATTCAGCTTCACGTGGTTTAAACATACAACCTTTGAATTCCATGTCTACTTTGGAGGTATTCAATCAATCAATCAATCAATCAATCAGGGAATTGTAAGTGCACTACTCACCCGTGAGGGTCTCAAGGCGCTGAGGGAGGGGTCCGCAGATCTGTTTAGCCGAAGAGCCAGGTCTTGCGGGTCTTCCTGAAGGTGTTCAGGGAGGGGGCGCATCTGATGTCTGCTGGTAGCTCATTCCAGGTCTTGTCTGCAAAGTGAGAGAGGGATCTTCCGCCTGCTCTGGCGATGAGCGGGGTTTTGGCCAGTGAGAGGTTGGAAGATCGGAGGTTTCTTTTGGGTACGTGGAAGTTGATTCTGTCATTGAGGTATTTGGGTCCGCTGTTGTGTAGACATTTGTAGGCGTGAGTGAGGATTTTGAAAGTGACTCTTTTCTCCGCGGGGAGCCAGTGGAGACTTCGTAGGTGTTGACTGATGTGTTCGTGTCGGCGGATGCCGAGGACGAGTCTGACGGCGGTGTTCTGTATTGTCTGGAGTTTGCGGAGTAGGGACTTGTTGATGCCGGCGTAGAGTGCGTTTCCATAGTCCAGTCTGCTGGTGATGAGTGCATGGGTGACTGTCTTCCTTGACTCAGGGGGGATCCACTTGAAGGTCTTGAGGACGATGCAGAGGGTGTTGAAGCAGCTGGAGGTGACGGCGCTGACCTGTTGGTTCACGGTGAGTGATGAGTCGAGTACGATGCCGAGGTTCTTGGCGTGGTCTGAGGGGGTAGGTGGGCTTCTGAGGGCGGTAGGCCACCAGGTGCTGTCCCATGCAGAAGGGGTGGTACCGAGGACGAGGACTTCTGTCTTCTCGGTGTTGAGCTTCAGGCAGTTGTTGGTCATCCAGATTGCAACGTCTTGCATTCCTTTCTGGAAGTTGAGTTTGGCTGTGGTGGGGTCTTTGGTGAGGGAGAGGATGAGCTGGGTGTTGTCGGCGTAGGATACGATGTTGAGGTCGTGTTGTCGGACGATGGCTGCGAGGGGGGCCATGTAGATGTTGAAGAGGGTGGGGCTCAGGGATGAACCCTGTGGGACTCCGCAGGTGATTTTCGTGGGGTTGGAGAGGACGGGTGAGAGTCTGATCCTTTGGCTTCTTCCGGTGAGGAATGATCTGATCCAGTCCAGGGCTGTTCCTTGTATGCCTGCGTCGTGTAGTCTGGCGACTAGTGTGCAGTGGGAGATGGTATGAGGTATTGAGCCAATATTACATACAGAGAGCTTATGAGGTGTATTTGATAAGCAGTTTCGTTATGCGTGCCAGGGATGCAGATTTCAGTATGGGGCGGTATGGCCAAGGAGGTTTGTGCAGTGAAAACATGAGGAATGCAGTCATCAAATCAATAAATCTTTATTCAGTCAAATATATGACCATAAAAGCACATAAAAAAGACTATTTATATACAGCAGAGTGTAAAAACATCAAAGATACAAATAAATAGCAGATAAAATCATATGACCACGCATCGCCAGTTTAAATTACTAATGCACACACGTTTCTCCAACTCAGCAATATAATATCAGAAAGTCATACAACCTCACTTTACCAAAGTAAATTCATAGAGCATACCTTTTCTCAGACTCAAGGCCTGAATAATAAAATTTAAAACAGTGAAACAGATCAAACAGGACTCTAGGCACTGCAAAAAAGTCAATCCTTCAAGGTGAGGGTTGAAAGATCTCTCTTTAAAGATTGCCCGTAAGAATGCAGTCAAAAAAATGGTTCTAAGGGGGCTTCTGCCCCCAGTCTTGGTGATATTGCATTTGAGGCACAATGATCTAGTGGAACATGAGGGAAGAGACCTTTTTGATTTCCTGCTCGCTGAAATGTTATAGTTTCCTAAACAATTACCCAAGGTCATGATTGCATGGTCACATGTAGTACCAAGACAGGTGCGGTACAGTGTGCTCTCTGTTTGACCTTTAATGAATCAACAAAGTGTCTGAAAAAAAGGGTCTGCGGGCTTCTGAAGCCACCTAGGCTTGGGTGCACCCCTTATGGTTGTATCAGAGGAGGAAGGTTTTTCCTCCTTGATAGGGTTCACCTGTCCCCAGGGGAGGTAACAATGTATTTGTGTATAATTTTTTATGGACCTGTCAGTCTCCCTTGCAGCTTTGGGGGCACAGGGTAGATAATAGGTGAACCATCTGGTCTGTGATGGGAAGAATTCATGGTTGGAGGGGACATTTCAGTTTCAGTTGGTATCTCAGAAGGAATAAGGCACAGAACACCAGTTTCACATGAACGTGGGACACCTGCAGCAATTGTTAAAAATCTGCAATTTTGCAGGTGGTTTGGTCGGTCGGTTTCACAGCCCTAAGCCGCCTTCCACTAATCCATGTTTTGAGATAAGCAGCAGTGGCATTTTGGGGTGGTTGGAGGATGCGTCCTGTGCCAGGGCAATATGATATGTCCCAGTTTCCTAGACTAGCTGTCTGGCAGATGGCAGGTGTACCCCAGGAAGGGTTGTTCTGGAGTAATGGAGCCTCCAGCACAAGTTAAGAGATCAGGGTTTTGCCGAAGAGTGGTTGCCCTTTTTCTGCTCAGGGATAGGCCCTTAGAAGGCCTGGAAGGTCTGAGGTGCCAAGGGACCATGTCCATGGGTAAACCATAAGTTCACAAAAATGTTTGATGCATGCAGAGGTATTGCAGATGTAGATGATTCGATGTCTCTGGACTATATATGCGGGAAAATAATTCTCTTACAACCTCGTAAAAATGAGTGCTGTGCAGTTTTATGCATTTTTGGTGACTTGTGTTTATGTAATAAATATGGCCTGAGATGTGATCTGTAACGAAACAACAAAATTGGGTCTCAGGCAGTCATTTGACGTGGGTTTGGAGGAAGGGTGTGGAGTGTTTGAAGTCAGAGGTCATTGACGTGTCCCTTCCACATAAAGATTTAACATTGGTTAGAAATAAGATTACCATTAAGACTAGGGTAGTGTCCTTTACTTAGCTTAAAATTGGGATAATAAAAAATATTTCAACATTTTTATCGCAAGAGGTAGTTAGGGTTAATGAGAATGTAATAAGTTCGAAATGTATGTAATTTAATTTAATTTTTATAACTAAATCTTCAACAGTGGCTATCCTTAGGAGTGGGGTTAGAGGTCGTCTTGGGGTGTAGTGTTTATTTATTTTGTATTGTGACAGTAAATTTATACTAAAAACAAAACCTTTATCTATGAGGACGGGACAGGGTTAGGGCTATGCATTAATTGTAAGAATCAGAATCTAGATAATGTTATACTAGAATACAGAGACCGAGCCACAGACCACTATTGAAACAAATTGGCGAGGAATTCAGAGAATCTCACCAACACCATTGGGAGATCTACGGAACTCCATAAGGAAATAGAGGGGGCATATTTGGGAAGCCCTTGCTGTAAATGTAAGTCCAAATCACAGCTTTATATTTAAACATATCACCACTGCTTTTTAGGTGAGCCTGGGCAGTGTATGCACTGCTCTGCGAGGCATGATGTTTTCAGGTCGGAATTGAAGCTCTGCCCACTCTCTGGCCATATTTTTCATTGGCTTGTGTCATTGTCCACTGTAAACTATGCCTGTTCATTGGTCAATTGGTACTAACTGCCTTGTCTCATTTTGTAACCTCCCATGGTGACACCCCCAGTTACGTGTGTTGTAACTCAGTAGGCTTTAATCACAGCCTCCAAGCACTATTTTCTCAAATAGCTTTGTCCTGCCTACTGTTGAACGCCGGACATGCTCTCTCCTAACACTTTTTTTTTTATAGCGCGAACGCATTTGCAATGCAATAGGTATCGCATCTGGAGAGAGTTTAAGCTATTGGCATTGTAAATGACGCCTTTTATTTATCTGTTATAATAAGAACACATAAATGAAAGGCATTGTCATTTACAATGCTAATAGCTCAAACTCTCGTAAATGCGAGACCTATTGCATTGCAAATGCTTGTTCAGATTCTCTTCACAGGAAAACCAGTGACTCCATGTATTCACATTACAGCTGAATAAAGACTCTTACCAGTAGCGGCCCGTGGTGGGAGTGCTGCTGGGCGCTGACGTGGGGCGGGGTGGGGGGTAGTAAACTACGGATAATGGCTGATTAGAGGTAAGTAAGCATATAAATAAATAAAACGAATTTCGTTGCGCGCGCTGCATCGCCAAATGCGATGCAGCGCACACAACAAACTTCGTTTTATTTATTTATATGTTTACTTACCTCTAATCAGCCATAATCCGTAGTGTACTACCCCCACCCTGCCCCTCCCCCGCCCCACGTCAGCGCCCAGCAGCACTCCCTCCACGGGCGGCTACTGACTCTTACAATGATTATGTTTACTGTGACCATAAATTAAATATAAGGCTCCCAGTTTTCGTTTTTACTGATTTTTACAGATAAATACAGACAGAAAAACATGTGTTTCCTGTCTGTATATATTTTTAAAAGCAGAAAAATAGAGACAATTTAGCTTTTTATGAAAGACTCTCCATGCTGCTGTCTTACTTGAATTCCAGGCAAAAGCTGGGCAGATAGGCAGCATGGGGAGTTACAAAATAGGATCAGATTTCCTTAAATACAGACATATATTAACATATATATTTAGTATAACACTAATATATACCTGTGGGTGTAGTGTTTTGCTCTATAATGTTATGTGGCGGCTTAATTTGCTAAAATGCGGCAGGCATCCATGTGTGAGTGCACTCCTAGGAGTTTAATAAATGTGGAAATATACCATTTTAAGATTCCATTTATTGTGAAAACACAAAATAAATATGTATATGTATAGAAACCAATAAGATGGGCAAAAAATAAATATGGATAAATACAGACGGAAATGTTAAAAAAAAAAATACCATAAAACCTGGAGCCCCAATTAAATATGATATAGCGTTTTCTAGTTATTTTCTATAGCAGTGCCTGGGAAATGGGTAGACGCCAATTTTAACTGCACTGTTAATCCTTCCGCTCTGCCAGGTATTGCTGCGCAGTTTCTCCACAATGCCGATATCCCTGTGAGCGCAGACATACGTCTAAGTGCACTTTTCAGTTCTATAACATGAGGGTTTTTTTTTTAACCTGCGTGTGTGGCGCCTCGACATCCAGTCATATTTTCAATGTTAACAGTTAGAAGCTGCAGGTGGCCGAGGGGCAGCACAACAAAGGGGTCTATCTAATCTATTAATGCACCGTCATAACCTCGCGAGAAAACCCAGATACCTCGATTTATCACCCATTAGCCGAACAGAGCGCCATTTATGTAAAGCGCCATTATCAGGATATTTATCGCCCTTCCTAGTGTCTCTGAGGCCCACTTCGGAGAGCAGTAATCTGCCCAGGAAGGCAGAGAGCCATAACAATGTCACCAAATTAAAGACAAATCTGCGAACCAGGAAAGGATACGGGGACCTGTGTGAACTCTGAACTGTTCAGAGTTCATTCAGCCTTCGAAACCCCCGACAGCTGCCCTATAGGAGAGGAAATATCAGAGCTTTCAATTTCCCGATATCCATGCGCGAGTAGGTCATCCAGTCCAAGTATATCGTTGCATTTTGGGATTTGTAGTCCTTATTTTAAAATGGAATCGACAGGTCTACGCGTTCCAGAATGCAAGAAAAACAGCTGTGCAGGTTGTGCTGCAGGCGCGAGGGACTAGGAAACTCGGGAGTTCTTGTACGTAGAGGGGTTAATGGCCTCGCCACAGCGTTGCGCAAGTGCCACGGTAGACCTCACTAAACGAGCGATGGCCCTACGGAGACGGGAGTTCCCAGAAGTCAGCATAACTACGTCACGCGGAGGCTCACTTTGGATGTGTCTGCAGCCGGTTTAGGCTCTATATAACTATGGGTGTATTTAATCCCAGGTCTGGCGCTCTCTTTGATTCCTTTGGGTTTGCCTAATAGTGCATTTTCATTCCAATGGTCCCCTTTGTGGTGCAGATGGGCTACAATTCGCCCCTCGTTTCATCACTGAAAGCCTGTGTGTGGTGGGCGGGCACATGCTGGCACTAATGAGGCCCTAATGGGGCGCTAATGACAATGTGGCTCAATGCGCTCTCAGTGTGCCGTCTCCCAGCAGTGAATGGGGATATTAGCAAGGGCGCGTGGAGGCGTCACATCTGGAGCCACGGCCGGGCTGTGGACATTGTAAACCAGCCACTTCGGATTGCCAGAGACGTAGCACGTGTTCCGTGGACTTTAGTGCAAGCATGTAAAATGGACCACGCTTACTAGTAAAAACACCAACACCCGGAGCGACCGCACGGATTGCACCACTGATAGCTACGCCCTTTACGACAACCCCGTACTACAACATCCAATCCTCAGCGCTACCACCTATCCCGATATTTACACTGCACAACACGTTGCATGCTCCACCAACCTCCACTCTAAAATAACCTACAGCCATAACTCTGACGTACCATCCACTGCCCCACCGTCCAGCCTCAGAGCCCACCTCACCGTTTGCTACTGACTCCGTCCCTTATCTCTCAGCACCCATCCATCAAGAGTACCCCACCCTAAGCAATGGCTCTAACATACCTCCTGCCTTCTACAGCACTACCCTAAAGCTACTACCCTGAGTCCGTACTGAAAGCCCGCCCTCTGCAGTATTTTCATTGGTTCATGCATGTTATATAGATAGCGGCCTGACAGAAGCAGTGTCGGACTGACATGACGACCCTCCCGTGATTCTTATGCTGTTGATATTGAAGAGCGGGGCTTGAGCCAGCCCAGGCATGAATTGCACCATCTCGGTTTGGTGGGCGCGGGTGCTGCCCCCGTCCTATTCTCGAATGGCTTCGGTTTGTGCTGCTGAGGGCTGCGTGTAGGAAGCAAGGTGCAGTGCTGATATGAGGAGCCCAGAGGGCGCTGTTCCAACACGAGGGTCACAGTTTGCTTACCCTAAATAATCTCCCCCTTGTAAGCATCGCTCTGTCAGGACCTTGTGCTACACAGATGAAAGGCGAAGGAGCTGTGCACGGAACAGTCGTCTCTTTAGTTCAGAGAGGGGCAGAGAGCAATATTACAATGTATCACCAGAGTTCCCGGAGTGTGCTGCAGAGGAACTGAGACGTTTTGAGACATGGGCAAAGTGAGCATTGGCCCCATATTCCAAGCCCCCCCACACACACACCCCCGGAAAATTTGACTTTCTATCGAGCTCCTTTCTGTGTATTTTTGTATCTTAACCTTTAATATATAACTCAATATTGTTCGGCAACAAGGCTTGGATTAGCAAAAGATGGGTAATAAATTAAAAGTTGTTCCAATCAGGGGCCACCAAAATATTAGTTGCCTAGGGTCCCCAAAATCCTTAAAATGACACTGCCATCTAGACCATATTCACATGGCTGAAAGGCTGTTAAAACTGTACTTGCCAATGCGTATTATGGATTAGATCCGTATTCCATTGTAACAATCCTGTGTTTTTCCTAGGATGCTGGGTGAATTTTCTAACTAACTAATAAGCTAATCACACAGAAGTAGATTGAAAATTGTTGGGTAAGGCAATATAGAAGTAAGAATGTAAGCAAAATTTGAAATGTTTTCCCTCTGCCGCTTTGGGAACACTTTAAAAAAAACAAAAAAAACTTTTCAAACACTGTGGGCCTAACTAACAAAGGTAAGCACCGAAATTTGTTTAAGTTTACGGTTATTTGCTATTCACAAAGGAATTTATGAGTAGTATCTTTAAAGTCTCCGAACATAAAGAGATAGGTCTTTTTATGTGCTGAGACTCCGCACTTGTAAATACTCATAAATCCGTTTGTGACTAGAAAACAATGCTAAACATACACAGAAGTGTAATTTTACCTTTGTGAATCATGCCTACAGTCTTTCAAAATGTTTGTGAAGTAAAAAAACAAAAAAAAACGCAAATGGTGGGAGAAAACGTCAGTTAAAGATAGTGGCTGAACGAAATGGTCATTTGGACTCAGTACAGAATCATGGGTACACCACCCATTTCTAATTCTAAAATTATTCTTTTAAGTTAGAGGTGGGCAAGCCAACAAATGAACACAGAGAACCTAGCCAGAACAAGGGTCTGGCTCGGCTCGAATAGCCCATGCACAAGCCAAACCCTGGAAATGTTTGCCATGTAAATAATGCTACAAACTTCATGTAAAATATGATAACGTGATTTTAAAGCTAGAAAAGCACATTTCTTTAACATGCTGCGGCTTGACATTAACAAGTCACGCTATAGGTTCATTGAGAGCTAATGAAGAAAAGGAGGGATTGGTGAAACAAAATATTTGCCTTAGATCACAGAGATTGCCGAAGTGGGAAAGCTGGGATAAATCCCAGCGTTTATGGTTTCACTCTGTACAAATCAGCCACTAACTGGATATCTGTGAGAAGTTGGCCTGGTATATGCTGTTCACTAGTTAAAGTGGACACCTTGCACCAGTACAATTTGACTCTTATGGTAGATAGGTTTAAGACAACCTTTTAAAGAAAGCTATCCTAGTGGTAGCTGTGGAGAGCAGCCTTCAGGCTAAGTCTTTAGAGGAATGTAAAGCAGCTTGTTTTACATTATAATCTCTTGAATTACTAAAGGAAAGGACACCACACAGGTATATGTATCAAATATATATGTATTTATTACTAGACACACTCTACTAATCTCTTTATGAGATTAGAAGTCAGGAACATATGCATAAATCAGCATTTCACAATAAGTTAAGCACAAATATGGCTGGGGCCCTAGGGGCATTCCAGACCATATACTAAAAAAGAGACTTAGAGATAACGACTTGCGAGGAGACAAGGCCTAGGGCCTTCAGAAGCGCTGGGGCCTCACTAATCCACCCAAGGCAGGTAAGTAAAGGACCCACGGGAGACACATGCAGTGTGAGAACACAGCCGCGGATCCCAATTGACTTCTAGGGAGCAAGTCGCGGTTGGAAATTTAAAGTTTAAGGATACTTCGGGAGAGCCTACAAGCAAGTCACTTACAGGGTAAGTAGTTCTAGAGCCAACACCCACAGGAGCACTGTAGTGCTGGAGTTACCTCACCCAGGAAACCCGGGTCCATAGGTGTCTTTTGATGTCGGGTTGGGTCGCGGCGTCGTTTTCAATGGGAGCCAAAGAAGACTTGCTGCTTGTGAAGACAGGAGAAGTGTCCGGTGGAATCCAAGGCTGGATTCAGAAGAAGGAAGACCTGAAAGCAGAGGGGACAGTGTTCAAAGTCACTTGGCAGTGACCCGGTGTGAGAAGTTGGCCTGGTATATGCTGGTCACTAGTTAAAGTGGCCACCTTGCACCAGTACAATTCGACTCTTTTGGTAGAAAGGTTTAAGACAACCTTTTAAAGAAAGTTATCCTAGTGGTAGCTGTGGAGAGCAGCCTTCAGGCTAAGTCTTTAGAGGAATGTAAAGCAGCTTGTTTTACCTTATAATCTCTTGAATTACTAAATGAAAGGACACCACACAGGTATATATGTCAAATATATATGTATTTATTACTAGACACACTCTACTAATCTCTTTATGAGATTAGAAGTCAGGAAATTATGCACAAATCAACATTTCACCATAAGTTAAGCACAAATATGGCTGGGGCCCTAGGGGCGTACCAGACCATATACTAAAAAAGAGACTTAAGAATAACGACTTGAGAGGAGACAAGGCCTAGGGCCTTCAGAAGCGCTGGGGCCTCACTAATCCAACCAAGGCAGGTAAGTAAAGGACCCACGGGAGAAGCATGCAGTGTGAGAATACAGCCGCGGATCCCAATTGACTTCTATGCAGCAAGTCGCGGCTGGAAATTTAAGGTTTTAGGATACTTCGGGAGAGTCTACAAGCAAGTCACTTACAGAGTAAGTAGTTCTAGAGCCAACACACACAGGAGCACTGTAGTGCTGGAGTTACCTCACCCAGGGAAGCCGGGTGCATAGGTTTCTTTTGGTGTCGGGTCGCGGCGTCGTTTTCAATGGGAGCCAAAGAAGACTTGCTGCTTGTGAAGACAGAAGAAGTGTCCGGTAGAATCCAAGGCTGGATTCAGAAGAAGGAAGACCTAAAAGCAGAGGAGACAGTGTTCAAAGTCACTTGGCAGTTCCCCCGGGGCAAGGAAGCTGGATGCCCACAGTCGTTGGGTGATTTCAGGTGATCATGGGTGTCTTGACTTTTCAGCCACGAGGTCCAGGAGGTGTCGACGATGACCAGGAGCTGGATTCAGTGTGTCCCATAAAGTCTGCAGCTTACAGATTTGAGCCAACAAGCCTTGGTAACAGCAAGTCTCATGGAAAGGACAAAAAGTCAGCGGTGCGGACCAGCAAGGTCTGAGGGACTCACCCAGCAACAGTAAGTCAGGGCAGGCCTGAAGCAACCAGAGGAGCCCTTTGAAACTGTAGAAAAGTCTTCAGGGGACCCATGAGCCAGCCGGCAAGGGATCGCAAAGATGCCTCCGGAGGATTCACTCACCAGGAGCCCACGGTCACTCGGGACAAGGTAGGCCTCTGATCTTCAGAGGAAATCCTGCTGGAGGCTTTGACCACACGTTGTCCAATGCACAAGTTCATAGAACATCGCGAAGGGGTTGCACTCGAAAACAGTGCACGGAACCCAGGTATTGCGGTACCTCGTCACTCGTGGGGTCCACTTGCCTCAGCATTGCAGGGGACTCACGATGGCCTTGGAGAAGTCAGGAAATCCACTTCTGGGGCTGCAGGGACTTCGGACTCCGGCGGGAGCGGGAAAGTTTGCGACCATCGATGCAAAGTTTTGGTGCCTGCCAAGCAGGGGAGTCACTCCTTGACTCCAAGGGAGATTCTTCCATCTTCCAGAGGTAGTGGAACGTCGAAGGTCCAGGATTCTTCTTCAGAGCGTCGTTCAGGGATATCTAGTTTGCAATGGCAAGGGTTCCCTAACTTATACTAGAAGAAAGGGAGGGACTAGCTCTATGACCCCACCGATGGGAGGGTCAGGGGAGTGGGTGGCTACACCCACTTCCCTTTGTCCAGTTTCGTGCCAGAGCAGGGGCAGGTAGCCCCTGAGCCGGTTTGAACTGGCATATGCGCAGAGGGGGCTACTGCTCCCCCAGTGCAGGACTTCAAAGCACTCTAGGAGTGCACCCACCCAGCCCCAATACACTAAACCCTGTCTGGGAGGTGGTTACACCTCCCTGTGACAGGATACCTATTGTTGGACCTCCTCCACTGCGAGTTTCGGTCAGCAGCAGGAGGGCAGCCCAGTGTCTGTTACTGGTGGCATCCATTTTGTGATGCCAGGGCTTTTCAGGATTCTGCCGTGTTTCCACAGTAGGTACATGTCTATCCCTCAAGAAGGGTGAGATCATACTCCCACACCAGTTACTGGTGTGGGGGTATGATTCCAAAGCGTTTGACACCAAACACAACATGTTTTGATGCAGCCATTCCAAAGTTAGCATTAACCGCGAGGTTATAATGCACTTAAGAGTATATGGTTTGACCGCATTCACAAACAGTCCCAGAGAATAGACTCGGAGAGCTGCAGAGGGGCCCTGCTCAGGCAGAGGCACCTCCTCACATGGAAACCAAGCACCCTGCCCTCAGAATTGATAGGCCCTGCCTTAGGGGTGACTGATAGGTTTAAATGTGTGTGCAGGGAGAGATATAGTGAACCTAGATCTCAGTGAGGAGTGCTAGCACCACCTCACCCAGGCTGCAGTAGCAGATTTAGTCTGCTTCCCAGGGGTGGCATAATACATGCTTCAGCCCCTGGTAGGCCTGTGAAGTACCTATGCCCTTGGTACATAAGGTACCATATACTAGGGGCTCATAAGGTACCACAGTATCCAATCACTTGTGCACCTAATATGTACTCCAAGTTGTTTAGAGAGAACAGAGAGGCTGGGGCCCTGATTAGCAGGGTCCCAGCCAGACTATAGCCAGAAACCAGTGTAAACATCAGAAAAAAAGTGGGGGCAACAAAAGGTGCAGATCCTACTCTCCTACACCCCCCCCCCCAAACGCAGGGACACTGAATTAACCTTGAGCAGTTGAGTCTTTGTGTTCTAAGTGGCAATACCTTGAGAGTCCATCTGCATTGGCATGTTGGGTCCCAGGTCTATGTTCCACTGTATAGTCCATCCCCTGTAGGAAAATGGACCACCTTAAAAGTTTTGGGTTTTCACCTTTCATCTGTTTGAGGCATAGGAGGGGCTTGTGGGCACCCTGAACTATGAAGTGAGTGCCAAACAAGTATGGCCTCAGCTTCTTCAGGGCCCACACCACAGCAAAGGCCTCCCTCTCTATAGCTGACCAATGTTTCTCTCTAGGGGTCAGCCTTCTGCTAATGAAAGCTACTGGCTGGTCTTGACCTTCATCATTCAGTTGAGACAGTACAGCTCCCACACCCAGCTCAGAAGCATCTGTTTGGACAATGAACTTTTTGGTGTAGTCTGGACTCTGTTAGATGGGGGCAGTGCACATGGCCTGCTTTAGGTCTTCAAATGCCTTCTGACAGCTAGCTGTCCACTGAACCTTTTTTGGCATTTTCTTTGAGGTAAGATCATTTAAGGTGGTCACTATACAAACCCCCTATAGTACCCAGTGAGGCCTAAAAAGGCTCTCACCTCTGCCTGGGTGGTTGGAGCAACCCATTCCATGATGGTTTGGATTTTGCTCTGTAAAGGCTGAACCTGGCCTCCACCTACAAGGTGGCCCAGGTACACAACCTGACTCTGCCCTATCTGGCACTTAGTGGCCTTGATAGTGAGGCCTGCTCTTTGCAGAGCCTCCAAAACATTTCTGAGGTGGACCAGGTGATCCTTCCAGGAGGAACTAAAGACAGCAATATCATCTAGATAAGCTGAGCAATAAGTTTCCATCCCTGCCACCAACCTCTGAAAAGTGGCAGGTACATTTTTCAGACCAAAGGGCATCACCACAAAGTTGTAGTGCCCACTAGGGGTCGAAAATCCTCAGCTAACCTGATCTGCCAGTAGCCAGCTGTTAGGTCAAATGTACTCAGATATTTGGCTGAGGCCAAAGTATCAATCAGCTCATCTGCCCTTGGTATGGGATAGGCATCAGTCCTGGTGACTGCATTGAGGCCTCTGTAGTCTACACAAAACCTCAGTTCTTTCTTACCACCCTGGGTATGAGGTTTGGGTACAAGGTCTACTGGACTAGCCCAAGGGCTATCTGAAGGCTCAATCACACCTAACTCCAACATTTTCTCGACTTCAGTCCTGATACAGTCCCTGACATGGTCAGGTTGCCTGTAGATTTTACTCTTAACAGGCAGACTGTCCCCAGTGTCCACCTCATGGGTGCACCAGGTAGTCTGACTAGGGGTCAGGCTAAACATATGTCTGTACTGCTGCAGAACGTGCCTGCATTCAGTTTGCTGATGGTCAGTGAGGCCGCTTCCCAAAGCAACAGCATCTACTGACCCATCACCAGGGTTCTGTGAGAGCAGGTCAGGGAGAGGGTCACTCTCCTCCTCCTGTTCCTCATCAGTTGCCATGCGCAAGCCCATGTCAGCCCTGTCAACATATGGTTTCAATCTGTTGACATGGAGCACCCTAAGGGGGCTCCTGGGAGTTCCAAGATTCACCAGGTAGGTGACTTCTCCCTTTTGCTCAATAATTGTATGGGGGCCTGCTGGGGCCACAGGCTCCAACACCCACACTTTCTGTCCTGGCTGGTACACAGCCAGCACAGCCTTTTGGTCATGCCAAGTTTTTTGTAGTTCTTGGCTGGCCTCCAGGTTTTTAGTAGCCTTCTTCATGTATTTGGCCATCCTGGAGCGGAGACCAAGTACATCACATCCTGTTTTTGGAGGTTTGAGAGGTAACTCCCAGCCCTCCTTCACCAAACATAATGGACCTCTTACAGGATGCCCAAACAGAAGTTCAAATGGGCTGTAACCAACCCCCTTCTGTGGAACCTCTCTGTATGCAAACAGAAGGCAGGGAGGAAGAAGGTCCCATTTTCGCCTAAGCTTTTCTGGGAAGCCTTTAATCGTTCCCTTAAGGGTTTTGTTGAAACGTTCAACTAACCCATTACATTGTGGGTGATCAGGAGTAGTGAATTTATAAGTTACACCACACTCCTTCCACATTGCTTTTAGATATCCTGACATGAAGTTGGTACCTCTGTCAGATATGACCTCCTTTGGGAAACCATTTTGGAGAAAACTCCAATGAGGGCTCTTGCCACCACACGGGCTGTGGTGGTCCTCAGGGGAATTGCCTCTGGGTACCTGGTGGCATGATCCACTACCACCACGATAAATCTGTGCCCAGATGCAGTTGGAGGGTCAAGGAGACCAACAATGTAAATCCCTACCCTTTCAAAGGGTATCCCCACCACAGGTAGTGGTATCAGGGGGGCCTTTGTTGTGCCACCTGACTTGCCACTGGCTTGGCAAGTGACACAGGAGCGACAAAACTCCTTGGTGTCCTCTGACATATGTGGCAAATGAAAATGTGGAACAAGCCTATCCCAGGTCTTGTTGTGGCCCAAGTGACCTGCCAATGGGATATCATGTACTAGGGTCAAGAGGAACTCCCTAAACCTCTGAGGTATTACCAACCTCCTGGTGGCTCCAGGGGTTGGATCTCTACCCTCAGAATATAGGAGTCCCTCATCCCAATAAACTTTATGGAATCCACTAGCACTCCCAGAAGCCTCAGCAGCAGCCTGCTGTCTGAGGGGTTAAAGAAAGGGGCAGCACTGTTGCTTCTTACTCAGATCTTCCCTAGAAGGGCCCCTGCCCCCAAGAACTCAACCTGATCAGGCTCAAGTCCCTCTGGGGCAGTTCCTTCTTCAGGACCTGCTTCTCCTCCCTCAAGAGGTGAACCTGTGATCTGAGACAGAGGGGAAGGCACTGCCATAACCCTACTGCTCCTCTTCGTGGAAAGCACCTAGTCCTTAGTTTCAGGGCTCAGAGCTGGTTCAGTGTTATGCATTTTGGCCTGTGACCTGGTCACAGCAAATACCTCTGCAGGGATGCCCAACATCTCAGCAAGAGTCCATAACTCTACTTCAGACCAGGCTGAAGTCTCTAGATCACTGCCCAATAGACATTCGATAGGAATGTCTGCACTGACTACTACCTTCCTGAGGCCAGTTAGCCCTCCCCAGGAGAAATTCACAACTGCCAGACTATGGTTGGTCCTGACATTGCTTGCATTGGTAACCTGGTACATTTCGCCCAGGATGATCTGTCCAGGGTCCAAAAGGTCCTCTGCCACCATGGTGACACTAGCACCTGTGTCCCTAAATGCCAAAGCCTGTTTGCCATTTATTACAGGCTGCTGTTTGTATTTGCCCAGATTACTGGGGCTCACTAGGAAGGACATATCAATGTCTCCATCACAAATCAGCAGTGCCTGAGTGGGTACTCTGACTAGGCCAGAGTCCACTTCAGAACCCAGCGACAACCCTACTACACCCTTATTCTGAGTACCACCTCCACCAGTAGCTGAACTAGGGGGAACAGTTGCCTTAGGGGCAGGAGTGGTGGTGGTTTGGTCTTTGGACTTGTTACAATCAGAAGTCCAGTGCCCATTCTGTTTACAGAATTTGCACCAGGGCTTTTTTTGGCCTTTTCCCTTCTTAGACTGTGAATCCCCACCAGATGCAGATTTTTGGGGCCCTTGTGAAGACTTCTGGTATTTTGCCTTATCCCCACCTTTCTCAGAGCCTTTAGGATCCTGCTTCTTGGTGTCACCCCCTTGGTTCTGGGTGTTCTGCCTCACCCTGGTCCTGACCCATTTGTCTGACCCATTTGTCTGACCCATTTGTCTTTCACTGTAAGTGAGTTTTAGAATGTATTATTGATCAGATTCAACACCTGATCACCTTATCTTTTCAGGAGTGCTATGTGCCAGATGCATGGAAAACGGCACAAGTAATTCCCCGGAAGAAAAAAGCTACCATGCATATCTCCCAGCTACAAAATCTCCACCCTATCTCCCTTCTCCCTTTTTGTGGGAAAGTGGTAGAGAAGGTAGTAAATACACAACTCATGAAATTTGTTGAGGAGAACTTCCTTCTCCATTCAACACAGTCAGGGTTTAGAGTGGGCCACTCAACAGAGTCGGCGGTTCTCTTCTCCACAGAATGTCTGAGACAACTAGTAGATGAGGGGCAGACGGCAGCGTTGGTTTTATTAGATCTAAGTGCAGCCTTTGACACCGTGCTGCACTCAACGCTGCTGTCTCGCCTCTCAGACAGGGAGTTGAGGGATCGGCACTGGAATGGATAAATTCCTTTATAGAAAACAGGAGCTTCCAGGTGCACTGCCCCCCTTATAAATCCTCCCTTCGAAAGCTCAGACATGGAGTTCCTCAGGGCTCCAGTTTGAGCCCCACGTTATTCAATCTATATATGGAGCCTTTAGCTCATATTGTGGAAGCTTTTGGAGTGGATATCGTCACATACGCTGACGATACCCAACTAATAATTAAATTCACTCACAATCAGGCAGAGGATGCCACTAACTTTTCCAACTGCATGCTCTCAGTGGCAGGGTGGATGAACAACAACTGCTTGCGCCTTAATGGCGACAAAACAGAACTGCTAGTGGTTGGTAAATCCCCCTCCGCCTGGTCGCAGGCCTGGTGGCCAACAGAATTAGGGGCAATTCCCCATCCGGTGGAGTCTGTTAGAAATGTAGGGATCATGGTGGACGTGGAGCTTTCCTTTAAGCATCAGATTAGTAAAATCACGGGAAAATGTTTTGGAATACTTAAAACACTCCGAAAAGTTCTCGACCTACTCCCCATTAGTGCTAGGAAAACACTTATTCATGCCTTAGTCATGCCTCATTTAGACTATGGCAATGCTCTTCTCCTAGGCCTAAGCAAAAAAGGTATCCACCAACTGCAGTGCGTCCAAAATGCTGCTGCGCGACTGGTGCTAAACCTCCCACTCAGAGCATCAGGTAAAATGGCACTATTTGAACTTCATTGGCTCCCTATTGAGGAGCGAATTAAGTTTAAGGCTCTCTGTTTTGCCCATCGCATTGCCCAGGGAAAAGGCCCAGGTTATTTGCGAAACCTTCTTACTATCCATCGTCCCACCCGTAATTTAAGATCTGCCGGAGCGATGTTGTTCCAACTTCCTCGCGTTCGCAAGACCAGGATGCAAGGTGGTTCTTTTAGGTTTCTAGCCAGTAAACACTGGAATAAGCTTCCTCTTGATTTACGCATGGAGCCCTCCGAAACAAGATTCAGACTAAAATTGAAAACTCATCTTTTCCCACGTAAATAATAGCCTCTTGCAACCTGGGATCCAGGCGAGCCCCGGACATTGGCCTTTCGGGGAGCAGTAGCATCTTTCAGCGCGGGGACACACTGTTTTAGTGTAACCATGCGCTTTAGAAGTGGTTTTATTATTATTATTATTATTATTAATATTATTATTCTTTCTCAATTTGTGGGGAGAGGTCAGATCAGAGTCTACCAAGTATTGATGCAACAACTGCTTCTGGCAATTATTAAGGATCTGTTCTCTCATCATTGGATTATACAATCCCTTGAAATCAGTAACCCTACTGCCAACCAGCCAACCCTCCAGAGCCTTGGTTGCACAATCTACAAAGTCAGTCCAGTCCTGAGTCTGTGCTTTCTGGGTGTCTCTGAACTTCAACCTGTACTGCTCAGTAGTTAAGCCAAATTCATCTATCAGTGCACTCTTCAGGACTTTATAATCATCAGCATCCTCTTCTCTAACAGTGAGGAGCTTGTCTCTACCTTTATCTGAAAAGGAGACCCACAAGATTGCTGCCCACTGCTATTGGGGGACCTGCTGTACTCTACAGGCCCTTTCCATAGCAGTTATCCACTTGTGGATATCATCCCCACTCTGGTAGGGAGGAACAACCTTGCTCAGGTTCCTATGGTCTGGAATATATTCTCTGACTCTAGGGACACTGTTGCTGCCACCAGGGGGTTCTAACCCCTCTCTTCTAGAAGCTCTCTGAAGCTCAAAGGCTTCTCTATCTAATGCCAACTGCTTGGTTTTGAGGGCAAATCTTGCTTCCTCATACTGCAGCAGTTTGTACATTCTGTCAGAGGAGGTCTCTCTTCTATGAAAGTAGGAGTTCCTCTGCTGGACAGATTCTCTGCCAGAGTGATAGGAGTGGTCAGACTCCCTGGAAAGGAACCTAGGCCTCTCCTCTACTCTGTCAGTCCTCTGAGGGAGAATTCCTCTGTCATGTTCAGACCCTTGTGGATCTGGACCTTCAACCACAGAGTCCTGGTCATTCTGAAGTTCATCATCTGACCCAGACACTGTAATTGACCCACCCCCTGATTCAGACCTATTAGCTCCTAGAGCTAATCTAAGATCATCTGCTGTCAGCAGATCTATCAGGTGTAGTGTGGAGGGACTCTGTCCTAGCTTGAGGTGCCTTGCAGCACACATGGCTTTCAAGTCAAAGAAAGTAATGTCCTTATACTGAGGCTGAGTGGACCCACTGGCTTCACCCTTTGAGGACATTCTAGTGTTGTGCAGTGTTGTACTACCTACACTAGTTTGTGTCCTACTGATCCTAGCTTGAGCTCTAGAAAGGGTGTGCTATCCCTTGACACACAGCTCTAAGTTCAGTAGAACTTATTGATACTAAGCTTGACTTTGTATGTACCTTGAGTACCTATAGTGGTTTTCAGTTAGTAATTCAAATAGAGATTTTCTGGTACAACAATGGCAAGCTGGAATCCGACATCCTGCCCACCAATGTGAGAAGTTGGCCTGGTATATTCTGGTCACTAGTTAAAGTGGCCACCTTGCACCAGTACAATTCGACTCTTTTGGTAGATAGGTTTAAGACAACCTTTTAAAGAAAGCCATCCTAGTGGTAGCTGTGGAGAGCAGCCTTCAGGCTAAGTCTTTAGAGGAATGTAAAGCAGCTTGTTTTACCTTATAATTTCTTGAATTACTAAATGAAGGACACCACACAGGTATATATATCAAATATATATGTATTTATTACTAGACACACTCTACTAATCTCTTTATGAGATTAGAAGTCAGGAACATATGCACAAATCAACATTTCACAATAAGTTAAGCACAAATATGGCTGGGGCCCTAGGGGCGTACCAGACCATATACTAAAAAAGAGACTTAAGAATAACGACTTGAGAGGAGACAAGGCCTAGGGCCTTCAGAAGGGCTGAGGCCTCACTAATCCACCCAAGGCAGGTAAGTAAAGGACCCTCGGGAGACGCATGCAGTGTGAGAACACAGCCGCGGATCCCAATTGACTTCTATGGAACAAGTCGCGGTTGGAAATTTAAGGTTTTAGGATACTTCGGGAGAGTCTACAAGCAAGTCACTTACAGGGTAAGTAGTTATAGAGCCATCACACACAGTAGCACCGTAGTGCTGGAGTTACCTCACCCAGGGAAGCCGGGTGCATAGGTGTCTTTTGGTGTCGGGTCGCAGCGTCGTTTTCAATCTGGGCCAAAGAAGACTTGCTGCATATGAAGACAGAAGAAGTGTCCGGTGGAATCCAAGGCTGGATTCAGAAGAAGAAAGATCTGAAAGCAGAGGAGACAGTGTTCAAAGTCACTTGGCAGTGACCCGGGGCACGGAAGCTGGATGCCCACAGTCGTCGGGTGATTTCAGGTGATCACGGGTGTCTTGATTCTTCAGCCACGTGGTCCAGGAGGTATCGACGACAACCAGGAGCTGGATTCAGCGTGTCCCAAAAAATCTGCAGCTTACTGCTGTGTCGGTGACCAGATTGGAGCCGCGAAGCCTTGGTAACAGCAAGTCTCGTGGAAAGGACAAAAAGTCAGCGGTACAGACCAGCAAGGTCTGAGGGACTTACCCAGCGAGGGTAAGTCAGGGCTGGTCTGGAGCAATCAGGGGAGCTCTTTGAAACTGTTGAAAAGTCTTCATGGGACCCACGAGCCAGCCGGCAAGGGATTACAAAGACGCCTCAGGAGGATTCACTCACCAGGAGCCCACGGTCACTCGGGACAAGGTAGGCATCTAATCTTCGGAGGAAATTCTGCTGGAGGCTTGAACCACATGTGGTCTAATGCACAAGTTCGTAGAATGTCATGAAGGGGTAGCACTTGAAAATAGTGCACGCTACCCAGGGATTGCGGTTCCTCGACACTCGTGGGGTCCACTTGCCTCAGCACTGCTGGGGACTCACGATGGCCTTGGAGAAGTCAGGAAATCTTCTTCCTGGGCTGCAGGGACTTCGGACTCCGGCGGGAGCGGGAAAGTTTGCGACCGTTGATTGCAAAGTTTGGTGCCTGCCAAGCAGGGGAGTCACTCCTTGACTCCAAGGGAGATTCTTCCAGAGGTAATGGAACGTCGAAGGTCCAGGATTCTTCTTCAGAGCGTCGTCCAGGGATATCTAGTTTGCAATGGCATGAGTTTCCTAACTTATACTAGAAGAAAGGTAGGGACTAGCTCTTTGACCCCACCTATGGGAGGGTGTGGGGAGCGGGTGGCTACACCCACTTCCCTTTGTCCAGTTTCGTGCCAGAGCAGGGGCAGGTAGCCCCTGAGCCGGTTTGAACTGAGCCTACTGCTCCCCCAGTGCAGGACTTCAAAGTACTCTAGGAGTGCACCCACCCAGCCCCAATACACTAAACCCTGTCTGGGAGGTGGTCACACCTCCCTGTGACAGGATACCTAATGTTGGGCCTCCTCCACTGCGAGTTTCGGTCATCAGCAGGAGGGCAGCCCAGTGTCTGTGACTGATGGCATCAATTTTGTGATGCCGGGGCTCTTCAGGATTCTACCGCGTTTCCACAGTAGGTACATGTGTATCCCACTAGAAGGGTGGGATCATACTCCCACACCAGTGGGGGTATGATTCCAAAGCGTTTGACACCAACACAACATGTTTTGATGCAGCCATTCCAAAGTTAGCATTAACCGCGAGGTTATAATGCACTTAAGAATATATGGTTTGACCGCATTCACAAACAGTACCAGAGAATAGACTCTGAGAGCTGCAGAGGGGCCCTGCTCAGGCAGAGGCACCCCCTCACATGGAAACCAAGCACCCTGCCCTCAGGATTGATAGGGCCTGCCTTAGGGGTGACTGATAGGTTTAAATGTGTGTGCAGGGAGAGATATAGTGAACCTAGATCTCAGTGAGGAGTGCTAGCACCACCTCACCCAGGCTGCAGTAGCAGATTTAGTCTGCTTCCCAGGGGTGGCATAATACATGCTTCAGCCCCTGGTAGGCCTGTGAAGTACTTATGCCCTTGGTACATAAGGTACCATATACTAGGGGCTCATAAGGTACCACAGTATCCAATCACTTGTGCACCTAATATGTACTCCACGTTGTTTAGAGAGAACAGAGAGGCTGGGGCCCTGATTAGCAGGGTCCCAGCCAGACTATAGCCAGAAACCAGTGTAAACATCAGAAAAAAAGTGGGGGCAACATAAGAGGCAGATCCTACTCTCCTACAATATCTATCAGGACCCGGAGCCCCCAAGCCACACCAGACTCGCTCCCAAAACCCCAGGAGTCAATGAGAGACAGCAGCTGCTTTGGAAAGAGGGCCATGTTTATTACATAAAGAAACACAAACATTACATTTTTAACATTTACATCTTTACCATAAAAACATATAGTAGTACACATCCAATAAAACTCATGAAAAACACGTTACATTTGTATAGTTTTATGTATGCAGGGTAGCAAACCTTTACAATTTAGCAGCTAAATTCAATTAACTCATACAATCATAGTGCAGCTAAATTCAATTAAGTCATACAATCATAGTTGAGCTTTCCATTCTTTACCCATCCAGCACTAAGGTCCATTCAAACTTCATCTCAAGGAGAACCACACAGGTGTACTCCACCTGCGTCCTTTAGAGGTGGCCCCCAGTCCTCTGATCCTGGTCTGCAACTCTAGGGGCCCGCCCCTCTCACACCAGGCTGTCTGCGGGGCTCGTAGAGTGTGCCAGGGGCTGAAGTTCCATGCCCTACACTGACTAACTGGGCGCTCTTGCCGTAAACCGGTGTGAACATTCTCTTTCGGGATTCAGTTTGCTTTCTCCCTTCTCAGTGCTGCTCTCGGAAGTGCATTGGAAGACTCCCCTCGCTGTTGTACAGCGATCTTGGTGTTCACTTTTCTGCCACAAGGGTGACCAGGACAACTGGTTCCTCGCCCTCCCCACTGAAGAATTATTCCCAAGTAAAAGCCCAGATTCCATCAATAAACAAGTCAGTGCCCAAATCCGACTAGTGAACCCCATCTCTGTGAAACATTTGGTTCCCCCTGAGCAACTTCCAAAGCCGATCAGCCCTGGGCACAGCTTGGCCATTTCAGTGTTGAGGCACCTGACTGATACATTCAGAGCCCTTGATCTCACGTCAGGACCCCACTTGCGTCGCAGAATCATGTGTGATCAAGCTATCAGCGGCCTTACCCAACCCGGTAAACTCACCTAACAGAGCCTCCCTGACTGCCCTATGCCCCAACTTAACCATGTCTTTACTGCCGACGTGTAAAATGATCAAGTCGGGGAACTGCAGTCCCATGTGAACCCTTGTCTCCTCCACCAGCTGGCGAAGCCGAGCAGTCCGGAGGCCCCCCACTCCACTCCATCAGAAGATGTCATCCAAACGCACAGGTTTTGGCTTACGATGCTGCTGCAAACACTAAGCAGCTCGCCGCACAAAGGAGTGTCCCACCACCTATACCACTTTGGAAGGCACTACTAAAAGATAGAAACCAATGTGAGAAAAGCGGCTTCACACTGCAAATAAGGTTCAAAATACAGATAATCAGAGCAACTCAGGGCGTACGTAGCACTTAAGCCATGATGATAACCACCAGCCCGCCCCGCAGAAAATGTTGCTGCCCTAATCCTGAATGAGTGAGATGAATAACCTGCCAGGCCAATCCCAAGACTGCCAAGAGTGCTGCGCAACACAGCTGAAAATTGATACCTCGACAGGAGCTCTTCATTAGCATGAACAAACAGCGCAGAAGATTGCATGTGCGGTCGGACATAAATGTAGGGCCTCATAAATGTAACTGGGCACATAGCGAAACCCTGGACTTGCCCAAGCTCCACCATAGCTCCCTTCCCTGTGGGATCGGTCTTGGACCTCCTTAGCTTAAGCATCAGTTTGTCTAGAAGTAATTGGGTGTCCAACAATAGTAGACCGCCCAATAAATTGTATTTTGACTTCCCAACTAACTCACTGACTCTAAAGGCCACATAAAAAGCCACAAAGAATGCAGCTGAAAAAAAGGATACCTCATAAGGGGAAATGCAGACTAGATGGAGATTGTCCAGCATAGCTCCCAAAACCTGTGCATCCAGTGGTCTCCTTCCATCCATAACTGTTCCCTCAAGCCTAGGCCATCCCGCTAAGGCCTTCCTCACCAGGAACCAGCCCACATAACACATTCCCCTTAACTTGGTAAAGAGGCCTATGTCCCAAATGGGCTCTTGCGTAAGAAACTGGTCTGCCCTGCGTCCTCAATGATTCCAGGATGAGGCAATTGGCCAAGGTCGAAAAAAGATCTGATACCCCTTGTCCCTGCAGGAAGGCCCTGTAGGTCTTAAAATATTTCTGGTATGCCCTCTGAGTGCGCTCGCTTAAAGAAGCTGCCACTAAATGAAATAAAGCGGGACTCCAATCTTCCAAAGAGATGTCGGGAACTATGTGGGTGAAACTCTCAGAATTTCTGCGCATTGGAGTGAGACAAAGCATCAGCTGCCTGATTATGAACTCCAGGGACGTGCTTAGCCTTAAAGACAACGTTTAGTTTTAAGCAAAGTAAAACAAGATGCTTCAGGAGCCTCAATACCTGTCTACAAGAAGCAGCCTTCCTGTTAATAGCCTTGACAACCAACATATTGTCTGAACACTATCCTGTTCTGGAAAAGATCCGACAAGATGGCGACTGCAACAACAACGGGGAACAGTTCCAAAAAAGCTACGTTCCTAGTCAACCTGCCCTTATGCTACCCAGCTGGCCAGTCCCCCAATGCAACATTGTTGCCCAAGGATGGCCCCAAAACCGATACTGCTCACTGCATCAGTAAACAGGCACTACCAGAGCCACCACCAAGTGCTGCCTTGGGTCAGATGAGATAACTCAAGCTGTGGGGCTCCTGGGGGCTTAAGCTGCAGGCTCCTGCTGCGTGGAGTAGAGAACGTGAAGCGCAGGCCGAATCTGTCGAGGTCACTGTGTCTTCCAATCCTGTGAAACTAAATAAGAGAGACAAAGGAGACTCTTGCTGCTGATCAGCTTCCCCCGTCACAATGGTAACAAGCATTTGCAATGCAATAGGTCTGGCATTCACGCAAATTTAAGCTTTTGTTATTGCAAATAACAATGCTTTTTATTTTTGTTTTCGTTTGTAAAACATAAATAAAAGGCATTGTCATTTACAATGCCAATAGCTTACACTCGCATAAATGGGAGACCTATTGTTTTGCAAATGATAGAGTCACAGGACTTTTACAAAGACCGGTGTCTCCGACATGGTATGGGGTTAGCCACGGGTCAGGCCAGAGGCAAGAATCTTTGAAAGGCCAGTAGGGCATTGGCAGAGTCAGTCACAATGCTTGCACAGAGAATGGTGTTACTGAAAGGTTGGGAAGGAGCCATGCGTCGGGCAAGGACAGTGGCTATGAAAGGCCAGTTGGACTGGAGAGAGTTAGTCACATACATGTATGCATGTTTCTTTGAAAGGCAGGGAAAGGGAACGTCACAGGACATGAAAGAAATTGACAGATTCTAATTCAGGAAGGCTGGTCAGAGTTGGCTGCACATCACTGATAGCTTGGACATGTTTTAAAATATATATTTTAATTTTATTTCAGTGCAGAAAATATGCAAAAATCACTTCATATAAAAACACTGCAATGCATTATTGAACAGAAATCACAATTTAAGCAGACAACAGTTATAATAATAGTCAACAACTGACATGATCAAGTTCCCTCAGAACTGTAAACTCTATTGGCCACCACAGCCAGCTGCAAATAAGCATCTAACATCACATTGGCTCTCAATAACCTCTCAACTCTAACTACAACACTCAACTGTTGCAAAGTAAACTTTTAATTGGAAGATGCTGTTTCCCGGCTCTTTTGGCCTGTCTGGAAAATAACCACTTCCTGCAGGTTTACCAGTCACTCCCACCCCTCCACTGATCGTCTGACCCTCCCCTCTCCTACCACTGTCTGCAGGACCAGAACCGGTGGAAAGACCGGGAGCCCAGAGTCCCTGCAGGCGGCCCCTCCCCATCAAACCCGGACATTGGCGACTACTCCGGAGTGATTCTTACCATAAGGGAATACATTAAAAGCACGTGATATTCAATCAGCGTTACATAACGTGTACGTGGTCACAGCCCGTTACAAAGAAATATACAGAGGTGGCGGGGAGAGGGGTGGGGGCAGGGTAGGGGGCAGACATGAGCAACACAGATCCATGGAGGAAGGGAGAGAAGAGAGAAATATACAAAGTGGAGAGGGAAACGGACCGGTTGGGGACAGGAGAGAGAAGTACAGAGGGGGGGGGGGGGGGGCAGAGTGTGAGAGATGTGCATGGCAGATAGCCAGGGAGAGGGGGGGGGGGGCAATGTGGGGCAGGAGGGAGAGAGAGGGAGGTGATGAGTCTTGAGCCGAAGAGAAGACACAGAGTGAAAGGCTGTGAGAAACAGACAGACAAACATGGAGAAAGTAAGGAAGGGACAAATGAAGAAACAGAAAGAGATGAGAGACAGTGTTGGAGAGAGACAGAGAGGGGCCGTGAGAGTACGAGATAGATGCGACAGACAGAAAGACGGGAAGAGGGTGTGTGAGAGATGAGAAGAAGGTGGAGATCTGTGGGAGGGGAGAAAAATGTGGTGATGAATCAGGAAATGAAAACATTTTTCATTTTGCACTTCTTGAAACAGCTTTGCTGTATTTGATTTTCTGGGCGTGTCTGTAGCCAGCCTTCCACTGTGAGCCAAAAAAGGTAAAAAAATAAAAAATAAAAAATATGGCAAGGCTGGCATCTGCTGCGTAAGGCTGTCCTGTTTAAACTGTTATGAACCATCAAATCAGCCCTCCAAAGCTACATTGTTTGAATTGAGCTCGTCTGTAATATGCGCAAATTTTCTCTGATCTACATTCTGACTGTAAGCAGATTTCTAAACATACACCGCAGCAGTTTCTAAGCACACAAACTGTAGTCGCTGGGCATTAAAGTGCATAGGAGTCGAGCTGCGAAGCAGAAGAACTAAGGGGGACCTTGGAAGCATGCATACAACGCTGCACTTCTAGGCAGGTTACAGAAAAATTACTGCCAACACTCTGTACAACTGAGTATTAGTAACACAAAGCACACAAAGGCTGGTAGCCACAGCCATGTCAGGAACTGCAACCAAGCTGAGAAACGGTAATCAAGCTTGGTAAACAAAGCCCTGGCAGAGGGCGTGGGGGTCGAGGAACTTCAGTAAGCAGACTGTGAGGAAGCGACGGGGAAACTTTGGAGGACGTGACTGGCAGCATAGAGAGCTGAACCAAGCGCAGCTGTCGGCGACTCGGCGTGAGGCAAGAACTGAAAAAAAATAGTGCCTACTAACTAATGAAGCCCACCGTGTAACGCCGCAAGCAAACAATCTAGTCTGGATGGGCCGTTCGAGAAGGAGACAGGGCGGTAACCAAAAAGCCTCCTTTTTAATGAGAAGCCAGCATTTAACATAAACGCTGGCGCGACCCAATGAAAAAGATGAGCGGGGCTTCAAGTCTCCTTCCGAAGTCTCCTCGACGACAATAGATCTCGCAGAGCGAGCAGCGCAAGCGCTGCAATGCTAGGCAAGACCTAAAAAGAAAGGGGCCCGTGCCAATTCTCCCTATTTAGGCCCCTTGTCTGTGACAGTGGGAATTGAAGCTAAGTGCAAACCGCGCGCAACCCATGATCGGGAAGGAGTCACACGCCCCCCTCACTTCCTGGCCAGAGAATTAGGACGGCCAAAGGAGCGGGTCTGGCCCTCAGGTCCGAATGCCACGACCTGGTGAAGTGTGGCACTCAGCCATTACCTTTCCTATTTACCTCAAATGTTAATGCTTTGTTTTTAACTTTATGCATGAGGGTGGTAGGCAGATGCAACATAAAATCTCGGTTTATTCTAGGCTCAAGGTACTGAGAGGACCTCGAGCTGAACTAGAGCCCATCATCTGGCAAAGCTTGGCTCGAGCTTTATATGGTTCACCCATCTATATTTTAAACTATTGCTAGTCTCTATCTTTACATACCTCCTGAACGTGCCAAAATTAGAATGTGGCTTTTGCACTTCTGGAACAGGATTAAGCTATCCTAGCAGGGCTTCATGGTAATAGGTGCGGGACCCCCACCCCACTAAGCCTACCGCGGTACAAGATTAAGCACAGGAGAACCAACCATTATAGTCAAGCACTCATCCATCAGCAGCCCAGGAAAATTTTGTCAGACCAGCCCCCGTATGTTGCGGAGCGGATTCAGCAAGCCTGCCCACTATAAGGGGGGTTTGTTGGTTCTACGCACAAAAAAATATCAAGGAAAATGGCAAAAATGGTGCATTCTACAACACATTTTTGTTTCATTATACATTCAACTGTATTAGCTTTTAACGCATAGCAAATAATTACATTGGAGTGCACCAGGATGTGACAATCTTTATTGGGGACCTTCAATGATTCCCTTACTATCACCCTCTAGAAATGCCCCAAATCTCTCCATAGCCCCTCTTGCACACAAATTCCATTTGTTTTTATAGTGCCTCCCATACCAGGGTAGGGCGTCGGAGTACTTTACATCACACACTCATACAGAAAGTGTAGGCATTTTTAAGAGTGCTTGATTTGGAGAAGCACAAACTCAGGAATCACTACATAACACAGTGGTTAGGGTTAGCTTTAATAATAAGAATTAATTTCTACCCAAACAAACCCTTTTTAAGCAACATTAGGATAATGAAAGACTGAGAAAAAACACATGTTTCTAACATGTACCATACAATTAGCATGCAGCTCTTTGATTGCAGTTCATAGCTCACTGAACTAGATTATGATAGCAATTTATGAATTGCAGAATAACAAAAGGATCTCTGTGACAAAAATTGTAACCCTCTGAGCTATGCACATAAAATGCAGGTTCTGTGATCTGTGTGATACTCCTGTTTTGTTGCAGGCATGTTAACCCTCTGTGCTACCACAAACCTGCCTCTAGACAAAACTACGATGACTCTCCAGCAGGAATATTAACCCCTTGAGTGCCCATGACGAGATGGTCTCGTCATGGGCCGCGGTTGCGCTGTGCCCATGACAAGACTATCTCGTCATGAGCCCCGCCCGCTAATGAAACGCCCGGCACAGGGCGTGGAAAGGGCGGGGCACTCAAGGGGTTAATCACCAGAGACATATTGACACTTTTATTGTTGCTGAAAACTGATAACATATTTCAAAACACAGGGAGGCTGAAAACAAAAGTGAAACCTGATTGGATTATGCTGGCCTGCTGAATTTGTTACTGGGGCTGATATTGCAGCAGTGCGGCGCCCCAGTAAAAAAACCGGACCCCTACCTTTCCATATGGCCAGGAATCGCTAAAGGCCAACCCTAGTAATGCTAACATCTCTTCCAACATCCCCACATTGTTAAAGCATAATCATACACTTTTATACCTCTTTGCGTTAATGGTCGTGAACCCCTGGCCGTATTTATTATTAAAGACAAACAACACTCAAAATGTATATGCAGAAACCCATAAACAATTTTACATAATTATTTACATATTGTTTGATGCGTCACCTTAACATAGATGCTAATACATTAAAATTCTTAACCAATAGCTAGTTTTCTTTTCTGCGTATCCAACATTGGGCCTTCGAAAGAGATCGTGACAGGTCCCAGCAGCATCCCTCTCCATTAACAGTTTCCGTCACTGCTGAAGGAACCTGAGTGGGGCTCTCCTGATGGGAGGATCCCACGAGCCTGCAACCCCCCCCCCCCCCAGTGTAGGCTTGTGCAGGATACCTTCCACAGGCACCCCCATTCACTCTTCACTTCCCCCCCCCAAGGGCCTCTGCCAGCTTGGCGCCCGCTGAACCCATTTGAGAATTGGTCAGAAGGGCCTATTGGCAGCAAGCACTCCCACACCCCCAAACCCTGCAGCCTCTAGCCAACTAGTTGCAGGCACCCCCTGGAGGGCCCTGTGAGACCACGGTCCCACTTATCACAAAGAAAAGGAAGCCTTCTATGGACCCAAACTGACCCACCAATCAAGACCTCACTCGCCATGTCAGCACGGTCGATGAATTAACCATGCCAGACAATTTTCCAGAAAGATGAGGGTGGAGGAAACATTGGATGTGTTAGATGGGTACGACCAGACATGAGTCCCTTCCTTGCTGTACCACTGTGCTAGTCTGGCTGATGATGGGTGATACCCGAATCCGGTCCCAGGATACTTGTTTCTGGTCCAGGGAGGACCTGGCTTGGCATTTCGGGCTGGACTGTTCTCATGAGAAGCACGGTCAGGAATGAGTTGCACATGGCTTGGGCCAAACTGGGTCGGCAGGGTGAGCAAAAGAATGATGGATTTAAACCAGATCTCTTGACTGGGGGTGAATGTTTGATTTGTTCATCATTCCGTCCATCATTTGTTTGCAAAGCATTTGTGCCATCATACTCATCGCGCATGCTATCCTGTTCTGATAACACACTAACTGGGCACCTAAATTGATAAAATGATCAGCCAAAATTGCCTAGTAAATCGAGAACCCTTTCACTCAATTCACCAATGTTTCATTTACCCTCTTCTTGTAGGGCCAGTGGCCACAGTCCCTGGAATTAGAACACTCTTTGCAGTGCTTTGCCTCCTCCCTATCGGGCTTATCAACAAGTAGGTCAAAAATGTCCATATAAACCCCTTTCCTAATGTTTTCTTTCACCTCCACCAACACATGCCTGCATAGTAGGTCATGCCTTGACCATACTTCACTCAAGCCAATATTTGGTAAAGGCGTCCCAGTACCTGCATTTGGGGAATGTTGGGCCATTGTAGCCGTCACCCATGGACATCATTTGGAGGCAGTCAGGAGTAGCAGCTGTGATCTCTAGCTTGCTCCCT
This sequence comes from Triturus cristatus, assembly GCF_964204655.1. Classification (NCBI taxonomy): domain Eukaryota; kingdom Metazoa; phylum Chordata; class Amphibia; order Caudata; family Salamandridae; genus Triturus; species Triturus cristatus. The sequence goes on from NC_140580.1 coordinate 752,904,169, forward strand.
GCTACTCCTGGCACTTTCTCTGTGACCCCTGCTACTCCTGGCACAAACTCTGCGACCCCTGGTCTCCGAGGAGGCAAACATTTTGCCCGCTCTGAGGCCAGGGTTCACAAAGGATGTGCCAGGAGTAGCAGGGTGCTAGCTAGAGATCACAGCTGCGACCCCTGACTACTTACAAATGATGTCCATGCCATAGCAGCCACTGCCGAGCTGCCCGGCATGCCGTCCAGTAGTGTCTTGCTGGAACCCCAGCACCCCTGTGGCCCCAGAAACGCCAACCGAACCCCCTGCTGGGGTGCCTGGCATACCGGGGGACACCCCACCACAACATACCCCTCCAGTCACTGTAGCCATGGGAGGTCCAACCTGACTCACTGCTGGGACCACTGGGGCACTGGGGAGCCTGCCGCCACCCACCAGCCACTCCCATTGATGTGGCCTGATTTCCTGCGCTTGAAACACTGAACCCTCACGGTGAGCCACCAACTGCCTGGCCCTCTCTAAATCGCCAACATTGCCTACACTGGCAAGAGCGACCCCCCCAGAGTCGGGGTAGACAACATCTCAAACTTAGAAAGCCAATGCAAGACTCGGGCCAGATTAGCCACTAGATCAGCCTGGCTGGGGCCCCCCGCCGGTGTAACCCCAACTGCCATGCAACCATTGCCATTTTGCACAATGCCACCAGTCACATCGCAGTAGACACAGTGCCCTGAGCCAACAATGGGCCCAAGGTGCTTGGCACTAAGGGCAACCCCACCTGCCCAAGGGGAACTGACCACTGCACCTCGGGACTGACCCCAGGAGGTCCCCACACACCTTTCTTTGCAGCCTGACCGTTAGCTCTCTTCGAGATCGGGGTAATGCTGCCTTGGGTCCACACTTGATCACCTAGGTCTCTCCCCTGGTGCCCCTATCACTGCTGGGCTCTTGATAGGAGGCCGTTCTCTCATTGAGGCCAGGGTCTCGTTCATAGCATCCATCCGATGCATCAAAGCCTCCAAAAGCATCTCAGTGCGCGGGCGTTTGGAGCCACGCTTTACCACACCAGGCATCCCTGCGAGATGAGAAATAGCACTACTAAAACAAATAGACCAATAATGCCCACTATACCTCAGGACAAGAAAAAACACCTAGCTATAAGGCTGCCCAGTCTCAAGAAACCATTACAAGAAAACATGTTTCACGTAAACTACTGTGCCTTGAACCCTGGCCTGAAAGAAGTAACGGAGCACAGGCAACCGCTGAAAACCCCAGGGGTTGATACTCAGATTAAAATCAACCACCTTGAACCCTGGCCTGGTACACCAGGATTGAACAATTCTGTTTTCAGATTAGACCCCAAGACCTGAGACACTATGCAGACCCTCCAGGACTTCACCCGTTTTGTAAAAAGGCAGTGCTTTTTATATAAATTACATCGAAATATGGAGAAATGCTATCTAATATTTTGTTTGGGACCGTGAAAACAATCTGCAGATATTTTCGGAAACAAGGACATCTTGTGGCCATCTTGTAACAATAATGCCTGCCCACTTAATTGAGGTTTCCTGGGATTGGGCCATTACAGGCTTGATTGACAATTATTCCTCTCACGAGAGATGTTGGACTTCCCTAGACTTCTGCCATTCTATGCCATAAGGATTTTTCTGGTGTTATACGAGGACGGGTCCCTCACGGCTATGTCAGTACGTAGAACATAAAGCCATAATAACTTTTTCTACCTTGTCACCAGGAGGTGCCCATGTGTCTCCTTATATGGATACTTTACCAGTGAAGAGGGCATTAAGGGAAAACGGTAGGGGGGGGGGGGGTACCCCTATCTGGATTCTCACTACACTTTCAGGACAGGCGCTCTTCTTGCGAAAGGGTGGGGAGGAGACGTTGGTGAAGCGATAATATTAACAGCACTGGGGATATGGGTACCTTATTTGTACAGGTCCTCACCTAGTTCCAGAAACACCTTTCCAAATGTGAAGGCGCCAACCAGACTCGGGCGCGCCACCATTATGGCGGTTGTGCCGGTCCCCATCTTCTCAAGTGGGGTGAAAGGGCCGGGCGTAACACACAGAGTGACGCGTTCGGCGCTCGCGCCTGCCTTCCTGCCCTGATTGGTGCAGCGTTGGGTCACCCAGAAGCACTGAAGTGCTTCTGGGACGTCGACAATGGAGACAAGCCGGGAGGCCGGTTTCAGCCGGCTTCCCGGCCTCGGGGATTAAAAAGGGTTGTGGGGCAGCCTTTCCATCACCGCTCCACATGCCAAGAAGCATCGCAGGACAAGTCTCCAGGATGGAGACCTCATCGTTTCTGTTCCCCACGCACCATCCCCTAAGGCAGAAGTTGTGGTGTTTGCAAAGTTTCTTGTTTTTAATTCTCAACAAATGGTTTTGTAGGTCTATGTCAAAATGTAGATAAGTAGTGTGTTTAGCAAATCTTTCTTTTCAGGTCAGCGTTTTATTGTCGTATTTGTATGTGTAAAGTGTCCTTAGTCAGGCAGTAAGGTCATGATTGGTGGGCATCTTTTACGGACCTTAGTAGGCATCACCATTGTCAAATGAGGATGCCTGAGTAGGGGGACAGTTTGTCTCTCATGGAACTCCAGGGGGCAGTGATGGCCGGTAGGCTGGAAGGGTGTGGGGGGAGGGGAAGTTCAGCTTCCAGTAGTCTTTTGGGCCAACCCCCGCACAAGCGCATTGGCGCTAAAAACTTGGCATAACAGTGTAGCCCCTTGGAGATAATATTGATGGCATGGCGGGTGCCTGGGGAAGATAACCTTCTGGGGAACTGGGCCAGGGAGGGTGGGACCAAGCACAATCCTGGGCCAGTCATTGACCTTGCCGTAGGGATACGCAGGAAAGGAATACTGTTGATCATTTAGTTATGACAGGAATGGCTATGTATTAGATTTGTGTTAAGGTTAGCCAACTGGAATACTGTACATATGAATGTAACGGATTGGACTTTTCTGCGTATTGTAAATATTGTAAATATGAAATTAATGTCTTCTATTATGTCATGAATATTAAAAGGCAGGGGTTTTATGATCCTTAACCCAAGCCACCGTGTGATGTTCAATTTCATGCCTTTGGGGTGGAAGGGTTTGTGGTTCCAAGGGGCAGGAGGTTGGAAAGAAAAGGGAATGCGCTGGGTTGGGGGGCTCGGCAATACCTAGCCGTATAAAAACAATGCCCCGGTTTGTCGCACATGTACATCCGTGAAGCAAGGCTATTTTTCAACCTCCATAGTATGAGCAATTTCTTTGAACGTTGAAACGCAGTAGACTACGATGCTGAAAAGCTCAGATAGAGGAGGGGTTAACAGGTTCTCCTCAGAGTGCACTCTTAAGAATCGCAAAGTATATCTGTCACTGCAGGAAGCTTTGTTAATGAAATACAACAAAAAGTTAGTTTCAGCATTCTGAGTGAGTACTTATCTCCCTTCATGTTTTTATTTGCAGGCTTTGAAGCAGGATTTGTTTGCTCTACATTTCTAGCGACTCTGTAAATTCTTTTCGGGTAGGGGACAGGGTTATAGGAGTTTTACAATCATAAAGTTTATATTCAGTGCACTTTTTAGTCTGAGAGTTATGTATTCACATTCAATGACAATAAGTGCATGCACAGTAATGAACCCCTCAGATCTTGATGTTGTCTTTGTGGGTGACTCTACTGCCTGGGGAGGGGGGTTACTAGCAAAGGGGCTGCAGTGGAAATAGTCTCATATTCGGGGTGTAGACTGCACACACAGCACCTGTAAGTAACACGGAGGTGGGTGCTGCATTGTGAAAGGTCTTACACCCCATGTCACTGATCTACCTTGCGCAATATTTAAAATGCTTATATTAGCCGTGGCAATGCACTCCACCCACTACAATCCTGTGCCCTAGGCATGCCTGAGGAAGAGTTGTCATGCCTCACAGGTCCGGGAGGCAGCAGGTCCCTGGCAGGGCTGCCTACAGGGGCGCTAGAATATCCCATGGAGAAATACAGCCCCTCCCACAAGGATATGATTGGAGCTGTGCTTCCGTAGATCTGCAGACACTTTAAACATGCCTATTTCAAAGTGAAGTACTGTGCTAAAACAATTTCCATTGATTTACGGCTGAAAAGGAATGATTAACCCCTTCGCCGCGGCACGAATTTTGCCGCGGCGCTGGGGGGATTCCGGGTGTTAGCGGCGCCGCCATGCTCGTGACGGAACCACTCCGTCATGAGCCACGGGCGCGCTGTGCTCATGACGGAGTGGTTCCGGCACGACTCCGCCCACTTGCATTGTTCGCCCGCACAGGCGGGGAATCAGTGCCGCGTGGGCGGAGCGGCCGCAACGGCCGCAGCATGACGGAACCACTCCGTCATGAGCACACGGCGCCCGTGGCTCATGATGGAGTGGTTCCGTCATGAGCAGGCAAGGGGTTAAACTAAAATAGAGTGCCGCAATTATGCCGCAAATGTAAATTTTTGTGCTGCGAAATTTCCATTATTATGCTGCAAAATGTGCAAATCTATGCCAGAATATCCTGGGGCGGGTGGTCTGACTATGTGACGGTAACTTTCTTGTGACCCCAAGCCACTACTGAGAAATGCAGGAACAAAACCCCACAGAATGACAAATTGCAAATAAAAAATACCCCCTCACCTTGGTCCCCCCAGCCGGAGCTGCCACAGAGTGCTTTTGCACAATGGGTCCGGCGAGAAAATCTTGAGCCAGTGCGGCCACCACCAGGAGATGGCGTGTGCAGCAATGAGGGAGGATTGAGGTATGCCCAAAATGCAGAGTGCACAGCAAGCATGCTGCCAACGACGAAACCTGCAGGGAAACACAAGAAATAAAAACAAAATCAGGATTCCGCGTCGGGGTAGTGGCAGCGGCGTTCCTTCAGTGATGTCAGAAGGACTAGTGGGAAAGAGATACGCTCGCCACTCCATGGACCCTTCTATGGACGGGCCATGGTGCGAATTCTCAATTGAGACCCTAGAAGTGCTTAGACCGCTTCCGGGGTCTCACGCCCAACAGACCCAGTTGCCGCACACTGTATTCGGAGGTGGCAGCGGCGACATCACATGCCACTGCCCCCTCCCCACCCCCATGCTGGCCCTGGCGAGTTGCCATAAGTGCGGCTCCCCCAAGCTGGGGAAGCATTGGCAGCCTACTGGGGAAACACCCGATGCCCGGTACAGCAAGTCCGGCCCTGGTTCCTTCCTCATCCACGTTGACTCACCAAGAATCACTGTATTTGGATTTTGAGAAAATAATCTCTGGACATATTTATTATTTACAAAGCACAGTAACAATCAACAATAATTATTAGCACCATAGCAACATACAATTGTATTATATATGCAGCTTCTTATCAAAGATACTAGACAACGGATCACCTCACCACAAAATTGTTCAGAATGTTGGTCGACCTCCGGCAGCCCCTTCTGTATCATTAATTTTTGTTAGTGATCCCACTGTAATTCGTAGGTGCTCTGCAGTGCTGTCTCTAGGGCAGTGCTGACCTTGGGGGCTCCATGTTTAGAAATAAATCAGGTTTAAAAAGCATCTACTGCAGAGTTCCTTGTGTCTCCAGCAGTTTTCAGGCAACAATAACAATTTCAAGATAATTCTAGTGAAAAATGTTCCTGCTGGACAGAGAACAGTTTTGTCTAGTTGCAGTTTTCATTCATGATAAAGTAGCGCAGAGGGTTAATGTGCCTGCAGCAAAGAGCATGTAGCTTGCAAATCACCAAACAACATTTTATGTGGATAGTTTAGTGGATTACTACTTTTGTCACTCCGATGCTTTTGTTACTTTGCAGTTCATAAGTTACAATCCTTATAATATAACACAGTTAGCTATGAACTGACTTCAAAGAGCTGCATGAAAACTGCATGGTATGGGTTAGAACATTATGTTTTTCCTCCGTCTTTCATTATCCTAATGTTGCTGAAAAGGGTTCCTTTCGGTAGAAGTACATTCTTATTACTAAAGCCAACCACTGTAGTATGTTTTAAATCCTGAGTTTGTACTTCTCCAGATCAAACACTCTTAAAATAAACTGCCTAATAGTATCTGTGACAAGTGCTTCCTATACCTTGTAATCCTCATTGTCTTATGTAACATTTCCAATAGACTGATTTACACATGTATGATTCATTGGCTCTGTATAATATGTGCGTGATGTAAAGTGCTCTGACACCCTACTGGTAGGTGTAGCGCTATAAAACAAATGAAATGCATGTTAGAGAGGGGTTATGGAGAGATGAGGGGCCCTGGTGGAGCATGTTAGTGAGGAAATTCATGGAGAAGGAGGTTTTTTGGGGGTACGCTAACAAAGATTGTCACACTGGGCACCAACAACACTAAAGCATGCCCTGGTGCCACAGTACAAAGTCACATGCTACCCATTCCAGGGGGAGCCGGGGCCAGTTTTTAAGCTGAGCCCCTACCATGCCGGAGTTGTGGCCCTCTACTACACTTTACGCTGGACCAAATTCACCGACTCTCCAAAATCAGGAAATGGGAACAACTTTCAAGCCAAACTTTGCTTTTTAATTACTGGGAGAAATCACAGAGAAACCACAACAAGGATTGGCAAAGCTAATACTTCTAACCATTAAATGGCAATTCCAAAGTATCGGCTTAGCCAATGCTTGTTTTCATTTGGCATTGTGAATGAATTTTTTTTTTAAATGGTGCATGGCTCCACAATTAAGGTATTGTGATGCTCTGGCAGCCACCTTGGAATTATTTTTCTCATGAAGAAAAATAGTTTCAAATTGACCGCTGGTGGGCCAAGACGCTTGTGCATGCATGAGTAGCCATCTTGGAATGCTTTTTATTTGTGAAAAAAATCATGTTAAGACGACTGCTCATGCACATATGTGCATGGATGCTCATGCGTGGCCATTTTAGTATTTTCATTTTAATGGCCGCAAGACATTTTCAGACTGTAAATTAAAAATGTAAAAAGAAAGAAGCTGGCAGCCCAGTATGAGCATGCAGCTTTTGGGCCCTCATGGAAATAATATTACAAAATTGATAAAACTACTAAAACATGAGTGATCAGAGGAGAGACTAAAAGCAATGAACAGAGAAGCTAACAGGCCAGCGTGGATTTGGGCAGACAACTAATAAAAATTAGGCCTTTCATGTCAGCAGTGAAAGGATACAACTCATACAATTTGAAACATTGTAATCATGAAATGCTTCAAGTTTGGGAGAAACATTAAACTAGAGAGGAAGAAGCAAGAAAACTAGACAGACAAGAAACCCATCTAATCAGGAGCAAGGAGCTGACCCAAGCCTCAAACAATGTATATTGTATTGTAGACAATAGATCTTTGACAACAGACAGCTAACGCTATCTCCAGGCTAAACTTAAAAATGGGCATTAGTAGGGACCCCAATAATGGGAGAGAGATCCTCAGGGGCGTTTGTGGGTGGCTAGACACACACAAGACACAGAGAAAGCAGCACTTTCAGAGTAGGTATCTGATTTTAAGGCACAAGGATGGGGCCAAGCAAACACTCAAAACAATGGAAACATGTACATACTTCTTGAAAATAGTCCTTAGATCTCATTTCAGCATATCGACATTACATAAACACAGAACATTATAACTGTGATTTGGACATTTTTGGAGCAGCATGTTAGGGGTGGTTGCCAATCAAATATTTGAGAAAAGTGCACTGATCCCTTTACTCACATCCTATTGTTCAAAGTGGGGATACATATTTCATCTTGATTTCTAGATGGGAAGATGAATTTGTGAGCAGTATGTTTCAAGCTTCTCTGTGCCTAATTCTGATCAACCGTATTCTGCCATAGACCTTCAAAATTAGTTAGATTCTTACCTGGCAGCTACAGTAATAGGGGGGTGGATCCAAGTGCCTTCCATAAGTTTCTCAAAGCATAGCCAACATCCGGATCTTTTACGGGCATGTATACTCATTTTTAGGTCTCGCATAGGCAGCGCATGCGCTGCCTCTACGAGGCATTAAGTAATTTGTATACTTGGGTGAAACTCCGCCTCTTGCCGGTAGTTTCTCCCGCCGCTTGCCATTCGTTAACTGTGGCATTCATTTTGTTAGCAGGCTTATGGTTGGCTTGCGGTCCAATGCGGCACTTCCGTTTTGCTTCCGTCCGGCCGGAAGCAGCAGCGACCAACTACGGTTTTGTTACGCTGCTCCACGTTATCTACTCGTGTAGGGACTACTTCCTTGTTTGCCCCATGATGCAGTCTCTGCTGGGAATCCTGTCGCACCCATATCCCGGATTGCGACCTGGGGAGCAGCGCTTGTGCTGACGCTGCTCCTACTACCCTCGACAAGACCTCCTGCCGCTGCCCCGCGGCTGTTCCGCAGCTCATGGGCGGCGCGAGACCAGCGTCTTCCCCCTCTCTGCCTGTGCAGCGAGATACTCCTCCATAATGCCTTGTCACCTGGGAAGCAGCACTTGTGCTGACGCTGCTCCCACTTCACCCGAGAAGACCTCCTACCGCGGCTTTCCCCGCTCTGCCTGTGCGGCGAGATACTCCTCCATAATGCCTCCGGGATCGGACTTGGAGCTGGCGACTCCGTGAAGCACATACGGTACAGGTAGGTGGGGGGCTGGGGGTCATTAAATGTCTGCGGTGGCGGTGCACTTCATTTTTTTAATTATTGCACGTCTCACCGAATGGGCTGAGACACTAACCTCACTGACCCCGCTCAGACCTTCCAGCTCTGCGCTCAGTTGGTCCACTGATGTGGAATCTGCTCGCTGTGACTCACCATCTTCCCCAGGCCCCGGGTCCTCTTAGCACGTCAAAGCACATAAGCCAGCTGGCATCCCCCACCACCTTTCCCTGCCCCCAGGTCACAACTCGGCACCACCACCCACCCCGCAGTTTTGTCTAAGCGTCCCAACAGCATGCACTAGCAGTCACCATCTTGGGAAGTTTTAGGAAATTGGAAGCCTTGCCCTTGCCTGCACCACACACGAGAAAATTAGGAGAAATTCGTCAATCAGACACAACTACTCGGAGAAAAAGTTCTGTGAGTCTGGGTCCGAAAGTTCACCATTTTGGAGTGCTTGCTTCTCATATAAAAAGATAATATGTTTTTGATAGTGGCTGAATCGCACGCTGAGAGAAGACATTTGTGTGTACTTTTGCGATAGGCTGGGTCTGATAGCTTTGAAAACAGCCCCCCGTGTACGCAACTATGTGAAACTTATTGCAGCCGCTCCTCGATTAGCAGATGTCACCATTGAATTTATTCGTCCGGCTTCCCTATGCAGCCTCGGTGTTATTGCATGGTGCAATCTGATGGAATGGTTGATAGATAATGAACTTGCTGACCGCTGTGACTCAAATGGGATGTTCTATCAATAGCGAATGGCAATGTATGCAATCAGATATTTGCATGTATAAAGGCTGTGCCAGTGGCAGCAGTTAAAAGCACTGCAAAACGTCCCAGATAACAGACCAACAAAAACAGAATGAACTGCAGTGATGCTCTTGCTTTTGCATAAGGTAATTTCTCACCTACCGATACTGACTGCATCAGGGACGGACGGGCCTTTGCGGGCATCGGGCGCTTCCCCGGGAGGCTGGAAAGGTTGGGGGCCGGTTTTGGCAGCAGTGGGACTCAGTTTTGGTACTGGGGTCGGTTTTGCAGCTGCAATATCGCCCCCAGTAAGAAAAGCAGTAATGCATCACACCTACATCCCCCACTCCAACCCACCCCCACCCCAAGGCTGCTTTTGGTCCCAGTCCAGCCCTGGACTGCATCCTTTTATAGCATCCAGAATCATAGCTTAAACTCTTGCAAATGCGAGACCTAATGCATTGCAAATGCTTGTTAATTTTATGGAAACTATAATGAGATTAGAGGTATATATCAAGATAATAGGAATACCTATAACCCTCATGGTTGCTGGCGCGCATTTAATTAATTTATTTGTGCTCACACTGCTTTTTTTATTGTGGCACATCAAGAATACAAGCACAATATGCTTATTTTCAGACGCACATTTAAATTATTCGATAAATGATATCAATAATTAACACACATTAATCTCAAGAGATCTAGGCTTAATTTCGATTTCCAAGGCTTAAGTCAATAATTTAAAAACGCTTAATATTCATCATACAGGAAAGGTATAACAACTACTGCCAAAGGTAATATGTGTATAGTAAATAGGTGGAGAATTATATATCCCAACAAATTAAACAGCAGAATGTTATCAACAAAGTAGAAAAGTTGCAAATAGCTGAAGCCAAGATCTCAAGCATTTCCCATGAATATTATCAAGAGCTACATGATTTAGGAGTAGATAGCCATAAAAAAGATTTTGAAAAGTTTTTGTCTACATATCCATTTGGCTAGGTAAAGAAGGTAAGCGAAGAGCTCCAAGAAGCATTGTTGGAACCAATTTGTTCTAAGAACTCAGGACCTTTAGTCATATTTAAAGAATACTGAAGTGCTAGTCCCATATGTTCTACCTTTCAAGTTTTTATAAATACTTAAAACTAGTTTAGAGCCAATGCTCTTTAAATGGGACTAGTATAGCCTAAGTTTGAACTGATCCTCCTACTCCTAGAAAGAAGTCGGCCTGGGCGAAGTGACCAAAAAATTCTAACTCGCTATGCGGAGTTCCGCAAGGGTCTGAGTACATTGGGTCACGCCGTTTGGGTTGATTTTCAGCGCTGGGTGTTTGTCTCACGCTGTAATAACAGCGAGAATGGCATCATTTACAGCGCTACAGGGTGCTTCTTCTATCCTGCCGCTCGAGGCGATTTTCTACTCGAGCTGCAGCTTTCTCAACGCAAACGGAAGGTTTCTCAATGCGAGCAGTCGTAACCAACCGCGACCACCCACGTTGAGAAATCCAACCACCTGTGTTGAGAAATCTCGCTGGGAGGTGGATTTCCCTCGGTCTGTAACTTGACGTTGGCGAGTGTAAGCGAGGAAAAATTTTCACTATGCTATGTGGAGCAGAGTTCTTTGCAACTCCATGTGCTCCGCGGAGTGTGAAAAACTCCACGAACGGAGCAGAATTCACCGCCCAGCTATATTCACACAGAGAGCACAATGTTTCTAACTGTGAATGAAACAGGCCAATTTGGCCAGATCTGTATTAATTTTCACAGGGATAGTTTTAAAGAGAATACCGGATACCAGAGAAATTAATTTAATGGATTAAATCTCAAAGCACAGACCATCCCTATAAATAGTTGTTAACATGCAGACCTCTGAAGATTTTATGATCATTCAAAGTATGAATAAGGGATGCACTACACTGCAAGTTCCATTCACCTTTTAGAGACATTGATGAGTGCTAATAGGCACAATGGAGTCATAAAAGGAGTCAGGATTAATGGACTTAATCTTGAACAATTATTTAAGGCTGTATGTATGAATCTGATTGCCTACAGATGTGGGAGAGTGTAGTGCAATTTCGTTACATCTTAGATAATTAATCTTTTACAAACAGAAGCAATATAGTTATTTTGGAATACCACCATTGTCTGGACTGCCCAAATATTGATACAAGCATGAGGTTCCTTCAATTAGGTGGACCACAGGAAGCTACTTGTCATTGGCATGCCTGCTGTGAATACTTACCCTACTTCCTGGTTCTCTGCGTTTGTGGATCCGTGGAATTCTTCTGTCGCGTTCGTCTGTTGCGGCATCGGGCCTGCTTGTTCTCCGGTGTATCGTTGCGTTCTTCATCAATTTCACCTCCTCTGCAACCTGCAAAGCAAAAGTGTAAAGACACACATTAAATCAGCATCTGTTCACTGTGGGGTAACGTGGAAACTGATCACTGTGGGGTAACGTGCTAACCCCGTTTAAAAGCTGACAATTATACGTATCTCATTATTTCCTTTGAGTTTTCTTCTATGAAGGCTTGATATGGCTGGAACCTAAAAAAAAATTAATGTTATATTGAAAGTTATGCTTTAATTTCTTGATTTATACAGTGGCAGATAACAATCAAGTCCAAGCATTTACATTGTTATTTCAAAGTGAAGTATTTTATTTTGCTTTAAGCCATGTTAAAGGGGCATGAAGTGATTGAGGTTGTATATTTAGTTATGTTAGGTTAATTACATTACCTTCATGCATAGGACTTGAATATATTTTCTTTTAGTCACTGTGGATATCTGCAAGTTTGCTAGCGCTTTTCTTCCCAAACACACACAAGAAATAGCAAAGGTGAGTTACAGATCATTTAAAAGAATTTGCCCACTAGGTCCTTATGAATAGTTGTTCCAAGGGTCTTTTTTTTGTTTCAACAAATGTTCATCTTGAGGGACTGGTTAGACTAGTCACACGGAGGAAGAGACACAAGATACAAATCCCCACCGCATAGATTGCAGTACTCATAGTAGTATTCAAGTACTAAATTTCATATTATTTTGATTTTCAGAAGGAGAAGGGTGCGAGGAAAGCCAGATGACCAGAGTAGCATCCCAGTGACATTACCAGAAACCTTCTGTCCTCTCTTTCGGATAGGTCAATCGTGACTTTTACAGCCGTGGTCCATGCAGGTAACAGCGGTGGGGCGGTGGGGCTGCATGGGGGGATTTCGAGGGATGATGCAGAGGGAAAATTAAATAAATAATTAATTTCCCTCGGCATCGTCCCTCGAAATCGCCCCATGCAGCCCCACCGCTGTTACCTGCACGGACTGCGGCTGGACTTTGACTACGTAGAGTCCTTTTGATCTACGGGGAAGTTCTGAATCTTTACCGTGGTCCATATCACTCCAGCAAAAAGATCCAGTTGAGAACCTGATAACCATTCAGGGTAAGGTTAATGGTCTGAAATGAGATATTTTGGAGCTTAAATAAAACTATAGTTTAGTCAAGAGTTTGATCTAAACTTTCATACAATTGCTAAAGAGATGAAGAAAGTCTCTTTAAAATGTCCTCAGCTTCCTTTAAAATTGACTGCGGCCAGAAGTTGTTCAATCTTATTTCACCTCTTTTATATGTTGCACCTTAGAATATGTAAATCAAAACTTGTTGTACATGTTAAAGTACATTATAAGGTACTTCACATGCTATATTACAATTTTAATAAACCTAAATTATAGTAAATTCCCTTGTTGGAGATAAAATAACTACTCTCATCTTCAAAATTCTTTCTTAGAAAGCTGTATAAATAAACATAAAAAGTGTTTCTTTAACTCCACAATCTGTCCACAAGGGCCACTGATCAGTACAGAAACACATAATAGTTTTGTTCAGTATATCAAATGTAAATACAGAATTACTGATATGGAATTTTTCCAATATCCTTTTGGAGTTCTCCACAAGATTTGTATTGTTCACGCGAGTTGTCATGAATTTTTTTCTTTTACAGGTAGGTGACCGCACCGATGACTATAGTGGATGCATGAAGTCTCAGAAAACACCACAGGTCTGGTTTCTGGGCCACCCTTTGCAATGGAAGGCAAAAATGGACTGAGAAATCAGATTTGCATTTGAGAAACAGTTCTCAGGCCATATTTATTACAACAAGATAGCATTCAAACATTTGGCTACAATTTACATACATAAACTGCAAACACGTTGGGAGAACTTCTATACATGGGAATCAACTAACCAAATTTTGAAGTCATGTTTGGCCACCCAGCTGGTCTTTAGAACACTGGCTAATTGCCCAAGTGCTAGTCACTCTACCCCCAGATATACTCTTTACAAGGCAGACTCCCCTGCTCACGAACAAGGAGAGGAGACGAAGGTAAGCAAGTCATCCAAGAACCTTAAAACACCCACACCAAAGCAACCCAAAGAGGGATCCCCCTGGCAAACTTCGGGAGATGGGGCTGGGCAACGAGGCCGGATCTTGGTGCCCAGGTGCAAGCTCCAACTCCCTCCAATCGCCAGGGCAGTGCCGTAAAGTAGTGGAGACCCAAGGACAATCACTGTAGAGCACGTCCCTGGCGCTGCCTTACAGACCATAGTACTTCTGCCCATACTTGCTCACAGGTTTAAAGTCAAATGTATCGCGAATTCACCTTTCTTCTTGTTCCAGCTGCCAAGGTGCTTACTAGCTTTGTGGCCAAACCTGACTCCGTCACCACAATAAATAAGATAATCATAAGTATACACATAAATGAAACCACCCAGATGGAGCAATTTAAAACCATGAATAGTCCTGTGCACCCTTTTACCCCAAATTGTTGAACTAGGGATGGGTGAGCTGGTTAAATAAGCTGAAGTCCAGCGCAACTAGTCGCACCGACGGTCGGCAGCGACACAGCTCTTCAGGAAGTGATGTGGGTGTTCTCTGCAACCCATGGCTTAAATGCTCCTTCCTGTGCCCCTGCCAGCCCTCGGGGCGGCCCCGTTGATCTATGGTGGCCAATGGGTGCCAAGCATGCTTTCACGGGTAAACCAGGAAACCGCACACATTTTGAATCAAAACACCAAACAGCAAATGCCTTTCCAGTGGGCCAGGTGTCGCCCCACCTGTGGCCAGGCCCACCGTTACAGCATTGACCCTTTATTCATGATCAGCAATTTGATGGAGGCAGATGCACTAAGTCAAATACACAAGTTGCTTTATTATTTCCTAAAATACGTTTAGCGCACAAGGCCAATCGTAACCTTTCAGTCAATCACATGAAGGTTATTCCGGTTGTGCCACCTTATTCAGTGTTTAACTACAGTCTTTCCTGTAATGAGAGGGATAAACTTATATTTAAATACTCTAGTGTGAAAATAAAATGAACCATACAAACATGTGTGAAGATTAAAACACAGGTAATTAACTGGAAGTTCCCTTTACTTCAAATGGTGCTTGAAAAAGTGACATTGTGAATCATGCTTTATGACATTAAGTGCTATCATGCACAGTAGAATAGGGGACTTATTTAATTTAGTTAATGGGACTGTTAGAAGGTGGTTCTGACACTATGGGCCGCCCGGATTTTTCGCTTTTTGAGCACCTAACTGTTGAGCTTTTACTGTGGGGGAGCCTCATAAGTTGGGACTCACCCACGGTGAGCTCAGGATGTAAGAGACTGCATGGGGATTTTACTGGTGTCCCCCTGGCAGCAGCTGGAGTAAGGGACACAGGGCTGGTTACATGCAGACACATGTGTACATGCGTGTGCACACGTGTACGGGCTGCGCAGGGGAGATTCCTAGCGTGTGCCGTCCAGGAGCAGCTATAAAGTGAATGGTGTGGCCGGACTTATGCAGAATTGGGTGGTGACATGGAATAGGCTTTATACACTGGAAAGAAACATGCCAGGGAAAGTCAGTGTGTTTTACTGTGTTTTTCACTTCATTATTCTCTTATGGGGAGGTGGAGCCCATGGGCTAGGGTAACTTCCATTAGGCCTACAGATTCCAGACACACACTAAAGTCCACTGTAGCGGATGTGGAAAGAAGTATTCTGCAGAGTCCAAAGTCATATTTGTACTGCTTTTGGGTCTTCCAGAGCTGTCATATTTCTCTGAGCCACCCAGGACCAGACCCAGGCTGAGGGCTGACCTCAGCTGGATGGATTGATAACCTTACTTCCACAAGCTAGGGCCTCCTCTCCACGAAGAGAAGATGGGTGGGGCTACAGGCTCATCCATTAGCAGCTGTCACTGGGTGCCAGGCACCAGGCTGCACCAAGGAGGGAAGGCAGCGAGTGGGGAAGGGGCTTTGTCAGAGACATGTGGCCAGAGACCCTGGACGACGCCATTTTTAACAAGCCCAGGGGCTGGACAAGAAGGAGGGAGCAGGGGCAGGGAAGTGAAGTGTCGCTGTTTGATAGGACCAACAGAGACTTCCTGCCAGCCCCCTACTCAACTTTTAAAAAGTGCTTGCACAGGAAGAGAGGCTCTCTCTGGGGTGTGGTCTGCTGAAGCAGAAGGTGCTGGTGGCTGGCTCAATGGGCAGTTGGAAGGAAGAACCTCCTGACTGCCCCCAGGGCCCTGAAAAGCGTCAGAAGAAGAGTCCAGGACCAGGGCGCAGAAGCAGGGGCCTCTGCGCAGGGAGAAGAGAGGCCCAGAAGAGGAGTAGGCGAAAGGCTGGCGCAGGGAGCCAGTGAAGACAGCTGAATTCACCCTCTTGGAGACCCGGAGGGCAAAGGAGAGTGCTCCCAGTGGCTGGGGGACACCACCAGGAGCAAGAAGATGCAAAAATGGGGCAGATCGGACCCCCAGGGGCTGAAATATGGCCCCCGGAAGGTAGGCGACCTTTGACCCCTAAAAAGACCGATGACGAAGCGCGTGGGGCTCCGCCGCCAGTCTCAGAGATGCCCCCGGGGTGGGTCAGGTCCCGGGGTCTGCCCCCAAGAGAAATAAAGCCGGGGTGCGCCGTCGCGCACCCCATGAAGGTGCCCCCGCGGGGTGCCAGGAGCCCACCTTGGCCCCCGCCGAAACCGAAGCCGGGGAGCGCCATCGCGTTCCCTGTGAAGAAGGGGGAGGGGCCCGGGATCCCAAATCCGGGCCCCGTGCATGCAGCGGAAGGCGGGGGGGCGCCGTCGCACCCCCAGTGAATACTGACCAGGGGCCTAGGACCCCATCTCCGGGCTCCGATGAGCGAGCGGAAGGTGGAGGATGCCGTCGCACCCCCGTGAAGTTGTGGCCCCGCCAAAGACGGGGTGCGCCAACGTGTACCCCGTGAAGATATGCCAAAGGGGGCCCAGGACCCCATCTCCGGGCCCAGACGTGCAGGAAGGCAGGGGGGAGTGCCGTCGCACTCCCCCGAAGACTCACCGGCCCTCCTGCAGCCGCCGCGTCTGCCCACCGGAGCAGGCATACCAGAAGAGCAGCGCTGGCTCCCGCGGCCACCCACAAGAGTGCGGGCCGGGCCGGGAGCCAGCCAGAGCAGCCGGGGGTGGGCTCCCCGGGCTGCCCCCACCTCAAGTTATGCCAAAGCTGCGGAGGGCCTGGGTGGGACCAGGCACAGGCAAAGAGGAAGGAGAAACGGTGTCCAGGGCCCGGGTGGGACTGGGCCCCGAAACCTGCAAAAGCGGCCGGAGTGGGCTGCCCGAGCCGTCTTACTCACCTGGGAGTCCGTGTGGGACCGGACTATCCAACGAAAGTCAAAGGCGGCCGAAGGCACACTTGCGGCTCTCCCCATAATGCCTTGCAGGCCTGGACCGGCCTGCAAGGAAAAAACAGCTTTTTCTCTGCTTG
Organism: Triturus cristatus; assembly: GCF_964204655.1. Lineage (NCBI taxonomy): Eukaryota > Metazoa > Chordata > Amphibia > Caudata > Salamandridae > Triturus > Triturus cristatus. The sequence continues at coordinate 752,921,290 of NC_140580.1, forward strand.
TGGTGGCCCCAGCAGGACGGGGTGACCCCCACACACGTGCCAAGGTGCTGGGGGAGCTGCTGGAGAAGCGCAGCCTCCCCCCAGCATGAAGAGGAAGCCCTCCCTAATTCACATGGGGACTCGAAAAGAATAACCCCTCAAGGGCTTGGTCAACCTTTCTACACCTTCGAGGCTGGAACTTTTGTTCTGCAGCTGTGGGTGTGTTGAGAAGTGCACCACGGAGTGAAGGACTGAGTTGGGGATGTCTGGAGAAGGGCATTCCCTGGAGGTGAAGAGGAGTAAATGCACTGAAATGCATTAACTAATGGTTATTTCTTTTAGAGGGACTGAAGTTCACGTGTGTAAAGTAAAGTACCTGTGTAAGGTGATGTTAAGCTAAATGGAGTTATGCTGCTGGACCTTCCTGCTAGGGGGTCTAGCTGTATTTATGTAATCCCATGCTTTTACCTGTGATTCCTTTTAAAGTGAAGAGGTGCACTGCAGGAGAAGTGTAGTTGCCAGAAGTACTTCTTTTGAAGGGACTGTAAGTCACATGTGTAAGGAGATGTCATAAGCCAAGTGGGGTTATGTTGCCAGACAGTCGTGCTAGGGTGTCTGGCTGTATATGCGTAATTCTGTGATTTCATCTGTGATGCCTTTAGGGGCTGTAATTGCAATGCATTCAAATGATCAACCAAGGTGATGAGTACTGTCATTCTCAAGTGTGCGTAAACATGGATTCTTGCTGCTGCACTTAGGTGAAGACCCCAGACTGCTAGCCCTTAAGATATAGAGGTGCATACTTTATGGTCAGTAGGAGATGCTCAGTCAGGGTCATGTGTCACCAAGGCAGGTGTACCCCTTTTTAATGCTTGTTGAGGTAATGGGGTGGGTCGCCACTGGAATGGTGCCAGTGCACAGGGCCCTCGCTCCAGGTTATGTTCAACTAACTGCATTGGGGGCAAGATGATGTGCATACATGGGAGTGGTGGTACTAGACCCCACCCCCCCCTTGGGGGTGGGTTGGAGATGTTATGCAATGTCACAAAGTAATTCCAACAGCTTATAAATATTTGTAAATTGGTGCATAGTATTGAGTAGTGTGTGTGTTTAATAAATGTACTCTTACTTTTATAAAGCAAAGTACAGACTGGACAATCAATTATTGAGTGTTATTTTTTGGCACCTGCAAATGGCGATTACTAGCCCACACCACCTCCCTTGAGTAAGCCTCAGACTGCTCTGTAACGCTACCCTCTGAGAGTCAGGCACTACATTTGGGTGTTTGGTTCCCAGTGAAGGACAAATGTAGTCATGGTATTTGTGCAGGCCTCACAGATGCTGCCTCGTTTTCCAACAGGGACACTTCATCACAAATGGGGCTGATATCCTGCCTGTCCTATAACATGTGCCCTAGGTTATAAATAGCTTGTAACGCAGTGTATGGGGTACCTTCCATGTCTATGATGGATTATCCCATCCGCCCAGCTCCAAATAACGCATTATCGGTCAGATGTACAAAGCACTGGTTGCAAAATACTGGTTACAATTTGCAACCAGCGCGAAGTTTTGTGAGCCAACCTGTGTAACAGTTTGCGTTTGCTACTTACCAAAAGACATTTTTGCGATCGCAAACGGCCCAATTTTGTGAATTGGAGCCTTTGCAAATACAGAAGGCATTAGCGCATCTGGCTTATTTCTTTTAGAGGTAAAATGGAGTACAATTGGAATCAAAATGCCAACATGTGAGGAGGATTAGGATGTGGGATGCACTCAATTTTAACATAGCTTCTCCTTTGTTATCAAAGAATGCGTGCTGATTGGTAGTTGCCCTGCCCAAGTAGCAACTGGAATAACATTCTTAGAACAAGAGCGACGTCTCGCCCCAAACCAAACGCACTGCGAAGTTGTGCCTGTTGTGGCAATCAAAAAATTATTTCAAATTTATCAATGTAATCCTTTTAATCCGAACACTTAGCTGACTTCTTTTTAGATCGTATCAATGTTGCATGCACCCACACGTGGAGTGGAATGCCAATTTACTATGTTCTGATGTTAATGGTGGGCCATTCGAACCGCTTCCAAAAACACGAATGACGCAAATTCATCAAAGGCAGTAGTTTATTTATATAAAAACCCAATGCATTTCGGGCAAAGGTTGCCCTTCGTCAGGGGTCACTGTAATAACAAACAAAACAATAATCAATGTCAGTTTGAACCATGATTAAAATTGGTCTAACATTCCTGAACAAAGGTCAATATTTTGTGTTTGTAACTACTTTTTATGATGTCATACATATTGATCCCCCTAAGAATCCCTTAAATATTAGTCTGTGAGTCGAAACACTTAAATTCTATTTGCAACATGGATTGTTCCCAATATGTAGTTAGTGTAACCTCCTTGTGAACCCATGAACTAATGCAGGAAATACAAAATAAATCTGAGAATTTGAACTCTTCATTCCTCTAGAGGCTATTACTTCTGTGCTCCAGTGAACTCAAACTGCTATCTCCCTTATCTAGACGTGATCTGGCCACCTTTCACTTGATATTAATCTAACAAAACCTCCCTGTCACCCTATAGGTGACTGAGCTTGCGTTATATGTCGCCTCACACCATCATTTCACTCGTGCATGCATCACCGCACTGAGGCGTGTCTCTCTTTCCTAGCTTAAATATCCCTTATTTACTTAATTCCTCAACTTGGTACTCATGTGTCTCCCAAACTAAATGCACCGCTCCGTACCTGCCATAAACGTAAAAAGTGGCCCTCTTCATGTCCCGTCCATCGGAACGTGCGCTCCCCTCGAGGATGTAATCAACGAACGATCTTTCCCTCCCACCTGAAATCTGTATTTAAACACTCGTTCCTGTCTCTCATTACTCCCTATTGGTTCACAGTCTCAACGCTTCCCGCCATCCTGATGACGATTATAACAAACAACATGCAAAAAACTTCATTTCCCACAATGCCACATAATGTTTGGCAAGAAAATGACCACTTGTGGTTTCTTAATAGTTCAGATAAAATACCCCCATTCGAATGTCTGTTTACTGAAGTGATATGTTATTCAGTGCAAATAAAGGTTTCTTAAGGTTATTCCAAATAAATAAAATGCTGACTTGTGTGGTGAACCACGGTATCTCGCCACGTGTGGATTCCAACGACGTTGATGAATTTTAATTATTCTTCTATCTTGGTCTGCGGTGCTATCCCGACGTAAGGCAGTAAATTCAACAAGAAGGATTAGGATGTGGGATGCACTCAATTTTAACGTAGCTTCTCCTTTGTTATCAAAGAATGCGTGCTGATTGGTAGTTGCCCTGCCCAAGTAGCAACTGGAATAACATTCTTAGAACAAGGGCGACGTCTCGCCCCAAACCAAACGCACTGCGAAGTTGTGCCTGTTGTGGCAATCAAAAAATTCTTTCAAATTTATCAATGTAATCCTTTTAATCCGAACACTTAGCTGACTTCTTTTTAGATCGTATCAATGTTGCATGCACCCACACGTGGAGTGGAATGCCAATTTACTATGTTCTGATGTTAATGGTGGGCCATCCGAACCTCTTCCAAAAACACGAATGACGCAAATTCATCAAAGGCAGTAGTTTATTTATATAAAAACCCAATGCATTTCGGGCAAAGGTTGCCCTTCGTCAGGGGTAACTGTAATAACAAACAAAACAATAATCAATATCAGTTTGAACCATGATTAAAATTGGTCTAACCTTCCTGAACAAAGGTCAATATTTTGTGTTTGTAACTACTTTTTATGATGTCATACATATTGATCCCCCTAAGAATCCCTTAAATATTAGTCTGTGAGTCGAAACACTTAAATTCTATTTGCAACATGGATTGTTCCCAATATGTAGTTAGCGTAACCTCCTTGTGAACCCATGTTCCAGTTGCTACTTGGGCAAGGCAACTACCAATCAGCACGCATTCTTTGATAACAAAGGAGAAGCTACGTTAAAATTGAGTGCATCCCACATCCTAATCCTTCTTGTTGAATTTACTGCCTTACGCCTTGCTGCCTTGCGTTTGGTTTGGGGCGAGACGTCGCCCTTGTTCTAAACATGTGAGGAGACCATTTTGCAAATCTATCAACAGTTCTCATCACTGGTCTTCATAGTATATCATCCATTTCCATTAATAAAACTGCATGCTCCCATGTGGGAATTGGCAAGGTGAGAATGTCTGTGAGACTCTATCCCAAGCCCAGCGGCAAGCAACCACCCCTCAGTGAGATTTAGGGTATGTTACCAGAATATCAACCTACACAAATATTTTGTCTTAAATATTGTTTACAAAAATATTGTACAGCTGGAATTAGTAATAGAAAGTCTATTCACAACAGGCTGAAATTTTCTAAACAATATTTAGGATATGATGTTTTTGTTACTATTTTGGTTAGCAATATTCTGCTATACAACTGGGGAAGAGGTGTGGCGCAGCGGCCAAGGTGGCTGACTCCAGAACACTGAGTCTCACAGTTCCATCGCCGGCAGCAGGTTAGCCAAACACCATGTGACTCTGGGCAATAGCTCGCTTAATCTTTCCAATGGCCCCCCATTTTGTCCCATGACCAGGCCTCATGGCCTTTAACTTTCCCATGTTATTTACAGGTTATATTGTGATTCCTGTGCCACTAGTGATCACAGTTACTGGAGTGCCTGGCAAGGGCACCAAAGAGGGCATCAAAGGAAAGGTCATCATGCACTGAGCGTACTCTTGGCTACCACTAAGAACTATTTCCTAAGATTTTTCCCCATGTTTTCAATTAGGACTAGGGTCTTTCGTTCACTCCACGGTTTTGCACCATATATTACAATATTTTCTACTTCTTCCAACCCCAAGTCTGGAAATTAGGCTGTATTTTGGACCAATGTAATAATATTACTATGCATGTGGGGGGCTTGGCTTACTTTAATGACTGTGCTATGGAGACCCCCAACAACGCTTAGCTCTCTAGCTTTACCTTGCAGAAAGTATACGTCCTTAACACTTTCAGCATTTTGCTATGCATCTTGAATACAGGTGCCTTGAATTTCCTTTCAAAGTTGGAAAAAACATCATCTTAGATTTCATATATTGGTTGTGAAAAAATTGTAAGAGTTGCTCCTTTTAGGTCTCGCTGAGCCAGTGCATGCGATGCCCTGCGAGAAATTTAGTGAGTGGCTTTTGAAAGTGTTGCTAGAGGCTTTTGCTGGCCTCAAGCTTGCGTTCACGCGCACGTGCACGCGCGCAGCCGCCATGTGGGTTTCTGTCAAGACTCATTAAGCCTTGCGTGCCTCTCTCCGCCTTGTTTTATTTAACTTTTGCGCGCGCGCACACAACTCCCGGTCGTGGCTGAACTGCTTGCTCGCGCGCACCATTTGCTAGTTTTGTTTTTAAACTTGCAGCGCGAGCGTGCGCTTGTTAACATTTCACTCTTAGTGTAGACCCTAATATAACGTCCACTGTCTGTGCACCGATCCCCTTTAGTTTGTGCACTTTTTTTGTAAACAAGGTTTAGTAAGTAGTCGCTGTTTTTAGGAAATGGGTCAATGCTCGCGGACCTGTAGCATTTGAAAAATTGAATCTTCTAACTAAATACTAGTGTGTCTTGCCTTATGAACACCTGGCACTTTTAGGAGTCAATTTTTTAACATTTCGCTGTCTTTCATTCTACTTATTAGAAGTACGACGCCTAACGTTATACATATTTTTGTTGAAATTATACAATTGGCCTTTTATCGACATACTTCAAGCCAGAAATATCAGTGCCAGCAATACACCCCCACCTCACATCATTTTCGTTGACATTCTCCGAGCTCGTAACACACCTGAATTACATTTCTCCTCATTCAGGTCCGATGCAGCCACATATATTGTCCGACTGCCCGTCACTTTTCTACATCCGGATCGAGAGAGATACTAAGAATCACAAAGGATGGCTCATCACAAGTTAGTATGAATCTACCCAGTGAAGCCTTTCTCATTGCGCATATTTTAAACCAGTTTTTACGGACCCAGACTTGACCACGTACTGCTTTTGTTTATGTACTTCCTGGCAATTCAGATAGAGGCAGTCTACCCGAATTCCATGAAGTAGCACTTAACCTCTTGAAAGATAATAGCGTACTTGTTTACTAAGCTTTCTTTCTGGGTCTATACTTTTCGACATTTTTAAGATACAGTAATTTTTTTTATATGATTAGAGATTCTCTGATATGGGCTAAAGGTTAGGTCGAAATTTATCCCGTATGCTGCATACTTTTCACAGTTGTATTTTTCCCATTAACGTTAGCAATGGACTGTTTCAGTAAAGTCTCACCATAACTTCACTTCACTCAATGACATTGTCTACATGCGTGCACATTAATAGTATGTACTTATTGTAGTTTTATCAACGGGCACATAGGATAACATAAACAAGCATTGGCATAGCCAATAGGTCTCGCCTTTGGGGCCTTATAAGTGTTTAGTTATCCAGCACAATATCCTTGGTGCAACAACATCAACTGTTGCATGGCTAAACACTTATAAGGTCCCAAAGGCGAGACCTATTGGCTATACCAATGTTTGTTGTAATGTGTACCCAAGGGCATCTTTGACCAGCCAACCCTGTTCTGTCCTTTAACTTTGTTATAATGCATACATTGCTGAGGACATTTTCCAATATAGGTTTTAATCCCCGCTTTGGAGTTTACTCCCTAAAGCTCCTTTGATTGTGTCAAGAGCCTTACTGCAGTCAACTAGCTGTGGAAAACCAAAGGGGATGACGGATGGAGTGCTGAACAATGCAAGCACTCACCACCAGTCAACTGATCTGGGTTTAATCCATCATCATTCTTTAGCTCACTCCGCCACCCCAGTTCAGACATGGCCATATGTAAATCAGTCTGACCCTGTGCCTCATGGGAACAGTCCAGCCCGAACTGCCAAGCCATGTCTTCCCTGGACCGGAAACAAGCATCCTGGGACCGGTTCCTGGCTAATCAGCCGTCATCAGCCAGGCCACCTCCCCAGGGCTTTGCCAATTTAAATAGGATGCATGTGGCCCCCCCAGCCCCAGGGACTGCCACCTCCCCAAGTCTCTGTTTTCTTTTTTAAAAAGATGTGTGTGGGGGGGCTCCTGCCCCCCCACACGCCCCTGGGACCACCACCTCCCCGGGGCTTCACCAATTTAAACATGGGGGTACGCGGCCCCCCTGCAGCCCCAGGGACTGCCTCCTCCCTGGGGCTCTGTTTAAAAAAAAAAGAGGTGTGTGGGGGGCTTGTGCCCCCCCACACACCCCGGGGACCACCACCTCCCCGGGGCACTAACTATTCGAATTCAGGGGTCCCTTATGAACCCCCGGCCCCGGGGACCACCACCTCCCCGGGGATTTAGAAATGAAGGGAGGGGGGCCGCACCCCACCTCCGGGAGCCTTTGGTGGACCTGGGGACCGCCACCCCCAGGGCAGGTTTCTGCAATGTCCTGGGGGTGCCCATCCCCAGGACATTGCTATTTGCTATGGCAGGGTGGGAGCATGGCTCCCACCCTGCCATAGCAAACTCCTGCTTTGGTTTTTGAAGCGAGAGCAGGAAAACCTGCTTTGGCTTCCAAAAACCAAAGCAGAATTGATTTTGTACCAGGGGAGCTGCAGGTCAGCAGCTCCCCTGGTGCAAAAGCAAAGCCGGCTCCCACAGGAGGCGTGGAGCGTCAGGACCGTGGGGGCATTGGGGCTCCCCCCATGGCCCCCAACGGAGAGGCCAGGCCCAGAGGGGCACGCGGCCCCCTTCCCCTCAAATTAAAAAAAACAAACGGAGAGGCCGGCCCTGGGGGATGGGGTCCCCGGGGCTCCAAATAATTAAAAAAGAAAATAAAAAAAAGTCTGGCCATGCCCCGGGAAATGGGGTCCCCGGTGCCGAAATTGGCCTCGGGAGGGAGGCCACGCGGCCCCCTTGCCAAGTAAAAAAAGAAAATTATAAAAAGGGGTCAGGCCCTGGGGGATGGGGTCCCCAGGGCCCCAAAAATGTAAAAGAAAGGGGGCAACACAGCCCCCCCCTTGTAAAAAAAATATTTAAAAAAAAGCTGGCATCTAGCCAGACACCACGCCCCCTTTCTCCACCACTCTGCTAACACGCCACTGGCGCATTGTTAGTTGGGGAATTAATTCCCCTGGAATATTGAGGGTTCCTGGGGGCCAACTAGCCCGACAGGTACCTCCAGTATGCGCCACAGAGCTGCGTTGCAGAGAGGTGATCCGAGGCCATGCCCCTTCTCACACCACTCTGCAAACGCCTCTTGGCACACTGCTGGTGGGGCAATGTGTCCTCTTGTGTCCTGAGGACACAAGTGGACTTTCATCCCCCGAGCAGCAGTGCACCAAGAGGTGTGTTGCAGAGTGGTGTGAAAAGGGGCGTGGCCTTGGATCACCTCTCTGCAACGCAGCTCTGTGGTGCATACTGCAGGTACCTGGTGGGCTAGTTGGCCCCCAGAGACCCTCAGTATTCATCCCCCAACTTAGAATGCGCAAGGGGTCATGTTTGCAGAGTGGTGGAGAAAGGGGTGTGGCCTTTGTCCACCTCTCAGTAATCCCACTGTGTGGGGCTTACTGGAGGTAAGATGTACGCTAGTTGGCCCCTAAAGCACCCTTAGCAGCAAAGGGGACTTCAATCCCCATCCAAGAGCGCGCCAGGGAGTGCATTTGCAGAGTGGTGGGCAAAGGGGGCGTGGCCTGCTATGAATACTTACCAATGCTGCTGTGTGGGACTTACTGGAGGTAATAGGAGGGGTAGTTGGCCCCCAAGGTTGTCGTTGTTACCTGCAGTAAGTCCGACACAGTGGGAGTGCTAAGATATCTAAGGAGGACATGCCCCCCTTTCTCCATGACTCTGCAAAGGAGCCTCCTGGCAGACTACGGGATAGGGATAAATTCCAATTTGCTCCTGAACGAATTTGGGGGCCAAGAAGCCCTCCTCTTACCTCCTGGTACCTCCTATAAGTCCTACGCAGTGGAATTCCTGAGCGCTGGTCGGAGGCCCAGCACCCTTTCTCCACCACTCTGCAAACATGACTACTACTTAATCAATCAATCAATCATGGTATTTGTAAAGCGCGCTACTTACCCGTGAGGGTCTCAAGGCGCTGAGAGGGGGGGAGGGGAGTTGCGCTACTGCTCGTAGAGCCAGGTCTTGAGGAGTCTTCTGAAGGCAAGTAAGTCTTTGGACTGCCGTAGCTGGGTGGGTAGGGTGTTCCAGGTCTTGGCGGCGGGGTAGGGGAAGGATCTGCCGCCGGAGGTTGTTCGTTGGATGCGGGGGACGGTGGCGAGTGCAAGGCTGGCGGAGCGGAGCTGGCGGGTGGGGGTGTGGAAGCTGAGTCTGCTATTCAGGTGGGCGGTCCGGTGTCGTGGAGTGCTTTATGTGCGTGGGTGAGGAGTTTGAAGGTGATCCTCTTGTCGACGGGGAGCCAGTGTAGGTTGGTCAGGTGAGGGGTTATGTGGCTGCGGCGGGGAACGTTGACGATCAGTCGGGCGGAGGCGTTTTGGATGCGCTGTAGTCGTCGTAGGTGTTTGGCTGGGATTCCGGCATAGAGTGTGTTGCCGTAGTCCAGCCTGCTGCTGACGAGGGCCTGTGTCACCGTTCTTCTTGTTTCGGTCGAGATCCAATTGTAGATCCTGCGGAGCGTGCGGAGGGTGTTGAAGCAGGAGGAAGAGACGGCGTTGACCTGTTTGGACATGGAGAGGGAGGAGTCGAGGATGAATCCTAGATTGCGTGCGTGGTCGGTGGGTGTCGGTGCTGTCCCGAGGGTGGTCGGCCACCAGGAGTCGTCCCAGGCCGAGGGGTTGGGTCCGAGGATGAGGACCTCCGTCTTGTCCGAGTTCAGTTTCAGCCGGCTGCTCCTCATCCAGTCGGCGATGACCTTCATTCCGTCGTGGATGTTGGTTTTGGAGGTGCTTGGGTCCTTGGTGAGGGAGAGGATTAGTTGAGTGTCGTCGGCATAGGAGATGATGTTGAGATTGTGGTGGCGGACCACTTGTGCGAGGGGGGCCATGTAGATGTTGAACAGCGTAGGGCTGAGGGAGTAGCCCTGGGGGACGCCGCAGATGATGTCGGTGGCTGTGGATCGGAAGGGTGGGAGGCGGACGCTCTGGGATCTGCCGCAGAGGAAGGATGTGGTCCAGTCGAGGGCCTTCTCTTGGATGCCGACTTCTTGGAGGCGTGTTTTTAGAGTGCGATGGCAGACCGTGTCGAAGGCGGCAGAGAGGTCCAGGAGGATGAGGGCCGATGTTTCGCCGTTGTCTAATTGGCGCCTGATGTCGTCTGTGGCGGCGCTGAGGGCAGTCTCGGTGCTGTGGTTTCGTCTGAATCCGGATTGGGACGGGTCCAGGATGTTGTTGTCTTCGTGGTGGCGGGTCAGTTGCATGTGTACGATTTTCTCGATGACCTTCGCCGGGAACGGGAGTAGGGAGATGGGCCGGAAGTTCTTGAGGTCCTTGGGGTCCGCCTTGGGCTTCTTGAGGAGGGCGTTGATTTCGGCGTGGTTCCAGCTTTCCAGCAATGTCGCTGTTTCGAAGGAGATGTTGATGACCTTCCGTAGTTGGGGGCCGATGGCTGCGTCTGCCTTGTTGAATATGTGGTGTGGGCACGGGTCTGTCAGCGATCCTGAGTGGATGGAGTTCATGACCTTGCGTGTCTCGTCGTCGCTAACGTTGGACCAGGAGGTGAGGTGTTTGGCGTTGTTGGTGTTCGGAGGAGAGGTGGAGTCTGGCGTGGTCGGGTCGGTCGTGGTGTTGAAGCTGTCATGGATATCGGCGATCTTGCGGTGGAAGAAGATGGCCAGTGAGTCGCAGTTCCTGTGAGGGCGGGATGTCATTGGTGTTGGCGCTGGGGTTGGAAAGTTCTTTAACGATGCGGAAGAGCTCTTTGCTGTCGTGTGCGTTGTTATCCAGGCGGTCTTTGAAGGAGGACCTCTTGCCTGATCTGATGAGGTGGTGGTGTCTCCGGGTGGCGTCCTTGTGGGCTGCGTGGTTGTCCGGTGTACGTTCGTGGAGCCATTTCTTCTCCAGTTTCCGGCATGCGCGCTTGGAGGCCAGGAGCTCGTCGGTGAACCAGGTGGCTCTCTTGCTGGTGTTGCTTTTGGGGGGTTTCTTCAGTGGGGCGAGGGTGCTGGCACAGTCATTGATCCACTGTCTGAGGTTGCGGGCTGCGGCGACTGGGTTGGTGGGGTCGGTGGGAGGGTTCTGGGAGAGGGTGGTGAGCAGCTGGTCTTTGGTGACTTTGCTCCAGCCACGGCGAGGCATCTGTTGGGTGCGGTGGTACGTGGTTGGTTTTTTGAAGGTGAAGTGAATGCAGCGGTGGTCGGTCCAGTGGGGTTCGGTGGTGTGGTTGAAGGTGACGTGGGTGCTTGTAGAAAAGATGGCGTCCTGCGTGTGGCCGGCGGCGTGGGTGGTTGAAGTGACGAGTTGTCTGAGGCCGAGGTTGGCGAGGTTGCCGATCAGCGTGGTGGAGTTGGCGTTGTTGTTGTTCTCGAGGTGGAAGTTCAGGTCCCTGAGGAGGATGTAGTCCGTGGAGGCGAGTGCATGGGTGCTGACGAGGTCGGCGATGGAGTCGGTAAACTGGGCCCAGGGTCCGGGGGGTCTGTAGACGAGCGTTCCTCTGAGGGTGGTGTTGGGGTCGGTGTGGATCCGGAAGTGCAGGTGTTCGGCGGCGTGAAGGGTGTCGTCTGCGTGGGTGGTGACCTTGAGGGTGGATTTGTGGACGATGGCAATTCCTCCTCCGATGCCGTTGGCGCGGTCCCTGCGGGAGATCTTGTAGCCGTCTGGTATGTCAATGGCGATGTCTGGAGCAGAGGAGTCATTCCACCACGTCTCGGTCAGGAAGGCTACGTCCGGGGCAGTGGCATCGAGCAGGTCCCAGAGCTCGATGGTGTGTCTGCGTGTGGAGCGGGTGTTGAGTAATATGCAGTGGAGGTGGTTGGGTCTGTTCATTGATGGTTTGGTGGTTCTGTCGCAGGTGAAGCTGCAGCTGCGGCAGGAGAAGGGTCCCTGGGTGCGTTTCAGGGCAGCCTGGTTGCAGCGTTGGTCTCGGCCGGTGTTAAGAGCGTGGAGGGAGTTGGCGTCGTAGCTGAGGCTGGGTATGGTGCGGTGGTGTGCGCGGGGTCCAGGGTTTCTGGCGCAGGGCGCGGACCTGGCGCGGACGGGCGCAGACGGGCTTGCCTCTGGCGCGCCTCCGGTGCGCCAGCGGCGCCGCCGCGCAGCGTCCTGCATTAAGAAGGGGTGGAAGGAGGAAGGAGCAGCTGGGAGGCGGGTGGCGGGGAGCGAATGGCAGAGGAGGGGGCGGGGCCGCAGGGGACACAGCGGCGGGAAACCGGCAACAGGCAACAATTACGATGAAATTACGAAAAATAGTCAGTAAAGCAGCGCAAAGAGAGAGCAGGCAATAAATGTAATACAGAAAAGAAAACAGTCACTAAGGCAGCGCACAGAGAGAACAGGCAACAATTATGACAAAAATACTTTGCGAATACTTACCGCCCACCACTGGGCCACCAGGGATGAGGTGCAGGCGGGAGCCTGCGGGTGGAGGAGGGCCTCGAACTCCCAGCAGCAGCGAGGGGCAGCAGCCAGAGGACACGGCACCAGTAGGGAGCGCTGGGGCGGTGGGGGGAGCGTCCTGGCCTGTGAACAGGTCAAGGTTCGCCTTAAAGATGCATCTTTCTGCAACTGTGACTTAGAGGTAGTTATAATCCCCCTGCCCTATTATATACTAGGGCTGCACAGAGGAGGTCATGCCAATCACAGGGGTACCCTAACCCATAGTGTACCCTAGTGAATGTAGGTGTTTTCACAGTATTCTAAGTGTCTTTTAGCATTGCACTGGCTCCAGACCTGGTTAGTCAGAGTCAGTTACCACCAGTACCAGTCTGCAAAATGTTGGGGACACAGGATGACTTTGCAACAAGACTTCTTTCTGCACCTCTGTTGGTTCTTTCTGCATTTCTTTTGCTTCTTTCTGCACCGTTCTTTGTTTTTCTGAACTTCTGTTGCCTCTTTCTGCATTTCTCTTGCTTATTTATGTGCCTTTCTTCCTCTTTCTGCACGTGTCCTACCTCTGTAGGCATAGTTAGAAATTAGCATTTAAAAAACCTTTGAAATTCACTGAAAAAACCATAGGTTTCAGGGACGTTATAGTTAGAAATTAGCATTTCATAAACCTTAGAAGTTCACTGAAAAAACCACAGGTTTCAGGGACATTTCATTCGAACAAAACCAGAGAAATTCGTCCGTTATAGTTAGTTCAGCTAACTATAACTCGCGCCCCCACAATGCACTGCTGATGATGTCACATAGTACATCATTCATGATATGGTCAGTGACATCACTGATGACATCACTGATGATATCTCCAATGACATCACTGATGACATCACCCATGTGATAATCTGATGCAACTCCTCACACCCTAATATAACCTTTGATACACCCACTCTAAAATACAAACGACAATTTTCGAAACCATAGACACACCAATACCATTTACTTCATACGCACTCACTGATTCCTAGGTCTACACACACATCCACTTATTCACTCATACATGCAGTCACTCATCAATACAGCACTATCATATGCACTCATACACTTATACAGACACTCACATACCGCCACTCACCCATAGAGTTACTCACACACGTAGTCAGTCATGCAAAGAATCAATCACACTCCCATTTACTCACCTATACAGTTATATACACACCCCCTCACTTATTCAGACATATACTAACATATACTTACTCTCTTATACAATGACTGATACAATCACACACTCATCCATACAGCCACTATCACAATCACTCACTCTCATATATAGTAATTTATATACTTCAAAACTCACATACACTGCCTTTCACATATGCAGATACTCACACCTATGCCACTGAGACATCCTTTCACTCACCAGCACAGCCATACACACACTCACCCACCCATACAGCCCCTTGCAGATGCATTCTTGAACCGATACACCCAGTGAATCACACACTCACACATCTATGCACAGAGTCACACACCCAACACTCACCCACACAGATGCTCAAGGCACCCATACAGATACTCAGACAACCAGTCAGTAACCCATATAGACAGTCATGTAGCTACTCACCAACCAATGCAACCGCTTACACACCAACTGACAGACTGATAAAGACATTAACACAGTTTAGTCACTAAGCCATGCATTCACTAACACATGTTTAATCACTCACTTATACAGACAGTCACACACCTACTAAATGATATATTCAGACACTTTATACCCATTCATTCTTCAATACACCTTGGCATATATATATAAAAAACATACTTAAACTTACAGAAACACACAGTCACTGGATGATGTCATCAGTGATGTCATTTGAAATGTCATCAGTCATGTCATCAGTCATGTCACTGACCATGTCACGAATGATGTAATATGTGACGTCATCAGTAGTGCATTACGGGGGCGCGAGTTATAGTTAGCTGAACTAACTGTAATGGCTGAATTTCTCTGGTTTTGTACAAATTAAATGTCCAACTAACTATAACATCCCTGAAACCTGTGTTTTTTTCAGTGAATTTCTAAGGTTTTTTAAATGCTAATTTTTAACTATAATGTCCCTGAAACCAATGGTTTTTTCAGTGAATATATACATATATTTGTTTTATAAATTCAATATACTTAATTAATTTTCCACCCTGTACCCCTAAAAACCTCACAACCTGCTATGACACTATAAATTACTATTTTACAATTAAATTAAAAATATAAATAATTTAAAATTACAAACTATATTTAAAAACATGAACAACAATACCACAAACAATATAAAACATATAGAATTGAAATATAATGTAAACACATAAAGAAACTTAAAAAGCAATATTTTTGCCCTTGAAAAATCGATATTTTTGCTAATGATATTTCTGCACACAATATTTCTGTGTCATGATATTAAAATTTTTATATTTCTGCAACTCGATATTTTTAGATCTACATTCTTTTATTGGTTTATCAAAAGGGAGGCAAATCAAGACAAAGCAGGAGACATTATCTCCTAACCAGAAACCCCAAAACTCCCCGTCGCCCCTAACCTGTCTCCTGCCCTTCTCCCCCACAGGATCCACCCCATCCAGCCATCCCATCCGATCTAAGGTAGTGAGTATGGGCACCAAGGTCACCTCTAAGGTGCGGCAGGTGTGGGCTCAGTGAGTCGCAGAAAACGCAAATATTTGGGGCAAGAAAGTTCATGGAATTCCGTGGTAAGCAATGATACAAACGGGCACTAGAGCTCTGGGAATGAAGCCCCTTGGTGTGATAAAAAGAGGGAGAAACATTCCATGCCCAAAATTTACCAGAGGCAGTGTAGCCAGCCCACATGAGTGGGGATGTGTCCCAACCCCCAGTGTGATAGGACATTATGAAAGGCTGCCCCCAATGCTTAGCCTATCTGTCACCCCTACAAGACTTGAGAGGAAATGTAAGAGTGTTAGGTAAATGCAAGATAGTATAGGCAGGGAAGCAGGGTAGCTGTGTGTTGAGGTGGTATCAATATCCTTCAGCACTTGCGCCAAGTATGCGGTGATCTTCAGGCAATCCCACAACAGATGTGTCAGGGTACCTAGGGTACCACAGTCGCACCAGCACACGCGGCTGTGGGTGGGGTTTACCATATGCAGTCGGGGGGGCATGAGATACTAGTAAGTAGCGATTTTGGTTGCCGCCTCTATGCTTGCCACATTGCGAGCGGTGTGGCATGCGCAATGAAAAATATCCATCCATTCCCGCTGTGTAAAGGAGTGGCCCAGTTGGGACTCCCATCTTCTCTTGCCCAGAGATTTAGGAATGAGCCTTGGGGAGCAAAGAAAGCTGTATAGTTCGGATATGAGGTGAGCATCTGAAGTTTTGGAAAGTAGCCACCTCTTGAAAGGGGTGATATGGCATTGGGCATGGGGACAGATCGTGGGGTACATCACCCAGTGTCTGATCTGGTGGTATCGCTATCATTCAGATTCAGGGATGCCCTGTTGTAAGAGAAAGTCCTCAAATGATAGGAGACCAGCCTCATCGAAAAAGTGTCCAATGGATCTCTGCCCTCCTGTCTCCACTGAGCGAAGGTCCCTGAAGAGAGGCCTACAGTAAAATCATGGTTGTCCGCTCTGGGCTTCAGTGGTGATGGGAACGAGTTGAGACCCCCCCCCCCTCAACAACTTTGTCCCATGCAACTAGAGAGGCCTGCTTGATGGGAGACAAATACAGACTTTTGGGACGTGCCGGTTTGGGGAGGAAGGGAATCTTCCACAGAGATTGCCCCACCACTGCCCTATCCATGAAAACCCAGTGCTTTTCGAATTGGGGGCGTGACCACTCTACGAAGGTCCTAAGCTGCACAGCCAAGTAATACCACCCCAGATTCGGTACCCCCAGACCTCTCTCCTTCGGGGGCTTGTAACAAAGGTCTCTATTCAAACGAGGCCTCTTGTCCGCCCATACAAAGTGGTCGATCTCCATTGTAAAATGCTGACAGACCCAGAGGGGGGTTTCACAGGGAGGACTTGGAAAAGGAAAAGTATCTTCGGCAATATGACCAGCAGCCACCTACATCTGTCACCCCCGACATAGGTGTGGGTTAACCGGAGTGCTGCATATTCTGCCCTGTCCAGGTCAAAGCCGGACAACTGAGATTATACAGCCTTAAGCTGTCACCAGATCGGGGGAGCACCAGTCCGCCTGTGGATACGCTCCAGCTGCTGGACCTGTCATGAGAGCTTCATATCTTGTTGTCCGCTGAGGCAATCACAATACATTTCCCCCAAATCACCACTTTCAGAGTCTCCCAGAGAGTGGTGGCTGAGGTCTCGGGGTTATCGTTCATGTAAAAAAAAGTCCCGTAGCACTTTAGTACACTTCAAGACCACAGCGGGTTGGTGTAAGATCGTGTCCCGGAGACACCAGGTCCTAGGTGGTGGGCGGGTGGAAGGGAAAGCAAGCATGAGAATGACTGCTGTGTGGGCCAACAATTAACGTGACATGATTTCGGCAGCTTGGGAATGAGATTCAACACAAGAGGTGCCCAGGAAATAGTCTATCCTCGTATATGTCTTATGGGAGTGGGAGTAGAAACTGTAATCCCAGGCGGCGGGATGGAGAGCCCTCCAGATATCTATCAGACCCACCTCCTCCAGCCTCTGTGTCCCTTCACGTAAGAGAACTCCAGACTGCCTCTGTCATTGGGCTGAGCAGTCCATTGTGTTGTCTGAGGCTATGTTAGGGTCGCTGCCCAACAGCAGCAGTCGATAATCAACTTTGTCAACTCTGCCGCCGCCTGGCGTTGAAAGATCTCCTGACCTGTGTTGAGGGCATACACTGAAACCAGTGTAAAGATGTGTGAACCCAGCGAGAATGAGTGAGCCAAAAGCCTGCCCCTAATTGCTCCCAGGGAAGCTGGAGGAGACAAGGATAGCCACCCCAGCAGATTTAGTGGGAGGGGAGGAGAAGAGCTGGCAAGGGAATGTCCTAGATTTGAGCCTGTGAGTATCGCCAGAAAGAAGGTGGGTCTCCTGGAGAAGGCATATATGGGCCCCGGAATGTTCCAAGTAAGAAAGAATAACGCGCTTCTTTACAGGGTTATTGAGACGTTCGCAATTAGTGTGATAATCTTAAGGTCGAGGGCTATCGGTGGATAGTGAAGTAGATCTAATTGATGCCACCATCTGGAGTGGGAAATTCAGTGGGCGGGGATTGAGACCTTAACCCCATGAAGCAAGTGGTGCAATGGTGTGTCAGTGGAGGGAACCGCCCCAGAGGAACCCAGGCATGGAGGGAGACCAAACATCCCGACAAACCCCAACAAATATACAGCACAACAAAGTAAACATTATCAATGTCCTGGGCAAGAAGTAAGAGTCAGTGAGTGAGTGAGTGAGTGAGTGAGTGAGTGAGTGAGTGAGTGAGCGAGTGAGTGGGAGTTGAAAGAGGCCAGCGGCAGCCCATCCCGCCCAGGCTCACCACACTTTCAGAAAGATAGAGAAGCAAAGGCAGAGGGAGAACAAGCTTGTGTCAATAGCAGCGATCTAGAGGCATAGCAGAGATTAGGGCCGCCTGGATCAGAGGAATCCTCGCCGAGGGATGCCACCACCACCCGGCGCTCTATGGCCATTGTCTCAGGAGAGCGTTGTGCGGTCTTCCGCCTGCGAGCACCCAGCTCGCATTCGCCCCACCTGCCGGCAGGGACCACTCGGGGGATCCGGCAGGATGTCCAACAGCTGACATGCTTCTTTGAGTGATCGGAGCTGGTGGATCTTCCCACCTAAGCGAAAATTCAAGCGGAAGGGGTGTTCCGAAGAGTAGAGAACTCCGATGGAACAGAGGTGGGATGTGATAGGCCGAAATACCCTCCGCTTTTGAGTGGATGAGGCGAGGTCATGGTACAAAGTTGGTATGTGTCCCTGGAACTGTACCGGGCCAGCCTCCCTGGGCTGCCGGAGGATGCACTCCTTCAACTGGAAATGGTGGGCACAAGTGAGAATGTCTGCAGGGGTGCTGGTGCAAGTCACTTCGGACCAACGCGATGGTTGCGGTTGAGCTTGATCTCAAGGTTGGGGGGTGCCTCAAGAATCGTTCAGAAGAGGTCCCCCACAAAAGAGGTGATGTCCGAGCCCTCCACTCGAGACGATGATCCCCCTGATGCAAATGTTATTGCGGCGCAAGCAGTTCTCTAAATTCTCTGTGTGTGCCTGAAGGTCTAGGTGCTGGTCTCAGAGGTGTAGAATCTCCTTCTGAAGTTGCTCGATCTCCTTGTCCATGCTCGTGCCATGTGCCTCCAGTGTGTCCACCTTATCTCTCAGTGCATCCACATACCGCTTCACCACCCTGAGCTCCTCGGAGAGCTCCTTCTTCATGGTCTGCAGGTCTTTATGGAGGAAAGTGAAGAGCGGTTCTATCAAATAGCAAGTGAGCAGGGCTTCGGCTTCACCGAGGTCTGAAGACACAGATGGGTCAGGGGCTGGTGGAGAGCCATCAGCATGAGAGCTAGTAAACTTGAGGAGCAAGTCCTTTACTAAGCGGTCCTTCTTACCCTTGCTCGCCACCATTGTTGGGGGACTGTAGAGTGTGGCAATGCAAAGGGTATGTTGCAGCTTCTTCAACTATAGCGGCACTCCCACCGGCCAGGTATGCGATTTCCGTATGGCCGATGGGGTCACAGCAGGGCGGGTGGTAGCTTGCAGGACCCAGGGGTCACTGCCATGTCAGCTTACCGCTGTAGATATGTAGGGACCCTTCATCGTCCAAGGGCAGGGAGGGCACCCAAGCTGGTGCCAAGCCAAGGGAGCAGGCAAAAGAGTCAAAGGGCGCCCTCAGCAGGATGATGGATGCAGTGTGGGGGAGCAATGGAAAAGCAATGGTGGAGGGGCCACCAGTCCCCTGCACCTCAGGATCGGCCACACAGGACACGTAGGTGGGCTCCATGGGTCTCAGGCCAGGGCAAGATGCAATCCCACTGGTGCGCCAAGACAAATGGCCACAGTCCTGGCACCACTCCCAGGTGCCAAGGGGTCAAGCAGCACCAGGCCCCACAGAGTGACCCCCCAGTAGGCCAGTCACTCCTTCTGGTGGGGTGACCGCAGTCTCAGACAGTCTAAGGCCTCAAGCGTGGAGGCACAAGCAGGAAGGTGAGAGGTGCGGACCCCAGGGGCTCGATGTCAGTCACGCCCTCTACCCCAGCGGCTCAGTCTCCCAGGCAGTCCAGCAAAGAAAACCCAGATGATGAGGGCCCCAATCCCAGGCCCCAGTAGGGGTCATGGCTGCTGGGGGCTACTGATGCAGCACCGGCACAGAATGGCGTGCAGGGAGCAACGGCAGGCATGGGGGGCCCTCCAACTGCCGTGGCAGGAAATACAGGATCACTCTTCGGTGAGGGGTTCCCAAATCGGCACAGGAGGGCTGCCAGTCGACTCAAAGACACAGCACGGGTGGGGCTACCCAGCCATCCACAGCCCCACTCCAATAGGACCATGCACCACCAAACCCGGCCAGACCCTTCTCCTTATCCGAGGTCAGCTATGGCTGTAGGCACTGCGCCACAAAGCAGCGGAGGCAGCCCCACTCGGGAAGCATCACAGGCCACGGGGCGGCACCCAGGAGACCTGGAGGGTGGCCACAGCAAGTCACAGCCTCACCCGCTCCGGCACCAGAGTCACGCCCATCCAGGGCACTCATGCCTCATGCAGGCCTCTCGGTTCACCAGCACGACCATCCCGCCGTCATCTTAGGACATCCGTCATGCTTAGTAGCCTCTAGATGCGCCAGCCAGTGCTGTGGGCCGGGTACAGCGGTAGGAGTGTGGAAGCTCCCTGGGCCAGCTAATCAAGGCTTGGGCAGCTGGGCTCTGTCGGCTTGACGGACAGAAAAGAAGATACATCTAACCCGGTCGCCATTTGAACCACTCCCCCAACTCTATATTTTTAATTCAATATTTTGTTGAAATACCTAGCCATGAACTGCAACCACTCTGAGTACACCAGTAAAAGTTAACCCTCTAACCAGTTCCAAATCCTGCTCACAAAAAAAACTGCTGTAAAGTGCCATGGAGTGACTGCTCAGCTGAACACCACTAAACCCAGTAGTTGGCTCTGTGACTATGAGCCAAGTCAGTCCTCCACATGTTGACAAACATCTGAAAACACCACAATAAAGAGCTCCTGCTGTCAGCCTCCACCAGGTTTGGATGCTGAAAATGCCCGCATCACAAGCTCCCATTGAAAAATTGAAGTTTGTAAACATCCCTGCACCCTGTGGCAGGCACCTCTCTGTGCCTGCCACACGGTGCATGGATGTTGAGGGGGGCACCATTGGTGCCTTACAGGCCCCATTGAGAAGGCAGCAGAGGGATGGGGGCCTTGCTAAGGGCCCCCAAAAACACTTTTTGACAGCAGTTCCATGTCGGAAAGGCCGACATAGAACTGCTATCGGAAAGTGCTATCGGAAAGTGCCATCATAATCCCGATGGCAGAGTCAAGGCTAGCTCTGCCGTCATTGTGGTACATGGATGGCTTCTGACATACTGACAGGCTCCTTGAGCCCATCAGAAGTGCCGCAGATGGTCCCTCCACCCGATGCCTCCACCCGTCACATCATAATGCGGTGGGCGGATCGCTGTGTGAGATGTTGGTGGGTCCGACACTGACATGGCGTCGGTGTTTGACCTACTGACATCATAATTAGGCCCAAAGTGTCTTAGCTACCTAATTACTCAAGGGCTCTGTCTGATATTCTTTGATGCAAGTCTTGTTGTATGGCTCACTGTGTGGCCCTGCCAACAATAGCCAGGTGGTGAGTACTCAAATATCAACAGCACCCTTCCCTCGAAATTGATGCTCTTTGTTCAATGAAGACACCTTTTTGCACTTTCTAGAGCAATATAGACAAAATCCCAACCTTTCACACTTGCCCACTGATACCCCTGGGGGAGGTGGAAGGGTGCCTGCTCCCTTTAATGAAGCAGACCTACTCTTGGCTTGTATTTATTTGAGCACTATCCCAATGAATATGACACTGTGTACGTCCTTTTGCTCTTGTCAACTGCAGGTTTTCATTTCCCTCACCAAGACCTTATGATTCCTGCTGTCCACTTTGCTGACACAGACTGTGGAATGGCTTGTGAAACCCAAAATACCAACTTCTATATTGGTCATAGTGACTATGATCTAATTCTCGCCGCCCACCCTAAATCTAAACTCAGTCCCTATTATTTTGAACTTCCCATCTGGTAACCTGACACTTAGGATATTTGTGTCAACTAGGCATATAGCTAGTTGCCCAAGGACTGGCCTAGATCCTGTTACCCTGCTTACATTGTCCCAGCAATCCAACACTCCCTTGCTAAGTCTTCACAAATTAAAAGATTCCAAAGGAAAATATCTGACACCACCCACTTCTTTCCTATTCTTTTTCCAAAGTACAGAATAGAACTGTCAGTTCAGGAAATTTGAATCATGGCTAAAGTCTTAGAAGAGGTTGAAAACTCTACTGCTATAGTATCAGGGTTAATATTTGATCAACTAGAGAACTATCTATTTGCAAAACAGAATGATTCTTTACTTTGCCCTGACTGCCAAGGGTTAAGTTTGCACCATTGTAGGATCAGAATGATGCTCATTTACGCTGAATGTTTCTTTACGCATATATGACCAAATTGTCCTTATCCTTAATAGTATTAAGAAATTACCCAAAATTAACGATTGGTTTAGTCTTGATGAATGGAGTACTTGGACTAGGTTGAAATGCTTATTTAAGTGGTTAGGAATGAAGATAATAGGCATTATTTTGCCTATTACCTCTTTGATGTCTTCGTAC
This sequence comes from Triturus cristatus, assembly GCF_964204655.1. NCBI lineage: Eukaryota > Metazoa > Chordata > Amphibia > Caudata > Salamandridae > Triturus > Triturus cristatus. Next base: position 752,943,640 of record NC_140580.1, read on the forward strand.
TACTTTAAATAATTTGTTGTTGCTCTGTTAACCATTTCAAGAAAAATAAAGCATCTCGGGCCAAATATACTAAACTTTTAGTGGTCTCAATTCAAACCCTATGATTTGCAAAATGTGTGGCTAAAATGTTTGGTACTATGTATTGTACCTATATTAGGAGTCAGTAAAGTTTTATTATCTCTTAACATAGGTTTAGACATGGATTACAAATCGCAATTTGGAAGAGTTGTGTTACAGACCTCCCAACCAAATTATGATACCTATCCAGATGTATCAATGATTTTCAAAAGTAATAGCAGTCACAAACCATTGACAACCCTTAAGTTGGGGTGATAACTGATTTGCAAAAGGGAAGGGGTCACTTTTGCTTTCTGCATTGGGGTAAAAGTTACAGGTGGAGTCACAGTAACCCTTTTTTTTTTTAAATAAACCTTTTTTCAATGTCTGGATACCCTCAAGGGTGACAACAAGCGCTCTACAAATCTACTGATTGATTGAATGAAGCCCTGTTTTCTTTATTAAAAAGTAATTACAGGCATGATGGTCTGCTGTCCATTTCAGGGCACCATCCCTATGATGGTGACCAATATGACTAAGTTGCAATTTGCAGCCTCCGTAAGGAATTGGTAGTTTGGACTCCAACCCACCCTGATTCCTTATTTTGACATCTGGCTACTAGTATATAGGTCAATTTGCAAACTGTTTTCGGTCACAAAAAGTAGTTGTGACCAGAAAGTTTGTACATCTGGCCCCCTTCTTCTATTAGGACAATATAGATTAAAAGTCTGATTAAGGTTCACGTGAATATGTCAAAGAAAATGTGTCTCAAGATTAAAAATCTAATAATGACAATGGATCTCCTTTAAGGATTGCACAATAACACTGTGCAAAAGGGAGGGATTCCAAAATGTAAATATTGTCTTAGCATAATTGTAACTGTAGCAGCCATCTTTCTGCTCATTGTTAACCAAAGATCCATATTGTGTCCACCTCTGACTTGCAAAGCCTCACTCTCATGCATGGCGAGACATTTTTTAATACCTTGCTCACCCCTGAAAGCTTACATTTCTGTATCTATTTAAAGGTCGTTTGTACACTCTCCCTTGACTTCAGATCTTGCACCTGTGTGACACCTTTGTTTCAGTGTCATCACATGATCTCTATTGTAAGGCTTTGCATGAAAACATATACATTTCTGCATCTTCTCCGCTTGGATCACTTTATGCTCATTTGGATTTCTAGGGGATCCCCTAGTTTCCCATTCTGTGATTCATAGATTATTTTTTCTTTTGTTAATAAACAAAGTAGAGCAGATTTTCTTTAATGGAGCATTAGAAACTTTGTGTGCTCTGCCCTCAACCTCCATTGTTTCAGGGTTCATGATCACTCAATAGCTTTTTTGTGGACAACCATGAGCTTCGAGACCATAGAGAGGCAAAATGTTAAGGAAGCAATTGGTGAATTCCACTGAGTTAAAGGTGTAACCTCATGGCAAGACCCACGTCTTCACCCAATTGGATGCACTCAAGTGTTTTGTGACTGGTGTTAACGTGAGTCGGGTTTGACTTCTGTTTAGACTTCAGGCCTTACAGAAGACAACAGCTTGAGTGGATGTTGTTGATATAGGTCTGATAGATATTGAGATTGGTGTATCCTCTTCTTATGGGCAACCTCAGTTCCAGAAGAAGTTAATGTGGAATTTACCTAAGAAAGCAGTTTGTTCCGCGCTCAATTTTCAATGGAAGATCGTCATTTGCTCACAGACTATTTCCCGCTATTAACACGTTTAGTAAAATTGACAGGCATTAAAGAATGATATTTGTAGTTTTTCAGTGCAATGCTTCTTTGCACTATTTTTATTGTGATAGATTTCGATTTGCAAGAATATTCAATTAGGAGTTTAGCTTTGAAGGTGCTACCCAATTCCGTTTCAAGTTTTGTTGTGGGCATTGTGGCCTGGTCTTCTGTTTGTTCTGGACGGGTCTAATGGTATGACTGTCCAGGGTTAAGAGGCTCTGACCTGCACTCTCGCATGTCACATTAGACACCAAAGGAAGACACCAATGTCAGACCCCAAAAAGGGAAAGGGAAATGATGGTGGGCCTATGGTTGAACGTTGGTCCCCAGAAGCACCAAGGAGGCTAAATGAAGCACACAAGTGTGTGTGATGCTCACCATTTTACATACACGCATTCACGTTAAACCAATGTGAGTATAAAACGCAGAGAACATGGAAGTCGAGTCACCAAAATTGAAGGGGTCAGTGGACATGATGTCATACGACCTAGATGATGTCAAAGGTTGGTCTGCTTGCCCCGCCCTTAACCCGTCTGCAGACTCCTGTATCTAAAGGTCAAGGTGTGGAAACTGCAGAAAGTAAACAGGGTTCCTTGGAAGCTCTTTTGTCTTCCAGGCGCCTGAGAACAGCAGTAGCAAGGCAGTACCAGTGGTTACAAAGGGCAAGCCAGGGGTAGCAGCTGGTACCCCTGGGGCACACTGATTGACATCCATGTAAGTTACCTCACACCCCAGAGTGCCACGGCACATTCCATGCCTTATTTATCATATCCCACTTCACTCTTTATCTTCCATTCAATCGTATCCTTAGTCAAGCCCCCTTCTCTGGGTATCCATTTATCACAGTAACTGGAGCCATTCATATCTGGGCTCACACATCAAATGGTCCCAGTGCACCAGAAACTGGTTCAGTCAAACAAAAACATTTAAACAGTCAGAATGCCTCGGAGACGTTTGATTTATTGTCTGCAGCTTCTCGTGGCATACACTGATGTTTGTTGCATCTATTCCTACTGCACACTTTGCCTACTGATAAGACTTCTGCTCTCTGCTTCTGTGACTGCAGTTACCTCTTTCTGTGACTGCTTCTGAATGCAGACACCACCGCGCGCTCATTTGACGTCTTCCGTGTGAAATGTATTGCTGCCTCCTCCTGTGCCTCCTGCACGCGCTCACAGTGCCGGGTCCTATGAGAATGCTTTCGTATGCACACTGATATGTTGACCGCGGCTGCTTGCACCCATTTCCTGCTCACGTGACTGTCCATAGTGCCCCGGCTTTTGCTGTGCTTAGGTCTACCTAGGTACAGTGCTTCAACCCGTTAAGTCTGCTTGTGTGAATACTGCTGTTACCTGCTCACTGTGCCTACGTTATGTTACTACCTGTGCTGTGGCCTACTTCCTTATGTACTTGGGATGGGCATGTGTGGAACTTCCAGTTTTCCAGTTACAAGCCCTCCCATCTGTAGCTTTGCTCAGCTGGCTCGACCCTCATCTAAATATGCAGCATTTCAGTATTTATTAAGACATTTTCCTTCAAGAACACATTTTTTAAAATTGTGGCTAGCTTTTTCTTGAAATGTTTCTCTTATCTTACTACTTTTCTTTTAATATACCTTTTTATCACAATTGTCAAATAGTCATAGGATGCGCAGTTCCATAAAAACAGCAGCCCCTCGACAGAAATCTCTTTATTTGTTCATTTAACCCATGCCGAGTTCATTCTGCCTCTGGGGAGGCACTATATCAGGTACAATCACAAATGACATAAATAATATGTTATAGGTGAGATTACGAATCACTGTATTATTAGCACTGCCAATAACACAGCTATCAGTTAGCATCATTTATTTGTTTGTATATGTAGAGTTATTTAACGATGTTGTGCTTTTAACTGTGGTTAGTCAACCTCCACTGCATATGACCTTAAAATTGCTCTTATTTCTAGTTCTTTTTATTATCATTCTTATTATTATGAACCTATGGGAAAATCTAATGTTTTTTTATTTAAATTAATCTTATTGGGCCCCTTTTGGGCCTACTACCTGAACCAATATGTCAGTGGATGTTCAAACAGCCCCCCTAATTGTGCCTTTGATTTTTTTTCAAGATGTGCCGACAGAGCCCCGCCTTCTGTATTGACATCCGCGACATATTTTTCCACAGATTTTAAATTAGAAGGTTTCGGTCAGGAAGCCTGGCTTCAGGTTTGTGAACCCAATGTGGACGACAGAAAAAAAAAGCTCATTCGTCCAATCAGATTTGTTTATTTTTGAATTGGGGTCCGCAAATTCAGGTTAGGTGACTATCTGTGGACTAACAATCTGGATATTTCTAAATTTGTAACCCTTTGAAGCCTACCTGACACCTTTTTGTAATGCTAATTTTTCGAAAACTACTGAATGGATTTAAACCAAACCAAGCAAACAAATGTTCTGCAATCAACTACTTTTCTACCAAATTTGGTGTAATTCAGTTGTGCCGTTTTTTTTCACTAGAGGAGAGCAAAGAATCCCATTAGAAGTAAAAATGGAAAAAGTCATTTACTTAATCCCCTTGACAGATCTGCATGAAATTTGCCATACTGAACCATCATTAATATACTTTTTTTAAAGCTTCACGCAGATTTTTTGAATGACGATTAAATCATCAAGGATCCAAAAAATGGCTTTTCACTGACGATTGGCAAACACACTGTTTACTGTCTCACAATTGCATGCCACAATGACATTACACAGAAACAAACTCTCTTTCTCCTTCTACAGTATGGTTTTACAATGCAATTTTACCTTTCTGCACAAAGTAACCCCCTGCATCCTGATATACACAAACACCCCACTGGTTGCCAGTGGATAGTTATAGTCGTTTCTTTAGGAAGAGTGTTGGTTTGCTAATAACTTTGGTGCTGTTTGACGTTTCTTCATGAAACGTTCCAAAAGACATGTTTATCCTCCTCAGCTTCTTACTGGAAAGTTTCGGGGGGAAAAAAGGGGGTCCCAAACCCAAATTTACCCATGCAGTTTCTATAGACTGTTTTAGGAAGTGCTACTGCAAAAACTGCTGAATGGAAATACACCGAATTTAGCAAGAAGCTAGATCTTGGTCTACAAAGCATGTTTTTTGTGATTTGCTGTAAATCTGTACAGTAGTTTTTGAGACATTATGGTACAAAAATATTTTTATATCAGGACTGTTGGGTTCGAGGGACTCTCCCGAGAGTCCCTTGCACTCAATTAAGAAAAAATAGAGCCTCTTGATTGTTCCATGTGGCTTTTTCCCTTGGGACAGTTTTCTCCCACAGGAGTTATGGTAGTGAGCGCTCTGACTGGCTGCCTGCGACATGAGGAAGAATGTTGAAGGCAGCCATTACAGGACTCGGTGGCTTGGTCCCCTGACCTGAGTTTAATTTAAAAATAAAATATAAAGGAGCACTGTAGGTATTGCTTTCCCCCTAGGCCTTGTAGTGGGTTCCCAGAAGGACCCCCAACTGGGGGGCCAAAATATAGTTTAAAAAAAAAAAAACAACAATCCCTTGGGAGTCCAGCTGGACTCCAGTGGGATCGTGGCATTTCAAAAAAAGGAGTGGCGGTTGGAGGCCGACGTAAAAAACAAAAGGGAGGGGGCACCAGTACCCCTCCCTGAGCCTCGTCATAGCTCCAGGAACCCCATCACCCAGGGCCAAAATTTAAAAACAAGGGAAGGTCCCCCATCCCCCTTCCTAGGTTGATTATGGGCATGGGGACCTCATACCTTGGGGCCATGCTTTAAAACAAGGAGAGAGGGACTCACTCCCTTCCCCTTAAAACAAAGAAAGGCCCGGGGAATGGGGTCCTGGGACCATAAAGGCTCAGGGAGGGGGGTTGCATGTCCTCTCCGCTTAGTTAAAATAAAGCCCCTGGGATATGGCCCTGCACGCCCCCCTCCTTAATACAGCCCAGGGCATGGGGTCTCCGGGGCCTCCACCTATTGGACTAATTGTTTTTCACAACATGGAAGTGCAAAAAATTTGCCACACCAGTAAATCCTTCGCTTTGCTTGTTGTGTGGCTATAGAGGTGGATGTGACAACAGTGATATCATCATCTTTAGATGCACCACTGTTAGGAACAGTGGATGATGCACTTGGTGTTTGCTGGTGTCCATTTGTTTCTGAGGCCATGATTGATTTGTATTGTATTTACAGCAAACTATCTCTATTAAATACCAATCCAGTAATAGTGTTGAACAAAATAATTTTAGGATTTTTCTAAAGAGTGTGGGCTTTTTTGATTAATGTCTCTCGGCCAATCAAATGGCTGCTGTTTTTTTGCCTCCAATAAGGTACCAAGGTTGTCCCACAACACCCATAGAATGAATGAGAGCTTCCCAAGGCTTTACATCCTGTTTCGGGTCCTGCAGAAGTATCTCAAGGCCGAGAAATTCGTTTAAAATGTTATGTTTACTATGAGGGGGTGATTTTATTTAAACTTTGATCACAGATGTTTCCTCACAGGCACAAATAAGGAAGATGTCTTGAAGCTTTTAGTGAAATTTCAGTCCCTGTAGATGCCTCAGTATCTGCAAATGGTACCATGGTACATTTGACTGAAAGAGTAATACCATCTCATCAGAAAATCTCATTAGTTTGATGTATTCATAGAAAGTTCCCATCCTCTTACTGTTACTAGTGAGTAGCACATATGAGCACACAGACCATCTTGTCTGTGTTGTTTTTTTTTTGCAGTTTCCAAAATCATTTTGGGATTGTGCCAAAAACAATGCCATTTGGAGTCCAAGACCCAGAATAGCACTCAGCAGAAGAGGAGGAGTAAGAAGAGACAATTCACCACATCACAATCAATTGTCTGGGACCTCTTCAAATTTCCATCTGGAGAAAAACGCATTGGCCAAGAGTCACCTCTAGCCTGTGTGATCAAGAAGTTTCAAGAGATACAGGAAAAAATATTTATTTGTTAATTCTGGTGTTATAAAACATCACAAAGCATGGCACACCAGGCATGTCAATGCTTTGAAGAGGAAGTGCCTGGAGGATGAAGGGGCCTCGACATCTAGTGCTCCACTATATAGCGCGCAGCCTGGCAGCACTGCTGCTCCCAAAGCTGCAGTCAACCTAACTGGCAATCTGAAACCCCTCCTCACTGCTTGACAGTAAGTTTGTAAAAATAGTTTAAAAAAAACAATTTTGGGTCCAATATTCAATGCCCCTTGTTCCTTCTTTTTAGTTCAATCCCCCAAAAATATCAAAAGTCCCAAAAATGTAAAAAAAAAATAAAAGCTTTTAGAAAACACAAAAAGGTTCTTGCTAGAACCACCTTTCCTGGTTAAAATATTTTAAAAAAAGTTTATATTGTTTGTGATGTCTGTCTATTAATATTAATATATCCATATTGTCCACCATATTAGGCTACACTAGCCATTGAAGGCCCACAATAGGGTAATACGTCAATTTCTTAAAGTGAACGCCAATAAGTAGGTAGTGCAACTCCAATGACTTCAATAGTTTGTCACAGCAGTCTATACAGCTATAAGAGCATTCTGTTCTGTGACAACAGAATGTCCTTAAGTAGCCTTAAGCCCGCTGTAGCAGACTATATATGGGCTGTTAAAGGCTTGCTCTAGCATTATAGGCCAGATCCAAAGGCAAGAGTCTATAACAAGGGAGCTGGCCTTTAATAGCCTGTACAGCCTTTTTTGTAGGGCTATGACGGTATTAGAACATTCCTCTCCATGATGGCAAAAAGTTCTAGTTAACAACACACACCTCCTGAAAGGAACAGAGGGTCAACCCCTGTACCTCCAGAGCGTGTGTCTCACAAGCCTTTTATGTGATTGTCCAACAGTTACACTTGTGCACAGGGCCACGACTGTAAACTGTTGAACATACACAGCAACAACTGTGAAACAAGGATGAAGCAACTATTTGCTCCACTTTATAAAGATGAATCTCACCACTTCAGTACAGTACCAGCAGATCACTTTTCACATTTTTTGTAAAGGGTATTTCCTATGAGTTCTATGGTTTTCAGGTGTACTTTTACACTATAGTTTGCATGTTTTCACAGATTCATAATGGGGTATGTCACAAACATTTCTTAGATGTAACCTACTGTTTCCACTTGTTCGCATGTAATAGTTGTATACCTTACCCATGTTGAGTGGATGATTAAGGTGCAAAGCAACTGTATGCTCCAAAATGTAAAACCAAATCTCACCACTTCACTAGCCCTATCAGCAGACAACTATACACATTCCTTGTAAAGGACGTTTTCAAGTGGTTCCACATATATACAGGTCCACATTCCTTCTGAGGATGTAATAGAGGAAACTAAAGATGTCTCTAGATGCAATGGTTAGCAGCTGCCTGGCACCCAACACTAAACTATGCTAACTTTGTGAACATACACAAACACTTTCTCTGTTTCAACTCTGTGCTCATCTGCTCTGTTAGAATATTTAGTTTCAGATACCTGTGTGCAGGGGTGAGCAATTTCACTTTGAGACTACATTCTCTTCTCTTACATACTGTAACCATCATGAACACCATAAGAAGTTTAAGGACTACAGGTTTTGATCACAGTACATAATTGTGTATACTTGTCATTTCACATGATTTCATGAGATAGTAACAGACTATTCTGCACATTTTTCTCAAACAACAAACACTCTTTCTACTTCTTCAGATATAGTAGTTGTATACCTTGTGCACGGTGACTGGATGAGCAAGTTATGCTAAAGATAATTTTGCATCCTGTCTTACGATTGTAGCAGTTCATATTTCTTGCATGAGAAATAAAACTGTTCAATAAACCCCTTTTTATTGAAACGCCCATCTCTCTATTTCTGTGCAACTCTGCAGAAACGAAGCATGCAAGATTGACTGAGTGAAACTGTTATCTATTGTTTCCACGGTTCTGAGATTGTTCCGACTCTAAGGGAAACAAAGTTGTCATGTTTATGCGGTTGTCAGAAACTAATCCCTTCTTGTATATTCTAAAAGTTTCTAGTGACCTCTGAGTTAGCTGGCACACACAAGTAATTAAGTTTAATGTACTCAATAGAGACATTCTGACCTCAGTCCTATGTCAAAACTGTAGTGTATATCATTCCAATGCGCAGAGCCTATTAAGGATATAGGAACTACACTACACCCCTCCCGTTTCTTGGGACACTGGGAGTTCCAGGTGTCTTTATCTGCCGGGAGTTGATGGTGCGAGTCACCAACCAATCTAGGGTGAGTCCACTCTTTTCAGCTACCCTGAGAGTACAGGACACTATACCTGTGCGTTTTTATCTGAATATAATTTTCACGCACACGTCTTTTTATGTGACACAGTTTCAGACATTTTTATTTCACTATTTTCTACACTTTCACCACACAAGGTGAAGTCTAGAGGGAATGCATATAGAATGATCTATAAATGATTGTTTACTCATCTTGATTTTATCCCAACAGGTTGGCCATCGCATTTACACGTACCAAGTTTAAGTTGCTTTTTGTGGTATATCGCGGTCATATAACCAGAACACCACCATAAGTGTAGATTAACTGTTCTTTTAGGTCCTGATGAATTGCCACTAGATCATTCAGACACCAAGGCAAGAAACATGTTGACCACATAAAGTTGAGCGTGATATCCTGACGCATTATATCAGGAGTGCGCCACTTTCTACTTTTTAACCAGGTTGGAAGCCATATACATTAAAATTATTTTGTTTGGACTTCCATTTCCTCTTTTAACCTTGCACAGTCTATTGACCATTCACTTAGCACATCTACACCATTAGGTCCCTCACACCCACGGCACATAACGGCAGGAATAAAATATCTCCGCCAAAGAGCCCCTCATAGGGTGCCCGTCAGGTATTGCAGCGCTGACCTGATGAGGAGCAAGCCCTATGATGAAGCATGACACCCAGCTGTGAGGGCTCAAATCCCGGAAGGAGGGATCCCCCTTGCCCTCCACCATTAAGGGATAATATCCCCTCAACCTAGCTGACCTCGCTCCACTTGCCTTATTAGGAACTGCATACTTCTGTTTGACTTCGATTGGGCATGTAGGCTGGACCTCAAAAAAGTTGTTAGTACCCCCCTTTTGTGATTTACCTTAGCTACCAATCATGTACCAAGAATTCTAATGGACTTATTTTCCTCTTGAAACTGCACATTCTTTCAGAACACTTCTCATTCTACTGCAAATTCCTGCTTGGGTATTGCACTAGGGTACCAGTATCATGGTGCATGCCTGAATTGTGGCTCACCACTTTGTCTTTTGTGCCTATGGATGAGCAAAAAATGGTGTCACTGACTAGGATCTAGGATGTTCTAAAGTAGACATTAGTTCAACGCATGTCCAAGTTTTCGCACACTCACCGCTTACCCATATCAGCACTCAGGCCACAATCAGGGATTTAAGGGGATGTTCTAATGGCAGAAAATGTGCCCAAAAACAGAGAGGTATTGAACTAATCACAGAGATTTGAGGATAACAAAGGAGGCAGTGAGAATTGTGTATGTCCAATTTCTGTCCAAGAACAAAAACTCTCAGCAGACACATTAAAGTCTAGTCCCTGGACAATTATCACTGTGACAGACGAAATGACACTCTCAAGCATTGGTTGTCCCACAAAGAACCAAGAATGCAAACAGAACCGCTTACTCTGGTACGCTCTCAGGAAAATCACAGAGATTTGCAGACTCCAATGATGAGTAAGATATGAGTGAGGAACTAGTTGTCCAAAATAAATACAAGATAATAAACCCCTGCACTCACTGAGATACTCAGAACAAAATAATGCAATTTAAGAAAGTTGTTGTTTCTTTTTCAAATTAGCAAGTACATTTACATTTTGGTTGCAGTTTACTAAAAGACCAACGATAAATGCATTATCAACCAGCTAAGAAAGTGCTGATTTTGAACAAAAAAATACGCTAACCTCAATTTTGAAGCCAAATCCATAAGAAAATTAAAATTCATTGAAACACCGCCATTGTGGCCGTTCTCCGCCCGCCAGATAAGGATGGCGGGTAGAGTGCGGTTGGACGGAAAGCCCGTCCACCACGGGTCCGACTCAGGCAATCGGTATATTGCCTGTCGGACCCGGGCAGCATACTTAGAATGGTGGCGGTGCCTAGCAGGCACCGTCCGCCATTGGGATGCTGCATTCCGCCAGCCTTTGAATGACGGTTCCTTCTTCTTTTCAATATACAGCACCCTGGCTTAGAGCCCTGCCTGTTAGGCCTGCCTAATGGGGTGACTTATGTATATTAAAAAGGAAGGTTTGGGCTTTGCCATAAGTCTAAATAGCAATGTCGAGTTAACAGTTTAAAAAGTGGTCTAATGTTCTGCAGTGGCAAACTTATAGGCATACTTTACTCTGTCACACTTGAGATGGCACGATCAGTGCTGCAGTCCATGAGGGACACACAATTTACAGACCCTGGGTATCCCGAACCATACACTAGGTACTTATAAGTAAGTTACCGCATGCCAATTGTGAGTAAACCAATAAACATATACTTTTATGGGTCAGAGCACATGCTGTGAGGCCTGGGCAGCAGAGCCCAATGCATTACAGTGTCATCACATGACAACACAAAAGTCAATAAGTGGGGGTGAACCTGCATAAAGTAATTTCTTCACAGATGGACTTTTTCACACATGTTGATCTTATGATGAGTCTTTTTTTTGTTTCTGTGCCATTGGCAAATTGGTGTTTTGAGCATGGTGGGTGGCATTAGTTATGGTGTGTGTTGTGTAAGTTGCTAACCATTACTGGTGAATTTCAGAAATTTTGAACATTTGAGCTAGAGCCATAACTTAATTTTTAATTCCGTTTTTTTCTGCAAATTCCATTTTCATTTCTTTTAATGTACTTAATTTCCAATCCCCGCTATGCACGGCTGGAGGCCACGTCCAATGTCCAACCCACCGCAGGCAGCTAACCGCCATTGCGCAGCTTTCAGCCATGCAAATCGGGTCTTGGCTGAAAGGCCATGCTGCAGGCCAGAATATGTGCCCACCCTTCACGGGCACCTATCTTTTTCATCCCTAACTTCATGGAGAATTAAGACCTTGCATTCACTATTGCAAAATTAATGCCATCACGATACACAATGGAACATCTAATAGCTCTAATTCCTGTTTAATTGTATTACCAAGCAAAATGGTTCACATAGACACATAGCTGGATCTTCAAGGTACCTACAATGTGGACCAGAAAAAGGAGAGGAATAAATGCAAAACTGCTTTTAACATCAAATGTGACTACTATGAATACCTTGTGATGACCTTGGTCTTAGCCAACGCACCATGCCATCTCCAATGCTGGTATGTAGGGGTGGGCAGAATTTGTGGAGTTCGATTCCGGGAATCAAGCGGAATTACATAAAAATGCCGCAGAATTCTGCAATGGGGTGGAGTGGGCATTATGCTCTATTTCCTAGTGCAAAAATGCACCCATGAGTCCAAAAATGGATAAGAGGATTCATTTTAGCTAAGAAAACACTGCTCTGTATGGAAGGGCACCCAGTGGTATATGCAATGGTTTCTAAAGTTTAGAAACCACAGCATATCACTTGCCGCCATTCCATGCTCTGCAGTGATTACAATTTTTAAACCACTGCATAATTTTTTATTCTGCCGGTGGAGAAGCGGAATTTGAATTTATTAGTAATTCCGTGTTGCAAAAGTAATGCGAAATTACCAAAATTCCTCCGATTCTGCTGGCGGAATAGATAATTCCACCCAGGCCTAATTAAATGTGATCCTGAAAAAAAGTACAAGCAGTACAAAAATGTTCTGTTCCTATCATCGTCCAATTAGTGCAACAGTTCTTGGGCTTCGTAAAATTTTACCAAAACTATTTTATCCTTTTTCTGTAGCGGTGTCACCTCTAGTATCACTCACCCCATTTGTGTGAAGTCCAACCCAACAAGAAGACTTTGACTCTCTGAAAACCAACTATACTTCAGGCACAATCCTGAGACATGTAGCTCTTACTTTACCATTCATTGTAGAGAGGAATTTAGGATTTTGTGATCCATCAGATATGAAACTCGCTGTTATGTATGTTTGATGCTTTTCTTTTAATGCTTCAGTTTTTTCATTAATTACTGCCTGGAAAGTGACATGGAAAGACTGATGCCTTGTCCTATATTGAAGAAACTCCGGAAACAGAACATCCTGGTCTACTCATTCGTCCTGCTATTTCGTGTTTGCTCCACCAACAGAAACTTTTCCTCAATTTGTGAAAACAGCAACGAAAAGTGATACATACATATTATCCCTGATTCAAAAGGTCTTCTGCCTTGTAAAGGACCTCTGTTTCCTTAATGACTGATTACCCAATCCAAGATAGCCATCATTGAACTGTGAGTTGATGATCCTTCACTTCCATGTGGGAAGGGCTCTGGCAGTATGTAAGAAGGTGTTTCCTTCTACTATATGCCTGGCACTGCCTGCAGTTAGTTGGTTCTTCCACTGTCAACTAGTTCGCTCACCCTGCCTGCTTCCTTTGTGTGCATCCTTTGTGTTTGTGAGTCCCCCTTCAGTTTGTAATGTAACTACTTGCTACTTAACTCTCTTCACTTATTTTTTCATCCTTAACAGTAGGGGCCATTCTCCAGCTTCTACTTGGTTTAAGTCACCCTCGGCACTTAAGATGGTAAGTGTATTTGTTTTTGGTTACCGTGAATACGGGAGATTGTCCTAGCAAGCTGCTGCTCTGGCGACGAAAGAGAGCGTGACTGGAAGGGGGTACTCGAGAAACAGACATAATATATATATATATATATATATATATATATATATATATATATATATATATATATATATATATATATTCACTGAAAAAACCATAGGTTTCACACACGTTATAGTTAGGAATTAGCATTTAAAAAACCTTGCAAATTCACTGAAAAAACCATAGGTTTCACACACGTTATAGTTAGCTGGACATTTCACTCATACAAAACCATTGAAATTCCCCCGTTATTGTTAGTTCACCTAACCATAACTCGCACGACCGCAATCCACTGCTGATGACGTCACATATCACATCACTCATGACATGAGTGACTATGTAGAAGTGTTGATAAATGAGTGGATGCGTATGTAGATTTTGGAATTACTGAATAGGTTGTTCTAACTGGTATAGGTATCTCTATAGTTTTCAAAACTTTAGTTTGTATTTTTCAATGTGTGTATCAAAGTTTATATTAGGATAATAGGAGGTCTGCCACTCTTACACAAGGATGATGTCATCAAAGATGTCATCAGTGATGTCATTTGAGATGTCATCAGTGATGTCATGAGTGATGTCACTGACCATGTCATGAGTGATGTAATATGTGACGTCATCAGCAGTGGATTGCAGTCGCGCGAGTTATAGTTAGCTGAACTAACTATAACGGGGGAATTTCAATGGTTTTGTATGAGTGAAATGACATGAAAATATGAAAGAATATCTTACACAGTAACTATGTTACAAAAAGTGACATATTTGTAGATTCTTGCAGGTCTCTTCATTCTCCATATTGAGACTTAGTTAAACTTACCTTCACAGTAATAGGAATAAAAAATGTTATTCATTTTTGCCTATTTTTCTTTCTAATATAAATTCTTAAAAATTGTTCATTTTAAAATGTGGGTCTGTGAAAGAAAATAAAATAAAAATTATAACATATAATAATACATTTTTTACAACACAACATAATTTCCACAAAGTAATTTGTTTGCCTTTTTTGCTGTTCTCAGATTATATTGAATTTCACTCGAAATAGTGATTTCAATGGTACTCATCACTAAACAGCGGGCAAAAAAAAACCAATCAGAAAGATTGTTAAAAAAAACCAACATACTATTCTCAGTAAAATACCAGAAAATACCAATCATACACATATGAAAAGCTTACAGATTACAAAATTTTATAACTTTAACTTATAAAAACTGTAAATGTTGCCACATTAAAATAATCACCGAATAAATGACCACCAAAAAGTTCATAATTAAAAAATATACCTTTCCTTGAGGCCAAATGCTATTTTTGCACTTCTTCTTTATGTAAACTGTCCAATGGTAGTTCTATTAAATTATAATAATAAATTCCTCAGAGAGTGAATTAGCTTCCTAAAACTTTGGCTTCAAAAATATTAGGTAGGAATTTTGTAATTCCCTAGGCAAACATTGTTTGAAAACCAACTGGGCATCATTACAAAGTGTCCAGGCTTTGTCACATTTTAGATAGGCACTGTAATGTCCAGATGTGGTGGAAGGACCATCATGGAAAATTATTGCAATTGCTACAAAAGTCCTTCCTGATATTGATATTTGGGCTGCTACAAATTATTAAAGTATCCAATTTTCTTCCATCAGCTGTACAACGTTGCATCATTAAAATGATGTATTTTCCATATTTTGTTAACAATAATGTGGATAACATTTCTGATTTACATTGGGTACACTCCATGTTTTGATTTGCACCTTTCACTAATTTATTGAAAGTCACTGATTTACAGTCTGGTAATGTTAAATACAGAAATCTCTCAGTGTTTACATTGGTGCTACATGTATCCGTGCAATTTTCACAATGATGTTCCCATTTGTAAGAAAGGCCAAAAATATTTTCTATTTCTACATCTTCATTTTCAAAAATGGTAAGCATATACATTAAAAATTCCTGAGCATCTTGTTGGATATTTTGTGTAAATTGTGTAGAACCAGAACACACATCCAAAAGACTACGAACATCTGAAACAGATTGTATTTTACTTCTATCTGTTGTCAATTTTTCATAAACAGAGTGCAACAGAGAACAAAATCTTTTTTGCCGATTCTCCATAATTTGCTCTTGCAAATCTTCAAGATAAAAAACAACATTGACCACTACATTAGCATAGCAGTTGACACCAGAACTATTTTCAAACTGATAACCAACAATCTCTCCAACAGTGTCCAATTTCTTTTTACCTGCAATCACAACATTATCTTGTTATTTTCTTTTCTTGATACCTTTAGAACAGATATTCTCTAACCTTCTTTTTCGACCAACCACACACTTTTCAAATACAGGATATTGACCTAAATTTGGAGCATACACCCTTCTTAACCTATTATACTCTTTTACACAGTTTGCATCTACAGTAACCTTTTACTCATCAAAATCAATCAAAAACAAACTAGATAATGTTCTGACTCGCGACAAAGCAACATATGCCATACCCTCTTTAAATACAGTAGATCCAATGTTCACCAATGCACTGTCTACACTTAATCCTTGAGATTTATGAATAGTCACTGCATATGCCAGAGAAAATGGAAATTGTTTCCTACGGACATATAAATCTTTAACAAGCAAAAAACGAACTGAACAACGACCAATTTGTTTAACTTCATCAATCTGATCAAATTTAATTTTTAAAAATTCAATTCCTTCTTTTTTCTGATAATTGACAAAATCCACCACTTTGCCGATTGCACCATTAACTAAACCTTTCTCTACATTCAAATTACGCCTTAAACTTACCCGACAGTTTACACACACATACAGTGTCTTTTCCAAACCAGCAGTTTTAGATATTTCTTTTTCTAAACAATCTAGTTTTGATCTCAACTTACCCATTAAAATAATAGTGATTCCTTCAGGTAGTATTTTATCGATGGCTTCCATTTTGACAATTTCTTCATTTTCCAATTTTAATAATTCTTCGTTGAATATTGAACACTCACGCAGTGTTGGCATGAAGCAAATCACTTACTTTAATGTTATGTGCTGCCAACCCAGTTGGAGCAGTGACAACACAAGACAAATGCGACTTTTTTTGCAGATAACTTGTAATTACTTTAATTAAGAAACTCTTTCCTGTTCCAGCTTGACCACTCACATACATTCGGATAGGTTGAAATGATGTACATGAGCAGTCTTTCTTTTCATGAAGTAATCCATGGTCAATCTGCTCTTTCACTTGTTGATATATTTGTTTCTGTTCAACATTTAGTTGCTCTTCCAAGTTTCCTAACTGTATTGCATCTTCTTGTGCTTGATACATTGCTGTTTCCACCTCATTCATGGCAATCGCTGCTTCATTTTCAACAATTGGTTGTCCAAGTGGATCTTGACTCAGTGCAGCAGAACTTTGACTATCTTGAGAACTGTCTCTAGCAATCTCAGCTGCAATTGTAGCTTCTTGATCAATTTCATCATTCAACATTTTCACATAATTTGCGAAAGCACTGCATTGTATGCTATCTTTACAAGCATTAAATGAATCTTCATAGCTGGGAAAATCTCCAAGTAATTCCAGTTCAGAACGCCATGATTTGAACATTTGCAAAAGGGCTAAATAGTAAAATTCCCTTTTGTCAGCAGTGTCACAACTCAGTTTTCTGTGATTAATTACATTTCCTTTCCTTTGTTTCACCAGACATCCTTCAGAACCAATCACTCCATATTTTCCATCGTTGATGTTCTCTGTAATATTCTGTTTAAAAGTGTAGGTTTGCAACACTTCATAGAGACACATGTTCTCAAGATGATGACTTCTCTTTGGATAGTATGTGTCCAACATATTGGTTTTCAAAATATCTGTACTTTCAGGGTCATTTTCTGCTAAATATTCAATTTCTTGAACAGATTTCAGTACCCGATTTCGCATTCCTGCAAGACCTAGACTCACCCAAATGATTCTTCTACTTTTGGAATATAGACTTGGAGATGATAACCGATCTGAACATTCATATGCTCCAATTTCACGATGCGATAACATTTTCAAACTGAAACTGTATAATTTCTTACTTAGACTCTTCTTGTGAGAAATCTCTTCCCACATTTCTTTCAATTCAGTCTTTTCTGATTTAGTAATGTAAGACGTTACATATCGAGCAACAGCAATAGAATTGTCCGCAACATACTGAATATCCATGTTAGCGTTCCACATGTATAAAATAACTGGGTTGTAGTCATTTATGTATTTCGATTCTTCGCTTCTTCTTAAGTTGTAGGTGTTTTTCGGAGACTTTCATGTGATGGTATGTCGTACAGCTGACATGAAACTGTTCACTCTTCCTTTGGCTAATACAGGACGTGGAAATCCAAAACGTCTTTTGGTATAGAACTTATCCTTTGACTTGTACTTTCGTCGACAGTATTTTCCACACCTATGGCTTTGAAATCGTAAGACTTGTTCTTTTAAGTTTTTGTCTTCTCTGCTATTTGGTACAGCACATGTAGCATAATCTTCAATGAAAGACAAAGCACTTTCATCTGAATCTGTTCCAAATTTGGAGGCATCCTTGACCCATAGCAACATATGTATGTGAGGAGCACCTCTTGCTTGATACTCCTTTCTCCAAAAGAAATCCACAACTTCTCCAAGAGGAGGATTCTTTTTATTTCAGATGAAAGACATCATAGCTTCAAATCTATGATTGAAATATCTGCATACATTGACAGGATCCAAAGAGCACAATTCTCCAGGTGTCTTGTATTCAATATTATTTATATTGGAATTTGCCTCTCGAAGAAATTCAAGTAAATCATCCCAAGCATACTCAGCACAGCTTAGTGTAACAAACCATGTAGGAGTTCTCAAGTTCCGTAGCATGCATTTCAGTTCTCCATGTCGACGGTACCAATATTCATTAGTCCCACGCTGATATGCCATCAGATTAATCAACTGACATTCTAAATGATCATCTCTCTGATGCACTTTATCCATAAAATCCTTTGCAGTTACATTTTGCAGATGCATTCCAGTTTTTAAAATGTGATTTACTGCATATGAAAGTCCAGACAAGTCACTTTCAAACAGAAGATGAAACATATAAGGGATACATTGTTGAAATCTTGGATCTTCTGCATATAATCTTGTTGTCCGATATTCAGATGCAGGAATCTGCACAGGACGTTCATCATATCGTCCACCTTTTCCTGTTGGAAACAAGTGCGGGAAACAACGAGCTTCCAAACTCTCTTCCCATACACTCATGGGACTTCCTGTTGCTTTTCTCATTTGAAACAACTCAATTGTATTCCCCATCACCTCTTTGGAATGAAGTGGATGTACACTGTAATGTTCATAGATCTCTTCACATCTGGACATGTCCACTTTTTCAATTTGTCCACTTAATGTTTCACTATCTTCTGCTAAATCTATTTCTTCTTCTCCAACAAACGCGTTTCTATAGTACTCATTATTTTTTATCAGATACAATGATGCCTTTTGCACTTTTCTAACATCCACTAACTCTTGCCAGATTTTCTTATTCTTAGTAGGAACACCATTAACTAGAATGACTAATGGCTCATTTTCTGCATGATCTACACCAATAGTTTCAACATTTTTCCTTAAATCTAATGGTAAATACACAACTCTTCCTTTCAATCCTCTTTGCAACTCTGATGGAGGTAATTTACTTGTTTTGGGCTCCATACGAACAATAGCCTGAAAAGGGTGAACACATTGTATCAGAATAAACTCGTACGTATTTAAATCTATCAGCTCTGGAGGAATAGCAACCAACTCTAGATTATTATGAACAGCTCTAGCAGGCATTTTATTCTCATCTAATTTATTATAACAATATTTGCAAATACGCTGCTCACATCCCAAATCAAAACAATCCTCTACCAACAAATAAGTTGCAAATTCCATCCACTTATCATTATTTTCTATTTCACTTTTAAAATACAGATTGCCACCCCTAGTCTGATTTTTATAGTGACTTCGCTGACAACAAATACTAGAAACATTTGGTCTTTCACCTGAAATGACTTTAAACTTTGTCATTTCATCCTCAAAGTTTTCTGTAATTACAGGTTCTACATTGTCTTCAACATTGTGTTCTACTAATGTGTCAGTTTCTTCACTCTCTTGCTGAGGCCCAAAGTAACAAAACTCAATATCCTCACAGACCTGCTTCACATCTGAAACTGACCCACGCAAAAGAGCACTGTTCAACTCACTTAACTTTAGTGCTGGACTTTTTGCATAATACAACCTTCTCACTAACTTCCGCATTTGAGTATGATGTACTGCCAGCATTCTGAAATGGTGAAAAACACTTTTACAAACTTTCCTATAAAGACAAGCCAGAGAATGACCTTGCAAACCAGTATGTTTTCTCACTCTGCAAGGGTCTAGTCCTTGCAACCGCTTAATCTTTTGTTTTACACTTTTTTTAGTATAGACTCATAAAAAACTACATAATTTTTCAATAGATTCCTGTCGTATACTACAAACACTACTGCAATCCCAAGTGTACACAGGGTTTTTAGCACGTCTCCCTAAAACTTCATCAGCTATCACTTCTTCTGCATTTCTTTCAACCATTTTCTCTTTCTCCTTTGGACAACCATCACTAACCTCATAACCTCTACCACTAGTGTCAACTGCATACAATAATTTTTCACTTAGTGAATAACTCTCTTCATTAAAAAAGGCTCTGAACTAGAACTGTGTTTCCATTCTCCCAAAAAAAATCACAATTTTTTTTTTATTAATAACTCTTTTCCTCCTACTTTTGGCCTTCATTACATATATTGATTTATCTAGTGATCGAATTCTGTTCAACACTAAAATAAACAGTTTCCTTTTTACTTCAAAAGCCTTTTCCACAATGCTTTCAATATGCTTCTTCTTTTTATAAAATAAAGCTCTCTTTTTATATTTCTTTACATCTTTCAGCAAATTTTGCACTGCTCTCTTGTAAAATATTTTTTTGCGTAATTCCTTATACTGATTTTGTCTTCTTTTACCATACTTTATCTCCTTTGACTGAACATTTGTTTTTTTACTTTTCCTCTGATTTTGATTTTTTTTCTTACTCAAAAAATTATTTTAAGTTGCAGCATTCTCTACATTCTGTTTGCTCCTACAAACATTTTTAATAAATTGCTTCGTGATCTTACCAGAAGATTTTTTCCTTTTAGCCACATTATCTTTTTCATTCAATACTTGTGGTTGATGTTTCTTCAAATAATCCTCCTGTCTCTGTTCTTTTCTTTTTCTTTTTTTTTCTGGCATACTTTCTCGATTTTAACGTTGAAAAACAGTATCTGCAATAAAGAGTCACAAATAAATGTATATTAATAACTTTCAAATTTACAATATTCCATTACTGTACAAACACATTTGATATAAAAACAGACTAAAAAACTATAGCCCTGAACCACAAGTGTGACGATGATTAAAACACTACATACATAATGCATACTACTTTGAAGCAGTTCATGCCCTAAAGCCTACCTCACAAAAAGACTACATGCTAACTAACTGAATGATTACAGTACTAAAAAGAGACACACTGGGTGAGTAACAGGGTGTTTGCTAGAAGTGTATGAATACTAACTGGGGAATTGAAGCTGCGAAAGACAACTGTGTAGCTCATTAGAGAACTGAATGCATACTGGATAGGCATTTAAAGCAGTCCATGTGCTAAGGCCCGGCTCACTGCATGAGTACTTGGGTACTGACTGAATGATTAGACTACAGCAAGGAGACTGCCTGGATGAATTTATAACTGGCAGACTTTTCGCACAGGGAATGAATTAGTACTTGGTACTAAAAAGGTCACTAAAAGACTGCAAAGGGAGTGACAAGATGTTTGCTGGACTATATGGATATTGACTAGGGAATTGAAAGTATAAAAGAGAAATCTCTAGGTGGTGAAAAGACTGCATGCATAGTGCATAGGGGTTTGAAGCAGTCCATGTGCTAAGTCCTGGCTCATTGCATGAATACTTGGACAGTAACTGAATCATTAGAGTACTGGAAAGAGAGTGTCTTGGTGAATTTATAAATGTTTGGATTTTGGCACAGTGAATGAATTACTACATGGTGCTGAATGGGTCACTAGAAGACTACAAAGAGAGTGATAGGGTGTTTCCTGGAAGTGTATGGAAACTGTCTAGAGAATTGAAGGTGTGAAAAACAACTATGTAGGTGGTTAGAGAACTACATGCATACTGCATGGACATTTGAAGCAGTCTATTTGGTAATGAATGGTTCACAACATAAGTACTTAGAAACTGACTAAATCATCAGACTACTTCTAGGACAGTGCCTGGGTAAAAATATTAAATTTTCAGTTCTGGGGCAGTAAAGACAATACTACATGGTACTGTACTTTAGTGTCAAAGCATGACTCATTTTATCAACGCATAAGCAAAGACTGGCTTCTAATGCTACTAAAACTTGACAACATGACAGGTTTCAAAACAGTTTTCTGTCAGCAAATGCACAATGTTACCAAACACTTCTCTGACAGTGGTTCCCAAATGCACACAGACTCACATTGTGATTCTAGACAAGCACCACTATCCCTAGGAGTTTACCAAAACTCATTCACTACAGTGGAAGTGATAAGGGAACTGCACACAATCTAGATATTTCACGACTACACTTTAGTGTCAATGCCTGACTCATTTAATCAACACATAAGCAAAGACTGGCTTCTAATGCTACTAAACCTTGACAACATGACAGGTTTCAAAACAGTTTAGTGTCAGCAAATGCACGATGTTTCCAAACGTTTCTCTGACAGTATTTCCCAAATGCACACAGACTCACAGTGTGATTCTAGACAAGCACCACTATCCCTAGAAGTTTAACAAAACTCATTCACTACAGTGGAAGAGGTAAGGGAACTGCACACAATCTACATATTTCACGACTACACTTTAGTGTCAATGCCTGACTCATTTAATCAACACATAAGCAAAGACTGGCTTGTAATACTACTAAAACGTGTCAACATGACAGGTTTCAAAACAGTTATCTGTCAGCAAATTCACGATGTTACCAAACGCTTCTCTGACAGTGGTTTCCAAATGCACACAGACTCACAGTGTGATTCTAGACAAGCACCACTATCCCTAGGAGTTTACCAAAACGTATTCACTACAGTGGAAGTGATAAGGGAACTGCACACAATCTACATATTTCACGACTACACTTTAGTGTCAATGCCTGACTCATTTAATCAACACATAAGCAAAGACTGTCTTCTAATGCTACTAAAACTTGACAACATGACAGGTTTCAAAACAGTTTTCTGTCAGCAAATGCACGATGTTACCAAACGCTTCTCTGACAGTGGTTCCCAAATGCACACAGACTCACAGTGTGATTCTAGACAAGCACCACTATCCCTAGGAGTTTACCAAAACTCATTCACTACAGTGGAAGAGGTAAGGGAACTGCACACAATCTACATATTTCACGACTACCATTTAGTGTCAATGCCTGACTCATTTAATCAACACATAAGCAAAGACTAACTTCTAATGCTACTAAAACTTGACAACATGACAGGTTTCAAAACAGTTTTCTGTCAGCAAATGCACGATGTTACCAAACGCTTCTCTGACAGTGGTTCCCAAATGCACACAGACTCACAGTGTGATTCTAGACAAGCACCACTATCCCTAGGAGTTTACCAAAACTCATTCACTACAGTGGAAGAGGTAAGAGAACTGCACACAATCTACATATTTCACGACTACACTTTAGTGTCAATGCCTGACTCATTTCATCAACAGATAAGCAAAGACTGGCTTCTAATGCTACTAAAACTTGACAACATGACAGGTTTCAAAACAGTTTTCTCTCAGCAAATGCACGATGTTACCAAACGCTTCTTTGACAGTGGTTCCCAAATTCACACAGACTCACAGTGTGATTCTAGACAAGCACCACTATCCCTAGGAGTTTACCAAAACTCATTCACTACAGTGGAAGAGGTAAGTGAACTGCACACAATCTACATATTTCACAACTGCACTTTAGTGTAAATGCCTGACTCATTTAATCAACACATAAGCAAAGACTAGCTTCTAATGCTACTAAAACTTGACAACATGACAAGTTTTAAAAAAGGTATCTGTCAGTAAATAAACAATGTTACCAAATGCTTCTCTCACAATCCTTATCCAAATGCAAACAGACTCACAGTGTGATTTTAGACAATCAACACTATCCTAGGACTTTACCAAAACTCATTCACTTCTGTGGAAGGGGTAAGGGGACTGCACACAATCTACATATTTAAGTACAGCACATCAGTGTCAAGGCATGACTCATTTAATCAACATATAAGCAAAGACTGGCTTCTAATGCTACTAAAACTTCACAACATGACAGATTTCAAAACAGTTTTCTGTCAGCAAAAGCACGATGTTACCAAACGCTTCTCTGACAGTGGTTCCCAAATGCACACAGACTCACAGTGTGATTCTAGACAAGCACCACTATCCCTAGGAGTTTACCAAAACTCATTCACTACAGTGGAAGGGGTAAGGGGACTGCACACAATCTACATATTTAAGTACAGCACATCAGTGTCAAGGCATGACTTATTTAATCAACATATAAGCAAAGACTGACTTCTAATGCTACTAAAACTTGACAACATGACAGGTTTTAAAACAGTTATCTGTCAGTAAATAAACGATGTTACCAAATGCTTCTCTCACAATCCTTACCCAAATGCACACAGACTCACAGTGTGATTTTAGACAAGCAACACTATTCTAGGAGTTTACAAAAACTCATTCACTACTCTGGAAGAGTTAATGGTACTGCACACAATCTACATATTTAAGTACACCACATTAGTGTCAAAGCATGACTCATTTAATCAACGCATAAGCAAAGACTGGATTCTAATGCTACTAAAACTTTACAACATGACAGGTTTTAAAACAGTTATCTGTCAGCAAATACATGATGTTACCAAACGCTTCTCTGACAGTGGTTCCCAAATGCACACAGACTCACAGTGTGATTCTAGACAAGCACCACTATCCCTAGGAGTTTACCAAAACTCATTCACTACAGTGGAAGAGGTAAGGGAACTTCACACAATCTACATATTTCACGACTGCAATTTAGTGTCAATGCCTCACTCATTTAATCAACACATAAGCAAAGACTGGCTTCTTATGCTACTAAAACTTGACAACATGACAAGTTTTAAAACAGTTTTCTGTCAGCAAATACACGATGTTACCAAACGCTTCTTTCACAGTGGTTCCCAAATGCACAAAGACTCACAGTGTGAATCTAGACAAGCACCAGTATTCCTAGGAGTTTACCAAAACTCATTCACTACACTGGAAGTGATAAGGGAACTGCACACAATCTACATATTTCACGACTGCTCATTAGTGTCAATGCCTGACTCATTTAATCAACACATAAGCAAAGACTGGCTTCTAATGCTACTAAAACTTGACAACATGACAGGTTTCAAAACAGTTTTCTGTCAGCAAATTCACGATGTTACCAAACGCTTCTCTGACAGTGGTTCCCAAATGTACACAGACTCACAGTGTGATTCTAGACAAGCACCAGTATTCCTAGGAGTTTACCAAAACTCATTCACTACACTGGAAGTGATAAGGGAACTGCACACAATCTACATATTTCACGACTGCTCTTTAGTGTCAATGCCTGACTCATTTAATCAACACATAAGCTGGCTTCTAATGCTACTAAAACTTGACAACATGACAGGTTTCAAAACAGTTTTCTGGCAGCAAATTCACGATGTTACCAAACGCTTCTTTCACAGTGGTTCCCAAATGCACAAAGACTCACAGTGTGATTCTAGACAAGCACCAGTATTCCTAGGAGTTTACCAAAACTCATTCACTACACTGGAAGTGATAAGGGAACTGCACACAATCTACATATTTCACGACTGCTCTTTAGTGTCAATCCCTGACTCATTTAATCAACACATAAGCAAAGACTGGCTTCTAATGCTACTAAAACTTGACAACATGACAGGTTTCAAAACAGTTTTCTGTCAGCAAATTCACGATGTTACCAAACGCTTCTCTGACAGTGGTTTCCAAATGTACACAGACTCACAGTGTGATTCTAGACAAGCACCAGTATTCCTAGGAGTTTACCAAAACTCATTCACTACACTGGAAGTGGTAAGGGAACTGCACACAATCTACATATTTCACGACTACACTTTACTGTCAATACCTAACTCATTTAATGAAAGCATAAGCCATAACTGTGTTCTAATGCTACTAAAACTTGACAACATGACAGGTTTCAAAACAGTTATCTGTCAGCAAATGCACGATGTTACCAAACGCTTCTCCACAGTGGTTCCCAAATGCACACAGGCTCTCTGTGTGATTCTAAACAAACAACACTATCCCTTACACTATACCAAAACACATTTCTTCATCTACAAGGAGTACTACATTTTACTGCAGAAACATAACTCATTTCACAAATTCATAAACAATAAGTGGTTTCTAAATCTACCAAAATATAAGAACTGCATAGTTATCTGTCTACAAACACATGAAAAAACACAAATCCTTATCACAAAATGGTTTCTACATGCACACACACTGTCAATAAGATTGTAGAGAAAATAAAATACTCCCTACACTTTAGCAGAAAAATACATTAGTCTGATTAAAATAAAAATAGTCTACATACATCCCCTCACAATTAAATAACTCACCTTTCAAGATGTTTTGTAGATTAAGAAGTATATCAGTCACACACCAGATATCAATCACACATCAGAATTTCTTATACAGAATCTCTGCACTGTGCACCTGTCAGCAAAACCAAAGAATGGCAAAGTTTCCCTCTCATTTTCCACACATATACATGTAAATATCAAATCACATTCCTTCCCACATAAATTCAAAAGCAAACACACATTTCTATTGGTTAAACATTTCAACCCTTTCCAAATGACATCAACTTCAACCCTTCCCCCAATCTGCCTTCTGCCCGTTACCATAGAAACTGGTCATGGAACACTGTACTGAGCTCACAGGTCACAAGTTCAGCACACACAATGTTGCTAATCAAACAAGTGTGCTTGACTTCTCAACATATCAGCTTATCATATATAATGTTCCTTACAATCTGTTTTTGTTAACCAATAAGAATCAAGCGTTTAAAAAACAGAAATATGCACCCTACCTTTCAGTGTAGAAGGTTGTCAAACAACCAATGATTTCTTGTCTTTTTTCAAAATTGCATCTTAGCCACCATTTTAGAAACATCTTACTTTCCAAACTGCCATTTCATTTACAGAGACCATCTGAGTGCATCCAGACCTCCTTACAAGATGCTTACAGTGTGGATTGTGGGACACAGCTACATTTTCTGGAGCCAAAGGTATGCAGAAAACAAAGGCATTCACAAAGACCTAGGTTTGCCAAATGTAGACATTACATGGATTGGACAGAGAGGGTTAAAGTGGCACCAATTGATGCCATTGGTGAAATCCTTCATGCAAATCCAACACCCTGACCTCATTATAGTGCACTGTGGTGGCAATGAGCTAGGCACTTTGACTGGGGTAGGTCTGGAAATGCTTATGAAGGACACCTTTGCACAACTGATTTCACTTTTCCCTAAAACTGCCTTTGTGTATTCTAACATATGCCAAAGGCAGAAATGGAACTGGTCCGATCATTTTTGTCCACAGATTGAGAAAGCTAGGAAACATGTGAATAAATCTGTTTCTGCTTTTCTCCGAGACTACAGAATGGGGTCCATTTACAATAACAATCTGCGCTTTCATATGCAAGAGATGTATAGGAGAGATGGAGTACACTTTACTGATGAAGGAAACAGAGTCTTCCTCAACAACTTTAGACTCTGTATAGGTACTTACTTATAAGTACCAAAAACTCTCAATGAACACAACGGCTCTTTTTAGAGCCACTCAAGAACAAAACACTTAAGCAAAATCTTTATCTCCCAACAATTTCATTTTTTTTCCCTTGGATCCGCGAACCCACCGCAAGAGGATGCGCGCACCGTGTGCCCATTTTGTCGCTTTTTTTTTTTAAAAAAAAGGGTGGCCCCAGGGGGTCCTTCTGGGACCCCCTAAGCACCTCTAGAGGGCCAGAGTATTTCCACTCTGCCCCCTTTATATATTTTACGCACTTATTCCCCGTGCTTCTTCAGCCTCGCTTCTACCGAGGCAGAAAATGGCCGCGAACAGTTCCTGGTTTCGAATGTAGAGAGACGCTCGACAGCCAATTAGCATTCAGCGCGCGATCGGGAGGGTGCGCGGTCGGTTCGGGGAGGGTTCGCGTACGGTGCGGGTAGTGTCCGCGGATCCTCCGCGGCCATAGATATCACTAACTTTTTTACCCTAAATTTTCTCAGGAACTACTGAACAGAGTCACACCAATATGCAATAACTTTGGCTCCGATTGACGAATCTTCGCGAAATTTAAAAAACTCGTGGGGCGCTCCGGTCCGGTCCGCTCCTATCCTGAGAGTTTGGGGGTGATTTGTCAAGCGGGGGCCGAGAAAAAAGTGAAATGTCCAAGCACTTACAGATATAAATAAAGCAGGGGCCCGAGTGGAAGCTCAAATTCAGTAACGCTTTATCAGCACAAAACATTCGGGAGCTTGGTCGAGGCTGGGCAGGTGTGCTTTTCTCCCCATATCTACCGTCAAAAATTAGCTGTGGTCCTTACCTGTCGCGCAATCCCCGTGTAGTTCCTGACACCAGGAGGTTCTGTCTCCTCGCCTGCTGCTCTGATCGGTCTCTGGCCCGCGGCGTCTCTGGCCCACGGCATGTGAACTGCATGGAAGCCCCGCCCCACACACCAGCGGTGGGCAACGTCTTCCGCCCTTTCCCCCACTACGATGGACAGCTGACTCGAGGGACCCCAGGGACGTCGGCGCCGTGGCTGGCAACGTACACAAACTGTAGCGGGCGGCAGCGGCAGGCCGGAAGCACCAATTTCCGCGATCACGGAAATATTGCGTGATCGCGGAAATTGCTTGCATTCTCGCAAAAATTGGCGGAAGTGCCTTCCGCCAATTCCGCCCACCCCTAGTCTAAATACAGTATTAGCATCAGCAGAGGATTGCGGTCACGTGAGTTATAGTTGCCTGCACTAACTATAACGGGGGAATTTCAATGGTTTTTTATCAGTAAAATGTCCAGCTAACTATAACATGTGTAAAACCTATGGTTTTTTCAGTGAATTTGCAAGGTTTTTTAAATGCTAATTCCTAACTATAACGTGTGTGAAACCTATGGTTTTTTCAGTGAATTTGTACGGTTTTTTAAATGCTAAGTTACTTTACGCCGTTCGTGGCGTGCGCGCCCACTTAACGCAGTTCGTTCCGTGCTCGGGGCACGGAGGATGCACCACCCCAGGACATGTAGGGGGCCACGGGTGCAATAGATGTTGTTGCGCTGATGTGGGGAGGCCGCCCATGGATTTTGGACACTGCCTCGCGGCCTATCTAAGGCTGATGTGAAATATGATTACATACCATACCCATTGGGGTCAGAATTCAGGCTGCAACACTACAAGTCCCATAAGTCTCCAGGACTTTCTATCTGGAAGCCCATTGGCGGGCCACTATTTTTAAATAAATTGTTTGCAGCCGAGTGAAATGAGTACTTTTGCCTATGATTAAGGGGAAACTCGAAACGCGTCAGGCGTACTCTGTGGTCGTGGTGCTGGCAGCGCCCTTGGATGATTTTGACCTCCCAAGTGCGTCCTTGCAGGCTGAGCCTTTTGTTTCTTGATGTTAACCCGCCGGCTCCGGGCGCGGAGGATGCACTACTCCAGGACATGTAGGGGGCAACGGGCGCAATAGATGTTGTTGCGCTGATGTGGGGAGGCCGCCCATGGATTTTGGATACTGCCACTTCCTCGCGGCCTATCCAAGGCTGATGTGAAATATGATTACATAACATACCCATTGGGGTCAGGATTCAGGCTGCAACACTACAAGTCCCATAAGTCTCCAGGACTTTCTATCTGGAAGCCCATTGGCGGGCCACTATTTTTAAATAAATTGTTTGCAGCCGAGTGAAATGAGTACTTTTGCCTAAAAGTAATGGGAAACTCGAAACGCGTCAGGCGTACTCTGTGGCTGTGGTCCTGGCAGCGCCCTTGGATGATTTTGACCTCCCGAGTGCGTCCTTGCAGGCTGAGCCTTTTGTTTCTTGATGTTAACGCGCCGGCTCCGGGCGCGGAGGATGCACCACCCCAGGACATGTAGGGGGCCACGGGTGCAATAGATGTTGTTGCGCTGATGTGGGGAGGCCGCCCATGGATTTTGGACACTGCCACTGCCTCGCGGCCTATCCAAGGCTGATGTGAAATATGATTACATACCATACCCATTGGGGTCAGGATTCAGGCGTCAACACTACAAGTCCCATAAGTCTCCAGGACTTTCTATCTGGAAGCCCATTGGCGGGCCACTATTTTTAAATAAATTGTTTGCAGCCGAGTGAAATGAGTACTTTTGCCTACGATTAAGGGGAAACTCGAAATGCGTCAGGCGTACTCTGTGGTCGTGGTGCTGGCAGCGCCCTTGGATGATTTTGACCTCCCGAGTGCGTCCTTGCAGGCTGAGCCTTTTGTTTCTTGATGTTAATGTGCCGGCTCCGGGCGCGGAGGATGCACCACCCCAGGACATGTAGGGGGGCACGGGCGCAATAGATATTGTTGCGCTGATGTGGGGAGGCCGCACATGGATTTTGGACACAGCCACTGCCTCGCGGCCTATCCAAGGCTGATGTGAAATATGATTATATACCATACCCATTGGGGTCAGGATTCAGGCTGCAACACTACAAGTCCCATAAGTCTCCAGGACTTTCTATCTGGAAGCCCATTGGCAGGCCACTATTTTTAAATAAATTGTTTGCAGCCGAGTGAAATCAGTACTTTTGCCTATGATTAAGGGGAAACTCGAAACGCGTCAGGCGTACTCTGTGGTCGTGGTGCTGGCAGCACCCTTGGATGATTTTGACCTCCCGAGTGCGTCCTTGCAGGCTGAGCCTTTTGTTTCTTGATGATAACGCGCCGGCTCCGGGCGCGGAGGATGCACCACCCCAGGACATGTAGGGGGCCACAGGCGCAATAGATGTTGTTGCGCTGATGTGGGGAGCCCGCCCATGGATTTTGGACACTGCCACTGCCTCGCGGCCTATCCAAGGCTGATGTGAAATATGATTACATACCATACACATTGGGGTCAGGATTCAGGCTGCAACACCACAAGTCCCATAACTCTCCAGGACTTTCTATCTGGAAGCCCATTGGCTGGCCACTATTTTTAAATAAATTGTTTGCAGCCGAGTGAAATGAGTACTTTTGCCTACGATTAAGGGGAAACTCGAAATGCGTCAGGCGTACTCTGTGGTCGTGGTGCTGGCAGCGCCCTTGGATGATTTTGACCTCCCGAGTGCGTCCTTGCAGGCTGAGCCTTTTGTTTCTTGATGTTAATGTGCCGGCTCCGGGCGCGGAGGATGCACCACCCCAGGACATGTAGGGGGTCACGGGCGCAATAGATATTGTTGCGCTGATGTGGGGAGGCCGCACATGGATTTTGGACACAGCCACTGCCTCGCGGCCTATCCAAGGCTGATGTGAAATATGATTATATACCATACCCATTGGGGTCAGGATTCAGGCTGCAACACTACAAGTCCCATAAGTCTCCAGGACTTTCTATCTGGAAGCCCATTGGCAGGCCACTATTTTTAAATAAATTGTTTGCAGCCGAGTGAAATCAGTACTTTTGCCTATGATTAAGGGGAAACTCGAAACGCGTCAGGCGTACTCTGTGGTCGTGGTGCTGGCAGCACCCTTGGATGATTTTGACCTCCCGAGTGCGTCCTTGCAGGCTGAGCCTTTTGTTTCTTGATGATAACGCGCCGGCTCCGGGCGCGGAGGATGCACCACCCCAGGACATGTAGGGGGCCACAGGCGCAATAGATGTTGTTGCGCTGATGTGGGGAGCCCGCCCATGGATTTTGGACACTGCCACTGTGGAAATTTAGCGTGCAAACTGAACATTATCTGCGCCATCTTGCCTCTCCCCAGCGCCACGCACAACGAATGCACGGCCGCCATTTTAGGTACCCCGCTCTCTCCCCGCTCACTCTCGACCGCCAGCGTTTTCCCTTGGCGCTGCAAGCATCCCCCGCGCGCCGGCCACCCCCGCTCTCTCATACAGGCCATAAACCCTCTCCTTCTGCGCGACCCTGCTACGGAACCACTTCCGACCGACAACCCATACATGGTCATGCCTCTCCTTTGATAACCCCCTTCCTCTGCGCCCCATTGTCTGAACTGGTCCCAGGCCATCACCTAGCCCTGCGGATGCAGTTTATTGCCCCTACTGTAAGGGAAACACCCCACATCAAAGGGATTACAGTAGAATCAAAGCCTCTACCCCCTGAGACCCGGCCGGTTGCACACACCCCCGGGAATTAGCGGAATTCCCTGCTGCGCGATAGCCATCTCCCACTGCGGGTAGGGTGGGAACCTCTACTGTAACCATGTGTGGGATCGGATCTGAGCCGGGGCTTCAGGGGATATTTCCCCGCACATCAAGGGAATCTCAAGAATATACTATGTGTAATAAAGCAATAAACCAGTGTATAAGAGACCAGGTCTCAGAGATGCAGTTAGAGCACCTCGTGACGATACCTTGCTGTCTGATCTGATGTGTTCTGCTCCGACGGAATAAAACTTTGTTTCCTGCCTTCCAGTCTCCGGCGCCTGCCTCTTTTATTGGTAAATTATCGAGTGGTATGAGAGGCGATTACCGCCGGGCAAATACTTGAAAGATTATCGACTGAAACTGCCGCTACCATTTAACAATTGGCGTCCCAAACGTGGGGCCCATCAGCGACACGTGGATCCAGTGGGAGAGGTCCCGACGACAGAGTGAACGACTGCAACGATCGGGAGAGCTCCTGCCCAATAGACCCTCGTCTGGCAGCCGATCATCCGAACTTCACTGGTTCCGAGCAGACCTCTCTCGAGTGATCTACGGTCCTGACTGGGAACCATCAGGAGTGCCGCGGCAAATACGGAGAATAGAGGACGATCGGGCGCTGGAGGCGGAAGACGAGAAACTGTCCAAGCGGTCCGGGTAAGGTCGTGAAATACGACAAAAGTGCGAAATAATTGATTGATTGTTTGAATACTAGTATTGCTCATTGATTGTGCTCATTGATTGTTCTCTTTGAGATATTCGCTGTCTACAAACGGGGAGGAGTAGAAATACTCTCTCTCTCTCCCTTTGCAGATGGTGAAGGGTAGGTAACGCAGACTTTTGTCCCCGTTGAAACCCGTCGTGCCTATCTTTATCTCCCCATTGATTGATTGTCCGAACATTGATTGTTTTGAAGAATAATGCTTTTGAGATATTCTCTGTTTGCAAATAACGTAGAATAGGAATATTCTGTCTAGTCTTTGCAAATAGTGAAGGGTAGGTAACGCAGACTTTTGTCCCCGTTGAAACCCGTCGTGCCTATCTTTATCTCCCCATTGATTGATTGATTGATTGTCCGAACACTAGTTGTTCGATATTGGTTCTTTGGAGGTATTCTCTGCCTACAAATAACGAAGAATAGAGATATTCTGTCTAGTCTTTGCAAGCAGTGAAAAGATAGGTAGTGCTGACTTTTGTCCCCGTTGAAACCCGTCATGCCTATCTTCTCCCCACTGATTGGTAGTTGGTTCTGCCCGGACCGCTTATTAGAGGTGAACCATCCGGCTCCACTGGAAGGCACCCCTAATAAGGACATGTTCACTAAATATGGACTAGTCGCCGTAGCTTATAGCAAGCTGTGGCATAAATATACCAAGAAGGACCCCGAAAGTCAGTGGCCACTGATGGGATCCTTCGACGACCGCAAGATAGAAGCGCTAGAAGTAGTTCTGCGTAGCAATAAGACGACGCCTACTATGCTTGACAGTATTGGCATGTGGCGCAAAGAAGCGACGCAACGGAAAAAGAGGGAAGAAGTAAAAGCAGAAAAGGAATTACGAAAGGCAGCTCACCTAGCCGCTAAAAAGTTAGAAGAAGACATAAAGGAGAGAAGGGAAACTAAACTAAGACAGGAGCCCGAAACCTCAGGCCAGTACGCTGTTAGGACCCCTTCTTTGCTCTACCCTGTATTGTCCTCCAAGCAGCAAACGAATGACGAATTACTGTTAGGTCCCCCGACCATTTACATGCCCCCTCCGTATGCACCCTCCCAATCGGTAGTGCAACACCCACAACCTCCGAACACGAACGAAAGCAGTACAGGGGCCTCGGCCCTCACGGCCTCCGCGCCGGCTGAGCCTCTTGTACTGAACCTAACGTCGACTACAACGCTAGACGACCATGAGATAGGAAAGAAAGAGTCCACCAGAATGAATCGGTTAACTAAAGATGAACGAGCAGGAATTGACAAGATAGTAGGGACGCTGGTGGAGCGAAAAGAAAGTGAGGAGTATATAACGGACGTGTATAAATCGTATGCCGACAGCCGCAGACGACACTTCGTCGTACGGCTCTGTTATCACACCCTGAATACATATGAGGATAGGTACCATGATAAAGGTCCCGAAGGCCTAGCGGCCCTATATAGGAAGGTAGACATTGGGGAAGAAAGAGAGGGCGATGTAACGAACCTCTTCACTCGTACACTCGAGGTCTACCGACACCTTAAAGAACATGGACAGACCACCAAAACAGAAACCCCCATAGCAACTAAGCCCCAGGGAGGAAGGGACGATGCCATGATGCCCATTAAAGAAGCTGCCCCCTATTGGGTCCCCCCACGGGGTCAGGGAACGCACGACGACATCAACCACCAAGATGCGAAGGGAAGGGTTGTATATAACTGGGTCTACCAGCCGTGGGACCGGCAAGATATTTTGACCTTTAGAAAGACCCTACCCGACTTGAGAAAGAACCCGACTGCCTTCTACACTGAATTAGGCACAGCCTTAGGCTCAACGATAATGACGTTAGCAGATATCGACTTGTTCTTTGGGCTATGTCTGCCGGCTGATGTGTGGAAACAAATCCGGAAAGTTGACCACGCTGAGCCGTTCGGATATACCTGGGTACAACTCGATACCATAGATAAACAGCGAGAACCTGGACAGAAACCCCCGAAAGCCATCTTAGAGCTCCCAGACAAGATTGTACAAAAGCTGAAGACTTTAATCCCAGAAAGAAAGGTAGACTGGTCGATAGTGACGGCTTGCCGCCAGAAACCCCAGGAGGATGTGTCTGAATACTTCTCCCGATTCGAGACTGTGTTTTCCGATTACAGTGGCCAAGACATGACCACCGCAACCGGACACCACCTCTTTGTCCAGAATTATGTAAAGGGTCTGTCTCAAGAAGTCTCCCAGAAGCTACAGACCAGCGAGAGTAGCTGGGCAGCCTCCAAACCCGCAGCAATTCTCCAGATGGCCCAATACTACGAAAATCAGAAGAACGAGAACGATAGGGCATCAGAGAAGAAGAAAAAGGAATTAAAGGAGAGGGTGATGATAGCACAGTTGCAAGGGGTGACCATAGGAAGGGAACCCCCAAAAGAGAATTACCAACCAACCGCCCCTAGAAAGCTACCCCCTAGAGACCATACACCTACACCCTACAACGGACGGAGAGACTTAGATGGAAATCAATGTGCGTTCTGTAGAGGGTTCGGACACTGGAAATCCCAGTGCCCGGTCCTTCTGGAAATAAACAAGAATAGGGACCCCAGAGACGCAGCATACGACCACAGAAATAGAGGACAGGGACGAGGGCACACGAACAACACCATCAACGACAGGCCAGGCAGACCAAACACCTTTGATCGCCCCCGCCAAAACCAGTGTCAGCAGTCCGACTATGAGAGCACTCATGACTTCGCATAGGACCGCCAGGGGCAAGGGAGGGATCCAGTCGAACTCCGTGTTGACCAGCAAGGTCCTTACGTCACCGCTAAGGTCTTGGGCACAAAATCTCCATTCCTGGTAGATACTGGGGCGACACGTAGTGCGTTATCTAAACGACTGATTCCTAGGGCACCCTTGTCTGGCTCACACGTAACCTCAATAGGCTTTGACGGAACGCCCTCCACTAACCCCTTATCAGCACCAATCTCCTTTGACTTAGAAGATAACACCACTGACACGACCTTTCTGCTCTCCTCCAACACCCCCGATGCTATTATGGGACTTGATTTGCTAAAACATTTTCGAGCCACTATCAGATGCTCCCCAGACGGAGTTCGAGTCATCCTACACGATAACCCAGATCTGTCCAGACCCTGTCACACTCGGCGTATGCTCTCTATAACCGATGCTGATATGTCCCTACTCGACACATTACCTTCACATCTATGGGCTAAAACCGACTCAGATGTAGGGCGCATGGTGATCGACCCGGTACACATAACCGTCCGACCGGACGCAGTGCTCCCAAAGCTTCCACAGTATCGGATATCACCCGAAGGCGAGAGGGCATTGGTGGAAATCATCGAGTCCCTGGTCGAGGCAGGAGTGGTAGAAGAAGTAGTGAGTAATGTTTGCAACAGCCCTATCCTACCCATTGTAAAGAAGCAAGGCGAGGGGGATGAGAAAGCCTACCGTTTCATTGTTGACTTGCGAGAGGTTAACAAAGTAGTCATACCCCAGTACCCCGTAGTCTCAGACATCACCACCATCCTCACCCTGATTCCATCCACCGCCACCATCTTTACTGTTATTGACCTCAAGAACGCATTCTTTTCCATCCCCATCCACCCAGACAGCCGCTACCTGTTCGGCTTCACTTTAAAAGCCCGTTCGTACAGATTCTGCAGGGCGCCCCAGGGCTACACTGAGAGTCCCAGTATTTACAGCCAAGCCCTCAAGAGGCAACTGGATGCAGTCCAACTGCCCGATGGAGTGGTATTGATACAGTACGTCGATGACATTCTTTTGGCGGCCGACACCACTCCTCTTGCCGTCACAGCCACCATTCACCTCCTCCGCTTCCTTGCGGAGAACGGTCACAAGGTCTCCAGAAAGAAATTGCAATTCTGCCAGCCCCAGGTAACTTATCTAGGCCACCTACTATCCAAAGACGGGAGGAAACTTACCCCTGACCGAATTCAAGCCATCCTAGAAACCCCTGTTCCCAAAACTCAGAAGCAAGTACGATCCCTAGTGGGCCTCACCTCCTTTTGTCGACAGTGGTTGCCAAACTTCAGTCTCACCATAAAGCCTCTGCTTTCCCTGCTGGCTAAGGATGTCCCCTTCCCCCTCCCCTGGACACCCGAATGCCAATCCTCCTTCAAAGAATTACGAGACGCCCTCTGCTCGGCCCCAGTCCTAGGAACCCCAGACTACACTAAACCTTTCTCCCTCTACACCCACGAAAGGGAGGGATGTGCGTTGTCTGTCCTAACCCAGTCCATAGGCCCTAAGCAACGCCCTTGTGCCTACTTCTCTGCCACTCTCGACCCCGTAGCCAGAGCCTTGCCCGCCTGCCTTCGAGCAGTAGCCGCCGCTGCTGTCTCTATCCGACAAAGTGAGGGGATCGTGCTCTCGAACCCCCTCACAGTATTGGTACCCCATGCTGTTGATACCCTCCTGAACCAAACCAAGACTCAACACCTGACTAGCGCACGACTGACTGGGTATGAACTGACTCTGCTTGCACCCCATATCACATTGAAACGATGCACCACTCTGAATCCAGCTACTCTACTACCTCTCCCTGACGCTGACCCCAATGCATCCCCTATACATGACTGCGTGACCCTCACCGACGAACAAACCAAGAGTAGGGTTGACCTCCGGGATACTGCCTTCCCGGACCCTGACGGAGAACTGTGGGTGGATGGCTCATGCATCAAGCTCCCTGATGGCACCACCTCAGCTGCCTATGCAGTCACCACAGCTCGAACAGTTGTTGAGACAGCCCGCATCACACAGCGATCCGCACAGGCGGCTGAACTAATTGCCCTCACACGAGCCTGCATCCTGGCAGCAGGGACAACCACAAACATTTACACAGACAGTCAGTATGCCTTTGGGGTAGTTCACCACTTCGGGCTCTTATGGAAAGAGAGGGGATTCTTGACTTCTCATGGCACACCCATCCTGCATGGAGACCTAGTCTCTGCCCTGACCGAAGCAGTCCTCCTCCCCACACGGTTAGCTGTGATCAAATGCCAGGCACACAAGAAGGTGACAGACATTATAGGTCAGGGAAATGCACTAGCTGACATTACTGCCCGAACCACAGCCGAGAATAGGTCCACGACCCGTATGTACGTGACCAGGTCACAAACTGAGAAATGGAAGGATGCTAGGGAAACGATTAAGGATATCCAACTAGCCAGCACACCACACGAATTAACTGAATGGGCCCGGGTAGGATTGAAGGACGATGACGGTTGTTGGCGAACTAAAGACTCGAACAAATGGCTGCTACCCGACTCATACTTGATCCCCGTGCTGACCATGGCACACTCCCCCGCACACATAGGGTCTGCCCCCATGATCGAACTCATCTCCAAAGTCTGGCACAACGACAGAATACCAGACTCAGCCAAACGTCTGGTCCAACAATGCCTAGTATGCCTCCAACACAACCCTGGGAAAGGAACTGCTGTACCCCGGGGAGGGTTTGGGGTCCCCAATCACCCCTTTGAAGTCCTACAAATGGACTACGTCCAGCTAGAAAGGTGCCAAGGTTTAAAGTATGTGCTTGTCGTTGTATGTGCCTTCAGCAAGTGGGTGGAAGCCTACCCGACCCATGATAACACCGCTATGACTACCGCAAAAGTACTACTGAAGGAATTCTTCCCCAGATACGGCCTTTGTCGAATTTTGTGGAGCGACAATGGCCCCCACTTCGTAGCCGAAGTTATCCAACTCATCTTAAAAGGGTTGGGTGTAAAACAGAAGTTCCATGCGGTCTTCCATCCCCAATCGGCAGGCCTGGTTGAGCGACACAATGCCACATTGAAGCTTAAGATAGCAAAAATAGTCGCCACCACAGGACTAAGATGGCCAGACGCTCTCCCACTAGCATTGCTATCAATGCGTTCCACCCCCACCAAACACCACTTAACCCCCTACGAGGTCGTCTTTGGGCGGCCCATGAACCTTTGGACTGCACCAAAACCATCATCCATCCACGACGTCCCGGACGTCCTCATGTCTGACTATTTGTATAACCTAACTAAGACGTTGTCTGTTATCCACCAGCAGGTGCTGCACGCCATTCCCGATGTTTCCAGGGGCCCGGGACACGACATCCAACCCGGTGACTTCGTCTTAGTGCGTAACTTCCAGCGCACCAAGAGTCTGGAGCCCCGGTGGACGGGCCCCCTGCAAGTCCTGATCACCACCCGAACAGCTCTTCGAGTGGAGGGGAAACGCAATTGGCTGCATGCACACCACTGCAAGAAGGTATCACCGACCCTGACAACCACGGACAACATCACCACCCAAGAGGAACTACTGGACAAAGACCGACCATCCCTGAACCGCTGCCCGGATACAGAGACACTTGAGTTGATTGAATATCCCGATCCCACTGTGCCATCCAAAGAAGGGTATAACTTGCGACGAAAGGAGAGAACTTCGGCTAAGCAGACCACAGGCTAAGTGGAAATCTCAGAACGGTAGCCTAGTCACCTAAAAGGCCACCAGGAGAGAAACTAAAACAAAGTCTGTGGTTCTGCCCGCTACCGAGTCTCTTGAAGGTGATGGAAGCGCCCGACATGAAGATGATGGAAGCAACCGGACGTCCGAAGATCCACTACAGAAACCCAAAGACTGACCGAATGCACAGCTTAAAGACTATTGCACTTTTCATTACCCTTCTCTTTTGCCTTCTCCTCGTGGTCACCTTCTGGATCATGGAGGAGAGCACACCCGCTCATAAGACATTACTGACCACCGTTCAACCTACCACCACGAAAGAACATCATCTGATCTCGCTTTCACCCCAACTCCGAGAAAGGCGTAAGGAGTTCTGGAATAACTCTTTTGTGCAGTTGCTCCACCAACACAATCTTGCTACCAACGCCACTAATT
Source organism: Triturus cristatus (assembly GCF_964204655.1). Taxonomy (NCBI): domain Eukaryota; kingdom Metazoa; phylum Chordata; class Amphibia; order Caudata; family Salamandridae; genus Triturus; species Triturus cristatus. The sequence goes on from NC_140580.1 coordinate 752,983,295, forward strand.
GCTGGATCTGTGGACTGCTACCACATGCCACTGGACACTCTATCCCTTTCATCCCTTCACCTTTTTCTGTCCATGGTTCCTGCCTCGCCTGGCTAATCCTCCTGCAAGAAAGCTACAAGGACAATGCCACTTCCGGCAGAACCATGTCACACTTTTACCATGGGTTCTGGCTGAACAAAACTGGAAGAACTTCTGCCCTCTTCTGCCCTCTGAGATCGAACACTTCCTTTCACATGGACATCCCAGCCAAAGAACGAGTTGAAATGCAAGTGTTCAACAATCCAGCCAGACCCACCTTCTCTTACCTCCGGAAACGGACGGCCGCCACCCTAACAGTGGCCCTGTCCGTCATCAACATCACTGGGTCTGTATGCCTCGAAGGCCTGGGGGCACAGCTGGTGGGCCACAGCTCCTGCCTCATCACCCGAACATTGGACTCAGTTGACCCACCTTTGTTGCCTCCCCGAATATGTACTTCGTCTGTGGTACTAAGGCCTACACCTGGCTTCCGAAAGGTTGGGGAGGCACCTGCTACATCGCCTTTGTCCTTCCTCCGACGTATGTGGCTCCAGCAAACCATCACCGACAGAAACGGGCCAAAGACATTGTGCAGGCCGACTCCACCGGAGCACAGTTCATGGACGCAGTCAAAGGCCTTGTTCCACTCTGGGGTCCGATGGCAAACAGCCGTGCCATCCGCCACTTAACCCAGGCAGTCGAAACGGCAATGAACATTACAGCTGGCGCCCACAACACCGCTGAGCTTCAGGCCGTCCGCCTGGTGGCTCTCCAGAACCGCCTTGTTCTAGACGTGGTTCTGGCAGATCGTGGAGGAGCATGCCGCATCATTGGGTCCAGCTGTTGCACCTACGTACCGGATAACTCACCCTCAGTCTACAAAGCAATTGAACATCTCCACAGACTGTCCGCAGAGGTTCATCAAGAACAAGAAGAATGGTCACTGGGGAGTTGGTTTTGGGACACTATTAAAGGTTGGGGATGGAGGCTGTTTTCATTTATCCTGATACCGATTGTGTTACTATGTGGATGTTGCTTGGGGATTCAGTGTCTGCCACCTTTATGTTCGCTTTTTATGAACTACATCTGCCCTAAGACTTTGGACTTTGAAAGCTCTGAACGAGGTGGAAGTACGGGGTATTATGGGGATAGATCCAAACTAGGCAAGCTGGCGAGACATGTTAAAAGGGAGGACTGTGGAAATTTAGCGTGCAAACTGAACATTATCTGCGCCATCTTGCCTCTCCCCAGCGCCACGCACAACGAATGCACGGCCGCCATTTTAGGTACCCCGCTCTCTCCCCGCTCACTCTCGACCGCCAGCGTTTTCCCTTGGCGCTGCAAGCATCCCCCGCGCGCCGGCCACCCCCGCTCTCTCATACAGGCCATAAACCCTCTCCTTCTGCGCGACCCTGCTACGGAACCACTTCCGACCGACAACCCATACATGGTCATGCCTCTCCTTTGATAACCCCCTTCCTCTGCGCCCCATTGTCTGAACTGGTCCCAGGCCATCACCTAGCCCTGCGGATGCAGTTTATTGCCCCTACTGTAAGGGAAACACCCCACATCAAAGGGATTACAGTAGAATCAAAGCCTCTACCCCCTGAGACCCGGCCGGTTGCACACACCCCCGGGAATTAGCGGAATTCCCTGCTGCGCGATAGCCATCTCCCACTGCGGGTAGGGTGGGAACCTCTACTGTAACCATGTGTGGGATCGGATCTGAGCCGGGGCTTCAGGGGATATTTCCCCGCACATCAAGGGAATCTCAAGAATATACTATGTGTAATAAAGCAATAAACCAGTGTATAAGAGACCAGGTCTCAGAGATGCAGTTAGAGCACCTCGTGACGATACCTTGCTGTCTGATCTGATGTGTTCTGCTCCGACGGAATAAAACTTTGTTTCCTGCCTTCCAGTCTCCGGCGCCTGCCTCTTTTATTGGTAAATTATCGAGTGGTATGAGAGGCGATTACCGCCGGGCAAATACTTGAAAGATTATCGACTGAAACTGCCGCTACCATTTAACAGCCACTGCCTCGCGGCCTATCCAAGGCTGATGTGAAATATGATTACATACCATACACATTGGGGTCAGGATTCAGGCTGCAACACCACAAGTCCCATAACTCTCCAGGACTTTCTATCTGGAAGCCCATTGGCTGGCCACTATTTTTAAATAAATTGTTTGCAGCTGAGTGAAATGAGTACTTTTGCCTATGATTAAGGGGAAACTCGAAACTCGTCAGGCGTACCCTGTGGTCGTGGTGCTGGCAGCGCCCTTGGATGATTTTGACCTCCCGAGTGCGTCCTTGCAGGCTGAGCCTTTTGTTTCTTGATATATATATATATCACCCGACACGAAAGAGAGCGGTGACTGGAAGGGGGTATTTGAGAAACTGACACACGCACACACACACACACACACACACACACACATATATATATTTGTATATATATTATCTACTGGCGGTCGCCAGTAGATAGTTATAGTTAGGACCGTGTTTCCATAAGAAATCTCAAAATTCTATTTTGAATAACTTTGGCGCCGGTTGACGAATCTTCGCAAAATTTTTAAAATTAATGGGGCGCTCTGCTCAGCTCCTACCCTGAAAGTCTCGGGGGAATTCGTCAAGCGGGGGCCGAGAAAAAAGGGGGGTCCCAAAATACGTTTTCCCGATGCATTTTCCCATAGGACCTTTAGTCGAAGGTACAGCCCGAACGGCTGAACAGAAATACTTGAAATTTGGCAGAGAGGTAATCCTCAGGTCAGGGAAGTGCCTTTTGCATATATGGAGTCAATCTGTTTAGTATTTCCAGAGAAAATTGCATTTAAAAGCACATACATATCTATAGCCGCGCACCGTGCGCGCACCGTGCGCGCACCGTGCGCGCACCCTAACTTGCGCGAGCGTAATTCTGATTGGTTGTTACATGTCAGTCAACGTTCAAATCGGTCGGAATCAGGAAGTGTCGGCCGCCATTTTGTTTGTTTTCAGTGCGAGAGTGGAAAAGGAAGGTGGCGAACGTGAAAAGGGGGCAGGGTGGAGAGTTCCTGACCCCCTAGCCTTTATCAGGGGGTCCCTGAAGGACCCCGAAGGCAGAAAAAAACATTTAATTTTTTTTTAAAAATATCACGGGGGTGCGCGCACCGTGCGCGCGCGATGAAAAACCATTAAAAAAATGTACATTTTTTTTAATACGTAATTTATTGAAAATAAATATGTAAAAAAAAAATACATACATAACTTAGCATTTAAAAAACCATACAAATTAACTGAAAAAACCATAGGTTTCACACACGTTATAGTTAGGAATTAGCATTTAAAAAACCTTGCAAATTCACTTAAAAAACCATAGGTTTCACACATGTTATAGTTAGGTGGATATTTCACTCGTAAAAAAACAATGAAATTCCCCCGTTATAGTTACTTCAGATAACTATAACTTGCGTGACCGCCACTCTATCACAAGGATGATGTCATCAGTGATGTCAAGTGTGATGTCACTAACCATGTCATGAGTGATGTAATATGTGACGTCATGAGCAGAGGATTGCTGGCGCGCGAATTATAGTTATCTGAAGTAACTATAACGGGGGAATTTCATTGGTTTTTTACGAGTGAAATATCCACCTAACTATAACATGTGTGAAACCTATGGTTTTTTAAGTGAATATATATTATATATATATATATATATATTCACTTAAGAAACCATAGGTTTCATACACGTTATAGTTAGGAATTAGCATTTAAAAAACCTTGCAAATTCACTTAAAAAACCATAGGTTTCACACAGGTTATAGTTAGCTGGACATTTCACTCGTAAAAAAACAATGAAATTCCCCCGTTATAGTTAGTTCAGATAACTATAACTCGCACGCCCGCTATCCACTGCTCATGACGTCACACATTATATCACTCATGACATGGTCAATGGCATCACTCATGACATCACTGATGATATCATCCTTGTGATAGAGTGGCGGTCGCGCGTGTTATAGTTATCTGAACTAACTATAACGGGGGAATTTCATTGGTTTTTTACGAGTGAAATGTCCAGCTAACTATAACCTGTGTGAAACCTATGGTTTTTTAAGTGAATTTGCAAGGTTTTTTAAATGCTAATTCCTAACTATAACGTGTGTGAAACCTATGGTTTTTTAAGTGAATTTGTACGGTTTTTTAAATGCTTAGTTATGTATTTAATAATATATATTGTTTTCAAGGTTTTTCACTGTGCGCGCACCGTGCGCGCACCCCACGATTTTTTTAAAAACAATAAAAAAAAACATTCACCCTTGGGGGTCCTTCTGTGACCCCCTGACAAAGGCTAGGGGGTCAGGAACTCTCTTCCCTGCCCCCTTTTCACGTTTTCCACCTTTCCTTTTCAGTGCGACAGACAAAATGGCGGCCGACACTTCCTGATTTCGACCAATTCGAATGTTGACTGACATCTAACAACCAATCAGAATTACGCTTGCGCACGGCACCGTGCTCGCACCGTGCGCGCACTGTGCGCGCACGGTGCGCGCATATAGATATTTATATGCTTTGAAATGCTATTTTCTCAGGAAATACTGAACAGTTGGACACCAGACCTGCAAAAGGCACTTCCCTGACCTGAGGACTACCTCTCTGCCAAATTTCAAGTAATTCTGTTCAGCCGTTCGGGCTGTACCTTCGACTAAAGGTCCTATGGAAAAATGCATGGGGAAAACGTGTTTTGGGACACCCCTTTTTTCTCGGCCCCCCCTTGACGAATCACCCCGACACTTTCAGGGTAGGAGCTGAGCGGAGCGCCCCATTAGTTTTGAAAATTTTGCGAGGATTCGTCAACCGGCGCCAAAGTTATTCAAAATAGAATTTTGAGATTTCCTATGGAAACACGATCCTAACTATAACTATCTACTGGCGACCGCCAGTAGATAATATATATATATATATATTTATATATATATATATATAGAGAGAGAGAGAGAGAGAGAGAGAGAGAGAGAGAGATCATCAAGGTATATTGATGTTTAGTCAAGGATAGCAAATCTTTACTTCCCTTGTGCACTTCCCTTCTGATATTCTGTCCACAGTACTTGTGTGCCACAATATTCTTGTACTTGATATTCTAGAGTACAATCCTCCCCGAGACTGTTCTACTCTCTAGGAGGTTATTATTCCAGCATCCAGGGGTGCGAGCCTCTTCCCCTACCTCCATGAAAGCCCACACCAGACGTCGCAATCTTCTCATGTGCTCAGAGAAATACCTATGTGCAATAAAGGCCACCTGGTGTCAGCTTGCAGTAGCTTGCAGTGTAGTCTGCACACTGTCCGTGTCAGGGCCAGCCTTTTGCTAATAGCAGAACTAAACGTGTAGGCGGGAAAGGTCGCTCAAGGGCAGCTACACTTACAGAAGTGCTAACTACCGGGCCACTGAAAGCATCTTTATTTTTAGACAGGCCTGGCTCGGAACCATAATAAACTAATCTTGTACTGTAGAGTTAATTGTTAGCCAGAGATTGCACGGACAGTATTTGCTCTTAAGGCTACTGTGCCCCCTTTATGAAGGCATCACTTAACAGCAGGGCTGGTCTCGGTGCCTAGCCTGTAGAAGTTACTATAATGAAGGCAAATGTAAACAATTCCAGGGATGGAAGACCATTACTCGCTCAGTTAGTAGAGAGTGCAGGACATGCACAGCATTCCTCGGCCAGTATGCTTTTTGTTGTTGTAAAGGATGGCAATATCACCCAGATGTATTGCTAAGGCAGAGGAGCGTTTCCCCACAGGAAAAATAAAATAATATTAACACAATGTTATTATAACATTTTTTTTCCATACTTACCCAGTTTTGTTTAAGGTGCGGGGCAGGCCTGGGCTGTCAGCCAGCAGGCGGGCGGAGTAGTGGCACTTTTTAAGTGTGCATGATGGTTTGTCCGGCCTTCCTGGGATGGCCAAACAGTCATGTGCACTTAGCATGTTCTCCACCTGGCTGTATTATAAGGCCGGGTGGAGAACAGGCAAAGCCTCCCACATCTTCTCTATTCCCTGAACCCTGGCTCAGACCAATCACGATGCTGCTGTCATGCTGGTGACATCAGTGTCGCGATTGGCTACAGGAGTCTGGGAGCCTGTGTGTTTCCTGGTTCCATGCATCGTTGACAGAAGAACAGAAAAAGGATGGAGGTGATGGTCAGCAGGTAAGTGCATTTTTTTTTATACGTAACCCCCCCCCCCCCTATCGCACCACTGCTGCCTGTAAGAAGCCACCACTGAGAGGTAGGCAGCTGTCAAATTAACAGGAAGAGCCCAGCAAAGGATTGGCTCCAGCTCTGAGATCCCGCCAAGCCTTGATAATATTTGGCATGTAAACAGTGGTCGAAGTGGGCGGGATCGATAGGGCACGGGGTGCCCCTACTTCTTTTGTTCAATAGATTCCAGTCCCCTACTTTTTTTCACAATGGTTCTCGCATTTGCGAGACTTTGAGCTACTGGCATTGTAAATGACAAACCTTTTATCTATGTGTTGGTTTTAAAAACAGATAAATAAAAGGGATTGTCATTTACAATGCCAATAGCTTAAAATTTCGCAAATGCGAGTCCTATATTCATTGTTGAATCACAGGATGTTGAGCCGTGAGACTCGAACCGATTTTCTCATCTCGAAGGTCGGCTCCTCTAATCTTACCACAACCTGTCCCACAAGAGCCAGTCGCATTTGCAATATTATATACAGCAAAGTCATAGTAGCTGCTTATTTATTTTATGCAACTTACGACCATTGACAAAGCCAATAGTCCTGGCTTGTTGTAGGTATGATGTTACTTGTGTGATATATCTGGATTAATGGACAGACGGAGCAAAATACCAGTGGGGCGGCACACTATGCTAAGCAAAGATTTTTAGCTTGTGTTTTAAGCCACGCCCTTAATTACAGTGGCCATGCCCCGATGAGAGACCCCCTCCCCAGTTTAATCCTTTATTATGAGTGCTGCGCATGAGCTTTCCCCCCGCTGGGCCACACGTTCCAGGGTGACTCCTGTTGCCCCCCGTCCCCTTCATCCTGGTGTCTGAGACCTGAGCTGTGGGTAGTTCGCCCACCCCCTGCAGTGAATTTACACTCTGGGCCTTTGAAAGGGGTGTAGATAGGGACGGAGCACCCAACTGAAGGTGGATGGGATTTACTTGGCGCTATCCTGGCTACAGGGTGCTGTATGCTGAAGTGGTGGAGCGGGGTGGGGGCGGGGGGAGGAGTGACGCCAGCTGGAACCCTCAGCCAGAGGTTTACACGTGGATAAAGTGTCGAGGGGGGACTTCTGGTAATCCCCGGGATCCAGAGTAGGGAAGTCTATCAGGAGTCTAGCTATCAAGGGTGCAGCGGCACCGGGTCCCACAAACCCCTCTATACTGCTACATTTTAGTACCCAGGCAGCAGTCGGGAGTTCATTCCTTGCTTGCACCGGGCTCTTGCCACATTTGCCCCTTCGCTGCACGTTTCCAGAGCAGGGTGTGCTTCCCCCCCTCCTCTGGGAACTGAGAGTAGAGAGAACTAATGTAATCACCTCAGAGTGAGTCGCTGGTGAGAGGCTGTACTGCCTCATGTGAGGTACCTGCTGAACATCACACTGGGCGTCAGGAAGTAGCCGGGCACGTCTCCTGTCCCACATGAAGGTTGGAGCTGAGCATGTATGTCGTGGTTCTGGTGGAAGTGGATAGCAAAAGGCTCGAGTAACTCCTATGGAAGATGTGCTCAGGATCACACCATGTGTGAAAGATGAGCCTGGATCAGACTGGGGTCAGAGGCCGCATCTCCCGGGCAGTTTGAAATATGAAGAATGAAAGCACCTTATTGTGAGCGGTGGTTGCAGGTTCTAGGTCTCCATGTGGGTCACTCGATCAATCCCAGACTCTGTCCAGAGTGGGTAGGAGGTGAGTGTGAGCCTTTCCTCTTCTCTGAGCCACTCACTCACGGCATGAGGGAGAGATGGCTGAGCCGAGGACACGGATATGATGCATCTGTAAGGCCTCTTGTGCTTGGATTCACCACCGTTTGAGATACATAGTACTATAAGTGCATCCCACTGACTATAGGTCTTCTGCAAAAAACATAGTGCTTACCGATAATACCACATGTAAAAGATCCATTCCTGATGGGCCGTCCGAAAAGGAGACAGGGCGGTAAGAAGGAGGGACTAACAAGCCTCATTCTCAATAGGAAGCAAGCGTTTACCATAGAAGGTGACGCCAGCCAATGGAAAGAAGGGGCGGAGCCTAGACTCCACTTCTGAAATTGGCTTGATTACAAGAAGCCTCGCAGAGCGAGGAGCACATGAGCGCTCCAACGCTAGACGAGACCTAAAAAACATGCATCCCAGGACAGCAGAAATAGCCAAGGCCTGCAGATAAGGCTCGGCGTTCGTGGCCATTCAGGGACGGGTAGAGAAGGAAAAGTACAAGGGCAGTGTCCACTTCTGCTCTGCCACTGGCAGCTGCCCCCCTCCCTTTCTTTCTCTTATTTCCTCTCTTTCTGTCTAGATCCTCCTCATTAACTGAAAACCGTGACTTGAAGAAACGGGTCTTACCCCCTCTTTCCTTCTTTCGTTTTTTGCTCCCCTGTGAAATGCATCCAAAAAAGAAAAATACTTTTGCTGGAAATGTCGTCTTTTACTGACATTTTTCTATTACAAAGTGCAGCCTCGGGACGGAGAGAAACAAAAAGTTAAAAATATGAAAAATAAATACATAACTAAATAAAGCAAGACAATGGTTGTAAAGTGGCCAGATTGATTTTATTCACACCCAAACACATTAGTGCCACTTTACAGAGTTTGCCAGTGAACCTCTACTTTTGTTTTCTCATATTTCTTTGAACAGCATTGTTTTCCCTGGGTGGGGAAGTGCACCATTCCTGGAGGTACATTAATACCTGGTTAATGGGTGGATTGGAAAACAAAATGTGTACCACGGCTCTGTGTTTATGAATGTAGTCTTTTTAAACCATATTGCTTACGTCTTGTAAGGATATAAGCAATGGACATTGAAACGAATCCTTTCTGGGTCCTGTAGTCATGTTCTTAACTTTTCAGGCAAAAGCACTCACTGATTTCTGAATAGTGAGTGTAAATCTGTTAAGGTAACTATGTTGTTTCTGCCTACATTTCACATGTTTTACTTAATCTTGCATTCCCTATGAGTGTTTGCTTTTTCCAGCATGTTGTTACTTTTTTGTTTTTCAGCCAACATATTACTCTTGTACCTAATTGGAATTGAGTCGCACCCAGATGTTTATTGCGGGACACAATTGGGCTGTAGCTGAAGGCATGCATGTTTCTCTAAGTGGGGCAGTCTGGTGTTGAGTGGGGGAGAGGATGTGGCACTGTGGTCAGAAATGCTAAATTTGGAACTGGGGAACCTGGTTCAGCCTTCGTGACCAGTCCCCCAGACCACTCTCCTGAGGGAGCACATTCCCATGCTAGCCCTTAGAAGGCCCCGCAAGAGCTTAGAAGCCCTGGTGTCTTAGCACCAGCAGGTGGACCTTAGCAGTGGCAAGTGTGGGTTAACCTTGAAGGCCTGTCCACTACAATCGATACTGAAGTTCACCTCCAGTCTTGCTAGCAGGCCTATGAAGCAGCACACCTTAAAGCAACAGTGACTCTGTCACTTAGGTAACAGGACCCTTGAGCAGGTTAGGGAGGTGCAAACAGTGTGACCGCACTGGGCGCTGATTTAGGGTGGGGACGTAGTGTTTGCAAGTATAACATGGATTTAAAAACACTTGCTGCCTCCTTCAAGGCCTTCAGCAATTTTCAGCAGCAATAAAAATGTCATGATAACTCCTTTGATTTTGATTCAAGTTCTTGCTAGAGAGAGATCAGAGTTTTGTCTAGTGGAAGGGTTGACTCCTGGAAAGGTAGCGCAGAGAGTTAATGTTCCGGCTGCAAAGAACATGTACCATGCAGATCACAAAGTGCACAACATGTAACTAGGTCAGTGGGTTATTGCTTTTGTCAGAGAAATCATTTTGTTACTAGCAGTTTATAAGTTAAAATCCTAACATAGAACAGTGATCTATTAACTGTCATCAAAGAGGTGCATGGAAACTACAAGGTATAAATTAGAGCATCATGGTTTTTGCCCCAGTCTTTGATTATCCTAATGTTGCAAAAAGTGCTAATTTTGATAGAAATCCATTCTGATTGTTAAAGAGAACCCCCAACCATGGTATTACATTTTAACTTCTCAGTTTGTGTTTTTCTAGACCAATCACTATTTAACTATATTGCCTACTAGTATGGTTGTCATGTGACTCCTACACCTTGTAGTCATTTGTCTTATGTAACATTTCCTATACAGTGATTTACACATGTTTGATTAATTGTCTCTGTGTAATGTGTGTGATTTAAAGTGCTCTGACACCGTACACAATGATGTAAATCAAATTAAATACATCTGAAAGAGAGTGTGGTTATGGAGACTTGAGAGGCTCTGTTAAAGGGTGGTAGTGAGGGAGTCCATGGCATAGGTGGTCATTGGGGGGCACCAACAAACATTGTTGCAGAGGGCGCCACCAGCGCTAAAGCTGGCTCTGGCCTTGAGGCCAGTCCGCCTCACTCATTGGTACCTCCATTGGCCTTGTTTCAGCAGTAGTTGCTGCAACGCACCAGGGATCCGCAATGAGGGTTTTGCATACACACCAAACTAAGTTCGCAAACTTCACAGTCTCTCTGCTTCATGCACAAGCACTTTTAACATGTGCTGCCTGCTGTGGGGCCACTGGAATTATGCAGCATTGGGGGACAAAATTATGTTGCAGTGTTGACTAAATTCTGCAGCAAAAAAGGCCGCAGCGTAATGCAATATATTTTCTGGTACTTTATTATTTTGGCATTTTTACACATGCTAACAGTCTCTGCAAATATTTTGCCTCATTAGTACGAGTGTAACATAGGAATGCAGCAGTGAGAAAGGTGATCAGTCAACCTTTGCAAAGGGCCGTCCACTTTGCAGAAACACAAGTCACATTTTTAGTAACTTTTTATGGGTTGAGCTACCAACAATTTATTAGTTAAAACTGTAATATTATGTAGTGGATGATGTATTATGTGGAAAATATGGCAGAGCTATAATTATATAGAAAACATTTGCAAACAAGGATATTTTGCCATTCCTTTTTTAACTGCTCTAGTGGAAAAAGGGAGAAGTGCTAATGACAGAAACTGCATGGCTCGGATGCAAATGGCCTGTGATTTCACTAGTAAGTGTATTTGGGACATTCTGTGATTGGAAACATATCCCACTTTGTGAATGTATTTAAATGTCAATAATTCATATTAAACCTTAAATAGTCATGAGTATCCATTGGTTGAATTGAATAACATAATAAGCTGTAACTGGTCAGTGAAATGCTAAACAAATACAAAAAATGTGGATGTTTTGCACATTCTGGCCGCACCTCTGACTCAGCCCACTGATCAAATCGTCAGGTTATTTCCCCACCCCCTCTGATTCTCTGCCCACAGTTCCCCTACTTTTTTTCCCCCACTTCGATCACTGCATGTAAATCATGAAACAAAGATCATTTTAGAATATGATAAGGTGTCTTAAACATTCTAAAAAATGTATTTCTTTAACACACTGAGGTGTTTTACCTTAGTACATCAGATTATTTGAGAAGTGTTTATTAAAAATTAGTTTAAATATGAACTGAGAAGCATTCCTGCCCCTGCCCTGATGGCAATGGTATTAGTGAAGTAGGAGGCAAATCAGAGGTAACGTGCACCCTATACACGGCCTAGATTCAGATTACAGAAGGAGCAACATTATGGTCTGTTACATGATACACGAAAGAGGTTTTTGTACCGCACACATCTAAAATTCTCATATTTCATGGTGCTCTCACATATGATAAAGAGCAAAAAAAGGACTCAATGAAATAGATTATTTGGCTTAGATCACACTATTTAGTCGAGCAAGGATGCCGGGATGGGTCTCAGTTTTTCCAATTTCACACTTCGATTCAGCTCCTGGATCGGTATCTGTTTCTGACATCAATGGTGAATGTGTTGCCTGTAATTCTTGGAGTATGAATTTAAAACAAGGGTGACAGGTGAAATACACTTTTTATTGACAGTTTTACATAGCACAGACATCGCCTCCGGTGTGTGCTCAACAGACAGACTAGTGTCTCCTTTTTTTCAGCACAGGGGGGTGTTATAAGTGGGATTTCTGGTTGGCTATGGCTGGCGCCAAAGCCAGGCAGAAACCACCTCTCTAGTCAGGGCAAGGGAGTTACACACTGAAGATAAACCCTGCTCACCTTGGTAGCTTGGCACGAGCAGTCAGGCCTATCCCAGAGGCAATGTGCAAAGCCTTTGTGCTACACACTCACACAGCAGCAACACACTAGGTACACCACAAAAGAAACTACACAAGGTTATATAAAAAAAAGCCTTTGTATTACTCATAAAACACATTGGAGCATATCACTTTAAAGGGGATTATATACATTACAAAGCCAATCAGGTCACGGTCATAACCATTAGAATGCACAGTTAGCAAAGCAACCAGTAATTACAGCATAAACACATTAGGCAAACATCCTAATAATGATCGACGCACCACAGTAACACCTGCCACGGTGCACATCTCATGAGGCATGAACATCAGGACAGTACTTGGCATTACACTCAGCATAACATAAGTAGCAGAAGTGTAGTACATCACGCCCACCTTAAGCCTACCACCTCAGCAGCGACAGGGATCTATATTACCTCTGCCACAGTGGTGCTGTCCCCCAAGCCAATGTTCCCCAGAGGGGGCCCTGTCCTGGGCTCGCCCCGCAATGCCAACAAAAAGGGGGGTGATGGGGTCGCAACTCACCCCTGTCTCTTTCCCTGGAGACTGACCCCGGTGCTGTGCAAAATCTGAAGCTGCATGCGATCATGCGGCGCAGCTGTAATCATGCCAGGAATGAGGGGGAAGAGACGGTGCCCCCTCAGCACCCAAGGGAAGCTCTCCAATTTCACCTCGTGCCAGAGAACCACAGTGCGGCCCGGGACAAGGGACACTCTGTCCCCCTAGGCACTCATCTGCTCACTCTGGAGTGTTCTCCTGGGGCCCCTGTGGACGGTTCCGGTGGAGCACCATGACTCTTAAGGAAGCACCGTCAGCTGCTGCTTCCCGCCAGGTTGGAGCAGAACCTAGAGCGAATTCTCCGGAGTCGATGTCTGCGGAAGGCAGCTCCGCCCTCAACCAGGCAGTTGCTGCCTGCATTCCGGGTCGCGGTGAAAGGTTCCTCCCCGCACCAGGTTTATGCAGCCTGCTGGGCTCTCCCCTTCTTTTTGGGAGCCCCACCCACATCCAGGCGTCCTCCACCTGTCTTCTGCTTTGTGTTGTGGCCGTTCTCGCCGCCATAACCCTCTCCTTCTCGCACATGCGGTGTAGCAGCCCGGGACCACTCAGCAGAGCCCCGGCTCTGCACACAGCAGGTAAGCAGTGATAGGCCGCCAGGTAGAGGGGAGAATTTCTCCTGGCTCAGCTACCTTCTCCCGTCCCTCAATAGCCATAGGCAAGGGCGGTGCCGTAATAAAAACAAAAGCGCTTCACAAGTGCCTTCACTCTTAGGTCATAGAACGGATGAGGGAGCACCCTTGAGTGCTCCACACACTTTGTTTCAAAATAAAAGGAAGGATGACAGTTCAGTCCTTCTTGTGCTCCAGGCAGGAGCAGCGCCTGCAGGTCAATTCACCCCTCACAGCAGGGCAGCATATAGGGTAGAGCTGCGCCCAGGCAAGCCAGCTCACAGGGCCCTCCAGCAGAGGGGGAGTCCTTTGTGGCGGTTCCTCCTGGCGCCCAGCAGCCGTTCCGCTCCAAGTCAGCACGAAGTTCACTTTACATGGGGTCACAGCCCCAATATTTATAGTGCAAATGTCTTTGTTCTACCCCCCTGGGACAGGCCTAAGCCCAGTCAAAACCAATTCTATGGGGTACCTCCATACATTTGTTTACAGTGCACAGACACCCTCATTGTTAGTGTAGGCTCTGGCCTCAGACACACCACAGGAGGGCAGAGCCAGCATTGTGGAAGGCAGGCCCAGTCCTATTCAGGCCCAGGTGCTACTCCTTCCACTACTCCAAATGCAGATGGGCCTATTCAGCCTAGCGCTGCCTCACCCAGCCCCTCACGAGCCACTGCACCTCCTCAGCCCCTGTCACTCCAGAGCCAGACATGCAATACACATCAGACAGGCACAAAGACACATAGCACACAGAAATGCCCACTTCTAAAAGTGGCATTTCTAAAATAGTGACAATAAATCTGCACACACCATTACACAGCATTTATTACCAATATTCCAAACATATCAAACTTGATCACGCTACTCCTCTCAGATCAGGAATTACCACTGAATCACTTATCAGGGAATCCCCAATGCAGTCCTATGAGAGGGCAGCAACCAAAATGGCTGTTTGTCACTACCAGGACTTGCCATACAGTTAAGGCACATGTCCTACCTTTTACCTACACTGCACCCTGCCCATAGGGCTACCTAGGGCCTACCTTAGGGGTGACTGATATGTAGAGTCACCGACATGGCACCCACTTTATGTACCACGTCACAGAGGTAGTAAACTGCCACATAGGCCCTGCAATGGCAGAGGCCTGAGACAGGTTTGAAAGGCTACTTTGGTGGGTGGCGCAAGCAGCGCTGCAAGCCCACCAGTAGCATTTAATTTACTGGCCCTGGGTATCTGAGATACCATTTTACAAGCGACTGATAGGTAAATTAAATACGCCAAACAGGTGTAGACCAATCTTACCAAGTTTTAACATAGAGATCCCATGCACTTTACACTGGACAGCAGTGATAAAGTGCCCAGGGTCCTAAAACCATCAACACCAGGTCAGAAAAAATAACAGGAGGAAGGCAAAAAGTTCAGGGATGACCCTGCCACAAAGGGCCAAGTCCAACAGGGGGTCTGCAGGATTCACAGGATGCTGAGTCTTTGCTGGCATTCAAACCTGGTTCTTGACATTACACAGATGGCAGCTGCAGTCACTGGGCCACATTGCCTCCAATGAAAGCTCAGCTTATCTTGGACTTGAGGTTTCTAGGCTGTGGCAGCTTCTCCACTAAGGCGGACAAGCGTCGGCCCAATGCTAAAAAATAAAATGATAATAACATACTGTTATTCTCATTTTCTTTTTTCCTATTGCAGTCAGTGGCGGGGCGGGGCTGACCAGAGCAGGGGAAGAGTGATTTGCACTCCCTAAGTGCGCATGAACTGTTTGGCCAGCCTTCTTGGGCCGACCAAACAGTTCATGCGCACTTTGCATGTTCCCACCAGGCTGCATTACACAGCCTGGTGAGCAACATGCACAGGCTTGGCAGCCCTTTGATTGACTCAGGGGAGCCTGTTTGCCCGGGTGCTTCCTGCTGCCAGCCGGGACAAATAGATGAAGAGGACGAGGACGGATTCGGAGGAAAGGCGGCGACTGGCCGTTAAAGGTAAGTCCTTTTTAGGTCTCGCTGGCTATCGCGTAAGCGATCGCTCAGCGAGACTTTAGTAAAGGGGCTCTCAAAAGTGCTCCCAAAAGCGGATTGCATGGCGAGCACGCGCACAATCACGTGCATCGTGCCGCCATGCAATCCGTTTGGCATCCTACTTCAAAGGGTCCGCTCCCCTGCCTGGAATGCGCTCCCCCGCCCCCGCCAAGCGCGCGCGCCACGCTCCGCCGGGCTTGTCTTGTTATATACTTGGCATGTACTACAGCCTGAAAGCAACTCATATCTGTAAAGATGTTGGTGCAAACAGCACACGATGAAGCACAGACACTGAATATAAAGTATGGTGCACAAAAAAGAGTCCTCGTATCACTGGTGCACGCATGGGCCATGGCTCACTCGTTTCTCATAACGCTGCAATGAGCACTATACATTCCGAGGCTCACTCACTCATTCATCTTGCATGACTGGTGCAAGCATCGGCCGAGGCTCACTCATTCCCCAGAAAACTCTGCACGCATGGGCCGAGGGTCACTCGTTTTTCATAATACGCAGAGTCCGAGGCGCACTCACTCATTGCTCGTATCACTGGTGCACCCATCGGCCGAGGGGTTCGCTGATTCTTCACACCCTTGATGCGTGCATTGGCTGAGGCTTACTCATTCCACATACCACCGTTATATACACACTGGCCGAGGTTCACTCACTGCTCACGCTTGATTCACACATCAAGCAAGGGCCACACATTCCTCATATCCCGGATGCACGCATCGACCAAGACTCACTCATAACACCCCCCCCGCCTCAGGCATCAGCCAAGGTTTACTCACTGTTCCATACACCTGATTCCCTCATTGGCCAAGGCTCACTCATTCCTCACACATCGGGAGAGACTTACTCATTTCTCACACCGCTGGTGCACACAACCGCCAAGGCTTTCTTTACATTGCTTGTGCATGCATCAAGCGAGCCCACTCCTTCAACAAACTGCCAGCAAATGCGTCACTGAGAAGTGCTCATTTCTCACATTACTGATACACGCATCGGCTGAGACTCACTTATTCTTCACGCCACTGATACACGCATCGTCCGTGTGATATTTACATTATTACAACGCCTCATCAGGGGTAGTATGAGCTATATAAATGCTATTTATTTTATGCAAATACTGGGAGAGATCAATATATCTGACTTCTTACAGTGCATGCATATCTCCTAAACAGAGCCTGAACAAAGTGAAAAGCTGCCTCTCCTAAGTATGTGTGAAGTGCTACCAAGGTGTGAGCCTTTCTTTCCCCTCTGCTGCATTTGCTTCTAGGTGTGAGGCTCCTGACTGCTCCCAGCCAGGACACCCCAACAAAAGGAGGCCTGATGACCCCTCTCAAATTCGGCCTTTGCTATGGGCCCAGCAGGAGTCAGAAACAAGCATTGGCATAGCCAATAGGTCTCTCCTTTGGGACCTTATAAGTGTTTACTTATCCAGCATAATATCCTTGGTGCAACAACATCAACTGTTGCATGGCTAAACACTTAAAAGGTCCCTAAGGCGAGACCTATTGGCTATGCCAATGCTTGTTCTTATTACATTCCTCCCCAACGCCTCACCACCCCCTTCGGTAGCACCCACAACTGTTGCTTAGGGGACCTGGAGCCAAAACAGAGCCAGGCATCTGGCTTGAGTCTTGCTGGAGCTTTCAATGGCTCGCCCACCTCATTTTTTCACCTTTTTCCACAGGAAGACATTCCCATGAAAATAACAAAGCAACAAAAAGATAGCTTTAACATTGCTGTAAAATCCCCCTAATCATGTAACTGCAGTAAAGAAGAGAAAGGACGTAAGAGTGCACCATTATTCCTCATTCCCACAGAAACCGTGGCAATATGAAGAGTTTTCAAAGAAAAAACATTTTCCCTGAAAATACAAGAAAAACAAAAATATATTTAGAGGTCTGTCATTCCTTAATGCCACACACTTAGATGGAAGTGTAGCAATCGTTCAAAATGTAAGCATGGCCAGTAAAAGGCTTTAACGCACCACATACGTATTTTAAAATGAAAAATGTACACATAAGACACAGGAGACTGTGGACTCACTTAGAAGGTGTGTTTACTAGGGGTGTTCAAAGTTTCTATTTTGGTCATGTAATAGGGGGAAGCCGGGAGGCTTTCTTCTGCATAAGCAAGTGACGTTTCCGACTTCAAAGGCGAAGTAAAAACTCATCAGACCCTTCTCGGGCAGAAGTTGATGACACAGGATGCCCGCAGTCAGGACACTCTGCATCCAGCAATTCGTTCTCAGTGCAGGGATGGGAGAGGAACCTATAATGTGGACATCAAAAGATGCTGTGGGTTGGCAGGCTGGGAGGCAAGGGGTGTTATTCAGTAGCAGGGGACAGTTCAGGGCTGAGGTGGCATGTAGAAGAATGGGCCAGCCAACTCAGGTAGGGTGGCGTCAGCGGTAGAAGTGCATATAAAGTATGGGAACTGTGACCCTGAGTTCAATGGTAATGGTATCCATGAGTGTAGTGTCAGGGCCAGCGACATTGCTGGAAAGAACAATATAATCTGTAATTATTTTCTGGCCTTTGAAGTACAGGCAACTGCATATAAAATAGAGTTCACACACCCTTAATGAAAAATCAATGCAAATTAAACAAATCTGTGGGAAATGCATTGTTCTAGTAGGAAAGCTCAGTTGGTTAATGCAAGTACTGCAGATGTCTGTGGGTGTAACCTGAGGGTCTGTCATTTGAATCATGATTGATGCACCGGGGAACAGTGATATGTGTATTTATAGTGCTATGAGGTCCTAGCCTATGACAACAAGCATTGGCATAGCCAATAGGTCTCGCCTTTGGGACCTTATAAGTGTTTAGCCATGCAACAGTTGATGCTGTTGTACCAATGATATTGTGCTGCATAACTAAATACTTATAAGGTCCCAAAGGCGAGACCTGTTGGCTATGCCAATGCTTGTTAATTCTAGTAATGGTGCGCTTTTTTTAATACCAATAATGCATCATAATAATGTCACTCTTGTATGCGTTCCTTATTTCTTTGAACATAAAGATGCGATGGAAATAAAAGATCGCAGGTGCTACAATTAATTTCTTATGAATAACTTTTGATTTTTGTTTCAGAAGGAACACTTTTTTTGCTTTGGGCGGACAGTGGTCACCAGAGCACAGCTAAAGAGCAAAGAGGGAGTCGACCTTGTGGCAGCGGGCAGAGAGGGGGCAGGCCGAGGGGTACTTGGTGAGGCCTTACCTGCAGTCAACATCTTCTTCCCTCTTTGCAGTAGTTACATGCCAGCGAGGTTAGAAACAGTGGACTTGTTACAAAGGCATCTTAATACATTTTAATTTGCATTAACAAGGAAGTGCTGTCGTGTACTAGAAGCCAGCAGCGTCATTCCGCTTTGTTCTTGGCTAGTCCTTTGTCAATTGAAATAACCGATTGGGCCATGAATTCAGCTTCATTCCAAATACACATTCAAGCCCCCTCGAGTAGAAGTTTTGTTTTCATGGTGAGTTTCGCTCGAGGGGGGCCGCTATTTCTCCTGGAACAGGCTTGCTTTGTCTTTGGCCGCCACGTCTGCGGCTCATGTCCGACAGGTGATGAGATTTGGAAGCTGCTGAACTTCTGTGTGGGGATGCGGTCTAAAGGCGCAATGGCCCAGCCTCGCGTTTTATGCAGACTCCATGTGTGGTAGACATTTAATTTAAACAAGCGCGCACGCGCCTCGCGCTAAACGTTGGAGGGGTGGGGGAGTGCGACAGCACACAAAGCGTTTCCCTTGCGGGAGCGAGCCAGGGGCACCATGTGTTTGTAAGTTAATTACAAACATATGGTGTCAAGCTCGCTCCCGCAAGGCAATCGCCACACGTGCACGCTTTGCCATTGAATGCAATGGAACGCGTGCCCGTTTTCAGCTGAAAAGCCGATGCGATTGCAAAAGGTCTTTTTGCCTTTGCAGCGCATGCGTGCTGCGTAGGTGAGACCTAAAAAGCACTTTGAATATCTATGTCATTAATTTAAAAAAATGCATTACAGCCACTATGAGATAGACTGCCATAATTTAAAACAAGCATTTGCAATGCAATCGGTCTCGCCTTTGGGACCTTATATGCATTTAGCTATGCAGCACATTAGCCTGGGTGCTTAAACATCTACTGTTCTTTAACATGGAGGGAAAGTAAGCACCAAACTGTGTGACACGCCATGTATGGGAACACATGGAGATAAATAATGCCTTTCAGCGGGAAATGGTATAGTCCAAAGCTCTGTTTTTGATATAGCCTTATAGCCCGCCTTAGCGGGCTATACCGGCTATTAAAGGCCCGCTCCCGTGTTAAAGGCCAGAGCCAAAGGCGAGAGAGTTTAAAAAGGGAACGGGACTTTAATAGCCGGTATAGCCCTGCTACGAAGGGCTATAAGGCTATTTGAACATTCTGTCACTAGAGGGCTGAATGTTCTAACAAATAAAAGAAAGGCCTCTCGAAGCTCGAGGGGATTTAAATTCCCCCGAGCTTCGAGAGGCCTTTGTAAAACATTGGAATATTGCTGTGCGGGCCTTTACCGGCCCATAGAAGCAGGGAGCACTCCATTGTCTTCAATGGAGCTCCCAACATTCCAATGTTCTAATATAAAATATGGGCCTTCGGTTGACATATCACTGAAAATATAAGATTTGAAAAAAATATTATTGTCCATGGGTGCTCGTGGAAGACAATTTTTATGGACTGGAATCTAGTGAATGCTAAAGTGATTCTGGTATTTTACTGACCTCTGCTGGTCGTTTTCTATCAAGAAAGTTAAATAGAGGCAGTTGCCAGAAAAATTAAAAAAAGAAAGTCCGTCAGAAGAAAGCAATTCTGGTATTTTACTGACCTCTACTGGTCGTTTTCTATCAAGACAGTTAAATAGAGGCAGTGGAACAAGCAGAAAGCAATTCTGGTATTTTACTGACCTCTACTGGTCGTTTTCTAGCAAGACAGTTAAACAGAGGCAGTTCAAAAGAAAAAAAGGCCCTAAGCGGATGCAGACAAGTCATAGGGATGATCTTCAGAGCCCACAAAGTAAATACAGATATAAGTATATACTACATTTTATACAAGAGGTCTCGAATGATCGACCTAAAACATGCATTACACAAAGTACAAGAGAGGCTGAACAGAGCATAAGATAGGCTGCTGCAAAATGTATGTATGAAGATTTCCCCATAGATAAGATACCCAACGCAGAGATGGAGATTTCCACTCTTAGGTTTGTGAATTACATTTTGTAGTAAGTAATTAGTACTACAGTGGTACTTCATAATGTGCTACAAAATGCAGTTTATGATTCAGGCCCAACATGTTTAAGTGCTTTCAGTGATCTCAAAAGTTATATTTGTAATACTACACTGTCAACCTATTCCTAGTGCAATTTGTTTTTATAGGTTTTCAATGAAAGAGTGCATTCCAAAGGTAGTGACGCCCTTACAGGTTGGCAAAAAATGTAGTGCACTGTTTCAGTGTAAAAAATAAAGCTTGGGAACATACTTATCAACAGATCCTGCCCACTTAGGCCTCTTGGTGGCATGCTGGATTTTGCTCATGAGTTGGAGTATGGAACAGGTGATGCCACAGAGCAGTGGCAGCCCACCCGTGGCTCTGTGTGAGCCTTCCATGCCGCTGTAATGGTTGTCTGTTGCAGTCATTGGCCTCTGAAGAGAATCTTTATTTAAACAAAAAAACCTTTGGACATTAGACACCTTGTGGTGCACTGAAATATAAAAAAATAGCAAAGTTACAAATCACACAACTTCACAACATAGCACACCCAAAGCTATTACTCAAAAATGGTAATAGAGACCTCTCATTTTTTTCTATTACCCCTATTTATAATGTATATTATTTGTGTGTCGAGTGAAAACAGAAAATTGATTTAAAAAGAATTTGCCTCTCCCTAGCTTGTCAGAGTTTTTACTTTAGAAGGGAAATGTATCTTCTAAGTCCGTGTAAAAATAATATAAATAATGTACAAATGAAAAAAACATGCAAGGAAAATCAGAATGATCTACTTAGATTTATGTTTTGAGTGAATATCGCTATCAAGTACATCCAAAGTACTCGGCTTTACCGTGCATGTTTATGGTCAGAAAGTAGTTTTAGGTAAATATTTCTGAATTTTTATTCCACCACTGTTTCAAATAACTTTTTAAAAGAAAGAAAAACTTTGTAACCCACAGCTCAAACAATGTACCCACATATGATAACAGAATTCCAGAAAATCTAGAATACACCTTTTTTTTGTCATGAAGGGTTCAGTAAAGCAGAACACAGTGAATGCAGTTATAATATTTATATACTACTCTAAATAATATTAAGGTGCCGATCACGATCCTGCAAAAACCGGGTACGAACCGTCGGACGGAGCACAATCTCCGCCCGACGCGTACCCGGTCGTCAATTTTCACAAACAAGGAATTACGATTCGCACGGGTACACCATTACCGTACGAATCGTAAAATAGCCCGACCGAACAAAAAAACACCTACCAATGCGATCCGGGAAAGCGCCGACCTGACGTCGGGACGCTCGCAGCCAGCCATTCACGACCCAGGAATCACGATTCGCACCGACGTCACCCCGCACGGTGAATATTTTGCGGCAGCCAAAAACTGCCGGGAAATCAGGACGACGCGAACAAGGACCACCAGTACGCGACGGACAGACGACGACGCGAACAAGGAGGACCAGTACGTGACGGACACACAGGACGACGCCACCAAGGAGGACCCGTACGCGACAGGACGACGCGATCAAGGAGGACCCGTACGCGACAGGACGACGCGAGCAAGGAGTACCAGTACGCGACGGACAGACATGGACCCGAACCTACGAGTCATCCCTGCCCTCATAGCAGTACACCTCCTCTACAGGTTACGACGCAGACGCCGCAGAAGGTCAGAATAACTAAGGGAGGGGGGAAAGTGGGGTGGGGTGGGGGTGGCACGACCAGGGCAGGCCACAAAACAACCACATAAGTCACACACCACACATGGCCTGGACATACCTGACTCCCATGCCCTGGTCACCACGAGGGGGTGGGGGCGTGTCCTGATAAGCCAGCGCCCGCCACAACAGAAGTCCGTCACCACGCGAACCGGCAACACAACCAGACAGGTACATCCCGTACCCACGCCTGAAGAGCGTGGGTACGAGTCGGACCACGCCCACACACGTCACCCCAACAATGGCGGGACGGATCGCACCCACGTGGCAAAGGCCTGGGTACGGGCCGCACAAACATCACATAGCGTGGGGACGGATATGTACGGACCCTACCCCCACCCCGTATGCAAGGAGCGTACCCACCAGCCCAACAGTGTAAGTACGACCCGTACCCCCACCCGCGTATGCAAGGAGCGTACCCCCCATGCCAACAGTGTTAGTACGACCCGTACCCCCACCCGCGGACGTACGGAGCGTACCCCCACCCCAACAGTGTAAGTTCGACCCGTACCCCCACCCGCGAATGCAAGGAGCGTACCCCCCAGCCCAACAGTGTAAGTACGACCCGTACCCCCACCCGCGTATGCAAGGAGCGTACCCCCCATGCCAACAGTGTTAGTACGACCCGTACCCCCACCCGCGGACGTACGGAGCGTACCCCCACCCCAACAGTGTAAGTTCGACCCGTACCCCCACCCGCGAATGCAAGGAGCGTACCCCCCAGCCCAACAGTGTAAGTACGACCCGTACCCCCACCCGCGTATGCAAGGAGCGTACCCCCCATGCCAACAGTGTTAGTACGACCCGTACCCCCACCCGCGGACGTACGGAGCGTACCCCCACCCCAACAGTGTAAGTTCGACCCGTACCCCCACCCGCGAATGCAAGGAGCGTACCCCCCAGCCCAACAGTGTAAGTACGACCCGTACCCCCACCCGCGTATGCAAGGAGCGTACCCCCATGCCAACAGTGTTAGTACGACCCGTACCCCCACCCGCGGACGTACGGAGCGTACCCCCACCCCAACAGTGTAAGTTCGACCCGTACCCCCACCCGCGAATGCAAGGAGCGTACCCCCCAGCGCAACAGTGTAAGTACCACCCGTACCCCCACCCGCGAATGCAAGGAGCGTACCCCCCAGCGCAACAGTGTAAGTACGACCCGTACCCTCACCCGCGTATGCATGGAGCGTACCCCCACCACACCAGTGTAAGTAGACTCGTACCTTCACCTCGAATGCATTGAGCGTACCCCCACCGTGTATGTGCCAAGCGTACATATCCTGAAATCGGAGGTGTGTGTGCAGAGTCCACCCAGCAGTGCCCTGAGACAGGAGGGGTGGGGGCCTATCACTCCCAGCAGTGCCCTGAGACAGGAGGGGTGTGTGCAGAGTCCTCCCAGCAGTGCCCTGAGACAGGAGGGGTGTGTGCAGAGTCCTCCCAGCAGTGCCCTGAGACAGGAGGGGTGGGTGCCTATCACTCCCAGCAGTGCCCTGAGACAGGAGGGGTGTGTGCAGAGTCCTCCCAGCAGTGCCCTGAGACAGGAGGGGTGGGTGCCTATCACTCCCAGCAGTGCCCTGAGACAGGAGGGGTGTGTGCAGAGTCCTCCCAGCAGTGCCCTGAGACAGGAGGGGTGGGTGCCTATCACTCCCAGCAGTGCCCTGAGACAGGAGGGGTGTGTGCAGAGTCCTCCCAGCAGTGCCCTGAGACAGGAGGGGTGGGTGTGGAGTCCTCCCACCAGTGCCCTGAGACAGGAGGGGTGTAACACATGTGTGTGAGGCCAGAATTATCCACATGCATACTGGCTACAAGGGAACATGTCCCCATGAACTCATGTCAACAGACTCCACACACAAGTACAGTGATCATCAAGGATGCCACGATTGTTGCAGGTGGAGACATGGCCCTGCATGCATGGCCAAAGTAGAAGGGCTCCGTCACACACACAGCTCATGTAGACACAGCTCTGCGCTAAACATTGGGAACACCCTGCAGGGAAGAAAGCTGGGTTCACAGAGGAAGGAATACACCCTGGGACAAGTGCACCATGCAGTAACTGCTTACATGAACAAAGAAAGTTAGCCAACACCTTGTGATGGCACACAGATCCCAGGGTCCCACCAATGAGCAGTACACTACTACATATCCCACACACCCAAACCCTTACACACCACCAAAAACCATGTAGCAGCCCCACCAACACCAATACCAGCATAGCAGTAGTGTGATAATGAAAACAAAATTAAGCTTTATTCAGCATGAGCACAATGTCCGTGGATCGCAGGCAGTTCAATCTCCACAAAGCCCATAGGGCAGTCAATGATTCTCAGCTGGATGGGGGACACAGCGGGATGCGTGTCCCCTACCTTGCCTGCACAGTCAAATGGCATCGTCTTCCACACTGGTGAGGGCATCAGGGCGGGGGGAAGCAACAGGCACCGCAGGGACATCAGGGCAAAGGGGCGGCGTTGTGGGTGCAGGGATGGAGGACTCCACCACAGGGGGTGGGTCAGTGCCAAAGGCGAAGGCCAGGATGGCACTACACACCTTTGCAAGGTCCTCCAGGGAGTCCCCTGCACCCGAAGGGACCTCAGGCCCCAAGGAGGGGGGGGGGTCAGAGGGATGGGTCGCAGCGCCACCGGGGGAGGGTGGAGACAGGGGGGGAGACTCAACCACCCTGACCGGGGACCTCCTTGACCGCTTGCGTGGTGGTGTAACTGTGGGGCTCAGGGACAGAGCGGCCATGAAGGAGTCCTTGGGGGAGATGTGGCCAGGAGAGCTGAGGGGAGGGGATTTGGAGGGAGTGGACTGGGTGGAATGCGGACTCCCACTATGGCTGCGTGTCACACGTTTGCCCCCCGACCCAGTGGGTGTGCCTACCTCACCCTGTGTGTGCGTGTCAGGAGGAGTGCGGTGGACCTTCCCTGCTGGTGTGGTGCCCGTGTCCGTTGATGTGGGTGCATGCCGACGTCTGGGTGTACGTGGGACAGGCATGGGAGTGGGAAGTGTGGATGGGGCAGGGGTAGGTGGGGGGAGGTCGCGCTGCAGGAGACCCACTGCTGCAGTCAGTGTGGAGTCGATGGACCTCAGCAAGTTGCGTTGGTCAGCCTGCGATGAATGAATGCCCTCCAAGAAAGCCTCGATGTTGGTGAGGGTTTTGCCGTGGGCATGGAGGACATTAAGGATCGCAGCCTGACCAACCTGCAGTTGCCGCTGGATGTCCACAGACTCTGCATTGGCGGCAGCAGTGGAGACAGGGGCAGGGGGTGCGGTGCCTGGCAGGAAGGAGACATGCTGTGACCGGGCACGCTGGGAAGGGACACGAGCAAGTGGGAGGCGGCTGGTGGAAACTGAGGGGGCGGTGCGAGGTGTTGTTCCGCTGTCAGCTGCTGGTGCAGCCTCCGCCCACTCGGAGACATCCTCCTCGGACCTGTCAGCTTCGTATTCTGACGTGCCAGTCTACAGGTCCTCGGCCGCACTATCCTCCACCTCTGTCCCACTCGATGTGCCAGCCCCGATGTCACGGCTGGCACTGGTGCTCGGTCCCACCGCCTTGCCTGTGTCCATGTCTCCCTCTGTGTCCCCCGACGATGCTGTGGGCAGGGTGGAGAGACAGAAATTAATCAGACAGCTGTACACATCAGTCACATGAGTACAATCGACATAGGTAACACTGCATAGCCTGAAAAGGAAGATCCCTAACATCTACTAAACAAGGTACCGATGTAGGGCATGAAACACACAGTTGGTTGAGCCACCATGCCACTGAAATACCATGGAGAGCATGAGACAATAGCTAAACACAGGAAACGGAGTCTGACATAGCACCCAGGCCCTGGGGACAACCCTGCACTGCATCTGCACCACACAGCGTTGGCGAAAATACCGATGACCAGGGACCATATCCATGAACTTGAGACACATGCTGCATAGGTAATGCTGAAAACATGCCCAACATGACTCGGTCACTGCACATTGCGTGTGTGTCCAGACACATCACACACTGCCCAGACCAAGCAAGTAGAAATCAGGATTTGACACATAGGCATTGCCCGCAACAACAAGACCCTACACGAGGCAAATTGTTGAGACACAGGTGGCACCAACATCTCATAGTCTGGCTGATACACACAGGGGCAGGCAAAAAGCAAGAGTGTACGCCAAACAGCCAAGGTGCGCCTGTACAAATAATGAGGTACCAGTGCCCATCCTCAGATGAGTATAACAAGACACACAGGCACTGGCAACTGTGAGTATGTAGAAGGACAATCAGGTCAGGCTGCACAGTGGACACCTGTACAAAATAGCACGTCTATATACATGGTGACAGGGGACAATGGCACAGAGCACAACCTACGCTGTAGACACTGAGATTGTCCACGTGTATGATGACACATACACCACTGAGGAAAAGGTGCCCCAGGGGACAGTAGTGGGCACGCAACTACATGCTACTGAATGGTAATGACTGCAACACACGTCACCATCCCTGCACTATGTGTATCGCACACTCATGCACATCATGTCACAGGCCACCACATAGGACATGCGCGCTGTAAGGCATGA
Organism: Triturus cristatus; assembly: GCF_964204655.1. Classification (NCBI taxonomy): domain Eukaryota; kingdom Metazoa; phylum Chordata; class Amphibia; order Caudata; family Salamandridae; genus Triturus; species Triturus cristatus. Next base: position 753,010,381 of record NC_140580.1, read on the forward strand.
CACATGAGAGACCAACTCCCATGTCTGGAGTCAGCATCAGTGCCAACTGACATGGAACTCACATGCAGTGAACTTGACAGTGCACAGGCAAGTTCCCACAACCTGTTACACCCCACCCCCACACATGATGCTACAGTCATTGTTCTCGTGGACAAAGCGCCAGCCTACATCACCTTGTGAAGGAGTGACTACACACAGACCAGGGAACACATTGCAAGGAGGGGAAGGGTGGCAGGGGCACAGCGCTATACTGGGGCAAACAGGATCTGCACAGCACCTTCAAACCCTGCCAGTGAATTCATGCTACTGTGCCCTCACAAATGCCGGTGACACACAACGAACACACATGTACCTACCCCCTTCCGGCTGCTGCATCGCCTGTAAGCGCCTCTCCAGGTCTGGAAAGACCACCGGCAGCACACGCCTGTGGAGGTGGCTCAGACGGCGGCGGCCGCGGTTCTTGTGGCTCTCAGGTGAGTCCCCCAGCAGGAGCCGTGCAATCCTCCGCGTCCAGCACCGGATATCCTGCCAGCGTTTTCTCACCTGGGGCAGGCTCCGCCTCCGACCATCCACACCCCTCACGGCACTGACGGCGGTCAGCCAGATCTGCTCCTTGGCAGTGGCGCCTACCTGTGAGGAGGAACAAGTGACACCACATCAATACACCAGCCACATGTCACAGAGAGACATATGGGTACAAATTAGCTGGTTACAACAAGGCATGTCATGCAGCCAACGCATTGCACCTTTGTCATAGGGACATCATCCCCAGGTGAGGGAAAAAGCAGTATGTGCCACAGTGGGTACACAGGTGGAATGATGGCAATGTCACAATCAATGATCAAGGCTCACACTGTGCATCACACCCACCCCTCCTGTCTCAGGGCACTGCTGGGAGTGATAGGCCCCCACCCCTCCTGTCTCAGGGCACTGCTGGGAGGACTCTGCACACACCCCTCCTGTCTCAGGGCACTGCTGGGAGTGATAGGCCCCCACCCCTCCTGTCTCAGGGCACTGCTGGGAGTGATAGGCCCCCACCCCTCCTGTCTCAGGGCACTGCTGGGAGGACTCTGCACACAACCCTCCTGTCTCAGGGCACTGCTGGGAGTGATAGGCCCCCACCCCTCCTGTCTCAGGGCACTGCTGGGAGTGATAGGCACACACCCCTCCTGTCTCAGGGCACTGCTGGGAGTGATAGGCCCCCACCCCTCCTGTCTCAGGGCACTGCTGGGAGTGATAGGCCCCCACCCCTCCTGTCTAAGGGCACTGCTGGGAGTGATAGGCCCCCACCCCTCCTGTCTCAGGGCACTGCTGGGAGTGATAGGCCCCCACCCCTCCTGTCTCAGGGCACTGCTGGGAGGACTCTGCACACACCCCTCCTGTCTCAGGGCACTGCTGGGAGTGATAGGCCCCCACCCCTCCTGTCTCAGGGCACTGCTGGGAGTGATAGGCCCCCACCCCTCCTGTCTCAGGGCACTGCTGGGAGGACTCTGCACACACCCCTCCTGTCTCAGGGCACTGCTGGGAGTGATAGGCCCCCACCCCTCCTGTCTCAGGGCACTGCTGGGAGTGATAGGCACACACCCCTCCTGTCTCAGGGCACTGCTGGGAGTGATAGGCCCCCACCCCTCCTGTCTCAGGGCACTGCTGGGAGGACTCTGCACACACCCCTCCTGTCTCAGGGCACTGCTGGGAGTGATAGGCCCCCACCCCTCCTGTCTCAGGGCACTGCTGGGAGTGATAGGCCCCCACCCCTCCTGTCTCAGGGCACTGCTGGGAGTGATAGGCCCCCACCCCTCCTGTCTAAGGGCACTGCTGGGAGTGATAGGCCCCCACCCCTCCTGTCTCAGGGCACTGCTGGGAGTGATAGGCCCCCACCCCTCCTGTCTCAGGGCACTGCTGGGAGACATCAGGCACCCCCCCCTGGGACCCCCCCGACAGTACATGGCATGTGTGTTACACCTGGACGCAATGGCAGGAGTCACAGTCACAACATAGGGACAGTCTGTGGCAGTGGCCTATGCACTCACCTGATACCCTGGTCGCCCATACAGCATGGAGTACTGTGGGAGGATCACATCCAGCAGAGCCATGTTCTCCTCCAGGGTGAATGGCTGTGTCCTCTCCACAGCCCTTGACATGGTTCCAGGGAATCAGTAGCAGCAGCTGGGTCGACGAATGCAAAGATGTGCAGGCAAGTGCTCCCTCATGGGACCTGGCTGCCTTATATGTGCCCTTCTGCCCAGTCTCATGCACAGGAGTACAGAGTGATTGGTCACTCACATTTGCATCCTATGTTTCCACCAATCCCTTCAAAGCTAGCAGTCTGTGGGTTCTCTATCGGTTTCATTCTCCTGCATGATGTCAGCCCCACAAACACATTGCAACAAAGTAGAAGAATTCCAACTGACTTCTGCTGTGCACCTTCCAGAACAATTTCGAATTTTGAACTTGGTCTCCATGACAACCAGCATGCATGTAGGCCTTAATACGTGTCCCCTATGTAATTTGGAGCATCACACACAGGTACGGTGCGTTTGTGGGCCCTAGGGCACCCCAAATGCATGGCAACGGCCCGTACATGCATGCCTACGCTCTCCATCACTATGGGTCTGCACGCGTATGCGTACCCGTAGTGTTACGGACCGTACACACGCATGTACGCTCTCTATCACTATGGGTCTGCACGCGTATGCGTACCCGTAGTGGTACGGACCGTACACTCGCATCTACGCTCACTATCACTATGGGTCTGCACGCGTATGCGTACCCGTAGTGGTACGGACCGTACACTCGCATGTACGCTCACTATCACTATGGGTCTGCACGCGTATGCGTACCCGTAGTGGTACGGACCGTACACTCGCATGTACGCTCTCTATCACTATGGGTCTGCACGCGTATGCGTACTCGTAGTGATAGTGAGCGTAGATGCGAGTGTACGGTCCGTACCACTACGGGTACGCATACGCGTGCAGACCCATAGTGATAGAGAGCGTACATGCGAGTGTACGGTCCGTACCACTACGGGAACGCATACGCGTGCAGACCCATAGTGATAGAGAGCGTACATGCGAGTGTACGGTCCGTAGCACTATGGGTACGCATACGCGTGCAGACCCATAGTGATAGAGAGCGTACATGCGAGTGTACGCTCTCTATCACTATGGGTCTGCACGCGTATGCGTACTCGTAGTGATAGTGAGCGTAGATGCGAGTGTACGGTCCGTACCACTACGGGAACGCATACGCGTGCAGACCCATAGTGATAGAGAGCGTACATGCGAGTGTACGGTCCGTAGCACTACGGGTACGCATACGCGTGCAGACCCATAGTGATAGAGAGCGTACATGCGAGTGTACGGTCCGTACCACTACGGGAACGCATACGCGTGCAGACCCATAGTGATAGAGAACGTACATGCGAGTGTACGGTCCGTACCACTACGGGTACGCATACGCGTGCAGACCCATAGTGATAGTGAGCGTAGATGCGAGTGTACGGTCCGTACCACTACGGGTACGCATACGCGTGCAGACCCATAGTGATAGGGCCGTACACACGCATCTACGCTCACTATCACTATGGGTCGGCACGCGTATGCGTACCCGTAGTGCTACGGACCGTACAAATGCCTGTTTGCTCGCCATCACGATGGGTACACATACGCAAGCACTCCCACAGTGATTTTGGAACATGCACAGGCCCTCTCAGCAGCAGTACGGCGGATTTTACACATCACTGTGGTGATAGGCGACACACATGTAGGAATAGGGCGGACATACTTGTTCATGGATGGACATACTTGTCCAGGAATGGACATCAAGGCATCGTCTGTGCATTACTACATGTGTGGGGCACAGGTGTCACAGGCTGTGATGTGGAACATGCCTCCTGAGTGGAGAAGGCACCAGATGTATGATGAGATGTGTACATGTGTACTGTGTGAGGGTGCAATGTGTGCCAGGCATGCCCTTGACTCCTTTGACATGTGTGCATGTGGGACTGCGCACTTGGGGTGAGCGTCACTGGCATGGCACGGACACCAACACACGGAAGTGTCCCATGATGCCCGGTACAGGGGTCATGACACATGACTGGTCACTACCCACAGTGCACAATGTGACTATGCCATATATGTGTCCGGGATTTACATCAGGTTGATGTTGTAGCACCCTCAAAAGCTGCAGTCGTTGCAGCAACCAACATGTGGCTGTGTGTAGATTGTCATTGCACACTGTTCCCAACACCATGCCACATGTGTTATCGGATGTGAGGTGCACATGTATGCATGGGACACGGAGTAGCGCGACAAGGCCATGTCAGCAAACTCACAAGGAATGTGTGGTGAGTCATGACATGTGCACCTTCATGGCAAGGTGTGTGGGCTGGACTAGTGTAATGTCATGTGACCTGTGGCTCAAGTGTTCCGCTACCAGTCTCTGCAATCGGCATCACACTTCTGCTGATGTGTGGGTGTATGTCACTCCTGTCTTGCGTCGGGCAGTGCACTTGCACTGGGACACAGCTATTTCCATGGCGTGGCATGGGGAGGTTCTCAATCACCGTGTGTAGCTGGGTCTTGGAAGGAGTGTCACCTTGCATCCATACGTGTCCTGGGCATGTAGCACATGCCTGACTCCCCATGTGGCATGTGTGTATTGCCAGATTTACATGTGCTCAGTAGACATGAGTTGTTCTCGTAGTGCACTCACTCTTCCTTGTCACTTCCAAATTACTGCAGAGCGCCTCCTGTTGCCCGAAGAATTCCAGACTTGGCCACCATGCAGGAGAATGACAGGATCCGGCTCTACCGCTTCACCCAACCGTTGATTCTGGAGCTGACGGCGAGACTGGCACCACACCTGCAACCGCAGCACAGGTATCCTACGGCACTGACACCCCAGCTGAAGGTAATGGCTGCCCTACATTTTCTTGCCACGGGTACCTTCCAAAATACCATAGCTCATGTTGGTGGCATGTCCCAGAGCATGTTCAGCGGTGTGCTGCATGATTTCTTGGAGGCCATGTTGATTCACCTGGATGACTTCATCAAGTTCCCAACCCCTGAACAGATGACTGAGGTCAAGCGTGGATTCTATGCCCTGGGAGGGATGCCCCATGTCATTGGGTCCATTGATGGGACACGTGTAGGTTTGGTACCACCACACGCACGGGAGGTGGCGTACCGCAATCGGAAGCACTACCACTCCATCAATGCCCTTGTGGTGTGTCTGTCCAATATGGTGATTTCACATGTCTGTGCTCGTTTCCCAGGATCAGCACACGATGCCTACATCATGAGGCGTAGCGGGATGCCTGATATGATGATGCAGCTGCGCAACGAACGGGCATGTGTTGTTGGTGGGTACAGTCTGTCTGTCCTGTATTCTGTATAGCCGACCAGCACGACCGCTACACCAGTTCTAACGATGTCCATGTGCTTCCCATGTAGGGGACGCTGGCTATCCCAACATGCCTTGGCTGCTGACACCTCTCCGCAACCCCATCACGCCGGCCCAGCTCCGCTATAACACTGCCCATGGCCGGACAAGGCGAGTGATAGAGAGGACGTTTGGCATGCTGAAGAGCCGATTCCGGTGCCTCCACAAGACCGGCGGTGCACTCCCTTATGCCCCGGCGAAGGTCTGCAAGATCTTCATGGTCTGCTGCATGCTGCACAACATGGCAGTTGAAAGAGCTGTGCCACTCATCCTGAATCAACATGACGAGGACCATCCACCCGTGGAGGACGAAGGGCTTGGCAATGGGGCTAGTGATGTGGAGGATGTGGAGCCGCAAGAGGACATCCGGACTCGGCTCATACGCGACTTCTTTGCTTAGTGGTGAGTACCAGGGTCTGAGTGTGCACGCATTGGTCCCCGTGTGGCATGCGTTGTGATGTGTGTCTCCACCTGCATGTATGGCACGTGGGTCAGAGGTGTGTGTGGGTGTGTCACTGGAGTGATGGTGGCAGTGATGGTAGTATTTCCCCAGTCATAATTGTGACCTAGCATGTTGTCATCCATACATGTGTCGAGTACATGCACATGCAAGTGGCTGTGCTTTTTGTGGCTGACTTCTTGTGTGTCTCTCTTCCCCAGGTACCTGCGCATGCCGTTTGCTGGTTGCATTGTTGTGGCACTGCTATTCCTCATGGACATGACATCGTGGGCTGACTCAGCGTTACAGGCACGGACACGTTTGGAAGTCTCCATGGGGTAAGGGATGCATCTGGGGTGTATTGGGTGTGGCAGTTGTTCACGATGTGTGCACACTGCCCCGGTCGGGGTTTGGTTCCTCTGCAGACATGTGGCATCCCCATGGGACACGACATGCAGCTGGGTACACCTGAATAGATGGGCTGCCTGGTTGTCAGTCATCAGTGATGGGATAGTGGATTGTGATGATGGCATCAATGTGTGTGACACTGCCCTCGGACACATACGGTTAACATTGTCTTGACATGGCGTGGGACTTCCACATCAGCGGATGTATGGTGTATGGCAGGCTCTCCGTGAGCAGCTGTGGGTATTTAGCTGTTAGCCGACACTTGTGTGCCAGTTCCATGGCTATCACGCATTTGTGCTGCAGAAGGGGGGTGCCAGTGTTGGAGCCACATGTTACTCCACATGATGTGTTCATGTGTACTTCAAGTTGCCTCTGCAATCCCAAAAACATGACTATTAAAGGTGTCCCTATGCCTCCAAGGTGCCTCTTCTCAGTCAATGCTGGTGTGTTGGCACGGTGCATCCTGCATGTCTGGCATGGTATTCCCTGATTGTGGCTATGTGTCAATGTGTCGAGTGGCAAGATGCAAGCTGTGTGTGTGTGCTGAGACTGTGTATTGTGCATGATGTCCATGACTGTGTGGGTATTGTGACATGTGCCATCCCCATGCATCCAACGTTGTCCATGACCCCATTCTCTGCATCCACCGGACTCAAGCTTGCAGGACATGGTTCTGCCACCTGTCTACACATACCTGGGTGCCCCCCAGGACACGGGCCAGGATCCCTGACCTCTGCGCATGACTGTTGCTGTACTCAATGTGTCTGTCAGCACGGTTGTTCGGCCACCCCCTCAGCTGGTTCTGACCATCACGGGTGTGTATGGTGCTCCATGTCTGTCTTGCCTAATAAACTGTGACCCATGTGTCCTGTGCCAGACTCAGGCCCCAGGGTGTGGATGGTTGAAGTGAACAGATGACTCAGGCATGTTTAGACTGTACAAGACACATGTTAGGTAATAATGCTACCAGCAGGCATCTACTCTTAATAGTGTGATTTATTATTGGGGGGGGGGACAAAGTGAGGGGCTTTCTGGGATTAGGGAATCCAAAGTTCAGTAGGGGAGTTGGTGTCCTTGCCATTGGAAATCCTCAGAGTCCATGCCACAGTCTTTGTCAACATTGGTCAGCCAGTGACCAGCAGGGCCATGTGGCAGAGAATGTCTCTTGATGCTGTGATGCTGTTGCTCCAGTGGGCCAGGTGCCAGGCCAGGTGTCCTGGGAGATGGTGATGTAGCAGCCACCCTCACGGTCCTTTCCGTGGACGACCCGGCTTCCTGCGGGGAACCTCAGCAGCAGGCCGTGACGACGTCTGGGATGCTCCGTCGGATGTTTCCTCCTCCTCCTCATGATCCCTCCCTGTGGGTGGTGATGTTCTCCGCCTTCTGGCACAGGGAGGGTCGGCCATGGTGTCGGCCATCCGACGGAGTTCAGCGTGAATCCCCTGGGACGCCGTCACTTGCTCAGCCTGTCTGTCCTCCATCCTCCGTTGGTGTACCTGTAGACAGGCTATTAGCTCCGCATGTTGCTGGGCCTGCTGGACCTTGATCCCCTCGAGGACGGACACAACCTGGGCCATGCCCGTGGTGTCCTGCCGGTATGAGTCCAGGATGTTACGGACATGGGAAAATACCGGATCCCCAGCCAACTGGTCAGGCTCGCGCATCCGCCGCCCTCCACTCCCACCACCCCTGCCCACTTGCGTCTGGCCTGCACTTGTGGGCACATCGGGTCTCCGGGACCCCTGAGGGGTGGCATTGGCGTTGTCGCCTGCCTCCTCCTGGGTGCCCGGGACACCGTGTCCCTCCTGGCGAGCCTGGCTGCATTGTGGTGTTGGGGCAGGGATCCTGGGTGTCTCCTGGGATGTGGCAGGAGTGGGGGTGGTGGTTGGCACGGTTGTACCTGACGCAGGTGCTGCAGGTGGTTGGACACCAGAGGGGCCAGGTCGGTCGGGGTCGTCCGCAGAGTGGTGAGAGTGGTCGCTGCCGGTGGGATCGGTCTCCTGCAGATCCGGGTCCTGTGAGTGTTCCCCCCCAGTGTTGGGGGGTGCAGCACGACGTTGACCTGTGTGTGAGAGAGAAAATGTTAATTTTGATCCATGCAACATCCATGTTTCATCCGTTACAAAGTTGGCACATTTCCTCTTGGAATTAGGATCTGTCTTGCATTCCACTCACAGTGCACTTGTGCATGTGTGTGTCCCTTGGGCACCAATTTGGCCCCTTTAACTATGTGTGGCACAGTCTTACTTGCTGCGTCAAGTGTGGCTGCAGTCAGCAGTGGAGTGTGCATGTGTGGCGAGCCATGCATTTGCGCCTTCCTTGTAGCACTGTACATGTGCACATGGAGTGGATCCACACACTTATATGATGCAGGTGGCTGTCCTTGTGCTCGTGTACAGGTTGTGACATGGCCCTGCGTTTTGCCATGATGAAGAGGGGGGGTTCTGGCACTGGCCACCCTTGTCTACATGCACGCAGTCCACCTGCTGACGAGCAGACATTCCCACACACCAAAGGACTGATTTGCTCTCCCTGTGTCTCCCTCCTTCTCTGTCCCCCTCTCCCTCCCTCTCTGTCCCCCTCTCCCTCCCTCTGTGTGTCAGCCTCCTCCCTGTGTCCATCTTCCTGTGTCTCCCTCCCTCTCTGTCCCCCTCTCCCTCCCTCTGTGTCCCCCTCTCCCTCCCTCTGTGTGTCAGCCTCCTCCCTGTGTCCATCTTCCTGTGTCTCCCTCCTTCTCTGTCCCCCTCTCCCTCCCTCTCTGTCCCCCTCTCCCTCCCTCTGTGTGTCAGCCTCCTCCCTGTGTCCATCTTCCTGTGTCTCCCTCCCTCTCTGTCCCCCTCTCCCTCCCTCTGTGTCCCCCTCTCCCTCCCTCTGTGTGTCAGCCTCCTCCCTGTGTCCATCTTCCTGTGTCTCCCTCCTTCTCTGTCCCCCTCTCCCTCCCTCTGTGTCCCCCTCTCCCTCCCTCTGTGTGTCAGCCTCCTCCCTGTGTCCATCTTCCTGTGTCTCCCTCCCTCTCTGTCCCCCTCTCCCTCCCTCTCTGTCCCCCTCTCCCTCCCTCTGTGTGTCAGCCTCCTCCCTCTGTCCGTCTCCCTCCCTCTCAGTCCCCCTCTCCCTCCCTCTGTGTCCCCCTCTCCCTCCCTCCGTGTGTCACCCTCTGTCACCTTGGCCCAGCTTCCTGGGCACACACTGTTAGCAGATCTTTGAGTGGCCCTTGGCCTGTTGATGTGAGTTTGTTTCTGATCTCCAGGCACCCATTTTGTCTGCTGTGTGTCTGTGCGCTGCTGCTGTGGTGGTGTGTGCTGCCACTCTTTCACAATGTTGGCTGTTCATTAGCTGCTGGCATGTGCAAAACAGTGCCTTCACCCCCATGTGTTGATGCAAGGCGTCAGCCATTTGCTGGCAAGTCATTCCTGTGTTGGGACACAGTGTTTGTCTGGCTGTGACCTAGGCCATATGGGCAGAGGGCATTGCTGTCTGCTTTGGAGTCGCACTATGTGATTCTTGGTGCCCACCCTCCCGCTATCCGGGTTACCGTGTCATGTGTTGTTGTCTTCTGTGGCCTGTGACTTGACATTGTCCAGCTGGGTGCATGGGGCATGGTGGCAGCAGTGGCATGTGCCTGCTCATGGAGTGTGGTTGAGTAATGCGATGGCTTGTGGTGGTTGCGTGCCTGTTATTAATTTTGGTTGTGGTTGCAGTTCCCCCCATGTGAGGTGCGTTGTTTGTGTACTCACCCGGGTCTCGGAGTCCTTCTACTCCTTCAACTGCCTCCACCGGCAGTATGGCCATCACCCTCTCCTCCCAGGGATGGTACTGTACGGCTCTGCGGGAGGGCCCTCCTCCGGTGGCGTTGGCCTGGTCGTGTTCCTCCTGTCTCTTGGCTCTGACCCTCCTCTGCAGATCGTACCACCTGTTCTGGCAATCCTGCTTGGTCCTCCTGGTGTCCGCAACAGCATTCACAGCATCGACGATGGTCTGCCACATGGCTGTTTTGGCTGCCTGGCTGGTGCTTCTGACCAATGTTCCAAAGATCTGTGGCTCGACTCTGAGGATTTGATCAACAAGGACCTCCAACTCTCGGTGACTGAACTTTGGATTCTTGGTAGTGGGCATGGTGAGGGGTGTGGGTGGGGATGGTGTGGGTGTGGGGGGTGTGTGGATGTTGGGGGGGGTGTGGATGGTTGTGTGTGTGTGTGAATGTGATGAGAGGGTGTTTGTGAGGGTGGTCGTGTGAAGGTGTGCAAGTGTAAGATGTGGTGTAGCTTGTAGTCTGGTTCTGTGGTGTCTGGCAGCAGTGAGTCTGTTGCAAAGGCTCATGGTTTGTGTGTGTGGGTCCTTTTCATTGGTCCATGGGTGGGTGTGGCAGTGTTTGAATTTTGGGTGGGTGTGTTATAAGGAGTGGTGGTGTATTGGGCCTCTGTTTGTTTTTGACAGTTGCAGGTCAGTGATTGTGTTATTTTAGTGGTTGTTGGCCATGTTTAGTGGCTGTGTGCCTTTCGAATGGTGTATTCTTGTGTTGTTTTGTTTTGTCCTTGTTGTGTACGTGCGTTTTGAGCGTGTGTACGGTGTGTACATGGGCCATTTGGTTGTACGATTATGTCCTTGTGTGTGGCTTTGTACGACTCGTACATGCGGTTGTGATGGTGGGGCATGGGGTGCGCTCCGTACTTAGGAGGTTGTGTTGGGGGTGCGCCAGGAACGTACTGGGGTGGGGGTACGACTGGAACGTACTGGGGTGTACATGGACGGTGGTACGACACGTACAGGGGTGGGGGGGTGTACATGGACGGTGGTACGACACGTACAGGGGTGGGGGGGTGTACATTGACGGTGGTACGACACGTACTGGGGTGGGGGTACGACTGGAACGTAACGGGGTGTGGGTAGACGGGGCTATGACACGTACTGGGGTGGGGGTGTGGCTCGCACGTACTGGGGTGTAGGTACACGGGGGGTACGACACGTACTGGGGTGGTGGTACGACTGGAACGTACTGGGGTGTACATGGACGGTGGTACGACACGTACTGGGGTGGGGGGGTGTACATTGATGGTGGTACGACACGTACTGGGGTGGGGGTACGACTGGAACGTACTGGGGTGTGGGTAGACGGGGCTATGACACGTACTGGGGTGGGGGTGTGGCTCGCACGTACTGGGGTGTAGGTACACGGGGGGTACGACACGTACTGGGGTGGGGGTACGACTGGAACGTACTGGGGTGTGGGTAGACGGGGCTATGACACGTACTGGGGTGGGGGTGTGGCTCGCACGTACTGGGGTGTAGGTACACGGGGGGTACAACACGTACTGGGGTGGGGGTACGACTGGAACGTACTGGGGTGTACATGGACGGTGGTACGACACGTACAGGGGTGGGGGGGTGTACATGGACGGTGGTACGACACGTACTGGGGTGGGGGTACGACTGGAACGTACTGGGGTGTGGGTAGACGGGGCTATGACACATACTGGGGTGGGGGTGTGGCTCGCACGTACTGGGGTGTAGGTACACGGGGGGTACGACACGTACTGGGGTGGTGGTACAACTGGAACGTACTGGGGTGTACATGGACGGTGGTACGACACGTACTGGGGTGGGGGGGTGTACATTGACGGTGGTACGACACGTACTGGGGTGGGGGTACGACTGGAACGTACTGGGGTGTGGGTAGACGGGGCTATGACACGTACTGGGGTGGGGGTGTGGCTCGCACGTACTGGGGTGTAGGTACACGGGGGGTATGACACGTACTGGGGTGGTGGTACGACTGGAACGTACTGGGGTGTACATGGACGGTGGTACGACACGTACAGGGGTGGGGGGGTGTACATGGACGGTGGTACGACACGTACTGGGGTGGGGGTACGACTGGAACGTACTGGGGTGTGGGTAGACGGGGCTATGACACGTACTGGGGTGGGGGTGTGGCTCGCACGTACTGGGGTGTAGGTACACGGGGGGTACGACACGTACTGGGGTGGTGGTACGACTGGAACGTACTGGGGTGTACATGGACGGTGGTACGACACGTACTGGGGTGGGGGGGTGTACATTGACGGTGGTACGACACGTACTGGGGTGGGGGTACGACTGGAACGTACTGGGGTGTGGGTAGACGGGGCTATGACACGTACTGGGGTGGGGGTGTGGCTCGCACGTACTGGGGTGTAGGTACACGGGGGGTATGACACGTACTGGGGTGGTGGTACGACTGGAACGTACTGGGGTGTACATGGACGGTGGTACGACACGTACAGGGGTGGGGGGGTGTACATGGACGGTGGTACGACACGTACTGGGGTGGGGGGGTGTACATTGACGGTGGTACGACACGTACTGGGGTGGGGGTACGACTGGAACGTACTGGGGTGTGGGTAGACGGGGCTATGACACGTACTGGGGTGGGGGTGTGGCTCGCACGTACTGGGGTGTAGGTACACGGGGGGTACGACACGTACGGGTACGACACGTACTGGGGTGGGGGTACGACTGGAACGTACTGGTGTGTAGGTAGACGGGGCTATGACACGTACTGGGGTGGGGGTTCGACTGGAACGTACTGGGGTGTACCTAGACGGGTGGGGGTATACATATACGGGGGGTACGTGTCGGACGTACGGGGGCTGGGGGGAGTGTTGGGCGCGTATGCGGACACATGTCTCCATGGTTGCTGTAGGAGTTCGGTGCGGACGGTGTTTTTTCCATACGGTTGTAACCTCGGACGCACGGGATGGATCGTGATTCCTCGGTCGGACTTGGTTTTTCACGTTTGTAAGGTAAATCGTCCGAGGACGTGTCGGACACATTTTCCGACCCGAGGACGTGTGGGGAATGATTCCCAGTGCGGTTCGTATGGACTTTTTACCATGCGAATCGTGATTGCCAGTTCGTACGGCACTTGTACGATTCGTACGGTAAAAAGACCCGATACGAGTCGCACGGGGGAATTTTTTACCGGATCGTGATCGGCACCTTAGTCTTTTGCTTTTCTACTTTTGGTCAAGTTTGAAAGGTGCATTATTTGTTTGACAGATTTAAAAAATATAGGGGCCGATTCACAGAACTAATCCGAGACAAAATCCTAAACTTACTACTTTTGGTATTCACAGAGGCATTTAGTAGTAGTAAAGTTAGGATTTTGTCTTAAGTTTGACTTAAGACAGACTTAAGACAAACTTAAGACAAACTTAGGACAGACTTAAGACAGACTTAAGACAAACTTAAGACAAACTTAGGGCAGACTTAAGACACACTTAAGACGCACTTAAGACAGACTTAAGACAAAATCCTAACTTTACTACTACTAAATACCTTCTGTGAATACCAAAAGTAGTAAGTTTAGGATTTTGACTCAGATTACTTCTGTGAATCGGGCCCATATTTCCTTTACAAAATAAACCTTAAGCACCACAAATCTGTGATCGATCGTTGCAGAATATTTTTGATCACCATTTTAGTTATTTGACTTAATTCAAACCATGCTTTGGGTTTCCCACATTATCAAGAATGGGCAAATATCTTGTGTATAGTTTGTTAAATGGTGTCCTCCTACCCTCACATTAACATGCTTAATGCCCAGTGCTTGCATGAATGATTTAAAGTCCTTTGAGGAAACCTGATGTTTGACATTACTGAAAATCTATAATACAAAGCAGTTTCAACCTAGCATTGGGCCACGGGCACAATGGCCACTCTAGAGCACTCGTTTAGGCCAAAGCATAGTAAGCTGGGTGAGTGCAAAGCCATGATCTACAGCATAATGCGGAGCACTTCTCTAATCATGACACCTCTACCCTCCCAGAAGAGAGAGCACCAATGGAAATGAAGGGGGGATCTATCGGTCTACTATCTCCCTCTTCAACTTTTGGTCCCAGAGGTGGAAGTATCAAACTGGGAGAGGGGACTGGCTGTGTTCTGGGTGCGGAAACTGCAATGAGGGCAGAAGCTATCAGCCTCCTACGCCCTGGGATTTTACCAAGTCTAGTATATCTCTAAGAGACTACATTTAATTATTAGCAGGGCCAGGTTAGGTCACCAGGCAGATACCGGTGCTCATTGCGCACACTGACACCCATACACACACACACACACTCTGATGCAATGTCTCTTTCTCTCACTCACTCTCACTTGAGCCATCAGCCTACTCATAACTTACTTCTTCTACTCATATCTTCCTTTCTAGGCAACCAGATTCTTATTTTACAAAGACCTTTCAAATTTAAGACATGCAACACAATCATGTAATTCATTTGTAATACATGGCTTTATACACAAAGCACATTTCTAAAATACCGTAATTGGTTCTCATCTTCTACTATTCTTTTAAGGCGTGTATGATTTATGACGTCAGGTGTCACCACTTAATTTAGGAGAATCAACAGTGCCTGGTCTCCCAGGTCAACGATGTTGAAAATAGATGTCTGAATGTTCGAAAATCAGAGTTTTTCATTTTGAATAAATAACTTTTTTGGTTACAAGCTATGAGCTTACCATTAGTATCATATAGCACTCCAACACATTACTACATTAGGACTGTCATAGTCATTTCTTATCAAATTCCACTTTTGTCCTTTATATAAAGGGATTTCAACTAACAGTATGATAACAATAGCCTTAATTATGTTAAATATGCCAAAATGTGTCAAGGTTGGCATCATGTTGTTAAGACACCATAATTGCATAAATAACCACAATCATACACAAATGTGCACAATCCTTGAATGGGCCCTCTACTATCAAGTTTGTCCACTATTTCACCATTGAGCCATTCCCGCTATTGTGCATGGTGATGGTTGATAATTATGCCAGAAATGGCCCAGGTAAGTTAAATATAGTCACAGTTAGGCTAGAACAGGCTTTTTCAACAAGTAACTTATGAACTACTGGTTGCTCTTCAGCTAATATAACTCAGTCAGTCAGTCAAAGCTTTTATTTCGGTAAAATACCATAAAAAGACATAAATAATTATGTACAATAAAACATGATTAAATAGACATTGCATAGAGTATAATCCATCAAAACATTAAAGTTTTTGTAATAAAAAATTACACGGACAATTAAAAACAAGGGTTTTCCACGTAAAAACATATTGTTGGAACTATATCCAAGGCCCCAAAGTGTTCTCACTACACCACAAGCTTCTATAATAACAGTAATAACAATACTAGAAGCAAGAGAGTTATGTGGCAGATAGCATTTTTTTGGACCTGGTGAACCACATAGAAAGAAGATATTTAGCCATCGCAAACACTATCAATTGGGTAGTGTCGTACTTCAGGATTCTAAACACCTCCTGATAGTCCCTGAGACCCCTAGACTTGCAGAGCTGGATGATCCACTTCTTCCTTGCCTTGGTATATAAAGGACAGAAAAGAACAACATGCAGCTCTGTTTCACAAATATCAATACATTCAGGGCACGTGCTTAAGGGGTCAGATGCATTGGACCATCTATGTGTAAAGGCCCTCAGTGGTAACGAGCCGTGTCTAAACTGAATGTAAAGTTTCTTTGCCATAGGGGGTTGGATAACATCCAAGAAAACTTCAAACTGGGGACTACTCTTCATATCCAGAAAGGTGTCAGTAAGCCTTCCCAAAGAGGAATGCAGTAAAATGTCCTTCCGGTACAATTGTAAAGCCTCCCGCAGTGATTTCTTAGTTAGTGAGCGGCTTGTCTCTTCCGGTGCGGACCATAGGTCCCCCATCCCTATGAGATAACAAAGGTTCTTTACATATGTTAACCAAGGAATTTTTCCCAATTTCCCCCTTGACAGTATATCGCCGAGATCATGCCTGTAACTTGCAAGCTCGGGCGTTGACCAGAGTCGTCTCCAGAACAGGAGAGGGCGATTCAGGGCAATCTCTTCGATAGGAACTAAACCTAGATCCCATCTCAAGGGAATTAAGGGGGTACTCACGGGTAGTTTCAGCAGTCGCCTAATAAAAGAATTCTCAATTGACGATAAAGAAGCAGGAGTACAATATCCCCAGAGTTCAGCGCCGTAAAGCGCACCCCCTCTTGCTTGGGATTTGTAGATTTCCATGGGGGGGCCCAGAGGTTTAGAAGAAGTGTTATTAAAAACCTTCAGGATACCCCCCACTAATTGCTTTAGCTTCAAATTTGCCTTCGCCATGTGAGACCCCCATTTCATTTTGTCATTAAGGGTTACCCCCACATAATCAAAAGTAGAAACCCTATCTAGCTCAACATCTCCCATCTTGGGTTGGGGACAGTTGGTTGAATTAGAGCTGAAAACCATAAATTTTGTTTTAGATAGGTTCAGTTCCAGATCCCTTTTTTTACAGAAGGATCAGAAAGCCTCTAATGTACGCTGGATGCCCATGTAAGATTTAGACAACAGGAGCGTATCATCCGCGAACATTAGGGCCGGTATCTTACGCCCCGCTAGGATTGGGGAATCCAGATTGGCAGCGCACAAGAGATGCTCAATCAACCCATTAATAAAAAGGGAGAAGAGTGTGGGGGCCAGGACACAACCCTGCCTCACACCCTTTTCAACCGGAAATGGCCCTGAAATTTCCCCGCATCTCCCAAATCTCACCCTTGCGTAAGTGCCTTCATGCAGACGTTTGAATAGATGGCAAAGGTAGGGGGGAGCACCCATCTCTAATAATAGAACCCATAGTTTTTCCCTTTGGACCATATCAAATGCGGACCGAAGGTCCACAAAAATCAAGTAAAGATTGCCTGCACCCATACAGACTGTCTTCCAATAAATTAACTGTAGCCTAAACAATTGATCAATGGTAGAAACCTTTGCTCGAAACCCCGCTTGGAGGGAGGTTAGGATTTGATGGTCCTCCATCCAGGTCTGCAGTCTTGTTAAAAGGACTCGGGCAAACAGCTTCTGTAAGACATCTATCAAACTTATGGGGCGATAATTAGCTGGATCCAAAGGGGAAGATTTTTTATGAATGGGTATAATTTCTGCTCCCAACCAGGTATCCGGGATCTCAAGGCCCTGCAGAATGGCATTAAAGTATACCCGAATGTAGGGGGCCCAAATTTTTAATTCGCTTCTATACAGATCACCAGGGATCCTATCGAGCCCCGGAGCTTTCCCTACTGATAGGGTGCTAAGGGCCAACTCTATTTCTGGAAGGGAAAAGGATCGACTCACTAAATCTTCCTGGCCCATTTGATTCATTACAGTGGCGTTAGGCTGGATTACCGGGTCAAATCCACCACTAGAGTTACTGAGAGAATAAAGGGGTTTAAAATGCGCAAGCCAAACCTCCTCATTGAGATTGGGAATAATAGCAGGGCTGCTTGCTGCCGTACCGGTTCGAACAATGTTCCAAAACAATATGGGCCTGATTCACAGAACTAACTTAAGACAAAATCCTAAACTTACTACCATTTTGGTATTCACAGAAGGCACTTACTCATTTTGGTATTCACAGAAGGCACTTACTCATTTCGGTATTCACAGAAGTTAGGAGTCCTAACTTTAGGACTCCTAAATGCCTTCTGTGAATACCGAAAGTCTTAAAATTAGGATTTTTCGCAGTTTAGTAGTAGTATAGTTAGGACTCCTAACTTTAGGACTCCTAAATGCCTTCTGTGAATACCGAAATTCTTAAAATTAGGATTTTTCTCAATTTAGTATTCCTAAATTTAGAGTTAGGACTACTAAATTAAGAAAAATCCTAATTTTAAGAATTTCCGTATTCACAGAAGGCATTTAGGAGTCCTAAAGTTAGGAGTCCTAACTATACTACTAGTAAACTGAGAAAAATCCTAATTTTAAGACTTTCGGTAGTCACAGAAGGCATTTAGGAGTCCTAAAGTTAGGAGTCCTAAACTTAGGACTACTAAATTGAGAAAAATCCTAATTTTAAGAATTTCGGTATTCACAGAAGGCATTTAGGAGTCCTAAAGTTAGGAGTCCTAACTATACTACTACTAAACTGCGAAAAATCCTAATTTTAAGACTTTCGGTATTCACAGAAGGCATTTAGGAGTCCTAAAGTTAGGACTCCTAACTTCTGTGAATACCGAAATGAGTAAGTGCCTTCTGTGAATACCAAAATGAGTAAGTGCCTTCTGTGAATACCAAAATGGTAGTAAGTTTAGGATTTTGTCTTAAGTTAGTTCTGTGAATCGGGCCCTAAAAGTGTCATTCCTGTGTTCAACCCAGCCGACTAAATTATAACTTTTTGCTTAGTTGGATTAATATGTGTACAAAAAATAAAAAGTGTGTTATGAAGACGAAAATGTGTGTATTTTCTAAACTCATAAACTGATGTTAAGAGAATAATCGTTGGATTTTGTTGAATTTCCAAAATAAATGTAAAGCTGATATTTGAGTGATAAATCACGGGGCAGTGTGAAGACTTATTACACATATTATTATCTTGGTGCCAAGGGCATTGCAGTTGTGGCTGTTATGTATTACATACATGCTGGCATTCCACATTAATAAAGCATTTTTTACATTACTGTTGGCAACCCTGCTTGATCAGCCGAAGAAGAGTCGTGATAGTTCATGGACGCAAGGATGAGGTTCCACATGCTGAGCTCATAAATGGAGAAGATCTTTGCCTCCTCGTGGATAAAATGTTACATTTTGATTCAGAATTTTAAACCATGTAATTAAATAATTATTGATTTAAAAACTTTGCAGGTGGGTAATTAAAATTGACACGTTCATCTTTAGATGAATATTCTGTGCACCTCCGATGTCAGAACATAGCCCCTTTAGTTATGAAACATCTCTTGAGGCCAACACATCTACAGCAGCACTGCTTTTAGGCCAGGGGTCTGTAAATTGAGGGATGGACCCCGTAGGGGGGCCCCAAAAGATCCCAGGGGGGCACCAGGCTCTGGCCAAAAGAAGCATTATGCAGATAACAGTGCTTTCTTTTAAGCAGAAAGAATGATCAGTAGTAAGCCACTCTGTAATGGGCCATCGCTAACAGATTTTGTGATTTATATCATAGCTGGGAGTATGTGTCAAGAGGGAAGGGACTCCAAATTTCTTTGAAACCCCCATCCCCATTTCTAATAATCACACTGTGGACACTTTTACATGTTAGTAAAGGCCTGCCGGACCAGAATAGTATGTTTGGCAATCATGTATATGACCACATTTTTCAAATGGTAACAGAACTTCACTGCACTGTTTAAATAAGTCTAGACATATTTAAACATTGTCAACTTAATAGAATAATTGTGAAGAGTTCTGAGGGGGGCTCTGATGATTTTGTTTTTCATGGGGGGGGGGGAGGGGGGGCACGGCATTTAAAAGTTTGAAGACCACTGTTCTAGGTACTGCTCGCCAGGTTTTGCCTCTCAGAGAAGTTTCTTTCTGCCCTCCTTGCCTTGTTAGAATGAATTACTGGCAACCTCATTCAGTTAGTTGATCTCCTGTGCATTCACAACTCCTTTACAGGGCATCCCGGACACTCTGATAATGGAGTCAGGGAAACCACAAAAGCGCACAGGCTTGTTAACTCAAATAATACATTCAAGGATGGAAAAAGACCTTAGACCAACAAACCACAGAACAAAAACGTACTATATAAAGTGCATTCACACTGGATTAAGCATCAGAAAAATGACCTGTAACCTCCTGTGCAGGAAGTGAAATGCCCAGAGTACTAGAGTAGACCCTGATTACGACTGGCCTGTTAATTTTGGCCTGTGCATAAACCCCTGTTTAGTCATGGGTTGGAATTATAAGTTTGGCTGTAATTACTGCATTCTAAAATTATCAGATGTGTTAAATACCTCAGCTGTTGTTACATTTTGGCAGGTTAAACCTGTCAAAATTTAATAGGGAAACTTGAAGGGATATCCTTGCTGCTGAGTGAATTCAAGACCCTAGGAATCAGGACCTACAGATCAGCAACGATGGAGTCCCTAAACCCATGTTATGACTAACATCCGGCTGGTGCAGTTTATTGACATTTTGCAAGGAACTTGTGAAGGCCAAAGAGCTCAGACCCAGGCAAGAGTAGTTGATGGGCGGTGGGGGTGCATGAATGACACCCCATTGGTGGGCTACTATTGGTGCAGTAAGAATAACAGTTCTCAAATCCCCCTGTCCCGCGTTATCCAGGCCAAACATGGGCTTCTGGGCGTGTAGTAAGAACAACACTGCTCTAATCCCCTATCCCGCCTTGTTTAGGCTTAGGCAACATGCAGGGTATGTAGCATGCACCTCAGCAATTTATGTATAGCAGACTCCATTTGTCGTTAACCAGACTGGCCTCTTTTTTCCCAACATTTCAGTTCAGGTTGCAAAAGTATGCAATAGTGCCTGGTTCTCTAGGTAGCTTTCCCCTATCCCTGAGTGATTAGGCCCTGGACATATGGGGGTTATGCACAATGCACTTTGTCACTCCATGTTTTTTGTCACCCAGCGGGTGCCAATGAGGCTGGCTCTTTTAGCAATACATAAGTCTGGGTGGGGAAATGCAGCAGTAGCAACTGTCTCTCTAAGCACCCCAGCTACCCTCGTTTCTCAGTACGATTAGGCCCTGGTTACATGTGGTTATGTAAAAAATCAAGGCACTGTGCATTGCCTATAAGGCGATTCACAGCACAGGGCCAGAGTTTCTGAAGAACCTATTGCAGATCTATACACCCAGCAGATCCCTGCGCTCTTTTGATGCAAACCTGCTCGCCGTCCCCAGAACATATAGAACCAACTGGGGTGACAGAAGCTTTGTGGTAGCCACTGATAAATTATGGAATTCTCTTCCTCCTCAGATGAGAGCCCTCCCTACACTATTGGCTTTCAGGAAACAATTAAAAACCTGGCTTTCTAACAAGTAGGCTATCATTTCATCCTAGGAGCAGTCAGCGCGAGACACCTTCTGGTATCTGTGCGCTCTACAAGTCGTTTTAACATAACATAACATATTATAACATAACATAACATAACATGTGGATTGTGGTGCATTAAACACCAAAATCTGCATGTTCGTCTCCCCAAACTCATGGTAGGCTTATTTATCGCACACAATAAACAACGTACCCCGTGGTTTCGTTATTTATCATGTGAAATACATAACACCTAAACCCGTAATCAGTGCCCATCGGGTTCAAGTCAGTGAGAGTTTTGCAATTAGTGATTTGCGCTGCAACCCACCCTTCATTGTATGTTATGTTAAGTGTTCTTCTAGAGTACTTGATTACCAAAAAGGTGTCTTGGCACTGCCTGAGCTACCAGGGAATAAAGTAAAGCTTCCAGAGACCTAAATTAGCATGAGGAGAACAGCCAAGTCCTCAAAACTTTCCTAAAGGAAAAAAAGTTTGTCATGGATTTGATGGACAAGGGAAGGGCCATATGCCGTGACGAGTGTACAAAATCTTAATTCTGGCCCGTTAGGTGGGAATGTTTTTGCAAATCTAACTGCACCAGCTGCAAGTGCACAGATGGAGGTCTGTGAAACATATTCAACTTCCACCCTGGCTCTCAGACTCATAAAAATGCCAATTTCTTTCAATGCTGCTCCCACCGATTAATGGGACAGGGGCTGCATTAACAAAAATGTTAACATTCTTTGAATGACATTGGGCGATCATGCATCGGTCCTCCTGACCACTGTACCGCCGATGCCAAATGCCCCCCTCGAGAACACCCTGGACTTTGTGGATAGATCTCACCCCCTTTGGGGAGTGAGTAGCTGCTCAATGCTTTGCATCAGGGCCGGATACCCTTCGTGGGAAGATCACAGTGAGTGATTCCATGTACATTTGGCTGGTAGGAAATCAGTTTAAAACCATTTTGGCTACTCGAGATAGGACTTAACAGGCAGGAAGCAATCAGAGTGGGGGCATCTATGAATTGGTTTAGATCGGGCATTGTAAAGACCCAAAAGTGAACCTGGTGCTGCATCGTGGAAAACTTTCACCTTTGCAAAAATTATTTTATGCAAGTTTACACATCTATTGACCTACGTGCAGCTGCCTTTGTGTGCTATATGCACCTAACCGCCTGTCTTCGCATAAGCCCACTGTTGTGCTGAGCACAAAGGTGCAGTTTACATTTTGCATCAGTTAGCACACACTTTGTGAAGCTCTTCCTAACTGAGGCTAGGGCAAAAACCTATTCTACACTAAAAGCAGTGCTTTCCAATCAGGTAACCATGCTGCAGTCCACAGTAATATGTAATATGGAAGATAAATACCTAAGACGCTACTGTACGGTAAAAATGTTCCTTGCACTGTAAAAGGCACAATTATATCCTGCACATACACCCACACGAAGAAGTATAAATCCGCTAAATCACAGTTAAACCATGTGCAACAGTTTATCTCCCAATAAAAAAGGTTGTATTAAAAGAAGTTATAAGGGCACAGATGGTCCACCCGGAAAGCAATCCGAGTCCTAAATGCACACACAGTGCACACCTTCTCTGTAAGTGGACTACATCCCCCGTCCAACATCACACATCCCTAGACTACTCATGTCTCCGAGGATACTGCAAGGGATCAGCTGTCAACGAATACTTGGGGCCATACTGTTTACCAGTGAGCTATAGAAAAACATGTGTAACATATCTCTGTGAGAGTACTGCCGGCACCCCCAGAAGAGTACCTTGAAATGCCGCATGTGGTTACAGTTAATCATAAAAAATGCCAAAATTGTCTTAGGCTCCCAAGATTTCCGAGGAAAGCCACTTAACAATTAGCCATAATTGCTTCTCGAATGTATAAAATTGTACTGGTTCTGCAATGGCTATCTATTTGCCTTAGTGAGCCTTCATTCAATAACATCGGCATGCTTCATATTTATTTTGCAAACCACGAGAGGAAAGTTAATTTATCTAACTTTGTGTTCGGATGGGCTTTAAGGCTTTAGCTACACAAATAAGGCAAATTTGGGCATCTGCTTTAAAAGCAAAGTTTTTGCAAAACAAGTTTTTCCATTTTAAACCATGCTAGCGATTATGGCAGGAAAGGGACGCACACCTCTTTGTTATCTTGAACTAAGCCGTAGTAAAGAAGTATGTAAGTGAAGCATTACATCCTCATCCTTCTTTCCGTCCCATTCCTTAACAATGCACAGCTTGTCTGCTCTACAGAAACCTTTTTCCTAGCAAAGCAGAATATTTACCCCAATATGGTGCCCCCTACCTTGCCCAGCATGCATAAAGGGAGAAGTGCGTCACCCACACATCGTGAGAAAACCAAAGAAACTCAAGAAGAAGAAAAGCACAAACCAATCACCATAAACAGAACCAGAGAGAGTGGGGAGGGCTCTGGAATGGAACAGTAAGATCAGGACTCGGAGTAATGAAGATTACTGGTGAGTAACCGGGCATTAGTTGCAAGCAGTGCACCCATCAGGAATATTGGATTGGAAGCATTGGTGATGTTGATAATGGTGCTAGAGGTAAGGCTGGAAGGCCCAACTTCACAACTTTACCATTGCAAATGTCAGTGGATGGGGAGGACTAGTTGAAGTAAACCAAGATCTTGGGAAGGGACTAACTCAAGCATCGGGTGTTCTTGCTGAATGATGACAGAGGTTAGGGGACAGGAAGATGAGAAGGGGTGGGAAGCTAGATGTTTCAGTGTTATTTCATGTTGTCCTCTCAGATTGCGGGTGAAGACCCATCGACGTACAACTGATGCTCTTGTGGGATCTGACTTTAATAGTTCAGGCAGCCAGTGTGCAAACCACATTCCCCTGTAGTAAACTACTGCAGTCTTTCTGTGACGCATGCGCAGAAGCCGAACCAAGGAAATGGAGTGCATGAACACTGAAGATGGACTGCTGTTTCTGCTGGTGACCTATTTATACCCACACATAATGGTTTATATATTATTCAGCAATGGCAGGCTAACACCGCAGATCAATGAGACCACGGACTACTGTAGGACTTTGAGCGCAATAAACATGACCACGCCCTCAAATCAGAACTCACACAGAACACAGGGTTCAATTACAGTCGAAACAAGGTAGACTTCTGAGCCTAACCTATTCAAACACATTATATTTTTGTGAGCTTGTAGGAAAACATGCACTCTGCTGTGGATCTAATCTCCTGTTTACTGGCGATTTTACTCCTAAATAAAAGTGTCTGGTATAGGTAAAAAAAGGGGCAAACAGACTCAGGCCTTAACTGCGAGTCCAATGAATGCTTCCACACTACTTTGCTATTGATTTCAGTGTTCTCCCCAAAACAAGCGGGTGAACACACACAGCAAAGCAAGCAGGTGTAAGTGAGATCTGGCAAAGGTGTAAGGTAAAAGTCAATTTTAAAGAAATGAAATAAAGGTGTCTTAGAGAGTCAGGTTCAACTTTAGTCTGCATGGACACCTTCAAAAGAATGCTAATTACACTAAAGTCCCAGCACGCAAAGCACTGGATGAAGTTAAAACGTTTATTACATTTTGTTTCAAGTTTTTTTTATTTAAACAAAATTACCAAACTATAAAACAAAAAAAAAACTAAAAGAGAATACTTTCATGTTTAAAATACTTAGAACTCTTCAAGCAAAATCTAATTTCCCCAATTAATTTGACAAGAAATGAAAGTACTATTGGCCTTTGGAAGCATCTTACAGCCTTTGGTATAGCAAAAGGTAATTATGTGATATTTATATATATTTTTATAGATATATGTACATCACGTAAAAATAATTAGTAGCCTATTATTAGCTGCTATAGCAACTAGAAGTTGCAAGAAATTAAATTCTCTTTTGTATTTACTTTTGTAATAATAACTCTACTCTTCTAATGTTTGTTAGTGTTTCCATTTTATATTTTGCTAAATCTCCTTCTGTGCTTGAATTTCATCTATACTGAAAAAATAAATTACTTTTATTGCTGAGCGCCTAGGGACACCTATAAGAAGTATGAGTATTGCATTTATAATAGCTTTGTGGCGCTTTTATGCTGAAGGACGAACTCTGGCCTTGTGCCACACGAGCCTAAAATCGACCATGGGAGCCCGAGGAATTGTGGGAAATGTGAGATCATGGCAAAAAAGTCATTAGGAGCACTTAGCGCAGGTGTCACTCCGAGGTGAAGGTGTTCCATCTCCCGCCGCATTCCCTTGGGTCGGGCGATGGGCAGCCTTGTCAATCCTGCCAGAAGGAGCCTCAGGCCCGAGGGTCAAGGGGAAAGGTCACAGTGGCAACGCAGGGTGAAGTGGCTCTCAACAATATGTAGGATTTAAGATTTAGAAGATTGAGAGCTGCCCTATGACTTAGCCTTTGAAAGTGTCTTGTGATGAGAGACAACTTTAAGAAGGATTCGAAGTCCAAAAACACAAAGGGCCTCATTTATTAGAAGTGTTGCATCGCTGCGTAAAAGCAGCGATGCGACACATGTCAGTGCGCCCTCCTTGCAACATGATGGAAGCGTCATATTTAGTGTATAACGCATCATGTTGCAAGGAATGGCAGATACATCAGTATTACTGACTTACGTGTCGGTGCAAAAGTGGCGCATTGCTGGGGTGTGTCTTCAAACAGACGCAACTCCAGCAATGTTTCCTTTCACATGGCACAAGCCCTATGTGAAAAGGCCTGCATCACCCTTACACCTGCCTTGAGGCAGGCGTAACGTTTTGACGCATTGGCGTCCTAGAAGTGGCGCAGTGAAATCAGATAGATTTCACTGCACCACTCCTTTGTCCCTTTCTTGCGGGGGAACGCAAGGTATAATGTAGCACAGGGGTTTACGAAGTGACGCATCTGCCTAGATGCGTCACATTGTAAATATGGCGCAACATGGTGCATTATTTACACCGCCGCAGCATCACAAAAAGTGACGCAACGGTGGCGTAAAAGTGACGCAGGCCATCATAGATAATGCCCAAAGTCTCAATAACCTCCAATGTGTTAGAAAAAGCCCAGGGGTCAAAAGCTAAGAATGGTAGAGGAGTGCCGCTGTTCCATTGAGCGTGTCCTACCTGCGCCATCAGATTGCATTCTGGGAATTAGTTGTCCTTATGTCCTTTCAGAGGTTCAGAAAACAAGACCTCTCACTGGCATCAATATTCAGACAATTTTCCAACATGAACACTAACAGAAAGGGTTGAAGTAAACACCATTTGATTCTTTATTTATTTGTTTGTTTTGAAGATTCATAAGGCAAAGACAATGACCAAAACGGGGCAGCAGAGAGCCATAAAACACAGAGCCAGCGACAGGACTATAGGTCAAAGATAAACCCCCAAGAAGTCATCGACAGCGTAAGTAAGTGCATTGTAATGAAAAGGAAGGCTGAGAAAAAAATGCGGAACTAAAAACGGCGAGTTGAGTGAAAAGCGATGCGCTCGCAACGAGGGCATTTCTAACAGAGGGCTAGGACAGTACAATGTCACAGGATCAGGGCTCCTCTCTAGGGGAGGTCGCTTCATGCCGCTGGTGTTGGGTTGAAATAATAAGGTGTCTAATTGGGGGGTGGTATCACAGACAGAGCCCGTAGAGGGGCACAGTGATTGTGCTCACCTTGCCTGTGTTGGGAGATCATTTCATTTTAAGAAGCCAAGGCTTAGACATTTTGTGAATGTTGTGTTTTACTGTGGGCGTTTCTTCGTCTTTTCAAGCCAATGGAGCAGTCGTGTTGTAAAATGGTGTGAGTTGTCATGTATGTTTGCATTTGTATAGCATCAACAACCATTGTCTTTGCCTTGCGCTGTATTCTCTCTATGGCTGAATGTGTCGGGGAAATTGGGAGAATATCATTGCTCTGAGGGAACCTTTGTCTGATGGCCTATGCTGTTTTACTAGTGTTATTTGTGTTTGCTTAGGACAGCTTTTATTCAGGTTCCAAGTGGTTTGTGTGATTGAGTGTGGACGTAAAGTGAGTTCGATCTTGGGTGATATTTTGTGGTGTTCTAGTGTCTGCGACCTTCAACACAGCAGATTTCCTCTTTCCTCTGTGGTGCTTGGATTTTATACTACTAGTAAAGATGTAAACTGGAGTTTACACCTTTCAGGCACATCAGAATGTTTTTAAAGACAGCTTAAACGTGAGTATTGTTAGAAGGGGGTGAAAGTGCAGAAAAGGTAAGGTGTTCCAGGACATAAGTGCAAGTACCAGAAAGTGGCTGTCTCCTTTGCACTCATCCTTTAGGAAGCCACTTTGAACGACACTGATCGACCTGAGCTCAAGGCTCTGGCCCAAATGTATAGCACGAGGTAATCCGAAAGCATCCAGCATCAGTTGCAGTCAAGCGTTCGAAGGAAGGACAACACCTCAAATCCACGACTGGCTCTGTGCAGGAGCTGAGAAAATTGAATGTTTTACAATGATTTTTTATTTTTGGCCATTTAGTGACCACTCCTGTGAAACTGAAGCTCTGGAAAACCGAACACAAAATATAAGGAAGACAGCACTTTGATGTGTGAAAATGTCAGGACCCCAAGGCCGAGGAGGCATTTGCCTTATAAATCAAAACAGGTTGCAACTCCAGGCAGACACAGAAGATCAGTCTATGCCAACTGCAGACACTGTCTACAAGAAACGGGAACAGGTCCCTTCAATATATGGGAAGAGCAGTGAAACATGTCTGGGGACCAATACAAGGAAGAGGAAAAAATGGATAAGACAAGACCCATGGGAAGCTATTGCGGCCAGGAGGGAAGAAGAAAAGAAACCTAAGGAGGAGAAATCTGAGAGGCTGAAGGAGAAGAACAAGAAACAGTACCATGGGAAAGAAACTTTATTGTTTGATTATTTAAAATCTTTACAATAGAAAAACACTTAAAAAAGGGTGTAAATAAAATTGATGGTACAAAAGTTAAAATATTTGATGTTAAAATATTGCACAAGGCCAAAGATCCCAGATTTAAGTTTTCATGATTTTCCAAATGACATGCGTTCTCTGTAAAAATAAAAAAGGTGTGTGCCGAAGTGAGCAGAAGCTTAGTTACTAAAAAGGGAGCAATTCCATTAAAACGCAGTAAAAAAGACGGACATGGCACAAGTCCCGGGAAGTCCAACTGTCCAATCCACTCACTTTAAGGCTCTATCTAGACGGGTGGTGATCTCTGCATAAAAAAGGATATGGTCTCTAGTGTTTCCGTGAAGTTCAGGGCATTGCGATGAAGTGAGCAGCCAGTACACCACACAGTGCAGCTAACAGGTTGGGTCAGAAAAAGAATGGCGACTGACTGCCATTTATGAGAATGAAACGACCCAGTGCAGTAAAAAACGGGAATATGGTTACTGGCACTCCCATTGCATTAAAGTTTTTATCGCTCTTGTAACGAACTTGGTGAACTGGATGTTAAGCTTCGGGTTCTCTGAATTCATGGCTACAAGGCGGAACACTCCTGTGGGAATCATGGATGTCGACGACAGACCTGGAAAATCAGAAAGATTGTTAAAAAAAACCAACATGGTATTCTCAACAAAATACCACAAGAAACAAATCACAGATATATAAAACGCAGACAGCTAACAAAATGTTATAAGTTTAACTTACAAAAACTGTAAATATTGCCACTTTAAAATATTTACCGAATCTGAGGAATTTTTTTTGCAGAAGGCATCACGCCCACAACGTTTTTCTTCAGTGGTGAGGAAATGTTTTACTTTTCCCAAGGGGCAAACAAAGACCAATGCCACCTTCATCACTCGCAAGATTTGCCAAAGAGTTCTGTTACGAGGGGATCCTAACAAAAAATACTCGTGCGGCACAGCAAGTATGACGAAACACCAAAGGACCCTTCATCCAAACAATCTTGCACGAGAAGAGTGCAAACAGATGAGAAACACTCCTGTTCTGTATCTGTAAAAAAGAATCACAAATAAATGTATATTAATAACTTTCAAATTTATACTATTCCATTACTATACAAACACATTTTATATAAAAATTGACTAAGAAACTATAGCCCTGAACCACAAGTGTGACAATCGTTAAAACACTACATGCATAGTGCATACTACTTTGAAGCAGTTCATGCCCTAAAGCCTACCTCACTAAAAGACTACATGCTAACTGACTAAATGATTACAGTACTATAAGGAGACACACTGGGTGAGTGACAGGGTGTTTGCTAGAAGAGTATGAATACTAACTAGGGAAGTGAAGATGTGAAACACAACTGTCTAGGTGATTAGACAACTGCATCCACACTGCATAGGCATTTAAAGCAGTCCATGTGCTAAGGCCTGGCTCACTGCATCACTACTTGGGTACTGACTGAATGATTAGAGTACAGCAAGGAGAGTGCCTAGCTAAATTTATAAGTGCTAGGCTTTTCGCACAGGGAATGGATTAGTACTTGGTACTGAATGGGTCACTAGAGGAGTGCAAAGGCAGTGACAAGTGCTGGACTGTATGGATACTGACTAGGAAATTGAAAGTGTGAAAGACAAGTGTCTAGGGGGTTAGAAGACTGCATGCATAGTGCATCTCCTCAAGCTTAACGGTGACAAAACCGAAATTCTCATCTTTGGCAAACAGAAAGATCTATGGGGCCCGCAACATTGGCCTAGCGAGATGGGACCCCTTCCCCAGCCATCCTCAGTGGCCCGCAACCTTGGCTTTCTCATCGACGATAAACTCTCCATGAGACAGCAAGCCACACAGGTGGCTGCCATTTGTTTTACTACTCTACGATGGCTCCAGAAAATCTTATGGATGCTGCCTCTTTCTACCAGGAGAACCGTGGTCCAGGCGTTAGTAACCTCCCGCCTGGATTACGGAAATGTCCTCTACCTTGGTGCGGATGTGGCCACTGTAAATAAACTTCAGGTTGTCCAGAATTCTGCAGCCCGTCTTCTTTGTAATATCCCTAGAAGACAATCTGCCTTCCAAGCTTTACGTGATCTACATTGGCTCAAGATCTCCAATCGTGTCACCTTTAAAGCCATCTGTTATCTTTTTAAAATTAAGCAGGGTTCGGCCCCGAAGTATTTGCAAAATCTTGTTCAACCTTACAAGCCACACCGTACACTCAGGTCCTCTGCTAACTGTGATTTTGTTATTCCTCGCTTTAAACTTGCAAGAATGGGAGGGCGGGCTTTCTCTCATCTTGCCCCTAAACACTGGAATGCATTACCCTCCACCTTGAAAACAGAGACAAATTTTCTCATCTTCAGGAAAAAAATGAAAGCATTACTCTTTCATTGATTCGCATGTTGATTTAGCTGTCTCATGATGCTGCTTTTAGAGGTCTGCTCTTTCTTCTTGAGTCTATCCCTTCGTGCCGGGAAACCCACTGTGGGTAGCTGTTGCGCGTTATAAGTTTAAATAAATAAATAAATAGGGGTTTGAAGCAGTCCATGTGCTAAGGCCTGGCTCAGTGTATGAATACTTAGGCACTGACTGAATGATTAGAGTACTGCAAAGTTAATATCTTGGTGAATTTATAAGTGTTTGGGTTTTAGCACAGTGAATGGATTAGTACATGGTGCTGAATGGGTCACTAGAGGACTGCAAAGGGAGTGACAGGGTATTTCCTGGAAGTGTATGGATACTGACTAGGGAATTGAAGGTGTGAAAGACAATTGTGTAGATGGTTAGAGGACTGCATGCATAGTGGATAGGGGTTTGAAGCAGTCCGTATACTAAGGCCTGGGTCACTGGATGAGTACTTGGGTACTGACTGAATGATTAGAGAACAGCAAGGAGAGTGCCTGGGTGAATTTATTAGGGTTTGGCGAAGTGAATGGATTAATACATGATGCTGAATGGGTCACTAGAGGAGTGCAACAGCAGTGACAGAGTGTTTGCTGGAAGTGAACGGATACTGACTAGGGAATTGAAGGTGTGAAAGACAAGTGTGTAGATGGTTAGAGGACTGCATGCATAGTGGATAGGGGTTTGAAGAAGTCCATGTGCTAAGACCTGGCTCAGTGCATGAATACTTAGGCAGTGACTGAATCATTAGAGTACTGGAAAGAGAGTGTCTTGGTGAATTTATAAGTGTTTGGGTTTTAGCACAGTGAATGGATTAGTACATGGTGCTGAATGGGTCACTAGAGGACTGCAAAGGGAGTGACAGGGTATTTCCTGGAAGTGTATGGATACTGACTAGGGAATTGAAGGTGTGAAAGACAATTGTGTACGTGGTTAGAGGACTGCATGCATAGTGGATAAGGGTTTGAAGCAGTCCGTATACTAAGGCCTGGGTCACTGGATGAGTACTTGGGTACTGACTGAATGATTAGAGTACAGCAAGGAGAGTGCCTGGGTGAATTTATTAGGGTTTGGCGAAGTGAATGGATTAATACATGATGCTGAATGGGTCACTAGAGGAGTGCAACAGCAGTGACAGAGTGTTTGCTGGAAGTGAACGGATACTGACTAGGGAATTGAAGGTGTGAAAGACAAGTGTGTAGATGGTTAGAGGACTGCATGCATAGTGGATAGGGGTTTGAAGAAGTCCATGTGCTAAGACCTGGCTCAGTGCATGAATACTTAGGCAGTGACTGAATCATTAGAGTACTGGAAAGAGAGTGTCTTGGTGAATTTATAAGTGTTTGGGTTTTAGCAAAGTGAATGGATTAGTACATGCTGTTGAATGGGTCTCTAGAGGACTGCAAAGGAAGTGACAAGATGTTTCCTGGAAGTGTATGGATACTGACTAGAGAATTGAAGGTGTAAAAGACAAGTGTATAGTATGTTAGAACACTACATGCATACTGCATAGACATTTGAAGCAATCTATTTGGTACTTAGAAACTGACGAAATAATCAGAGTACTTCTAGGACAGTGCTTAGGTAAAACTTTTACATTTTCAGTTCTGCCACAGTGAACAGAATAGTACATGGTACTGCACCTTAGTGTCAAACCCTGACTCATTTTATCAATGCATAAGCAAAGATTAGCTTCTAATGCTACTAAAACTTGACAACATGCGAGGTTTTAAATTAGTTATCTGTCAGCAAATACATGATGTTACCAAATGCTTCTCTCACAGTGGTTCCCAAATGCACACAGACTCACAGTGTGATTCTAGACAACAACCACTATACCTAGGAGTTTACCAAAAATCATTCACTACTGTGGAAATGGTAAGGGAACTGCACACAATCTTCATATTTCAGGACTGCACTTTTATGTTATCAGTGATGTCATTTGAGATATCATCAGTGATGTCATCAGTGATGTCACTGACCATGTCATCAGTGATGTAATATGTGACGTCATCAGCAGTGCATTGCGGGGGCGCGAGTTATAGTTAGCCGAACTAACTAGAACAGGGGAATTTCTAGGGTTTTGTACGAGGGAAATGTCCAGCTAACTATAACACCCCTGAAACCTATGGTTTTTTCAGTGAATTTCTAAGGTTTTTTGAATGCCAATTCCTAACTATAACGCCCCTGAAACCTTTGTTTTTTTCAGTGAATTTCAAAGGTTTTTTAAATGACAATTCCGAACTATAGCGCCCCGAAACCTATGGTTTTTTCAGTGAATATGTATATATATATATATATATATATATATATATATATATATATATATATATATATATATATATATAATATCTACTGGCGGTCGCCAGTAGATAGTTATAGTTAGGACTGTATTTCCATAGGAAATCCGCAACATTCTATTTGGAATAACTTTGGCGCCGATTGACGAATCCTCGCGAAATTTTCAAAATAGGTGGGCGCTCCACACCGCTCCTTCACTGAAAGTCTCGGGGGGATTCGTCAAGCGGGGGCTGAGAAAAAGGGGGGGTCCCAAAACGCGTTTTCCCCATGCATTTTTCCATAGGACCTTTAGTCCAAGCTACAGCCCGAACGGCTGAACAGAATTACTTGAAATTTGGCAGAGAGGTAGTCCTCAGTTCAGGGATGTGCCTTTTGCAGGTCTTGTGTAAATCTGTTCATTAGTTCCTGAGAAAATTACAGTTAAAAGCATATATATATCTATAAGAGCGCACCGTGCGCGTACGGTAAGCATACAGTACGCGCATGTTGATGTGCGAGAGCGCAATTCTGATTGGTTGTTAGATGTCAGTAAACATTCGAATCGGTCGAAATCAGGAAGTGTCGGCCGCCATTTTGTCTCTCGCAGTCTGAGGCAATGAAAAACAAAGGGGGAAAACATGAGAAGGGGGCAGGATGGACAGGTTCTGACCCCCTAGCCTTTGTCAGGGGGTCACTGAAGGACCCCCAAGGGTAAAAAAAAATATTTTTTTTTGCGAAAAATCGCGGGGTGCGCGCACCGTACGCGCACGGCACGAACAACGCATCGTACGCGTACCGTGCGCGTACGGTACGGGCGCGGTGAAAAAACTTAAAAAAAAAAAAATACATAACTTAGCATTTAAGAAACCGTACAAATTCACTGAAAAAACCATAGGTTTCACACACGTTATAGTTAGGAATTAGCATTTAAAAAACCTTGCAAATTCACTTTAAAAACCATAGGTTTCACACATGTTATAGTTAGCTGGACATTTCACTCGTGAAAAACCATTGAAATTCCCCCGTTATAGTTAGTGCAGGCAACTATAACTCACGCGACCGCAATCCTCTGCTGATGACGTCAGATATTACATCACTGATGACATATGTGTCTTTATGAAAAATAAATGTTTGTAATATATGTATAGCTAAAGATTAATGGAAGAAGACATGGGTAAATAAGTGTCTAAATACAGTGATGTAATATCTGACGTCATCAGCAGAGGATTGCGGTCGCGTGAGTTATAGTTGCCTGCACTAACTATAACGGGGGAATTTCAATGGATTTTCACGAGTGAAATGTCCAGCTAACTATAACATGTGTGAAACCTATGGTTTTTTAAGTGAATATATATATATATATATATATATTATATATATCTATATGGGGCCTCATTACGATGTCGGTCAGAAAGACTCCGAATGGCATTCAGTTTGTCCGAATCCTTGTCGGAACCCATGTTTCCGATCGACTCGGAAACAGAACCGAACGACCAATTAGGAAGCAATTTAATCGTTCGGTCTTTCCAACTCGGTTCTGATCAGAATTCGGAAAAACCGAGTCGGTCGGAGCCGAATTGTACAGGTCTATGGACCGGGTTTCCGACCGACGTATTACGATGTCAGATTCAGACAGCCTTTCTGACTCAGTTTGTCTGATTGGTTGTCAGAAACTGACTTTAGGGGCCCCCCTTCATCCGGAGGTCTCTGGTTGGGGCCCATGGGGGTACCCATAGAACCCCTTTTTACAACCATGCACAGTGTGGCAGGCACCATGGGGTGCCCGTCACAGGGTGCACGGCTTTCCACCACCACCCCTTTCTTCAATAGGGGTCTGAGTTGTTGGTTGGAACACAGGCTCCCATTGAAGTCAATAGTAGTCCGACAGAACGGTGTTCGAAAACATTGTAATCGGTCGGTGGACTCCCCAGACCCGAGTCGGTCGGAAAGGATTCTTACAAGGATTCGGTCAGAATGCTGTCGACCGACAACATAATGAGGCCCATAGAATAACTATAT
Organism: Triturus cristatus; assembly: GCF_964204655.1. Lineage (NCBI taxonomy): Eukaryota > Metazoa > Chordata > Amphibia > Caudata > Salamandridae > Triturus > Triturus cristatus. The sequence continues at coordinate 753,045,060 of NC_140580.1, forward strand.
ACTATTTTTATTCTTAAGTTAAAAGTATTACATTATTTGTATGACATTGTCATAATTGTATAAAAAAAAGTACAAAAATATTTTGAACATTTTAATAATTTATACGCAGAACTTTGTACAATGTAAAAATGTATGAAGTATTTGTTTTTTATTTCATTGATAATTTTATTGTTTGAATCCTATATAATTGTATTTTTTAAAGTTTGTTAATCATAGAAAACATTTTTAAAAATATTTGAATTTTAATTACTAATTAAAACATAAATTTCAGTTTTAAAGCTAAATGTTTTTATATAAATGTTAGTAGTTTAAATTTGTGTGTTCCAATATATACTTGTTAATTTTGTAATTTACTAAAACATTAAAATTTACAGTATTAATTGTGTATTTTACAATTCATTTTTATAGTATTTTATAAAAAGAATCTTTAGTGTCCAAAACTTTCCCACAAATTTGTATAGATTGGAGTGAGAATAGTAAATGTTGCCTTATTAGTGTCCAACACCTTCCCCAAATTGATTTGAATTGGAGTGGAAAAAATAAATGTTACCCCTTTAGTGTCCAACACCTTCCCCAAGTTGGTTTAGATTGAAGTGGGAATAGTAAATGTCACCCCTAACACCTTCCCCAAATTGGTTTAGATTTGAGTAGGAATAGTAAATGCCGCTCCTCTAGTGTCCACCACTTTTCCCAAGTTCATTTAGATTGGAGTGAGAATAGTAAATGTTACCTCTGTAGTGTCCACCACCTACCCCAGGTTTGTTTAGACTGGAGTGGGGACAGTAAATGTCACCCCTTTACTGTCCAATACCTTCCCTAAAATGGTTTAGATTGGAGTATGAATAGTAAATGTTACTCCTTTAATGCCCAATACCTTACCCAAGTTGGTTTAGATTGGAGTTGGAATAATAAATTATAACCCTTTAGTGTCTAACACCTTTGCCAAGTTGGCGTAGATTAGAGTTGGAATAGTAAATGTTACCCCTTTAGTGTCCAACACCGTCTCCAAGTTGGTTAAGATTGTATTAGAAAGAGTAAATATTACCCCTTTAGTGGCTAACGCCTTCCCCAGCTTGGTTTAGATTGGAGTGGGAATAGTAAATGTCATAGATAATGATAGCACGTTCCTGAATAGGAAAATGTCTTTCGTTATGCACTCAATCTCAGAGATATGATCTCTTTTGTGAAATTAAACTCAGGTAAATCGGAATTTATTCAAGTGTAACTTGAGTTTATTAACCGTTGTTCAAAGTTAATGAAGTCAAAGAATTGTATTCATTCTTTATCAATGCATCATATATCCAACTGCCCAATGCATTTCGGGCTTTTTTTAAGCCCTTCTTCAGGGGCGGTACTCTGAAAGGATAAGGTATAGGGTTCAGTATATATATACATTTTATAAACACTCAATGGAAAAGAACAATTTTTATCCAAACAATTATACAGTAGATTTTGATTATAACAAACATGGTCATGTTGAAACAGTATTAAAAGTAATACGTTCGTAATGAGTAAAAAAACACAATACCAGTGTTGGTAATTACCAAAATGGAGGTACACTACACATCAAAGTGATGTGAAAATATCCACTTGTTTTACATGTTAAAACAACATACTGTGATGTGCATTTACCAAGGTCATAGGAAATAGTGAAGCCGAAATGGACCAAGAAAGTTTGGGTGGTAGTGTAAGTAAAAAAATTAAATGAAAAAATGAAAATGCCATATAGGACAAAGTAATGTGGTGTGTTTTTGCCAAAATTGTAGGAAAAAGTAAAAACGAAATGAAAAGAAAAATCTAGATGGTGGTGTGGGTAACAAAAATACATACAGCGTGGGGCCTTTTAAAAGAATACAATCACTATCTGACAAGTAACGGAAGATCAAACTTACAGTTGGTATGGTGATGTATAGGTTCTCCTGAACCCGGGAGAATCAAATTGGAAATGCTCCGGTCAGTGTAATGGATGGTAATCATGTGATATATAGACATGTGATAAGGAAAAGTGCGGGAAAACGAGAACTACAAAGAAAACAGACTTGTAGTTCCAAGAGGTAATCATGTGATATGTAATGAAGAAAAATGCGGGAAAAGGAGAACTACAAAGAAAACAGACTTGTAGTTCCAAAAGGTCAATAAAGTTTAGTGAAACTACCCGTGCAAACAAAATATAAAATAATAAACAATATGTAAAATAATAAACAAAAGTGAGTGCAGTTAAATCTGTAAAGGAATTAGGCCAAAAGTAAAAAGAAAAATGGAATAGACAGCGTGTGACACCGAAGAAACACATGTAATTCGAGTGATTCGAACCAAAAGCGATAGTTCAAAAAATGTAAGATATTATCAAATCCTGGAGCTTGTAAGGAAGCGTCAATGTAATAGTGCAATAGTACATGTGTATAAGATGAAATTAGTAAGTTAAATAAAATAAAATAACTGTAAGGTTCAACATGAACTGTAAAGTTACACAAGGTACTAGGGTATCACAAGTCGGGTGGAAAGTTCAAATCTCCAATTTAAGGTGAATAAAGGAGACCTTAATTACAGAAAACAGCCCAGATCATAACGCTCGTTAAGACCTTTCGGATGTATGGAATTCAGCTTGTGGATCCAAAATGTTTCTCTTTGTAATAGATATTTACTATTGTCACGACCCCTCAGCTGGGGAATCTGTTCAAGAACCAAAAATCGCAGTTGACAGATGTTATGCTGATGCTGGTGAAAATGAGTTGCGATTGGTGATTTCGCCTGTTTGGTACGTATATTGCTTTTGTGTTCATTGATCCGTATACGGATTTTTCTCTCAGTTTTGCCCACATAAACCAAACCACATGGACATTTCAACATGTAAATGAGATTCTGACTATTACATGTGGCTGTAACCTTGAGTTTGATCGTGTTGCCTTGTGAAGGATGTTGGATGTTGGTACCTTTGATGATAGAGTTACAGTTACCACAGTTAAGACATGGTAAAGTACCTTTGAAGGAGCTGGTAGTGAGTTCATCAGCTTTAGACAATATTTGTTTGATATTGCGTGATCTTTGGTAAGCAAATCTAGGTGATATTTCAAAAATGTTATTGAAATCCATTTCCATGCTTAACATAGGCCAATACCTGAGGATGGTTTTTTTTATGTTGAAACTTTGTGTGGAAAATTTTGACACAAATGTCATTCGTTGATCAGAAGTTTTAGGTGGTTTGGGTGAAAGAAGCATCTGTCGGGTAGATTTGTTAGACTTCAATATGGCGCTGTCAAGAACTTTGGTAGGATATTTTCGTTGTTCAAATTTGGAAATGCAAGCGGATTTGCTTGATTCAAACAATTCATTGGTACTTGAGATTCTTTTCAATCGTAGTAGTTGTGAGTAGGGCAAATGATTCTTGAGAGATGGTTGGTGGAAACTGTGAAAGTGCAGGAGATTATTGCGGTCAGTAGGTTTAGTGTAAACCTCAGTGGTGAGGTTTCCTTGGTATAATGTTACCTTGGTATCCAGGAATGTTATAGATTCTTTGTTTATACAATGAGTGAATTGAATTCGTTGGTCAACTGTATTAAGTGATTCGATTAATGATTCCAGATGATCAATTGAGCCATTCCATAAGATAAAGATGTCATCAATGTATCTTTTATAAAGGGTAAGATGTTGGGTCCACTCGTGTTTGCAAAGTATGTTGTCTATTTCAAAACGGTGCATAAAGAGGTTCGCGTATGTTGGGGCGGCACAATTGCCCATGGAAGTTCCGGAGCATTGAATGTAAAATGTTCCTGCCCATTCGAAGTAACTGTGATAAAGGGTGAAATGCATGAGTTCCATCAGAAATACTTTGAGATTCTCTGGTTTGTCTGTGGTCATCAGAAATGACTCGATTGCCTCAATGCCTTTATCATGGGGTATGGAAGTGTAAAGTGAGTTTACATCAATGGTACATAGGACGGTTTCCATGGTTATCAAATTTTGAATGGACTCCAGGATATTGAGAAAATCAGTAGTATCCTTAATGTAGGTAGTCATCGACTGAACAGAAGCTTGTAGATGTTTATCCAAGTATTTCCCTACGGGTTCATGTAGTGAGTTCACTGTAGACACAATGGGTCTGAATGGCGGTCTTGTGGCGTTTTTGTGCATTTTGGGGAGCATATAGATATAGGGTGTAGATGGGTTGCTTTTGATCAGATATGTTTTGTCTTCGTCGTTGATGACACCCTGTTCTAAAGCTGTATTAACGATGGTTTTTAGCACAATCATGAAATCATTGGTTGGATCCGTTGGGGTGGGCATGTATGTATCTGAATTGTTGACATGATCATTAACATTTTTAGTGTAAAAGATGGTATCCATAATGACCAGTGCTCCATCTTTGTAGTTCTCGTTTTCCCGCACTTTTCCTTATCACATGTCTATATATCACATGATTACCATCCATTACACTGACCGGAGCATTTCCAATTTGATTCTCCCGGGTTCAGGAGAACCTATACATCACCATACCAACTGTAAGTTTGATCTTCCGTTACTTGTCAGATAGTGATTGTATTCTTTTAAAAGGCCCCACGCTGTATGTATTTTTGTTACCCACACCACCATCTAGATTTTTCTTTTCATTTCGTTTTTACTTTTTCCTACAATTTTGGCAAAAACACACCACATTACTTTGTCCTATATGGCATTTTCATTTTTTCATTTAATTTTTTTACTTACACTACCACCCAAACTTTCTTGGTCCATTTCGGCTTCACTATTTCCTATGACCTTGGTAAATGCACATCACAGTATGTTGTTTTAACATGTAAAACAAGTGGATATTTTCACATCACTTTGATGTGTAGTGTACCTCCATTTTGGTAATTACCAACACTGGTATTGTGTTTTTTTACTCATTACGAACGTATTACTTTTAATACTGTTTCAACATGACCATGTTTGTTATAATCAAAATCTACTGTATAATTGTTTGGATAAAAATTGTTCTTTTCCATTGAGTGTTTATAAAATGTATATATATACTGAACCCTATACCTTATCCTTTCAGAGTACCGCCCCTGAAGAAGGGCTTAAAAAAAGCCCGAAATGCATTGGGCAGTTGGATATATGATGCATTGATAAAGAATGAATACAATTCTTTGACTTCATTAACTTTGAACAACGGTTAATAAACTCAAGTTACACTTGAATAAATTCCGATTTACCTGAGTTTAATTTCACAAAAGAGATCATATCTCTGAGATTGAGTGCATAACGAAAGACATTTTCCTATTCAGGAACGTGCTATCATTATCTACGATTTGAATTCCCTACTCAGGGGGATTAATTCGTTTGCACCAACTAATTTTGCTTAAAATATTGACCTGGAGAAATTTTGAGTGCGCAACTTCTGTTCTAACTTTTCAATAGTAAATGTCACCCATTTAGTGTCCAACGCCTTCCCAAAGTTGGTTCAGATTGGAGTGGGAACAGTAAATGTCACTCCTTTAGTGTCCAACACTTTCCCTTAGTTGGTTTAGATTGGAGTGGGAATAGTAAATGTCATCCTTTTAGTATCCAAGATTTTCACCAAATGTAGTAGAATAAACAAATGTCACACATATTTTTGAGTTTTTATTTACAATTGTAATTATTTGTACAGTTTTCCATTTTATCAATATATTTTCTAAGTAAAAATAAAAGCAATTATAAAGTGAAGAAAATAAATTAGTATTTGTAAGTTTGTAAGTAGAAAAAACAGAAGTAAATCAGATTCTATATATTTATTTGTGTAATGTACATTTTTAAATGTTATTTTTGAATGATTACAATTTAAAAACAAATTCCTTTTTAAATACATTTTAAAACATTATTTTAAAATATTTTTTAAGACTTTAGTATACATAATTGCATGTATTTTAGACTATTATTTATTTTATACTTTAAAATGTATTCAGTTTTTTTTTTGCAACATTGTTTGGCATGTCTAAAAAAAATTTAAAAAGTTTAACATTTTTACTAAACATTTTTACTATATTTCCCATTCATTTTTATAGGGAGATAGTCTTTTTTGTTTGTTTCATTTGGCCGCCATTTTTTTACCGCTACCTTCTATTTTGTAGTCTATTGTTGTTATTTTGGGTCTATTTTACAGTAACCGAGTCAGCGGTAAGGTGCTGCTGTTCATTGGAACAGGTAATGACTTTTTGGGGAATTTTGTAAAGGTTTTGAGGGTAGGGGGATTTAGGATGCATGTTTAAAACTTGGGTATAATGTTGTCTGTGAGTTTTTGGTGTATTTAAATGTGTTTTTGGTAGTGTGTTGCACTATTTAAAAGCTAAAGCAGACTTCTTCAAAACACAGCTGAACCAAGCCATTAACCATCCCAAAAAACTATTCAAAATCGTAAAACAACAATTGCGTAACTCTCCAAACGTAGTGGAGCTATGCAACCCTGCTACCCCTAACTGCAACGAGCTTGCCAAATTCTTCCTAGAAAAGACTAGAACCATTGAAAATGACATTCAATCCAAGAAAGACCTCCAACAAACTACTGACCAGGAGTTTTTGCTTTACACACAGATCAAGGACCTTTTTAGCTTTCCGATCGAAGCTCCAAAAAACAATGCCAACTGGCACTCCTTCTCACCCATCCCGGAACATGAAATCTATAGCACCCTGCTAGCGATCAACCCTGCCAATCATTTCTCCGATCCCCTACCCCCATCTGTATTCAAAATGATAAAGACCTCTATTCTACCCCTATGGGAAAAAATTGTTAACGCCTCTCTGAGGCAAGGCTCCATACCTGATTGCCTTAAAATAGGGCAGGTCACACCTATACTAAAGAAAGCCAATTCTCTCTCCACAGACCTCAACAACTATCGCCCTATATCCAACATCTGCACTCTGGCGAAACTTTAGGAAAAATGTGTACAAATTCAACTTTGCAACCACATCGAGAACTTCAACCTCCTAGATAAACACCAATCCGGCTTCCATCAAGGCCAAAGTACCGAATCAGCACTCACCCACATAATGGATGACATTTAAAAAATGTTAGATCATAACGAATCGTGCCTATTGATACTTCCTGACCTATCTTCCGCTTTCGACACGGTTAAACACGACAATCTATTGTCCCTACTTGAACGAAGGATGGGCCTAACCGGTCCAGTGCTACAATGGTTCACCTCCTTCCTAAGCAACAGAACTCAAACAATCAAGATGAAGCAATCATTCTCTCAACCATCCATGGTCACCCTAGGAGTTCCACAGGGATCAGCACTATCACCAATCCTTTTCAATCTACTCATGGAACCCCTTGCCAATGGGCTGAATTCTGCAAACATTCTATATCACCTTTACGCGGACAACACACAACTATATATGAAAATCTCCCCACCAGATGACTTCATCTCCCTCAAAGCCATTCTTCATAATACCCAAAGTTGGCTCAATGGCAACCACCTCAAGCTCAATACCAAGAAAACTGAATTCCTCCTCCTCTCCCCTCCCAATCATACACCCAAGATAGACTTATGGCTGAAGCACCTAACTTCCTTTGATTGTGCCCCACACATCATTGACTCTGCAAAATCCCTGGGAGTCACTCTGGACAAACAGTTAAACATGCAGCCGCAAATCTACAATGCCAACAAGGGAGTCAATTATCAGTTGAGTATCCTAAGGAAACTTAAACCCTTCCTCCCACAGACTGATCTAAAAATGGCAGTACAAGCTCTAGTACTACCAAGACTGGACTATGGAAGCACCACTCTATGCGGTCTTCCAAAATACAAGCTAGCACCGCTCAGGGCGTCGCTTAATGCTGCAGCCAGGCTGGCCACTGGAATAAAAAGAAATAACCACATCACCCCGGCCTTGAAGGCTCTGAATTGGCAAACCTACGAGGCGAGAATACGACTAAAGATCGCCTGCATGACACATAAAGCCCTACATAGCAACACCCCCAGCTATTTAGCACAAAAGCTAGAGCGGTTAGGAGGATGCAGACATTTGCGAAGCTCGAGTTCACTACTAGTAAAACCTCAATCCTTCCACAAAAAGAGAACTGGGTGCAGAGCTTTCTCAGGTATCGCACCGAAGATTTGGAACACCCTTCCCCAGATGTACGCAGAATCTCCTCCTTTACCGCCTTCAAAAAAGAAGCGAAAATGTTTCTAATGAACAAATTAACATCCTAAAACTTTAACTCTCTGATGAATATTTGCCACCGATTATAATCCAAACACAAATGTCTACCTCTTTTGTATTGTATGCGATATCCGATTGTATGTATAATTGTGTGATAACAGTGTACTGTTAAGCGCTCTGATACCCCCGTGGGTCATGTTCGCACTATATAAAACTTTATAAACAAAATATTGAATTGTTGTGCATTTTTTTAAAGTATTATATTAACGTATGAATCTGTTATGTTAAATTATGTGATGTTATTTATGTTTTGATGATTAAATGTTGTACATGTATATATTTGGGACTGTAATGTATTGTGCGGGTGGCTCTTTACCATTTCTTTTACAGGTTTTTGTCTATGAACGATTTCTATGGGAACTTGCAGTTTATGTTTTTTTCTTAATGGAAATCAGTTTTGGTTTATTATAAACCAATGTTTTTTACTTAGATTTCCTGTTTTTTTCCGGTTTCTAGGAGCTGTTCTTTTTGAAAAATGTCTTTTTTTTTCCTGGAACCTACAGACTTTTGATTGCTTCGAGGGGTTTCGATTGATTGTTTATATTTTTCTATTTTTGGGGACTTTTTGAATTCACTTTCTTCATCTTTTGTGGATTACTATTTTTTGTTTTAGTGGAGAGGGAGAAATATCTGCAGCTACTAAACAGAAAGGGGGTCATTCTGATGGCGGTCAGACCGCACCCAATTGCTCATCGGATGAGATTTGACCACCATCTGCAGCTGCGGTCCGACTGAGGCATTAAAATGCGCGCTGTTAGAGGCAGCAGGGGGAGGGACAGTCCGATGCTTTCCGACAGGCTCAAGGAGCCTGTTGGACCATCGGAGGGTCAGTAATCCCTACAATAGGGGCAGTGCCTTCTCAGGCATCGCTATAGAGATTACAAAGTCCCTTTCTGCCTGCCCTTTCATGGGGGTTCGCCCGCCATGAAAAGGTAGGCCAAAAGTGGCTTTGGGGGCCCCTAGCAGGGCCCCTTTCCGCCTGGCCTTTCGCTATGGGGCCTGGGGTGCACCATAAATATCCCTTCACCATGTGGTGCCTGCCACATGGTGCAGGGATGCTTTTAAAGTGTATATTTTCTATTGCAGCTTGTGCTGCAGCCCGCAGCACAAGCCACAATCAAAAATATACACTTTGCGGCCACCATGAAGGCGGTCGCATTGTAATAGGAGCCAAGGGACCACCGACTCCTTGTCGGGCGGTCCCTCTTCCGACCGGCATCGTAATGATGTTCTATGTTTTAATTTTTACTTTTGTTGTGGGTGAGAAATGTGATATTATTTTGTTTATGTTATGTTTACGCTATTATTATGTGGTGTTTTTAAGATTGTTATTTTTATGTGTGTTTATATTCACCCTGTATGGTGTATATATGAGTGAATGGTTTGGAACACATTTTGAAGATACTATCCATCATCCAGGTTTGACACGAGTACGTTTCATTTAGTTGTTTGCTATAGAGAAGATTAGGATTCGTTTTTTCATTTTTTAGATTGTCATGTTAAAAGATGGGTTCCTCATTATGTGTCATTGTTAAATGGCCAGGTATGTGTATGTCTTGGTATACTCTAGAGGCAGGTGGGGCATCGCTGGTTTCTTTTTCAGTGCATGCAATTAACCAATTTAAAGTGGGAATAGGTGGTAGTTGTCCTGTTATGTGTTAGGGGACTTTGGAGAGTATCTCTTTAAGGATTTTATTTGTGGGATTTTGGAGTCAGTGCTAGCCTCTCTTACATCTTGCAATATTTCTTGTACTTTTCTTTCTGTCACATTTGGGGGTGGTTGTGCTCTTTAACATTAATTACAACGTTATGTTTTGCAGTTGCCCTCCTGTAGCATGCATTAGAGTAAATATTTAGTACAGTTTAGAGTTTCTGTTGATGCAATTTCTTGACTGTAGGGGTAACCCATGTGAGTTAATAATTGCTTTATTTTCTGTGAAGTGATAAATTTGGCGGCTTCTGTCATTATATCTGTAAGTAGTTTAATAGTATAAAGATATATTAGAATTTAACTTTTGCATGTTTTTAATTAAAATGTTAAAAAAATGCAGTAACTTGTCATTTGTTTACCTACTTATTTTGATCACATTAGTTCTTTTATGTCTGTGAACTTGCTATGGCTTGATAGCTGAAATAAAAGTTATTATTATATATTACATACTTACTTGTTTCGTTGAGATTCTTTCCACAGTTGTGCAGCTTTTCTTTGGAGCTTGTTTTTAAGTGGAGTTATAAAGTGGAGCATGTGCTTACTTTTCTGTTGAAACTGAAAAAAAGCTAGATTAATAAAAAAAAAAAATTATTGCTAGTTTATTGAGGTATAGAGAGTCAGCTTTATTATTGGTAGCAGCTTAGGTGAGTTTATTATGTATTATTTATGTAGACTTAGGGCCGATTACGAAATCGTTTGGAAAGGCTCCGAATGGTATTCGGTATTGAAGAGTCCGATTCGGAACCCTTGTTTCCGAAAGAATCGTATACATTTCCCAACGACCGATTATGATGCCCGGAAACCGTTTGGGCACTCCGAATCGGTTCCGAAAGAGAGCCTGAATCTTTCTGAACCAATTAGTACAGCTCTATGGACACGGTTTCCGGACGAGCGATATGATGACCGATTCGGACAGCCGTTCCAATTCGGTCTGAAGGACACTAAATGTCTGTTGGAATCTCTCTTTGGGGGTCTGTTGCGGGCCCCCTTCACCTGGAGGCATCCAAATAAGGACATGGGGATACCAAAGGGGCCACTCTTCCCAACTATGTGCAATGTGGCAGGCACCATGGAGTGCCTGCCTCAGGGTGCAAGCTTTTCACCACCCGCCCCTTTTTTCAAAGGGAGCCTGTGTTCTTGTTCGGAACACAGGCTCCTATTGAAGTCAGTGGGAATCTGACTAAATGAAGTTGGGAAGCATTGTAATCGTCGGGTGGACTCGAAGAACCCGATTCGTTCGGAAACGATTCCGAAACCGATTCGGTCAGAAGAGTTTCTTAACGAGATCGTATTCGGCCCTTAGTCTATTTTATGTGTTTGCTGCCTTTTTATAGTTGATATTTTCTGGCGGTTTGTTAGTTTGTAAATTGTATTTTTTTTCTTTCAGGTAGTCTATGAAAAAAGATAAAAGTTACAGTATGTGCTACTATTTATTTGATAATTAATATTTTTTCATTTAATAACCGTTAATTTTTAGTTTAAACATGTCTTACTTATTTGAGTATGTACTTGTTGACATGTATTACTTCTTTTTTGCGCATTTGTTGTGAAAATCCAGCAGTTTCCTCCTCTTTAAGCATTTGTCATTTTTAGAGCATTAAGTAGTTTAAATTAATGTCCCTTTTACATTGTTAGTTTTATTGCTTGTTTGGTTTTATTGTTTAAATATGTCTGTAGTGTTATTTTATTGGTTGGTTTAGTATAGTTTGAATTTTTTGCCAATTGAGTCCTTGTTTGGTGAACTCTAACTTTTTGTAGTTTAATATATAGTGACTTTTACTTACATATGACTGTGTTTGTTTCTATATATTTTTTATATTTGTTTTTTTCAATGTTTATAATTAATACTAATGATTTTAGTGTTTTTATTGGATGTAATTTAGTTGTACGATTTTTTGGTTATTTGTTTTTCTTTTTGGTTGAGGTAATATATTTTTATTTAATTATAGATATTTATTACAAGTTTTAGGTTTATTTGAAGTAATTGTTTTATGTCAAAATAGTTTTTACGTGTGTGCTTTTTAAGGATTTATTAGTTATTTTAGCGAGAATATTGTCGTCGATATTGTGGGCATTGCGTTTATTTATAGGTGATGATATCTGTGTTTCTGATTTTTTTCTTATTGATATGTGTAAAAATCGGTGTTTTTGACATCGATATTTGTGTGCTCGATATTTGTGATTTCTGTAGTTAGGTATACAGAGTGGATAATTTTGTGCTCAATATTTAATTTCCGCTATTTGTGCTTTTCGATATTTGTTGAATCGATAGTAGATCAGTGATCCTGCCATATTGGTCTTAGTAGATCTATCGGCAGCATTTGACAGTGTCTCCCATAATATACACTTACAACGCCTTTCAATTCTTAGTATCAGAGGGTCCGCCTGGAATTGGTTCAGTTCATTCTTAAACTTAAGAGAGCAGACTGCCTGGATGAACCCATATACTTCTGATAACAAGTCACTCAAATGCGGGGTTAAAAAGAGAAGTGTATTTAAAGCTTTGATTTTAGCTCACCAAGCATTTTATGACATGGGGCCACTATATCTCACAGCCATGTTACGGCAGTACCGTCCATCCCGGGCTTTGCACTCTGGTGATGCCCGGCTGCTGGTGGTTACTCATTTCAAACTGATAAGAAGAGGAGCATCTTCATTTCTGCCTTGGCTGTTCAGTCTTGGAATATGGTCCTTTTTATCTTAGGAACATGTTGAACAAGGAGTGTTTTTTTGAAATGTTAAAAATCCACTTGCTTAGTTCGCCCTAATCCCTTTTCCGTTATTTGATTCTGCCTGCCGCACCAAGACACTCTGATTAGTTGGGCGCTCTACAAGCTTGGAAATTCATTCATTCATTTTTTTAAAGTTCAAGAGTCCTCGTTTTTTTCCTTTTACATGGGACCTTGGATCCACAGATCATCTGTGGATCCATTGTCCTGTTTAAAAAAATGGTCCAGCGTAAAAAAATAATTGTTTTTTGGAACGAGGATAGGAGGCAGGGTATCTGCCTGCCCTCTATATGATTTATTCCTTTTTTCAGCTGAGGGCACTGAGCATCCGAGTCCTAAAATGGCTGCCACCACATCTTTGTTGATGTGGTGGGAGTCAATCATATCTTATCTTTTGATCTGTTGGATCTCCATATCCTCACGAGGATAAAATATACGATTTTTTAACCTTAATTTCTCTAAAACTACTGAATGAAATTACACCAAATCACAAAAAAATCAAGCTTTCTGGACTAAGATCTAGGTGTCTGTCAAATGTGGTGTAATTTCGTTTTTTGTGGCTTCGCTGTTCAATTTTCCTATGGAATATTGCATGCTGAAAAAGCTTTTTGGGACCCCCTCTTTTCTCTGCCCCCCGCTTGAAGGATCACCATAAATCCTGACAAGAAGGAACTGAGGTGGATAACCTTTTCATATGGAAAGTTTTGTGAAGAGTTGTTAAATGGTGGCAAAGTTACAAGCAAACCAAAAAAAGCTTTTCCTATGGAAAAGAGGTCCTAACTATATCAACCACCACTATGTAACATTTATATATATATAAATTGAGATGTCATGAGTGATGTCACAAAAGATGTCATGGAACATGTCATGAGTAATGTAATATGTGAGGTCATAAGCAGTGCATGGCGGGGCGCAATTTATAGTTAGCTTTGTTAACTGTAACTGGTGAATTTTTTTTTTTATGGAAGGATGGCCACTTGGCCCCTTTTCCCTGATCCTTTTTAGGCCCTGGGGACCCCATGGCCTTTTTTCATGAAAGGTGAGGGGGGGTCGCATAGCCCCCTTCCCCGAGCCTTCATAGGCCAAAGGGACACCATCCACAAAGGCCTTTTTTATTTAATGAAAGGGGAGGGGGTACATGTGCCCCCATCCAGGCCTTGTTCAGCCCTGGGGACCCCAACCTGCCAAGGCTCTTTATTTGAATTGAATGGGAGAAGGCCATGTGGCCACCCGGCACCGAGGGCCACTATTTGAATTAAAAGAGAGAGTGCTCATAGCCCCCCTCTCCAAACCTTTTCTGGCCCGGCACCCCATCCCCTGGGGCCTGCACTGTCAAAGGGGGTGCTCTGGTTCCCAGCCAGGGCACCCACCATATACTCATTGGGTGTTGCAGTAGAGCATGGGTACTCACAAACTTTCTCTCGGGGGCCAAATTTACAGTGTGGTTTGTGGCCGAGGGCCGCACCGTGGGGGTGGGGTCATTGGGGAAAGGGGCGGGGCTAGAGCAACAAAAAAAAACTGTGACCATGAGGTGGAACACAGGCCCCTGCAGCGGACGCCTTCGTCCACTGAGCCACCGGACCCAGGATACACATCTCCCTCTCTCTCTCTCTCTCTCTCTCTCTCTCTCTCTCTCTCTCTCTCTCTCTCTGTCTCTCCCTCTCCATCTCCCTCTCTCTATCTCTCTCTCCCTCTCTGTCTCCCTCTCCCTATCTCTCTCTCCCTCTCTGTCTCCCTCCCTCTCTCTGTCTCCCTCCCTCTCTCTCCCTCCCTCTGTCTCCCTCCCTCTCCATCTCCCTCTCTCTCCGTCTCCTTCTCTCTCCGTCTCCTTCTCTCTCCGTCTCCCTCACTCTCCGTCTCCTTCTCTCTCCGTCTCCTTCTCTCTCTGTCTCCCTCTCCCTTCGTCTCCCTCTCTCCCTCTCCTCTCTCTCTGTCTCCCTCTCTCTCCGCCTCCCTCTCTCTCCATCCCCCTCTCTCTCTGTCTCCCTCCCTCTGCCTCCCTCTGTCTGTCTCCCTCTCCCTCTCTCTGTCTCCCCCTGACTCCCTCCCTCTGTCTCCCTCCCTCTGTCTCCCTCTGTCTGTCGCCCTCCTCTCTCTGCCTGTCGCCCTCCTCCCTCTGTCTGTCTCCCTCTGTCTCTCTCTGTCTGTCTCCCTCCCTTTGTTTGTCACCCTCTCTGTCTCCCTCTCTGTCCCCCTCTCTGTCTCCCTCCCTCTGTCTCCCTCTCTGTCTCCCTCCCTCTTTCTCTCCCTCTGTCTCCCTCCCTCTGTCTGTCTCCCTCTGTCTGTCTCTCTCTGTCTCCCTCTGTCTCCCTCCCTCTCTGTCTCCCTCTCTCTGTCTCTCTCTGTCTCCCTCCCTCTATCTCTCCCTCTGTCTCTCCCTCCCTCTCTCTCTCCCTCTCTCTCCCTCCCTCTCTCTATCTCCCTCTCTCTGTCTCTCTCCCTCTCTGTCTCCCTCCCTCTCTGTCTCTTTCCCTCTCTGTCTCCCTCTCTCTCCATCTCCCTCTCTCTCTCTGTCTCCCTCTCTCTCTTACTCCCTCTCTCTCTGTCTCCCCCTCTGTCTGTCTCCCTCTGTCTCCCTCCCTCTGTCTCCCTCCCTCTGCCTCCCTCCCTCTGTCTGTCTCCCTCTGTCTGTCTCCCTCTCCCTCCCTCTGCCTCCCTCCATCTGTCTCCCTCCGTCTGTCTCACTCCCTCTGTCTCCCTCTCTCTCTCTGTCCCTCTCTCTCTGTCTCCCTCCCTCTCCCTCTGTCTCCCTCCGTCTCCCTCTCTGTCTCCCTCTCCATCTCTCTGTCTCTCTGCCTCTCTGTCTCTGTCTGTCTCTGCCTCTATCTGTCTGTCCCTGTCTCTGCCTCTATCTGTCTCTGTCTGTCCCTGTCTCTGTTTGTCCCTGTCTTCCTCCCTCTGTCTCCCTTTCTGTCTCTGTCTGTCTCTGTCTCTATCTGTCTGCCCCGTCCCTGACTCTGCCTCCATCTGTCTCCGTCTGTCCCTGTCTCTGTCTGTCTCTGTCTCTATCTCTGTCTGTTTCTATCTCTGTCTGTCTCTGCCTCTATCTGTCTCTATCTGTCCCTGTCTCTGTCTGTCTCTATCTCTGTCTGTCTCTATCTCTGTCTTTTTCTGCCTCTATCTGTCTGTCTGTCCCGGTCTCTGCCTCTATCTAGCTCTGTCTGCCCCTGTCTCTATCTGTCTCCCTCCCTCTGTCTCCCTTTCCGTCTCTGTCTCTGTCTGTCTCTGCCTCTATCTGTCTGCCCCGTCCCTGCCTCTGCCTCTATCTGTCTCTGTCTGTCTCTATCTCTGTCTGTTTCGGCCTCTATCTGTCTCTGCCTCTATCTGTCTCTGCCTCTATGTCCCTGCCTCTATCTTTGTCTCTCTCTCTCTGTTTCTATCGCTGTCTGTCTCTGTCTGTCTCTACCTCTATCCATCTCTGCCTCTATCTGTCTCTGTCAGTCTGTCCCTGTCTCTACCTCTATCTAGCTCTGTCTGCCCCTGCCTCTATCTGGCTCGGTCTCTATCTGTCTCTGTCTCTATTTGTTTCTGTCTCTATCTGTCAGTCTGTCCCTGTCTCTGTCTCTATCTCTATCTGTCTCTGTCTGTTTCAGTCTCTCCCTACTGCCCCCTGTCACCCTCTGCCACCTCACCCTACTCTCTCACCCTGCTGTCCTCTGTCATTCTTTGTCACCTCACCCCCGCTTGTGTGGCAGCTAAGGCAGCTTCCCTTCCCGGGCACACACACAGCCCCACCTGAGTACTTCACAGATCTTTAAGAGGCCATTTGCATGATAACAAGGCTTTGTTGTATTTCACCTCTTTTTAGCGCCCCAGCAGCTCCACTCGGACTATCACTTGAATCGCCCGGCCCCCACAGAGCAGAGTCTGTGTTTGCTGACACTGAAAAAAACCCAAAAAAACACCGGTACAATGTCTGCAAGGTCCATGGGCCGCCAAGAAAGGTTTGCCGGGCCGCTAGCGGACCGCAGGCCGTGCTATGAGTACCCGTGCAGTAGAGCCTCAAGGCCCCAGCTGACTCCCCACATGCAGCGGAAGCTGGCACTGCTCCCACCTAGAGGAAGCAGCTACTAATGCTGCTCTCTCCAGGCGGGAGCAATATTGTGATCTGTTTGGAAATAGATCACAATTCCACTTCCAGACAGTGAGAGCATTTTTAAAGCTTCGGGGGCCTGGGAGCAGATTTTGTGTTTTCTCCCGTTTAGCAGGCGATTAAAAAATGCTCGTGCCAAGCAGGAGCAATCTGCCAACGAGCCCCCAGCCTAGGGCGCACTGTGCTTAAGGCCGTACACTAATGCCTTCCCGAGGGGCTGGGGGTGGTGGCGTGTGACACTAGCGGCACCAGCCTAGAAGCAGAGCAGGCATTGGCTGGCACGCTTTCTGCAAACCGAAAGCAGTTAAATGCTCCTGGGTCACCTCCGATCTGGTTTGCACGGACCATGCCCCTTTAAACAGGGATGGCGGAGTGGCAAATGGTCTCTTTCACCACTTGCCGCTCCGAAAGCAGTACGTTGCTGACTGCCCCACTGGCTTATTAATCTTCTATTTTTGTCCCGCTCACCACCCCATTAGGCAGTATTTTTTGGGTGTTTGCTAATGTTGCTCCTGGTGCAGGATGCTAAGTTTTCCTTTTCGGCCTCCACGATCCAAGTTATTATCTGATTTCATGCTTTTTTGTATTTAGCCTCTTTTTCTTGCAGTGGAGTCAGTGTTTTGTCATATTTATGGCTGTGACCATGGTCTGCGGGTAGGGCATTTACGTCCCATAGAAGGCAACCTTTTTACTTGGGAAATGTGGGGACAGCAGTCTCACAGGGCCCTCCAGGGGTGCTTCCAGCAAGTTGCCTAGAGGGTGTGGGAGTGCACGCTGCCAACAGGCTCTTATGGCCAATCCCGCACAGGTGCATGGGCACCAAAGGTTGCAGCACAGGCCCTTGTGGGTATAATGAGGGTGTAGGGGGTGCCCGAAATCGGTAACCTGGCGGCAGATGCCCCCCCAGCACCAGATCACTTGGGAGACATCACAGGTTGACCAGTCATGATCTCACTCATTGGTTCAATGTAGGATACACAGAGACAAGACTAGATATGGTTAGGAGTTGCTATGTATTAGAGTCTATGTTAAGGTAAGCCATCCATCAAATTGTAAATAATACAGTATAGTAATGGGGTTCTGCGTATAAAATTGTAAAAGTGATATTGAAAAGTTTTGATATGTGATGTTTTTTGTTGTTATAATGAATATATTACAACCCATAAACTAAACGTTGTTGTGTGCTGTCTGTAAAAAGGAGGGTAATAGGGGGAGGGGGCCCCTGCGACCTATGCCAGGTCAGGGGATGGTTCCATAAGATATTTCCATGCCTTTGCCAGTGCAGGCAGGGAAATTGCTAAGTCTTGGGGGTGAGCACCCAGGGACATAGCATGTGAGTTAGCCCTGGAGTAGGGTCCCAGGGGCCATTAATGGCTATGGGAGGATCCATGCAGCCCCCCTCCCTTGAAGTAATTGGTCCCGGGGTGGGCTCCTCAGGGCCTTTAGAGGCTCGGGCCAGAATTCCGTGGGGTCCCCCTCCCCATATACACTAATTTCGGCCCTGGGTGGGCTCCTAGGGACCTTAAATGGCTATTTAATACAGCCCTACAGGTGGGCTCCCTGGAGCATAAACTTAACGAATACATCCCTCCCGCCATTTTGGTTTTTGCATTTCGATCCTGTGGGAGTCCCGCCAGGTCACTGTAATTTTTGATAATTTATTTTATGTTTTTAGGCCAGGGGGGCGGTCCCTCTGGGTCCTCCCATGGGGCCTAGGGGGTCAGGGTAACCCTACTCTTCTCTCGTGTATAACATTTAATTTTTTAATTCAGGGCAGTTGACTTAGTCCAAAAGGAACAAATGATGGACAGCATGCTGAACAATGCAAACATTCTCCCCACGTCACAAAGATCTGGGTTTAATCCATCATTCTTTTGCTCACCACGCCACCCCAGTTTGGTCACAGCCATATGCAAATCAGTCTTGACCATGTGCCTCATTGGAACAGTCCAGCCCGAACTTCCAAGGCAGGTCCTCCCTGGACCGGAAACAAGCATCGTGGGACTGGTTTCGGGGCATCCCACCTCATCAGCCAGGCTATCTTGAATCTAGTGGTGCAGTGAGAACGGGACCCACGTCTGTGGAATACCCTTCCCCCTTAGGATGACAAAAGCAAAGGGAACAAATTATGGACAGAATGCTGAACAATGCAAACATTCTCCCCCAGTCACAAAGATCTGGGTTTAATCCATCGTTCTTTTGCTCACCACCCCAGATTGGACCAAGCCATATGCAAATCAGTCTTGACCCTGTGCCTAATGGGAATAGTCCAGCCCGAACTGGCAAGCAAGGTCCTCCCTGGACTGGAAAAAAAGCATCCTGGAACTGGTTTTGGGGCATCACCCCTCATCAGCCAGGCTAGCTTGAATCCAGTTGCCTCTGTACTGGGATGAATGTATGACATTGTTCTGCATTCAGTCCATCAATTGTTTGTTTTGCATTTGTCACCCTGAGTGGGACAGCTATTCCCAGACGTGGATCCTGTGCTCTCCATGCCACTAGAGTCAAGCAATCCTGGATGATGAGGAGTGAAACCCAGCAAACGGTCCTAGGATGCTTGCTTCCAGTCTAGGGATGATCTGGTCTGGCAGTTCGGGCTGGACTGTTCCCATTGGGTGCAGGGTCAAGACTGATTTGCATATGGCTGGGTTCAAACTGGAATGGCATGGAGAGCAAAAAAACGATTGATTTAGGCCCAGATCTCTTTACTGGGTGAATGTATGACATTGTTCTACATTCTGTACATCAATTGTTGTTTTTGCAGTTGACTATGTCCCCCAGGTCTGTAATGGCTGCCAGCAGCATTTTTCTGATGTTGCTGGCAGCCAATCCGATCTCTCGCTCCCACGGGAGTCTGAATCCCTTGAGAGTAGGATGACACAAAGGAAATAAAGCTCCCTGGGCCAATCAGAGTGCTCTATTTTAAAATTGGCACTCCCGCAAGAGTCTCTTGCACCTTTTGCAGAACCAACCTTCCAGCTATACAATTATTTTTTAACCTTAATCTCTCAAAACCTACCTAACATATTTTCACCAAGTCACAAAAAGCACAATATGAGGACCAAGATCTAGCTTCCTATCAAATTTGGTGTGATTCCGTTCAGCAGTTTTTACTGTAGCCATGTCTAAAGAATGCTATGGAAGATGCATGGGGATTTTGTGTTTTGGGACCTCCATTTTTCTCAGCTTTCGCTTGATAGATTACCACGAAAGTTTCTATTTACACACTAATAAAAAAGTATAACCTTTTCAGAAAATTTCATAGAGATACGTCAAACAGTGCCAAAGTTTTTAGCAATACAAAAAACACTTTTTCCATGGAACAGCTGACCTCTACACATACTTACCTTACTAATATTCACCATGCGTGGAAGCCACAAAAACGTATCTGCATGGTAAAGACATGCATGGTAAAGACTGCGTTGTAAAGGCATTGCTTGATATAGGTATTGTTGTAAAGGCTGTTTCCCATCCACAGACATTGTTTTGGTTGACAGACAAGCAATCTAAGAATGCACAGGTAGGCACACGAAAATGTATGGCTGAACACACTCTAATGATCAGGGCACAAGTCCTAAAAAAAGAAGTGGGGGGACGCTGACGTCACGACACGAAGTGACGTCACGAAAGGTGGCTTGCACCATCAGACTCATTGCCTCCCCTCGCTCACCCCTTAGATGCGATTGCATCAGAGAAGCCAGCGCGTGAGCAGCGTTCTGAATGAGCTTCGATCTCGCCCCTGAGAGGCCAAAGAGCGAATGTGTGGCTCCATTTGCTCCAGTTATCGAGCTCCCAGTAAAATAAGTGGGGGGACGCCGTCCACCCGCGTGGTACCCCGACTCGAGCCCTGCTAATGATACCCTCCCTAGACGGATAAACACCAACAGCAAGCAAGCCCTGATCGTACACGGTTGAGCTCATTCATTGGTTTTACATAGACAATCATGGATTTTGGCAGAATGCAGAACACATCAGTGATAATGGACCAATAGGCACGCACTTCACAGAGGACGAACTGGTACCATAAATCACGTGTTGTGGTGGGGTTGTGGCCACAGGCTGCGCGTGGGGCCTCTTTCTTTACTCCTTCGAAGCTAAATCCCCTCTTCCCTCCAAACATTTTGACTCCCACCAGGGGTAGGCTGTAACTCCAGGTGCGTGGCCTGCAGCTCCTTCGCCTACAATGCCTTGCGTTTCGGCTGACATAAACTCCAAGCCTTAGCCCCTCTTGTAAACAGTAAACGACAAGCAGGTGCGGGAAGCTCTGGGAATGGCTGTTATGTTCAGGAACAAACGAAGGGAGAGAAGGTTAAAAGAAGCAATACAGAAAAGGAGAAAACACAGAAAAAAGCACTTAGAAAAAGAGGAGCGGGGAACATCGTTACTGAGAAACTGCACACAGGCTTGGCTGAGTCGGTAAATGTGGGCATTAGGTGGTCTGATACTACATACTCGACAGCTCTGAGCACTATTGTGAGAAACTGGGTACAGGCTCTAACGACCCAGCCCCCACCCCTTCCCATGACGTCGGAAGGGAGCGAGCTACTGCCGTGTCACTTCTCTGTGGACGGATTAGTCTATGTTTCATCAAGAGGGCTACCGGTCCCCCCAGGCAGCAACCTAAACCACTCGCTTAGTCGGGGACTTAGAGCGGGTATTAGAGAAGCTAGTTAGTTACCCCACGCGTAATCGAGACTGCGCAAAGGGCGTCACAAAAGGTAACTAGCAACGTGGGCCACAGACACCCACGCCCATCCCTGCTCCTCCACTCGCCCTAATGCCAACAGAGGTAGCGCAGAGGTACCTGATAGCTTTTGGACCACACTGAAGACATCTCGGCGCACACACTCAAATAGTTTGTAAAATATGCAAAAAGACCAATAAATCAATGCCTGCATCAGTGTATTCATGCGTGCCTTGTGAGGACAGAGGTGTATTCTGGTCCGGCAGGTATGTGCGGCAGCCCGCGGGCAGCAGGGATTGGTGCAATATAGATAATGCCACACCTGGGCTTGTGCCAGGAGCCCCAGGGGCCGGAGCAGTGGAATGGAACAATAGAGATAATGCCACACCTGGACCTGTGCCGTAGCCCGGGGCCCTTATCTCCGCACACCTCTGGAGTGTTTTATGATCTGGATGGCACTTTTACGGCCTGTCTCGAGGGCTGGAGCTGGCCTCGTGGGGGGCTGCGCTGCTGGACACAGGTGCACGCGATGGTTCCTGCACAGACGGCGCGAGGGCCCTTAAGCAAAAATAACCATGCTTTATATCTCCAAGAAACGCCTTCGAGATTCTTCACCTTCTCGCTTCTTTTGCATTGCGAGATCTTGTGATGGCGATGAGGTAAACAAACACCGACAGCCAAATGAGGACATTCGGCCCGAGGGCGACACGCCAAGCAATCAAAGCAGGGACTAAAATAAAGAAACACTCAGGCCGCAGGATCCAATGGATTCTGCTAATTTTTTTTACTCTTGCAGCATTTCTCAAACCCACGTATAGAGATTAGTGCACGTTTTGTGTCACACCGGTGGAGCTCCAACCTATGGACATCTTAGCAATTGCTTAACTCAAAAAGGTAGAACAACTGCGCTACTTTATGAGGGGGCGCCCAAAATGTAACCCACCGGTCTAATCAGCGATATAGGAGGACCTTGCAGTGTGTGATTAACCCCTTGCAGGTTTTTCTGTATGTTTTTTTGCAGTTTTATATATTGCAAACTCTACCCGAAGGTATTAGAGCGCTTTACATAAGCACCAGTAACATTAGACAAGGTCACACTCATTGAAAAAAATCAGGAACAGGGATATTGAGTGATTTGCCCCGAATCACAGGATGTTGGGCGGCTGAGGGTCGCCTGCATCAGAGGGGCCCGTCCATTCATTGAGAGGGCAGTACTTTTGTTAGTCCTTTGTAGCCCATCACCAACCAGAGAGCAGTTTGCATTCACTGGCCTCCTTCCGAGATGCACACTGGGTACCCATAAGCCACATTAGCTTGCTTCTAGGTTTACTAAAGGTACTACCCACCCTCATGGAGACCGGCCACACAGACTGTCTTTTAATGCACGGTTAGGCCGAACTTAACACTAGGGATGGGCGAAAGTTAATTGTTTTTTTCTAGTGAGATTTAAAAAAAAAATCATAAAAATGTAACAAATTTGCTCTTATATTGTAAAATGTGATTTGCCAATATTACTCATCACCCAATTTTACCCAAGCGCTTACCTCATGTAAACAAAGTCTCACGAGATAGCAAAAGACTTGTTCAAATACAAAACATCTCTTGGCGAAACATTTTCTGCGCAAACCATTCACCCACTGGTGTGTTGCAAGACAATGTGAGATGCGACCTGGGGCAAAAATAATTATGGAGAAATTGAGTAATGCCTAATTTCGAGAAATGTAATGAATTTTGTGTAATGTGAAATATGGGATATTTTGAATTTCAAAGGCATAATTAAAATTGCTACAATGCTTACTCAAAATTAAATATTTATGAACTGGTAGAGATTTTGTTGCTTAACACAAAATGCATAGTACGTTTGGCAGTGCTTTTCAATGTCTTGAAATAGCAAGGATTTAATTAATTGTTTATCAACACTGTTATGCTTTTATCTAAAAAAAGTGCCAAATGTTTCACGATCAGTGGAATAGAATGGGACTCCAGAATAACTATTTTACATGGTGTTGCACAAAGCATTGGCAGAATCAAATTTACACGGAGAGAAGATGAGTGTGCCATGAGCATTTTTGTAAAGCAACCTCAACCTGCAAAGATGGGATGTTGGCAGACGTGACAGGGACACCCATTTCAACACTCAGGCACGTGACTTGTGAATATATTGAATCAGCAATATGGAGCACGATGAGCGCTCAGAAGTGGCAACTCAGTGACATATTTTAGTGCCGCCCATCATGGACCTAAAATGAATAAAGGCGACTATTTGCCAAAGAAAATGAAAAGCAGTGCACACTAATCCTAACCCACATATTCAAAAGCTAGTGATGTGCACAAGATTGTGGAATTCATTGTATAGATGGAGACTGTACACCATAATCTATACCACCATGAACATAGTCAGCTACAATTGGCAGGGTATGTTGAGAAATGACAACACGAATGCATGCCATGCGTGCCGCATGTTGGGCATGCAAAAGATGAATTTATCATAGGACCAAGGTAGATCCAATCTTCATAACATGAAAACACTAACTGGAAAAGTCATTGGAGATTGAGTGAGAACATAGGAATTATACACCAAATGTAGACATTCTATGAATTGATCTAATGATATTGTATGGAGATATATGACACCCTTAACCTGCCTCAGACTGCTCCCATGTGGGGTGTGAAGAGGGAAAGCAAAACCAATGTCTGAGAAGAGCAGACATTTTTGGTGAGGACCCAGTTACTCATCTCGCAAAGCTTGTGAATTTAAAAAAGATTATAGCCAAGTTGTAATTTAGACGACTTTGCAACTTAGCATACCCTTAATTATATCACTGATTGAAATTCAAAGTTATGATCTTTTTATGTTTACGCCATGACTAATGGCTGTATGCATTATATGATTTATTTGGACCCTTGATGTTTCCAAAGTTGAGATCGACATGACCATGCATTTTTCTCATTCTCTTGCATGTCTTTCGCTTGTTTTAAATTCCAGGAGGCTGGCATGTTATAGTGAATGTTAGGGGGCTTTGACTTGAGTCCTTGTAAGTGTTCAGGCTCCAGATTGATTCCAGGGCAGGATTGGTATCTGTCTGCCTGGAGTCAGAAGAACCAGGCATGTTAACCAGGAGTTGTTTGCAAGAACAGAAAGCTAGCACATTGAATTTCACTGAATCCATAAGGAGCTTACACCAAACATGCACATCAAATAGGGATAGCCAGTTCTACTTGCCACTACCACTGGATTGCCCTTTGGTAGCCCAGACATTGCGTTTGCTATGGGTCATCTCATGGGTTAGGAATGGAGTAGCATAACCAGGAAAATAAATAGGACTCTTACAGCCCAGTGCACTTTCAGTAGTTTCCACTCAATGCTTTCCCCCTAGACCTTAAGCAAACAATTGCAAGGCTGTTTCAAGTGGAACAGTACCTACATATCAAATGTTTACAATCTATGTGCACATATAGCGGCTCCACAATATTATATTGCATTATTTCTTCATGGTAAGTAAATATGGAGTTAGATTAGTAAATCCACACAGTTAGTGTTCGAGATGGAGGATGATCGTGAAAAATTGGCAGCTGAATTTTTTGCTTAAACCAAAAAAAGTACTTGCGTTGCTCAAAAGGACTCATCTAATGGGAGTTTAAGAGCTACATTTCTCAAATTAGAAAGATTGCGAAAACTTGAATTATCTAAATGGTGGGATGGTATCACCCTCAAGAATTATATGTATCAGAAAAGAGTACCCAGGGCTTTACGCATTTTGATATTTCCAACTTATGACGACTTGGATGATGATTTACTTAAAGATTGGGAGGAAAATTTGCATTCTTCATCATTTTGTATGATGGATATGTTAATTAAGAATGCAGAAAGGAAAGTGGAGAAACTGAAGGTCCATATAGCAGAACTTGAAAAAGAAATTAAAGATATGAATTTAGTTGAATTGACAGAAAAAAAATATGTTATATTAAGATGTGATTAACAAACACCAGATGCAAATTAAAGAGAAGAAGTTGAGCAAAATAAGAAGGGACGAGAGGGATTACAGCCAAGGAAGGGTGTTCACCTTCAGCAGAGGCTTTGATGAGGTGTTAAAACCCAAAGTCACTGGGGGAGTGGAGAAAATGGATGAACTGAGCTCTGTCAATTATAGTAGCTCAAGCATCTCATCTATTGAGAATGGAGGCGAACCCAGTACAGTGGGACTCAGACCAGCTAATACCTCTTCTTTTTCCGAGGAAATACAGCGAATAAAAAGAAGGAAGAAAAAATTGGTAAACCAATCAGGAGGGGCAAGCGGAGGCACCGACAATATAAGAATTGGTACTCGCAGTCAGGACAAACAAAAGAAATAGATGACATATTGGCAGAGGAACAAGGCTCAAGACAGGATATGGATCTCAAAGTGATGAATTTGTTTAAGAGAATTTTGAGTGCTCATGAAATTTCTGTGTTGCAAAGGGGTTTATCTTTTTGCCCCAGTTCGAAATGTAACTTTACAGATGTTGAAATTAATTTGTTTAAGTTTGCAAGAAAACTAAAAGTAAAAAGTTTTTTTTCAACGTATGAGAAATCTAATACTGTTAATTTAGAGAGCACACAATCTGAAACAACCTCCCTTGCACACATTAGGGATGTACAATTGCTTTTATCTGTAACTGAAGGGGGCCTTTACAGTGAACAAGACATTATCTCTTTACTAAATATACCTGTTGACTATTCATGCTCGAGTGGCTTGAAACCGGCGTCAAAAGTTACACCTCAAGGATTACAATTTGCGGCTATAGATGTTTTAGTAAATAATGTTATGACAGATGTGCATAAACTTGAAGATCGATTATTGTCTGGACATGATAAAAGTAGATATGTTAATAACTTATCTAAGGAAGAATGGATGGCCATCAATAGTTTAAAAAATGATGCCAACATAGTAATTTGGGAGGCCGATAAGGGTGGCAACATTGTGATAATGAACAGACAGAATTACAGTACTGAGATCAAATGACAGTTGAATGATACAGAATGTTATCTTAAACTTAATGCTAACCCAATGAAAGAAGCTAGCAGTATAATAAATGAAAGGCTATACTCATGGAAAGAGCAAGGATTGATTGGAGAGAAAGAGTTTAGATATTTGAAAGTTGCCAATCCTGCCTCGCCTTTCATTTATGTCTTGCCTAAGATAAACAAATCAATGCAGAATCCACCAGGGAGACCAATAGTGTCGAGCATAGGGAGTTTAACGGAGCATCTCTCGGAATTTGTAGACTTGTTTCTAAAACCTCTAGTCATGAATTTACCAGCATATTTAAGAGATACCATGGATGTACTAAATAAATTACAAGATCTGGTCTACGAAGAAAGCTTAAGTTTTGTGACATATGATGTCGAAGGGTTATATACGTGCATCACAAATCTTAAAGGCGAGCAAGCTTTAAACCACTATTTAGGACAACAAATAATTTTTTCATCTTTGAAGGTGAGTGGTTTCAGGAAATCAGAGGCACGGCCATGGGCTCCAGGTTTGCTCCCTCTTATGCCAATCTATTCATGGGTTGGTATGAGAGGGAGCATGCCTGGAGCAGAAGAGCCGCCATATGGATGGATCAAATAGTATTCTGGGGCCGATTCATTGACGATATTCTGGTCATTTGGAAAGGATCGGATACAGAACCGAGAGATTATCATAATTTTTTGAACAATAATGATTTTAACGTCACACTAACGATGAGCCATCATCCTACCAGGATTGAGTTTTTAGATATAGAACTGTTTATTGTAGATAATCAAGTACATAGCAAACTATTTCTTAAAAAAACGGCAACTAACTCTATTTTAAGAGCAGATAGCTCCCATCCAATCTCCGTAGTGAAAGGCATCCCTTATGGGGAAATGATTCGCATTCGGAGAAATTGCAGCAGAGAGGTAGAATTCAAATTAGAATTGGATGCATTACAATGCAGACTGTGTAATAGAGGCTATCCTAATAGAAGCTTAGTACAGGCAAGGAGACAAATTGAACAAGTTAAAAGGGAGGCTACCTTGATTCAAAAAGTGAGACACCAGACTTTAGATCGAGTGGCATTCATTACCACATATAATGTACATCATAATCAGATCTATAAAATCTTAAATAAAAATTGGAATCTGTTAAAGGGAGTGCCGGGCATGTTAGGTGTAATCTTTGACAAACTTAAGATGACATATAGGAGAAGTCCTACTATAGGAAATCTAATTACAAGAAATTATCTGGAAACATTAAAATCACAAGGTACCAATTGGCTTCCAAGTCAACCCAAAGGGTTCTTCACATGTGGAAGTTGCAATATATGTGATCTAGATATCAATCGCACTAAAATATTCAGTTTCAATACCAAGAAAAGTTACAGCATAAAGGAGTTTATCAACTGGAACATTGTGGGAGTAATATATGTTTTAATATGTAAATGCTCCAAAATTTACATAAGAAGCACAGAGGCGGTTGGCTCTTGGAAGAAAAATTTGGGAGAACTGGATATACGCGAGGGAATTTTCCCCGATTGAAATGTATTGAATTGAGATTGGTGCTCTACCGTGACAGTAAGACGGGGACCACTTGCCTTTTAAGGAATTCTAAACTGGTGGAGAAAAACCACCCTAATGAAAGTTTCATAACTCTGATTATCTTATACCTACGGTGGAATTAGTCCGGTGAGCTTCATTCTGGGCTTAGTATAACCAGTGTCTCCTCTGACCCTACATCTTTTATAAGACGCCAGATGTGCGCGTACACAAGCTTTTGAAGTCTTTTTTCATGATTTATCCGCACTCTACTTAAGTTCTTGTGGCTCTACAAATGAGATTGACGAGGTATAAAAGAAACTTATGAAATCGAATGATCTACCCGACTTAACTTATTGTAGTAATTAACACTGTGAGTTTTCGCCTTTTGAAAATACCAGCGCCCTGAGGAAGGAAGGTGTATGAGATTCCGAAACGCGCGTCGGCGCAACTGTTTTTTCTGTTTTTCTGTATTGTTCTCTATGTGTATTTGATGTACCTGTATGTTGTTATTGATTTGGACAGTCTTTGATGTATTGTATTTATTGTACTTGTTTTTAATGTGTTTGTGTAAACTGTTTATGCACCTCTAGTATTTACACTGCTTCGTCAATTCACATAACGCTTCTTAGATGAAGAGTTGCATTGTTGTTCTGTTCTTGAACAAAAAATCTAAAGATTAATTCAATGAGCAAAGTAAATATAAATCTCTATATTTTGTTTTAATACACACAAAAGAATGGTATAGAAGATTGTTTGCTTTCTGTGGGATAGTTTTTGTTTAAAGGGGTTTCTCTTGTGGTTATTGGCATTGTGTTTTTCCCTGCGACTTTACGCCGTAAATGTTATACTACAGGGACCCTCTGATGTATTATTGGATCGTTTTAATTATTCCAGGAAAGCATAAGTTGGAAAGTAAGTTTAAATTTCACACACTATTGAATTACTTATTTCAAATAATATCTATTCAATGGCTTAATATATTATCTGATAGTTATTGCTCACAGCAATAAGGTTCAAATAGGTTTCAATCTCAATTTTATTTATGATGTTTTGGCACTCCAAAGAGGGCCACATAAACAAAATACACAAATACAAATACATATTCCCAAAGAATAAAATAACAATTACAACACTCTCCGGTGAAAAAGACAGACTACGACACAGACCTCCATATTTCATCAATAAATAGCTAAAAAACCTTTAAAAAAGTTAAAAATATTGAAGCAAAACATTTCATTTGGAGGACTATATAAAGCCTGCAAAAAAGAGTTCATATCCAGGATACCCAATTGCAAACATGTTGATCTTAACCACTTTAAGCGAAGTGGACGCAATGCCGGACATATAAACAATACATGATTACGATCCTGTGCAGACATATTACATAAGTTGCATAAAGGAGAGGACCCATACCATTTTGCCAAAAGAGTATTAAGTGGCAATAGATCCTGCCTCAAGAGGAACCAAAATCTCCAAATACCATGAGGTAAATTCCAAATGACATAGGGTTGGACAAACTTCCTTAGGTATGTATTAGTCAGAAGAACACCTCCCTTCTTAGCTACCATGGACTTTTTGTCCAACATAAAACAAAGAGTCCAGGAAGCCTGTTTCAGAAGAGATTTTAGCTGGGAGGGAGAGAAAAATAGTGCTCTCATCTAATTCAAGAAGAGCCACAGCCTTTCTGAAATTTTTAACAATTTGAGAGTACTCTCTAAAACTTCCCAACAATTCCCCCTTGAGAAGGGATCTCAGAGACCCCATTTCACCTCTAGCGAGGCTGGCAACCCATCGTACTAAGGCAGATAGGCCCTGCACCCAACTGCTACGGAGACCAAACTCAAGTCTGCAGGAAGCTACAGAACAAGCAGAATTAAGAGAGGTTATAGACCTTAATATTTTCCTTCGACCGTCTGTAGAAAACCCCAATGCTTTAGATCGACCACTTCTATTCCATACAGAAGGGTTGATGGAATTTTTGCCCTATAAACCTCGAGTAAACAAGCAAAGTGTCTTCTCCCTGTGGCGGAATAAAGAGCTCTCAAACTTTTACCTTGGGACAGGGCTTTACGAGAATTGTTATCGATATGAGGTTTCTCACTCAGGTTTGCAGAAATTATTTTTCCTAAAAAGGTATATGTTTTAACCACCTCCAATTTCTGACCACCGACTGACCAGCCAAAATTCTCAGATTTAGATTTTTTCCTCCCTGTAATGCACATAATTTTACTTTTTGTGGCATTTATCCTCATGAAGTGGGTCTCTGCAAAATGGTGTAAAGCCTGCAGACGATTAGCTAAACCTTTAGGAGTTAAATCAAGGATAAGAATATCGTCTGCATATAAAAGGCAGGAAATAGAAGAGCCCCCCACTACCGGGGCTATGCCAACACAAGATGCAAGCGAAGCTGGAAGCTCAGCAATATACAGGGAGAACAGTAGTGGTGCCAGAAGACAACCCTGTTTTAATCCATTAATAGATGGTATAGCCCGTGATAAGCCCCTTTCTCCACCCTGTAGCACTCGACACCAAGTGTCTGTATGTAAGGATCGAACTAAATCTAATAGAGAAGGGGGCATACCCAAAACTGCTAACTTTCTCCACAGCAAAAGGCGATCTACTTTGTCGAATGCTGTGGAGAAATCAATAAAAGCCGCATACACTCCTCCTCCCCGAACTCTTACATATTTATCCAAAATAACCTGCAGGGCTGTAAGGTTATCCAAAGTGCCATGCCCCTTACGGAAACCAGTTTGTTCGAGGGGTAGTATCTGATTCACCTCAACCCAATCAGTAATTAGAGATAGGAGACATTTGGAAAAAACTTTTCCAATAGCATCAAGAAGGGCTATCTGGCGATAGTTCATTGGCTTATCCCTATCGCCTTTCTTGAATAAAGGAACCAAAATGCTCCCTTTCCAAGAAGAAGGTACAGTTTTACTAAGGAAGCACGCTCTAAATAAAGGAAAAAGTATCTTGCTCCATAAAACAGGGTCTAACTTCAATATCGAGATAGGAAGTTCGTCAGGCCCCATTGCTCCATTTCAATGGTTTTCTCTGAAGGAACTTCAATGGAAAACTCAACGTCTCTAATGGCTCTAATGGGCCGCTCACTTTCCAACACTACGCCGTTCCCAGCATATAGGCTGGAAATAAAGGAGATCCATGACAATTCAGCAATAGGAATAGGGAGAGGACTAACTCTGACTCCACAACCCTCTCCAATAAGGGACCAAAATTGTCTGACTTTGCCATGAGCGACAGCCTCCCGTAAACTTATCCAAAGGGAGTCCTCTTTTTCTTTTTTAAGTTTCTTCCTAATTCTACTTCTCCTTCTTTTTAACAAATATATTTTGTTTTTTTATTTCAATGGATCTGCACATGAATTGCTCCCGCACTAATCTATTTATTTCCTTATTTAAAGGGATAATTGAACTAGGAACATGGATCCTTTTTACGGAAGATGTGGATCTTTTAGCAGCACGAATAACCTCCTTCATAAAATTCTCAAAATAAATCAATTCAAAGCCCTGCCAATCATTCAATTCTAAAATAGTTTTGCCTAAAATACACTCAAGGCCCTTCTTGGCTTTAAAATTCCAAAAACATCTTCCAGAGTCCCTATGAAAATTAACTATATCACTATTAAGGGACCATGAATCGGAATTTGGAAAAAATAGAGAAAAATTTATAGTAATCACATTATGGCCACTAAAAGTTGCCGGTGAAACCGCCAAATCTTTCACTAAGGAAAAAATACCATAATCAGTGATTACATAGTCCAGGATTGACTGGCTTTGAGAGGTTCTATGAGTGTATTTTGCAGGGACGTCAGAAGGGAGTCTACCGTTCACTATTAACCCCTCAGCTGCAGAAAGTTCTTCCAGCAACAACTTCCCTCTCTTATTAGTTTTAATTTTATTAGGGAAGAGAATCTGAGGAATATAATATGCTTCTTCTTTGCATTTGTTGCTAAATAACTCTAAACTAGAGTTAGAAACCTTACAATTAAAGTCACCTACTAACAACACATGGGGGGGGCGATTCTACCTCTTTAATCTGTTTAATATATGAAAAAACTTGCTTCAATAGGGAATTAAAACATTCGTCCGGGGGAATATATACATTTATTATTACCAAAGAATTATTGTTTCCCCTGCTAATAGAAGAGCAAAGGGTCACCGCCTGGAACAGGTTACTTGGGTCAACATAATGGGTAAAATTCCATTTGAATCTATTCGACAAGAGGCACGCTATTCCCCCTTTTGCATGCCCTTTCTTTGAAGGCGAGGCCATTGCCTCAAGAACGAAATAGTCTCTCCCTCCGCACAATCTGCTGACACACCAAGTCTCTTTGATGCAAATAATGCTAGCTTTCAAAGAAAACAAGTATTGTAATTTCTCGGGACTATTATTTATCCCGGCAGCATTCCAAGAGATAACTTTTAAATTATTGCTAAAGGTGTCGAAAGAGCTTAGGATTGTCTAAAGATTTAGTAGCCAAAACACCAGGCAACCAGTTCCACAGTAAATTATCTTCTATTGGGGGAATATTCTGGATTAACGGAACAGGCTTTACTTGCGTCACCAGACGTATATTTTTCGAAACCGAAATCTTTAGATCATCAGTTAAGGGAGGGAGACTATCTTGGACAATGCCCTGCTGAGAGAGTCTGTTAAGAGGAAAGCTAATTCTCTCAGAGGACAGAACAGGTAATACGTCAATTCCCCTACACTGAAAACTCTCAGCCTGTTGCAAAATAAGATTAACTATAAGTTTAGAATAGAACTTTACCCTAATAGAGGGTGCGGCGCCTGTTCCTGATATAACGACTAGATCAATATCGTTAGATTGAATTAATTTTAAGCTCTCTATATCCTTAAAATACTTAAGTAGCCATGCTCTATTTAAAAATAAATCTGAATCAAATAACGATAGAAAATCCACAGTCAAAGTGTCTACAAAAACTTGTGATATTTTTGTAGGTGGATGATAAGGCCATACCGCACCACCACCCGGGGCATGGAAAGCAGGGGCGGAAGGATCAAGAGATGCAGACAACGAAGGGACCAACCCGGGCAACTCTACCACTAAGGGAGGAAATGCCAACCCTCCTACGTCCAATGGGGGGCCATTCCCAGGAGAAACTGGACGATCAGGGGAGATTTCTATGCCCAATACTGGGGGCTTCAAAATGTCATAAGAGTGAGTGGCCGCCTCCCTACCCACAGATTCTCCAGAAATATGGGCCTTGGTATCTAAAACCTGAGAATCCTCAAAAATTATTTGTCTCTGCCTTTTCTTCCTATATTTACGGATTGGTTTCCTCTTTTTTCCTATGTTCTTTCTTTGTTTTCTGATTTTTCCTTTTTCAACCACCCCTATCCCCTTCATTTCGGGCACAAAAATAGAAAATAGCTCTTTTTCAGCTTTTGGAATGGCGACCTCTACACTTTCTTCTTCAATTTCGGGGTCGAAAATCTTTACACAATTAGATAGGGGTAATTTGGAAGCTAAAAAGGGCTCATTTTTAGGGGTAGCCACGGGATTATTTTGAACTGAATTTACATTTATAGTTAAGTGATCACCACCTAACACATGCTCCTGCAGACCTACTTTAGAAACTAAATCAGGAACCTTTTCCGGGAGTTTTAACAATAAAACATTTAATATCTGAGTAACTGATTCCAGAATACAGTCAGAGCTTCCCACAAATTTACTCAATAACTGTAAGATGGAAGCCAGCAAATGTTCCAATGCAATCAAGGATTCAGAAATCGGTTTTTCCACTTTATGATAGCCAGGAAGACCCATATGAGCAATGCCAGATACATTAAGGAGTGGGCTCTTGGAAATATTATACTGAGAAAAAATATCTGGCGATTTTAAGGAGGGGGTACTACTATAAAGCAAAAGACCAGAGGGAGTAACACCAATCGGGGACTTAAAGGCTTCAGGTAGTTTCAAAGAACCATCGTCTAGATATCGACCACAAAGCTCCAGGTCAATACTAGACAGCTGAGATTCTCCCTTACTGTCCACCTTTAATTGTGAACCTCCCATGGGATCAATGGTAGTTAACCCTTTATAAATAGCAGACCCATTATTTTGTTGCCCAAACTCAGAATTAAAAGAAACACCCTTATTGTCACCAGACCTATCAGGGGGCACTGGGCAAGATTTTTCAGTAGTCGGAGAGTCCGCCAAATCTTTATTCCCCACATAAGGGCCCTTCTTCTCCCATAGTTGTGGCAACTGGCATTGACCCTTTAATACCAGATTACTGGCAGTCTTGTTACTAAGTGGGTTGGATCTTGACAACGTACAAGCCCTTCCCCCTAATAATCTCCCCGAACGTAACTTTTTAGCCGACATCTTTGTACAAGAGGAACAGGAAAAACCAGAACCCCGAATGAGTGAGATTAATAACAATTTAAACAATAAATAATTGAAAATTTGAAGGTAAGTTACGAAGAATACCTAATGAGCAGGAGGATGTTCACACCGTTATTATACAATACCATAAACGTGTAACACAGAATACAACACAAAATAAAATTATACAATTAAATATAAATAAATAGGCCCAGCCCAGCCTACTTCAGCCACAGAGGGCCCGCCCTTTGCCCGGGCTTAGCCCTGCGCCGACCCGCGCGCGATCCCGCGTTGCGGGGATTGACTGTTAATTTATGCGCCTCTGTGCGCAAAGCTGCTGACGTTGGCGGGTTTCCCCCGCTAAGGATCCTGGGGACTGTAGTCCCGCTGCACGCGGCGGCCGCGGGGATTATAACTGTGGCAGCGGCAGGGGGACGACGATAACTGCAAGCAACAGCATGGGTCCAGGGACTCAACCAGAGGCACAACCAGGGCACGGGTAAGATATGTTCGCAAATGACCACAGCAGGCAGAGCACACCCGCTCTGCCAGGATTGACTGTTGATTTATGCGCCTCTGTGCGCAAAGCTGCTGACGTTGGCGGGTTTCCCCCGCTAAGGATCCTGGGGACTGTAGTCCCGTTGCACACGGCGGCCGCGGGGATTATAACTGCGGCAGCGGCAGGGGGACGACGATAACTGCAAGCAACAGCATGGGTCCAGGGACTCAACCAGAGGCACAACCAGGGCACAGGTAAGATATGTTCGCAAATGACCACAGCAGGCAGAGCACACCCGCTCTGCCGGGATTGACTGTTAATTTATGCGCCTCTGTGCGCAAAGCTGCTGACGTTGGCGGGTTTCCCCCGCTAAGGATCCTGGGGACTGTAGTCCCGCTGCACACGGCGGCCACGGGGATTATAACTGCGGCAGCGGCAGGGGGACGACGATAACTGCAAGCAACAGCATGGGTCCAGGGACTCAACCAGAGGCACAACCAGGGCACAGGTAAGATATGTTCGCAAATGACCACAGCAGGCAGAGCACACCCGCTCTGCCGGGATTGACTGTTAATTTATGCGCCTCTGTGCGCAAAGCTGCTGACGTTGGCGGGTTTCCCCCGCTAAGGATCCTGGGGACTATAGTCCCGCTGCACACGGCGGCCGCGGGGATTATAACTTCGGCAGCGGCAGGGGGACGACGATAACTGCAAGCAACAGCATGGGTCCAGGGACTCAACCAGAGGCACAACCAGGGCACAGGTAAGATATGTTCGCAAATGACCACAGCAGGCAGAGCACACCCGCTCTGCCGGGATTGACTGTTAATTTATGCGCCTCTGTGCGCAAAGCTGCTGACGTTGGCGGGTTTCCCCCGCTAAGGATCCTGGGGACTGTAGTCCCGCTGCACACGGCGGCCGCGGGGATTATAACTGCGGCAGCGGCAGGGGGACGACGATAACTGCAAGCAACAGCATGGGTCCAGGGACTCAACCAGAGGCACAACCAGGGCACGGGTAAGATATGTTCGCAAATGACCACAGCAGGCAGAGCACACCCGCTCTGCCGGGATTGACTGTTGATTTATGCGCCTCTGTGCGCAAAGCTGCTGACGTTGGCGGGTTTCCCCCGCTAAGGATCCTGGGGACTGTAGTCCCGCTGCACACGGCGGCCGCGGGGATTATAACTGCGGCAGCGGCAGGGGGACGACAATAACTGCAAGCAACAGCATGGGTCCAGGGACTCAACCAGAGGCACAACCAGAGCACAGGTAAGATATGTTCGCAATAAATAGGTTTCATGTGATGTTATAATTTGTTAACGACAGCTCATGCGCATGATTGTTCCAGAGCATCGTTATAAATTAAAATCAAAGCACCGGCGATCACGAGGGTGCACATTAAACAAAATAATCAAGTGGACAAATCTCAGACCGTATGGCACTGGACTTAATCGCAAGATAATATATAATTTAAGTAATCTTAAATGACTTTGTATGAATATGGATTTTTTAATTTTTAACCGTCACGCTCGGCTAAATTTATAAAGTGTTCAAAGTTGCGGGCAGACGCGAACCTGCTGCTCTTTGTTTGCTTTAGGCATGGAGCCCGATGCGGTTCACTTTGAATAACTGTTAGCTCAGTTTTAGTAGATCGTTTTTCCCAATAGACTTGTGACGTTTAAGAGGAGGATGTAAATGCTGAACGCCACTTCCTCGTTACTTCAGGATTCTTATTAGTTGAAACAAACGAGAATTCATGTTCCCGCCAGTTTTGAAGCTTTAGATTTAATTGGCTGGGTTGCTTTAACACCGCATTAATCACTGAAATGTATTGTCTCGTATCTGATTGGTTACATCAGAATACGGACTACGGAGGGAACAGCTCATTTAACTTCCGGTCTTAGCGACCATCAATACGATTGGCTGCATTGCAAATTAAACCAGTGTAGGGATTGGACCCAGTGAGGTATTCAAACATTGGGCAATTAGGCGTATAGCTTCAGCGGGATCTATCGGGCCGCGCTGACGCTGTAGGCTACTAACGATTTCAGCTGAGGTGAGTGTTGGGAATTAATCAGGCAACACTGCACGGCTTTGTCCTTTATATTTTGGTAAGGACTGCTTTGATTTAGATTTAACACAGACTTAACATATAAGCATTATTATTGGCATTCAGTAGGAATCTTTCTCCACTTATGAGATTTCTATAAATCTGTTCGGTCCGTTTAGAGATTAAATAAAGCCCTATTAGACATAAACAGTAAGGCGCTACATACTGCACTATTTTAATACTTTGTTATGGGATAGTGCCACAGGTCTGTGAATCTTTCAAATCACTATGTAATACTGATTTTTTCAAAATAATATTTCATTTTCTAATAATTTTCCATATATTAACCTTTTAGTATTCAACTTGACCTCAAGATTCATTAAAGATAGATTTGAAAATAGAAGAGCATACAGCTGATATAAAATAGGTAAGAATTAATCATTCTAGACTAGGAATTTAACTGAGGACAAATCGCTCAAACTTTTAAGACTTACTCTTCTCTTGCAGATGATATTTTTGAACAAGTATAAGTACCCCAAAGAACTTAATATTTTCACCACAATTTAAACTGTGCTTTTTGGCAAATATTTCGACAGGTTTGAATCTCAATAAATAAGGTATGAATTCTGTTTAAAAGTGCATTTGTATTAGCTTTCTTTACCCCTGTGGACTAAAAATTAGGGTACAGGTGACTGGAATTGGACATTTACACATGAATGATTAATTTCAAGAAAGGGTTTATAATTTGAATTGTGAATTACATAGAGGTTTACGCTATTATTAACAGAAGAATCTGATCATCAGAATGACCGTCACAGAAAATGTCACTGTCAGTGGAGTTTAGTGTTTGCCAAATTATAGAATTTAATTTCAATTGGCTTAATGTATTGATGGCGATTGGTAGTCAATAAACAAGCAGGTTGTTTAATATAGTTCTTCCATCTTGTAATTGGTAACATGCTAGAATGGAAATAGGCAGAAATGTATTTTTTCATGATGATAATGTTCCTTTGGAATTTTTCGGTTGATATGTTATATTCGTTATTTTTATTATTTCAGCCCTGATGATGTCCGTTCAGGACGAAACGCGTTGGCTGATTTAAATTATGCAATAAAGCTGCAAGTTCAACTTTTAAAAATCAAATGAATTATTTGAAATGAAAATAACTCGATTTGAACTATAATAAAGAAGAAGGATCTGATTAAGAATCATCTGCTTAATGATTCTTTTCATTTAAAGGACTTCAATATTTTATTGATAGATATGTATTCAAATTGACTTGCCCCTTCTCTGTACAATTTA
This sequence comes from Triturus cristatus, assembly GCF_964204655.1. Taxonomy (NCBI): domain Eukaryota; kingdom Metazoa; phylum Chordata; class Amphibia; order Caudata; family Salamandridae; genus Triturus; species Triturus cristatus. The sequence goes on from NC_140580.1 coordinate 753,083,231, forward strand.
GTTACAATATTATATTGCATTATATCTTCATGGTAAGTAAATATGGAGTTAGATTAGTAAATCCATGCTTCCCAATAAATGCTCAATATTGTGGATTCGATATTATTACAGTTCAATATTTCTCTCATTGATATGTTGGAGTACGACTGGCTACGGGTGGAACAAAGGGTCAACCATATCATCTTGGATCATAAACTGTGTGTTATCACTTCCTCTACCCCTGATATTTTGGTAAAATGATGATCATGGTGCCAAAACCGTGTAGAAAACAGTGACGGCCACTCAATTAGGGCATTGGAGCGCACCCCACTGCTTTCTCGCAGTGCGAGAAGCAGAAAATAAAATGGTATTTTAAATACCATTTTATTTTCTGGTTCTCGCGCTGCGAGAAAGCAGAAGGCAGGGTTATGCCTGGTTGGGGGCAGGTGGGAGGGTATGCCTGGTTGGTTCTGGTCGGGGAGGAGTGGCTTGCACCACTCTGAGTGCCCTGACTGCTTGGTCGGCATGCAGCATACATAGAGAAAATGGCGTCCCTACTGGTGCCAGGTTGGGCGCCGTCCTGTTCTCCCCAACAATCGCAATGCTGCCATTGCAGCATTGTGATTGGTTTACAGGAGGGGAGGGAGCATCAGCATGCCTGTTCCTATTAGCAGAGGCAGATCGGGACCCGGCCCAGGAGCAGAGGGCAGGGGCGGCACAGACCGGGTCAGGTATGTTTTCATTTGTATTTTAATATCCCCCCTCCCCCCGCGGTAACCCCCATGTGACCCCCTCGTATTGCGACCTGCGACTGATCATTTACATCTGAACTGATTTTATTTTACTTGCTGCCATTAACAAAACTTTTAAGTTTTAAACTTAAAAGTATTTGTTAACAACTTATCAGCCAACCCTGGGTGTAAATGCATCTAGTACTTCTACAAATCTGGTGCGCTTTTTGTTTCTTACTACATGAAAGACCTCAGAAGAAGCTGGCTGAGTGATGTCATAGAGAAGACATGATCCAGCTAGTTGTTGAAATCTGGAAAAGTGGAATGAAGGGTTTCTAAGCAAAGGAGACGATTGTATTTCCTCCTTGATTCCAGAGCATTACCGCATGAGTTTGCACGCCGTGCGAGTGGGTATAACATTGCAATTGGAATACACTTCGGTGGAAATATTTCAGAACTTTCAAAACCTGTTATTGATTTGAATGAATATCGCACTTGTTATATAAACTGTGGGTGTTTGGTATCCAAAACTTTGTTCTCTCACCGTGTCGTTTCAGTGTTACCGAAAGTACATTAAACAGTGTTCAGCAAACGTTGCTAACATAATTAATGTAAATCCAATGATATTGTTAAAGTCTAAGCGATTCTCTTGGCTTGGGAACTTATTTTTTGTGTTCCTCTTCGTAAAATGGATTGATTTACTGTGTGGAATATCTACTTTGGGCTGAGTACAGAACATTTGTTATATCAAATCCTGGGACTTTTTTCAGCTTAACTTTCCCAGTAAATGAAAAACAAGCTTTTGTAAAAAAACATTTTGAAAATATATATCTAATTGCACATGTCAATATGGAAATCTTACGTTTGTTGCAGTATTGTTTTTATTTAGTGTGTTAGTTCATTTACAGCAGTGCTGAAGGCATTTTGTTTCTTTTAAAAATGGCCCGAGCTTGTGTGGAGTTACAGGCCTTTCCAAAGTCAAAACCTCTTTTATCAGTCGAGTGCTCATGACTTAGGGTTCCTTTTGTCAACAATGCCTCTGTGATTAAGAAAAATGATGCTCTGCGTGCATGAAAGCTCTGCTTGCAGCAATACTTCGTCCATGCATTTGACTTGTATTAGTTCTTAAAGTCATTCTGTGTTACTGGTGTTCATGGCTGGTGAAGCAGGACAATAAATATGTTGTGTTGGACAAAGGGTTAGTGAGTGCACTTCTGAAGCACATCCGCCATTAGTGTAGGTTAGTAGGCCGTGTCCTGGGCTCATCGTGGAAGCTCACACCATGTCTTTGTGTTGTGTCTCCTGGCTGACAGTGTATGGGTCACAGAGTGTATGTGAGGGCTTAGCGAGTGAACTTCACAAGCACACCCGCCATTAGTGTATATTGCTCAGAGGTGCGTGGCACCGACAGGGCCTAGGTTCAGAAACATTTCTATCTACATGTTGTTATATGACATTCCTTTATTAATGTAATAACTGCACTGTCACAATTACTTCATTAACCTTCTTGCTTCTCAAATTTGCTTGAAAATGCAGAATTTACCCAATCTTTTTCAAAAATTTCTCGGGGGGAAAACCCCCCCGAACCCCTCTTAAGATGTTCGGGCTCACTCGCTCGCCACGGTGCACTCCGACAGAAAGTTTATGCCCCACCACTTTCAAATGTCACCAGCCACCACTGGTAGAAAATAAAATAAAGAAAGTACAAATCGGTACAAGCAGAGCCACTGGAATTATACAAGACTGGTCCAAAAACAGAGAGTCACCCAAACTGAGCCAAAAGGGGCAAAGTAGTTAAAAAAACTAAAAACAAAAGGATCCCTTCTGTGCTATAATTACTTGGTCAACTTGTAGTCAAACAAAGTGCACTGCACCAGAAATATACCAGGGAGTGTGTTAATCTAAAAAACATATATAGTTCTATTTCCTCTATACATACATTATAAAGGTTTTATTATAAAATTATGTTTCAATACATTCATGAAGTACTCATTCACAATTTAGTTCATACAATTTTTTTTTACAAAATCTTTTACACAGTATCAAAATTGAATAAAACATGCACATACACAAATACAATCATAATGCCAATTCACATAAAAAGCATTGAAGAAAAGACTCTCTTTACATATAGTTCTCTACCACATAAAATATCTTAAAAGTTTTTGTTCAGGTTCTTCATATGCTAATTATAATTGAACTAGTGTCACTAGTGTAATTAGGGCTCCCGGTTTTCCGTTTAAACAGATTTTTACATATAAATACAGACGGAAAACAAGTTTTCCTTTGTCTGTATTTATATTTAAAAACGGGAAAATACTAGCACGTTTTGCGGAGAGTTGTAAAATAGGATGGTATGGTAATTGCTCACAGAGTAAGTATCGCCTCTGCTGTTATCAGTATTTGTGGGGTGAGAAAAAGCCATTCAAGATAATGAGTAGTGTAGTCGAGTGCAGCTTCTAATTGATGGATGTCGAAGGTGCCAAATTTCGGGGGGGGGGGCCTAATTCTTCCAGGCATAGGCAGAGTGGAGATGCAGGGGCTCTAAGAAGGGGTGAAAAACACAACAAAGCCTCGTTAGCAAGTGAATGGTCTTTTAAAGACCTGTGAAGTACTCAGGTGCGGCTTGCAAGCTCAACAAAAAACTGCCTGATTGTGCTGAGATCAGACTTACTGCTAAATTAGATTAGAGTCCCTAGTCCATTTGTACCTAATACTTTGAATTGCTGTTAATGTGTAGGCTTGCTTGGGTCCTGAAAGAAGCTCTCAATCTCTGAGATACCCGTCTAACTAGGTGCATTTTCATGTCAAGTAAACAAACGAAAATTACCTAATGTGTTTCTCCCTGTTCCTTTTTTTAAATTTGTTTTTTTTATACTCTACTGTAAACAAGGTTCAGTCTAACCTGTACTGTTAAAATGGTGTTTCTTTATTCTCTTGGTGCATCCCTTGCCCCTGTGTGTCTGGCCAGAATTGTTGTCTGGATCTCAAGCTGATAATGGCAAAAACTAAAATATTAATAACCATGGAATTATAAGAAAACAGTGAAGTGCAAGCCACCCTCAATGTGCAATCTGTGTCAGTTAGCGTATGGAAAATCCCGATATTTTTCCCAATTCAAAAATGATACCATGCAGTTTAGAAAGCAGTGCTGGGCAAAGACAGACATGCTTTTTCAGGCAGCATATTACTCTTGTCTAGTGCATAATTTGAATTGGGTTGCTTCCAGGTGTTTATAGTAGGGCACAACTAGGTTGTAGCTGAAGGCAGTGTGAGTTTCTTTCAGTGGGGCAGTGTGGTGTTCAGTGTGGGAGAAGATGTGGCACTCTCTGCCGCTGACAGAAACTGCAAGGCTCTGAGACAAATGGCTTTTGATAGCACTTTTAGGAGTATTTGGGACATACTGTGAATGGCAAAGATTTCAGATGAATGTATTGTGTTGACCAATAACAAACGAGTGCATGTGTGCATTGTCAATTTAAATAAATGTGGAAAAATACTAGCTGCAGTGTCGTCTTTTCCTTGTGGGAAAAATAAATGTGGATAAATACAGATAAAATACCCCAAAAATAAATATGGATAAATACAGACGGAAATGGCAAAAAAATAAATACCATAAAACCGCGAGCCCTAATTATAATTAGCATAGCAATGCTTTTGTATGTGAATTGGCATTATGATTGTATTTGTGTATATATATATATGTTTGATCAAACTTGGACACTGTGTAAAATAAATGTTTTGAATTTGTATATTTACTAAATATGGAATAATTAGTTTATGAATGTATTGAAACATAGTTTTATTATAAAACCTTTTTAATATATCTATAGAGGAAACAGAACAATATGTTTTTTAGATTAACACTCTCCCCAGTACACTTCTGGCGCAGTGCACTTTGTTTGACCAAGTAATATATAGCACATAAGGGTTCTTTTTGTTTTTAGATTATACAAGTCTGGGCCTGGCCTTTTCCTCACACAGAAATTTACCACTTTTGCCACATGATCATTTACAACATGATTTTCAGATTTTAGTAAAAACATTTTTGTTTGTAGTTCAAAAAAATCAAAAGTTAGTGAAAAAGCACAACAGGGGAGTGGCGCCATTGCAGATTCTTTGAAAAGATTAATTTGATTGTAATACAGTAATACACAGGAGCATACAATCAGGGGTGGGTAGTGAACTCGGCTCCGCCAGCGGAGTTTGCAGAGTTTTGCCAACTCCATGCTCTGCTGGGAGCACAGAGTTCATAAAAAAACTCTGATTCTGTTGTGTGGTGGAGTTTGCCCCCGCCGCCCACCCCTAATGTCCTTTCGAGTGTACGTGGCATAGGAAGGTACCTCTGTTTTCCCAGAGACTGAAAGGGGAGAGGCACTGTGTTCACTGGTCCTTATCCAGACTTTGGGTACGGGAGGCGAGCGGGTGACGTATTTTGTGGCCTCCACGGCTCTTTGCTGCAGGGTCCTGGCCCCTCAGAGTCCGGAGCCCATGTGACAGGTTAGGGACCCCGGCTGCTCCCCCTCCTTTCACTGGAGTCATCCGCAGGGAGCCCTTGTTTCCATCTTATCCTTCTCATCTTCTGTCCAGTGCGAGGATGCGCTGAGCAGCCATGAGACTTAATTTACCAAGCACTATCGGCAGCTATCCCAGTGGCCTAATGGATAAAGCGTCAACCTCCGGCGCTGTGGATAGTGGGTTCAAGTCCCACTTGGGTTACGTCAGGAGTATTTTATATCCCTGGAAAATAAGAAAATCGGCAAGATCACAATATTAAAAAAATTCACGTCGAATTATCTTCAAAGTGCCTGCCTTTGATACTTGAACGTCATGGTTTATGAATTCTGTGTAAAGACATGCCTGTTGCTGTAGTTTTCTGCTCTGTAGCCACATTCCTTTATCCTCAGCAGCAGCCATGTTGTTCGGGGAGTGGAGCTGTTTCCTGACTCCTTGAGGGCTGGTAGAGGGGATGTCTAAAATAAGGCTTCTTTCTTCCTGCTGTACTTACTGCCATTTCTCTTTCCGGGACCATTCAGGACCAGTGTCTCCTGAAGCTGTACAACAAGGACACTGCGCAGGCCTTCAGTCTCATCCCACAGCTGATGAATGGGGACATAAGGGTGAGTTTTCACATTTTTTTTCTGCATGAGTTTTGATCTTGCGTCAGGCGTCTACATGTATATGCTGTAGACTGCTACTCGTGTATGGATGGGGGTGAGCTCTACTCTGGGCAGACCCAGCCTGACAGGCTTCCCAGGGGGGTGCATCGTCAGTTCATTAACTCGCGCCTGGCAGATGGAGAAATAAAAGTTAGTTACTTCCTGGTGCATTGCTCTGGGATTTAAAAGGAGGAGGACTTAGGGGCATATCAACAAGGGCTTTATCTCTGCTTTTTTGGCTTTAAAAGCCAAAAAAAGCAGAGATAAAACTAGCGCCCTATCAACAACAGGGTGCTAACATGCAAATTTGCATCTTAGCACCCTTTTACTCTACGCTTCCCCTTGCATCTCTAATGAGATGCAAAGGGGGCATTCCAGAGTAAAGTAATAGGAGAAATGTCGCTAAGCGACATTTCTCCTATTATCAAGAATGTCGCTAACCCTGTTAGAGACAAAAAAAGCAGCGCTAACCGCGGTTAACGCTGCTTTTTTACGTCTGCTAATTTTCAGACTTCGCCATGATATCCTATGGAAGGAGGATATCATGGCTAAATTTGTCTGTCCCTATCAACAAGCTAACGTGAGATTATCGCTGGGTTTCCAGCGATAATCTCACGTTAGCAAGTTAGCGTGTAGATTTTTATCGCTATTGAGATAAGCGTTGCTAATAGCACGCTATCTCAGCGATAAAAATTCACGCTAGCCGGCGATAATTATCCTAGCGCTGAGTGCGCTTAGAGATAATTATCGCCGGTTGTTGTTGATATGCCCCCTAGTTGGATGTTTACCGAAACAATTTTTATGTGTTTGTGTGTGCGGAGAGATTGAGTTTTAACAAAGCCAGAAGCTTGCCCAGCACTGGGAAGGAATGTTTGGCGGCGCATGGCAGGCGGGATCCGAGCTGCCTGGGGTTTTACCTCACATGCCCGTTGAGCCATGACTCCCTCATCACCACTCTAAGACCCTTGGCTGCAGCGCCGAGCTGGGCGCCTAGCTCCTTCCAGCTGCACCTTCAGAGGTGGGAAGCACGAGGATGATTACTGCCCCTTGTGGCTGCTGCTCTGTAAAAAATGGTAACCAGGGCAGCACAAGGGATGTCTACTGCCCCCGGGGATTCATTTTAAGAAATGGTAAGCAGTACTTAATAGTAGGGTGGAGCAGAACTCTGAGGAATTCCACTAAGTTTTTATGCAACTCCGCGGAATTCCATGTAGTGCAACTCTGCGAACTCCGCCCACACCTACATACAATAAATGTTTTTAAAACTGATCTGTAATTTCTTTATTACAGCGTAGTTATAACCTCACTACTCACCTTTTATAGGGGAATAACATAATTTCTCCTTGTAATAATGTATTTTGGTTCAATTGTGATTTCACAATGCCTAGTGCCTCGGGCTATAAAGGAAAGCAGCTCTCTGACATGAAGATTAACTGCAACTGACGCTTACATAATCACATGAAAAGTAGCTTTTCAGCTCCCTCTCTTTCATCTTCACTAATAAAAGTAATTCCCTGATAAGGAGACATTTATGGCAGAATCCTTATTTATTGCACTGCTGAAGTTTAAGAGAGATGAGCACAAATCTGTCTGCAAGTATCCACATTCAAGACCACAAAACCAGCTTTGATACTGTGACAAATTGCCTTCTGCTGCAGTGTGTTTGTTTTTACATTGCTGATTTCACATTTTTTCTACATATCTACAGCCACAGCATCGCTTTTAATACGAGGAGCAAGAGAATAATTATTTAACAGGGAATTGGTGAGTGAGTCAAAGGATGATCATGTAATATATTAAATAAAACACCACATAATGTATGTTAAGAGGATATTGGTACTCAGAGTTCTGTGTCAGTATAAAGGTACTCTGCATTCGGCCTTACTCTGTATTACAGTCAAAAAATACCTCAGTGACTTCCTGTATCCTTATAATATAGCCTTATAGCCCGCCGTAGCGGGCTATACTGGCTATTAAAGGCCTGCTTCCGCGTTAAAGGTCCGAGGCGAAGGCGAGGGACTTTAACAAGGGACCGGGACTTTAATAGCCGGTATAGCCCTGCTACGAAGGGCTATAAGGCTATTAGAACATTCTGCCACTAGAGGGCAGAATGTTCTAACAAATAAAACAAAGGCCTCTCGTAGCTCGAGGGGATTTAAATTTGAGGATAACTTTTGGTGGCGTCCAATGTTTTATGTATAACATAACCTAACGTTGCGTACTGTATCGTAACGTAACATAACACAAACTAATGTAACAATATACACTACACATAACACTTAACTTGATCAGCAAAAAGGACTTGAATAATAATATAATGTTGAGCAAAGCATACAATACATAAGGTAAACCATGCCATACCAAAAAATATAACATAAAAATAACTTGTAAGACACATCGTAACATAAAAAACGCAAGTGAGTCAAAGGGGGTTTTCAGATTCACAAAACAGAAGCACAGTATATGTTCCTGTCTAATAAAACACTCCTGACTTAACTTTGTTTGATTGTGTAATACTTAGTCTAAGTCGGCAGGCGGTGTACTCCTTCATGAACGCTGTTTTACAAGTGAATTATATTTTGGACTCCCTATTTTCCTTTTTACTGATTTTTACAGATAAATACAGACAAAAAACATTGGGCCCGATTACGATACAGCTCTTAAGGCTACTACCGACTGTCAGAGCCTTCGGAGCTGCATCGTAATGTGCCGGTCGGATTCCTTTCCGACGACCTCATTACAATGGAGGTGGTCGGAAAGGAATGCGACCGGTCATTCCAGCTGGCTTCTGAAGGGCTCGGAGAGCCTGTCCGCCAGTCAGAATAAGTCAGGTAATCTCAAGGGCGGGCCTTTCTATCCTTGAGATTACGATGACGCTTTAGGACATGGTTTCCATTCCGGCCTGTCCGATATGGAAACCATGTCAGAAAGCATATTTTGGGGCCCCCAGCAGGGCCACCATTGGGTGCACGGCCTCCGGTTGGCGGCCGAGGGGGCACCTATGGTGCCCCCTGTTGATACCTGCACATTGTGGCAGGTACCTTGCGGTGCCTGCCACAGGGTGCACAGATGAACTGCACCTCCCATTTTACTATGGGAGCATGCATTATGGCCGGTTTACAGCCGAAATGCATGCTCCCATAGTAAAATGTAGGAATGCAACCAAACAGTGTTCAGTCGCATCCTAATGTAGCGGTTGAGACCGCAACCGGGTGTCGGTCAGTCCCATGACCGATGTGGTGTCGGGCAGAAGTGATTCTGCCAGACATCGTAATGAGGCCCACTGTGTTTCCTGTATGTATTTATTTTAAAACGTGGAAAAGTACAGATAATTTGACTTCTTTTGAGTGACTCTCTATCCTGAGATTAATGACTTTCAGGGCAATAGCTGTACCTATTGGCAGCATGGCCAATAGCTTCACATACTGGCAGCATGGGGAGTTACAAAACTGAAGGAAATTTGCTTAAATTAAATGTTAAATAAATGCGGAAATATAAGAGTTATCACCTCATCTGTTCACAAAACACAAAAATTGATAAATGTCAATAAGCTGGCAAGAAAATAAATATGATAAATACAGACGGAAATATTTTTTTAAAAGCAATACCTTAAAATCAGGAGCCTCTAATTATATTTAGTGGCACTTGTGTTATGGCGGATGGTACATCTATTACATTTATTACAGAGTAACCCGTCCACAAACTCTAAATCAGGTTCTTGGTCTAAATAAGTCGGTAGAAACAATTGTGTTTTTTGCATTTTCTTCTTAAATAGGAGCACTATTCTGATTCAAGAAGTACATTTTTGTAACTGCAAAAAATACTTCTTAATTTGGCAAAGTTAAAATGCTATATTTCAGTTGGTGGTAACAGTAGTGGATGTTTTTATATGGGGCAACTTTTCATCTTTTAGGGAAAACTGGAAAAAAAAGCATCCACATGAATTTATTTGGTTACTTGCACGTTCTCTGCCTACCGAAATCTTCGTTTTTATGAATTTTACACATGTAACCAGAGAATGTATGTCACATGTAGCAAGGTAATGGTGGTAGATTAGCAAAAATGTGTAAATCATGTATAGGAATAGGAGTGACTTAACTGGAGTAAGATTCTCAAGTTTCCACGAGGCATCGCAATTCTGGCCATCTGTGTTTTTAAAATAGTTTTAAAGAACTCTGCACAGATTGGTGTTCTGTGCAGACTTGAAGGAACCTGGGAGGCTCCAGGTAAGCCTAACGAAAGCTCTTCAGACACAATGGGGCTCATAAAGTCACTTTTGCGCCACTGGTGCGTCCCTTTTTGTGACGCACCAGTGGCGTAAAACATGCGCCATGTTGCGCCATATTTATGAAGTGACGCATCTAGGTAGATGCGTCACTTCGTAAACCCCTGCGCTACTTTATACCTGCGCCAGGTATAATGTATGCAGGGTGGGCGTACCCCCGCAAGAAAGGGTCGTAGGAGTGGTGCAGCAAAATCTATGAGATTTCGCTGCGCCACTTCTAGGACGCCAGTGCGTCAAAACCTTACGCCTACCTCATGGCAGGCGTAAGGGTGACGCAGGCCCTTTCATATGGGGCTTGCCCCATGTGAAAGGACACATTGCTGGAGTTGTGTCACTTTTGTGACACACTCCAGCAATGCGTCACTTTTGCGCCAACAGATACGTCAGAAATACTGACGCATCTGTAACTCCTTGCGACATGATGCGTCATACAGTAAATATGACGCATCCATTATGTCGCAAGGAGGGCGCACTGAGAAGTGACGCATCGCTGCTTTCACGCAGTGATGCGTCACTTCTCATAAATGAGGCCCAATGTATAAAGGAAAACCTACATGTCATACTGAGTTTGGGATTCCAGAGATCCCTAAGGTCGTTAGGAGAGATTGTGTCCCTTGGTGATCTTCTAGGGCAAGTATTTTTCTGTGGTGAAGTATCAAGCAAAGTTTATTTTTCGGGGGTGGGATGCCCCTAATTAATAAAAACAAGATAAAAGAGGGACTTGAAGAAAGCAACAGAGTTCTCCATCCGGATTTTAAAAAAAAAAATGAATAATATCGTGAGATTTTAAAAAGCACAGATAATTTTTTGATATTTTAAAATGATTCCTAATATATTATACCAAGAAATATTTGGGAGTATTACTTGCAGCTAGGGCAATTTTAAGAATAGTGCACCATGAGCAGTGGTCAGTCACAGAACTTTACAGGGCGTAGTGATTCTCGTCTCAGAATATTATGGGAAGTTTGTTGGAAATGGTACATTATGAAGCACACCAACCAGTAATTCTGCTAAAAAATTGATGGTATTTGAGATATTTTTTCAGAAAGTTTAGAGGATCTAGGTGATGAAATTCTGTGGAAATGAGTGATGAATTAAGTGATTTAAAGCATATTAGTTTTATACCACTGGTGAAAATTGGATGGAATTGAAATTAACTTTATAGGGAGCTTTGGCTTTTCTCCCTCAAGGCATTTCTTACAAAAACGATTGGCAACCGATGCCTTTTAATTCACACAGGGAATGATAATTGGTGAATAGTGGATACAATTAAACTACAACTCTACTGGGAGTCTGAGAATTCTCCCCACATGGAAATAATGGAAAATATGTGAAATTGGTGGATACATAAGCAACCCTTTGCCAAAAAGGAAGAGGGCAGGGCGGACTGGGAACCAAAATCGGCCGTAGCAAACAGCTCCGGCGGTCCCCCGGGGGGGAAGGGCCAAACTGTCTGCTAGGGCCGGTTTTGGCTGATTATGTTACAGGGGGCCGATATCGCGGGCCTCCAGTAACAAAAACGGCCCCCAGGGGCCCCAAACCGGCCCCAACCTGGCAGCCCACTGGGGAAACGCCTGGTGCCCGCCATGGCCAGTCCAGCCCTGGAAGAGGGGATCACTACAGAGTCTACTTATGGAGGGAAGGATTTTTAGATTAAATTTACTACAGAAAAACATAATGTCACTACCATATAGCACAAGCCCTTCTGAGAAGGCCAGCTATAATTCCATTTACCAAGGCTCTCCCAACTCGGGAGAGCCAACGAGTATGGTGGGGAGCTGGGGGTCATCCTGTGGTCACGGTGCTCGCCCCCGGGCCGGGGGTGATGATTGCAGCATGAGACGCTCCCCCACAAGCAATAATGAGCTTCCGGGGGTGCAAGCCCCTTCAAAGGAGCCACGACACAGCAAGTGGTCTTTTTGATCCTGCTCGCTGCACCGCTGATGTTGACATGCTCCTGCTCCGTGTCACTTCCCTACCGATGGCCATCAGTTTCATGCCCGGTCCCCCTGGGAGCCACACAAGCTGAGATCTTTTTCCCTACCCACCATCCCGACAGCAAAGAACTCAGGTGTGGGGCATGCAAGGGATGTGGTTGTGAGGATTGAGAATATTTATGCTTTTTTCCCATTTTCTAGAAACGGAATCAGATTTGTTAGAAATGTTTTGCTTGTATAATGTCCTGGTTAACACTTTTTTCTTTCATCCAGTGTCTGTTGTGATTAGATTTGTCATATTTAAGCAAGTTGGCGGGTGAGGTCATGATTGGTGCGGACACTTCAGGTCCCTTTACGGCATCCTTTTATACCAAAACAACATGGGCGTGACTGTACCCACCGAAGGGTGCTGGTAGCAAGTTGAAAAAGAGGTTGAAGTGGCAGCGAAGCTTGGGGTGTTCACTGACACTCGATCCTTACCTGTCAACCACATGCGCATGCGCAGTTGGCACGAGCTAGAACAGGTCTTTGGGGGACCAAGAACTAGAGCATAGAGGGTGCCCGACATAGGTATCCTAAGGGCAGCCGGGCCCCTTGCACAAGAGCTCGAGAGGCTGGGAAAGCTCTTGGTATGGGTACAGGAGAAGGAAGGTAGGGTCCCTCTATAAGAAAAAGGGACACAAAACCAGATCTCACTCGAACAGTTATGTTTTCTTGGTTTACAGTAACAAACTAGGTATGGTGAGGTAACACCCATGTACTAGAGTCTCTGTTAAGGCCAGGTCTCACTTGTGTGCAAGATTTAAATAATGTGGTTACTGTGCAAATGTTGGTTTTAAAATGTTTTGTGTGTGTATAAAATAAATACACCTGAGGGTCTTACTACCCCTAACCCAAATAACTGGGGTCTGGCTTTGTCATTAACATTGATGTTTGTGGGGCGGGGGTAGGCATTCCCTGAGACATCGACGACTCCCTGGCCATATAACAGAGACAACAGTTTTCATTAGAGTAGTAGTGCTCTTAGTGAAACATTATCAATAAGTCTCAGCAGGACTATCTTTTCAATGTGACAGAATCAATACTTTTCAGCAGGCATGGCATACCTTTAATGGACAGTGCCGACCTTTCTCTGACAGTACAAGCATGTAACACCTTGCTTTTTTGGGCAACGCTACTGCCTCTCGGAAGGCTGCTATACCTATAAGTGGACACATGCTTTTCAGGAGAATTGCCATACGTTTATTGCACAATACCAATACCTTTGAGCATGGTAGCTATACATTTTAGGAATGGTACTTGCAGCAGGGCTGCTGCATATTTGAAAAGCAACCTCAAAAAGTTTCAGAAGGGCTTCTATACTTTTCCAGAACAGTATCAATGTATAAACAACCAGACTCCCATGTTTGTAATGAACAATACCAGGGCTGCTATACGTCTGGTGATGTCCAGTTTCAATACTTCTCATTTATTAAACAATATAAATGTAACTAACCCGGGTTCTGTGCTTCTGATGGACAGCATCAACACCTCTCAGCAGGGAAGGCATAATTTTATTTTACAGTGCCAAACACTTTACAACAGGCTTACTAAACTTGGATTGATCAGTGAATACATTTATAAACACTGCTGCCATAAATTTATTGTACAGGATTAATATCTGTTATGTTATGTTATGTTATGTTAATCAAATTTATAAAAGCGCACGAATACCCAAGGGTGTCTTGGCGCTGAGGACTCCAATCACCTTCTCTACACCTAATCCTGGAACAGCCAAGTTTTTAATTTTTTCCTAAAGCCCATTAAGGAGCTGGCGTTCCTAAGTTCCAATGGAAGAGAATTCCAGAGTTCAGATGTGCCGTATTGGAAGCTGCGGCCACCCCAATGTGCAGTACGAATTCTAGGCACCAACAGAAGTCTTGCCCTCATCGACCGAAGATGTCTGGTCGGTTGGTACCATGCAAAGAGATTCTGAAGAAAAGAGGGGCCTGTATGATTCAAGGCTTTGTAGACAAGACACAGTGCCTTGAATTTGATGCGCTGAAGTACAGGGAGCCAGTGCAAATTGCAGATTTCATTATCTCTTGGCGCAGATGTTATACTTTAATTTGATTGCGTCTGAACTTCTTAGCCAACACATATTCTTTTCATGGACAGCATTGCCACTTTTCAGCTGGATTTTCATACATTTATTAAAAACTTTGCTGGTCTCTTGTCATGGCCGAAGATCCCAACATCCTTGATATCGCTTCCTGCTGATGTACATAGTTTGGTTCCATAAAATTGTGCTTTTCTATCAATTCCAATTAGAAAACTATTGGTTGTTCTTTAATTTGTGACTTCCTTATAACTTAAACTAACAGGAAACATAAGCAATCGGAACGCCAGTAAGTCACTTTTGGCTTTGTGAATGCTTTTCGGCAATGGTACTTAGGATCGTCGAAAATAAATGTTTTTTACTATTGCAATACATCATTGAAAAAAAGCAAAAATGAAAAAAGAGTGCAATGACTTGCACACGCATGTTTCCATCACGAGGCCATGGTGGCCGAGCATGATGACGTATGCGTGCTAGTGCGGTATGACTTGGCTGCCATTTTATTTATATTTTTATTTACCATTCCAAGATGCCAGACACAACTTAGGCAATATATTAAAAAAAACGTAGGGGCAGATTTTCAAGCCCCTTGTGCCACTTATGCGTCACTTTTCCCATGTTAAAAGTGACGCAAAAGTGGCGCAAGGGGCTTGTAAATAAGCCCCTTAATTTAAAAGCAAAATTGCGTTTAAAAAACATAGAGGCCTGGCAATAAATTGCAGCAGCAAGGCCCTCCAAAACACTGGTAAAATAATTTTTGGAAGACCACGACAGGAGGGGTGGGGACAGGACTTTAAGTGGAATCAAAAAACGGAGAGGTCTCTCAAAGGGGGGTGACCGATGTAATTAGGGCGTGGCTTAAAACGTACCCTAAAAATCTGTGCTTAGCATACGTGCCGTCCTAGAGGTAATTTGCGGCTCCTTTCATTGCATCCAGATATATAATACAAGTAACATTACACCTACAACAAGCCAGTACTGTTGGCTTTGTCAATGGTTGTAATTTGCATAAAATAAATAAGCAACAACCATGGCTTCATAGTATAGCAGGTTTAAAATGCTTCAGTTCTGAGATGAAGCGGTCCACCCCCATATCAATTTCAGCTGAAGACCATTCAATTCACGAAAGAAACATGCAGGGAGCACTAGCAGAAGTGTTGAAAGATGAGTAGCTTTGAGTTGACTCAAAGTGTCTAGGGATCGGTCCGTGGGACTAGAGGGTGGTGCTGTGCTGCTAAGTTCTTGTGTCAGAGGTTTGGTAGCCTTGGGTTTCACCATCATGATATCTTTCAGCATGGCCCCCTAAGATGAATTGGGAAGGCAGCGGACGTGTTGACTGTCCACTTGTACAGCGGCACTCACCCACAGTCCATCATCAGGGGAACAGGAGGCTGGCCTTCATCCCTAGTGACCAACACTGAGGTCCAGGACGTCACAACCCCTGGTAAAGTCTGCAGCGTTACGACTCACAGCAGATAATGGGTAGGTGCAATTGGCAATCCGGATTGGTGTAGCGTTGCCCTATTCCAGCATCAAAGGTCCCAATATTGTATGCAGCATCACAGAGACAGTCCTAGAATGGTCAGGTCAGGTCAATTGTGACCACCTGATTTGTCAGTACAGTTGTTGGCACCACAGGGGCCCGTTAGAGGAAATAAAAGGGGGGGAAGGAATGCACGCCTGTCCATGAGGATAGCCGATGTAGGATATAAGTGGTTATCACCACTGTGCAACAGGAAACGTCATAAAGGAGCAGACACTGAAGATAGTAGGCAGTAGTCGAGAAATCAGGAAGTCATGAAGAATGCCATCAGCTATCACTCCTCAGTGTGCCCAAGTACATCTACAAACAGTCAGGACCTTTCGAAAAAACTAAGAGTAAGAAAGCCTCAGTAGCAGTCCGTCCCCTTCCAATTCAGGGCCAGGCAGCAGCCGCGGCCCGTGGAGGGAGTTCCGTGGGGCGGTAAGGCGGGGCGGGGGAGGGGCAGGGTGGGGGGTTCTAAAAACCGGAATATGGATAGTTGCAGGTAAGTAAACAATTAAATAAATAAAACAAATTTCGTAGCGCACGCTGCATCGCAAAATGCGCGCTACGAAATTCGTTTTATTTATTTAATTGTTTAATTACCTGCAATTATCCATATTCCGGATTTTAGAACACCCCACCCTGCCCCTCCCCCGCCCCGCCTTACCGCCCCACGGAACTCCCTCCACGGGCCGCGGCTGCCAGGCAGACAAACAGAGGGTCAAGCACAGCGCGCCAGGAGGCTTGCCACGCAGGGCATGACCCTTATAGGGCCAGGAGTGGGGAGCACCCCTGCAGAAAACTTACTGTGGAGCCCCATGCAATCACGTGCCAAAGCCTCACATTTTCTTCTCCTCCCCCAAGACCAGGCAACGTGTTGTAAATGGCTCAGCGGCACATGTCCTCATGTGTTATCGGTGCAGTCAGGCCCTTGCATCTCATCCGTAATCTGGGACAAATCCCCTGTGCAGTCTTGCCTATGCTGATCAGGCGCCACCATGCCTTGGTGCACTGAGGCTCTTGCAGCCTCAGATAAACAGGAGGGGAGCATCCGTTTGCCACAACTTGCCCTTGCGGATCTCCCCATGGCCCAGTCAGACAAGGGGTCCAGCATGCAAAGGACAATGACGCAGTCACTGATACGCCCCAAGCAGGCTGAAGGGGGCCATCCTCTCTTGCTGTTCTGAGGCGCTTCGCTGCTCACGCCGGCTCCATTCGATCAAGCTCCCCAGCAGGACCATGTTGGGAGGGAGGGGGGCAAGCCAAACCGAGACCAATTTTTGTGTGTGTAAAAGGGCGCTTTATTGAAACAGGTGCATATCACACTTTATTAACACTGGTAACTGCCTTACAAAAATAAAATCTCACTATACATAGATTACCTGTCCCCTTGTTCCCCCACCCCTATGATCCCCACATACATCCCCCACCCTGCCAAATACAAAATAACATTACATAACAACCATATTACACAATCTTACACAATATTGCATTTACAAATCCTATCCTCCAATGACCCAAACCCCTACCTGCCTTTGTGCAACTGTAACTAACAAACCTCTAGTCTAAACTTAGCCTACCTGGTTACCCCTTCCCTGGCCCTGCTCACAAACTACCAACACTTAACTAAAAACTTCAGCCAATCTTAGCCAACTTTCAACAACCCCGCCAGCACCTGTTCCAAGCGACAAATTTACAACTTAGCCAAAAAACCCTATGTACCTGTTCCAATAACCGCCATAAATAAAAAAACAAAACCTAACAGGGGAAACACCCCCCCTAACCCCGAAAACGAGGGTGGGCAGGAGGGGAAAAGAGCTAAACCTACAGCGCTCGCAGCCACCAGGTCACCAAAGCTAAAATGGTGGCTGGTGAGGCGCGAAAAACCCTCATATATTCCTTGGGCTACAAATTAATATTGGGCTACAATTGGACTAATCCCAATGTAGCCCAAGTCCCACCAAATGGGCGCTACTCAGCCAGCCCCTCCCCCTCCCAATCTGCCCAGGGGGCAGAACTCGCGGTGCTCAACTGCCCCCCAAACCTCCCTTGGGAGGGCGGGGCAAGCCAAACCGAGACCAATTTTTGTGTGTGTAAAAGGCCGCTTTATTGAAACAGGTGCATATCACACTTTATTAACACTGGCAACTGCCTTACAAAACTACAACCTCACTATACATAGATTACCTGTCCCCTTCTTCCCCCCCACCCCTACGATCCCCACATAAATCCCCCACCCTGCCAAATACAAAAATAACATTACATAACAACCATATTACACAATCTTACACAATATTGCATTTACAAAACCTATCCTCCAATGACCCAAACCCCTACCTGCCTTTGTGCAACTGTAACTAACAAACCTCTAGTCTAAACTTAGCCTACCTGGTTACCCCTTCCCTGCCCTTGCTCACAAACTACCAACACTTAAAAAAAAACTTCAACCAATCTTGGCCAACTTCCAACAACCCCGCCACCATGAAAAGGCGGTAGGGTAGGCGGAAACGCCGCTTCCCCATTTTCCTGCCCCCCCCTGCCTCCTGGGTCTGACTTCGTACCGTGGCACATTCAGCAACCTGGCCAAGACTTCCGTAGTTTCTAGTAAGTACAAGTCCATGCCTAACCTGGATAAATGAATCCCACCCCCACTGAAAAAATCCGGTGTGTCATACTTAATGTCCCTGTGAGTGATCCTAGCAAAACCCAGGTGCCGACAAAAACGCACTATCTCCGTGTTGAGCTTTTTCCTGACCACTGTTGCCTTACCCACGCCAAATCACACTTCATGTGTCACTCTCATTAATGCCAAACCAGTTTGCTTCACCATGTCATTCTCCCCGAGATGAATGACAAGCACGTCGGGCACCTACCAGCCACCAAAATCCCAATTAAAACCTGTAGCAAACTCCTTCCATCACATACCCCCCTTTCCCCTCCAATAAACTTTAAACAGATCTTTATTAAAACCAAGGTTTTCCCCAAAATAACTGGTGCGGGCCTGGACGTGTGCCCACTTCACAAAGGAATGTCCCACAATCCATATAGACATCTCCCTGGCGAGGGAACCCATCACTCTAGCTTCCACCGAACCTGAAACGAGAAACATGAATGAACATTGGGAAAACAACATAACCACGCTACAACACCCCAGATGCGCTGCGCACCTAACGCTGGTAGCAATCAGAGGACCATCTACCCAACTTCATGATGTCCCCTCGCCCCCCAACCCCGGTTGCTCGCTTCTGATGCTGTCTCAATCCTGAACGAATGCGTCCCAAAACCTTTCTCCTCAATCCCCAGCCCGACCAGTGCTTTCCTCAACACCGCTAAAAGCTGGGAATCTTTCGCACTCTGCCCGTTTGCATGTATGAAAACTAGCCCAACTGGAGCGGGAGCCAAGGATCTCCACCTCGCTCCCCACCTGCACGGGCAAGTCAGCTGCGGTTCGGCAGCTTGCAGTGACACCCATTTTCCCCCTCCCCTCTGATCTGTCTTAGATTTCCGCAGCCAAATGCAGATCCTATCCCTGAAAGGGGACACCTCAATCCATAACAGCCCCTCCCCAGATTTCGACCCTAACATTTCTGAGACCTGAAAGGCCCCAAAAAACCTCCACGACATCAGAGTGGAGAAAAGACAAACTTCATATCCGTCTGTACATACCCCAGGCAAAATCTGAATAACCCCCCTAACAGGTTCCTTACCCTGGCTTCACGGCCACATTCCCGGGCCCACCCTTCCAGCATCCGCAACCCGATTTTCCCTGCAGATGGCGCATAACCCCACAACAATTTTCCCACAAAGGCATTCCCTGCCAGTTTGCCCGCGATTGTAAACCTAGAAAGTCCCCTGTCAATCAGATCCAGAATAAACTGAATCACGTCTTTCCTTCGGAGCACTGGTGAGTCCCGCGGCTTAGCACCTGAGTGCAAAAATTCATCCCCATGCTGTCCTGTACGCTGTCTTCGTGGATTGCCCAAGAGACCCTAAAACCAGCTGCAACATCCTGTGTTGCCTACGTACCACAAATGCTGCGGCATTCTGATCGGGGTCCTGTCCGCGTCCTTGGCTAGCCCACGGAATCTCCCCCACTGTGAACGAGACAAAGCATCCCCTATGTCATTGCCAACACCTGGCACGTGCACTGCGCGAAAGGCAATATCATGCTGTAAGCAGCCCAACACAAACACTCTCAGCAATTTCAAGACTTGTTCATCTCTGGCCGACTGGCGGTTCACATTTTCTACTACCGCCATGTTGTCAGTTCTGAACGGTACCTTCTTGTGTGCCAGCTGCTCTCTTCATAAAGTGACCGCAACCATCAGAGGGAAGAATTCCAAAAAGGCTATGCTCCTGCCCCCCCCACCCACTCTGGAGGCCACTGCTCTGCACACCATTTCCCTTGCCAGTAAAGTACAAATCCCTTGCTGCCTGCAGCATCAGAATTTTTTTTACATCCCAAACCATGTCACCCTCTCGCATCTAGGGGATGCCATTGTAGTTCTGTAATAAAAACTGCCACATTCGCAAGTCTTCTCTCACCCCCGCAGACAGACGCGCATGATGATGAGGAGGTCTCTGTCCTGCTAGTGCCCTTCCAAGTCGCCTACAAAACGTCCTCCCTACTCTCACCACTCTACAAGCAGAGTTAAGGTGGCCCAATAGCACCTGAATCTCCTTCACAGTGCCCTTGTTTATTTACAACATTGTCGCCAGCAGTCCCAACATTTGCTGCTTTTTGTCCACTGGAAGGCATGCCTCCATCAATTGAGAGTCCAACTCAATGCCACAAAAAGGACAGAGCCGTGCAGGGCCCCATAGTTTTTGCCGGTGCCAACGGCACGCCCAGTTCTCTCATGATCTCACTGAAACTGTCCAGTGCCTTCTGGCAGTCCGTGGAGTCTGAGGTGCCCGCAAACAAAAAGTCATCCAGGTAGTGTGTTACTCCTTGGTGACCCATCCGTTCCAGTGCCAACGGCACGCCCAGTTCCCTCATGATCTCATTGAAACTGTCCAGCGCCTTCTGGCAGTCCGTGGAGTATGAGGTGCCCACAAAGAAAAAGTCATCCAGGTAGTGTGTTACTCCTTGGTGACCCGTCCGTTCCGAAAACAACCATTGCAGGAACGTGCTGAAGCATTCAAAAAGTGTGCAAGACATAGCACAGCCCATCGGTAATGCTTTGTCCACGTACAATTTACCATTGAAATGGATACCCAGAAGATCCCAATCATCTGGATGGACTGGAAGCAACCTGAAAGCTGACTTTATGTTGCACTTTGCCTTCATCGCTGTTGCGCCCGCTGTCACTACCAGTGACATGGCCACGTCAACTGATGAATAGGACACCGTGGCCTCACTTTCGTTGATGAAATAATTAATCGAGCCCCCTTCGGGCCACGACAAATGTTGTATTAGGCTGCCCTTGGGTGACACAATCAAATTTCTTAGAGGCCAATCCTCAAAGGGTCCCGCCATGTGGCCCTCACGCACCTCTTTATCCAGTTTTTCCTGTTCTATGTCCGGGTGCTCTTTTGCTGACTTTAAATTGTCTGCCCACTTTCTCGACATAGGCTGTCCCCCGTCCTGAACCCCCCTGACCGCCACTGCAAGTTCCCCTGTTGTTGCCCCTGCCCTTCCCCAAAACAATTGACCAACGCATGTCTGCCTCCGCAGCTCGAGCAGAAATGCCTAAACCTGCAGTACTGCCGAGTGCACAATCCCTTGTAGTCCCAGCAAGCCCCTTTTGATCCCACCTGTCCTCTACCTGTGCCACCCACCCCTCCCCGGCTGGGGCGCCCCTGAAAGCTGCCCATACACAAGCGGGAGGCCGCTGGCCGTGAAGATTGGTTTTCCCACCCCGTCCAGCCCCATCGTATATTGCCATAAGTCTGTGTCCAATTCACCCCATTTGGGCTTTAGGTTCCACGCCATGCGTGCTCTAAACTCTTCATCATATTGGGCCCATGCATAGCCACCCCCTGCAATCTGGGCCTTCCTAATCACGTCCATGTACTTGAACATGGTCACACACCTTTCTGGGTATTTCTCGCAGTACACACTGGCATATATGAGGAATGCCACCGTCCAATTCTCCATTGTCAAAGGTACATTTTGGCCGTTTGGCCAACTCAAATTCCGCCTCTTTAGACCCTTCTTTTGCCCTAACTTCTCTGTGAAGGAGTTTAAGCATCTCCACATATTCACCCTTCCCTAAACGTTCTTTAGTGGTCAGCATTAGATGCGTGCCCAATGGCTTAGTGAAGCCCATGTACGGCAACCGTTTTATTTGTAACTCTTTACTTTCTAATTTGGTCTCAGGTTCCACCGTCAGTTTTTTTACCGTCCCTCTCTTGTCAGGCGCACTGTCTGCTGTGTTTCTGGATGCTTTACCTGCGCCCTCCGCTGACCCCTTACCTGTCATCCCTCCCTACTCCCACCTCCAGCACATACGTACCCTTCCGCAACCTACTCTCCTTTCCCCCCCCTGGTTAATCCCCCCACGCCCACTGACACCATTAAGGGTCGCAATCCCGCCACCTGTTTACCTAGTGCTAATGATTCGGCCCGTCTTTCATTTGGCCATCTTGCCAAGAGGGCTGATCTCTCCTCCAAATGCGATGTCCGACCCGTGGGCTTCGCCTGGCGCCGTGACACCTGTAAAACACTATGCACAGAATTACTCAGCCCCCCACTCCCTCATCTTCCATGCCCCTTATTCTCCCTCCTCCATGCTATCCTCATCATAATCTAGTTCCTCCTCCCTGGAACCACAGGCTTTCCCAGCCAGAGGTGCAGATGCACCCTCCTCACACTACTCAAAAGTTCGTCCTCGGTGCCTCTCCTTCTGCGGTGTCCCCCGGACCATTGAGGCCCAGTGGGTGTTGGGGCCGGCGAGCCTGCCTTGGGCCTACTTATGTCAGCCACAACGGGATCCCCCGGCGGTACTGGGTATGCCGCGTGCGGCTCCACCCTCCCTTCTCCTTGGCGCCATCGGGCCGCTCCCAGCCCTACCAAGTCTGGCGCCCCGTGTCGCTCCACCGCCTGAAAAAGAAAGGCATGGTCTGGTGTGCTGGGCCTACCCCTCTTCTCTCTCCCATCCAAGCTCCTCTTCCTGCCTGCCCCTAAAGTGCTGGCCGCCCACGTCTGCCTCACCACGCTCAGATCTATCACCTCCCCACTCTCCGCCTGATCCCCCTCCCCGTCACTCCACTCCATACCTGCTGCACCCTGCACCCCGTTCCAACTCGGCCCGGCCTCCACACCAAAACCCCTTGTCCCTGACACCCCCATCGCCCCACTGCTGGCCCCCCTTCCAGAAACCCCTTGCCCATGCCCCTACCCCACCCACAACCTCCTTCCCAGGGCCCCCATAAGCCATTAAGGGTGCAGCCTGCAAGTCCCCCACAGATGTAGATCGCGGGCCATTTTGAGCCCTTTTCCTCCCAGGACCAGCTCCCAGCCGTTCTGCAGCCTGTCCGGTTGCCATTTGCACACCAACCTCCACCCCCTGCTGCCCAGGATCTCTCCTGGCGCCCTCGCCCGACCGCCCTCCTCTACTTGACCCGCTCCTGCCACTGCAATCAGGAGCTTCAATAATTGGGGGCCCTGAAACACCCTCCCCTCGTGGGGCTGCTGTCCACCACGGCCCCTGAACTCCCGTGACCGCGGTGGGGAGACGTGGGACGCGCTCCCCCGCCAGGCCCCTCTGCATTTACTCGCTAACGCCGCATTCACCCCGCCCCCGTGAGGCACAGCAACCCCCAACGAGGCTGCGCTCCTGCCACCCACACGGTCCCCGGCACTCACCTTCCCTAAAAAAGCTAAACCTACAGCAGGGGCGGCTGGTGACATTTGAAAGTGGTGAGGCGTAATTACTGCACTGTGGTGAGCGAGCGTAGTGAGCGAGCCCGAACCACCTACAGCGGTGAAAAGTTTGAAAAAAGAGTGGGCAAATGGTGCATTCTCAAGCAAATTTGAGAAAGAGGTGGCTTGACAAACACATCTCTGGGAGTAGCCAGACAAGTCTCTTTGCACTTGCACAGATACATCACTCTCCCTGCATTCACATAGGCACACTACTCACCCTGCACTCATGGACCCATTGCTCACCCTTCCCTGACACATCACTAAGCATGCATTCACCTATGAACATCACTCACCCTGGACTCACCAGGCACACTGCTCAATCTGCACTCACACAGACATCACTCACCCTTCGCTGCATTGCATTCAATAGGTTTAATTTATTACAGCCTGTCTAGGCCTGATATTGCCTGGTAACAGACTACAGTAGAACCCCCATGCTTCAGCAATCCCCAGGAAAGCCCATGGAACATAACACCCTACAACACGACTTACAATCATAACAAGTCCCCACTGCCCACCTCCACGTTTTCTCCATGGTCACCAAATAATCTACCTTAATGACCACAATCACATGCATATTGTGAATGGAAGTGGCATACAGATGTTTGCATTCTCATATATATTTGATACAGACTCAAGCATTACATTTAAGATTCTCATTCATTCAATGTGTAGGCGCTGTTTAAATTGAGTTCATAAAGTCTGAACTGCTTGTGTTGGGTGACTAACACATTGGATTGTTCACGCGCCATCACTGCTGCAAACGGCTTGGATACATAACTTATGACAGGGGTGCAGAATAAAAGAGTTAAAAATGACTTGAATGCATCGCATATGACAGAAATGAACAATACTTTACTAGAAAGCGCTGTGAATGACTTGGCTACAAAACTTATGCAAGGGGTGCAGAATCAAAGCGCTGTAAGTATCTTGAATGCATAGCATACGACAAGGTTGCTGAATACTTTAAGGGCAAAGAAAGCTTCGTACGTGGTTTGAATGCACAGAATATAACTGGGATGCATAAAACATTACTGCGAATGACTTATGAACATTTAAATCATCAAATGCTGAAACATGCTTTTATTCTATACATATTTTTATAGTTCTTATCAAAAATACACTAGAGAGGAGAAATACAATGTCACTTAACCCCTTGAGTGCCCATGACGAGATGGTCTCGTCATGGGCCGCGGTTGCGCTGTGCCCATGACGAGACAATCTCGTCATGAACCCCGCCCGCTAATTCAACGCCCGGCACAGGGCGGGGAAAGGGCGGGGCACACAAGGGGTTAAAGGCCTGGGTAAATGACTTACTAATTATCGAGCACGCATCAAGAATCAGCCTCTTGTAATACACAGTCCCTCATTTATTTACCACATCCTCGGTCATAAAAAAAAACTTGTTTATATTTCTGCTGCTCAACGGTGTGCATCGCTGCTTACTATATTATGAAGGACTTCCCTGCCATTGGGCCGCCTTGATAGCTTGAGTGAGAACTGTCAGCATTGATTTGGCAGGAGTCCTGCCATAAGTGGTGGCTTGATGCTGGTTTGTGGATTGGTCATTTATGGACCATAAATCGTGGGCATGATAGGTCTCTCAAGCCTGCATTACTTTTGGGCATTTCTCCGGCATTTGTTAGCTGCTACAATCGATAAAAGGCCAGCCAATCTTTCCGTTAAACGCACGCGCACCTCCTTTCCCGGCATCCCCTAACAGCCATACATTTTAATTAGTTGCCTGTTCCAATGGCGCCAAATTAGATCTGCTGCAGAGCAGCACCGTGGATTTTTTCAATGTATATTCTGTTTGCTAGCACGCTGCATAGACAGGGCAATTGCACTTTTATTAGAACTTTGAAGTCTGGTGCCTTTAAAATTAATAAGTTACAAAGATCACTGGCACCACGGTTCTACTTTGCTTCCCCATTAGCCGTTTAAGGTGACAGCTGCTGCAGTGCACATTAAGATGAGGCCTTCCTGAAGGGGTGATAGGGGCTGTGCTGTGATACCACTGGCATAAAGCATTATCAAGCCACGGCTGTGCTCGGGCCCATTGCAGTCTCCCAGGCTCCTATCAGTAGCCTCATGATCTGCTTCGCAGAGTGCCAGGCTTCACAGCTTTGCAGCTCATTTGAGGGGCGGAAATGAAATGTCCCGGGAGACAGAGTAGCCACATTGTCACGGCGCCGGCGCAATATAACAAAAAAAGCATGTTGACTGCTTGCTGTAGAGCCAGGGGTCTGGCTTGGCTCTCAGAACCTGGCACACACGAGCCAAGCCATGATACTGGCTGATATAAATTGTGCAACAAACTTGTAAAAATAATATAAAATCTCTTCAAAATTAAATGTTTTCTTAACATTGAGAAGCAGCACAGTGGTCCTCCACTATTTACGGCAGTCCCTACTTCCGACTAAACCCTGTGATTATCTATGAACTGCTGGGAGTTTCACGCGCCCCTCACCACACCCTGCAGAGGCCCCCATCATGTTGTCTTCACACCGCTGAGCGTTTCACCGCAGCACACCAGTTTATAGCGCTGCACTGAGAGCCATCTGTTAACAGGGATAGTGACCGTGTAAAATGAGCTTAGAACAGAGGTCTTCAAACTTTTGGATGCCGAGACCCCCCTGTCAACATTTTGAGGCGTAAGGACCCCCTCTTGACAAAAATGTCTAAACCTGTTGACTAAATTGCGTGGGATGAAAATGTAAATAAGGTTATGTGATGCCGCGTATTTTGGGATAGCATTGCTTCATTATTTTGATATTTGTTACACACAGTAACGCTGAGGAAAGATTTCACCCAATCAGTACCCATTTATAACCAAAATACAGCAATTATCATCAGAAAGATTTCAAGTCAACCATTGTGAAGGGCCTTCCACTCTGCAGCAATACGTGCTGCCACATTAGAAGCTCACCTGGCCCTCACCGGAAGAAGCAGGGGTCCCTTAAAACCCTGGCGGTTTTGTGTAGAGTTAAGCCTTTTACCCATGCAGCTTTCCTCTCACCCCCTCCCTTCCATCCCTCTCTCCTCTCCTAACCCCGGATCCCTCTCTCACTTTGCAGGTCATTTTCTTTCACCCCTTTTTACAACTTCTGAACTCTCCCCATTCAGCCTCTCACTTCACCTTTAATCACCTCTTGCCATTCTGTCCTTTCACTGCCCTCATCTCTAACAGTCTCTCACATGTATCTCATGGCCTCTCTGGCCCTGTCACCTCCCGTGCCCCTCAGCACTTCTCATTCACCTCGTCTCTTCATTCAAATTTTTGTCTATTTGTATCTTATACCTCTCCAGTCCCCCCATTCCTCTTTCACATCTCCCCTTTGTTCTAACAGAAGCCCTCACCTTTGGATCACACTCACTTCTTGCGTGTCCACACTTCTCTTCGGCAATTCATATTTCTCCTCATCCCTGACCTCTTCAATCAAATCCTCTCACTCCCTTGCTGTCCTCTCTCATTTTGGGTGTGGATGCAAGTTCAGAATGGGATGAATGAATGTATGATTACTGATGGGCTTGTTTGAGTGAGTTGCATATTGAGTAGTGAGGGGGACAGGTGAGTGAAGTGTCACATAAGTGCAGGATGAGTAGTGTACTCGTGTGACTGCAGGTTGAGGTATAGTGTGAGCAGGACAAGTGCATTTTGAGAGCAGAGTGATCACTGTGAGTGCAAGGTGAGCGGGTGAATGGTGCAAGTGCATGGTGATCAGTGTGAGTGCATTGTGATCGCTGTGAGTGCAGGGTGAGCGGGTGAATGGTGCAAGTGCATGGTGATCAATGTGAGTGCATTGTGATCACTGTGAGTGCAGGGTGAGCGTGACAATGAAGGGCGAGAATGAGGAATGAGTTGTCTGAATGCAGGGTGCATTCCCAGACCCATGAAGTAACTCAGCATGTTATTGACGGGGGCGTAGACTTTAATATCTAAGTTAAACTATTGCGGCATTAATCGGGGATCGAGGGTGAAGGAAATAAATAATGTGCTGATCCTGCAACAAACTTCCAGTCCTATGGTTAGGGTTGCCAGCAGATTATTTTGGTGGCCCAGTCGGTACAAAAAAAGCAGTCACCTAAAGCGGTATTTTCAGCGCTTATCTGTGCATACTTCCCAGGGCCGGCTTTAGTGCTGGTGGTGCCCTGTGCGACAATGTTTGTTGGTGCCCCCCACAATGACCGCCCCCACCACGGATTCTCTCACTAGCACCCTTTAACAGTGACCAAGTCTCCATAACCCCACACTCTCAGATGCATTGAATTAGTTATATAGTGCCACTCATACCAGTGTAGGGTGTCCGAGCACTTTGCATCACACACACATTACACAGAGACAATCAATCATAAGTGTGTAAATCAGTGTATAGGAAATGTTACATAAGCCAAAGGACTAAAAGTATAGGAGTCACATGTCATCCATACTGGTAGGCAGTATAGTTCAAGAGTGCTTGGTGTGGAGAAGCACAAACGCAGAGTCGAAAAAGAAACAGCATAGTTGGGAGTTTCCTTTAATAATAAGAATTGATTTCTAGCCAAATTAACCCTTTTTGCAACATTAATCAATGGTCTAATAATGTATTCTTTGTAGTGTGCATGCTGTTCTAGGATGAAAGTTAATAGCTCACTATTCTCTATTAGGACTTTAAGTTATAAATTGCAAGTAACAAAAGGATGTCTCTTTTGAAAGCAGTAACATGCTGATCTCTTCACATCATACGCACTCTGTAATCTACTTGGTACACGTTCTTTGCAGCAGGCATATTAACCCTCTGTACTAACTTCACCTAAAAGTCAAAACCTCAACTATACAACATTCTGATCTCTCTCCAGGAAGATAATTAATCACACAAGTTATCTTGACATTTATGTGAGGCCTGGTAATTGCTGGGGAAAGAAACCTGCAGCAGGTGCTTCAAAAGCACAATAAACTTTCACTCAAGGCGCCCCCAGGAAGCCAACTTTGTATTCCTTTCCATGAAATGCATTCTCACACTATGGCAGTGAATGTAAAATCCAAATGTAAGGAATAGGCACAGTGGGGACCCAGGGGGTACTGGAACCAGCAAACAAACCTAAGCCTCTGTAAGCAGTTTACAAAGGCATGTTAAATGGTCTTTAAAGACCTGTGAAAAAACACGGGGTGCCGGAGATAGGAATCCAGACACTGCCCACCTGAGCCCCCAGCAGCTCAAGTTTCACTGCAGCAGCCCAGGCTGAGACACAGGACGGGGGAAGTGTGGGGGGGGGCTAAAGCCCTTGGGCCTGAGCAGAAGTGTGACTGGGAAGGCGCGACCCCCTTTGCATCACTCCACGGCCCCCCTGGGGGTCGCGCCCCACAGTTTGAAGACCCCTGGCTTAGAAGCATCCATGTGTCACCACAGACACAATGCCAACTCGGAGACAAGTCATTGCCTCGTGTAGTCTATAAGGGTCTAGATTTATATTAAACTTGGAGCAACATGTCATACTCTAATATCCTAACACAAGAGGTCTTTGAACAACGCACATGCTGAACTCACAATTTCAAGGTGCACTACTCAATTATGCAACAATAAACAACACGTAGGCAGGTTAAATACTCACTGGCCGTTTGAGGCTGATGTCTGCACATAGTGCTGTGTGACTGATAGCGCTGTACGTAAGCAGGTGGGATTGGGAGCACAGCAGAGCGCGGCAAGTCCATCCAGCGAGATACAACGAGACACGACTGCACACAATCGATGTTTGAGCTTCCCGCCGCCTGCCTTCAGCCTCTCTACCCCACCCTTTTATAACTCATCATAGGGCAGGAACCGCCCCCCCTGTGACAAATTCGGAAAGGGATTCGATAGAGGGCACAGATGACCCCCGCCCATTAGCAGACTGGGGGGCCGGGGCTGCTGCAAAGAAGCAAGCAACTTTCGGTCCCTCGCTCTCCTAAGGGGAAGGCAGCAGCTAGTAGTAGTGTGCATGTTCGGGCTGGGCATAAAAATGACCATGACCAAAACCGAACATGCGCACTATTACTGCGCTCACAGACAACAACTGCTTCTTCTTGTCTGACTGTCAGTCACCACCAAGTGGGCGTGCCCCGGGGGTCAGGTGCCGGCCCGAAACAGCCACGCTGACCGACGCGAATCAAGTTTCACTTTCATCTTTCAACACACAACAATCAGATTAGATTAAACGAACGAGATTGAACTACAATCTCGTTCGTCATGTCATTGAACGAATAACTATGAAGGGGCCCTGGGGCCATGGGGACATAGTAGCAGGCGGGGCAACGCCCCAGCGCCCAAATGGACGCACCGCGCCTGACCTAGGTTACCAAAACTAAAATGGTGGCTGGTGAGGCGCGAAAACGCCTCATATATCCCTTGGGCTACAAATTAATATTGGGCTACAATTGGGCTGATCCCAATGTAGCCCAAAGTCCCACAAAATGACCGCTACTCAGCCAGCCCCTCCACCTCCCAATCTGCCCGGGGTGCAGACCTCGCGGTGTTCGGCTGCTCCCCAAACCCTTCTTATTAGAGGGCCCGCTCTAGGCCTCACTGCCACGAAGCACTCTACACCTTCATGGCTGACGAAATGAAGTTCACTCGTAGCCTCTTCAGTGTGTGTCCCCATACAATGCAAGCAACCTGGGCAACAAGTAGGAATGAATCGTGGCTATATAGGGAGGATTAAAGCAGCATTATGCACGAGCCAGCCTCGGAGCTCACTTAAATGCATCCGCTGCGGCCGCCATTTTAGCCATGCTCCCCCTTCATTTATACTTCACCGCACATATGGTCAGTTCTTGATAACTGTTTGCTCATGCAAAGTTTACGATTCCACATTATCAAACATTGATTTTATGTCAGATTTATAGAAAAAACACATCTTCACAAAAAGTTCCGCTAAATTGGCGGGTTGTGTGCACAACAGTGCTGTTTGAACTATGCATGGCAGTGTGTGCGTGCCTTAAATTTCCTTTTTGTATTATTCATAATATGGTGTCTATGTGTGCTGCAAATTGCTAGGGTGTATTCGGTCTAAACAAGTACGTTACTGTCATTAGGTTTATTTGCATTTGATTATTTTCATGGAAGCCAAAGAAAATGAATTTTAAATCCTTTGAAACGTGTGCTCGGTCGGTAATACATAAACCAATTGTCCTATCTTTTGTTTGATCAATGGCTCAGTTAGACAACACACGACCCATTCACTCAAGACTAAAGTTATTAAAACTCAATAAGCCTCCACCCATCCAGGGACCGATTGGCGCAGCAGGCTACAAGGCACTGGCTGAAGGGCCTGTGTCTCAGTGCCCTCTGTGGGACATTTTTAGGTCTTGGCCTGGTGTGAGCAGCGCATGCGCTGCTCTCGCCATGACGAGGCCTTTTGGAATCGATACGGATTCCAAAGCATGCACGCGGGGAGACAGAAGAGACAGAAGATATGCACGTGGAGACTGGATGCTTTACTGGCGGCATGAAACTCTGGGGACTTTTTTATTTGCTGCCAGTAAAGGCAGTCCCCGCGTGCACATCTTCTGTCCGCCCTGTAAAGAGCCGTTCACGTCCCATGACGGGCCGCGCTTGTTTTCCGGAGCGGCCAAGTTCCAGTAATCAGAGCTGTTTGCAGGGTCTTTTATGTGACCAGCGCTGCCTTTGGTTTAAAAACATGCGCAATTTAAAGAAATCACAGATTGTGTGGTGCAGGGAACGGAGGGACACGTCTTTTCAGCCAAATCACTTGATGCTGGGGCTAGACAGACGATGGTGAGTCAGCGCACATCTTGAAGTGCCGGTATCTAGACGACAAAATGAATCACGCTTCAGAACAACGCTTCTGCTGATCAATGGGCCCTTTCAAATGTACATGCGTTGTGGTGCTTGTTTTTTTGCTGTACAGAGTGACCAAGCTATAATTAAGGACCTTGGCGGCAGTGTAAGTTCTTAATTTATGCGAAAGGTTCGACTTTTGTGAAGAGCGTAAACGTAAGACAGGTGCGTGCATATAATAAGGTAGAGAGTTTATTTAGAATTTTTTATAAACTAATTTACGGCTTTCACCTCTCTGCAAGGGTACTGGGTGGCTGTCTGTGGGGCCTGAGATTGACATCGGATCAAGACTCTTTTCGAAGAATCAGGTTTGAGCTGCATATCAGAAGCGCTGTTTGCCCGGCCTTTTAAGTGACCAGCGTTGTTTGGCAATCTGCCTTTGGTTCAAAAACAGGTGCAATTTAAAGAAATCACAGATTGTGCGGTGCAGGGAATGGAGGGATATGTCTTTTCAGCCAAATCACTTGATGCTGGGGCTAGACAGATGATGGGGAGTCAGCACACATCTTGAAGCACCGGGATCAAGACGACAAAATGAATCACGCTTCAGAACAACGCTTCTGCTGATCAATGGGTCCTTTCAAATGTGCATGCGTTGTGGTCCTTGTTTTTTGGTTGTACAGCGTGACCAAGCTATAATTAAGGAGCTTGGCGGCGGTGTAAGTTCTTAATTTATGCGAAAGGTTCGACTTTTGTGAAGAGCGTAAACGTAAGGCAGGTGCGTGCATATAATTAGGTAGAGCGTTTATTTAGAATTGTTTTAAACTTATTTACAGCTTTCACCTCTCTGCAAGGCACGTGGGTGGGTGTCTGTGGGGCCTGAGATTGACATCTGAGCGAGCCTCTTTTTGAAGTATGAGGTTTGTGCTGCATATTGCTGGATAGCCAGAGTATAGGTTATTTGTGGTGATGGTTATGGTGTATCTCATATCTTTCAATTTTATGTTTTTTTTTAGTGGGAGACGGATGTAGGCGTCTCCGTTCTTCCCATAACGTTCTTGCCTATTAGTTGGCGAATTAGTAGTCTACAAGATGGTTGGATGCCTAAACAATGCCTTGTCTAATGCTATTGGACTTTTTTTTCTCTTCTATACCTTTGTTTCTCTCTCTCTGTTCTTACACGCTGAATGTAACTTCGTAATTCATGGCTATCCCTGTCAAGTGCACCAGCATCTTTCTGGTTCATGTCCGCACTATAGCAAAAGTAATAACCAAACAAATTTGTGGCTAGGAGCAAAAAAAAAGAGAATGTAAGATCTGAGCTCCAACAATTTCATAAGCTCACCTAAATTCGGTTCAATGGGGTTTGGTCTGCATGAAAGAACTGTAGACACCGACGAAGGACATGACTCCTTGCAAGAATATAAAGTTAAACTAGTACCTTTCACTGACAGTCATCCGAGAAAAGTGTTTCTGAGGTCACTCCTCAGTCGGGCCACGACTGCTATGATGACTGATGACACAAAGGTGAACATGCGGGCACAGGAGGTGGGCATGCCTGAAGGGTGGCATGAAATGCTTCCTGGCAGCAGATGAGGGTACTGTCCCCGTCAGCACAGCAGGAGTCCACCCACCGGCTTACTAAAGGGAATGCTGCCCTTGGCCCCCCGCACTGCTTCTTATGCGGTGTTAAAGCTGGTAGGTGCAGAGTAGCACATGGCATGCCAACAGAGTACTGTAGTGCCCAGACCTCAGGCGTGTGGTGCGATAGGTGGCTAGGCGACTTGCCAACAGAGTGCTGTAGTGCCTAGACCTCAGGCATGTGGAACGATAGGTGCCCAGGCGACATGTTTACAGAGTACTGTAGTGCCTAGACCTCAGGCGTGTGGTGCGATAGGTGGCAAGGCGACATGCCAACAGAGTACTGTTGTGCCTAGACCTCAGGCGTGTAGTGCAATAGGTGGTCACCTGCAAGTGGGCTATGGAGGCTAATGGTGGCAATGCTTTACTAGTGGCATCTACAGACTGCATCTCTCCCCAAGGGCAGAGCTATCACAATACCCCTGTGCTCATAGAGCAAGGCTGGCTTGAATTTGAAGTTTCCAAATATCCACTTTAACCAAGACAGTGGTTGGAAATGAACTCAGTCATCTATCCATTGTACTGAGGAAGGATTAATGTAGTCAACAACTGCTTGGATGAAACTGAATACTTTTATTTAACGTAAGAAAAAAACATGCAGGAGCACCCACCTGTCTCCCACCACCATTAACTGCCATCGCTATCTTCCTCGAGCCCTGCAACATGCTCCGTGTCCTAAGGAACATCTTGCTGCCGTAGCAGCACTATAACCCACATGTTGCTAGGCACAATACTACATCCAGTCACCATCTTCATATGCGGTAAAACACACATCTATAGTAGAGTTAACTAGATCAGCTGTAGGTTAAGGAAAAGCTCTAGCTTCAAGGAAAACCCGGGCTCTGTCAGGTCACATCAGGATCTGTATATGTCCACACTAGGAGGTCTGGCTGCTTGCTCTGGACTGGACTCTGGAACTAGGTGGTGGAGGGAGCTCAATGAATTCTCCTACAATAGATGATCACCTGAACCAGGAGTCATATAGCAAGACAATATCACTAAATTGTTCTGGAAAGGAAAAGGGAGTTTAAATGGCGTGGCCAATAACTAAATGTATGCAAAACATACTCTACCTTTGAGGGTGCAACAGGAATTGTGGGTTATCTGAAGTGGGGTTCTTAAACATTTTAGGTAGGCCAGCAGAAAGAAATGCACAACTAATGAGGTGGAACAGAATCAAAATATCTTTGCAAACGGTGTCTCAAGCAGAAGGGTATGAAATGTTTACATTCACGAATACCGAAAAGCAGAAAACAACAGTCCTTAATCACAGAAGCAATTTGAGGTGAAAATCTGAAGAGGAATCAAATATGAAACCTAGATTATGTACGATTTTTGAATAGGCCAGTGTAGTGGGGAAGGAAGACAGAGGTACAGTAGAGCCAGCAGAACAAGTATTTAAAATTCAGTAGGTCTCGCCTTTTATTAAGTTAAAGCCATTTGCTTTGCTATACAATACCATTAGCAAAGCAAATGGCTTTAACTTAATCAAAGGCGAGACCTATTGCATTTTCAATACTTGTTTTAAAATGTCCCAGCCCACAGAGGGCACTGAACAGGGGGAGAAAAGCAGCCTCACTGGAGGGCCATGTGATAGGGCCATTGGCTGATGATCAGCTGTGGCCTCTCCTTGATCCCCTGCCCTGCCAAGCAATCGCCCTGATGGTGGACTGGGGAACGGGTGATTTTGTGCAAAAATCGACCTCCCTGGGGGCAAGGTTTTGCTCAGCCAATGAGCCATGTTAACCTCGGCCCTCCTGGGGCCCACGCAACCCAGAAACAGTATTTTTATCTGGCATCTCGCCCACGACCCTTCTCATTCAGGGCATGGTGTGTGGGGGAGGGTGGGTTTATGCTGGGACTTCGCTGTGGGGACCAGGTGATGTTGTGGACTTGGTCCATCTTCACCTCAGCCCCCTCCCCTATGTATGGCCCAGCAGCTGTGTCTAGTGCTTAATCCCCTCCCCTTAGGCAGTGGAGGGCTGCGGAGAGCTTGAAAAATGTAGTAATCGAAGGGGCCTCACTGTTGTTCTGTTGCTGAGGCTGTAAGCCATTGTCACCTTGGCCCAAGGGCCCTTTCCAAGAAAAATATCCTCCCACTTTCATGTCTTGTGTGTGCATAGGCATATGTGGCATGAAGGTAAGAGTTGCAGAGATGTGGAATCAGGTTCAAGTCTCGGTGTCTGCTCAACATCCTGTGATTCTGGGCAAATCACTTTGTCTCCCAGGCTCTTAACTAAAAAATCTGATCTTGTGTACTGTAATGCTCATGAATAGCACTCAAATAGCCTTTCCCTTGGGCTGAGTTCACACTATATAAAACGGTCAAAAGGAAGAACAACAATAAAAAATAACCATGCTTTATGATTTCGCAAAGGGAAGACGATAATTAAAGTGGACGCTTTACAAAAACACGTCTGTATTTTTTAACACAACTTTTCTGCCTTTGTTTTATTTTAACTATCAGTCATGGATCATTTAGGCAGCTTCAGAACACATTTTAAGGTGCCTTATCTAATGTTTACTGTTCTAAGTACATACTGAACAAATATGGATTTGGGTGATTATGTTCATTTTGGACCCGCCAGAAAATGAATATACCAGCCATGTCAGTAACAAACCACCCTAGTGGCAAACCTAGCCCGATTAGGTATTGTGGCCATTTCACCTCTCCCACCTGGCCAAAAGGTAATTATGTCTCATTTTTCACAGAAGGTCAAATTAAGTGTTTCAGTGAAAACTGATGCAAAATTAGCATGTAATTCCCCTTAGTGCCTTACTGTCTGGATTTCTTATGTTGTGGAGCTGCACTCTGACACTTAAGTCATTCTGTGCCTCTTCTTGGATGAACCGTTCTACTTCTATGTTCTTTTTGTTTTCAGGGAGAGTCTAAGCTTGCGCTAAGATTGTATTTCACTGAGT
This sequence comes from Triturus cristatus, assembly GCF_964204655.1. Taxonomy (NCBI): domain Eukaryota; kingdom Metazoa; phylum Chordata; class Amphibia; order Caudata; family Salamandridae; genus Triturus; species Triturus cristatus. Next base: position 753,119,135 of record NC_140580.1, read on the forward strand.
TCATATTTTCCAGTGACTCCCCCCGCAGCCTGCAATGGGGGATTTTGGTGGGTGATGTTTGTGGCTTTCCTTTCTCTTCCAAGCAGAAAGAGACACTCACGTTTCCTGCCTGATCTCCATATGGCCACACCCCTCCTCCACTACCTGCATGAGTGGGAAAACAGCAGTCCTATGGGTTTCTGTCTCACTGCTCTGACCACCCCTCTTTCTCAGACAGTAAGACACAGTTTCTTGATTGAAGTGGGGTGAGAATTCATAGATTTCCATCCAGCCTCCTGATTACCACGCCCACGTTGGCCAGGTAAGGGACATAAAAGCAGCTGGGCAGCAGCTTGAATCAGACAACTTGTTGGACTCTAAAGCACCAACCACCAGGAGTATCTTATTCAGAAGTCGCAGCAGCAGGTCAAAGTTAAGACCAGCCCAGCCCTCAGGTGCCCAGAAGAACTGCTTCAACAGGCTGCTGCTTCAGCCTACATCTTCATCTCTTTAGGCCCCAATCCTTTCCTTTCCTTTCCTTCCCTTCCCAGGAAGGAAGGAATCCATGCTTAGGCCTTCAGTGGCCCAGTCCAACTCTCGAGTCTTAGGCAGAACACAACCCTGACCCTCCCGTACAGAACTACAGAGTGTTCACCCAGCCTTTTCTATTTAATTACTCCCCTAAACAAAATCACCACAAGGCCAAACTCCAACTCAATAGGGCCATCTAATCTCCTTGGCATCCCACTTTCCACAGGGTTGATCAAAGCAGGTTGAGTAAAGCAGTGTTCAAAGCCACATCTAGTGGTCCTCAATCGTGGTCTCACCACATCCAGAATATCCTGCACTAGTCTCAGTACAGTAGGTCTGCCCCAAGCGTTTACTGACTGACACATCCAGCACCCAGAAATACAGGGTGTTGCTAGCCGGTCCCTTCCTCTGAAGCAAAAAGGAGCAAGCAGGAACCATTTTTCTAGATTTGTTTTAACCAATTTTTTGCACAAGGAAACTGATTCATTTGTGTGCTAGTCAACCTTTTAGCTCCATTTTAAAGACCTTTTCTAAAATGCAGACAAAGGATTTATTCCTCCATTTCTCAGGAATAATAATTAGTAACTTTTGGCTAGTTTTTGGCTGTAGTTAGTAGGTCATTCTGACTGGACTCTGGTTTAGGTCCTAGGCCGGAATGTCCCAACATCTGTGTGTGTTGGTTCCAGGATATGTTTAAGACTTTGTGTAATGTGCTTACGCAAAAGAGAACTGTTTGAGCCTCATTCTAAGCTAGGCCCTACTCGAGGCTTAAGCTAAATTTGCAAACTTGACACTTCTTTCTCTGTGCAGCAGGATTGCCTTTTCTAGCATGTTGAGGTTATATGTCCGGTTTGCTAATTTTCTTTCTTTTTCATGTTTATTGCCATGCATATAGGAGCTTTTCTGCAAGATAATTGCCTCAGTCTGTTTAAGGACTTAGGCTCTGTTATGACAAACACTTGGCTCTATTCTGCCTGCAAGAGGAGGGCCATTTTGTATTCCACACCTTTTTCTGGTTGGTTGTGTTTTGTTATCATGCTTGTGGCCCGCAGGCCGTGCTTCAGATTTCATGCTCCAGCATGTGTCTTATACATGGGAGGGCATGTAAAGAATTGTGAGGGATTGCTACACAGATGAAATATTTAAACCAATATCACTAATTGTCTGCAGGTCACTTGAAGCACGATTCTGAGAATAGAGGGTGTTTATTGCTTCTTCTGAATTCGGTGTGGCATTTGACACATATTCTCTTTTGAAAAGGGAAGAAGGTTCGCTTTGCAGGGTTACATGTGTTTTTCTATGACCATAACGCATTACCTTTATCTCTTACACTCATTGTCTACCTACCTCTTCCCTTTCTATAGCTCTGTATCTTTTCTTCTGGCTACCAGATCTTTCCGTCATTACTGTGTCTCTCTCGATCACATCTATCACTACCTCATTTCTATTTCTACTTCACCTCTCTTTGCCCCCATCCCTCCAGTTGGTACTACTCAACAGAACTGGGGATCACTGTCTAACCAGAGTAGTGCACCCAAAGAAAGAGGGAGGTGGGACAAGGAAGGGAAGAGGGACAAGGCAGGGGAAGAGAAATAGCGAAGAAATTATTAGATTCATCCAATCGAATGGTGAAAACCCTCAGAACTGGGATTTGATTTCATTGTTACTCTAAGAATGGCATTAGTAAACATAACTAAAGCTACAATTGCAAACACAATGCCCACGTGGTTTACTGTGATATTATGTGCTAGCTCACAAAACATTAACCAAATCACCCTTATCTTACCACAAAAAATGCGAGCAATGGGCTGTTTACACACATAGGTGCCGATCACGATCCGGCAAAAACCGGGTACGAACCGTCGGACGGAGCACAATCTCCGCCCGACGCGTACCCGGTCGTCATTTTGTACAAACAAGGAATTACGATTCGCACGGGTACACCATTACCGTACGAATCGTAAAAAAGCCCGACCGAACAAAAAAACACCTACCAATGCGATCCGGGAAAGCGCCGACCTGACGTCGGGACGCTCGCAGCCAGCCATTCACGACCCAGGAATCACGATTCGCACCGACGTCAACCCGCACGGTGAATATTTTGCGGCAGCCAAAAACTGCCGGGAAATCAGGACGACGCGAACAAGGACCACCAGTACGCGACGGACAGACGACGACGCGAACAAGGAGGACCAGTACGTGACGGACACACAGGACGACGCCACCAAGGAGGACCCGTACGCGACAGGACGACGCGATCAAGGAGGACCCGTACGCGACAGGACGACGCGATCAAGGAGTACCAGTACGCGACGGACAGACATGGACCCGAACCTACGAGTCATCCCTGCCCTCATAGCAGTACACCTCCTCTACAGGTTACGACGCAGACGCCGCAGAAGGTCAGAATAACTAAGGGAGGGGGGAAAGTGGGGTGGGGTGGGGGTGGCACGACCAGGGCAGGCCACAAAACAACCACATAAGTCACACACCACACATGGCCTGGACATACCTGACTCCCATGCCCTGGTCACCACGAGGGGGTGGGGGCGTGTCCTGATAAGCCAGCGACCGCCACAACGGAAGTCCGTCACCACGCGAACCGGCAACACAACCAGACAGGTACGTCCCGTACCCACGCCTGAAGAGCGTGGGTACGAGTCGTACCACGCCCACACACACGTCACCCCAACAATGGCGGGACGGATCCTACCCACGTGGCAAAGGCCTGGGTACGGGCCGCACAAGCATCACATAGCGTGGGGACGGATATGTACGGACCCTACCCCCACCCCGTATGCAAGGAGCGTACCCCCCACCCCAACAGTGAAAGTACGACCCGTACCCCCACCCGCGTATGCATGGAGCGTACCCCCACCCCAACAGTGTAAGTACGACCCGTACCCCCACCCGCGTATGCATGGAGCGTACCCCCACCCCAACAGTGTAAGTACGACCCGTACCCCCACCCGCGTATGCATGGAGCGTACCCCCCATGCCAACAGTGTAAGTACGACTCGAACCCTCACCCGCGGACGTACGGACCGTACCCCCACCCCCACCAGTGTAAGTACGACTCCTACCCCCACCCGCGGACTCACGGACCGTACCCCCACCACACCAGTGTAAGTACGACTCGAACCCTCACCCGCGTATGCAAGGAGCGTAGCCCCCACCCCAACAGTGTAAGTACGACCCGTACCCTCACCCGCGCATGCAAGGAGCGTACCCCCCACCCCAACAGTGTAAGTACGACCCGTACCCTCACCCGCGTATGCAAGGAGCGTACCCCCCACCCCAACAGTGTAAGTACGACCCGTACCCTCACCCGCGTATGCAAGGAGCGTACCCCCCACCCCAACAGTGTAAGTACGACCCGTACCCACACCCACGTATGCAAGGAGCGTACCCCCCACCCCAACAGTGTAAGTACGACCCGTACCCCCACCCGCGTATGCAAGGAGCGTACCCCCCACACCAACAGTTTAAGTATGACCCGTACCCTCACCCGCGTATGCAAGGAGCGTACCCCCACCCCAACAGTGTAAGTACGACCCGTACCCTCACCCGCGTATGCAAGGAGCGTACCCCCCACCCCAACAGTGTAAGTACGACCCGTACCCCCACCCGCGTATGCAAGGAGCGTACCCCCCACCCCAACAGTGTAAGTACGACCCGTACCCCCACCCGCGTATGCAAGGAGCGTACCCCCCACCCCAACAGTGTAAGTACGACCCGTACCCCCAACCGCGGACTCACGCACCGTACCCCCACCACACCAGTGTAACTAGACCCGTACCCTCACCTCGAATGCATGGAGCGCACCCACACCGTGTATGTTCCAAGCGTACATATCCAGAAATAGGAGGTGTGTGTGCAGAGTCCACCCAGCAGTGCCCAGAGACAGGAGGGGTGTGTGCAGAGTCCTCCCAGCAGTGCCCTGAGACAGGAGGGGTGGGTGTGGAGTCCTCCCAGCGGTGCCCTGAGACAGGAGGGGTGGGGCCCTATCAATCACAGCAGTGCCCTGAGACAGGAGGGGTGGGGGCCCATCACCAACAGCAGTGCCCAGAGACAGGAGGGGTGGGGCCCTATCACTCACAGCAGTGCCCTGAGACAGGAGGGGTGGGGGCCCATCACTAACAGCAGTGCCCAGAGACAGGAGGGGTGGGTGCGGAGTCCTCCCAGCAGTGCCCTTAGACAGGAGGGGTGGGGGCCTATCACTAACAGCAGTGCCCAGAGACAGGAGGGGTGGGTGTGGAGTCCTCCCAGCAGTGCCCTGAGACAGGAGGGGTGGGTGTGGAGTCCTCCCAGCAGTGCCCTGAGACAGGAGGGGTGGGTGCAGAGTCCTCCCAGCAGTGCCCAGAGACAGGAGGGGTGTAACACATGTGTGTGAGGCCGGAATTACCCACATCCATACTGCCTACAAGGGAACATGTCCCCATGAACTCATGTCAACAGACTCCACACACAAGTACAGTGATCACCAAGGATGCCACGATTGTTGCAGGTGGAGACATGGCCATGCATGCATGGCCAAAGTAGAAGGGCTCCGTCACACACACAGCTCATGTAGACACAGCTCTGCGCTAAACATTGTGAACACCCTGCAGGGAAGAAATATGGGTACACAGAGGAAGGAATACACCCTGGGACAATTGAACCATGCAGTAACTGCTGACATGACCTAAGGAAGTTAGCCAACACCTTGTGATGGCACACAGATCCCAGGGTCGCCCCAATGAGCAGAACACTACTACAAATCCCACACACCCAAAGCCTTAAACACCACCCAAAACAATGTAGCAGCCCCACCAACACCAATACCACCATAGCAGGAGTGTGATAATGAAAACAAAATTAAGCTTTATTCAGCATGAGCACAATGTCCGTGGATCGCAGGCAGTTCAATTTTAACAAAGGCCATAGGGCAGTCAATGATTCCCAGCTGGATGGGGGACACAGTGGGATGTGTGTCCCCTACCTTGCCTGCACAGTCAAATGGCATCGTCTTCCATACTGGTGAGGGCATCAGGGGGGGATGAAGCAACAGGCACCGCAGGGACATCAGGGCAAAGGGGCGGCGTTGTGGGTGCAGGGATGGAGGACTCAACCACAGGGGGTGTGTCATGGCCAAAGGCGGAGGCCAGGATGGCACTACACACCTTAGCAAGGTCCTCCAGGGAGTCCCCTGCACCCGAAGTGACCTCAGGCCCCAAGGAGGGGGGGGGGTCAGAGGGATGGGTTGCAGCGCCACCGGGGGAGGGTGGAGACAGGGGGGGAGACTCAACCACCCTGACCGAGGACTTCCTTGACCGCTTGCGTGGTGGTGGAACTGTGGGGCTCAGGGACAGAGCGGCCATGAAGGAGTCCTTGGGGGAGATGTGGCCAGGAGAGCTGAGGGGAGGGGATTTGGAGGGAGTGGATTGTGTGGAATGCGGACTCCCACTCTGGCTGCGTGTCACACGTTTGCCCCCCGACCCAGTGGGTGTGCCTATCTCACCCTGTGTGTGCGTGTCAGGAGGAGTGCGGTGGACCTTCCCTGCTGGTGTGGTGCCTGTGTCTGTTGTGGTGGGTGCATGCCGACGTCTGGGTGTACGTGGGACAGGCATGGAAGTGGGAAGTGTGGATGGGGCAGGGGTAGGTGGGGGGAGGTCGCGCTGCAGGAGACCCACTGCTGCAGTCAGTGTGGAGTCTATGGACCTCAGCAAGTTGCGTTGGTCAGCCTGCGAAGAATGAATGCCCTCCAAGAATGCCTCGATGTTGGTGAGGGTTTTCCCGTGGGCATGGAGGACATTAAGGATCGCAGCCTGACCAACCTGCAGTTGCCGCTGGATGTCCACAGACTCAGCATTGGCGGCAGCAGTGGAGACAGGGGCAGGGGGTGCGGTGCCTGGCCGGAAGGAGACATGCTGTGACCGGGCACGCTGGGAAGGGACACGAGCAAGTGGGAGGCGGCTGATAGGAACTAAGGGGGCGGTGCAAGGTGTTGTTCCGCTGTCAGCTGCTGGTGCAGCCACCGCCCACTCGGAGAACTCCTCCTCGGACCTGTCAGCTTCGTATTCTGACGTGCCAGTCGACAGGTCCTCGGCAGCACTATCCTCCACCTCTGTCCCACTCGATGTACCAGCCCCGATGTCACGGCTGGCACTGGTGCTCGGTCCCTCCGCCTTGCCTGTGTCCATGTCTCCCTCTGTGTCCCCCGACGATGCTGTGGGCAGGGTGGAGAGACATAAATTAATCAGACAGCTGTACACATCAGTCACATGAGTCCAATCGACATAGGTAACATTGCATAGCCTGAAAAGGAAGATCCCTAACATCTTCAAAACAAGGTACCGATGTAGGGCATGAAACACACAGTAGGTTGAGCCACCATGCCACTGAAATACCATGGAGAGCATGAGACAATAGCTAAAGACAGGAAACGGAGTCTGACATAGCACCCAGGCCCTGGGGACAATCCAGCACTGCATCTGCACCACACAGCATTGGCGAAAATACCGATGACCAGGGACCATATCCATGAACTTGAGACACATGCTGCATAGGTAATGCTGCAAACATGCCCAACATGACTCGGTCACTGCACCTTGCGTGTGTGTCCAGTAACATCACACACTGGCCAGACCCAGCAAGTAGAAATCCGGATTTGACACATAGGCATTGCCCGCCCCAACAAACCCCCACACGAGGCAAATTGTTGAGACAAAGGTGGCACCAACATCTCATAGTCTGGGTGATAAACACAGGGGCAGGCAAAAAGCAAGATTGGACGCCAAACAGCCAAGGTGCGCCTGTACAAATAATGAGGTACCAGTGCCCATCCTCAGATGAGTATAACAAGACACACAGGCACTGGCAACTGTGAGTATGAAGAAGGACAATCAGGTCAGGCTGCACAGTGGACACCTGTACATAATAGCACGTCTATATACATGGTGACAGGGGACAATGGCACAGAGCACAACCTACGCTGTAGACAGTGAGAGTGTCCACGTTGATGATGACACATACAACACTGAGGATAAGGTGCCCCAGGGGACAGTAGTGGGCACGCAACTACATGCTACTGAATGGTAATGACTGCTACACACGTCACCATCCCTGCACTATGCGTATCGCACACTCATGCACATCATGTCACAGGCCACTACATAGGACATGCGCGCTGTGAGGCATGACACATGAGAGACCAACTCCCATGTCTGGAGTCAGCATCAGTGCCAACTGACATGGAACCCACATGCAGTGAACTTGACAGTTCACAGGCAAGGTCCCACAACCTGTTACACACCACCCCCAGACATGATGCTACAGTCATTGTTCTCGTGGACAAAGCGCCAGCCTACATTACCTTGTGAAGGAGTGACTACACACAGACCAGGGAACACATTGCAAGGAGGGGAAGGGTGGCAGGGGCGCAGCGCTATACTGGGGCAAACTGGATCTGCACAGCACCTTTAAACCCTGCCAGTGAATTCATGCCACTGTGCCCTTACAAATGCCGGTGACACACAACAAACGCACATGTACCTACCCCCTTCCGGCTGCTGCATCGCCTGTAAGCGCCTCTCCAGGTCTGGAAAGACCACCGGCAGCACACGCCTGTGGAGGTGGCTCAGACGGCGGCGGCCGCGGTTCTTGTGGCTCTCAGGTGAGTCCCCCAGCAGGAGCCGTGCAATCCTCCGCGTCCAGCACCGGATATCCTGCCAGCGTTTCCTCACCTGGGACAGGCTCCGCCTCCGACCATCCACACCCCTCACGGCACTGACGGCGGTCAGCCAGATCTGCTCCTTGGCAGTGGCGCCTACCTGTGAGGAAGAACAAGTGACACCACATCAATACACCAGCCACATGTCACAGAGAGACATATGAGAACAAAATAGCTGGTTACAACAAGGCATGTCATGCAGCCAACGCATTGCACCTTTGTCATAGGGACATCATCCTCTGGTGAGGGAAAAGGCAGTACGTGCCATAGTGGGTACACAGGTGGAATGATGGCAATGTCACAATCAATGATCAAGGCTCACACTGTGCATCACACCCACCCCTCTTGTCTCAGGGCACTGCTGTGAGGACTCCACACCCACCCCTCCTGTCTCAGGGCACTGCTGGGAGGACTCCACACCCACCCCTCCTGTCTCAGGGCACTGCTGGTAGTGATAGGCACACACCCCTCCTGTCTCAGGGCACTGCTGGTAGTGATAGGCACACACCCCTCCTGTCTCAGGGCACTGCTGGTAGTGATAGGCACACACCCCTCCTGTATCAGGGCACTGCTGGTAGTGATAGGCACACACCCCTCCTGTCTCAGGGCACTGCTGGTAGTGATAGGCACACACCCCTCCTGTATCAGGGCACTGCTGGTAGTGATAGGCACACACCCCTCCTGTCTCAGGGCACTGCTGGTAGTGATAGGCACACACCCCTCCTGTCTCAGGGCACTGCTGGTAGTGATAGGCACACACCCCTCCTGTATCAGGGCACTGCTGGGAGACATCAGGCATCCCCCCCCTGGGACCCCCCCTACAGTACATGGCATGTGTGTCACACCAGGACACAATGCCTGAAGTCACAGTCACAACATAGGGACAGTCTGTGGCAGTGGCTATGCACTCACCTGATACCCTGGTCGCCCATACAGCATGGAGTACTGTGGGAGGATCACATCCAGCAGAGCCATGTTCTCCTCCAGGGTGAATGGCTGTGTCCTCTCCACAGCCCTTGACATGGTTCCAGGGAATCAGTAGCAGCAGCTTGGTCGACAAATGCAAAGATGTGCAGGCAAGTACTCCCTCATGGGACCTGGCTGCCTTATATGTGCCCTTCTGCCCAGTCTCATGCACAGGAGTACAGAGTGATTGGTCACTCACATTTGCATCCTATGTTTCCACCAATCCCTTCAAACCTAGCAGTCTGTGGGTTCTCTATCGGTTTCATTCTCCTGCATGATGTCAGCCCCACAAACACATTGCAACAAAGTAGAAGAATTCCAACTGACTTCTGCTGTGCACCTTCCAGAACAATTTCGAAATTTGAACTTGGTCTCCATGACAACCAGCATGCATGTAGGCCTTAATACTTGTCCCCTATGTAATTTGGAGAATCACACACAGGTACGGTGCGTTTCGGGGCCCTAGGGCACCCCAAATGCATGGCAACGGCCCGTACATGCATGCCTACGTTCACTATCACTATGGGTCTGCACGCGTATGCGTACTCGTAGTGATAGTGAGCGTACATGCGAGTGTACGGTCCGTACCACTACTGGTACGCATACGCGTGCAGACCCATAGTGATAGTGAGCGTACATGCGTGTGTACGGTCCGTACCACTACGGGTACGCATACGCGTGCAGACCCATAGTGATAGGGCCGTACACACGCATGTACGCTCACTATCACTATGGGTCTGCACGCGTATGCGTACCCGTAGTGGTACGGACCGTACACACGCATGTACGCTCACTATCACTATGGGTCTGCACGCGTATGCGTACTCGTAGTGATAGTGAGCGTACATGCGAGTGTACGGTCCGTACCACTACGGGTACGCATACGCGTGCAGACCCATAGTGATAGTGAGCGTACATGCGTGTGTACGGTCCGTACCACTACGGGTACGCATACGCGTGCAGACCCATAGTGATAGTGAGCGTACATGCGTGTGTACGGCCCTATCACTATGGGTCTGCACGCGTATGCGTACTCGTAGTGGTACGGACCGTACAAATGCCTGTACGCTCGCCATCACGATGGGTACACATACGGCAGCACTTCCACAGTGATTTGGGAACATACACAGGCCCTCTTAGCAGCAGTACGGCGGTTTTTACACATCACTGTGGTGATAGGCGACACACAGGTAGGAATAGGGCGGACATACTTGTCCATGGATGGACATACTTGTCCAGGAATGGACATCAAGGCATCGTCTGTGCATTACTACATGTGTGGGGCACAGGTGTGACAGGCTGTGATGTGGAACATGCCTCCTGAGTGGAGAAGGCACCAGATGTATGATGAGATGTGTACAGGTGTACTGTGTGAGGGTGCAATGTGTGCCAGGCATGCCCTTGACTCCTTTGACATGTGTGCATGTCGGACTGCGCACTTGGGGTGAGCGTCACTGGCATGGCACGGACACCAACACACGGAAGTGTCCCATGATGCCCGGTACAGGGGTCATGACACATGACTTGTCACTACCCACAATGCACAATGTGACTATGTCATTTATGTGTCCGGGATTTACATCAGGTTGATGTTGTAGCACCCTCAAAAGCTGCAGCCGTTGCAGCAACCAACATGTGTCTGTGTGTAGATTGTCATTGCACACTGTTCCGCACACCATGCCACATGTGTTATCGGATGTGAGGTGCACATGTATGCATGGGACACGGAGTAGCGTGACAAGGCCATGTCAGCATCCTCACAAGGAATGTGTGGTGAGTCATGACATGTGCACCTTCATGGCAAGGTGTGTGGGCTGGACTAGTGTAATGTCATGTGACTTGTGGCTCCAGTGTTCCGCTACCAGTCTCTGCAATCGGCATCCCACTTCTGCTGATGTGTGGGTGTATGTCACTCCTGTCTTGCGTCGGGCTGTTCACTTGCACTGGGACACAGCTATTCCCATGGTGTGGCATGGGGAGGTTCTCAATCACCGTGTGTAGCTGGGTCTTGGAAGGAGTGTCACCTTGCATCCATACGTGTCCTGGGCATGTAGCACATACCTGACTCCATATGTAGCATATGTGTATTGACAGATTAACATGTGCTCAGTACATATGAATTGTTGTCGTAGTGCACTCACTCTTCCTTGTCACTTCCTCATTACTGCAGAGCACCGCCTCTTGCCCGGATAATTCCAGACTTGGCTGCCATGCAGGAGAATGACAGCATCCGGCTCTACCGCTTCACCCAACCGTTGATTCTGGAGTTGACGGCGAGACTGACACCACACCTGCAACCGCTGCACAGGTATCCCACGGCACTGACACCCCAGCTGAAGGTAATGGCTGCCCTACATTTCCTTGCCACGGGTACCTTTCAATATACCATAGCTCATGTTGGTGGCATGTCCCAGAGCATGTTCAGCGGTGTGCTGCATGATTTCTTAGAGGCCATGTTGATTCACCTGGATGACTTCATCAAGTTCCCAACCCCTGAACAGATGACAGAGGTCAAGCGTGGATTCTATTCCCTGGGAGGGATGCCCCATGTCATTGGGTCCATAGATGGGACACATGTAGCTTTGGTACCACCACACGCACGGGAGGTGGCGTACCGAAATCGGAAGCACTACCACTCCATCAATGCCCTTGTGGTGTGTCTGTCCAACATGGTGATTTCACATGTCTGTGCTCGTTTCCCAGGATCAGCACACGATGCCTACATCATGAGGCGTAGCGGGATGCCTGATATGATGATGCAGCTGCGCAACGAACGGGCATGTGTTGTTGGTGGGTACAGTCTGTCTGTCCTGTATTCTGTTTGGCCGAGCAGCACGACCGCTTCGCCAGTTCTAACGATATCCATGTGCTTTCCATGTAGGGGACGCTGGCTATCCCAACATGCCTTGGCTGCTCACACCTCTCCGCAACCCCATCACGCCGGCCCAGCTCCGCTACAACACCGCCCATGGCCGGACAAGGCGAGTGATAGAGAGGACGTTTGGCATGCTGAAGAGCCGATTCCGGTGCCTCCACAAGACCGGCGGCGCACTCCCTTATGCCCCGGCAAAGGTCTGCAAGATCTTCATGGTCTGCTGCATGCTGCACAACATGGCAGTTGAAAGAGCTGTGCCACTCATCCTGAATCAACATGACGAGGACCATCCACCCGTGGAGGACGAAGGGCTTGGCAATGGGGCTAGTGATGTGGAGGATGTGGAGCCGCAAGAGGACATCCGGACTCGGCTCATACGCGACTTCTTTGCTTAGTGGTGAGTACCAGTGTCTGAGTGTGCACGCCTTGGTCCCCGTGTGGCATGTGTTGTGATGTGTGTCTCCACCTGCATGTATGGCACGTGAGTCAGAGGTGTGTGTGGGTGTGTCACTGGAGTGATGGTGGCAGTGATGGTAGTATTTCCCCACTCATAATTGTGACCTAGCATGTTGTCATCCATACATGTGTCGAGTCAATGCACATGCAAGTGGCTGTGCTTTTTGTGGCTGACTTCTTGTGTGTCTCTCTTCCCCAGGTACCTGCGCATGCCATCTTCTGGTTGCATTGTTGTGGCACTGCTATTCCTCATGGACATGGCATCGTGGGCTGACTCAGCGTTACAGGCACGGACACGTTTGAAAGTCTCCATGGGGTAAGGGATGCATCTGGGGTGTATTGGGTGTGGCAGTTGTTCACGATGTGTGCACACTGCCCCGGTCGGGGTTTGGTTCCTCTGCAGACATGTGGCATCCCCATGGGACACGACATGCAGCTGGGTACACCTGAATAGATGGGCTGCCTGGTTGTCAGTCATCAGTGATGGGATAGTGGATTGTGATGATGGCATCAATGTGTGTGACACTGCCCTCGGACACATACGGTTAACATTGGCTTGACATGGCGTGGGACTTCCACATCAGCGGATCTATGGTGTATGGCAGGCTCTCCGTGTGCAGCTGTGGGTATTTAGCTGTTAGCTGACGCTTGTGTGCCAGTACCATGGCTATCACGCATTTGTGCTGCAGAAGGGGGGTGCCAGTGTTGGACCCACATGTTACTCCACATGATGTGTTCATGTGTACTTCAAGTTGCCTCTGCAATCCCAAAAACATGACTAATAAAGGTGTCCCTATGCCTCCAAGGTGCCTCTTCTCAGTCAATGCTGGTGTGTTGGCACGGTGCATCCTGCATGTCTGGCATGGTATTCCCTGATTGTGGCTATGTGTCAATGTGTCGAGTGGCAAGATGCAAGCTGTGTGTGTGTGCTGAGACTGTGTATTGGGCATGATGTCCATGACTGTGTGGGTATTGTGACATGTGCCATCCCCATGCATCCAACGTTGTCCATGACCCCATTCTCTGCATCCACCGGACTCAAGCTTGCAGGACATGGTTCTGCCACCTGTCTACACATACCTGGGTGCCCCCCAGGACACTGGCCAGGATCCCTGACCTCTGCGCATGACTGTTGCTGTACTCAATGTGTCTGTCAGCACGGTTGTTCGGCCACCCCCTCAGCTGGTTGTGCCCATCACGGGTGTGTATGGTGCTCCATGTCTGTCTTGCCTAATAAACTGTGACCCATATGTCCTGTGCCAGACTCAGGCCCCAGGGTGTGGATGGTTGAAGAGAACAGATGACTCAGGCATGTTTAGACTTTACAAGACACATGTTAGGTAATAATTAGGGGTGGGCGGAATTTGCGGAATTAACCTTCGCAAATTATCGCGAGAATGTTTAAAATTATCGCAAACAAGCAGAAATATCGCGAAGATGCGGAAGTTTTTTTCCGGCATGTTCGCGCGATTTTCTGCATGGTTGCGGGTCGCCAACTTACCCATGTGGCTGCTTGCGGGCGCGGCCATCTTGTTTTGAGTTGTTCTCGCGGTGCATGATCGCGAGAAGAAAGACGTGATCGCGCGACGCATGACGTCACTGCGGGCGCGAACTGTCGCGAGACAGCGCAAATGGCTAAAAACAATACAACATCTCATGGAGAACGCGACCGGATCAAGAAAACTTGTCGGCGAACGCAGGGATTCAGGTAAGGCGATCGCGCGCGCGCGAGAATGTATCATTTTACAGCGCGAGCAAGAAACAAATTATCGCCAAGCTGCGGAAACCGGAATTTTTGACATTTTCGCGCTCTCCGCGGAACGCAAAAATGTCAAATTATCGCAATTTCCGCGACCGGAACGAAATTTTTGCCCAGGCCTAGTAATAATGCTACCAGCAGGCATCTACTCTTAATAGTGTGATTTATTATTGGGGGGGGGGGGGGACAAAGTGAGGGGCTTTCCGGGATTAGGGAATCCAAAGTTCAGTAGGGGAGTTGGTGTCCTTGCCATTGGAAATCCTCAGAGTCCATGCCACAGTCTTTGTCAACATTGGTCAGCCAGTGACCAGCAGGGCCATGTGGCAGAGAATGTCTCTTGATGCTGTGATGCTGTTGCTCCAGTGGGCCAGGTGCCAGGCCAGGTGTCCTGGGAGATGGTGATGTAGCAGCCACCCTCACGGTCCTTTCCGTGGACGACCCGGCCTCCTGCGGGGAACATCACCAGCAGGCCGTGACGACGTCTGGGATGCTCCGTCGGATGTTTCCTCCTCCTCCTCCTGATCCCTCCCTGTGGGTGGTGATGTTCTCCGCCTTCTGGCACAGGGAGGGTCGGCCATGGTGTCGGCCATCCGACGGAGTGTAGCGTGAATCCCCTGGAACGCCGTCACTTGCTCAGCCTGTCTGTCCTCCATCCTCCGTTGGTGTACCAGTAGACAGGCTATTAGCTCTGCATGTTGCTGGGCCTGCTGGACCTTGATCCCCTCAAGGACGGACACAACCTGGGCCATGCCCGTGGTGTCCTGCCGGTATGAGTCCAGGATGTTACGGACATGGGAAAATACCGGATCCCCAGCCAACTGGTCAGGCTCGCGCCTCCGCCGTCCTCCACTCCCACCACCCCTGCCCACTTGCGCCTGGCCTGCACTTGTGGGCACATCGGGTCTCCGGGACCCCTGAGGGGTGGCATTGGCGTTGTCGCCTGCCTCCTCCTGGGTGCCCGGGACACCGTGTCCCTCCTGGCGAGCCTGGCTGCATTGTGGTGTTGGGGCAGGGATCCTGGGTGTCTCCTGGGATGTGGCAGGAGTGGGGGTGGTGGTTGGCACGGTTGTACCTGACGCAGGTGCTGCAGGTGGTTGGACACCAGAGGGGCCAGGTCGGTCGGGGTCGTCCGCAGAGTGGTGAGAGTTGTCGCTGCCGGTGGGATCGGTCTCCTGCAGATCCGGGTCCTGTGAGTGTTCCCCCCCAGTGTTGGGGGGTGCAGCACGACGTTGACCTGTGTGTGAGAGAGACAATGTTAATTTTGGTCCATGCAACATCCATGTTTCATCCGTTTCAAAGTTGGCACATTTCCTCTTGGAATTAGGATCTGTCTTGCATTCCACTCACAGTGCACTTGTGCATGGGTGTGTCCCTTGGGCACCAATTTGGCCCCTTTAACTATGTGTGGCACAGTCTTACTTGCTGCGTCAAGTGTGACTGCAGTCAGCAGTGGAGTGTGCAGGTGTGGCGAGCCATGCATTTGCGCCTTCCTTGTAGCACTGTACATGTGCACATGGAGTGGATCCACACACTTATATGATGCAGGTAGCTGTCCTTGTGCTCGTGTACAGGTTGTGACATGGCCCTGCGTTTTGCCATGATGAAGAGGGGGGGTTCTGGCACTGGCCACCCTTGTCTACATGCACGCAGTCCACCTGCTGACGAGCAGACATTCCCACACACCAAAGGACTGATTTGGTCTCCCTGTGTCTCCCTCCTTCTCTGTCCCCCTCTCCCTCCCTCTCTGTCCCCCTCTCCCTCCCTCTCTGTCCCCCTCTCCCTCCCTCTGTGTGTCAGCCTCCTCCCTCTGTCCGTCTTCCTGTGTCACCCTCCCTCTCTTTCCCCCTCTCCCTCCCTCTCTGTCCCCCTCTCCCTCCCTCTGTGTGTCAGCCTCCTCCCTCTGTCCGTCTTCCTGTGTCTCCCTCCCTCTCTGTCCCCCTCTCCCTCCCTCTCTGTCCCCCTCTCCCTCCCTCTGTGTGTCAGCCTCCTCCCTCTGTCCGTCTCCCTCCCTCTCTGTCCCCCTCTCCCTCCTTCTCTGTCCCCCTTTCCCTCCCTCTGTGTGTCCCCCTCTGTCACCTCGGCCCAGCTTCCTGGGCACAGACTGTTAGCAGATCTTTGAGTGGCCCTTGGCTTGTTGATGTGAGTTTGTTTCTGATCTCCAGGCACCCATTTGGTGTGATGTGTGTCTGTGCGCTGCTGCTGTGGTGGTGTGTGCTGCCACTCTTTCACAATGTTGGCTGTTCATTAGCTGCTGTCATGTGCAAACCAGTGCCTTCACCCCCATGTGTTGATGCAAGGCGTCCGCCATTTGCTGGCAAGTCATTCCTGTGTTGGGACACACTGTTTGTCTGGCTGTGACCTAGGCCATATGGGCAGAGGGCATTGTTGTCTGCTTTGGAGTCGCACTATGTGATTTTTGGTGCCCAGCCTCCCGCCATCCGGGTTACCGTGTCATGTGTTGTTGTCTTCTGTGGCCTGTGACTTGACATTGTCCAGCTGGGTGCATGGGGCATGGTGGCAGCAGTGGCATGTGCCTGCTCATGGAGTGTGGTTGAGTCATGCGATGGCTTGTGGTGGTTGCGTGCCTGTTAGTAATTTTGGTTGTGGTTGCAGTTCCCCCCATGTGAGGTGCGTTGTTTGTGTACTCACCCGGGTCTCGGAGTCCTTCTAATCCTTCAACTGCCTCCACCGGCAGTATGGCCATCACCCTCTCCTCCCAGGGATGGTACTGTACGGCTCTGCGGGAGGGCCCTCCTCCGGTGGCGTTGGCCTGGTCGTGTTCCTCCTGCCTCTTGGCTCTGACCCTCCTCCGCAGATCGTACCACCTGTTCTGGCAATCCTGCTTGGTCCTCCTGGTGTCCGCAACGGCATTCACAGCATCGATGATGGTCTGCCACATGGCTGTTTTGGCTGCCAGGCTGGTGCTTCTGACCAATGTTCCAAAGATCTGTGGCTCGACTCTGAGGATTTGATCAACAAGGACCTCCAACTCTCGGTGACTGAACTTTGGATTCTTGGTAGTGGGCATGGTGAGGGGTGTGGGTGGGGATGGTGTGGGTGTGGGGGGTGTGTGGATGTTGGGGGGGTGTGGATGGTTGTGTGTGTGTGTGAATGTGATGAGAGGGTGTTTGTGAGGGTGGTCGTGTGAAGGTGTGCAAGTGTAAGGTGTGGTGTAGCTTGTAGTCTGGTTCTGTGGTGTCTGGCAGCAGTGAGTCTGTTGCAAAGGCTCATGGTTTGTGTGTGTGGGCCCTTTTTATTGGTCCATGGGTGGGTGTGGCAGTGTTTGAAGTTTGGGTGGGTGTGTTATAAGGAGTGGTGGTGTATTGGGCCTCTGTTTGTTTTTGGCAGTTGCAGGTCAGTGATTGTGTTATTTTAGTGGTTGTTGGCCATGTTTAGTGGCTTTGTGCCTTTCGAATGGTGTATTCTTGTGTTGTTTTGTTTTGTCCTGGTTGTGTACGTGCGTTTTGAGCGTGTGTACGGTGTGTACATGGGCCATTTGGTTGTACGATGATGTCCTTGTGTGTGGCTTTGTACGACTCGTACATGCGGTTGTGATGTTGGGGCATGGGGTGCGCTCCGTACTTAGGAGGTTGTGTTGGGGGTGCGCCAGGAACTACTGGGGTGTACATAGACGGTGGTACGACACGTACAGGGGTGGGGGGGTGTACATTGACGGTGGTACGACACGTACTGGGGTGGGGGTACGACTGGAACGTACTGGGGTGTAGGTAGACGGGGCTATGACACGTACTGGGGTGGGGGTACGACTGGAACGTACTGGGGTGTAGGTACACGGGGCTATGACACGTACTGGGGTGGGGGTGGGGCTCGAACGTACTGGGGTGTAGGTTCACGGTGGTACGACACGTACTGGGGTGGGGGTACGACTGGAACGTACTGGGGTGTAGGTACACGGTGGTACGACACGTACAGGGGTGGGGGGGTGTACATTGACGGTGGTACGACACGTACTGGGGTGGGGGTACGACTGGAATGTACTGGGGTGTAGGTACACGGGGGGTACGACACGTACTGGGGTGGGGGTACGACTGGAACGTACTGGGGTGTAGGTACACGGGGGGTACGACACGTACTGGGGTGGGGGTACGACTGGAACGTACTGGGGTGTAGGTACACGGGGGGTATGACACGTACTGGGGTGGGGGTACGACTGGAATGTACTGGGGTGTACATAGACGGTGGTACGACACGTACAGGGGTGGGGGGGTGTACATTGACGGTGGTACGACACGTACTGGGGTGGGGGTACGACTGGAACGTACTGGGGTGTAGGTACACGGGGGTATGACACGTACTGGGGTGGGGGTACGACTGGAACGTACTGGGGTGTAGGTACACGGGGCTATGACACGTACTGGGGTGGGGGTGGGGCTCGAACGTACTGGGGTGTAGGTTCACGGTGGTACGACACGTACTGGGGTGGGGGTACGACTGGAACGTACTGGGGTGTAGGTACACGGTGGTACGACACGTACAGGGGTGGGGGGGTGTACATTGACGGTGGTACGACACGTACTGGGGTGGGGGTATGACTGGAATGTACTGGGGTGTAGGTACACGGGGGGTACGACACGTACTGGGGTGGGGGTACGACTGGAACGTACTGGGGTGTAGGTACACGGGGGGTACGACACGTACTGGGGTGGGGGTACGACTGGAACGTACTGGGGTGTAGGTACACGGGGGGTATGACACGTACTGGGGTGGGGGTACGACTGGAATGTACTGGGGTGTACATAGACGGTGGTACAACACGTACAGGGGTGGGGGGGTGTACATTGACGGTGGTACGACACGTACTGGGGTGGGGGTACGACTGGAACGTACTGGGGTGTAGGTACACGGGGGGTATGACACGTACTGGGGTGGGGGTACGACTGGAACGTACTGGGGTGTAGGTACACGGGGCTATGACACGTACTGGGGTGGGGGTGGGGCTCGAACGTACTGGGGTGTAGGTTCACGGTGGTACGACACGTACTGGGGTGGGGGTACGACTGGAACGTACTGGGGTGTAGGTACACGGGGGGTATGACACGTACTGGGGTGGGGGTACGACTGGAATGTACTGGGGTGTACATAGACGGTGGTACGACACGTACAGGGGTGGGGGGGTGTACATTGACGGTGGTACGACACGTACTGGGGTGGGGGTACGACTGGAACGTACTGGGGTGTAGGTACACGGGGGGTACGACACGTACTGGGGTGGGGGTACGACTGGAACGTACTGGGGTGTAGGTACACGGGGGGTATGACACGTACTGGGGTGGGGGTGGGGCTCGAACGTACTGGGGTGTAGGTTCACGGTGGTACGACACGTACTGGGGTGGGGGTACGACTGGAACGTACTGGGGTGTAGGTACACGGGGGGTATGACACGTACTGGGGTGGGGGTGGGGCTCGAACGTACTGGGGTGTAGGTTCACGGTGGTACGACACGTACTGGGGTGGGGGTACGACTGGAACGTACTGGGGTGTAGGTACACGGGGGGGTATGACACGTACTGGGGTGGGGGTACGACTGGAACGTACTGGGGTGTAGGTACACGGGGGGTATGACACGTACTGGGGTGGGGGTGGGGCTCGAACGTACTGGGGTGTAGGTTCACGGTGGTACGACATGTACTGGGGTGGGGGTACGACTGGAACGTACTGGGGTGTACATAGACGGTGGTACGACACGTACAGGGGTGGGGGGGTGTACATTGACGGTGGCACGACACGTACTGGGGTGGGGGTACGACTGGAACGTACTGGGGTGTACCTAGACGGGTGGGGGTATACATATACGGGGGGTACGTGTCGGACGTACGGGGGCTGGGGGGAGTGTTGGGCGCGTATGCGGGCACATGTCTCCATGGTTGCTATAGGTGTTCGGTGCGGACGGTGTTTTTTCCATACGGTTGTACGCTCGGACGCACGGGATGGATCGTGATTCCTCGGTCGGACTTGGCTTTTCACGTTTGTAAGGTAAATCGTCCGAGGACGTGTCGGACACATTTTCCGACCTGAGGACGTGTGGGGAATGATTCCCAGTGCGGTTCGTATGGACTTTTTACCATGCGAATCGTGATTGCCAGTTCGTACGGCACTTGTACGATTCGTACGGTAAAAAGACCCGATACGAGTCGCATGGGGGAATTTTTTACCGGATCGTGATCGGCACCATAATGTTGTTGCACTTTAATGTACACAATTCACCCAAGGAATGTTTTTGTAGCATTGTTCTAGATTATATCATGCTATGACATAGGCTTGAACACGGTATTCACAAATATTTTCTCAGGAGCCACAAAGTTTGTTCTGTGATGTGACCAAGGGCCACATTGATACCAGCAGAGTGGCAGTTGGGGGTAAGGTGAGTGTAAGGGAAGCAATGCATAGACATCTAGAGTCTGAATTTCACAATGTGAAACCAAGAACTTGAGAATAATACCGGCTTCGCAACTTAACCAGATTGTGTTATCCTAGGTGTAGTATCCTGTAGCAACCATTGAGAGTTCTTAGAATGTACTTCACTGGCTATTTGTACGAGAACTCTATTTTATCAGTTGCTTGTTAGTCTCCTTATGGATGGGACGTTTGTATATCCTGAAACTTCTTCAATAAAGTTGCTTTCTCTCAATTCCACGTGGTCCATGTGTGATACCTTGTGGAAGAAATGTCCCAACATATACTGTGATTTACGCCTAATTGAAAGGTACTGTGTTAACGTGGGTGAGCCTTAAAGTCCCATGATTTAATTTAGCGAGGACCTCGTTATCTGGTGTATTTTGATGCACACTGCTCATGAGAATTGCAGCCGATCACCCTCACCTTGCGTCATAGAGTTCTGCTGTTCAGCAGACATCGCGCGCTGCATTTCTCTCGGCGTTCTCGAAAAGCAGAAGGAAGAATGTTACACACCCAAAGCCGCCGGGAGGGCACATTTTACAATGCATCTTGGAGTCAGGCATGGTATCTTTGGTCAGGTACGGTCTGGTTTCCCACACAACACCTGACTCCTTTGTGTACATCTTTGCTCAAGTTACGAGCATCAAGGAGCAACGCATCTTGGAGTCAGGCATGATCGCTTTCATCAGGCACGATCTAGTTTCCATGCCAACGCCCGACTCCTTTGTGTTTGTTTGTGATTTCTGCATGGTGTCTGTGATTCCTGCATGGTGAAACTTCCCTTTCACTGCATACCAAGGGTTGCTGACCTGCGAAAGATGACCATGAACTCATTACTCTCAGCTGTGATTTTTTTTTTTGGTTTGATGAATTTTGTGGAATTTTCAGTTGTGTTCGGGTGTGACTGTCACGCACCGGTGAGTCAGTTTGTCTGGGGTGTGAGGGGTAAGGAAAATCTAGCGGTTACTCATCAGTGCGAAAGGCAGTGACTCCTCAGTTCATTAATATAATGTTCCTGGAAACTTTGCTCTTCTCCATTCCAGGATACTTGGAACTCCTGCTATGTGTCTTCTTCATGTGTTTTTTTATAAGTACAATATGCACGTGTATGATTAGCTTATTACACATTCTATATCTGCGCCCTCTCCATCCTGCTCTAGGACCGAGTGGAGTGTCAACACATGTGGTAACCATGCAGAATGTTACTCCACCACCATTTTTCCTATCTTCCCCTGGTGAACCCAACATTCCTTTGTCTAAGTGGAAAAAAGTGTTCCTGAACTATGCCTGTGTTTGTGGGGTGTCCTTAAGTGCAGAAAGAAAGTGAGCCAAGTATTTGAGCATCTTCCTGCTCTTAGTGAGAGTGAGTCTGAGGATACAAATGAATTTGACATGTGTTTAAAATTTTTTGACAGCCACTATTTATCAAAGGTTAGTACCATACTGGAGAGGCACCACTTTCGAGAAGAGATTTCAAAAGTCTCAGGAGTCGGATGAAGTATATGTGACGGAACTTGGGGCCACATGAAAGTTCGAAGGATCTATAGAGGAAAGGATCCATGATCAGTTCCTGTTGGGGTGCAAAATAGAAAAAATAAAGGACGAGTTGTGTCAGAGATGTTCTCAAAACATGCAAAAAAAGGGATTTACAGACAGTTGTTTTCATTGTGACATGATTGGGTATTTGCCGAATTATAAGATTTGCCCTGCTCTGAATTCTAAATGCCATACTTGTGGTAAATTGGGACATCTAGCCAAAGTTTGCAGGTCTCAAAAGACAAACAAGTAAAAGAGATCATCCTAGATGGTGAGAGTGATTGTAAGTTTGATGAGCTGCATTGTGGTGAAGTAGTACTTCAAGTTGGACAGAATAAAAGTTAGAGTCCTATCGATGATGTTAAGGTTATTGGAAATAGTGTCAAAATGATATCGATGATGTTAAGGTTATTGGAAATAGTGTCAAAATGCTATTTGATTCGGGGCCAAAAATTACCCTCGTCCCAAAAGATTTTTTTGACAAGACTTTAAAAGGAAAAAGAAAATTATTCAAACCCGAAATCAAACCCCTGGCATACGGGGGCCAACCTATAAAACCTTTTGGCTACTTCGTGGGTGAGATAGATTATAAGGGCAGGTTGACAGCAGATAAAGTTGACATTTTTTGCAGAGGTGATAGTATAATCAGCTGGATTCATCAGGGTGAGCTGGGTGCGCTCTTTGTTCATGGGGGGTGAGCCATGCATAGTCCTCAAGGATGTTGATTAGGGGTGGGCGGAATTTGCGAAATTAACTTTCGCAAATTATCGCGAAAATGTTTAAAATTATCGCAAACAAGCGGAAATATCGCGAAGATGCGGAAGTTTTTTTACGGCATGTTCGCGAGATTTTCTGCATGGTTGCGGGTCGCCAACTTACCCATGTGGTTGCTTGCGGGCGCGGCCATCTTGTTTTGAGTTGTCTCGCGGTGCATGATGGCGAGAAGAAAGACATGATCGCGCGACGCATGACGTCACTGCGGGCGCGAACTATCGCGAGACAGCGCAAATGGCTAAAAACAATACATCATCTCATGGAGAACGCGACCGGATCAAGAAAACTTGTCTGCAAACGCAGGGATTCAGGTAAGGCGATCGCGCGCGCGCGAGAATGTATTATTTTACAGCGCGAGCAAGAAACAAATTATCGCCAAGCTGCGGAAACCGGAATTTTTGACATTTTCACGCTCTCTGCGGAACGCGAAAATGTCAAATTATCGCAATTTCCGCGAACGGAACGAAATTTTCGCCCAGGCCTAATGTTGATACTGGTAGGCCGTCACCATCTCATGTGTTACTAATAAAAGTAAGGATGAGCTAGATTTACGTTGTGAGTTCAAACAGGTATTCAACGAGAGGTTGGGGTGCCTCTTAGACTATACTCATAAAAGCACACTTCAATGTGACGCTGTCCTGGTCTCTTGCAAAGTGCGGGCATGCCCATAGCCTTGAGGGAGTCAATGTGCGCCAAACTCAAGAAGTTAAAGGATGAGGGTATCATTGTTGAGACCAAGGCTACTGAATGTCTTGCTCCAGTAGTCCTTGCTCAGAAAGTTTCAGGAGAAGTGAGACTTTGTGTAGATCTTTCAGCCCTCAACCGGGCGGTAATCACAGACAAGTATCCCTTCCAGAACACCGCAGTGATGTTAACTCAGCTTGAAGGTGCTGTTGTCTTTTCGACGTTGGATCTTAAAGCTGTGTGCCACCACATCCGGCTGGATTACACATCCATTTTTGGCGTTCCTAACTCCGTTGGGGTTTTCAAGTTTACCAGGTTGCCGTTCGAGCTTAATTCAGCAGCCTCGGTGTTTCAACAGGCAATGAAGGATGTCTTGGGAGGGCTCCCTGGTGTCAAAGTATATAAGGACGATGTCTTAGTGTATGGCCCTTCTCAGCAAGAGCATAATGACAGGTTGAGATCTGTTTTTGAAAGGTTTAGTCTCCAAGGACTCATGTTACGAGAGACTAAATGCAGGCTTAATCTTTCTGAAATAGAATACTTGGGTCACAAATTAATCAATGAGGGTCTTGAACCCAAGGAACAGCTTGTAAAAACCATTGAGGATCATTCCATACCAAGGTCTAGAGATGACCTGGTAACCTTTTTGGGTATGGCCGAATACTACAACAAGTTTGTGCCTCAGTTTGCAAGTCATACTTTTGCATTGCAGGCTTTGTTAAAAAAGTGTGTGAAGTTTCTGTGGTCACCCCAGTGCGAGGCTGAATTTGTTGATATAAAAAAAGCCCTTAGCAATGCACTTTCCATGCATAGTTTTGATACCTCCGCTCTTTCTATTTTGATCACTGATGTGAGTTCTAAAGTGTTAGGGGCAGTACTTAAACAAGTGAAGGGTGGCAAGGAGGAGACCATTATGTTCTTTTCCAGGGCGTTAGTAGGCTCTGAAGTCCAATATTCGGTAATTGAAAAAGAAGCCTTGTGTATTTTTTGAGCCATCAAGAAATAAAGTCATTTCTGTGGGGTAGTTCCTTTGTTGTCAGGTCAGACCACAAGCCCTTGAAGGATGTTTTTGCAAAAACAGCCTAGATTTCATTTCTTCTAGAATTTGTAGGTTGGAGGTAGCCCTACAAGATTATACTTTTGTAGTGCAAGATTATAATTTTGTAGTGGAGTACATACCTGGCACTGAGAAAAGGGTTGCGGATGAAAATAGCATGTTACTACGCATGCTTTCACATTGCGATACCTTTACAACGCAAGTCATTAGATCGACTTGCTGTAGGATGCGCGCTGGACTTAGGAACAGTATAATTTACTATTCCAACTCCAGCCTGCGCAACAGTAGGGAAGGTGTTGGAATTGTAAATTATATTATTCTTTATGTTAAAGCGCCCCCTACAGCAAGTCGATCTAATAACTTGTGTTGTAAAGGCATAGCGTTCTAACAACGCGATCGTTGTAACAACCAGTTGTAAAGGAGCTGCGATGTGATGACTGCGTTGTAAAAGATGTCTCCCATTGCGGATTGTCTGTCTCGTCTGGTTCCTGACCTGTTTAGTGCTGGGTCCAGTGATCAGGAGAAGTCGTAGGAGGATGATGATTACAAAGTATGTGAAGTCATGGAAGAGGCTGTCAGTGAAAATTAATGGAGGAATTCAATGAAGTCTGACATTGAAATTTGTGAAGTGTGTAATATGGTGACCAATGGTTGGAGTGGGGTACGAGATTTAAGTGAGGAAGTTCGCAAATATTGGAATGTGTGGAATGAGTTGTCCGTGAGTGGGGGGTTGCTTCGGAGAGGTACCAAACATATTCCTCACGTTCCAATCAGAATGAAAATAATTCATTTAGGACATCAAGGCCACCAAGGTATATCTAAGAATAAGGAGAGAATCAGATTACATATCTGGTGGCCGGGCATTGATGTCCAAGTAGAGCATGTGGTAAGAGACTGCTTGGAATGCAACGTTTTTGACAATGTGTAAGACCAGAGTGCAACCTATGGTGATAAGGGATGTTCAGAAAGAAGTTGGCAAGAAGTGGCACTGGACATTCTTGGGCCTGTCACCTGCAGAACAGGTCAGTCATATGTTTTCGTGTTGATGGACATGTTCTCCAGGTGGGCTGAGGTACAGATTACTCAGAGCATTGAGACCAAGGATGTCATAGAGTTTTTAGATGGTGTTTTCAGCAGGGAAGGTCTACCTGAGAACTTGTTAGCCGACAATGGAGTTCAACTAGTCTCAGAGGAAATGGAAGAGTTTTCACGGAAGAGAGGTATCAAACTCAAGTGTTGCTCTCTCTACCATCCCAAGACTAATGTCATGGTGGAAAGATTCGACAGAGTGTTGAAGGAATCTAACAAAATTGCAATGTCTCTGTGCAAAGACTGGAGAACTGAGATTTTGGAGAGGGTAAAGGTATACAGTTTGACTCCTCACTCAGTCACAGAGAAAATACCCACTTGAATTGTTTAGGGGCAGAAGGCCGAACACACATGTTTCGGTCTTGGATGAGAGGTGAAGAAAAACGTGTAGATGACTCTGGTGCAGGAGCGTGGATGTCTACACAAGACTTACAAATTATCAAAAGGAAGGAAAATTTTGATGTCAGACATGCTACTTCAAAAACTAATGTACAGGTGGGAGACAGAGTGAGAGTGAGATAATCGCAGAAAACAGGAGTGTTCAGGTATTCACCACCTTTCAAGGTCATAAAATTGTTCCAGAATGCTGTCAAACTTGATGATAATCGTGTCTGTAACCTAGGGAGGATTGTGGTGGTTCGCCCAGGGTTTCACACAAGAGTGACTCACTTGTGGGAGGTTCTGACTCACAGTCTCCTTTGCGCAAAAGCACTTGCATATGTAAAACCACTAGAGCCTTGCACGATTATGTCATGAATTAATTTCACCCTTAGTTCTTATGTTTGTTTTGTTTCTATTTCTGACCCTTATTTAAAGTTTTCTGGTGTATTATATTATTTCATTTTGCACAGTTTTGTTCTTTGTGGAGTTGTAATCTTTTTTTGTGGGATGTCAAATTTTAACTATTTGGTGTGGGGAAGATGTGTAGTATCCCATAGCAACCATTGAGAGTTCTTAGAATGTACTTCCCTGGCTGTTTGTACGAGAAGTCTATTTTATCAGTGGCTCATTAGTCAGTCTCCTATGGATGGGACGTTTGTATATTCTGAAACTCCTTCAATAAAGAAGCCTTCTGTCAATTCCACGTGGTCCATGTGTGATACCTCTCTACACTAGGCAATTGTTTTATTTCACTTTCCCACCTTTTTCTTTATGATCACATATGAGGACCTCGAAAAACATGGCTTCAGGATGGGTTCTGTACAAAACCTTCTCCTGTGTTTGATTTAATAAACTATAATATTGTTCATGTATAATAGCCACCCAGGTCAGCCAAAGAGGACACATAACAACTGACTTGACTCTTAGTACACTACTGGCATTGTTGTCAGAGTGGGGGAAGAATTAATGTTACTGAATTTGTGTTTTAAAACTATCACTTCTAAAAAACTACTTCTCAATGCACTGATATAATTTGATGCACTAAGGTGAAATGGTTCTGCATGTTAATGAAACACACCACTTGAATTTGGAACAGACTTTATCATACTTTTATAATGTTTCTGCAAGATGTCTTTAAAAAAGAAGATGTATTTAAAGTTGAGTGGTGCAGGCTACCCTAGTTACTTCCTTTCTTTAACATCAATTAACCTTTAAATACATATTTTCCTGTTTATTTAGCGTCTTTTAATGTTAGCTATGAATCCAGGAAACAGCAGCTCAGTGCTGCTCTTGACCAGGGGTCAGTAAGTTAAGATCAGGAGTACCGCATGTGGCCCCTGCACAGTACTTTAACCATCACTAGGCTAGAATGTACGTTCTTTGAGTATCACCTGCCTAAAGTGCTTTCATTGCACAGTGTTCTTACTTAAAAAATGTAAACCTGTAAACGAAAATGACAAATTATGTTCAGCAAATAACTACGCAGCACTAGAAGTCCAGGAAGATGTATTTATTAGTATCTTTCCTCTTTTCTGGTTGCTTTCACTAAGCCTGAATGAACAACACAAAGGACAGGGTGTTTTATTTGTCCAGGGAAAGAAATAGAACAGAAAAAAAGAAAAGAGGGTGCTGAAAAATTACAAGAGAAGAAGAGAAGATGGCTTGAAGAAGAAGTGAGAGAAAACGAACATTTTCGACATGTTTACAATGCAGACCAAAAAGCTGTATTACAATGCTTGTACTACAGCAGCAGGTCCTCTATCTTCCAGTGCAAAGGTTTTGGCAATCACTTTGACAGAAGACACCACTTGTAAGCAAGTGATAGAACAACATGATTCTACAAGAAAGGTATATGTAAAGTCAGAGGAAGCAGGTGTCCTGTCTATTGATGCAACTAAAGATGTCACTAGTGAGAGGGAGTCACAAATCAGTACTACTGCAACACTTGGAGCTAATGCGGAGGAAGCAAACAAATACAGTGCAAAGGCCACTCCAGCAGATAAAGCATCTGTGAATCCCCAGTGTAAAGGAGATCTACATTCATCTTATTGAATTTGCCAGAAGCAGGGATCCAAGATATGATGGAGACACAAGGAATAGACCAGGCACCGATAGTTGACCTTCTCTTTCAAAGGCCAACGCATGATCAGCTTTGTGCATTCTTTCAGTATCACCCAATCCAACCTTCCAAACGTCAACAGTTTAATGGGCATTTGGCATTCATGAGAAAAGATGGGTGTACACAACACTGGATAAGCTTTTTTGCACTGTTTGCTTGACATTTACCACATGTAAAGAAAGTGGTCCTTTTATTTGAGGGATGAACAACTTTAGGCACTTGTACATGTGCATTAAAGAGCATGATGCATCCTAAATCAACAAAAGATGCACTGATTCGTATATGATGGCCATCTCTGGAGTTGCCATAACCACTCTCCTTTCCTCTCAGAAGACAACAACTTGTTCAGTACAAGTCAGAAGGCGGACAACAATATTGGAGCTTGTGGTTGAAGTTATTAAAGTGATTGGTAAAAGAGGGCTCAGCTATCGGGGGAATTCAGAGTCTGTTTTTGAGTAGGATAATGATTTGCTTGATCATGGGAACTTTCTTGAACTCATCCTTCTCCTGACAAAATATGACCAACCTCTTAAACAACACATTGAGTCTCCCACTTCCAAACCAAAACAGAAAGGTGGCTGTGGTGTGCCTGTGACCTTCATTTCAAAGACCGCTTTTGGCTATGTAATAGAAACAATTTCCAAACTGATAAAAAGACACATTACTCAAGAAATAAACAACGTGGGTATGTACTCAATCCAGATAGACTCAACTCAAGATATATACGTGTTACTTACCAGTGTTCAGCTATTATCCGATATGTGACAGACACTGCACATGAATGCCTAATAGCAGTCAAAAATTGCACTTTGTCAAAAGGAAAAGGATTGTTTGAGTTGGTACAAACTGCAATTCAACAAAACGGTCTTGACATAGCTAAGTGCATTGGATATTTGACTGATGGTGCTTTCAACATGGAAGGCCAGTACAATGGACTCAGCAATTGGATAGCAAAGCAACCTCAAGTCACATACATGTTTGGTGTTATGGATGTGTTATACCTTGTACTTATTGATGTCACCCAAGCATCTACAGTATCCACCACTGGCGTAACTAAAATTGAGGGGGCCTCCCTGCATGGTATATCAAGGGGCCCCCTCCAGTCTCAATCAAGAGCTCTTCGGACAGAGTGCAGTGCCAAGGGGGCCCCCCCGCACCGAGGGGGCTGCGGGGGCCTGTGTTACGCCCCTGGTGTCCACCTTTTTGTTTGCACTGCTACACTCTTGTGCAGTTGTTCTTTGGGAATCATATAAAAGGATAAATGTGTGGCATGAGCTGGGAAAGGATGGTCGGACAGTCCAGATCATTGGAGAAACAAGGTGGTGGGCAAAATATGATGTTCTCAAGAACGTTTTGGGCTCTGTCAATAACCCTGCCAATGCAATGTTTATTAATTTGGTCAAAGTCCTTCATAATATTTCATCTGACAATCTTAGATTTGTTCCAAATGTACGATGCCAAGCCTTATAATTTGCTGAGGGGCTAAGCAGATTTCAAGCAGTCCTAACAGCCCAATTGTATCTTCACATATTTGCTTCAACCACACCACTGTCTAAGTATCTCCAAACAAGTGGAATGGAAATCCTGCAAGCACAGAGAATGGTGTTAGACACTATAAAACTCCTTGCCACAGATTCCCCTAATGGTTTTTACTGTGTACACTGCTTCCACAAAATTTGCAGAGTAGGCCAACAAAGGAAATGTGACCAAGAAGTACAAATGACACTTCCTGAAGGGAGATTGTCCTTTAAAAAGATGTCTAGGGTGTGCACAAAGGACGAGCCTATAACCTTAGCCAAAGATCGATTTCATATTGGGGTGTATAATACAACAATGAATATGGTTATTCAAAATCTGACCACTCGTTCCAAGACCCACTTAACATTGGCAGCAGATATAGCGTGGCTGGACCCAAAGAACTTCAATCAGAGTCACCCAGGCAATGCTCTTGTGAAACTTTGCTCCTCACCGAAAAACATAGATAGCTCCATAACTGTGAAGACCCTGCAGGAAGAACTTTAAAATTGTACTGCTAAATTGGCAAATTGAAAAAGGACACTACCTGAAGAGTATGACGGAGACGACCAGATTAATGAAGACCCGTCACTGAAAGTAGAAGAATTTGACGAGAACCTGAGACTTGACCTACCAAGTGCAATACGTGCTGTGACTGTGCTGTCTGCTGTAACTCTATCTTGAAAAAGTACCTTCTTTTTAGCAGTGCCTACCAGCATTTGTATTTGGCCTACAAATATGTCTTGACCTTATTCTGTACACAAGTAGACAGCGAGAGAACTTTTTTTAAAAAATTGAAGTGCATCAAAACCAGCCTAAGAAACCAAATTGGTCATTAAAATCTGGAAGCCTTTATGCTCAAGTCAGTTGAATGGAATGTGTTGTCTCAGTTGAAAAACTATGACATTATTGACTTAGTTACAAAACAAAAAAGGGCATTGCTGCAGGCCTCTTGATTGAGTAATCCCCAGTCTCTCCATGGCCCAGAATTATAGGCAGCCAGAGATATTAATAAAACTGTGTTTCTCTGTATAAGAACATCAACTGCTGACTGTGGAACAAATTTACTACTAGATTGTAAGGATACATTTTTTCAGCATTTTTTACACTCCCAGACTGCCTTTTCCTCGTTTGTGAATTCAAAAAAAGAATTACAAGAATAACTATTAAGAGAAGCCACACTGATTTCAAAGCTGCTCCTTTTACCAAACATCACTAAATCCTCTGGAGAAAACCCAGTGAAGAGCTTGACTAGAAGTTGTAAATGTTTAGGTAAGAGACCTCATTTACTACAAGAATCGGATTTTATGTATGTTGCTTGATTTTGCTTAATTTTGTTTTTAGGATTTCTTTTTTCTTTTGGTACAGGTTATATTCTCTAGAACCTCTGCAATGAATTTGAACAAGAGAAGTATGTACATGAATGTCGAAGACAATAAGATATTCACTCTAGTCTTGTGCAGATATCCTGGTGAGGACTTTAGACAACAGGTACATACATTCAGGCAAATGATATCAAATTATGCTGGTTTGAGTTAACTTTTTTGTTTTTTGGGATTATTCTTTGGTCGGTTCTAATCAACAGTTTTTTTCCGACTGGTTATTTTCTCTACTAGCCCACTCCTCTAAAGCATGTGAATCAGGAGCTAACAAAGATCCACAGAAAATTCAAATGCACTCTAGCCCTGCATTATAATCCTGTGAAATAATTTGGAGAAAAGAGGCATACTTTCAGGAAAAGATCAGGTATTGTGGAGGTTTTGTAAGGGCACTTTAAGCAGGAGACATTTAGATATTATTTTTGTTCTTTCTATTTTGTAGCAGTTGTGTTTTCTGAAGTCTTACACAGTGAAGCTGGACTATGGCATTATTGATATGCATGACAGAGCCCCTGGTGCTGAGACAATCTAGCCTTACAGAGAGAGGCAAACAGTAAAAACCTTGGACAAGCATTTGTACATCCAGGTAAAAGACTACACATTGTGATGTGATGTGATTGCTTTGGGATTTTCACAGTATATTTTTGTTGTCCCATATCAAATATTTAGTGTCCTTACAGGTTCTGTTTTAAACAATGTCTCCTCTATTGATGAGGAAAAGAAAAGGATGCTCAGAATTTCAGAACCATTTTGCCTCTAAGGAAATTATCCTGCAAATATGTAGGGCAAAATCTGAATACTTTTAGGTAAAAGACCAATCATTGTGAGCATGCAAAATTGTATATATCTGTGAATTTGGTACGCTTATTTGGTGTAAGTCTGATTTCTCATTCTGTTTTTCTTACAGGTTCTCCTCCAGTAAATCAGGAGGAAATAATCATTTGCTTGAATTAGAGAGGTGTGGTAACAAATACAAACTATAACTGCAGATAATATGATCAATTTTATCTTTTTTTTTAATAATGTGCAAGAAATATTTTATGTATGGTAAAAAGTAAACTTACTCTCTTTATTTTTGTTTTAGTAGGTTCTGTTATCCAAAGTCCGTTCATTGTGAATGGGCTAGAGAAGAACCCACAAAAGTGTAAGACCTGTTGTTTCTGGGCTGTTGAACGTTCTGTACCCAGATATCCTGGCCTATTCTTTACTCACTTGACTGTGTGTGAGATTTCTGATTTGTTTAATGATCACTTTCCAGCGCAAAGTGGGGTTGGGAATGGGTATCTTTCCACCTTGTGCAAGAAGTTTAGTCTTCAAGTAAGTATAAACAAAGTATTGCATTTTCAGCTCCAGTTATGGAGATGTTCCAGAGAATACTTTGATCAAAATCTACATACATTTGGGTTCAAGCCAGACTTGTGACAGCACTGGATTTTATTAATTTTGGGGAGCTTTAGATTCTGCATTCCATGAGTGGCTTATACATGCTTTTTCTCTCTCTGTTTTATTACAGGTTTGATTCTCAGAGTCCCAACTAAGTGGAGCTAGCACAGTTAAATTTTTGGTAAAAGGTATTTGCGTTCATGGAAAAGTGCAAAAGTTGTGAGGGAGCTAGGTTTTATTTCTTTTGATTGTTTCTCAGTGGAAGCTGGCATCTACACGGAGGGGGCTGCGGGGGCGCGTGTGTGAGCAAAAATATTATTTAAAAAATATATAACTTACCTAACACGACGTCCTCGCTCCGGAATCTTCTTCATCCTAGAACTGAATTCGGATGCTGAAACTCGATTTTCAAATCCTGGCGCTGCCAGGATTTGTTGGAGCGGCCTCATTCGGCACTCTACAGTGCCATGGAGGCCTGCACTGACTCTCAACCCAACTGTCTTAAAACAGCTGGGTTGAGAGGTTTAAAGTGCTCATATGTGGCTGGCCGTCGCAAGACAGCCAGCCAAAACTACATGCGCACTTTAAACAGTGCATTAGGCAGCCCTCCCTCCTCCCTTCTGCTGTCAGTCAGCAGTGGACCTGCCCCATTCTGATGCTTGCCTCAGGACAGGGGGATGAAAAATAAAATGGTGATAAACTACCATTTTATTTTTCATCTCTGGGGATTTGGGGGGGATTTTTTAGTGAGGCGACGCTCCTCCGCTCCAACGGAGGAGCCACCCCTGCTGTTTATTGTTGCCACCTTGCAGCCAGGCTCTAGGTGGCAATTCAGCATACTGAATCACACTACGACTTCAGGGGTCTGGCTGTTAGTGCCACTTCAGCAGTCATTCTCTAAGTACCACCTAAGATGTTCATCTGCCAGTGGCATCTTGGCGGCCTGGTTTTAGTCGTCAAAATGACCATTTAGCTCTCAGTGCCACCTCGCAGCCCCATGCTTACTAATACCCCGGCAGTCTGTCTTTCAGTGCCACTTCACAGGCTGGTTCTCCATGCATCCATTTTTTGTCAACATGTTTCAACCAAAATTTTAATCCTTGTAGGCCCGTGGCTTTTGTCAGGATGTGAATCCCTACTTAATGATATTCCTTTCGCAAACTTAAGTTGGTGAAAAAGCATTCATCTCAAGCATACAAAATACTTGTTTGTTTCTGGAGCTAATACCCAGGGGCCTATGTACAAGCCCCTTTCGCCACCACAACGTCACCTATAGTGATGTTGTGGTGGGGATAGGGGCTGCGCCTTATGTACAAGGCAGTGTTAAGCCAATTAACGTGGCTTAACGCTGCCTTGTACATAAGGCCCCCTTTCACGCTATGGTTAGCGTGAAAGGGGTAGGCAGTGGGTGTTGTGGTGGGCGTTCCACCGCAACACCCATTTATTTTGAGGCTGCCCCCTTTGTACAAGGGTGACGTACATAGGAGACAGCGCCATAATTAAGACGAGGTAAAAACTGGTCTTAAGATGGCAAAACGAGGAGAAATGCATCCTTTCTCCTCATTTTTGCTTTTTCCATGTGTGCTGCCTTGTGCAGCAAACATGGAAAAAGCATAGTGCCATTGTTTGTTTATGTGTAGGAAGGTGACCCTTCCTGTACATTAACAAACTTAAAAAGAAAATACCATTTTGTCACTGCATGGCATTTTAGGGTTGTTTATGTGCAGGAAGGGACACCTTCCTACACATAAACAATCCTCCCCATCACGCAGACACCCTTGCACTATGGTGCAAAGGTGCCTGCGTTGGCGCTAAGTTTCTAAACTTAGCGTCATCGCAGCGGGGAAACGCAAGGCTGCACCACATGCTTGTAAATAGGTTGTAGCCTTGCGTTTCAGAAACGGCGGAGAGAGGCGTTAAGCCAGGAAGGCTAACATCTCTCTCCGCCACTTCGCTGTATATATGGCCCTCAGATTTAAAGTTACTTACCCCCATCGATATGGGGAGGGGATGGCTCCCTGGTGTCATACATTCATCTAGGTTTGCCCGTTGCTTCTTCTCCACCACATTCCCTGCCAATGTCAAATAGTAATTCCCTATTCCTATCTGGAGCTTTTGGATATTTTGAACAGCCAATATATCAAGGGAAAAGGCAAATCTGTGGTGTTTCAGCGGACCTTCTAATCCCAATAGGCCCAATAAAGTCTGTTACCAGGTCCATTGGTAATAGTACACTGATATTGAAGATTAAAGGGTTTAATAGGTGTAAATGCTTGTCACACATGGGCCGCAGTTTAATCACTGATGCACAGAGTGTGCAGTTGTAGATTGCAACTTAAGTTTACCAACTTTAATTGTCGGAAGAATTGTCACAGAAGCACAAATAATTGTCGTGAAGATTTGCTACTCATTTTTAAATTTCTCACTCTCTACACCACATCTAAATGTTTAGGAAATTACATCAGTTACCAGCAGTGCAGGAAGATGTTGTTTTTCCTCTTTAACTTTGTGATTTAAAAAAATATGTAATAATCTTCTTGAATATTAAGAAGTTAGCAAACTAAAAAAACTAATAGCGTGGGAAATGTATGCATAAAGGAATGATTATTTTGGGGGAAAAACACCATTCGTGGGAAAAGTTTTCTGCAACTCCTTCTTTGAGTAGATTTGTATTTTTTTCTGATAAAACGTCTCACACAGGAGAAGATGGGAAGCTTATCAACCTGCAAAAACATTCTAAGTTTGTCAATTTTAACCAAACGTCAAAAGTGAAGTTTAAAAGTTTGAACACCCCTACCAAATACCATCGTTTTCCTTCAGAGTTTCTATACAGGAGAGACGTGTTATATAAAAATGATTGCAACTGTTATAGAGGAAGGCCTCCAAAGATATTTGAGGAAATACTCTAATGTACTAACTCCATGTAGTAAAGTCTATATAACTCAAGACACACACACAGAGATGGTTAGGGGAATGTACGTAAAATAGCTTTTAAGTGTTTACATGAGTTTCTTTGGCTTGTACCCAATGCCGACAACATATTTAAGCTATTCATTCATATGAGGAAAAGTTAAACATATGTAGATTATGACCATACATAATGGCAAACTTTGTATTACACAACTTTTAGGAAGCAGACCATGGCCCGGATTTACTAAGCCCATGAGTTGCCATTGCATCACACAAGGCGGCACAAGGGCTTCAGTGAGATTTACTATGCCAAGCACAGCCACCTTGCATGGCTCTGCATGGCATAGTAAATATGGAGTAATGCAAACCAGCACAAGTTGCTGCCTTGCATTAATCTGTGCTGGGAAGATGTTCCATGGGTGGAGCATGGGTGTTCTCCCGCATTCACCCATTGTTTTTGGCACTTTCCCAGATTTACTACCACTAGTGAACCTGGGAATGCTTCAAAATGCTACACCTTCCCAGGTGAGGCTTAACAAGGAAAACATGTCTATTTCTCCTTGTCTTTACTCTTTCTATGTGGGCTCCATTCTGCAGCGCATATAGAGCAAGCATTGGCATAGCCAAGAGGTCTCGCTTTTGGGACCTTATAAGTGTTTAGTTATCCAGCACAATATCCTTGGTGCAACAACATCAACTGTTGCATGGCTAAACACTTAGAAGGTCCCAAAGGCGAGACCTATTGGTTATGCCAATGCTTGTTGCACCTGTTATAGTGGAGTAAAATAATGTGGGAAGACAAATCCCATTAACATGAAAATCCGAAAAAAGAATTAAGGAAAAAAGGAAGAATGCATCTAGAAAAAGCATATGTTTTAAAGAAGAACGACACTCCACAAATCCCTGCAATTCTGGAAGGAAGATACTATTTCAATTGAAGGTTGCGTCACTAATGGTCAAATCTAACATGTGAGATGCAGAAGTCATGAGCATATAATAAAGAAATCCACTTGTGCTTTAACCCTTCAGAGTGTACATCTGATCTAGTGATTCTCGAAACTGAAGAAAATTATGTCAGTGAAGTACTGAGAGGTTCAGTACTCATCAACGAGGCACGGACGACCCGAATTTATTAGTGGCACTATTAAATGCTATCCAGACCAGTCTTATGTTTAAGGGGAAGAATCACCAAGTATCCCAAAAAAAATATTTCCCTCAGATTGATCAATCAGTGAGTTATAAAAGTAATTGAAAAGGGAATAGATAGCACAGCCAGTGTGCTTGGGCTTTAAATATATAATTAAACAAAACATACCAACTGGTGCCAAAACGGGAGCCACACAACACCCACAAATTTGCCCACCAATACATAAGATGCTGTTGATTATTCTAGATAAGGGGACGGCAGGGTTAGATTGCAGCACACAGGCTGTTCTATTAATTCTAGTTGCACACTTATACAACTCAATAATTATGCCTGAGAGCACACACAATAGGTCTGGGGGAGAAAAAAACCCCAAATATATATATATATATATATATATATATATATATATATATATATATATATATATATATATATATATATATATATATATATATATATATAATAAAAAAATACAAAAGGAGTTGCCCCTACGTGGGATGCACTCCCAGGTAGAGATTACGCCAAAGCAAGGGCACGCGCCATGAACAAAGTCCTTTTGTGGTTTCCTGCCAGACGCGTTTCGGGCAAATGCCCTCTTCAGTGGCAGACCATGTGACATGACGGCGTGCTGCAACCGCCAGTAAATCCCCGTAATATTTATGCTCAGGTGAACCACCTGAAGCAATGCTTTCTGGGACTGGTGGTTCAGTAAAACCCAAGTGGGTCGCTGCCGGCACTCACATTAAAAAATGTCTTTAAAAGGATTGCCGATGTTCGCACCGGCACCCCTGCATATAACAGGCACCTCCTGTTCCACAGTTAGTTGCCCCAATAAAGCAGCGGTGGACCCGCAAGTGTTTCGCAGTGGTGCAATCCTACGACCAGGCTGGCTGCTATACAAAATTCAAAAAGAGTTGCACCTAGGTGGGATGCACTCCCGCGGTCCAGGCAGCACTCTCCCCGCAGCTCCACCAGCTGATACACGCTGCATTTGACGCCCGCCTCCTCATCAATCCCGCCCCCTCCCCTTTAAAACGCCGACCGCTGCAGGGGAGCGCTTGTGCTGACCAGACCTCGGTCCAGGAAGCACTCACCCCGCAGCTCCACCAGCTGATACACGCCGCATTTGATTTGATGCCCCGCAGCAGAGTTTGAGCCTAGCGCCCGACTCTGCACCAGGATTTTGGTGTGATTGTGTTTCCGCGCTCCTGACATCAGCACGTGTCTTGGTGTATCTCTGTTTTGGTATTTTGGTATTTCTTCTTTTACAGGTTGTTTCCCCATGTTAATCTGGCGCCATAGCGCCTTGCCGCCTCCTGCCCCTGAGTACCGGTGATCGCTCGTTCTTGCCCCGCCCCCTCCACACTCCCGCCCGCCTCCTCATCAATCCCGCCCCCCTCCCCTTTAAAACGGCGACCGCTGCGGGGGAGCGCTTGTGCTGACCAGACCTCGGCCCAGGCAGCACTCTCCCCGCAGCTCCACCAGCTGATACACGCCGCATTTGACGCCCAGCAGCAGAGTTCGAGCCTCGCGCCCGACTCTGCATCAGGTTTTTGGTGTGATTGTGTTTCTGCGCTCCTGACATCAGTGCGTGTCTTGGTGTATCTCTGTTTTGATATTTTGGTATTTCTTCTTTTACAGGTTGTTTCCCCACGTTAATCCAGCACCGTAGCGCCTTGCTGCCTCCCGCCCCCGAGCCCTGGTGATCGCTCGCTCTTGCCCCGCCCCCTCCACACTCCCGCCCGCCTCCTCATCAATCCCGCCCCCCTTCCCTTTAAAACGGCGACCGCTGCAGGGTAGCTCTTGTGCTGACCAGACCTCGGTCCAGGCAGCACTCTCCCCGCAGTTCCACCAGCTGATACACGCCGCATTTGACGCCCAGCAGCAGAGTTTGAGCCTAATGCCCGACTCTGCACCAGGTTTTAGGTGTGATTGTGTTTCCGCGCTCCTGACATCAGCGCGTGTCTTGGTGTATCTCTATTTTGGTATTTTGGTATTTCTTCTTTTACAGGTTGTTTCCCCACGTTAATCCAGCGCCGTAGCGCCTTGCCGCCTCCCGCCCCCGAGCCCCGGTGATTGCTCGCTCTTGCCCCACCCCCTCCACACTCCCACCC
Organism: Triturus cristatus; assembly: GCF_964204655.1. Classification (NCBI taxonomy): domain Eukaryota; kingdom Metazoa; phylum Chordata; class Amphibia; order Caudata; family Salamandridae; genus Triturus; species Triturus cristatus. The sequence continues at coordinate 753,157,917 of NC_140580.1, forward strand.
GCCTCCTCATCAATCCCGCCCCCTCCCCTTTAAAACGGCGACTGCTACGCGGTCGCGCCGCTGGCACGCCAAGGGCGCGCCTAAGGCAAGCCCGTCTGCGCCTGTCCGCGCCCAGCGCCAGGACCCCCGGTCCGCCGGGCCCCCCCTGCTACACCTTTGCCAGCCTCCTCACACTCAAACCCAGTCTCCTCAAACCCTGCGTGCGTGCCTCACCCCTCAACACTCAAGGAGCCTTCTCCTGCGCCCACTGCCGCAACACTTTCTCCGTGGACCCTCTGCACACAACCGACAAAGTCACACCGGCAGCCAGATCCGCCAGCACCATAAACTGCATCCTTCTCAACGTACGCTTCCTACACCGGCACGCCATAGAAATGGGACCTACTCGACACTCTCGCCCCCGACGACGCCTTCTTCACTGAGACCTGGACAAACGCAAGCTCCGGACCTGACATCGCCAAAGGCCATACCAGACGGCTACAAGCTCAAGAGGCTAGACCGCCCAAACCGACCAGGGGGGGAATCGCCATCGCACACAAAACCTTCCTCAAACTCAAACTCACCGTACCCGGCCCACGCAGCGCACTTCCCAGCCTGGAACACCTCCACTTCCAGGTTCACACCAACCCCAGGACAACGCGGCGGGGCACTCTCATCTATAGGCCACCAGGACCTCGCGCCCAACCCATTGCCACATCACAGAACTCGCCGCAGCCCACGCCATTGCCTCCACAGACTACATTCTGCTCGGAGCTCTAAACTTTCACCTCGATAACCTTCAGGACCCCGACTCCAAAGCGCTACTGGAGAATCTCGCCAACCTAGGACTCAAGCAGCTAGTCCACACACCCACCCACAACGCAGGACACACTCTGGACCCCATCTTCACCGAAGGGTCGAACATCCGGTTCACCCACACCACCTGGCATCCCTGGACAGACCATCACTGCATCCACTTCACCTTCAATTCCAGCACCACGACCAAACCAGCCACACGCCCGCCTACACGGAACTGGAGCAAGATCACTCCAGACCTCCTCAACACTACCCTCCTCCACGACCCTCCCGCAGCCACCAACAACCCAGACGCCGCCGCCAAGGAACTCCACCGGTGGATTACCAGCTGCGCTAACACACTATCCCCCCTCCGGCAGTCTTCCAAGACATGCCTCGCAAAAGCCGCCTGGTTCACCACCGAACTGCTAGAGACTAGACACGCCTGCAGGCGACTCGAGAAGACATGGAGGAACCAGAAGACAAGCGAAGGCCACATCAACCACAAGAACGCCGTGAAGAACTACCACCAACTAATAAGGGACACCAAAAGAACCTTCATCAGGGAAAAAATCAACGCCAACGCAGAAAACTCTAGTGAACTTTTCAACGTCATCAAACGTCTCACCGAACCATCATGCGAAGCCACTGACATCAAACCCACCCAAGATCTCTGCAACAAGCTCAACACCTTCTTCCACCAGAAGAATATGACCCTTTACGACAATTTCAATGAACCAACTACGGCCTTCGCCCCTACAATCACGACCAGTGCCAACCCAACACTCTCCACATGGAGCCCCGCTTCAGTCGAACTAATCACCACCACCATGAAGAGGACCCACTCGAGGGTTCCCACGGAGCCCTGCCCCCACACATTTTCCACAGAGCCATCATGGCCATCGCTCCCAAGCTAACCCGCACCATCAACTCCTCCCTGGCCTCGGGCACCTGCCCCATGGACTGGAAGCGCGCCGAAGTGAGGCCCCTCCTCAAAAAACCATCGGCGGACCCAACCGACCTCAGGAACTACAGACCCATCTCCCTCTTTCCTTTTCGCGGCCAAAGTCTGAGATCGAATCGTGAACACCCAGCTGACAACCTTCATAGAAGAAAACAACATAATGGACCCCTCACAATCTGGTTTCCGCAGCCACCACAGCACCGAGACAGCCCTAATCGCGGCCACCGAGGACATTCGCATGCTGCTCGATCAGGGACACACCGCCGCCCTCATCCTCCTCGACCTCTCTGCAGCCTTCGACACCGTCTCACATCGCACACTGACCACCAGACTCCACAACACTGGAATTCGTGGAGTCGCCCTCAACTGGATCCGATCCTTCCTCTCCAGCAGAACACAGAGGGTCATGCTCCCCCCTTTCCTCTCCAAACCCACCGACATCATCTGCGGGGTCCCCCAGGGATCCTCTCTGAGCCCGACCCTTTTCAACATCTACATGGCCCCCATCACCGCCATCGTCAGACAGCATGGACTCAGCATCATATCCTACGCCGACGACACCCAGCTCATCCTCTCCCTCACCAGCAACCCCGAAGACACCAGAATGAGCTTCCAGGAGGGAATGAGTGGAGTAGCCACCTGGATGAAGGACAGTTGCCTCAAACTCAACTCTGAAAAGACTGAGGTTCTCATCTTGGGATGCAGCCCCTCAGCCTGGGATGACTCCTGGTGGTCTCCCGCCCTTGGCCCCCCTCCGACCCCAACAGACCACGCTCGGAACCTAGGCATAATCCTCGACTCCTCATTCTCCATCAACCGCTAAATCAACGCTATTGCCTCCGCCAGTTTCAACTGCCTCCACACCCTACGAAAGACTTTCAAATTGATCCCCTCAGACTGCCGAAAGACCATCACACACACTCATATCACCAGCAGGCTCGACTATGGCAACTCCCTCTATGCCGGAATCAACAAATCACTACTTCGCAAACTTCAAACCATCCAAAACGCCGCCGCCAGGCTCGTCCTAGGACTACCATGCCGGGAACACATGACCCCGCACCTACGAGAGCTCCACTGGCTTCCCATTGAGAAGAGGGTCACCTACAAACTAATCAAGCACGTGTACAAATCCCTGAACAACATCGGACCCAAATACCTCAACGACCAAATGAGTTTCCACAAACCCAAGAGGAACCTTCACTCTTCCGACCTCGCCCTGGCAGAGGTCCCCCACATCCACCGAAGCAGAGCAGGAGGGAGAGCCTTCTCCTACACCGTCGCCACAGCATGGAATGCTCTCCCAGTTGAAATAAGACACTCGACTACCCTACTCACCTTCAGACAGGCACTCAAGACCTGGCTTTTCAATTGATCGGAGCTGCTTGACCTACCCCTCCCCCAGCGTCTTGACACCCTCGCGGGTGAGTAGCGCGCTTCACCAAACCCTGATTGATTGATTGATTGATTGACTCCCAGGTGGAGATTACGCCAAAGCAAGGGCACACGCCATGAACAAAGTCCTTTTGTGGTTTCCTGCCAGACGTGTTTCGGGCAAACGCCCTCTTCAGTGGCAGACCATGTGACATGACGGCGTGCTGCAACCGCCAGTAAATCCCCATAATAATTAATGCTCAGATGAACCACCTGAAGCAATGCTTTCCGGGACTGGTGGTTCAGTAAAACCCAAGTGGGTCGCCGCCGGCACTCACATTAAAAAATGTCTTTAAAAGGATTGCTGATGTTCGCGCCGGCACCCCTATATAGAACAGGCGCCTCCTGTTCCACAGTTAGCTACCCCAATAACGCAGCCGCGGAACCGCAAGTGTTTTGTGGTGGTGCAATCCCGCGACCAGACTGGCCGCTATACAAAATACAGAAAGAGTTGCCCCTAGGTGGAATGCACTCCCAGGTGGAGATTACGCCAAAGCAAGGGCACACGCCATGAACAAAGTCCTTTTGTGGTTTCCTGCCAGACGCGTTTTGGGCCAATGCTCTTTTCAGTGGCAGACTATGTGACATGACGGCGTGCGGCAACCACTAGTAAATCCCCGAAATAATTATGCTCAGGTGAACCACCTGAAGCAATGCTTTCCGGGACTGGTGGTTCAGTAAAACCCAAGTGGGTTGCCGCCGGCACTCACATGAAAAAATTTCTTTAAAAGTATTACCGATGTTCGCACCGGCACCCTTGCATATAACAGGCACCTCCTGTTTCACAGTTAGCTGCCCCAATAAAGCAGCCGTGGACACGCAAGTGTTTTGCGGTTGTGCAATTCCCGCGACCAGGCTGGCCACTATACAAAATACAAAAAGAGTTGCCCCTAGGTGGGATGCACTCCCAGGTGAGTAAATATATAGATATACTCACAGAAGAAGGTTGCCCCAAAGGAGATGCCAGTCCCGGAGAGGTATTCACACAAGCACCACTGGCAGTCACAGTCAAAGCCTTTCCACATGCGTACCAAAGTGCCAAATGCGTTTCGAGCATTACCATTGCTCTTGACCACTGGCAAACACGGAGAATGTAGGCTTTTAGTCGGAACACCTGATTTAATAAACTAACAAGACTCGCCCCAGTGGGCGTAAGCAAAACATGGCTCATGGTTAAGATAGTCCATACTGTATTGTGCCAAAGTACTTGTAGTCCCAAAATAAACCCAAGTGGGTGCTGGTGTCTCCATGATTTGATATTACCATTGAATGGGTAAATGTTCAAAATCTTGCCCCAGTGGGTGGTCGCGTTGTAAAAGCGACTGTGCTGTTACCAATATTTACCGGCAGCAATGGCCCTTTCCGATCTTTACAATGCTCGCATCTTCGTGCACCGCAGAACCACTTACACAGTGGCGGGGCATTTCTGCGGCTGGACTGTCCGCTTATTTTTCACAAAAGAAGGTTGCCCCAAAGAGATGCCACTCACGGAGAGGTATTCATACAAGCACCACCCGCAGTCGCAGTCAAAGCCTTTCCACACGCGTACCAAAGCGCCAAACGCATTTCGAGCATTACCATTGCTCTTGATCACTGGCAAACACAGAGACTGTAGGCTTTTATTCGGAACACCTGATTTAATAAAGTAACAAGACCCGCCCCAGTGGGCGTTGGCAAAACGTGGCTCCTTTGGGGCAACCTTCTTCTGTGAATATATATATATATATATATATATATATATATATGCAAATTCACTGAAAAAACCATAGGTTTCACACATGTTATAGTTAGCTGGACATTTTACTGATAAAAAACCAATGAAATTCCCCCGTTATAGTTAGTGCAGGCAACTATAACTCACGCGACCGCAATCCTCTGCTGATGCTAATACTGTATTTAGACACTTATTTGCCCATGTCTTCTTCCATTAAATTTTAGCTATACATATATTACAAATATTTTTTTTTCATAAAGACACATATGTCATCAGCAGAGGATTGCGGTCGCGTGAGTTATAGTTGCCTGCACTAACTATAACGGGGGAATTTCATTGGTTTTTTATCAGTAAAATGTCCAGCTAACTATAACATGTGTGAAACCTATGGTTTTTTCAGTGAATTTGCAAGGTTTTTTAAATGCTAATTCCTAACTATAACGTGTGTGAAACCTATGGTTTTTTCAGTGAATTTGTACGTTTTTTTAAATGCTAAGTTACTTTACGCCATTCGTGGCGTGCGCGCCCACTTAACGCAGTTCGTTCCGTGCGCGCACGGTGCGCTTCGCGCACCGTGCGCGCACAGTGAGCACGCGGTGCGCTTCGCGCACCGCGCGCCCACTTTACGCAGTTAGTGCCGTGGATGGGCCATGTACGCGCGATGCGCTTCGCGCACCGTGCGCACATGGAGGACATATTATGCGCTTCGTTGTGAAAGGTAAGCTTTTAAATTTCCTACATAATAAATATGCCATGCGCAAATGGTGCCCTTCGGGAACCATTTGCACACGGGGTGGGGAGAGTGTGGTGAATTATTATTTTTTTTTATTTTTTTTACCGTACGCGTACGGTAAGCGTAATCGGCGATTTTTCATAAAAAAATCAAAATGAATTTTTGACCTTGGGGGAACTTTGGGGACCCATTAATCATGTCTAGGTGGTTGGGAGCTGTCTAAACAGTCCCATTACATGTTTTTTGCCTTTATTATTCTTCCTCCCTTAAGAGTGCGAGAGAGAAAATGGCGGCCGCCGCTTCCTGGTTTCGAACGATTCGAATGTTTACTAAGATCTAACAACCAATCAGAATCGCGCTCGCGCACGTCACCGTACGCGTACGGTAAGCTTACCGTAAGCGCACCGTAAGCTGGCTCAGATATATATATTGATTTAAATGCTATTTTCTCAGAAACTACTGAACAGATTTACACCAGACCTACAAAAGGCACTTCCTTGACCTGAGGACTACCTCTCTGCCAAATTTCAAGTAACTCTGTTCAGCCGTTCGGGCTGTAGCT